>NC_140677.1:7945000-9195000 GCF_054131305.1 Coturnix japonica | reverse complement strand
CGAGCAGCATGGAATTCCTGTTTGGTATCTGAGCAGCTTATAAGTGGAAGAAGCAAGTTCATTTTTAGTTACAGGTGGGTGGCAGCTTTTTCCCCTCCGTACCAGTTCCTTAGCACTACAGCTCTGGCGTTGTATGAGTACAGACACTTCTCTGCTATCCAGACTTGCCTCCACTAGATGACGGTGTTGTACAAAGACAGAGAAAGCGGTTGCCCTGTCCTCGTGCAGCCCTGTGAGCTTTGCTCGTGATACTGGGAGCAGAAACAGATCTCCCGTCTATTAGATACGTGCTTTGTCTGGTGGGTTTGCTGTATAATTGTACAGGTGGGTGCTGAGAATGTGTCAGCTCTGGGCAAACAAACTGGATTCAGAATTCTCACATGTCAGTGGAAATTTTGGTACCAGGAGGAAGAGTTTCAGCTTTGCTGTGGTACCTTTAGTAACAGTTCAGAGCACACAGCTGCTTAACAGCAGAGTTTTCTGCCTTCATCTCTGTACATATATATATATTCCCATATGTATGCATACATATGCATTTCTTGTTGCTTACATTTGGCTCACGTACTAGAATGAGCTGTCTGTAGATTTGAAAACACAGAAATTTTCCTCCAGGGAGAAGGCCTTAAGTATTAAGCAGATGTAGCATCCCAGATGTTAGTAAAGAGCACTGCCCCGTGTTCTCACATGGGGAATAGGATTCAGTGGCCAAAATTAGAACATTGGTGTTTCTGGCTGCTGATCCAGTGGAGATTAAAAAAAAATAAAATAGACTAGAGTTTATTTGGCTTCCCCCCCCCCAGTTACATCAATACCCTTTTCTTTTGACATGCTGTTTCTATCAGTTCTGAAGAAATAGTGAAGTTGGTATGTAATGGCAAACAACATAACGCAAGTGAATCAAGAGCTTCTATCCTCTGTCTCAGGACCTGTGAATAAACACATGTATAACTTTTTGAAAGCTGATGAATTTATACTGGGTAAAAGGAAGTATTTTTAGCCTCCAGAAAATAAAGATATTTATTATACTGCATGGAAAATGTTGCAGGGAATCTTTTTTATTGCCAGCTTCTTTCTAGACGCTTGGGATACATTACTGAATAAAAGGAAATTTTACAGCTGTATTAGGTTGATAACATTTTTAAGAGTAAAGACATTGTAAAAGCAGTCTTTCAGGAGCATGCACATGTGGAATGGTGGGATTCTGTGGCTCAACCAAGTATCTTCTTACCACCTCATGCATCTTCTGTTGTTTGTATATCTGACAGTTTAAGAGCAGACAGCTTGGATGACAATGCAAATATAAATGTTTTGGCTGTGTTATGTGAAATGGCACCTGGTCTGTTGATCATCTGTGGCTTCACGGGGTGCAGCTGAGGCAAATCTCAGGGTGATGCTACTGTAGCTTGTAACTGCAGGTGCAGCAGTATGAGCTGTCTGCTTTGCAAATGAGCTCATCCACATGCATTCTCAGATTTCTCACCTCTTTAAGCCTCTGCTTTTCCCATATTCCCTGTGGGCAGCTGGATGATAGTTGTTGCTATGTAGCTTCTTATATTTTGATTAATACTAAATGCAGGTACACTTTTCATATGATATCCTTGTGCCTTTCTCTGCGGTGCAGATGTTCCCATTGCTTTTTGTTGGGTTTCCTCCTGTCTACCATTCTGATGTGGTTGGAGGCATCTAGGAAGTGTAATGAGAAAGCTTGAAATACTTCAGACATTTTGTGCTCCAATGGGGCTGCATCCATTCCTGTTCCTGTCCCATGTCTCATCCTCATGATGTGTCTCTTCTGTCCTATTCCTTGACTGTAGCTTCACAGGAAAAATACATGTTCTGCTCTGTATTACCTGAATTGCTTGGGAAGACCTATACCTACCACATACATTTATTTTAATGATGTTGCCCTCTATATTTATTAAGAATAAGTAGAATTTAATGGCAGGATTAATGTTCCAATGTTTTTAAAGGTCAAGATAATGAAGAGGTCCAGAAAAGCACTTGCCATCTTAAGGAGAATGAATCACAGTAGAGAAAGGAAAATTAACACACACTCAAAACTTGAGAAAAGCAAAATTGTAACTTGTTGTTACAAATTCACTATAGCCTTTGTGTGTACGCAATATGGTGTTGTCTTCATTCACAGGCCCCTGTGCTATTAAACAACTGCTTCATTTCAAGTGTAGGATGGATACAGCTCACTTAATGAGCAGCTATTTAATATTTTATATTCACTGTTCAATGTGTACCCTAGGGCTTATTTATTGCACACTATCCAAGGCCTTTTCTCAATATAGAAATACTAATTTTCTTGTGAGCTTTCCCTCAGCAGTTGTCATTATTGTATCTGGTTGCATCACAGTCATGAAATAACCTATTTTCACAATGCCTCGATGAAGTGAGGGGATACTGCAACCCCGCTTGGACAGATGGCAAACAGATACAAAGATGAAGCAAAAGCATTGCCAAAGGTTTCTGAGTGTCTGGGACTTGTTTTTCGTTTCTTGGGTGGGTTGTTTTTTCTTCTGAGTTCATGGCACTACAAACTATTTTCTGTATTCAAAGCATAGTTCCTAGCACTTCAGTTCTAGCTGTGAATGCTCAGCACTTTTGCAGATCAGACTCTAGGATCTCCTACTGGGCATTTAAGAGGATGACTGACAAGCTGCAAAAATGTGGATTAACTGATTTACTCAGCAACACGTATGAACCCTGTGGTGTGCAGGGTGGGGTAGAGTCCAATTCTGCAGGAGCAGCTCTCATCCATCCTTAACAGAAATCTGGACTGATAAGTGCAAAAGAGATTCTCTTCCCATCTTTACAGATGGGTCCCCAAGCCCTGCTCACCAGCTGAACCCTGGAAATAAATCTTCTCTCACCTTTGTCTTTGCACAGACTCTCTTTCATAGGGTCTGGCTCTACCTTCTGCAGGCTCACTTCCCTAGAAGAAGGGTTTCTTCATAGGGTGATTCAAAGCAGGAGCTTAGTGTGGTCCAATCGAATGGCACAAGAGCTTTCTTCATTCAGTGTAGAGAGACCTAAAGGAGAATATCCTCACTAATTTGGTGTAAAGAATCTACCTGTGTGTCCTCTGCTGCTACCTATTCCTAAGCCCCTTTCAGTGCATTTCTGGCTTCTCAGCCCCAACAGCTGTTGTCTTCTCCTTTCTCTCTTAATCCCCACTTCTTACACCAAAACAGCCCTATGCTAAACTTTTGGCCATCCTCTACTCTTTGCCTTACCAAACTGTTTCATGCAGCTTCCCCTTTCTACCAGTCCTGTACTACTGGTTTGGCAGCAAGGTGGTCAGTAAAAACACAGGGAAGTTCCTTGCCTATCCCTGGGATATATTTCAAACAGACTGGAAGGAGAGTACACAGAAAAACAAAACAGGCAAGCAAACAAAAAAATCCCAGCTCCAACAATATTGTCCTGAATACTGTGTGCTCAGCTTAGAGGGAGAAGTGCGTGGGTGCACCCAACCATAACATGTAGGTGCTGCCAGGGAATGGAGTTCTTTACTGAAAATGGGTCTTATTATTTTCTTGCGGATGTTTTCCCATACAAAAAAATACTGATTCAAGTCTTTGAAGCAGTTTCTGAGTTTTGCAGGAGCAGCACAAGATGCACATTAAACAAAAACTCCCTTCAGGATCTCAATCCTCCTTCAGGATCTTCGGTGAACAGTAGAGATATCCACATTTTTGTTTTAAGCATAGTGAAAGCAATGGATTTTCTTCCCTCCAGTTTTTAGTCTTGGAAAAGGCAGAGTGTTTTGGCTAAAATTTCTCTGTAAGTAAATAAATCAGCCTAAGAGAGGCACTCAGCATGGAAAATTTCAGCCTGGATAGCTAAAGGTTGGCAAAGTTTTCAGCAATTGAAAAGAGGATTTTTATAATGAATAGGAAATGTCAAGCAACTTTTGTAATAATTGATGCTACGAGCCCTTGCTTATAATAAGTACAATTATCAAATGTTTCAGTAAAATCATCTCTGCCCCAGGAAGAAGCTCCATTTTAGTGCCAAATCCTTCAGGCTTAATACCTTTGTTACTAAATGGAGCCTTCATTGCCAACTCCGAAGTACTTAGAAAGGAATGTTCTACTTAATTCCCATTCATAGCTGTAATTCACGACTAGTCTGAACTCTCAGTGCACCTGTAAAGGCGATGTTTGTGCACATTGTATTGCTGGCAACAGTGACTATAGTAAAATATGTGGAATAGATGCCACAATTAAAGAGTTTTCCTAAGATAACAGCAATGTTAGCCAATTAGAGCAATCCAATCTAGATCAAAATCAGCAGACAGGTAGGAAGATGAGGTAACTAGCACTGCTATTACCTGCGTAGTGTCTTCTGGAGAAACAGAAAGTGTCACTCGCCAGTCTTAAGTAACACTAATCTGATGGTGAGAATATTAGCAGTGAGAATGAACACAGTGTATCTGTGGGTAAAGGTTATTGAAAGCTGAGCCTATCTTAATTTTGAGGGTGTGTGTGTATATGTGTAGGTGACGATGAGTTCTGAGATTGGTTTTCAGATAGAATGCAGAGACCAACTGCAAAGAAACCAAATCAGTCAGGAGCTGTATTCATTTAAAATGCAGCTGTCTTGTATATATGGGTATGGCAAGACAGGACTTTCTCACTCACTTTCTGGGCAGAAATTATGGACCCAATAAAAGCAAACATGTTTTTTCTGCCTTTTGCTATATTCTTTCTTTAAAACCTAAAGCAGTGCATAGAGAATTGGACAGAATTCCTCCTTTACTGTTCTGCTTATTAAGGCTAGAGTGGTGAGGCAGTGGCATGGCTGCCCAGAGCTGTGTGTGCCCCATTCCTGGAGGTGCTCAAAGCCAGGTTGGATGGGGCCTTGGGCAGCCTGAGCTGGTGGGGGCAGCCAGCCCAGGACATGGGGTTAGAACTGGATAGTCTTCAAGGTCCCCTCCAACATAAGCTATTTTATGATTCAATTGCTAACACTGAGACAATGGTAGGATTTATTTTCAAAACATAGGAATTGGGTGACTGTCTTTGAAAGGCTGGTTTTGCCTTCAGAATCTTTGCAGGTACTGAGAACAGAAGGATTCAGTCAGAGTCCAAATGTTGCACAGTCGATTTGCAGAGTGAATTAAGAATTTATTTATCCAGCATTTCTTCTTTGATTTTGCTTTTAGGAAAAAGAAATGAAAAACCAGTAAAGAACAGCTTACAAGAGAAATTCTGCCTTCAATACTTCATTCATAGGTGTGATGCAGACCACGTATCTTGACACTTCATCAGATCCTTAACTTAATTCCATTTCTGCAACTTGTGGCAACATGCCGGGGTGTTTATTTCCCATGAGCTTTGAGCGCTGAATCTCATATATATATATAGGAAAAGTCATCTGATGAGGGTAAAGAAAGTCAAAACAGAAACACAGCACAGTAGAAAAAAAAAAGGTGCATTAGGAAATTTGCTGTCTGTTGTCCTCGCTGTTTGCCAACAGTTGGCAGAAATACTTCACATAAATGTTCCTTTAAACTGCTTTAAGCCCTGGGAGCGGTGGTTTTGTTGTCTCTACCTACCGATTTCATGTGATCTTAACAAAATATTGACTTCAAACACAATCTTTGTCCCTGTGTTGTACACCCCTGACTTTTGGTCCGTGACTCCTGCATTGTAAGTATGTTGTCTCAGAGCACTGGATCTGAACTCTTTTCATCACATGACAACAATGATAATTATTTAGTTCTAGGAAAATGCTGGCTAAGAAAAAATCAGTGTATTTTGCCAGTACTTCATCAGGTAAACAGGAATCAAGAATGTCCCTCTGTAAAAGTATTTAAAGAAGCCACTTCAGATATGTTGCCATTTTCCTGTTCAAAAGAAGTTTTCTTTTACCCTACATGGGTCATAACTGGAATTATTACTTTTCACCCACCCATCTTCAAACACTTCTTAAAAGAAGGTAAGATGCAGGGGTTCCTGACCCTTCGTTTAGTATCCTTTCCATTTGACTATGCTGCCTGACACTCCCGCTTGTCAATAAAAATATCTAAATGCTAGATTTTGTGCTAGAAGAGATTACATCTCCCTTTCATTGGCACAAAACAATCGGGGTCAATTCTATTCTCACAGAGTACAATGGTAACACACCCAATGAGGGGCAGTCAGTCCTGGGAATCATTTGCTTCACCAAATATCTGTTCAAATTGCTCTGTAATGTCTCCAAATACATCCCTCAGTTTCATCACGCTGTTTCATCTGTTGCCTCTCTACACACTCTCCTGCAAGAATAGTACAAGATCCCTTAAGATACTTGTAATCCTGTTACAACATTGTGCAAACTGCTGTTTTTAACTCTTTCATTAGAAAAATGGTATACTTACTGGATGTGTTCTGTAGCCATATCAATCTATTATTTGCAAGAGATCTCTGCCTTCTTATTGTATCTTCTTTACTGGGCTGTGTCCTGAAGCATCCTAGTGTTCTTAAGAAGTATACATTACTTGTTCTCCGTTTGATTGGCACAAGATGTGATATAATACTGCAGCTGTCAGAGCTGCTCGTGGGTAGGGCCTCATTTGCAAACCAGCTTAGTATTAAGAAAATTGCTAATATTTAAATCAAGTCATTCATCCATGAGCAAGAGAAGGGCTTGGAAATCTATAAATCTCTTCCCTCATTCATTTCCATATTTTCCAAAAAGTAATATTATATTAAAGAATATCAGAGAAATGATTTGTACAGCCTTAATAAGGCAAGAGACAAAGCACTTAATGTTCTCCCTCTGTGGCTGATTGAGTCAGCCCATGTGAGGTAGGTGTTACAGATTCTACAGTTAAGTATATTCAGAAGCAACTCAAGGCTTTCATTCTCTTATTATAAAAGTAATTTTTTTTTTTCTTGGGGCTAATTCTTGAGTGCAACCCATATACACTTTTAGTGTTTAGTTTTCTCAGTAGCCACAAGGAACCCTGAAACTGTGATTTACTCCCCATGTACTGCTTGTCACTCGGATGCTTTCTAATATCATCTCAGAGCCATTACCTGCAGAGTTTGGAGCTGGACACCAACACTGTCCTGTATTATGTCATGTTCTGTCCTTGCCTGTTGTTACCCTGAACTGCACCCAATGCCAAATGTCACCTAGAAACATGTTGCCAGGATGGGTTTGAGCACAATATTCAGCTTTCGTAACTACGATTCTTTTTAAAATCTGCTTTGGATTGATATAGGGCATTTGTAGTATTTCAAGGCCAAAAAGGTGCACATCTTTTTAGGGAAAAAGCAAAGATAACTGAAAATGGCTGAGCTGAGCTATATGCCCTGGTGATATGCGAGGAGCAGTAAGTAAAACTGAGCTGTTTTCCAGGAAGTGCAAGTTTGAGAACTGAATCCTGTAGCTAATGAAGGACTCCTGTGCATCATTTGCTGCTTACACTTGTATACTCAGCCGGTCTGCATTTGAGCTGCATCTCCACAGAAATAATCATCCTGCTGACTTTCTGAGACTTATGGCTTCAAGTCGCGTTCTATAAACAAAAGAAAAAACTTAGCCAGTCTAGAATGGTCTGAGCCGGATGAAATAAAACAAAGACATCATCAACAGAACAGTGCTTTAAAAAATTATTTTGAATAGACTAGTGTGTTATCCTAGATTTATGGTGATTGTGCCCCTTGAAGCAATCGCCAAGTTTATAGGCAGTTTGTGTGTGGTTTTTGAATGCTTGGCACGAAGTGACACTGAGAGGTTTTTTCACATGTTCTGCTTCTCCCGTTAATTCTAATCCTCTGGGGCTCCTCATAGAGTAATTTCAGATATTGTTAGCTAATGTGTTCATCTGCATAATTCCATCTTTAAGATTTTCTCCCTCTTAAGTGTGCGATCTGTATGGATGTTTGGGGAGGCCATTATCTGAACTGTGATCTTACTGAAGAGGACTAAGAATTCATGTGTACGTCTTGAAGAGCTCCACCGCAGTGCTGTGATATTTAAGAACTGCCTAAGGCACAGTTTGTGCCAAGAGACAAAGTGAATGATAGCGGGAAGAAGAGGTAAATCAAAGGCTCCAACTGTTGCTTGTGATGCTTGGGTCAGGGTGAAACAAAAGGTTACTTAAAGAACATTTATTGCATTCGGAACATTTTGACTTACGTCTTTGAATGACAGCAAGAGAGCTTCCCCCATCAGAGCTATTATGCTAATCACCTTGGTTTTAAAGATAAAACCTGCCTTGATTTGTTTAAATCCAAGCTTTCACTGTGATCACAGAATTGTAGGGATTGGAAGGGACCTCTGGAGATCACAGAATCCATCCTCTCTGCTAAACCAGAGGCCCCAGGTGTCTTTGTAGCCATGTTCCAGTAGTTTTCTGTCTTTCTTGAGCAAAGGGGAGCTTGGATGTGGCCCTAGCAGAGCACAGTAGATGGGGAGGATCACTTCCCTTGCCCTGCTGATCACACTCATTTTAATGCATCCCAGGATACTGCTGTCCTTCTTAGCCACAAGTAGCCATTATTTATAAAAAATAGAAGTTCCCTAATAGAAAGACTGAGGCAGAAGTGTCATAGCATTTAACTGGGATGACCCAGGGACAAGACCTTATCCCTGATTCAGGCATAGCAAGGGGCTGGATTTGTGTTTCTCTCATTCCTCATGAGTGCAGAGTGCTGGGCAGGTGAAATGCTCTGGAAATCAGTATTTTCCTTTTCCTTCTGACTTTGACTGCTGCCACTTGTTTTTGAACCCCTACAAAGAGAAGGCTCTCTGAGGCAAAGGCTTTGCTTTATTCCTGTTTGTGCAGTGCCAGGTACAGTGAGACCCTGACCCTGATCAGGACCTCTGGCTGAAAACTCAACACATCACTGGCAAAGCATGTTAATGCCCTCTGGAACTGAGTTTGCCAGCAAACAGCCACCTGCTATCGCTTGAAGAACTTACCCTGTAGTTTCCGTGTAAGGGAGCAATCCAAATATTTTCTAGAATACATTAGCATTAAGAGCATGGTAACACACTGGAATATGTGCAGGATGATACAGCCAAAGCACTTTATATACCTAGACAGAAATCTGTTGATTCTAGGGAAGAAGAGCAAATTTTATCATACTTGAATCTCCTCAGTGGTTCAGATAACAGAATACTGTGAGGGAGAAGGAACAAATTCGAAGTAAAGAACCTAAGAGTTCCTTGTTTTTGACCCACATCATTTATTTTGGCAGGCTGGAACTCCTTGTACTGTAGGATAGGCTGTTAATTTAGGCTTTCCTTTTGAGAAGCAAGTGATCGAAGAGGCAAATGAGAAAGACATCAGCAACTGTCTTTAAAACTACATTCCAGTAAAGAAATGGAGAACAGTACTGAAAGAAAGGGAGAAAGTACCAGCTGTACATTGCACAGGGCAGGTCTCAGTGAAGCTGAAAGATTTACAGTGTAAGAAGGAGGGCAAATCCTACCTCGATAAAAATGAGATTATTTGGAGTGAACAGCCTGACATTCCTGTGCTGCTGGTGAAATTGCAGCTCTTCTGTTAGCTGCATACCATGTAATTATGAATGTTGATTGTAAGGTTCAATATTTTGACCATTTGGACTGACAGTCATAAATGGCACAAACTTCTAAGTGGCAGTTATTCACAGAAGTGTAAATTGCCTGCAACATTAATTTAACACCAACTGAAATCTCATTAGAATGGGAAACGGATTGTAGTTCTAAGTCTGGAGGGAGCTGAAGTAGCACTGTTTAATGTGAAATTTTAGTGGGGAACTGCTTGGTGCTGGTCTCAAAGTTATTGATTATGGCATTTATAATGTGAAATTCCATGGAAAGTTATTCCAAAGAAAAGTTGGTTTGTGGAATCCATCAGCACTATAATATGTTGGGATATAACAGAAAAATGGTTTCAATGCAAGTCTGCAGGGAGAAGCAACAATGTCACTTTACATGGAAAAATTGTTTCAGCGTAAGACCACAGAGACCTGTAACAATACTGTATGGGTGGGAGATTCCATGGGAAACGAATCTCAGTACCACTGTGTTAAGCTGAATAAGGTCATTAGATTATGATGAGAAAATTATTTGATGGAAAGAAAGCTCAAACAATAGAAATAGAACAGATCATCAGCACCAGTAAGCTTTCATTTGAGGCAGCAAACAAACCCAACCTTTCCTGTCCTTATACAGCTCAGGCTCAGGCCGGGCTCCCAAAGGAACTGGTGGATTTTAAGCAGTTGGTGATCTCACTGGTTCTCTGGGATGGCTGTAGAGCAGGCAGAAGATTGAGCATTCTCCTTTTCCTCCCCATTCCTGCCTGTCCCCCAGTCTCTGTCTCCAGGATGGAGAGTGCATGGATCTGTTCAGAAATCCTCACCTACTGCTGTTTTGTTCTGCACACTCAGCTGCACAAAACAGCACAAACAGGTGCCATGGAAACAAAGAATGTCAGGGATGTTGTGTTTTTTTTTCCCTTCACTTTCTCTGTGTATAGTTGTAGCAGGCCCAGTGGGGCAGGTTTGATCCAGGTTTGTTTCAACAGCCCATGCTGCATTGCACAAGTCAGTCACTCACTGTGTCTAAACATAATCACAGTTTAGAGAAATGTGAGCTCAAGTCATTCTGGCTGTCTACAACCTTGGGATTTCAACAGCATATAAGATAGCTGAAGTTTGCATTCAGATCTAGATTTCACAGTTCCAGCCAACTGCCTCAGCATGAAAATGAACCAAAATAAGATTCCCATTTTAAAAGGAGAAGGACAACTTCAGATTCACCTTGAGTCCTGTAAGTGCAAATTCTTGGAAGACAGCATCAAGTGCTGTTTTTAACAGATGAAGTTATGATGAGACAATTTGAACATTCTGGTGCATTTCCTATGTATGGTGTATACAGAAATAGCTTTTAAGTGCCAAGGTCGCCAGCACCCAAGAAATACCATAAATAGGTGGGGGAACAGGTGTGAGAGAATGGACTGATTTGGTCATATTTTGAGAATATGTTCTATAAAGCCACATTTTATAAAACTTTTAGGCAGGGCCTTCCATAATATAAAAAGCTATTTGAAAACCTGGTGGTGCTTGTTATATTAGCATAAAGGTTACTAATATGACAATAAATTGAAGCGTTACTGACTTGCTAGTCAACGTGTAACCTTTTCTGAAGTGACAGCTCTTCACAGTCCTGCTGTGCTCAGCAAATGATGGTTGGGTTCTCTGACTGAAGCTTGCTTAGCAATCTGTTCTATGGCAATCCATTTGTTCACCAGCTTTTTCACCTTCCATTCCAGTGAGACAGCTAAATGGCTTCTCATTTGTCCTGAACTGCTGCATAAAATTATCCCGTGTTCTGAGTAAATGTGATGTCTTTCTTCCAAGAATTCACAGCAAAAGTAATCATTGTGCAGATTGTTGAGAAAGAGCTATTTGTCTGAAAGGGAGAAATCAACATCTCTGAGACAAGCCCTTTGCTTCAGATCCCCGTCACAACCGCTGTCTCACTGTGTGCTGCACAGTACAAAGGCAGGTCTAAATTCAGAAGGATATTCAGATGTAAAAAATCAACCTGCATACATCTTTGGTTCTCAGTAAATGTTGCTGTGAAATTGAGGGAAGGCACTGTGCGCTAGTTTGGTTTTTTTTCTGTAATTCTCTGCAGAAGCAGTAAATCACATTCAGAAGCATGTAGTCATGTCAAATGACTCAGTTCCTTCTCTCGATAAGAGCAGAGGCTTCAGTTCCTGTCTTACAGGAGAGCTGATTGATTTACAATATAACAGCTTCTCTTTCAGGCTTCCCAGTAGTTGTGTGCAAATAGATGTGGAATGGGAACTGATGAAACCTGAAGATAGGGAAGATTGTGATCTTAATTGCTTCTGAGAATGGATCTTTTCAGATTTTCTAGATTGTAAAGGAGGAAAAGCCAATTTATAAAATCTTTTAACAATTCAGTGGAATTTTTTTATCGTTGTTTGAATTAATCATCTGCCTATCATTAATCTTGATCCTTTGGAGAAAATGAACAGTCTGTGTCCCATTATCTTCCAGCAGAGCTCTCTGGGCTTTCAAACTTTCTCTTGAAAGGGCAGAGGAAATCTTATCTGTTGCGTTTCATCACAGCCATGCTGGCAAAGGGTCCTGGGGAGGTTCACAGCATGGTTGGAAGCAACTTAAAAGCAGAGCCCCTGATTATTATAGATGCTTTGGTTTTAGATGTATCCTCCCAAGATCTTGGAGCAGCAGCAGCTTATTCTTGCTTTGATCAGCCTTGAGCTGATTCTTGCTTCTTGAGAATGGGAAAGCAGCAGCAAATCTGCTTTCCCTGGGGATGTATTTGGAGGATTCTGCATGTGAGAACCCTGGGAGATTTTCCTCCCATGTACTCAGAGGCACTGGGCCTCATTTACACAAAGGGTCATTCTACTCAGAGAAACTGTACAGACTGAACAAAATAATTTCCCCGAATCCCTATTGAAGGATCTATGTACATGGATGTACTTATACTCATTTGGTTCAACTGAGTGACAAACCAATTGCAGTTAGTAGAGTCTTGCCAAAGGGAAAATGCTTCATAAAAAATAGTCTATGTATCTGTGTACAACAGTTGGGGCTGTACTTCAGATTCTGTTTGACCTACCTTCACCCCAGATCTCTCTGTAATTAATGGACTTCGTCTGAATTTACATGCAAAGAAGGGTAGGAACAGAATTTAGTTCCTTCAGAATTCCTCATTCTCTGTTGCTTGATTCCCCTGTCTCTGCAGTGCATTAATATTATTCTCTTATTTTTAATTGTTTATTGTTCTTTATTTTAATACCTAGTTAGCCCATCATTTTGCAACACGGTATATTGGGAAACAGTTCATACAGCCTTCTGTTTCTACTGAGAAAAGTGAGTGATACATCAGTTGTACCTGTTAGGCAATTAAAAGGGAATGGAAATAAATTCACTTAAGCTGTAGCAAGTTAATTTAACCTACACATTAGATAAACCTTCACACAGAGTACTTTAACTGTGGATCAAGATGCCTAGGGAAGTCGTGGAATTGACATAATAAGAGATCAGAACTGATTGGATACTTGGATCTTAGGGAATACTGGGAGAAAGAAATCAGTTGTGTTGCATGTGATGTAGCGCTTTTCGACTAGATGCCAAGCTACTGTTTCATTTCAACCCAAATGACACTATGTCCACTCCTCTGTAGAACAAAATATCACTCATGGAGTCAATGTGCAGAAGGGAAATTAGGTGAACAGCTGAAATTAGCAGATTCTCTCAGTACTGGAAAAGTTCTATTTCCCTTTCCTCCAAAATACACACACAAGAGGAATGAGAGATCGACTCTTTGATGTTAATTCAAATCTACACAGTCCAGAGCACACATACAAATCCAGTAATCCTTTGTGATTCTCAAGCACAGGTTTCTTCTCATTTCCCAGCGGTAGAACAAAGAATCCTGATGCATGTCAGAGACCCATCAGAATGGACTCTACAGATCTGACTTCTGCTGTTCACTGGGTACCACACGCAGACCATCACACTGAGAGCACACGCAACCATTTCTTTCCTTAAAAAAAGCTAGCATTATTTTATTATTCCAGAGACTTACATAACTGCGTGGTGAAAATGAGAACACAGATCTGGGCTGCAAAACATTCCAGCAATTCTCATTGCAAAAGAACTATAAACTTCAGCATCCATCAAACAATTCTTTCTCCAAATGAATAGTGAACATACAAACCCACCATCTCAGCTTGAGTTCCTTTGCAAAAGAAAGCCCTCTGGAGTTATTAAAAATAATAATAAAGTAATCCAGACTCCCAGCAGACAGCATTTGAACATCATGTCAAGTTCCTATGAAGTAGCAGCAACACCCCCTTTTACTAATTTCCCTTAATCCCTAGCGGCTTCCTACTGCCACAGATTAATGTTACATTCCTTTCTGTAAACCTAGCAAGAACTGCAGTCCCAGTGCCTCCTGTGCACAGCTCTTTGAGGTTGGATGCTTTGGGTTGTCTGGTTGTTCTTCAGCCCCCCACTGTGATGCCCAGTATTTCCCCGCCCCATCATTTTCCCAGCACCCCACAGCTTGTTACAAATGGCTATTCTTCTGCAGGGTGTCTCAGAGAATGACTTTGTCAGGACAATGTTGGGTCAGTGAGAGCATCAGGAGCATGTTGAATGATCTCATAGAGAGGGAGAACTGTTCCACTGAAGGGAGAAGCCTTCTGCCTTTCAGTTTAATTGGTTCTTCTCTCTGATGGGTTGGCAAAGCCCAGCCCAAGGTCCGTGCTATGAAGATGTGGTCATCTGTATTCTGTTTGTGATTCTCTTTCCCTTTAATCCCAGTTTTACCTTCCCTTTGTTCATAATTCCCTCTTTATTTCATTGTTGCCCTCTTCTTTGCATATACTTTATCAGTCTCTTCTGATACAAGGATGCCCCTTCCCTGGAGGAGTTCAAGGCCAATCTGGATGGGGCCTTGAGCAGCCTGATCCAGTAGAATGTGTTCCTTTTGCAAACAGTACTCAGTAGAGTACACCATTTCAGTGATAGAGACCAGTGGCAGCATTGAGAATCAGTATGAGAGCAGCATGCTTTGAGGATAGGTTTGGAAGTTTCCATTTTTTAATTAGCTTGGGAAATAGGGTGTACTGACTAGAGCTGTACTGGTTAAATAGTCAGCTGTGAATGAAGCAATCAGAGATGGATCTTTGGCCTGGTGCCATGGTCACCAGGGGTCAGAGCAAGGGCAAGCAGGGCTCCTCTTTCCCCATGTTAAGGTGCAGGATGGCAGTGAACACTCGTCAGAACTGTGCATTCCATTCACAGGCAGGTGGCAAAAGTATGTAAGAAACCCAGCTTCCAGTACAGTGTGGTGTCAGAACCCTGAAGGACAAGACAAATATTTAAATTTAAAAGTAAAGAAATGAACAGAAAATCTTACAGACACTAGCATTTAGAATCGGTGGTGGCACGGTTATAACTGGAACTGTAGGCATAGAATAAGTTTACTTGTGCTTTCATACAGAGCGCAGTCTGCAAGTGAAGCAGGAGGAGGCAGTGCTCAAGCAAGATTCCCCTTCCTTTATATTCTCAATAGGTATATTTACTTACCACTCTGTTAGTTTGTTTGTTAGTTTTCCTGAGATCTTCTGAAATATCTGGTAGAGCATCAGGTGAGTTACAGTCCTAAGATCAGTGCTCCGTGAATGCTTTCTGCATTGCACATCCACCAGTAATCCATGGAAGGACAGTTCTGAATATGCCCATAGCCTGGGTGAGGGAAGGCATGGATGGCACCATGACACTGCCAGCAGCTGAGAGTACTTTGTGAAGTAATTCATGCCTTTCTCCCAGCATTTAGATCTTACTGTGAGAGCTGCTACCAGTAGAGGTTTATAGATAAAGCCTGGTCCTGTGTGGATGTTAAGTGAAAGCAATGTACCTTCACCAGCCCTCTGACGACTGCTTACAGGCTCAATGTGCTCCTACCACACAAAGCTCTGCTTTGTCAGCTGTAGTTATTGCTTCATCCTTCTGCTCCAGGCCTCTGGAGACTTAAATATAGTTACTCAACGAGTGCATTAGCAGTGAAGGGTGTCTATATGTCTCCTCCTCCCACCTCCCCTAGCCTTCTTGACACAGGGCAGGACTCACTTTGATCCTATAGCCCCAAAGCTGATTTAGCATGTGAAGCAGCTCCTGTTAGATTTCTTTCTTGGACAGATTCCCTAGTCTGACTTAGGTGCCCAGAATGTGTGTCATAGGTTCAGCAGATCCCATGCAGGCAGTGATTTAATCTGACAGTTATTCATGGTGACATCTCAAGCAGCCTGTAGCCACACAGAATGTACAAGCAGTTTGGGGAGGAGGATGTGGGATGGATGGGTGCCACCACAGCCAACTGCAGAATTCCCTGTCCCCAGCAAGTTCCCTTCCTTTGCCTGTGCTTCTCGGAAAGGAGGTGGGCTGCCTCAGTCTTGGCTGTATCAGTCCACCTGCGTCAGGAGGCAGACAGATACATACTCAATAGGCTCCCTCATGCAGAGTAAATTGTATGTTTGGAGAGGAGAGGGGAAAAAACAAGTGCAAAACAGTCAGCATGATGGGACCATTGCCTGGCTGGTTTTGGGAGGATCACAAGTGTCCAGTTAGCATGAAGAACTAGGACATTATTCTTTGCCCTAAGATAACCACTGCAAGTTCCCAATGGGAGCCTAACCTTGTACTCTGTTTTCACATGCAGACAGCTTCACTGCAGAGTGAAGGACTGCAGGATTGGGAAATGGGGTTGTGGTTGTGCCACAGTGACTGATCAGGGAGATCTCGAGTATCCTGAAGTAAAAATGGAGCTTCCAATGTAGGTGTGTGTGGCATGAACATGCCCGTCTTCCTTTGGGCCCATTGTGCAGGCATGTGAGTTTGTACACAGCACATATTCCCCTGGCATCAACAAGAGAGAAGATGTTCTCTATGGTTCTTCAAAGCCTTGGTCTGAACACATGATGTTAGAGTTGTCGGGCATCTATTTTAAATTCACGGAAATGGCATTGCTTTGCTAAGGACAATTAGAAGTTTGATAGAATACTTTTGCTTCAATAAAAGACTGATTTGGCATGAAAGTAGGTCAAGCTTCCTTTGCTATCTTTTCTTTTCTGGGAATTGGAAAGAAAATGTATTTTTGATATTAGAAGTACGAAATTGTATCTTGCTCTGGCATTGGTTGGTTGCTCCTAGCATTTATTGAAGAAGCAATCTAATTTCAGTTTCCAGAATTCACTGCAAAATTGCCACTTCAAACTTTGCTGTAAAGCGAGCAATTAAAAATCACGTGTTTTATTCCAGTTGAATTATGATTGCTGGTACTTAGGAAAGATGCCATCTCAGATATTAATACAATAACGCCTTATATGTTTAGATAAATACCCTGGAACTTTCCGAAAAAGATTAGTCTTCCTTAGGAAAAAAAAAAAAAAGCAGATGGTTAAGATGAGCTAAGATCCTACTGGAGAGGACAGAAAGATTTTTGCTATTTGTGTGTTAACAAGCCAAGTACAAACGGTTGGAGCCAAAGCTATGTCATGACTGGTTGATAGGTGATAATTTCAAACTGCCTTCTCCGCAGTAAGATTTTTCCATGTGAGAAGAATACACGTGGCTTTATGGAGGAGACTAGAGGTACATTAGGGAATACACATAGTGTCTACGTTAAACTGCTGTAAACATACAATACAGACTTTCAGGATGAACATTGGCCATTCAGGAGTCATTGGAGAAGGAGCTGATTAAGCTGTCCCATTGTGAATTGACATGGTACGTACTGAAGAGGTGTACCCAAAACAGTCTAAATGATCCAATGCAAGTGTTTCCTAGGTGCTGCTTTGTTCTTCATGTTATATTTTGGTTATGTCAGTCTACACACGCTAGCAAACCCCATCTTACGCTGCAGCTTTGTCACGTGTTGCTATATGTGCTGCTGCTCAAATGCTGTGACATCCCCAGTGTCCACGTGAGCATTCCTGCTTGTCTGAGTGTGGAACCTGTGCCTGCAGACTTGGCTGGAGATCTAGAGTAAAGGACATGTTGCCCTTTCAGCTCCGCTCCTAATTGCCACTTTGGAATAGGGAGGCATGTGTGAAGCCAACAGCTGTCCAGGCAGTAAAATATATAGCAGTGGCTCAAGCCTGCTCCTGGTGAGAGCCATCACCAGAGCCCATTCCAGCATCTGCAGGGCCTGCCCAGAGCTCCATATCTGTCCCTCAGAACCCAAAGGTTCAGAGGTGAAAGCAGAAAGCAATAAAGCAGATCTCCAGATACAGCTCTGTGCGTCACAGCCCGCTGCCCCAGCTGCTGAGCTCACAGCTGCCCTCACGCCAGCTGGTCCAGGGGTTAAGGCAGAGCCGCTGTGGGCAGCGCACACATTTTGTGCCTTTAAGAGGTTTGGCTTATCCAGGCTGGGACTTGTGGAGCTGTGTGGGCTGACAAAGAGCGCTTGTCCCTTCCCCCATCCATACGCTGCCAGAAAATGAATTTGTGAGACACAAGCTCCTGCCTCCAATCTGCTGCCATGCAGGAGCCCAGTGCTCGCGGGCACCGGGACACATGCGCACACACACGTGCACACACACGGGTCCTCTGAGGCACAGCTCCTCCGGCAACGTGCGAGCTCACATGGAGCGGGGTGAGCGGCCGGGCATGAAGGCATTGCTGCCACAGCCAGTCACCCAGCAGCCTGGCCCTGCATGCAGAGCTCCGACATGTTTGTGGCCAGGCTGAGTGTCACGGTGTTACCCTGAGAGTGCTTGGGCCCTCCAGAAGCACAAGCAGTGGGATTAAAGGAGAGCCCGGTTACGCAAATGGCCCTGGTAGCCCCAAGCGTGTTTGCTGACAGTGTCTGTCAGCACAAGGACTGCTGGAGCACAGTGCATTGCTGTCGGCACCTTTACTGGTACAGATGCTGCTGGGAGGGCAACAACATGTTTCTTCGGTTTCACTGAGATGAAATGGCACCTGGCTTTCCTCATCCCACCTTCTTAGCACATGCTGACTGGTCAGGTGCCTCGGGCCTTGGGATCGTGGAGGGTCTATAAGGTCTTACAGGGCCCTGAGTGATGCTCTTGGACTGTGTTGGCAAGATGATGGATCCAAGCAGTTCCAGCTCCTGGACACAATATGCTGTTTTCACCTAAACTGAGGTAGAGCAGATAGAGCCAAATCTTGAATCGTGAGTTGTTCTAAAGGACATTGTCTTTCATCTGGATTATTATTGATAATGACTACAGGACCAAGGCCACTATTTTACTTTGACCCAGAGAACAGCTACTCCCCATCAAAGCTCTATCAATGCAATTCAGGAGGGGCTGCGGCTCAAAGCTTGCATTCTTGGACATGACTTACATCTATGCAAAATCAGCTGCTACAGAAGGAGTTAATAGAGAGGGGTGTGGAAGGGGAGGGTTCAAGGAAAGTCACAGCATCAGGTTTTCCTCTAAGGGGCTCTCAAATGATCCCCAGCCCTGCCACAAGCTGAACGCCTCCTCCCCAGTGAAGCCCAGGGTGTCTGTCTTTTTGACTCATCTGCCAGAGTTATGTTGCAGAATTTGATCCTTCTGCCCACGTCCCTTCTCCCCTCTACTGAACAGCCTCTGCCCACTGCTCTTTGGAAGCTTGTAAGATTTCAAGACCATGAAAGTGCAAAGCGATTTCATCTGGCCCTGTGGGCAGTGCAGCAGGTTTTCTCTTCCCATACGATACAGTTTCAGCCTTAGTGCTGTCCTCTGCTGTAATGCTAGATGGGCTGAACAGATGGGGAGGTACTATGGCAGGGCTCAGGGCTGACAGCTGCTTTGCAATTATAAATCTGGAATGCGATTTGAGGGGTCTAAGATACTTAGAGCTGGATCCTTAGTGCAGGAGCATATATCAAGTAGGTCAGTCTCTGCACCAGAGGAGAGCAGGGAGTGCTGTGTGACAGGCAGCTCCAGCCCTTCCTTATGGAGTTTATGTTCTGATGCCATTCTGAACATTAAGATTTTGACTCAATGATTAATGGGGTTTTTTTTGGCTATTTATTCACATCTTTTTTTGTTTTCTTGGATGTAACTTAGTAATACTAAATGCTTCTTGCATGCAACTATGAATTGCTCACTGATTTTACAACTTAATGCCATTTGGTCCCACTTGATCTTGGAGCATAGGCGGGCTCCATGGAGCCTCTTTCTGAGGAAAGGCAGCATTTATATCCTAGTTTCTAATGTGGGAAAACAGATTTATGGAGATCAGTGGGTTTGTACAAACCTTGTCCTCACTGGAAATTCACATGGAATTCATGAAAGAATTCAGGTGACAAAGCATCTTCCTCCTCCTCCCTGTAGGCACATGGATTATAGACTGATTCAGGGCTCTCCTTAGCTTATATGAACCTGATTTTGTAATACAGAGGAGATTTGTGAAAGGAAACTAATGGTAGGTCTGCATGGCACCCCAGTTATCTCCATCCATGCTAAACCACAGCGTGAATGTGGCCTGTCAGGTGTCAGTGATCTGAGGGACCTCTCCATGGTTCCTGATTGTGTGGCATAGATGCTGGGCACAGGCATCCTGCGGCTGGGTGCAGTTTGCATTCAGGGACCATGGGAACAGGACAGGCTGATTTGAGTTCTCAAAGCCAAAAAGCAATGCAAAATAGGGAAATCATGAACTCTGAGATAATTTACTACTGCTTCCTCTATATGGCTCTTCAGTTTTTGCACAGTCATGTAATTACGACTTGGTTTGTCTATGGATGGTTTTGCTTTGTCTGTCCTGTTACCTCAGAGTGGTTAGCAGGGACTTGCATAGAATCATAGAATCACCAAGGTTGGAAAAGACCCGCAGGATCATCCAGTCCAACCATCCACCCATCACCAATAGTTCTCACATAGAATTATAGAATCACCAAGGTTGGAAAAGACCCACAGGATATATGCTCTCTTATCTTTCTCAGGTAAAGATCATTTATACAAGCCCAACTGTATCTATATTTGTCTGACATGGAGTTTTCAAGCTTCCATCCCTGTGAGCTCAGAGTGTTACTGTAACTGATCTTTGCCAGTGGAAACAGTGTTACATAGTCTGAAAAATGACAGTGGACAGTAATTGCATAAATAAATAAATAAAATGGAATAACGTGACACAGTAAAAGCACGCTACACTGAATGCATTGCACTGATAGAAGCCATTGGTTGAAGGCCTTTTGGCAAAGGGGTCACAGCTCTGTCTTCTGATGTTTTCTAACTTTGCAAAGCTCCTTTCATAATGAGTCCAATGGTGTGGTGTGACTACAATATTTCCCATCTTCCATAGGCAGACATGAGGGATGGGAGATGATGCCCAATAAGGTATCCTCGTGTAGACTCATGGTCAGAGATGACTGGGAGGCCAAAATTAGAAGACGCTGGTTTGGATATTAGTTTCACAATCTCTCCCTTGTACTGTGATATACTTCTGTTTCCAAAAAGTAGCGATAAATCAGAGATCTGGAGGATTTTCATTGCCATACTTAGACACGGAAGACTTGTGATACTCTACAACCACTGCCTCTAGCACAGGGCAGGATTAGCACTGCAAAAAACTGTATGAAGCAGGAGCTCTTTTGGGAAATGTTTGTGAGTGTCATCCTCACATCTTCCTTGTCTGATATCTCTGAGAGAAAGGGCTTTGGATCTCCTGGAACTGCACATACCTTGATGTTTCCATCAGACCTAGAAATAAGTTCAGTGGAGGAATGTTCTTGCTCAAGTGGTGATATACGAAGCGTTGTTCTGATATTAGTAAGGCCGTCCAATATGTGGACTTCAAATAAAAAACAACAAACTCAAATTTTGAGAATTTTTGCCTTTGCATGTAAATATTTTACCACTCAAATTAATAATAATAATAATAATAGACATACAGAGCAACTGGATTTCCCAGGTAGAGAGACTCCATTCTCCAAGTGAAATTCTTCAAGGGGACAGTGTGTGAGACTAATATGATCTAACTTTAGGAGAGAATTTGGCTTGTTGCCCTTATCCTACATGAATACATATTGCTGTCTCATAGTAATGGCATCCCTAGTATTACCAGGCTGAAGCATTTAAATACTTTATGTTGGGTCTTTCCAAATACTGGAAAGTGGGCTTTTAAAATCTTTAAAATATATACATATATATATATATTTACTTAAATATTTATTTTTAAGTATGTTTTGTTACTAGTTTTATAACAACTCAATTATAAGTTGTTTTTACACTTTTTTTTTTTCCTGGTCTTTTGGAAAGGGAAAAGGAGAGGGGAAGGGGAGGTGAGGAGAGGAAAAAAGAAAATTAGGATTCACAACTTTTCAGGATCTGGAACTGACAAAATGGAAATGTTGACACCTCCGTGTTATCTTTGGTCATGTCTTGTTTGGTAGCCAGTACTAAACAGCAGGTGTGCAAAGTGCTCACCTTGGACCCTCAGCCTGAACTTCATGTTTACATATAGGAGGGGATCTCTTCAAAAGCTTGAAACTCAGGTCAGGTTTATGATAAAGTTATGGGAAAAAGTCCAAAATTTTTGGTGATGAGACAACAAATTGGAGTATTGGCCTTTTATTGTGAAGTGCGCAAAAGAATAACATGTTTTGCAAGAAATGCTAAGACTTTTGAAACATATGTGTGCAAACCTTGGCCTGGCTGACTGCGCAAGGGCCTAATCCAGCTCTGGGGTGCTCAGCACCACCATGCAGTTACCATTCCAGCAGGGTTCTATGTTTGGTCTGATCAGCTCTGCTTCCAAATTGAATCCTTGCTAGCATCCTCAATGTGCGCAAGGGTCAATTTTGCAATATGCCCCAGAGTAGTGTCTACCATGCTCCAAATTGGGTGCTGAGCTCTACCACTGCCCTGTGTCCCTGACAGTGCCCCTTGCCCTCAGATTGGGAGAACAGACTTTGCAGTATAAATGTCTAAGCAGATCTGCTGGATTTTTTGCCATAAGGAACAGCAGATGGTGCCAAACCTTGCTACTCAGAGGCTTCCCATCTCCTGCTTGGGTATTCAGGAGTCTTCACTCAGAAAATCTGCATCAGTTTAGCCATGGTGTTAATGCCATCTTTGAATCTACCTGATCCAAAGTGTTTTCCATAGGTGGTCAGCAGCAATCTAATCTAAATGGCTGTCGGTTACAGAATTTTGAATACTAATTTGTGAAGTTAAGTAACTGCGGATCACAGTGTTTCAGGTCCAGCAAGATAAACGGCAAATCCCTGGCAGTGTGAAAGACAGCACTTTATAGCTTTGTATATTTCCTGCGTGTGTGTGAACTGTATGAAACAGTAGCTGCTTACTCAGCCTTAGACACAGGGTGGTTTGCTTTCCAGTATCATAGGAGAAGTTCATCTCAAATTAGACTTCCTACGTTAGCACAAGTGCAGGGTGACCAATTTCCGTGCCTTTGAGATGCACCTTCCCTGCAGTGTACCATACTCCTGCAGTGCCGGCCTCCAGCTCTTGCTGCACATGGAGCTGGTTGTGACAGGCAGGGGACACAGGCAGTGCCAGCCTGCTTGGTGCTGGCTGCCCTGCAGAGCTGAGCTGATGAGAGACAACAGGAGACCTAGGGGGTAATGGTTACTATTGCTAGAGAGGGTCTCTGCTTCACCTCTTGGCCTCATAATTCTTCCATCTCTTGGACAACAGCCATCTATGCCTTCATGGTGTAGTGGGCAGACACTGAAGAAACTGTCCATTCAGGTTCCTGTTCCTTCAGGCATTCCCTTCATCCCAAGGGAAAGGCCAAAGTGCATCCTGCCTGCTCTCCACCCCTCTGAGGCCATCCTACAAAGCAGCAGCATCAAACCTGTCCTTTACACTTTCTGTTCGTAGACTGTTTGCCTCCAACTCCATTATTTTTCTTGCATTAAAAGCAGAAATAGGGTGATTTCTTTATGCTCTGTGTAAGGGGAGAGCATGACATTTGTGTGGGACCTCTAAGAGCTTCTACTGGTGCTGGTCAGAAGTAGGTCATGTCACACTAGGTGAAGTCAAGTTGTCAGATTTGCTTTCTACATTGTTGTTATAAGGTACCCTTCATCCTTTGGACCCCGCCTTTAAGCATTTTTTCCCCATTCTCAAGAGAGCTCTACATTTTATATAAAATCCAGAGACACTGATTATGCTCAGCACCCCCCACCACCATAGAAATCTGGAGTAGCTCCATTAACTTAAACGAATTTGCTCACGATTTGCATTGATATAACTGAAGCAAGTCTGGTCCATTGAGCTGAACTGCAGTTCCCATGGAAACAGGCAGTTTTGGATGCTAAAGCAGCAGGCAGAAGGGATGCTGTGTTAGTTGAGGGACTCCTGCATTCAGATTTCAGCCATGGGATGGGAATGTAGGCTATATTTGGAGCGTGAGCCTGGGGCTCAATTTCTGACTGTACCAATGAACCCTTGGGAAAATCTCCTCCTGCTGCCATAGTTTACCTTCCAGTTAAATGGGGATAGCATTACACAGGAGTGTTTTGAAAATTGATTCAGCCTCCTAAAATGCTCTGAGAGAGATCCTCAGATGAAAGGTGCAGTAGATCACACACTATTAATAATATCCCTTTCTGCCAGCATCAAATAAATGAGGCTGCATTGTCAGTGAGTAAGTTCCTATACAAATGTAGGCATTTCCACGGCACCGCAGGGACCGAGAGCACTAGATGACAAGTGGAGAGCAGCTTTTGTTCAGGTGTGCTGACGTATCTTGGGTTATTTCCATCTGACCCAATGGAAGGTTTGGACACATTTTAGACCCAGCTCAGGTTCAGAAGCAGCCAATAAGCGACCTAATTGAGTTCCAAATCCTCTTCTTAAATTGGATAGAGCTCTGAGTATTAACTGGGCCCTCTGAATCCTTGTCTAACACCAGGAAGGAAGCAGTAGGGTTGCAGAAGTATTAACAGCTGAGGGCTTAAATTCATTATGAGAACAGTATAAAAAGCAGTTCAGTGAGGAGGCTGGTCCAGCTCAGGTCACGCCAAAGGTGTGACCTTGTCAGAACCAAAATAAAAATGCCTGAGTTGAGGATTTTGATTTGTATATTCACAAGAGAAACAAGCAAACATTGTGACAGATGACATGAAAAACAAAAACAATCACCTTGTCTTGCTCTGGGCATGCAAAGCTCTGTTTCCATGGCTCTGAGAAGGCACAGCTGAAGCATTTCAGAGCGTGTGCTTTCTCTGTGTTTTAGTTACAGCAAAGATTTGTGGTAACAAAGGAGATCTCGGTAATTGCAAAAGGGAAAAAGGCAGCAGTACTTTCCAATGAGTAGATTCTGTAGACTCCTGAGTTTTAATATCAGAGGATATTAATATCAGAGGATTGTGATTTCCCACAGAGCTTCTGTCAGAGAACCATGCTGCTATGCTCCTCTCACCAGTGCTAGAAACACTTCTAAAACATTTCCTGCCATTGTTGAATTTACCTGAGCTCCCTTTACTTGCAGCATTAAAAGCTTTGTGGTAACTGGAAAACTTGCCTGTTCACTGTTGTGCCGAGGTGTCTTGTATTGACATTGGTCTGAGTTACAAAGGGAAGATTAATTTCTTTTAAGACCTCAAGGGGTTTATTTTCTTAGATTTTTAAAGACATTTTGAATGTAAGAAAAACAAACCCTGATTCATTTCATTCTGATGAAGAAAATCATCCTCTGAGCTTTTTGTTTTTTACCTTCCTCCTCTCGGTCAAGGAAAAGACAGGTGAGTGGAGAACGTACTTTTATTTATTGAAAAATAAAACAACACCAAGAAATTTAAAAACATCATTTGGAAGCGCTTACTCAAAAGAAGCACATTTAAAAAACACAAAACCACTTTTCAAACACATTTTTGACCAGCCATAGTTAGATGACAAGTGCTGGTGCCAGACCATTTGCTCTAGGGTTCCCATTGTTAACACTGCTGGAACTGTACTGGTAACAATGGAAGAAAATATGTACTAAATTCTACTAATGAGAAGGCGACATTCTCACACAGTCATTTTTTAACATTTAAAAGGACATTCAAAAGCACAATATATAAAGCAAATTCCAAAAAGATTTATCCTGGGAGAGAAGGCTGAAATGGAGAAGAAAGCCTTTTCATTCCACCAGTATTAATACAGAGAAATGCATTTGGCACCAGGATTAAGAAGTTCTGAATGTTGAAGAAGTAGCGCAACTTTTTTTCCCAAGAGAAAATAGTGTCACAGCAGCAGGGCCAATTAGTTTTCCTGTTTTAGAAGGTGAATATAGTGTTCTTAAAGCCAAAAAGCATTGTTTTGGATTGTCTCCCTGCATTTCCAAGGCGTAAGGTAGGTGAAGGGTTATCCTCCATCACTCTGATCTGTACTCATCTATCTGTGGAGGTGAGTGGTCCCTTGCAGTGTGGGTGCGGACAGAGCAGGGAAGGTGGAGGGCTGTTTGGTGCGAGCATCTTGCCTCATGGTATAGAAACTGAATAAAGTCAGGTCCCTGGAGATAGTATCCATGGCCTAGCTGTACAAGATGATTAAAATGTGATTTGGAAACCATCTGCAAGTATTTGAAGGGAATTGGCTCTATGAAGGGAAAAAGCTATTGATAAAAAGGAGAATTTAGGGCTTGATATTGAGCAAAGGAAGACTCATGCTGGGCACCAGAGTCTTGCTTTCTGGACAGGAAAGGAAGATTAAACAAAGACAGCATACCTCTCCCTAACTGTCAAGTCTAATCATTTAATCCCACTTCCCTGTGGATTTGTAGGTGAAGAGCTGCTCCACTAAGTCCTCTGCTGCCTTCAGCTGGGATCTTTCTGCACATCAGATTCACCTGCAGAGCCCAGGTCCTGGTTTTCCTAGGCATGACACCTCACGGTTTGTTAGGAAAGGTTCCTGCAGTGGCACTTGCGAAATGCAGAGCAAGAGTACCACAAGCAGCAACAAAAAGCCCTTTCAGCATCAGGCATCCTGATGAGACACAGACGCTCAAGTATGGCTGCTTCAGCAAGTCACTGCTAATGACAGGTGTTATTTATTTTTGGAGTCTGAAAATGTTCCAGTACATTTGCTTGCAAATCCTGCCTCTGAATCCACAGGTGCAAAAAAGCCTACAGACATGAGGGCTCCAGCATGTTAGGGCAGGCAGCAAGGGCAAGGCAAGAACACCTGTAGGGTGACTGCCAGCACCCCTGAAGTGTGCTTCTGGTCAGGTGCTCACTGCAGCTGACATTGGAAATGACTCACAGCATCTTTTGTCCCTGCTGTGGACCATGATAGGAATAGTACCCAGTTCCTCACAGCCTTGGGACTGGAATTATTTCCCCTCTGCCTCTGGAGCTCACTTGTGCCCGGGATAATTAGGTGGGCCAGTAGCATGTAAAAGCAATCACACGTGACTGCATATCTGATAATGACCCTGGAAAAGCAATTGGAATCTAATTATAATTAGAAAACAGCCTCAGCAACACCCCCAGCGTCACAACGACCATCCCAACTTTGCCACAACAAGTGTAAAAATATAGCAGCATATTTATAGCTTGGCATCTCTGCATTTGCAGCTTAGTGACGGGCTTCCTCCTGCCCTATTCTGTGTAGCCTGCTGTGCTGCACACGTTGCAAATAACAGAGTGATGTTTATATGGTGCCCACTGCCCACAGATCCCAGCCTTTTTTCTCGCATTACTCAGTCTGCCCATTTCTAATCTGCTTGATCTCAAAGATCTGTAAATTGATATATATTATTAAAAAACCCAAAGTCTTTTAGGACTCTGCAGCAAGCCAGTCTGAGAGTCACTACAGGAACTTCTAAGGTGCTTTGAGCTCAGAGGTGGAAGTGAGCAGTTGCTAGATATCTATGTGTAGATCCCAGTGTATCCGCTGAGCTCACAGGTCATTTTTTGGCATCTTCATAAAACATTTCATTGTTATAAAAGGTTAAACACAAACTAGTTAAAAACTTAGAAGCATCTCAAGATCTTCGATGTGTTTCCTCCTTGAGTCTTTCTTTTCAGATCACAAGTTATTAAACTGACTGCATGGAAATAAAGGTCTTTCCTATCACTCTGCCTTGCATAAGTGATCCCTAAGTTGTTTCTGGAGGTTTGCTGATACATTTTTGGTTCTTGGAAAGATGTCCTCAGACACCAGTGGTCAGATTCCTGGTTATCTAAGTGAGCTGGATCAAAATTTGGCTTATGGAAAAAGACAGACAAAATTAACATCATGTTCTTAGTGACGTAGTTGATATCTGAATCTGATGTAGTGAATGTACCACATTTCAGGTGTTTTTTCTTAATTGCATAGTAAATCGCATGTGAAGCAACTTCTGCCTGTTCTCAATCAGCTGCCTCAATCAGCACTGCTGTTGGAAGAGGCTGATTTACTCTTAATAAACTTGAGCCAGGTTAAGGATGAATTGCAGTGGTTCGGAATTAGGCATTTTAATTCCAAAACAGGAGTGACCAGAGAGGGAATTAATTGGGATGAACTGTTCTGTTTTTAATCCATACTGCTTGAAACCAAATTAACCTCTCTGTGTGCACAGTCCTGAAGGATTTAGCTGAAGTTGCTGATAAGCCTCCAGATTTGCATGATAATTTCCAAGGGACTACTTCTCTGACCAAATACCCTGACGAGTTGAGTCACAACTCTTCCTCTGTCCACAAATACCAATCTCCCCTCTTGCCCTTAGTACTTTTATGCTCATTTCTGATGTTAGAGGCCATTACAGATCAAGCATGTCCCTGAAATTTCTTTTCTGCCCATACAGACTACAGGAAAAGCTGTCAGTTGAAACCAGCCTTTGTACACGATGAAGTAATGCTAATACAATTACAGCGTGAGACTGGACACAGCTCTGGCAGATGGGGATCGAGGGAGCTTCCCCTGTTCCCTCCTGCCTCCAAACCAGCTGCTGCGATGTGCACTCTGATGGCAGCTGAGGAGGGGCCAGCTGTGCTGCCTGGCCCTCACCCCATCCTGAACAGGGTAGGATTCACTTCTGCCTGCTTCTTAGCTCAGTTTCCCACTGCTTGAAGATGCAGGGTTGTCAAAGGGACCTCAGCATTTGTGTTTGCACTGTGTTGAGGCAGCATCCCTGGCTGCCCCCCTAACAGCTCTGTCTGCCCAGGGCCCCATGCATGACCTTGAGCACCCCCAGCGATGTGCACCCCCAGCTCTGGGCAGCCGTGCCACTGCCTCACCGCCCTCTGAGTGCAGAATTTCTTCCTAACATCTCACCTAAATATCCCCTCTTTTAGTTTAAAGTCACTTGCTGAAGATGACTCCATACAATACAGCCTGAGCTCTCATTTCTGTTCATACAGCACAGTGGAGCCATGGGTTTGTGTTGTAGAACTGATGAGAGAGTAACACATAACCAATACTGATAGCAAATAACTTTCAAGTACTACAGGCAGGGAGATCTGAAACATCAATGAATATGGGAAAAGCCTGAAACCCTTAAGTACACAATTGTGTTTTATGAAAGTAGAGGCAAATATGGATAGACTTATACAATGATTTGCTTTGCTCTGTTCAATCTCATATAACTTTCAGTCGTTCCTACAAGCCAAAAGTCAACTCAGAAACAGCCTTCAAACGCCAAAGTGAACTTACTGGGGTGAGCTGCTGAAAGGGAGGGAATGTAAAAGCTGGGAATGTTTGTGAATTCAGTTCGTTCAGTGTTATCCATGTAGGACATTCCCCAGATTTTGAGGGTAGAGGTTATGAAGAGCTCAATAATAAAAGTTTTTAATCTAAGCAATCAGGAGCTTTGCCAAACAGGAACAATTCTGGGAAATAACCATTTTATCTTTGGTACCTAACTGTATTTAAAAAAAAAAAAAAAAAGAAAGAAAGCCTTTTATTATTGTCACGGTTTGAACTAAAAATCCACCTGCGCCCGTGACAGGGGCCGTGGGCCCCGGAGGGGCCCTAGGCCGAAAGGGAAAAAATTAATTAGGAAAAGAAAACAGCGGCAACGATCTAAGGAGGCACACTTATTTACTAAATACTATATCGAAATACAGGATAACACAATATAATACAATATAATTGAAATTGAGCTAACGAATCAAGCAAAATAGGAGAGAGAATGAGTCCCGTAACCGAGAGGCCTACTGTGAATCTAGGCGAACGGCTGAAGGCTCCCACACACTCCCCTGAACGCCAGAACTCGAAAGACGTCAGTCTGTTCTGCGACAGAGTTAATATAGAGTCCAGGTCCCGTGACCTATCGTGTTGTTCCCTGGGAGATGTAGTCTTCTTCTGTAAGTTGCAGATTCAGTAAAATTATTCATGCTTTATATGATGTTATGATGTGGAATACTGATAGCAAAAAATACAAAATTATTAAACCATGACAATTATGATTAATTTCTTGTGCTCAGGAAGTTTATGCAGCTGTCCTTGATGTGGGGTGCTTGTCCCTTGGTTTTTCAGATCCTGTGAAGTCCAGCACTCAAAGAAAAATGTTTTTCATGTGGAGCTTTTTTTATTTCTCCTCTGGGCACCTTAACTCAGTGGCAGAATGAACCAAAGGAACTTACTGTGAGAAATACAGAATCCTGTAAAGGGATTTAGAAGGATTTGGGAGGTTTAAAGATTTTTCATCATCATGATTTGGAATGATCAAATTTATTTTATTTTATTTTTTTAAACATATTTTCCCATGTTAAGCTCTTGAAGAATATGAAAATCCTATTAGAAGGCTGAAGCAGACATTTCTTTCTTACAGGATGCAAGAACCCACCTCCCCTATGGGGTGGGCTGTGAAGGCTCTCCTATTTCCCTTGCCTCACCCCTTCCACTGGAGTCACCAGGCTCCAAAGACATCAGCCAGCTCTTCTGTGTTGTCTCACTGATGCAACTACACCTTAGTCCAGCTTTCAACCTGTGATGAATCTGTTGGTGCTGGGCAGAATGTGGCACAGTCTGAAAGTGTTCAGCTGTAGATTCACCTCCTCCTCAAGCCATTCCTCTGTGCTCACCCTGCAGAAGGCATTTCCCTTTAGTTTGAGTCATTTACTTATTTTATGTAGATTGATCCATTTCATTATCTACTATTTATTATACTTACTATCTCTACTAGTTATTATTTAGTGCCTATTTTCTTAACCTACATTCCATTTGACTGGAAGGAGATAAGAAATCCTTCAAGTTGTCCAGTTCAGTAAATTTTCAAACAATCTTGGTTTGAAATAAAATGCTCCAAAACATGGCATTGTTTTTCCCCTTCATGAGATGAGTGAAGCAATATGGAGGAGCAGCAGTCATGGCAAGGAGACTATAGACAGCTCCTGAACAGGGCAGGAGCAGAGCACAGGAAGAAGTCAGAGAAGCCAAAGCCAGAGAGAAAATGAGCTAGCAAAGTAAGCATGAGGCTTAGAAGCAAAGAAAGAGGAATGAGTGATTTTGATCAAAGTAACTTTTGATCAAAGAAGGATGCAAGGGAGATAGGACAGACATGAAGCCTAGGTGACAAATGAGGCTACAAAAGCCTCCATTTGATTTTTATGTATAGGATCCAGCAATGCTATGGCTTGTCCCAGTCACTTCAGGTTGTGTTGGGCTTTGGAGGTGAAAACACCTCCATGTGAGAGGCTCATGATGATTGAGCAAGGTGCATAGAACTCCTTAAATGGAAGGTGTGACACTAACAGGTATTTTCACTTCTTTAAGAGAAGAATGTGTGTATTGGGGTGCCACAAAGACAAAATCTTGTTTGAGGGAACCTGTTTATTTGAAAAACGTGCCTTGCTGTTCCAGCTTGAATTGTTTGTCTTCCTTGGAATGAAAGAATGTAGGACACGGAGGGGAGGCTGCCAGAAAAGCCCTTTGGAATTGCAATGTCCATGTTTGTGCTCAGAAGGGTCTCAGGCTTGTTGTGCTCACATCTGCTTTAAGTTATCCTGATGTTGTTTTTTAATTATTTTTTTTTTAATTGAGTTTAACATACTGAGAAATGCACAAAGTTCTCTGGCCCCCAGGCACAAGAGGAAAAACCTCAACAACATCCACTGACCCCGCCACCATGTGCTTCCCAACAAACATTCCCAAACAAATGCTGGCGATGACAAATCAGCCTGGGAGCAACACGATGGCGGGTGCTTAATTGTGAGCTGCAGTGCTAGGCGCCGCGGAAGGACCAGGGAGGAGAGTGGATAATGAGGGTCAGATTTGCTAACAGTGGGCATCAGCTGCAGCTGTCAGGTTTGGGGAGCATAGATGGAGGCAATTAGTGCGTTTCACTCTGTGATGGATGCTCGGCTGCTAACCAGGACCAGCATCCCGCTTCTCAGCAAAGGTGTCTCTGAACTCCTATATATGTAGAGCTTCTTCAAACCTGTATTACTTTTGGGCTGAACTGCCTGCAGCTCTCTGCGGTGCCTTCTGCACGCCAGGTTCCCATGGGGCAGGAAAGGAACCAGCCATGAGCCAATCTGCTCTGGCCTAAAAATACCAGAGGTTTTCACTGGGATGGTTCCTACCCAGTTCAAAGAGAGAGAGCACAAAAGGGATTGGGCCCTGTGGGTGTTGGTTGGCCTAGATAACAATTCAGTTGGCATGGCCCTGGTCTGCGGACAGCAGCTTTATCATGTGAGCCTGAAAGATGACAAGGGTAATGGTAGTGCCTAGATATCCTGGGGGAATCGCAGGATCTCCACCCTTTCCTTTTGCACATGAATGCCTGTGAATAGAGACCCTGGAAGAAGGCAGGGCAAGGACTGTAGGTCTGTTTTTATGTGCAAATATCTGGTTGTTTACACTCAAGCATGCACAATGAGAGGGCACGTACCTGTGTGTATGTGTGCACTGTGTAACAGGGACTGTGGTTTTAACTGTAAAGGAGATATAATGCCTTCACCCTTCCAGCTTGCTGCTCCGCAGCTGCCATGCTTTAAGGTAAACCAGTTCTGAGTTTGGATGCATCAGGTTGTAAAGTGCAGGGGGAGCAGGGATACAGCAGGCAGAGCAGAGAGCTGGAGGTGCTGTGCAGCATTCCCAGCCCACACACAGCAGTACAAAGCTGGGGGGGGGGGTCCCCCTACCCAGCCAGCACTCCAGGGGTATGGGGCAATGGGGTCAGCTGAGAGTACAGCAGACACTGTGCATGTATATATGCACTATTGGCACTGCTGTTGATGCCTGCCAGCCAGGGATAGTGCTTTAATTAAATCAAACTGTGCAAAGCCAGGTGCCTGGACAGGGCTGGGCACAGCTGTGCATGCACTCACATAAGAGGACTGTGAATGTACTGTGGCACAGCTGTACGTGAGCATCTCAGTGCACACAGTCTCCTCATTGTGTCCAAACTGCCCCCAAAGGCTCCTCCTGCGTGCTTTTACACGTTATTGGACTCGCTGAGCTGCTCTCAGGTGTGCTGAGTGCTTGCCAGTGAAAGAGGCCTTCTAGACATGTCAAGCTGACCTGCTTCAAATCTCACTCAGCCCCGGGGGGGTTATCACAAGTCTGGGATGGGCCTTATCAATAAAACATTTTCTCAGCGGGAGGGTAAAGAAAATATGTAGCAGGTGATTCAAGCAAGGTCTGTGGGAGAAGGGGAGCTCTATCCTCCAGTCCCAGCAGGATGTTCTGTGCCAGCAAGGTGCCCATTGCTTCTGTCCTGGATTATTTGTAGATAATGATGGTTTACTTTTAGATAGAAAAATCTCAATCTGCGATGGAGTTTTATTTTTGGTTGTGGGTAAAGTCTGCTTTTCTTTTGGGGAGGGCTGCAATTTAGCACTAAGCTCTTTTGGCATCTGAGGGACAAGTTCAGTTAGAAAAAAAAGAAAATGCCACTCTATCAGCAAATAAAGCAGGAGGTTATGTAAGAGGAATAATACGGACCCAGCCTCAGTGCATCTCCCCCTCCATAGGTGATTAAAGGTTTCAGCACTCCCAGGGTGGGGGCTGGCATTGCGTAAGAGCCTCTTTGCTTCCAAGCTTTTTCCCCTTTTAAATCTAAGAGACCCAGTGGATTTATGACCAGCCCGGGCTTTTTAAGCAGATGGCTGGGTTTGTTATCATTTTGTATGAATGATGATAACACTGCAGGCTGAGAGGATTAATGTAAGAAATGAAAAGCAGCAACACTTCTTTTTTTTTTTTTTCTTCCTATAGTGTTTTCCCACATTCAAGGGGCAAAGCACACAGCACCAGGTCTGCAAAGTGTAGTGCAGTAGGTCTGCACTGACACAGAGTTTCACAGGGTTGGCTGTGGGTTTCCATAGGATGAGGACTCCTTCGTGGACTGCAATAAAACCAGAAGTATACTGGGATTTGATTTTTAAGGGAGTTTTAAGCATACTCAAGCCCTGGTTACCTTATATTTCACCAAAGACTGAGGACGACTAGAGAAGTAGTAGATAGAAAAGTTATGAACTCTAAGAGAAGAGAGCTACATTGAGTCCATATTTTCAGTTTGCACTAACATCTCCCTTTGTTCATAGACCCATAGATTCATTTGTGTTAGAAGGATCCCTTAAAAACCATCTGATCCAACCCCCCTGCAGTGAACAGGGACACCCACAGCTCCATCAGGTGCTCAGAGCCCATCCAGCCTCACCTTGGCTTCCTCCAAGGATGGGGCACCACCACCTCTGGGCAGCCTGTGTCAGAGCCTCACCACCCTTATTGTAAAAAACTTATTTCTTAAAGCCAATCTAAACTTTCCCTCTTTTAGTTTGAAACCCTTTCCTTCCTTCTTATAGCTCCTTTTTAGTTATTGAACAGCTGCTCTCAGGTCTTCCTGAAGCTGAAACAAGAAGCTGAAATGAAAATGTTTAGTTGTCACATGGATCTGGTTATTGGGAGTGAGTGAGCTCCAGTAGATTTTAGAATCTTGTGACAGAATGGTGGCAGCTGCCAACACTTTTGGACTTTTGAGCTCTCCAGCCAGCTCAGAGAATCAGAATCATAGTAGCATAGAATTATTAAAGTTGGAAAAGACCACTAAGACCATTGAGTTCAGCCATCCACCCACCCCCACCATGCCCACTGACCACATCCCCCAGTGCCACATTTCCACTTTCTTAAACACCTCCAGAGACAGTGACTCTACCACTCCTTGGGCAGTCTGTGCCAGTGCATCACTGCTCTTTCTGAGAAGAAAATGTTCCTAATATCCAGCCTGAACCTCCTCTGGAGCAGCTTGAAGCCATTACCCCAGAAGAGTAGCTTGGCCATGTCAGCGTGCTTCTTGGACTGAAGCACTGAGGTGGAACTTACTCAGAGGCAAAGGCTGGTAAAGACCTGTGCCAGGTTGGGAGAGGGCACTGGGGCTGATTCTGGGCATCAGTGCTGACTCATGGGTAGAGTTTGCTGGGAATTCTCTGACAAAATGTTTTCTTCATCAGAAAGCACTGATTAATTGAAAACAAACCAACTTTGTATCATCTAAATAAATAAATTCCTGCTGAAATACAGGCTAAATTCCCCTGGATCTGTGCCTGGTTGCTAGTAGAGCTAGCAAAAAGCCACCATGCACTGGGGGTCTGCAGCTCCCATGTGGCTCCAGTGTGCTGAAGTGCAGACCTGGATCTCCCTAGCTCCCATTTACCCATCCAGGAGCCCAGACAGACTTGTGAGGCCTGCAGCTCCAAGCCTGGGCTTCAGTATTCTTCCCTTGAGCAACAGGCTTTCTCCAATACCAAAAAAATATCTTGAGGTGTTTCCAAAGTGTTGCATAATGTGATGAATGTTGGGTAGCACTCTGTTCAGACACTGTCCCTTAGCAGAGGGAGGTTGGCTGGTTTATTTGAGCTATCACATCTTGGAAAAGAGTCTTTTCTTCACCAGAGTGTTTTAGGCACAGGAACTTTGCAAAGATGGATTTAATCCTGTGGATGGCTCAGCTCCAGAGGCAGAACATCTTTGTGGGCAGCACCTAGATAACCCGTCTTCACAGTGCTTAGGAGAGCCATGAGAATCCTGTAGCACTTCCATCACATTTTCTGTAGGATAAGGTTGAAACAAAATGTACAGAATTTGCTCTTTGTCACTGCTAAAGTGTTCAACATATTTGAAACATTTTGAATTCCCATGGTGAAAGGTATTGTGAAAGCAGTGTTCATATTTATTATTAGAATGAGGTTAGCAAGCAATCTTGCTTGCACAGACATCTGGCAACAAACCCATCTGAACTGAGCGGAGGCCACTTACTAATAAGGTTTCTAAGTAGGGAAAGGGACAGGGTGTTCTAAAAGATCCTGTAGCTGGAATTAAAACAGGGAGATTGAGCTTATCTGGTATGATTTACGTGTCTCACTTCAGGACCTTTTCTGGACATTATTACACATTTAGCTGAGATCATGTAGTAATCTAGTATAACCTTAGTTACAACTTATGGAGCTAAAAATGAACTGCCTGCACATGCTCCAGAAGTGTTCTGTAAAGGTATTGCCAGCAGCCTGAGCATTTCTTTCCTTCCAGACATCAGGGTGGATAATCAGAATCAGTTTCCTGCTGGCTGTAGGGGTTATTCCACTCTCCCTTTATATAAGCTGGTTTGGGCGATCTATTTGCATGTGAGCCAACAGTCAGCAAATGGAATTGGTCAGAGGCAAAGATTTTTTTTTTTCCTCCCTTCTTATTTTGAATGAAGAGAGGAGAAAAAAACATATAAGGGTGGCAGCTGAGGAGGGAAGCCAAAGTAACAGTGCTCTGATGCAGAACATGGTGGGTGTGTTTATTTGTTTTTTAGGGGATACTTGACACAACCTACCTGTGCATGATGGATGATGGAGGATTACTAGAATGTGTAGTCCAGGGCTGACCCAAACATGAAATAGGTATCTTGTAATGTTACCAAACGTTGCAAAAAAACCACAGGGTGCTTAACTGACTCTCCAACCACAACTTTTGAGAGACGTGATGTGTAAATTAAAACTTAAAACAAACAACCTTTTTCATAAATCCATCAAGTGAAATAATAGAAAATATGGCACTTTTCCTTACGATGGAGGCATGAAGCAATCATGAAAATTATCAGACTGCAATAGTTTCTAAGGCATTAAGAATAATTTTTGAGGAAATGAATAATTAAAGACAATAAGTAAAGGAAGTAAAGGGAAATCAGAATGAAATACAAGTGTTTATCATGGATAAATCACGTCTGACTAACCTCATGGTTTTTGTTCATAAGATCTTGACAAAGGAGATAAGGCGGATCACATCTGTCTAGACTTTGGTGAACCATCAGAGGTATAACAGTCACAAAGGTGATTTTTTAGTAATAAAGCCATCATTTAAAATGTTAAAATAACCTTTTTTTATTATACCTAATAGTATGAGGCCAAGAGGGGATGTAATTTTTCTGGCAACCCAGAACTGCGGTGTTAGAACCTATCCAACTTATCCAACTTAAAGATAAATTTTGGCAATGAAATAGAAGGGTACAAATTGGCCAAGAATGTTGATATAAATTCTACTGGAAATATGTTTAGCCTGGAAATTAGACGTTTTCAAGCTTTCAGAAGCATGCAGTTCTGCAGTGATTATTCAGTCGAAGTAAATAATCTATTTTTGAAATGACATATGGTCATTTTATGAAAGCATTTTTTCTTATGCATGAGTACTGTTCCTGTCCAGTTGCCCATCTTCTCTGTCTTTGCTTCTCCTCCTGGGGAGACTGAAATTCTGAGCAACTTTGGGTCACAGGGGTCGGAAACATTCCTCCATTTACTGGTATGTGTTAATTCACTTCTGACATTGTAGATATGAGTCACATGTAATGTATCTGCAAAGAATGACAATTAGGGAAATAGAGCTCTGGGATGCAGGAAATCTGGGTTTCGTTCCCATCCTACTCCAACTTGAGGCTGATAGATCACCCACTAAGGATTTAAGCACCCAAATAAGAGTTTTGGTGAGGTGTAGAGTCCTGCTGCCTGCTGCTGTGGTCACCTAACGTATGGAATCATAGAATCATAGAATCACCAAGGCTGAAAAAGACCTCTGAGATCATCCAGTCCAACCATCACCTATCACCAGTATCACCCACTAAACAGTGTCTCTCAGTACAGCATCTATATGTTTCTTGAGGATCTCCAGAGTCAGAGAAAAAGTATTTCCAAACGTTCAACCTGAATCTCCCCTGGCACAACTTGAGGCCATTCTCTCATTCTGTTGCATTTGATCTGAAAGCACCTGGGATACTTTTTATAAACGTGTTCCCATTAGAAGACCTCATGACCCGTTTTCCATTCCTGCCGGTCACATATTAAGTACTTGCCAGAATTCCTCCACCAGCTTCCCTAGGTGAGTTTCATGCTCACCATACCAAAATCCAGGAGTGAAACTCACTTTGACTTTGTTACTGTGCTTATTATCAAGCCTAGCAGGTTACAGTGTACCTCCTCAAGGTTGGTGGAATGTTGATACTCTGCTTTTAGGTTCCAGATGTCCCGCTTATCTAGGAATAAAAGCTTCCCCAAGGCAGAATATCTGTTTGCTGAGGAATTTGAATTAATTGCTGAAGGCCCTGCCAGGTATCACTGGGAGAATTTCTCATTTGTAAGCTGAAGGGAAAGAAAGAGGGTAAGAGCCTTGAGACACTACGGTGAGATGGGCAGTACCTGCTCTTCTGAAGTCCTCCTCCCTACTAAGAATTAAGAGCATGTGTGAGGGCTGCCCTCTGAGCTGGCGAGTACAACAGGGGGAGCAACTTGCTTTGGTCTCTGTGCGTTGTGCCGGAGAGACTGAAGAAAGCAGCTGTTCTGGCTGTGCCTTTCATTTTGGTCCCCGTGCTTAAAACAGAGAGTCTGATTTGCTCCAAGTGCAGCTAAAAACTGGATCTGGATGTCAAACTTTGCAAAGAATAGCATGATCACTGAATGTTTTTGCAGCTGCCAGCTTTAACCCAGTGCAGATGACAGTCAGGAAACTGCAGCCGCTTGATGCTGGGACTACCCAGACCCCAACGTTCTTTCCTCTTCCAGTCTGCATTGGCTTGCGTGCATTGACTCTGCTGGTTGTGCTGACTGAATACTTGCCTTGGCTGTGGAGAGTCCTGCCACACTTCAGCACATGTGGTTCTCACAAGGCTCCGGGACAGCATCCCATATCTGCCATCTTCATGTGTCCTTTGATCATCACTATGGTCACGGTTATCACTGTGGAGCTGGTCACAAGGCAACTTGCTGCTCCTCTCTGAAGTCTCCCAGTCTCTTTCTGGTCACTTGAGAGTATGTGCTGCTTAGTTTTCTTCAGGAAATACTGCACCATATAAACACTTAGATTTGCAAATTCTTGTGTACACAGTGGCTGACAAAGGCTCCCTAAAACCTTGTGAAATGTTAACCTCTTTCTGTAGCTGAGAACAGCAAGACCATGATGGGATTCATCTCAGGTTCTCAGCCAAGTTTACGTAGGCACATTAGTACAAAGCTGAGAAGTACTGGGCTTTATGATATTATACTTCTCTAACCGTTAGGCTAACATGCAAGGCCTGGATGCACAAGGAATTTGAAGTCAGGCATTAGAAATAAACTGAGGGAATGCCCTCTAGATCTTGATTATTGACTGATTACTTTTCTGCAGTATTTAAGGCTAACACACAATTAACGACACTGATTGCTCCTGCTTGAAAGCCTACCAGCTTGCCTAAGATGTGATTCAGAACCTCAAGAAAAGACAGCTAAGACTGAGAAAGCAAATACTCTTTTGTTTGTATGCTAAACAATGTAGCAAGGGTATATGAACATCAGTGAAGCCCATGCATGCATTTGAGAGAATGTATTCAGAGAGAATAACATTATGCAATGTAATTGTGTCCTACTAGATCCTGGAAGATTCGTGTACTCACTGAGTCACAATTAATGAAGGCCACCCAAAAGCTCATTGCAAACTCTGCAAAACATCCTTCTGGAATGATCTTCTGTCCTTGATTCTCTCCACCTTCACACTCCCTCCTCCCCCATTTTTTTTTTTTTTTCTCCTTTCTTTACTTTTTTCTTCATAGATTTATTTCTACCAAGGTAAATCTCCAAGAAGTGCAGTCTTGGTTTCCTCCATATGGGCCATTCCTGACTCCTCCTGTTAAAAACATGATTACACAGTTGTATCCAGAACAGAGGACTCAGGTCCCGGATGCACACTTCAACCAGTTCCTTGCTAACGATGAGCAACATTTTCAAAGAGGATTAGGATTCTGGGTGCCCAGACACAAATAAAAGGCCTTGTGCATCTACACAGCGTTCCCAGAAATTGAATTCCTTTGCCAATTCAGCCGGTGCACCATAGGTTAGAAAAAGTTTTAAGAAGCTTTTCCCAGGAAGATTGCAATAAATAATTAATCTGCTTTTCACAGCTGAGACCACAACGTATATGTTTTTACCAGTTATCTGCAAGAGAAAAGGAGAAATAAAGATAGCTTTTCCCAGTTCATGAATAACCACATGAATCCGCTTCAGAGTTTATTTGGCTTTATCTAAGAATTTGATTTGCTAGGAATACATGAACAGGACATCATATCAGTGTGTTTCTTCTGCTATATGTATATATATGGACGTGAACAGAACAGAGGGAGCAATGCCAAGAGGTCCGTGCACAGCAATTCTGGACTGCAGTCTTATTTCTGCCACTGTCTTTCTGAAACACCTTATGAAATTCCAATTAATCTCTCTGCTTCTGTAACAAAAGAGACTGGAGAGTCCTATATTGTGTCAGTGGTCACAAAGCTTCATAAATGATGGTTTGCAGAGCTCAGAGGGCCTGGATGCTGGAGGCATTGAGAGCGTTGGCCATGCGGTATGCATTAGAAACGGCAGAGAAAGAGATTCCTGTGTTTAATGTTCATTTGTACAAGCTGAGATGAAGACAGGCAAACCAAGTGGGGCTGCACACTGACCATGAAAGCGCTGTGGCCTGGGAGGAAGCTCAGGGAGCCTGAGACTGATTTGTCCCACGGAGGAGACAGCCTGGCTGCACTCAGATACATGAAGGGATGTTCTGAGGGAGAGCACACATCAACAATCCTCATTAGTAAAATGACAGAAAATGCTGTTATGGCTCGAGGCTGCAGCAGGGAACATTTAGTATAAATATTAGGAAAAAAACTTTATAATTCCAAGAAGAGTTACTGCAATTGGAACAAACTATCAGGGGACATTGTGGAATCACTTTTAAGCTTCCAGCCATCGCTCCGGAAGATTAAATAAATCCTGGTCTATGACAATATTTGGGGTGGTCTGCACGATCCCCAGCACTCCCTTCAGCCCTAAACTATTCTCTGGATGGAAGCAATGGTTCGTTTGTAGAACCCACAGCTTAGACAGCACACCGACCGCTCTCACAATGACACACGGCGCTGCAGGGCAGTCTCGCGTTTCTCCCTGCCTTTGGAAGGCACCCAGCACACATTAGGCAGCACCACAATATAAATAATAACAACCACAGTCCCCATCGTAGCCACGGGACAGGCGTTTTCCTCAGCCTTCCTCCTGTGCTCTAAGCTGCAAGGCCAGACAGTAGCCTGCTCCAGCTGAGCACTCATTTAAGAGTCAGCCGAAGGGCAAAATCCCATGGCTACAGCACATATCACACAGAGTTGATGTCAGCACTACTCAGTAACTCTCCATCCCCTTCGCTTCTTCTCTAGCAGGTAGCAGTTCTAAGGACAGGACTGCCACTATCCAGAGGACAATTGCTACCTGACCTGGGGCTCAGGGCACCATCTGAAGTCAAGGCTTCTTTCATTCACACCAAGTGGAACAGAAATAGCCAGACAAGATCCTACAGGAGTGCCATGAAAGGTCATGCCCAGGATGCCTGGCTCTGCTGCAGTCATTGCATAGATGGAAGGTGGCTCTGCACCACACTGAAGCCCCCTTTGGCCCCATCAGCTTGGACAGATGTTCCTTGCTCTCTCATTTCTCTCTGTTAAGGGGCTCTTTTCCTGTGGTAAGCAGTTTTCCAGAATGTTCTTCATGCTAGGAAGGAAAGTAAGAGTGGTAGCTGGTTTTGGCAAGGGAGGAGGGGAAGACTGAGAACACACAGACACCTCCAGTGACTGCCAAGTACATCTCTGCTGGGTGTAGGGCCGAGGAGTGCTAATACACATTGTCTCCTGGTTATTTTTCACTCTTTTGTTTTAACACTTGAGCAGGAAAATTCATTTAGGTTTGGGGACATGCAGAAGTCCCTCTGCAGGTCCTGAGTGGCTCCATCAGGTGCTCAGTATGCCACATCTGTCCAACTGAATTACTCCAGCGTGAGTTCCCAAACTGGAAGCAGAGTAGGGAGCTCCGCATGTTTTTTTGACATTAGTTCCTACTGCAGAGTGTATGCAGATTTATAGAGCTGTTGCTGTGTTATAGCAATAGTATTGGCCACAAAACAATACTGGCTATAGGACACACTTACAGTGATGCATAATAGCTTCAAGCCAGAGAGAACGTTCCCAGGAATGTCAGTAGAATCTCATTTCCTCGTTGGAAGGTGTTGAATGACTTACAGCTTCTGACGTTGGTGCCAGCAGATGATTCCTATAAACACAGGTTTTCAAAGCACTGTGCAGGCATCATTCCCTCCCCACCCCCTATAGGGATGGAGAACTGGATGCAGTGTCTTTATTTTCAGTATGAAAAAGATGGTTTTCAAAAGGAAAAGGTGCAGAAACAGGAACTGATTTTCCCCATGATACCAGAACGATGCCTTACCAAAATGTGAAGAGCACATTTGTAATGAAGAGGTGTTCTAAAACCCAGCCCTGCAGCCCCCAGGGCACCCTGGGGAAGGTCAGAGCACACCTGATCAGCCCCACAGCCTGCACATTACTGGCCTCTTTAGCACTATGAAGTACAGCTATAAGAGACCCTACCCAGGAAGCTTTTGCTTCTCCCCCTCAAGGCTTTGCCATTTTCTTTTGTAGATGTAGTTGGAAGGCAGATGCATCACTAAACAATGAGGTAGCTGTGTTGTGACGGGTGAGTGGTACTGTGAATTTCCTGTTTTATTTATTTCCTTAGAAAAGCTGCAGCTACACATTATGTGTTTTGAGGAAAATGCGTTGCAAAGCCTGGTAGCTGGCTGTATATCTCTAATAAGCAGAAGACCAGTTGCCTAGGAACTGGGAAGTAACTGATGGTTGTGGTGAGGCCTTTAAAAACAGTCTCTTACCATAGCAGCCTGCAGCAGCTTTCTTTTTCTGCAGTGTTAAAGGTGCTGTAGCCTGAGGCTCAGGTCTGAGTTTGCTGCTTTTCGTATTTTCTTGCTTTCTGGGGTGTGTGTGTGTTAATGTGGAATTGTAGTGTTGCTGCATTCTGTTGTAGTGATAGTTTGTATTGTAGTGGTCTCAGCCTTTTTAGCTTTCAGATATTAAAAATATTAAATCTAGACAGAAAAATCTCCATACTGAAGTTACCCAGCAAAGTAAAGGGAAAGTGCTGTTTGGGGTTTGTGGCAAGAAGGAATGGGTTATGTTGCTGGAGGAGAGGCTTTGATGGGGTCCCAATGCAATGGATCCTGCATCATGCTGTTTGGAGTGCGCAGCCTCCAGCACTGCAGGGCTCTGAGGGCAGTCAGAGGGGAGCTGGTAGGGTATGGTAAAGAGAGAGCTGACCTCATGGTGTGGATGGTCCTGGTTTGGAGGTTGTTTTGTTTGTTTGCTTCTCGGCTTGGGATTTGAGGGTGAGTACCTTGAAAATGCTCCTCATTTCTGCTCCTGCTGACATGTATCCACAGCTTGCTCTTCATCTCAGTGGGAGCAGAGTTAAACCAGTTTTGCAAATCTCAGCCTTCCTCATCACTTTGCTTGAGCACTGTGATGTAGCTTTGTTCCCCCTGAAGTGAGGAGGTACCACCCTGGACAGCAGATCTGGGAGGGTTGTTTTGGTTTGCTTTTCCTTGTTAGACCTCTGTTATTCTTTTTGTGGCTCTGAAAGACCGTGGCAGATGTTACTGTTCATCTCCAGCTTATTAATATTCCTATACCATTCAGTAACATGTTCCTGCTGCTGCAGTGCTGCCTGACAGCTTCCACTTGCAGTACGCTGAGCCAAGATGCGTACAAGTACTGTCTGGCTCTGCTCCTTCCTTATGGCCTGATTCAGAAGGAGGAGGAGAGTGGAATAATTATGCCAAGACAATGTGTTTGGCAAGAGACTGCTGTCTTCCTCCCATAACAACTACATGAAGTGTTTGTAAGTGAACGGGAGTATTTTTTTCCTATCCAGGCATCTTCCTTTCTCTGGATCAGTTTCTGCAGAGGGGATTAAGCAGAGTGGGTTTTTTTTTATTGCTTCTCATCAGGAGCACCGAAGCTAGAGCTGGTGTTTCCAAAACTAGGTGGGTGTTTTTGCAAGGCAGGATGCTGGCTGTGGAAGACTGAACAAAGCACAGCCAGCTGACTTGGCTATCCACCTTATGCCAGGCAGGATAGAAATAGCTGAAGCATCTGGACATTTTTCAGAAGTGCCATCCTTCTGAGCGACAGCTTGGAGCTGAATCCAGCACAAGGGTGAGGGGGAAGAGGATCAGAGCTGTGCTGGGTGTAGGGGTGGAAGCAAAGCCACGGGGAGAGGCTCTGGTGGTGCAGGAGGTGAGCAGAGGTGCAGGAAGACTTTTCTAGGTCTAAACTGCTGGTGTGGGACCTACATCCGAGCCTCCTCTATCCTCTCTGCACTCAGTGCTGGACAGCTGGCCTGGGGCCACCAGATCTAATTCTGGAACACTTCTCAGGTTTTCTCGCTTTCCCAAATTTCTCAGGAGAAGCACACAGGCATCTATTAACCCTGGGACAACTGCTGCTTGCCAGTCCCAGCTGTGCATCTCATTAGCAGAAACTGCCAGACTGCTGACCCTTTGGGCTGAGGAAATACTCGTGGTCTGATGACATGGTCCCACCTCCCAGCACCCAGCCAGTCGAGAAATGGAAACATCGGTGCAGCTGAGACTGTGCGGACATGGATCCGTTTGTTTGTTTTGCTTTCTTAACGCCTGGGCAGAGCCGCCTGGGCCAGCCAGTAGTTCAGATGAGCCCCAAAGAGGGAGAAGGACCTTGAGGGTTGACTTCCTTCCAAGCTGACCTGTCAGTTCCAAGAAACAGAAACTTTCCATGCTGTATAAAGCAACTGGCCCTCTGCTTGTTTACAGGCTCTCATGTAACTCCACGCATTGCACTTTACAGGATGTAAATCAAAAATACATAGCAGGCTTTCATCTCTGGGCTTGTTGGGTAGCACTGCCACGTGGACCTGCACAGGGAACACCTATCGTGTTCAGTAGGAGTGGGTGTAGAGAAGTAAAGGGAATAAGGCAGAATTAGGGCTGCTTTGAAGCAGAGGTTATAAGGTGAATTTGTTTGCATGTTTTAGGCTTAAGATGATATCTGTGAGTGGGTTTTAGAACTGTAGAATAGAATCATTAAGGTTGGAAAAAGCCTCTAATATCATCTAATCCAACCATCCACCAACTGCAAATAGAAGGGTAGAGCTGCTTCCTTTGCTGTAGTTATTTCTGTAGAAGATAGGCTGCTGTGTAGCTAATCATGTCTCTTGGGCATGTCCTGTTTGATGGACTGCAAGGTGTTGACAGGCATCTTGGTTCAGTTTTGGGTGCTGAAATAGGTAACGTGCCTGGAGCAGAATAAATTTCATTCTCAGATCTTAAGATACAGGTGGGGGCACTTAAGTGCCTCTTATTTTGTGGAGCAGTGAAGTTTGATTGCAGGTGTTAAACAGGTGATTGTGTTCAGTTTGGCTTGTTGGGAATGGGTGGTGGAGAATGTGAGCAGGGCTTCCAGTAGATTCCACAACTCGGCCAGCTCCACCATAGCCTGATAGAACACTTCCTTCGTTGCAAAGAATAGTGTGATGTGGGTTTAGTGTAAGCACATGCTTAATATACACATAGACAGGACCCATGAGTGAACTGGGTTACCTAGTATGCACCATTAAATGAATTTAAACTGTTTAATTAACTGTATGTAGAAGATGGTGCATATGGTCTGTTCAGACCTTTGGTGCAGGGGGTTCTATCACAGAGAACTTCAAAGTTGTGAGGTTAGGAAGCTGTTGATTTGGCCATTAATTGTAATATCACTGCAAGAGGGAAAATGATGTATGGCTAAAACCTTGTGGTGTTTGTTGCATACATAATGGCACCTCTTATTGAGAAGAGGTGCTTTCAGGAGTTTGGCCTGAAAGATCCCTTTCTGCTTCTATTTGCATGAAAATCTTTAAGATCAGAAACTTAAATACCATACAGTTCTCCTATTGTGACTAACATCATTAAGGCTGGGTATGTTTTGTACTCCCAGGCAGATGGGGGCAAAAGTTTGTCGAGCAGGGAGAACAATTTATATGCAATTATTTGTAGGAGACCTAAAACCTGGCATTTCCTGTCAGTACATCACTTTCAGTTGGAGACATGCTGAAGGTTAGTTATGCTTCAAGTGCAAAATTTCTCCTATCTATTGGCTGGAATTAAAGTGTCATGTTGAAATAGCTATAGGCCTTGAAAATAAATACCTGGTGCTCATATTCAAACCATGCTTAACGTGGCTGATTTTGTACTTCCAAGCTCTAATAATATTTTACCTCCCTTCAGGAATATAACACATCTGCTTTTTTTTAAAACCAGGTACTTATGAGCAACCTTACAGTCATAAAACTCAATGTGCAGCAACCATTATTGAACAAAATGCTGTGTGCTCTAGAATAGCTCTGCCATAAAAACCCAGTTCATCTGGAAAGTGTCCGTGTGATGATGAAGTGCAAACACCTTAGGAAGGAAGCAAATAAGTTGTTGGTTTTGGCCATAAAGAAACTATTAAAAAAAAAGGAATACCTTTTAAAATAATTTTAACATGTTTTGGTGATGCTTGAAAAATGCCATAAAAGCTGGGGTAGTGCAGGGAAAGCTCACTGAAATACTGTCCTTTTCTTTCCTGAAGCCATCTACCTTCTCTGCCCCACTCCTCAGGTGTTCTATGAAGGTGCTGTGCCCTCTCCATGGTGTTAGCTCGAGGGAATCCAATGTTATAGGACTCTGAATCCAGTGCACTTAATATAAGTCCTCTAAAATCACCACTGGCCAAAAGCACAGAGTGCAGTGGGATTTGATAGGTGTGACATCATGCAACCAAATCTACACTGACCCAAATTGCAAATATGGAATACAATGTGGCCATGTGTCAAAGTAGTCTTAATCGTTTGTGCTGGAAACTTCCCACACTTAGCAATTCTGTTCCTCAGCGTATTTAACATCTTATAAACCTCAGCTCTATGCTGATTTGATGTCAGTCATTCTACTCCATTGTAGTAGAGATGCCAAAATCTTAACAAGCAGAAGATCTTAATGTTCCAATCTAATGTGATTTGTAAAGGTTGAACTTGTTGTCTATTTCCAGCAAAGAGATTTGTGTTTCACAAAACAGGGACCAAATCAGAGAGATGTGCTGTCTGTCACTGACAACATGCTGTCAGAGGCTTCCTGGCTCTTGATGCGAGTCATTGTCAGAGCAGTAAATATTCCTGCAAGAGGGAGAAGAAAGCACAAAAAAGAACAAGAAGTGAGGGTGGGGGAAGGTCCTATCCATGTTCTTGTTTTGGCATGAGATGGTGGCACTGCCCACTAGCAACAGTTTTGGCAGAAACATCTGGTGCGTGCACAGCCTATCATAGCATAGAATCATAAAGGTTGGAAAAGACCACTAGGATCATGGAGTCCAATCATCATCCCACCCCTACGATGCCCACTGACCATCCCTCAGTGCTGTGTCTCCATGGCTCCTGAACACACGGTGACTCCACCACTCCTTGGGCAGCTGTTGCCAAAGCCTCACCACTTCCTGAGAATATATTCTTCCTAATATCCAGCCTGAACCCTCACTGGTGCAACTTAAAGCAACTTCAAGAGGCCAACCCCCACATCAGAAGTTGTTACAGCTTTCTGTAATTTCACCTCCTTCTTTGCCACTAAAGTTCTGCTATGAAGCTGAAACTCACATTGCTGTTCTAGAGCAGCCTCAGCACCAGCTGAGATTTGGAGCCCTGTGGTGCCTGGGACTGCAGTGGTGGTAGGGTGAAGCCAGTTCGTTAGCTGGACTGGAGGTAATGAAATGAAACCTCTCATCTGTCTGAGCTGAGTTATGAGCTTTATGCTCTCCGGGCTGCTGATGCTGCAGAAGGCAGTGGTCTCCAACAGTCATAAAACTCTATTTTTAAGAAAAACTTTGAAATATTATAGGATGACTTGGGTTGCAAGGGACCCTAAAGATATTCTAGTTCCAACCCCCCTGAGATGGACAGATTTGCCAGTCACCAGCTGATCATTCGAAGACCAAAGCAAGGAAAACTGCCAGTGATGGGGAAACAGCTGATCCCAGGTCAAGATATGCTGATCTTCCAGGAAGAGCTTAAAACTGTGTTCCATGGAGCTCTTGTGTTGACATGACTCAGGAAAGATGCTTTGGAAGGAGCAGGGAGGGTGCAAAGCTGGCTGGCTGTTATTTTCAGCTCTTGCTGACAAAGCTGAGATCCATGCTGGAGTCATATGTGGACTGTTCTCCTCCCTCCTGTGTGTCACAACAGGGAATTTACTGCAGGAGTGACCCAGGCTGGACACCTACAGCAGCAGGAACCTGCTGCCTGCTTGTCCTGCTGCAGTCACAGTTACTTCCTTCAGGCTGACTCTGGCTCATACTGCTAGTGGATTTATGGAGAAGGCAAACCTTGGCTCTTAGGGAAAGTTGCTGCTTTTCTTTCCTAGATCCTTTTTTATTTAACCTGACTACAGTGTTACTACCTGGACCAGTTGCTATCACTGGGGCTGCAATCCCAACCCTCTGATCAGTGGGATGGTTAATTAAGGTATATCAAAACCCATGTTTTTGGAGTGGTCCTTTAAAAGGCCGTTTCATCTAGCCCGCAGCCGCAGGACACATAAGCCATGTGTGGTAGGGATGACTCTGCTTTCAGGCTAAATTATAACCACATTACATGCCACGCAATTCTTGCTGAAATCAAGTCAAGTTTGAGTCTTTAAGTTGGAAGGGAATGAATAGACCACATCTTTGGGGAGTCTGGGCCAGCCAATGGCTCAAAAAACAAAACAATTAAAAACAAAATGACAACCCAACACACCAAAAACACACAGAGCACGGCCAAGGAACTCCAAACCAACAGTGCTTTGTGTACAAAGACTGAAAAGATAATTTGAAGTGACTTGTTTAAAATCCCTTCATGGCGTGGGTAACTAAGAGCCATTGGGTATTTTGTTTACTTGTCTATAGAATGTTTCTGCGCAGTGCTGGCACTGCTCACTGCTGCTTGTTTAAACGTGTCTAGGAGGAGAGGCATTGAGAAAACACTTTGAATCAATAAAAATAGTTGTAAGACCGAGCAAACACTCCAGATTAGAACAGTCCATGATCTCCAGGATCAAGATGTGAATTTTTTTTATCAGGTTGTGGATCTCTGCGTTTACTTTGATCAGGAAAATATGCATGGCTGTGGAAGGGAAAACTGACCTCTGCTCCTGGAGCAGGTCTAAGGCTACAATCTGCTGCTCAGTGGGTTTGTTACCTAACAGAGGTATTCTTCTCTTTAAGGAAAGTTAGGTTTTGAAATCCTTAATGTAAAAGTTCTTATGTTCAGACACATTCAAAGTGGTTGTTTTTTTTTTATTTCTCTAGAATGTCTTCAGACTTTCCCACTCTCTGGGATGCTTTTAGGTAGTTCTGTGCTTGAAACATTCAGGTTTATTCTGTGTTGTATTCCTGATTTTCTCCATACTGAGCTTTGTGTAAAAGATGACGTATACCAAGTAGGAGAAAACCAGGAGATGGGTGAAATAATCCCTTCATACACGATGCTATGTATCATACAGTTCTACCCAGGCCCAGCCACTGATACAAGGCTACAGTGCTAAATCACAGAGCTGCAAAACTGCTTCCAGTTCCTTCCTGCTGTCCTCCCAGGAAGGGTCTGAGTGCTGTGTGCCATCGTGCCCACCTGGAGTGAGTGCAGACCAGGACAAGTCTTCATGAGCAGCCTGAGGAAATAATGCTATGGGAAATGAAAAAGAGCAAATGAGGAAAAAACGTCTTATCTGTATTGCTTGTAGTGAATGGACAAAATGCAAAACCAGGCTAGTATGATTTCTCCACACCTATCACCTTTTGGCTTTTACCTAAAATAGGAACAATATAAATTCCCTGCATATAAAAAGCACATTATTATGAGAAGAACAGCTTGGTCATCTTCCAGCTACAGCTGGAAGGTGTCCAACCCAATCGGTGCATCTCCTGCTGAGTATAGCACTGCTACAATGCAGCGTGTTTTGGAAACAGCTCTTGATTAACAGTGCTCACTGGAGTGGAAGTAAAAATAATTAGAAATCATTTTAAAGCTCCCTTTGAATGTAATCTGTGGACAGTGATTTTACGTGACCTGTCAGCTTCGGCAGCCTCAGAGATGACTCATGCAGGGATCAGTTCAAGGGTAGCAGTATCACACAGCACCTGGTACTGCTGCTGGTGAGGGGAGGTGGATGCTGGGCCTTTAGTTCCCATGTGCTTTCTTTCCCAGGAGCTGTAAGTTGTCTTTTCAGTTTGTGTTAAACAAACACAAAGAAAGCACTCGGTGTTAGATCCTCAAGAGGTGAAAAAAATCTTATCTGCGTTGATTCATTTCAGCTACAGATATTCTGCAATGTAGGGTTTGGGCTTTGCGAAAGCACTGGCCTGCTTCCACTACACTAAGTACTTACAGCCTATATAAATATATTCATCTTGGGTTTGAAGCCAGGGTTTGGAAAAACCAAAGGCTTTGCCCCCAAGCAGTCATACAGTTCAGTCCTGAGTGGTCTGCGTGTGCTGGGGGGAAGCAAGCCATGAAAATAACCATACAGGGTAGAGCTCAAGTGAGTCTCCTCAGCCATGAGATTTGGATACGAGTCCAACTTTATCTGTATGCACCCAGGCCCTGCTTCTTGGAGCAGGTGACTCCTTCGTGTCAACTGGATGTTGGAGGCTCTTTAATAATTCAAAGTGCTATGGAAGCTCATGTTATTTATAAAAACCGTACTTTTTCCTCATGTTTTTTATATGGATTGGGTAGTTTTGGTTAAGCTCATTATAAGAGCCTGTGTGAGCTGTACAGATGCATTTAAATATAAACATGCACAAGGGGAAACGATCTTATCATGAAACAGTGTCAGCAGACAGGATGGGGCTGACTGCTTTGAGGACAACCGAAGTGATATCGAGGTCACATCACCCACACCCAGTATAGGACCTAATCCTCAGAGATACTGAGCTCTATTGAGTTTATGACTTTAATGTGTGCTTTCCTCTCAGTCTTACTTGTATGTTCCATGCTGTGGTAGCTGCCATGTGATAATGATTTAGTCTTGTGTCCTGTTCCTGGGTGTTTGAAGTCACTCAGTGTGTGCTCATGCTTTTTACACTGATTCTTGCTTCCTGGAAGTGCTCAGAGTTGTATTTGCGTGACAGCAAGTCCTGTGGCCCTTGCAGCCTATTGCCTGACAGAGCATATGGATTGTATGTTGTCTGCTGTATAGTACACGATGCTACAGGAAATAGGTCTGCTCACCTGCTTTTTTCCTTGCAAGGCTGTAATGCTTAGGTAATTTCTTCTTCCATTCCTAATGTGATAACTTTGGATGACTGCATCTATTCAAACCCCAAATTTCAGAGTGTATTTTAATAGACACCCCTTGATTTAGAGTATCTGAAAGGAAAGAAAGAGGAATGCATACTGTCTCTGTCATGAAGCAACTGGTTAATGGTCCAAGAAGAACTGTAGGAGGCTGTGATGGTTCCCAGGTCCTGCTTTCAGCTGGGGCATGTTTTGATGCCTACGTAGCACCAATGTCTGTCCATCCTCTACAAGAATGGCACTGTGCTAACAACCAGCATCTCTTGGTCAAATGGTGGTGGTAGCCAGAAAAGGAGACTTGTGCAATGTTGGAGTAGGATGAGGGTAAACAAGCACCTCTGTGAAAACAAGAGCAACTACGGCTGCTGGAAGCTACTTCAGGAGCTACAGAACTTGAGATGAGGATGGCGCAGACATAGCCAAGGACCCCCTGTTTGCTGTAGCTGATCATTCTTTGGTCAGAGAGGGTTTGGAAAGTAGAAATCTGGTCCTTAATTCAGTTCTTAGCAGCAGAGCACAGGGTTGTTTTCAAGCACTCAGTAAGCGTAATTGGATCTGTGGCTATAGATTTGCTTTTTATGCCTTTGCTGAGAGGAAAGGTCAGGAAGGAATCACTTGCTGAGGTTCTGCAAGCAGCCCTGACTGATCCCAATCCCAGTGGCCTTAAGCAGCGACCTGTAATTTGCACACTGCCACATCTCGTCCGTCACAGACACGTGCTTAAGGCTGCCTAAAGGTTTCAGAGAGGACTTAGTCATCAGAGTGCTTGAATGGAGTCCCGTTGACGTTTGTTCCACTTTTTCCAAGCCATGCAAGGGGTTGCCTTTAGCCAAGTGAGCTTCTCAATTATTCCACTCCACCTGCTTGGTGTGAGAGGAAAGTAACCAGCAACCTCAGTAATGCTGGGAGAGCAGCCTGAGGGGATCTGAGTTACTGAGAAAATGTGATCCCGGCTTCCCCTCTGTTTTTGGATATGCGAAAGCTGTCCCTTGGAAGAAGTGTGGTTCCGTGAATGACTCATCAGTACTTGAGAGATCCAGGCAGGCTTCCATGCGCTTATCTCTCTTTTTATGAAAAAGATGAGACTCTCCCACCTTAACTAGCAATCATTGGCTTTCCCATCCTTCTCCTGCTGCCTGTTTGGGCTGTGAGCATGCAAGGCATGATTTATCCACGTGACGTGTTTGTGTAACACGCTGCCCATGGTGACATGTCCACATCTGTGCCCGATCTGCAGAGGATATTGGTCTGTTATAGCCCCCAGCTGCTGTCCTGGCCTCCTGCTCCCAGCCACAGAGCCCTGCTCTCATTGTTCTGCCAAGGACGGTGATTTCTGCCAAGATGGCATCTGCCACATTCGTACAGAGCAGGGCAAAACTGGCCCTGATGTCTGTGCAAAAGGCTGTGGCAATAGAAATAATGGGATCAAAAGCAGAGAGCAGGAATCTGTCCGGTGAGGCATAACTTCTGCAGATCACTGATGGCAGCGTGTATCATCCACTCTGCCAGGCGGTACTTTTCCAGCATGCTTCACTACTTATTTTTCTTTCCCCCTTATCGCAATTGCGCTGCATTTATAGGAATTCCCTCCCCTTGTCTCTGATGCTTCCAGACGCCAGCTCATCCCCAGCCCTTTTGATGGGCAGCTCCTTTTGTGCTTGCTCTTTCGGGCTTACCATTCCAACAGAGCAGAATGCCGGTGTTGGTTTTCTCACTGGGAGTGACTCAGTACGGGATTTGTGTGTGGCCGGGTGCCAGGCAAGAGAACACACTGTCAGTGTACATTAGTGTGGTGCCAAGCCCTTCCTGGGCACGGTAACTTTCCTCTCTTGGGGTTGTGCCTGCCAGGAGGGGAAGACACGCTGAACGAAGGAGGAAGAGGCAAATGGCAGTGAGATGTTCTAAAAACTGACCTGGCAGAGTTGGATGAGCTGCGTGCCCTTCTGCTGGCACCAGGAGGGCATTTCTTCAGGAGGCAAATAAAGGTCTCCACACTGTCTGGCAATTGTTCACATTCCACCTGGTAAATGCTGTGTCTGCAGATTTCATGACAGATACCTTTATTTTCTCCCACGTGCATTTGCAGGGTACTGGGGGTGTTCTAGGTGGAAAATAAATTCTACACATGAGGCTCTTGTACTCTGAAGGAAGCTGAGCTTTTTCTCTTAGTCCAGTTCTGCGTGCCCAGGACTTCTGGATGGATGGGAGCAAGTTTTATGGCTGGTCTATGCAGAAAAGTGATCTGTGGGGCAAATGAGGCATTGGAATTTTGTCCAGTGAGAGAGGCAGACTTTTACCCTTCCTTTCTGTGACACATGCAGAAGACACCATTGGGTACAATTCTGTCCTCAGCACTGTGTAAAGTGGTGTAGTTTCCTACCATTCCCACTGTGAGTTCTATATCTCAGGAGTAAACTAACTCATCCTAGTCCCTCTTCTTACCATTTTGTGGATCCTTGGTCTAAGATGCTGAAAGGGCCGTATGTTTATTATGGGAAGCATAACTGAGTTTAATCATTTTCCTTGAGGTTAGTCTGTCCTTATCTGGGTCTTAGATGTTTGGCGTTCACTCAGGGCCAAATTCAGTAACAGTAACATTTATTGCCTTGCCTTGTTGGCTCTCTTGGTGTGATGGCGATGGGTATGGGCAAGAAATCAGGATGTAAGACACCAGAGGACACCACTAGCAGCCGCAAGTGAACAGTCTTAAGAGCATTTCCAAAACAGGGGCAAGTTGTATTTTCAAAGACTGATAGATCTTAGTTGTGGTGTCCATAGGTACCAGACAGAGAAACCTTGGGGTGAGTGGTAGGGATAAAAGTGGGGCTGCTCACAAACACCTTATGGTTGACACCAGCAAAAATGAGGGTATATGCTTAGCTTGAGTGTTCTTCATAAATACCTGTGATGCAGGTGAGATGTTAAATCACTTGATGATCCTCACCTTGTGAGTACTAAAAAAGATGTCCTAACATATACCAGCTTCAGGAGTGATGAAACTTAATTATCTTTTCAAAGCTCTTAAAAATCTGCAGGAGGGACGTTGCCATGTACATTCCTAAGTATAGAATATCTTGGCAGGGGAGAATGTGTGAAATGTTTGGCTCCACTCAGATTTAAAGCAAACTTACCTACAGGTCATTTCTAGTGTCCAACAAATAGAGAAGTGAAGAAGGGAAGCAACTCTGGTACCAATTGAATGTGTCACTGTCGATTCTGAGCATCTAATAGTGTCCCTGTAGGTGTCTGAGATGTCTGGAGAGAGCAGGGTGACCTGGCCATAACAGCAAAGCCTTCAGGATCCCTGCAAGAGCAAGTGATGAAGATTAGGCTGCCAACTTTGTGTCTGAGGCAGAAGCCCTATGGGTGAAGCGCAGGCAGGCCAGTATGAAGCCTGGCTGGTTGGGTGGAGAAAAGGAGCCATATGTAAGCACTCCAAAGTCCTGTAGATCAAGAAAAGAATAATAATTGCAAATGGCAGATAGTCATTTCCATGCAGCTGCAAATACTTGTTTCTCTGACACTTTCATCTCATGACTGGTTTCAGAAACAAGTGTTTTCCAAAGCTGTTCTCCATGTCATGCAGAGAGGAAATGCACAGTGTGTTTTAGAAGCTGGCTGTAGGAAATGTTCTTAGCTTTTTCCTGCCTTTTCCCCTTGTGGCTTCTTTCCTTAGCATCCAAGTCTGTAAGAAACACTCAGATTTTAATGTAACAAAAATATAGTTCCTCTCTATTTTTAGGAGTTACATAGATTACACAAACAAGTCTAATGAACAGAGTGACTGTGTTCAGGGAGTTCAAACTGCCTTTGGATATTGAGCAGAAATAGATTTGGGCTTACCAACCTAAGATCCCTTGGAGCACATTTCTTTCAATCTATTTTTCTCTTTTCCTGGAACTATTATGATTTCAGGATTTTGGGATCATGTATAAATAGATCTGGCCAGCAGACCTGGCCAGAGGTTTGGAAAGATCATACCATGCACTTCTTTGGATAATGACTAAAATTAAGCATTAGAAGTTCTACTGATAACTGTAAAACATTATTGGCTGATCTTTTTTCTTTTTATTTGTTTTCCAAAGTTTCCTAAACACTGAGCTGAGGTTCAGTAGTCACTGGAACATCCAGCTTCCCACTCGGAGGAGGAGAAAGAAAGCCTAAAAACACACTGAGGGGTAAGCAAGAGCGAAAGAAACAGTTTCAAGGGGGAGGGGAAGAAAGCAGTGAAAGCAGTGAAAGCAATACATAAGATGCTTTTTGGCAAAGTGTTTCCTGGTTGTTTGCTTGGTACATCTAAACTCAAGGAGCTTTGGTGTTCGAGGCACTGAAAGCCAGCACAGGGCTTAGGGGAGAAGAAAAATAGTGCAGAGGGTTTAGAGGGAGGATGTAGTAGGAGCCAATAGATGTTCCTCTATTTCCAAGATAGCACCGCCCTTGGACCAGCTTGCTGGTACAGCTCTTCCCAATCTCAGCAAAATGCTGGGGTGAGTAGGATGTTCCCCTGCCAGGAAACTATCATCTTACCTGATAAAAGCAAGACCTGAGAGTGTTAGGTTCCTGATCCCACTCAGTTTGCAGGACTTTAGATTCTACTTAAACAGAGATATTGGTCTCTAGGTGTTGGGGAAGTGTGCACTAAATAAAAGGGATCCTGTGTCAGCTGCCAAAAATATAATAGATGAGAAAGCCAAGGGAGGTGGTTCAGTGTTTTCTTTGGTTGGTACCAGAAGTACTGGGTTTGCAATGGGACATAGGCTTTGCTAAGTACACACACACACACACACACACACTGGAAAGCTGGAATCAAGCCCCAAGCCTAAACTGAGAAGCTTGGGGTTGAATTCTGCTTTCCCACATCCTGTAGGATGCTCTTGCTCACACAGTTACTGGCTGACCTGGAGCCAGGAGCCAGGCAGTGCTCTCACCGTTGTTCCCCTAGCTGGGGTTTTGTGGCAGGCCCAGCTCTGAGATTTTAGGCAAGCATCTGCTTTTGTAGGTTTTAAAGGAGTCTCTGAGGCTTCTTGGCAGATCTGTGGTGTCACATTTAAAGCATGTGTGACAGAAGAAACTCGTGTACCTATGGTGGTTGATGGGTATGAGCAGATACCCTGAATGCTCCTGAGCCTGGAGCAGGCAGTCATACAAGCTGAACTGACCCCTAGATGGGGAGACTATTTATACATATGCAATGAAAGAGAATAGACTGTACTGTATGTAACAGCTTTACAAAGTGTTTGAGATATAAATACATTCATTCCTTTGGGTCCTTCCTCCTAAATGACAGCTCCCTGATGAAATCTCTGTTTGTGTCAAGGCCTGGAGCTCAAAGTCATAGGCATAAAGGTTAGATAAAGGTTGCGTTTGGAGAGAAAATTCCCTACTTGGAGACCTTTGGGAAAGTGAGGTCAGATGAAGGCTCCCTCTCTAAGTAGTGTTTAGTTCTGGCACCCTTGGCTTCAGAGATGCTGTCTTGCTGCAGCATTGATTCCCTCTAGAGGATGTGTCACATGCATGCATAAACACATCCATGTGCACGCCACGCACCCATGGATGGGGTCCCCTAATAGTCAGTAGGGGGGGGAGGGGGAAAGGCTTGGTAGTTTGTGCAAAAAAAGGTGCCAGGTAAGCTCCTCCTCAGCTGCTAGAGGGTACATTATTGATGTGGGACCTCTGGGCACTCTGAAAAAAACAAAATGCAAACCAAATCAGGTGATGTGGCTCTAGTAGGAGGGAAGATAAGCTTTTCAAACCCGTGTTTTATGCTTGCAATGCGTATGCAATATTAGACAGATGTCCTCTGCGTGCTCTTGTTTATGTTAAGCAGAGGAAGGAATCCCAAGACAAGAGTTCTTGAGTCCTCCTTGAAATTGATATCTCCTCTGTCTCCTTACTTAGTCATAAGGAAATGCTGGGATTGTCAGGAACTTGGGTCTTAAATTATTGAAAGAGTTTTGAAGACCTTGATAATGTACTTGATCAATATTAATAAAACACAGTATGTTTATCCTTATGATGACAGGAGGCTCCTTGGCCTCCACTCATGCTACTGAGCAGTATCGTGATGTATTTATTCTACGCCAGCATAAACAGTGTTTTCCAGAATGTTTCACCACTTGAGCAAAAAGTATTTTGAAAGTAGAAGCTAAAGTGTTCAGAAACATCCTTTCATTCATCTGAAACCTGCCTCTGGTCGTTTCACATCATGTCAGCATAATCTAAATACCCTGAGGACAGAATGCTAATGGATAGCTACATGTCAACGTCCCAGGCTCCTGATGCAGATTTTGAAGTTGGCTGACCCAAATAAACAGTGCTCCAAGTTCTCCATGGGCTAAGAAGGCTTTGGGAAAGCATTGGAACTGCTGTAAAAACAGCTCATGAAAGAGGAGAATGAAGAGAAGGCAGAGAACTCTGTTTCTCAGCACATGCAGTGTGGGCCAGTTCATAATTGGGAGCCTTCTGTCAGAGGTGCTGCCTACCCAGCTCATCCCACAAGGACACCAAGTACATGGCATCACCAGCTTTCTCTCTGCTGTTATCTACTCTGTCACTTGCTCTGGGATTTGTCTTCACCTTGAGCTGCCTTTGTACGTAGTAATCTCTTACATTCTCAGTGTGTATTTCTAGACTTTCCAGGTTTGCTGCAGGGCTGGAATGTGGTATTTTGGGCAGGAAAAATATATTACTAAGAATTAAAACTTTTAAATTTAATGCAGTGATAAATTTAACTAGACTGCTGGACAGCTAAGAACCAAAAGGAAATAAATCCCAGCAGTTGCAATAGTTTGTACCAATTTTATTTATTGCTACCAAGCTTATAACCAGATGGGATCAATTTGGTCAAATCTCTTCTTTCATAATCCAAGTGGAGACACAAATTTGTGCACTGGATGAATCTGCTGTATAGACCCAGACAGCTCTGCAGCTGGTGAGTTGTCTCTGTTCCTCTGCAATGTTTTCCAAGTTACTTTCAAACCACGTTTCTAGATGTCACATTTTTAATGGAGGAGGGAGGAAAAGCTCGCATCACCAGTGTGAGTTGTGTTGTGTACACCTAAAGATCATGGAAAGATGGTTCTGTGGAGAGGGAGCAACCATTTGCTGTTGTGGAATTCCCCATCAATTGCACTGGGTCACTGGGTGGGCACACACCTACTACATTCTTAATTTGTGAAAAGGAGGAGCATGCAGTTATGTGATACGTTTGGAGCTGAAGGGGTTGAGGACTGTTGATAACAGCTATTACATTTTCCTACAGATACATTAGCCCCAGATCACTGGCTGAGCATGCAAAGACAGTATCTAGTCACAGCTCCAGTCCTCTGCATCATCCTCCCCAGGTGTTCAAAACATATTGTCAGGAGGAAAGAGTGTGTGTAGTCTTTTCAGTAGGAAAAGCAGCTCTGCAACCTGTTGGAGTGCTGCTTGGAATCCCAACAGAGTTAGCAAGGAGACTTTTCTCCCTCCTGACCCCCCAGCCCTTCCCCAGGGGCACCCAGGGAGGTGCTGGGCCTCCATTCTCCTGCTAACAATGGCTGGGCTCTGGCAAATCTCTTTTGGGTGACAGCCATTCTCTGAAAGGAACGTTTTCATGATTAAGGCCAGCCTAATCTAGTCAAAGTTTGTTGCTTTAAAATATGCAGCGTGGATTCCTCACATGTTATAAATTGTCATGGCGGTATCCAAGTCACATTGCCAATCTGGGCAATCTGCTCCAAGTGGTGCCCCTTGGGTTTGTCTCCTTGATTTACAAGTGATCTGTGGATTTTAATCGTGACCTTCAGGAGTTATAGAGCTTTGATTTCACCATCAGCCTGCTTTAGCAGCAGTTGTCTTTCTGTGACTGGGAAAACTCGCCGCTGCTCTGTGAATATGCCCAGTTGCCACTCTCCTGGGAGCATCTGCCAATAGAAATAGTAAAAACCAGCAAGGGGAAGGAGTCAATCCCTCTGCCAAACGCTCTAGGTCACCTTTCCCATCCTTTCTCTTTTGATGAATTCATGGCTTCTCTATGCATTCATGATTTCATTTCTAGTTAGCCTCTTGCAGCAGGTAAAGCTGGAAAATAATTGACTGTCATCCATTATATCGCTGGGCTTTGAAGCTAGCCCTGCTCGAAGACTGGATCCTATTTTCAGGAACCAGGCTGAGCAATCTGTGGATGCTGGACAACAGAGATACCCCTGGCTCCAGTACCAGGCACTGCTGCTGGGAAAGGCTTCAGGGTTTTGAAGTGCCTTCCAGCTTGCAGGGAAAGGAGAAATGATACCAGAGCCTGTAACGTGGGGCAGCCCTACCTTCACCCACCTGGTGGATGTGGAGTGGCTCCCAGGGCACAGGACAGAAATGATTGCTGAGATGAGATAAGTGGAGGAGCATCCTCCTTGACCCAGGCAGAACCACACCTTCCTTCACTTTGGGATCTCCATTTTGTTTTGGGAAAGTTTGTTCCTCCCAGCTATTATTTTGGCTTGTCTGCATTATTTTTGTTAGGTTTATCTTTGGATTTTGGGGGTCAGAGGGGAAAAAAAGCAGTTATTCACTGAGCCCCAACTCCTATGTAGCTGCTTTTTTCTTTAAAGGGAGTGAAGTCATATTTATGTGCAGAGGTAACCCAGATATGTGAGCTTCTGCCAAGATGTCTGTTTACCCAAAGCTTAAGGGAGGTGATGTTTATGTGTGTCCAAAGCTTGAGCAACCACCTTACATTAGAAGGAAGGTAGCTAATGTTTCAGCCCTGATCCTAGGAAGAGAAAATCTCTTCATTAGCAAAACGAGTATCCCTTGCCATCCTGACGTGCCTGGCAGCACGCACAGCTCAGCCTTGTTGCTGTAAGGAATAGTTTGAGTTTCTGTGATGCTGTCCAGCTGAGATGCTGAAGTGATTTAAAAACACCTTTTGAACTGTTTCCCTTCCATTCTGGCTGGCTTGTTTGGTATGACTATCTCTGTTTAAAAGAAAGAAAGAGAAATCAAAACAAATGAGAGTACTATGCAGAAGCTGCCCCGGAAGTGTGAACAAGGCTGTTGACTTTCTGGCTCTGTCCTCTGTTTTATAACCACAAGAACTTTGTTCCTTTTAGCCACTGTTTCCCTTGATATATGGCAGCAGTGTAATAGGAAATACATTTCACTGGCTGAACAGCCAGAGGCCTTCAGAAATTATTTGTTAGAAATATGCTTTGCTTTACTTGAGTTATATTATTTCATTAGTGAATAAGAGGAAAATGGCATCTACTCCGATTATAGTTGTTCTTGTTATAGCTCTGTTGGTGTTTTACTACTGCTGTAATCAGTTCCCTGAAGATTGATGTGTTCAAACAGTGTCTTTCTTGTATCACTTTCAACTGTGCCACTATTTTATTTGTACAGTGCTTCAAAACTGGGTTAAAAAATCAGTGATGTTCTCCTTGCTTTACCATTGGCTCCAGATTACTGCCATGTAGCATCAAAGACATAGAGCTTGATTTTTCAGCTAGCAACTGACAAATGCAAATGAGTGATTAACAGTTCTGTTTCACCATCAAGATTCTGTCAAATTCTATAATGCAACTGTTAGAATGAAGGAATTCTTCAAAAGGAGAAGAAATCCCTGGTGGTCATTACTTGCTCCTTTTATGGTTGGACTACTTGATTTTAGTTGTCTCTTCCAGCCTTACTGATTCTGTGAGTGGCCATGGTTGGACTAGATGATGCTAGATGTCTGCTCCAGCCTTAATGACTCTATGATTCTTTGAAATCACCCCATGGGGTCAAGCAGGAAATAATTATCTGAGATCTTCACCTGGTCAACTACATGCCCACATTTAGCACTGAGGTGAAGAGAAACACCGGGACTGTGAAGACCCATTTCTTCTGAACACCGGGGCTTTTGAAGACTCATTACACAGCAACTTTGGGGCCAAACCATTAACTCTATTCCTTTGCTGACCTCAGCTTCTCAAACTCTGCTCTCAGCATAAACAACTCCAGGAAAAGCAACTTGCCCAACAATAGTCTGTGTTCACCAACTCAGCATCTGCCCTGGCACCCATTGCTTCCTTTTTGGTGAATGGAAAGGACACTGCTTAGTGGCCTGGAAAAGGCAACATTCTGGGTATTTGAGATGTGTAAACTACTCCATATTTAAATATGGCAAATTACTTTCCAGCTCTTTCTAATGTCAAGCTGGTTTTCCTAGCTCATCTATGAGACCCTCAGTCTGCAGATCCCACAGAGGCAAAGCTGTCATTCAGGAAGTGGGTTTTCTGTAGGGGAAGTAAGAGTGGATTTCATAACTTCAGTGCTCATGCACTGTTTAGCTGGGTAGCTGCAGATAGTTGGAAGGCACTGAGGTTACCAGCTGAAAAATGGCTCCTCCACCTCAAAGACTGAAAGTGATAAAGATTTCTGTGTTTTCTTTTAAAATGAATATTTGAGTATTATTCAGATTAAAAGGAACACTTCAGCTGTGTGCTGTGGAGCACTCAATGAAAAAAAGAATGGCACTTAGTGTGGGGAATGTTGTGCAAACAGACTTTTTACTACAGCAGAAAGCTTTAAAGGCAGGAATAAAGTTTTCTAATCAGAGTTGGAAGCAAAAAGGTGAAATTTTGAACCAATTAACAGGCAAAAAAAAAAGATATTTCAAAGAGATTTTTCAGTTAAGTACCACAGTATTATAGGGTTTGGATGGGAACTCTTGAGATCATCCAGTCCAACCCCCCCACTCTTCTGAAGCAGGATCCTTACAGTAGGTTGTGGTATCAGCATAAAATGTCAACACTGTCTATCAAAATAAACCCAATATATCAAAGTAACTATTTTTGTTTTGAATTGGCATTTTGTAATGTAAAACACTTCATTTTGAGATGCTGGCTTTGCTCCAAAGCTTTCTCAATTGGAAAATTTAATAAAAACTGATGATTCCTTTGGAAAAACAGCAGTTCAATCTAACCTGCATTCTCTGAGGGAACTTCAACTACTGTTAGGTGGGATACAACAAGCTGCCTTTCCTGCTTGCTTTAGTATCTATGTAAATACTTCTGTCTTCTTATGGTATTCTGGTTTCCTTAGCATTTGGAAATGATTTTGGTTTTGAGTTACAAGTATGTTTGAGAGGAGTAATGTTCAGGTGCTCCTGTGGAATTTTTACTCTTTTTCCTTCCATCTTCATGCCCTAAATCAAAGTTCATTATAAAGCAAATGTCTGTGCCTTGCCACTCTTAAAATGAGCTGTTGTATGGATTTTAAAAGGGAAAAAGGGAACCAAATCTCCAGATGATAAATACAAGTAACGTCTAGTGGAAAAAGTCAAGGGGGAGGAGGGGGGGAAAGGGGGAAGAGGAAATAGCTGTGAAAACACTTGTTGAACAAATAGCTGTGCTTTAACTTTGTGTTGCAGAGTTGCCTGGATACACTGGAAGAGCAGGGATCTGTCTATATATATTAGCTAGTTTAGTGTTTACTGCTGGAACTTGGAATGTAACTCCAGGCACTATTTACAAATGTTTGGGATGAAATAGTTCCAGAAAACCAAACAAAGAGTGGAGGGAGGGAAATCATCCCCAAACCCTCTGTTTCTGTTTTCTCCATCATGTTGCTATGCATAATCTGAAAGAGTTGGTAGGTAGCAGCTTATACAAGCTGAGGTGGAAGAAGGGGGAGATTTATGGTGGGGTGTTGTGAACCTAGAATAGGTGTGTATGGAAAGGTCTGTGCAGGAGTCACCTGGAGGCACACGTGTCTGTTGGATGTCCTCCATCCTCTCTGAAAAGGGATCTTCTAATCAATCAGGAATGCAGATAATGAAATGTTTTGGAGGAAGAAGGGAACGGTCCTTTCCCAGCTCTGATTTGGGGTGCTGTTCTCTTTGATGGATGCTCGGAATCCTTTTAGTTACGTTCTGCTCTGTGATTGCATCTAACTGTGGAGAGGAAGGGAGGTATTTCTGAAATGAGATACTCTTTTTGATCTCGGCATCGTTTTTCTTGCGCTTGGAATTGCTCCACTTAATGTTTCATTTAATCTGTTTTTGTTAACTGATCTTCCTTGGTGTGAAAAGGGACATGTTCTTCCACCTAGTTCTTAAATTCACACTTGAATTGAGACTTTTCTCCAGTGCTGATATGCTTGAAAAATGTCAAGGTCATGTCAAAGCTTCACAATCGATTCTGTGTTATACATCATAGCCATGTGCAACTTCCCAGTGAGCAGACCCATACAGCAGATGAATTCCTCATGCTCTGAACCCACAGATCCCTACCAGCCCAGCCAGGATGGATCACCAGCACCTTTTTTCCTGTAATGCCTTATGACATATGATTGAAGATGCTGATTCTGCCCAGGACAGTGATGTGTGCTCACTGATTGCTTTGCTGAAGCTTTCTGGAAGTCTCTGGGAAATATTGATAGTCAAGTCAATGAAGAGCCACTGAGATGTTTACTTCTGTCAGGAGAGCACATGCTGCAAGAAGTGAACCTCAGCAATGTTGTCTTTGTGGTCGCAGCCAAAGCAGGAAGATTTGTTTGTCTAAGTGTGCCTCGCCTACATACCTTCAGCATATCTTTACCTGTCTGTGCTGCAGATTGCAGCCTCACGTGGAGGTGTCCAGGTTGGCCATGCATGGCACGGAACTCACCGTGACCTCATCTACCCCACAACGATGGCTACAGCCCAGCATCCTGCAGGGCTTTGGTGGCTCCCATGCCAGTTGGCCCCAGGCTTCTGTTATGCAGCATCACAGGTAAAGTGATACCGCCTTGGTGGGCAGGGTTTAGTTGGCAGATGCCTATGGGGTGGATGAAATTATCCTAACAAAAATCAATGTTCAGTGGTAGGCATTTATGCTGCAGGGCATGGAAATGAAGGCAGAGGGATGGGATGGTTTCAACAGATCAATACAAAGCACAGCTTAGATATCACCAGATGCACTTATATTGTGATGCTATGCTGCCAGGGATGTGTTCTGCACCTGATGTCTTGGCTGAGTGTACTGGTAATTAAGTGCTTCTATTTTCATTTCATTGTGGACATTTGTGGCATGTGTTATCCCAGCTCTAGGAAAGAGCATCAAATAATTAAATGTAATACACTACAGAAAGCATTTCATTAATCTTTGTAGAGACACTGAAACATTATAATTGGTTTTCCTTCCACAGTAACTTAGTGTTTGGACACAGGAGGTAAGGGCGCTGGCAATGCAAGTTTAAAAGGCTACAGGCAGGTTAGGAAAATAATCAAGAGAAAGGTGAGCTGCTCTGAATGGAGCACAGGAGCTCCTGTTCAATGCCTGGGGACTTGCTTTAGTCAGATTCTACTCTTCAGTTTAATTCTCTGCTTTTATCTAAACAGCCTTTACTGTATCAACTGAAATGTTTGCCTCCCTCACAGTTCATATCACCTCATGAGCAAAATCACTCAGAACTCTTCAGCCCCAGCCAAGGCAAAAGGAAAGGAATAAAGAGCGGGATGAAACTTAAAATAGAGAATAAAAAAAGGAATGTGTTTGGGGAAACTCAGGGAAGTGTTCTGTGTGTTAGCCAGTGAATCTTAAACAATATTAACTTCTTAGCAACAATGATTCTGTTTTGTTTAACTAACAAAGGATATTGTAAGCAGATACATGCATCTGGGGCAGATAAGGTTTGTGTTGGACAGTTCTTTTATTGGCCTGGCTTTTGACAATTAACTCAAATTTAGCAATAAGACAAGAATTATGCATATTTTTTTTCTGAAGCTGAGGTTAGAGGTAAGGACCCCAGAGATTTTCTAGTTCCTTGCTAAATTTAAATCTTAATAGAATGGGTCACTGCCCGTCTTCTGTATTCATGCCAATCCCAATAGAGTGGGAATGAAAAGGAGGAACAAAACCTGTCTCTTTCTTTCAACTGGAGTGTGATGCAAATGCTTCCATCTCTTTTACATCTAAGCATGTGAGAGGAAGCTGAGATATTCCCTTATGCTGATGGACAACCAGGTTCTTCTTGCCAGTGAAATCCCATTCTACCAAAAAGGAGGAAAAAAGGCATTTTTTCTATGCTCTCCAGTGTAAATGAGTGGAAGACATTTTGTAGAAATGAGTTAAATGATGTTAAATAAAGCTGAGGATAGAGAACATGAGAGTCTAAACTTACTTACTGAGGTGCTGCATTAAATTCCTGGGTTAGGTACAAGAAGGATGTGCCTCTCATGGGGAAATATCTCTAAGCCTGCCAGTCAAGGGATGAGAATTCTCAATATGGAGAATTTCTTTGCTGTCTGTGTGCCACACACCCAAATTTTACTGAGTCACACCTGGACCAACCCAAAACTTCCAAAGCTGAGCTGAAACAGGCAGAATTTTCTTAGCTTGCCATCCCCATCCTGTAAAACCACACTCCTCCCATAATCTCAGCATGGGTTTCCATGAAATTCTAAACCCCAGTTTGTCTGGTGGATTGGGTCATGCTTGAACCTTCAACATGATGTTGATCTGTTTTCTGCTGGCATGAAAGACAGTTCAATGGGAGAGCATCAGATGACTGATTGAACATCAGCCCCTGAGGCACTGACAAAGCACCCAGGCAGGTGCTGGGCACTCTCACTGTTTGCTGAAATACATCTAAATGGTTTATATTAACATATCTCACAAGGTTTTTGTGAGGATTAGTTAATATTTGCAAGGCGTTCATGGACAGGCAACATATTAAATATTGTGAGCCAGTTCCTTCCTTATTACCTTACATGACCTGAGAAAGGATTCTGGTTTTCTTCTCCACTCTACACATCCTAATACAGCAACCTTCTGCTTGGCTTCTTGTATCTTCAGCAGCTGGACAGGAATGACAGCGCTTCAGCTCTGTTTTTTACAGAGATTTGTCTTTTTAAAGGTGGAGGAAGGGAAGCCTGTGCAGAAGAAAGTGTGCAATGCAGCTTAGGCTCTGAAACAAGCAGAAAATTGCTATGCACAGGAAAACAGAACAAAGGAAAATGGGAGCTCACCTCTCCAAAAGGTGCATTTTTGAGCACAGATGTAAAGCTCAAGCAGTCCTCCTAGCCTGGGTTAGGGACTTCTGCTTCAGAGGGTTAGAAGGTGGTGTGTGCCTGAGCACATTTGCTTTTCTGTATGTATCAACTGATCTGCTATAGCTGTTATTGCTCCTTGTAAGAGTGTGGTACTTCTAGCAATTTGTGAAATAACTGTGTTGATAATGTCAGTGAAATTGAGTCATTGAAGAGACCTGCCAAGGAGGTGGTTTTTCAACAGGGCTTTTATTTCCTCATATGCTGTATGATGCAGTGTCAAAGAGTGAATCTGCTCTCTGATATCAACCACAGTTGATTTGTATCCCACCACATAAAGATTTATACCCGTCCTTAGAATTCTTTCTTTGTACAAAGTTAAATGTTTCTTCTGATTAACCTTCATGAACTGACTTGAGCTGGATCGGGATGTCAGCCTGGCATCTCCCCATAGTCAACACTTGCATTACTGAGTGAAGTAAAGGAACTGAAATAATACTGTCTGTAGCATCACCTACAGAAATGATAACGAAGAATATGCACTGATGTTTCTATGGCCCATTCCTGACGTACATCAGCAATCAGTGTTACTTTCTTGGGTTACTTTCTTACTCTTTTTTTTTCCCCCTTTCTTTTTAAGCTCCCAGAGCTTGACTCCACTTATTTAATTTTGCAAATTCTTCTTTCATAGCAACTTTGCTTAGCAAGCTCTTGCCAGCCTTTCTACTCCTCCTCCCGTCCATCTGCCTGTGCCACTCATATTTAGTCTTTTATATCTTTCCTTATAAATCCTTAAACCTTTCTGAGTTTCCTTTTACCCTTTGGCTGTATTTTTGGTCTGTGGCATCCTGGAAGAAAAACTGAACGTGGAGGTGTGTCTTCCTCTATAACAAACCTTCAGTTAAGTTCTGCTTTCATTAATACAGCATTCTACTCCAAACTTCTATTTAATTTTCTCTCTACAGACTGTTTAACATCCATGGTTTGCAACGATTCTTCTATAAAAATATCTCTCACGTTCTCCCCCTTCTCCCAAACATTTGTTTGCACTCTCACAGATCTTTATACATTGTTTTCTCTCCTCCGCTCAGTCCCTGGGTTTATGAACTCCTCTTGAATTTTGCTCTCCCTGATGTTTGCAGCACCTCCTGATTTAGATTAAACTTCTCTGAATTTAATTAGTGTGCTCTTTACTCTCATTCAGATCATTAAATCGGTCCACTAGGAACAAAGTGAAAGGATGAGCCTGGAGCAATGTATGCCCGTGCAGAGGATCAGACAAATGAGCAGCAATAAGCATTAACAGAGAAATTGTTAGTATCAATACAGTGCTTTCCTGGGGAGAGTGTTGATGGGATCTAAAGCCAGGCAAAATGATACATGAATGTTTAGTCTCAGGTGGCATCTTTTGCAGATAAATTTGGATTAAGCTGCAATAAATTCATGGTCCTGCCTGTTAAAGCTGTCAGCAAAGTGTGAGGAGTCCAGCCAAGATGTAACACAAGAATGGATTAGCATCTCTCAGTCTCCCTGGGATAATTCAAACTAGAATCTAGCTGCATTCCTGGGATAAAAGTAAGACATCTGAGTGATGGAATGCAGTTCCCCATCTAAGCACAAGCCTCAATTAAAGGTAGCTCTCAGGTTCTGGAGCAACATAAATGGATGCGCTGAAAAACATCTGAATTGGACTAACAGAAGAGGTAGAGACCGGAAGATTCTTCACTGGGATTTGTTGTGTGTTTTGGTCCTTTGGGCCCTGGCCAGGCTACTGCCAGTGCTAAGAGAGCTGTGCTGTAATCAAACTCTATAACAATCAGTAGTTTACAAGAGCCCATTTTTAAGTTCAGCAAAATAGCTGGTGTCATTTGTACCTTCTATCCACATGTGCCCAGTACATGCTCCAATATTTACGTTCTTCACAGGCAGATCAATAAGACTATTGATCTGCTGAATAAGCATATTTGTTTTCTCTATCATTTGTAATAAGACTTGGCTGTCAGTATTGTTGTTCTTCTCTGCTATGTTTTTAACTTAAACTTCGCTCAGGAGTTAAAACAGTAGCTAATCCGAGCTCATCTGTTTTTCATTTGGAAGCTTTGAGCATCTATTTTGTGAATGGAAGCAGATAACCTAACGGATAACCTCACGTGCCTCCCGATGACTACAGGAAGTGTTATCTCAAGTGACTACAGGAAGTGTTATCTCAAGTGCAGCACAAACGCTCCACTGTCAGTAGAATATTAAATCTGGGCCACAGGGACATATTTCTAAGGATGCGTATCATGGTCTTCCCTTTAAATATATGGAAGTATAGTGAGTGAGAATATGAAGTCGTTCAAGAAAACCCCAGTGCTCCTGTTTTTATAGCCACCATCCACTACACCAAAGTCGCCCTTGCTTTTGGGAGCTCTGCTTTTTGTTTTCATCTGCTTTGGCAGCAGCAGAGAATAACCCTATGATTTAGAGTTAGCAAAGGGAGAAAACTGGCTTCCTCCGTTGTGTGAGGAGGAAGAACGAAGGACCTAGAGGCCTGTGGAAGTAGTCAGTTAATGAGGAATGATTCAAGGTAATATCAGAGGTGATGTCACTGATGCAAGGAAGGAACAAACAACTTAGTCTGTTCTGCATGGTTTACCTGGTGGGAATGACCAAGGACTGCGTTTCTATTCTCCTTCGCAGAAAGCTGTAGTTAAAGCTTGTGGCTTGTTAGAGGTTCAAGTGTGGGAAGCAAAGGCTGTTTTTATTCTGTGGCTGTGCTGAGGGAAGGGTTTGGCAGCAAATGGGCACATGGTAAAATTGCAAGGTGATGGAGACAAGACAACACAGAGTGAGTTGAAGGAAACTTTACTTTAGGCTTAGACTAAGAATACGGAATGAAAGTTTAACAGTCTCTTCTGTTGTTCTTCTAAAGTCACTTGCTTTTTCCTCCAGAGATTCTGCAGAAGATGAGTGGCATGAATTTGCATGAGTAGCAAGTGCTCCAGTTGTAAATTTAGAGGGCAAACTGTCTATTTATTCTACAACTTATTCTACAACCAGCACTTCAGTGCCCATTCTTGGAGAGAAATTGTAAGATTTCAGCACATCTCAGTTCCTAACTTACCATCAGAGGAAACTTTCCAGGCTGGGAATTCAGTCTGCAGTACAACTGAGGAGTGCTAAGAGGAGGGAAGCAAGATGCATGCAGACAAGATGAAACAAGCCGAAGGTTTTCCACCTGCCTGTTGTTAGCTTGCATCTTAGGCAAAATCAAACCACTACCAACAGCTGGAGACTTGGATCCTTCAACACTCCTTTTGTCCTCCCCAGATTTTTGGAAAGGCTGCACCTGACCTTTCTATGTGCTGACTCTAGATGTGCCAAGCAAGCAGCTCAGTAACCAGCTAAGTGGAAATAATTATTTTAATTAGTGTAATTGGATTACACCAAAGTATTTCTGTGGACTGCTGTTCTGCTTCAAAGAAGTTGTTCAAACTGTCCTGGCTCCATGTTGCTCTTAAATCAACACATTATGTAAGGATTTAGTCAGGAAAGGGAGATCGGTTGGAAAAATACTCAATCCTCTTCAGAATTAATATCTAATAACACAATGAACATTGTAGGGACTGCAGTAAGTTTTACTAGGACAGAATATTGGTTTTTGTAAGCTATTATCATGTGTGCCTTTCTTTCTCAGGAAGACACAAGGTTATAGGTATTTTCTTAACCTTTGTTTCTTGCTTGTCATCAACAGCTGAAATCCCATCAGCATCAAGTGTGGGCAGCCAGAGCAAAGCAGCTGTTTCTGTGGGACCTCACCTTTTAGCAGGAACAGGTCATCGATCAGCTGTCTGAAACACCGAATGTTCTCAGTCAGCTCAAATTATAGATAGCAGAGATTTGAATAAGATGTGCCTGGAAATTGGGGTATTTTTCTTTTGTAGTGAAATAGTTGCATCTTGGAAGGTATTTCACTGCAACTGATTACATCTGCTTCCAATTAGCAGAGGAAATAACTAGCAAATCATCGGGGTTATTTCCTTCTGCAGCAGTTTTCTCAGGCAGTCTTCTATAACATTGTGTACTCAACAGCATATTTTAGCACTAACACTTGGTATGACTGTTTCTACTCCTGAGAAGGAATGTGATTGTCACTAAGGAAACCCACTGAGCACAATTAATTAATTTACTGTAGCACAATCCATTATGTTCCAGCAGATCAGAGTTTGCCACTTGTCCTTGGTGGCTGAGATCAGTCAGCATCAACTGTGAGCAAACCCAGCAGGGACTTCAGCATTGTTTTTTTCCCTTGGATTCTGTCTGTGCTGTTCATGTTGGGATTGAATTTGACTTTCATGTGTGCAGTCCTTTTGTTCCTGCAGATCCTCTAATGGGTGACATAGCTAATACCTCCTGACCTTGGTGATATCATACAGCTTACTCAAGTGCTACCTGAAAGGCAGTTTGAGATGGCCAGAGTAAATGTTTGGTGCTGATAAGTAATTGGATGGTGAAAATAAATGCCTGCTGGTTATTGAAGGAAATGCAACAGAGAAAACATGCTGGAGGAGTTGTAAGAATGGTTTATTCATACAGACATAAGGTATTACATTAAACATGCTAAGTTGGGTGTTCTCTGTGGACTCTCCTTTTATGATATCCTTAACAGTGAAGTGAACATGGTTTTAGAAGAGCGGAATGTTTTAAGCAAACATTGCTGACCTAGATTTTCAAAATGGGTGAGCTTGAGGACACTGCCTTCATTTCATGCCTTGTTAACTTAGCCTGTTCTTCAGTTTCTATGGAAACTACCTCTTCTTTGGTGACAGATAGAAACTTTTGATGGTTCGAGTAAGTAGAAAGTAGCACAAGGCAGTAGGGCAGAGGATGTGTTACAGGGCTCTAATGGAAAAAGGCAATGAATGAACTTTGAACATAAACAAAAGAGTGGTAGTAGAAGACCATAAATGTCAGTGCAGTGACAGCTAAGATGACTCAAGTTACTAAGGGATGCAAGAGCACAAACTTAACACAACGTGACCCTGTTCTGATGGTTAACACAGTTAAGCTGAGCTCAGGATGCAATAACAAATCAGTCTGACTTTTTTGTTATGGATGAATAAGCAGGGTTCCAACCAGCCCAAAGTTTCAAATGTGTTGGTGCTGAGGGAGTATTCACATTGCACTGACTGATTCTGCCTTGTACTTAACGCACCTGAATGCACATTTATGTTAAAGTATTGTGGTTTTTTTCCTCTGATTGAATAAGAAAAGCCTATCTGTACAGTTTCAAACTAGAATGTTTCCATTTTGCTTGAGAAAACTTTATATTGGGAAGCATTTCTCATACTTTTACATCTTACTAATGGGATCTCATAGTTTATAAGCCAAAAGTGATATCAGGTATTTAGATTCTTGTCACAACAGAAGATTTCAGCAGAGCCAGACTGAAAATTATGCAAACAGTTGGGCATTAGTTAGAGAACAGAGCTGTAGATGTGATTCTGGGCTTTACTGCTGTGCTGCGGGATTTTGTCAAGCTTTCTGATACTATTCTCATGCCTGTGTTTTTCAATCTGAAAAGCAGTATGATGATGACTTTATTTTTATGTGCAATTATTTAAGGTCTAGGAGTTGAAAGGTCTGTATATGTACTACGGTTTATCTTGAAGAAATTATTACTGGCCAAACAGTTGGACTAACTCAAGTCAGAGGCACTTGAGTGACACTGTGGTTCAGCTATAAATTAACCTTACTCTTTTGCTTTCTGTCTTAAGAGCCTTTTATATCCTGAATTTAGAATGCATTGTAAACAGAGCTACATCAGGCTGCCGTGTTATTTCATGGATCATTCAGAGGTCACCTCCGGTTCCAGGGAGCCCTCTGCCCACTGAAACAAAACCCACAAACCTGAGGTAGAAATAACATGCACTCATTTAATGTTACTGAGTACATGGAATTGCAGAGTTACCTGGGCTGTATGGAAAGGCTTCTGTTCACATTTTCATAATTTCCATGGTTATTTGCTAAGCTCAATTGCTGTGTGCAGCCTTGAAGATCACATGCTGGCTCTGCATCACTTAAGCTTAATTAAAACATTGCTGGGCTGATATTTTAAAGATGGTGCTGAAGCTGCTCTGGTACTGTAGCAACACACTTAGATGTGAGAAGGAGAGAGAGACATGACGGCACCATCAAGGGGATTGCTGGGACAGAGGCACTTTAAGTAGCGTGGCAGTTAAGGGGCTCTCAGTATATTTGTTACCACATATGTTTTTATGTTCTGAATCAGCCCCTTCTACCTGAGCACAGTCTTGGCTTGACCACTGTCCAGCCTCCTCTGGCTGCTGGTCCTTCCACTTCTGCATCTGATTGCAAAAAGCAGATGTTCTCAGGGACCATCCCTTCTTTCCGCAGATGGGAACTGACAATGCTCCGACTTCTTGGAAGTCAGGCTTTAGGTGCAAGAGGATTGTGAAACAGAGCCTGGAACATGCTGTTTTACCAGACCTCCTCCCTGTCTTCAGCCCCATCCATAGGCAGAAGGGATCACGAACCACACTGCACCCTTCCAAGCCCTGCGGGTGGGGGCAGTGGGATCTCGCAAGAGCAGGAATTGGTTAGCCCCACCGCCTCCACGGTGCAAACATCTACTGCCCAAAGGCTATTTAGGAAGAAGTCGGTCATGATAATAAGTGAATATCAAAAACATCTTATGACCAAGTATTATGAAATCATCAGACCACAAGAAAAATAGCTGTAGTTGCTGGGGCAGATTCCTCCTTTGCTTTCATGTGACTGTATCTAATCTACCCTGGCCTGCCAAATTATTTGAAAGGATGTTAGTGCGTAAGCTCAGAACATAACATAAATATTGTAGCACCTCTCTGTATTTGCTAGTGTCGGTACAGTAAGGAAATCATACACCAGCAGGAGATTGGTACTGGGAAGGTAATTCACTGTTATGGCTCTTCAGAGGCAGAGCTCGCTGTAATGATCTTGTCTGAGTTTTGAGAAGATTAAATCGAGGAAGCCTTTAGGAACTAGACAGGGCTTTTTTTATTATTATTAGTTCTGAGAAACAAGTACTTGCTATTAATGGGAGCTGCCTAACTTCATCACATCTGACAAGGAAAGAGTACCTGACCTTCTTTGTAAGACATGTAAAGCAGAGATTATCCTTAATTATCCTAGAATTTGCCCTAGAAATTGTCCTGTGGAAGCTCTGGGTGTGCCTGAGGCTGTGGCGCTGGATGGGGTGCAGGGAGAAGCGCCCCACAGGCACACTTCCCTTGGGCAGCCCTGGGAGGCACTGTGTGCCCACGGCAGCTCAGATGCACCGTGAGGTCAAAATCCCTCTTTTGCTTTCCACTCTGTCCTGAGATTAGTAACCAAGTGCTGAGCTTTGCCACAAATAACCCGATGCCATCACCTGATGTCTCGCTCCGGTTAAGTGCAAGGCAGGGACCAGGTCTGCCCTTCGCTCTTGTGTGCCACGGGGGATGAAGGCCACTTCCTGCGCCCAGCTCAAGGTCCAGGGGTGGGTGAGAATGAAGAAGGAGTGCCATGTTTCCCCAAACTCACCCTGCAAGTGGAGAGTCCAAGTAACAAGTGATCAATTGCAGCTACCCCCCAGGAAACATGATCCTTCCACAAAGCTCGCGTATAGTGTGATTAATTATGTGATAAGGGCAGAAAATAGATCAGAAGAAAGCAATAGCTTTGTGAGGTCATTAACCGTGTAAGTGTGTCCTTCGCATGGCCCTCACCTCTGAAGTTCTTCAGCTGCCACAGATTTGTGTCCTCAGGGACTCCACTGATACCAGGGTAAGATGGGGCCCTACCTATCTCTGAGATCTAAACTTTTGGACTTGGTGTTGTAACTCCTGATAAGCACACTGTATCTTGCCTTTCTTTTTCAGGTTGAGGTGGTTTTAGAGTAGGGCTGTTTACATCCAGCACTACCAAACACATACTTGAGGGCCAAAGCAGACAGAAGGTGGGGACAGGCAGGCAGAAATGAATGCGAGTTGCAATCATCACAGTGATGTCATCGTACTGATTGTAAAGATTACAAAGATAAGCAGATTTGTTACTTTTCTCAGAAGGTATTTCAGTCACTAAGGAGTCTGGCTTGACACATTCAGTTTCCTGGAGGTAGAGTCTCACCTGACCGTAGATCCACCCTGGTCAAACATCTGTCTTCTCTTATAGTTGTAGTTGTTTTAGAAATGTCCTCTTTTTAAGCCATCATGAAAGCATCTTTCCTTTCATGTCCAGAATCCAGCCCTGCCCTGTACAAGCAGAATCCCATTCTGCAGAGCCACAAAGGAAGTTTTATTATGAGTTTACATAATTTGAAATACTGAAGAAATATTAAAGGGGCCTAAAATTGGCAATGGGGAAAACTCTGCAATGTTACAAATCAGCCTTTCAGGACACAGTGATTTATCCCCATCATATGACCTTACAGGGCCAGTAAGCAATGCACAGCTCTATCCATTTTTGTGATCTTTTTGGACAAGATAATGAGTTACCTAAGAAATAAAATACCATCTTCAACCAGGCAGAGGTATTTTGGACCAGCTTTGACACAAACTTGAGATTCTCTGTAAACTCTGATCTTCAAGCAGAATTTGTATTGTATAAAAACAGGTACAACTGCTCAGTGAGGAAATGAAGTTTAACTGAAGTTTAACTGGCTTAAGGTATTCAAGCTGTCCTTTTCAGACCTGGAAATCAAAATCCAGCCATCAACCAGCAAGCTTTCAAGGGCAAGGGGAATATCTTTGTCTTCCTAAAGCAATTGCTGCATGCACTGAAGCATGAGGTGGTCTTATTGGGCTATTCAGTTCTTATTAAGATCCAGTAATTACACCCAAATCCACTGTTTTCCTCTGAAGGAGTTGACTGAGCAATTTCACTAAAGCTTACTTCTACCTACCAAGCTCACGGGGTAATTTTAATCAAGTTCTCCATGCCAAATTATTTTGCAGATTGTTTCTGCTTGAAAGGTGTCATCAAGTCCATCTGTGCCACACCACCTGGGAGTTACCCACAGCTTTAATTCTGGGAAGATAGGAGGGAGTATAGGATTTCTAGGGGAAGCGAGGATTGTGCTGCTTTGCAGCCATGTGTTCTGGAGCAAACAGAGCTGGGGCTGGAGTAGCCACACCTTACAATGTGTTCTGGAAGCACCAGTGCTAGAGTAAATAAACACCATCCGGTAAGTCTTGGTGAGAGAGATGGAAGCAGAAGGCCTAAGAAAGGTACATTCTTCTCTTCTTGCAGGGGATTTGCAAGGGGCTCAGGATTCTGAGACACCTTTCTGGGTCACCTTCACCTGTTTTCCCCAAAATAATTCCCCTCTTTAAGCACTCTACCACTGCACCAGCCTATATCAGTGACTGGGGTCTGTGAGAGCCCACTGTCCAGTGGCCCCACATCAACTGCTTCACAGCTGACAGAGAGCACCTTCTCCTCCTCAGAAATTCAAACTGAATAGTCGTGAAGGAACACGAGGGTCTGTCCACACGAGGAGTTACTGTAGAACAGGACCACGCCATAAGCATTCACTGTTCCTTGCCGTGTGTTAGCTCACAAACCCGAGACAAGCCTCAAGGCGCAGTCCCCTCAGATCAGCTCGATGTGCGTGCGCTGGCAAAGCATCATGGATGCTTAGGCAACTCTTATCAGATCTCTGTTTATAAATACAAGATTTTGAATTTGGCTTGAGTGCTTAAGCTCACTAGCAGGCAGGCTCCCCACCACCACCAAACAAAAGCACAATAACAACGACCACGAACAATCGCTGTTTCACCTCTCCCACATTAGCTATTAATAATGTTAATTTACTTCCTTTGAGAGATACCATATGTTCCCCTTCCTGATCCCTCTACAGGCATAAGAAAAAACTAAGGAAATTAGAGAGACTCCATAACACTGATGGCAACATCCAATGTCTTATCAGGCTTCCTGTTGTTGGGAGTATTGTTTTCCTTTAAAGATTAATATTTACAATGGTTACTTAGTTATCTTAGTTCATTCGGTGGCCATTAAAGATTCCAGCCCTGAATGCAATGAATGAACCTCCTTTTATTTGTCCTTGATGACTTATTTGTCTTGTGCCTCATCTGGCTGAAAATCAAGGAAAATAATAATTGGGTTGGGCTTTTACTGCCATTTCATATGAGGGCTCAAAGTGCGTATCTCTGTTTGTTTTAGAATGGGAGCCCTTACCCAATGTTTCTGCTGATGTATGCATATTTAAGAGTATATCTTTTGCGATTAGAAGCAAAGTTAAAATAGGTACTTTACACTATTTTTCTTAAGTTGTGTGTCTGGTTTTTGTGCTCTTTGGGAAGAAAATGAAGTTGTTGCGCATGCCGTCCACGAGCACAGCAGTAGCCTGGTGGGTTCACTGGAGCAGTCTTGAGTGGAACAGAGGCAGCTCCATGTGCCTGGCTGCTGTGCATGGACTGAGGTATCATAGAATTACTGAAGGGCTTAGGTTGGAAGGAATATTAAAGATCATGGAGCTCCAACCCCGTGCCCTGGGCTGGCTGCCCCCCACCAGCTCAGGCTGCCCAGGGCCCCCATCCAACCTGACCTTGGGCGCCTCCAGGGATGGGGCAAAAGAAGTAACAATCCCATCCAGTCTGGCTCTAGTTATCTCCTCTGCATAAGCATGAGAGGTCATTCTTTGCAAGAGGAAAAGACACAGACATTTTTCTTTTTTCTTTTTTAATAAAAGTCCAAGCACAGATCAGTGAGTGGTCCCTCAGTGTGATCATGGTCTCAATCTGGCCACCTGCTCACAGAGCTTCAGAAGTATTTCTAGGCCTCTTCTAGGCATCAGGGATTTTGAGGTCACCTTGAGCTGTCCTGGTCCCTGTTAATGAGGAGCACAAAAATATCCTCATATTCACAGGGGTCTTGGACCCAGCCCCGAAGAACAACGGCAGTGGCAACCATGGCCCACATTACAAATCATTGCATTGGCGATGTAAGCTACGTGCAGCACTGCAGCAGGGATGCACTGTGGGCGCATGAGCTGCTTTCAATCTGCCCTGTTTTCCTCTTGTGTGTGGATTAAAGATGCACCTTGCCTCCCCTGGAAGCTGAAGCCCCCATCAGCTCATTATCACCTTCCCTTAGAATAACTTCATTTCTATCTGTGTGCCCAGGATCTCCCACAAGTGTACTTCTGCTGTTAACCCCCATACTTGTCTCCCCCCATGCAATATTTCTTCACTGTTTTCTCAGCTCAGATCTTCTGACCACAAAGTCCAACATCGTGCCCAGCTCTGGCTGCAGCCCACAGGAGCACAGGGCAATGTGTGCAGTGACATGATGCTCGTTTTGCAGAGCATCTGCATACTCTACGTGTGAACCATCAGTCCCTCACCAGCAAACCCATTCTCAGACACATCTGGCTCCTAGAGAAGGGACAATTTATAACTGTGACATTTCCAAGGTTTCTCTCTTTTTCGCTCCTCCTCCCAAATGGTTAAAAAAAAAAAAAAAAGAAAAAGAAAAAAAAAAAAAAAAAAGAAAGAAAGAAAATGGGCCAGACCATCTGAGCTTTAATGGGGGGGGGCATGTTTCTGCTTTCTTTGCAGACTGCTGTCTCATCCTGAAGCTGCACATTTGATGTGCTTTTATAATGAATTCATTTGCGCCCTGACAGATGTTTCTGATATGATAAGGAACGTGGCCCAGGGGCCAGTGGCGCTGTGGAGCCACTCTTGTTCCTCACCTGCATTGCAAATGAGCTATAGCTTTCTTATCAGTTCAAAAACACGAGCAACTGCACATATAAATAATATGCCACTGACTGCCAGCTGTTTGTGCCAATGACATTCTTCATAAAAGAACAGATTCCCCCCCATCATCTGTTCTCTTCCCTCTCGCAGAAAATCAGGAGTTCTTTTGCAAGTGCAGCAGAAGAGAATTTTCTCTTTAAGCTTCAGACAGAGCAGTGAAAATGTCACTTTAAAGTAATTATGTATTAGCAAAAATTTACTTCCATATTTGACACAGGTAATAGTTGATATTTTCTTGGGGGGGAGGGGGGGGCAAACTCAGCGTCCTATTTCTGCATATCTCTGCAGGCAAGTGTCGGTGCTGCCTTCTGTTTCATAGGGATTTCTTTTTAAAGAGTTCAGTGTCTTTCAGTGATTTCAGGGTTTCCATTCTGAATGCTCTGGATTAATGTTACCCTGCTTAAAAACAGCCCCTTCTCTCCTTTCCTCTTTTTCCCCTTTTTCCTTTGTTTTAAATGTGAGGGAGTCACTTTTGTCTTAAAGTTTCTAAAAGACTGGCTTTTTAGCTCCCTTCTATTCAAAGTGAAGTTACAAACACTCTTAGAATCTCAGACACGGAACCTTTATTATTATATTATTACCAAATATTGCAATCAACAGAACTTACAAATACTGCAAGGTAAAATTGTTCTGGTAATTGGGTTTTGTTCATGTAAAACTGAAAAGCACTTTTCAGCATTTTGCCAGCTACAGGCAGAGATGTATTTCTGTTGTAAATGACCTTCTGGGAGAGCCTGGCTGCAGGGACATGATTCATTGGCAGCCTGCTGGTGACAGGCATGTTCCCATTGTTCTAAAACTCTGGTTTCACATTTCTCCTGTTAGATAAGCTGCAACCATTAACTACACAGGGAGCTACAAACAAAGTGTGATGTAAGAATTCAGCTTATTATCTGATGGGCAGCGTGGAGCTGCTCTTCCAGGTTAAGGATTTGAGCAGATTTTTTCACTAAACCGTGGCTTTTCTTACAGTACAGAAAGCAGTGTCCTCCCAAAAGATGAAATACACTTTTGGAAGCTGCGGTGTATTTATATATATAGTATGAGCTATAAATAGTCTGGGACTCATTCTGCACAGTACCATGTGCACAAGTATTAAGGACTGATTCCAAACTATGGCTGCACTGAGATAGACCACTTAAACACTGTGGCTTTTGGATTTAACTCAGTGAGTCGAGATTTCACATCAAGATCAGAATCTGGTCAGGGGTTTGAATGTGTTTTGAGGAACAAAGGAGTTCGGTGGCCTTAGCTTAATCCTAGTTTTAGTTGGAGATTACATATATATTTCAGGAGCTGTTATTTGGGCCTAATACAAAGGCAAAGGGATTCATTCCTAAATGAGGAACAGGTGACTATCATGCGAGATGAAAAATAGTTCAATCTCCTCCCACAGTTCAGCTACTGTAAATGGATGTATGTAAGGATTTGGAAATGGTTGCCGTTCAGATCCTTCTGGGGCTAAGATGACTTTCAGCAATGAAACGATTTATGATGATGTTGATATTCACACAGGCTATTCATCTGACCACAGTGGCTGATGGGATTCTGTTTCCTTGGCCATAAGCTGGTTATAGGTGCTGGAAATAGGTCCTCTGGTGACAGTGTTATCTTCCCTGCTGCAAAGGCATGAGGGTGAAGGGGGGAGAATAAAAGTACCTGTTTATAATGGGTTATCGACTGTGTGTTATCTCTTCTACTGTAAAATCTTAGTGGGACAAAGCTTGGTAGTGCTACTAAGGGCATGTGAGGCAGGGCCAATGCCAGAGTATTAACCTTACTTAGCAAATTGGTGATAAACATAATAGGTCTCTTGTTTCTGCAAGGAATTTTACAGCAGCTCCCGGTCATGCATTAGAACTGACTGCCCTCCTTTGCAGCCTCACATTTTAACAGTGAGAAGGGCTGTTTGCACCACTCATTCGTGCTTTTTACCTTCAGTGCAGTTTTGAAGCCTAATTCTGGGTGTCCATGTTGATTGCAAGACTTATAGTCAAGACAAGGGGCTGCAGGATTTGGCAGAGTAACTCATTCACATCAGTGTCTTCACTGTGGCTTTTGCAGTATTTTCTTGAGGTCTGTGATGGTCTTGGATGTGCCTGAAATGAGGGCAATATTGGTGGTAGGTGAACGGTTGGTTGGATCAGATGACCTTAGAGGTCTTTTCCAACCTTAGTGAATCTATGCTTTGAGATGATCTCTTCTGTAAGACTCACACTCCTTTTAAAAGGAACAGATCAGCCCTCCCAGTCACCTTTAAAGATTTAAAGAGTCACCTGAGCAGGCAGTTTATTTAACAAACCTCTTAGTCACTCTTGGGGCAAGACTTGATCCCTATTTGTGGTTAATCCGCTGTCCTGACAGCTTTCCCAGTCTGTAGAAAGGGGGCAGGAGAGGCACAAGCAACTCGTTCTGTAGTTTCCTTTGGGGAACACTGCTAACGGGTCACACTGAAACGCCCTGTGGTTGGGCCCATCGTTGGCTGTGGGGGTCAGAGCACATCTCAGAGCTGCTGCAAGGTACTCTGATTCACGCCAGACAGAACAAAGGGACATGAAAGGGTTCAAAAGCTGCTTTGTGCTCTTTGTCTCTCTAAAACTGTCCTATCCTCTTTTATTTTCCCCTCATATTTCTCAAAGCAGTAGTTCAATAGTAAACCCAGCACTCCCTTCCACTTCTGCACCCTAACCTTGTGAATATCTTTTCTTGTTCTAATCCACAGAATATTTACTCTGGCCATTCTTGTTGTTTGCAGTAGCCTTCAAGTTCAAGCTCACAGGTGAGCACCTTTCACCCTTAGCAGCAGCTCTGGTGCTGGCTGTGGAAACATCCCCCCTATCTTCAGTTTGGGCCAGGCAGAGAAGGGACCCTCATTGACAGGCACAGCTCTATTTATCTGTCCAAGTCTGAGCACTTTCCCAGAGAATTTGTGAAATGCTGAATGATCAATGGCATGAGCGTGTGACTACAAGTCACTGGATAGCAAGCTGTTTAAAAAAGCATCCACTAAAGAAGAAAGCCTGAAAGGCTGTCTGGTGATAACACTCAGTTTAGAGAAGTGCCTTTCTTGTGAGTGAGCATTGAGTCATAAGGCAGTGTCACAGCTTTCCTCAAGGTTCCTCTTTTGTTTGTAACCAATGTGGGTAATGCTTCGCTGAAAGTAAACATGTTCAGATGCAGCATCAAATACCCATGGCCTATGGTCTCTTTTTCTGGGCTGCTTGACCCCAGCATCCCTGGGCTGCCCTGCTGAATCATCCTCCTGAGCACTTCTAGTTTCAGGTTCCCCTGGTTTGTCAATCATTGCTTTAAAGCACATGAAATGAAAGTTTTCACAGTTCAGCACAGCAGTTTGCAGGGCTGTCATTTCCTAGATGCGGATAAAACATTTCAGTCTTTGGGATTGAAGATTGTCTTGGATTTGATCAGTTACCATCATGAGATACAGTTAAGCTTATTTTGAGAATTGGTGGAGTAAGACTCTCTCTCATGTAGAAGTCTGGTGGCACTTGTTTTCTATGTGCCTCTGTTTCCAGCTGGGCTGGCTTAGGCAGTAACGTGCTTCTGAATGCCAAGAAATAACAAACTGTCACGAATGATTCCTTTTCCATCCTTCTTATCATTTCAAGGCGTTTCAGTGACAACAGGGATTTATCAGTGTTCACTAACCAGATCCTATTTTGTCTAGATCCTTCTTTATTTAGTGCTTATGAGATCATATAGAGGAGCCTCCTTGAACTTTGTCAGCCATTTTTATTTGGAATTGCAGCTTTTCAGCAAATTCCCTTTGATACTTGGCCACATTCTCTCACCAGCTGTTTTTCCCCCAACCGTTATATGGTTAATGAGCACAGATTCAGAACTGAAATGAGTAAAAGGAGCACAGATGGTTATCTAGCTTGTATTCAGTTGAACAGAATGTGTCCCTTAGTGTCACTCCATGCACAGTTCTTGGCAGTGGGAACTTTACCAAGAAATGCCAGCTCAGCTCTCATTCCTCTGGGAGAGCAGGCAGAGGAGCCTGTGGAGTTTGCTTTAGACTTTCTCCCTTGCTTTGCTGTTGCTATGTGATTGCATGCAAGGTTTATTCGGCTTTTCTGCTAACAGAAAATCCTAAATATATTTGACATGGAATCTACCAACTTCTAACTACTCTGAGTGCTGTTTGGTTTCTTTGGATTCACAGGAGCATTAGCCAAATTGTTTTGACATCTTCAAGAGAATTTCTGCTCTAAGCTAGGGGAGACTTATTCCTAAGAGTACACTTCTTCCTTTCCACAGCACAGTGTTCACAAAGGTAGATGTTTTCTGTCTATGAGGTAGGATTAATACCTGCAGATTCAGGATCTGTCTGATGCTCCATCCTCCCTGTGAGAAAAATTATTGAACCAAATCTGAATGTATTTAATTAAAATAATAGTTAGCCACAACCAGACCAAACTCCGCAGAAACTTGAGATCACCTGCCTGAAACCCCCGGCTGAAACTGAATGAGTCTGGCAGTGATTTCCCAGACTCTACGGCTGCTCTGTAGCAGAAATCACACCATCTTCTTGAGTCTGACCCCTTTGACATCTCCACTGGTTTTCCATTTTTTAACAGCACAGAAGAAGGCGAACCTGACCTTGGTGAACTCTTGTAAACAGAGAGTCAACAGAACAGGAAAAAAGAGAAAATCAGCCCCAATTCAGCAGGAATCAGCAACCCTTCTGAATGTGATGTATGCTAACAGAGGGGTGATGATCTCATGCAAATCACTGCAGGCTCCAACAGGAACTTCTCCATGCTGCTGTTGTGCTCTGGCTCTCAACAAGTTTCATTCTAACAAAGAATGACTTGGTTTTCCTCATTTGTTGACTTACACTATTAGGCTGTGGGGCTTTGCCCTCATATTTGAGGGAAAGAGAAGCCCTGATGTTGGCTTCAGTGGTTTCCTTTCATGCTGAAACATTTTCAGCCTAATATCTTTTATTGGCAGCAACCGAAGTCAGATGCTTAAACCTCATATGGAGACTGAATATTTGCAGAGAGGGGTTGTACCCAACTGCCTCATGTACTTGCACATGTCTGAATGGCAGTAAGCCACAAACCCCAAATGTTTTTCTCTCTCTGTCTTCTGGTCTTCAGTAATTTAATCCCTGTACTGCATGGATGGTGGTAGGTCCTTTCAGAAGCTCATATTATCTGGTCCCCCGTGAGCTTGAGATTTCTCTTCTGTGTCTTCCCGAGCCAGGTATGAAGGCTGGCTGCTCCCAGGTGCTGCCGGCACTGCTCAGCTTCCACTTCACATTCCCCAGATTCCACCCTGGTGTGTCTAGGCAGATATTTCTTGGCTGCTTAAATTGAAAAACAATAACATTCAAATGCACTGGGGTCAAACAGAAAGCCAAGCAACTGCTTTAGGCTTAGACTAAGATTACCAAGAAGGAGAGATTCTGTGAATAGTAAAGCTAAAAGGGCCGGCCTTGAATGCAGCAATGAGGGAGCAGAAGCAGCCTTACAGAGAGACAAATAGTCTGAGGGTGGATATGACGTGAAAACATTTGAAACAACCAGGTGAAGCAATTTCCTATAGTTTAGGAGATAGGAGAGCAGGACTGGCTGTAGCACATCCAGACTGCAAAAGTTCTGAAAGTTTTGTATTTGTGGTAGTGTTTTTACGATCCTTGCCTACTTCGCTATTGTTTTATCTCACCCTTTTACCAGTGAGTGTAAATGACAAGCAGAGCTGGAAATCACAATATTAAATTCTTCACTAACCACAAAGTCTCTGTGACTATAAAGAGAAAGGCAAAGTGATGTGAAGGAAAGAGGCCATTAGAGTTCATCTAATGACACGCATGTGTGGGGCAGTCAGGATGCTCAGTGTAGTAGATGAAACCATGTTACTGTATAAGGAAAGGTTTGGGTACAGTGACTGTTATATCTGAATGATCACGACATGCAAGTACAGAAGACGATGATCTTTCCAGAGTTTGCAGAGAAGCAAATCCTTGCTTTATCTAAGCACAGCTGAACTTTGCAGACAAGCACGTTAATGCCACACCAGGTCAGCAGGGCTATAATTGTCACCAACCAGAACAGTCAAAAGTTGCAGAGTTCACTCTCTGCTGGGTGAGTGACACCCAGAAATTCCTTCTAGACTTAAAAACAAGCAAAGAGACAAGTTTGAACCTGAACTTTGGTGTAATCCTGCCATTCAGCAGCATAAACAAACATGGCACCGATAGGAAAATTATTCTTGAGGAGTCAGTTTTGTCTGATCCAGATAAGAAGTTCCCAAAATGAGGGTCGCGCCCCCGAGGAGTGCTGGAGGAAGAGAGATCACAAGCCCGGAAAGGAGGTTTCAGGCTGAAAATCTTGGAAACTGCTGATCTAGACAAATTAATGGTCGTGCCAAGGGGGACCCCATAGAATGTCTCTTTTTCATTCTCCTGCCTTGCAAGCAATAACTGGAGGGAGTTTAAAAGCTGGCAAGGCTGGTCTGTTTGTAACATGCTGATGTATTTCTAAAAGCAGGTCTCTGGAAATGAGACTGAGGTTAGGGAGATGAGAGCAAGGCAGGCTCTTGAGGGAAGGATGTAGGATAAAGAGAAGGGGAGGAGAGGCAGGACTGTGGGAAACGGGATCTGCAAAGGAAAAATAGGATTGAGTGGAAGAAATGGAGAGTTGTTAGGGTTGTAAGACAGCTTTGTAGTCTAACATGGATGGTGCTGTAGGTGTCCTTGTTCATTGCAGTGGAGTTGGACCAGATGGCTTTAAAGGTCCCTTCCAACTTAAATGATTCTGTGAATCACACAGTGAGCATCAGGCTGCTGTCACACATCCTGTGCCGAGGTCCCCATAGGCCGGGTCTCCTTGAAGCTGAGGTTTGTGGGAACCTGTTGAACCCTCCCCTGGGCACTGCAGAAAATAAACAGAGCACCTGCAAGTCATGTAGGCTTTTATAATACCAAATTAGTGTAAGGATAAGAGGAGTGCTGGCACCATGAAAAGGGTATTTTGAGCAATGTCTACAGCACCCTATTTGCTACCCAAGGGCATGGAGGATGAAAGCAATAGATTCAGGGCAATTAGGAGGGAGTATAGCAATCATGCAAGTTCAAGTCAGGGACGGGAACTAGGCCTGGAGGTTAGTAAGCCAACACAGGTCATCATCACAAAGCAAACATCAGGACTGTGTGGTGCAATACCTAGCTGAGGCTACGTGCTAGAAACAATGCAGAGCTAAAGTCAATAACATTGTGTAGTATTTATTTAGTAGCATTATGTTGAGAGGTATTCATGGTCTGGGAAATCTTTGCAGGGGTTGCCTGAGTGCTGTGTTTCAGTCTCTAAGATGGAGCTGGCCAGGCCTGCTCCTGTTTGGAGCCAAGCAGTGCTGCAGGGATGAGGCAGCAGGGCAAGGCGGGGACAAGTTGCCCCACTGCCTCAGTTACTGCTGCAGGAACTAGAGTGCACCAGAACCATAGGTGCTAGAGGGAGAGAATGCCCAGAGGAGGTGTTGTGCTGAAGACCCTGAGAGCAAGGGAAGGCAAGCTGTCCTGAGCCTTAATCATGCTGTTGGGGTAGATTCTTGAGCAAGGCAGCTCTCTTCTGCTGCTTGTTTTTAGATGGAAAAAAACCACCTTTGTGAGTCTTTTTGTGATTAAACGAACATATGCCAAGACTGAACCTGTTTTGAATCTTGTACAGCTTTGAATAGCAACAGATTGGTCACGCATGTGATGCCTAATCTTCAGGCCTCCGTGTCAAGAACCATGGACACTTTGCTCTCGAAAGAACCTGATTTTGCAGGATGCTCCAGACTGAATTTGTTGGTAAGGCTTGTTTAAGACTTCTGTGTGTTTATCTCTCAAGTGTGGGAATAGTTTTAGTGAAACCACAGCAATCATTGACATATAAAGTTACAGACATGCTTCAGACAAGACCAGATTGGTGCAGAACCAGCCCTTATCTCCTTTTCTGGTGATCCAGTCAGGACCAGTCCCTACAAGTTTCTCTTCAGAGTTTAAACTAAGCCTTTGGTTTGAGAATTCTGAGGTTTTATTTTCATAATTACCTTTAGTTTTGGAGCTACCCTTGAGGCTATTTGGAATCCATTGAAATATGCTGAATTCTAAATCAGAGGCTTCCGTATTTTGTGTCAAAGACACAAGTATGAGGTTTATGATACATTTTGTTTGATGCTGTGCTCAGAATCTATCATTCCAGCTGGGGTGATTTTTTTTTTCACATCAAAGCATATGACTTTGGTTTCCCAAATATTTCCTCAAGTACCTTTTCCCATTTTCAGAATAACTTATGGGGGCAAAAAGTATAGATATCATCACAGTGCTCAAAATTGTCAGAGTTTTAACGTGTGACTAGTGACCATAGTCACTAGTAAAGAAAAGGTCTGGGTTCATGTTATAGGACATTCATGTTCAGTGTATGCCTTGACTCCAGTGCTTGCTGCCTTTAGTACATTAGTAATCCAGTCCTATAGCTGGCCCAGTTCATCTCTGTATGTACATTTAAGCACCAATGTCTTACATGTAGTGAGATTGTTTTCATGATGCTATCCATAACCATCCTTTTTGCAAGGGAAATTCTCAAGAGAATGGTTCTTATGTGCAGTCTAAATATTCTTCATTCTTCCTATTCCTGCTGATTATAGAGCTCATTTCTGTGATACCACCCTTAAATTGTTTGCAGGTTCATGTGCCAATTGTTGAAGCATAACATAAGGGCTCGTTTAGACCCCAATGGAGCTCCTGTGTTCTGAAGGAAACTTTTCCTTGACAAAATATGTTTTCAGCCTATCCAAAATCTTTAAGTCTCCAGAAAAAGTCCTTTATGTGAAATTTAATGCTCCCACTTGAAAGCCAGGCATGATAAAAATACCAGAATACAAGACATGGGGAAAAAGAAACAAGAAAACAAATGAGGATTTTCTTGCTACAGGCTACTGGGGAGCATGGCTGTAGAAACAGATGAATTCACTTAATGAAGCAACTTCAGAGTATAAGTTTTCTATCTGTAGACAAAAGCCAGTTTTTATATTTCAGTGGTAACAGAGTGTTTTCTAAGAAGCTGTGACCTTTAATATCATTATGTATGAATTTGTGTATCTGAATGTGACATACAAATTTGTTAACAAAGCAAATAACTTAAGGCCTTCCAAGTTGGCCAGCTGATGCAAATGTCTGAGTCATCTTAGCCCAAAAGGATATTCTGAATTATTACAGTATTTTGGGATGCAGAGGGAATATCGGATATTTAATCTGACTAATAACATCAAGTGCCTTCTGTTAAGTTTCCTAACGTATATCCTAGAGACAGCCAGATGCACACATACATCTGGAAATGAATGGCACTGAAACAAAGTGGGACTTACTCAAATTTATCAGAGAAGGGAAGGAAGTCAGCTAACTACAGCAACTGATCTGTAGCAAAATAAGGCTTCAACAAGTATTCAAGCTTCAGTTAGTTTGCATCATCTTAACATCTCTCTTCTTCCTTGCTTTTCCCTAACGTTGCCTTTTCCTAGTTCATACATACACTGCTATGTCCAGATTTCTGTATGGAACTGGGCAGATTCCTGGCAGACCCAAATAAGGACAGTAAAGTTAGCACAGAGACCATCTGTGGAATGGTCCGGGTGGTGTCTAATGTGCTGTAGTTTCTGCTAAATTCTTATTCCCTTATTTCTAATCCTATATAATAGTGATAACTAAGTCCTGCTGGCTGTTTCTGAGAGGTATTCTGGAACATGGCCTTTGATAACAGTGAATTGAAAAATGGCAGGAGAGTGCCTTCCGGTCCTGCATTTGTTCAAAGAGTGCTTTAACAATGCACAGTATTTCTCAATGCTGCATAATACCTATTTCTGAATTCCAGCTGCAGCTCAGGCTTTCTTCTTGGTCCTGCTGGAGTTGCTGGCATTGTTTCATCTGATAGGAGGGGGCGTATGTTCAAAGAAGAAAAAACACACAAAAATGTGTTTAAAGCATTTCCACCCGATTTCAAGATCTTGCAGAGTGTCTGTAGCATAGACAGCTACAATATTAATAGCACTTTACTAACAATGTACCAGAGCCCTGTAGCTCTCATATCATAAATGAATTGTAAATACCACTCTCAGCACAATTAATTAACAGGATGTATCTTACATTCTCTCTATAAAGACTGAGTCAGTTCCCCCATGCTCTCAGCATGCTGAAATTCTCAGAGAAACTGCAACTGAGTGCAGTTGTTATTACTGGATCGAAGTGTTTTTTGTTGATAATGATGTCATCATAAATGATAAGATGTATGCTATTTCATACCTTGGTGCCAGCACATCCAAGCTTTACACAGGCAGGCTGTGGCTCAGTAGTGCAGTTTTTAACATAGGTTAGTTAGGGGGATCATTTACAGGAGCATCAATTTCTGTAGGGCAAAAATATTTTACTGAGAAGCACCTCACTTTTGGTTTCCAGAAATCAGAAAGTGAAAATTCTTACATATGTTTACAAGAATTGGAAGCAGAACTTCAGGATGTCACATGATTTCCAGTTACACCCCAAATATGGGCAGCTAGATCATGAAAGCAATAAAAAAAAACCACTTGCTGTTACAAGTCTGAAGCTGACTCGTATTATCTCTGTGTAGCCATGTTCCCATGTGTATGGCATTAGGTTCTTCCCCCTGTGTTCCAAGAAATAATACCACTAGGTAGTTCGGGGAAGTCGGTGTCTGAAACTGAATGTGCAGTGGCTGATACAGGGAGGAGTTTTCTTTGGAAGCTCAGAAGGACGGTATCCAGGAGAGAGAAAAGCACAACCCCTTGCATACCTGACTCTCAATAGCTGAGTAAATAACTCCCAGGTAAATAACCTTGTACTCTGGGGAAGAACTTTGAGGCATGTAACTTAGTGGGCATAGTGGTGATGAGTTGGTTGGACTATATAATCTTAGTAGTCTTTTCAAACCTTAATGATTCTATGATTTAATTTTATCTGAATAAGAAAAGTAGAACCCAAGAAAGGAAAGATCTATTGTTAGCTAATGTCACAGATGTGCATTTTCTACCAGCTTTTCCTAAATGACTATGAACCCTGCTTCTTCCATCTCCTGTAGAGAATGGTACAGTTCAGAAAGGGGTCTTGAAGTCATGTGTTTATGACAGTGCCACTGGATATATGATGCAAACACATACTTTCTGTTGTTGACGTTAACTTTGCATCCATCTGTTGAGTCGTTCACCTCCAATATACCAAGTTAACTCCCTAGATTTAGTGTACTCCTGGTGCTTCATCTGACCCTTCCAAGGCAGCTCTGAGTCAGATCTTTCTTTCCCCTCCTTATTTCTCGAATGTGTCTGCTCTCTTTCTATCCGGACACCCACAAATGCAGCATGGAGAAAATGTCTGCGTACCTCAGGGTAACTTATCTGACTCCCTGGGCTATGGCAGTTGTGACAATGTGTGATGAGGCCTTTCTGTTCCTATAATTAAGATATTTACATGGTTGAGCTCCTCCTTTCAAAACACACCTCTGTGATGACTACCAGAACCACTCCTTCAGAGGTCTGCAAGCAGTTACCCAGGTAATGAAGAAGGGCAGGGGGAAGGAGGAGGAAGATTAGCCACAGATAATAGAAAAAATATGTCAGTGACCCTGTGACTATTCAGGGTGTTCATCTTTGATAATGTGAGCAGTGCATTTCCTTAGAGCACCAGGAAAATGCTGGCAGGTGTGAGCTAATCAAACACTGACCATGTTTGTGATATTATTTTGCTGCTTTCTTCATTAAAACATCCATTGTCAACTGGCCATAATCAGAAGTGCTGCCACGATGATTTTCTTCCACATATATTCTAATTATGAATTGGATTTGGAGGTGGTCTTAACATAAGTTATGCTATATAATCTAACATGTAGTGTACATATTTTATAATATAAAATACAAGGGTAATGCTGACCAGGAAGTGGAGATGCTACAAAGCTCTTTGCAGTGTATAGGAGTGCAGCTCACAGACATCTTTTGAAGATCACTACAGTGGCAGTGGCCAAGATTTACTTTCCTGCCAGTAGAGACACTCCTCTGCTGTGACCTAATCTCACATTTTATATTAGCTCCTTTATTCTTTCAAGAAAGAAAAATAAAATATCCTATAGGAATCAATACATCTTGAGTCTGTAACGCTGAGTCTTCCATGATGGTTTCTAAGGTGTGTTGCTGCAGGACTTTCATGGTTATTGTAATAACTTTGTCAGCTTTAGGATTTGAATCTGCAGACTGAAATCCCTTACCCCAAAGAGGCGGCAAACCCTTCCAGAGGCACTCAGCAGTAGCAGCAAGATCAGTCCCTTCCTGCCTGATTCAGCACTGTTGATGCCAGTGTTTTACTCAGGATTTCACAAGGTTCCTAATCAGGCCCGAGGACTGTAGTCCTTTCTTTGCTCCCTCTCTTAATGCGCTTACACTTACGTAAGGTGTGTTAGAGGGGCTTCGTGCCATGCATGATGGGAGCTTTGACCCAAAGCACTAACAGCGTGAGTTTAGATTTGGCACAAGGAGGGAAAGTTATGAACAAAATGTGTCATGGTAGTGAGATCAAGGGTTGCTCTGGTTTGTTAGGTGAATATCCTGATGGCCACACTGATTAAATAGAGTGAGTCACAGCTGTAGGCTGGGAGGAAGGAGTGGGGTGGTTGAAGGATGTGGCTGTACAGAGACCTGGTGAACAGAGATTAGGAGGCCAGTGTGTGCCCAGAGAATAGCTCGTCCACTGGTGTCATTGTTTTAGGCATTTAAAACAGACTGGGTTAATCACTAACAAAGATGCCCAAGGGAACAATGTTGTATGGGTTATCTTCCTGAGAGTCTGATTGTTTTGGTTCTCTTTATTCTAGACAAAAGAGCTTATTTGTGATGTTTCATCTTTAGTCTGAATGTCTCTAATTTGGACATCCATTTAATTTGGAAGGTTTCCACCAGACACCATTGAGACTGCCTGATTAAAGTCATGACTTAGAACCAAATGTTTTTCTCGCTCCATGTTGCTGACCGCAGTTTGGTTATGAATTGTGAAAGAATGTTAAAATCCCAGTGTATTTTTCTCTGTGTGTTCTCTGTTTATTTATATTTTTAACATTTTGATTGGGCAATGAAAAATGCCAGTGATGCTAGTTGCATGTCTTTAGGTACAAATTTGCCTTTCAGCTATTGCATGGGAGTGATTATTTGCTTTTAGAAACTGACATCTGTGGATTTTTAGTTCATTTTTCTTAAGTCTTTGGAAAAAAAATATGGCATTGCATAAAAGCCAGCAGTATGAGAGGTAAAAGCAGGGCCAGTATGGGGACTGCAACATCTTTTCGTGTCTCTGACCTCCAGAGAGCAACAGCAACAAGCTGAACAGAGGCTGAAAGAAGCAGCATTATTGCTTCTCTTTCTCCTGAATTCCTTTCATCAGCCTGGTGACTGCATATGTCCTGATGACACATTTCTGGGTCACATGTCCCCAAAAGATGGGCTATATGGAGACACACAGCATGGAAAGTATTCCAACCAGAGACTAGTTATGTTGACAGGTTCCACGTGTGACGTACATTTCTATATTCCTCACATGGACTTTATTAATAGCACAAGGCTGAGACAGAGAGAGCCAGTTATTATTCTTTATGTAAATAAAACAACAGAAATAAATGCTCTCTTGTTCCTTATCGTATTAAACCTGCAAATAGCTTATTACCCTATAAGGCAGCTTAGGCTGGCACACGAGAGCACTGGAAAACACTGAGCAGGCGCCAGGATCTGCCCAGCCAAGCTGAGCAGGAGATGAGTGAAGGCACAGTCCGGAGCTGGGGGAAGAATAGGAGGGCCAGGTAATGACTGTAAAAGCCACCCTCAAGTATAACCAAGCTGAATGCTTGTTTTGTTTTTGGTCCAGTGGAAACGTTGCAGTGGAAGAGCTGGTTAGGTTTCTTCCTTGACAACATCAGAGATGTTGCTGCTTTTCCCAGTCAGCTGTCTCCCATTCATTGGGATCTGGGCTACCCTCTCTGCAGGACACTGCTCTGGTTGGGAGGTCAGAGACAGAACATTAAGTAAGCGTAAGCTGTTCTTACTCAGATACCTCTGAGGCTCATCAGTCACTTCCACTGAAGTAATAGTTCTTTCAGCTAGCAGTAGCAATAAACTGTTGCCCTGTGTGAGTTATGAATTAAATACATGGAGGTACAAAGCAGTGTTAGAGGCTGTGTATCCTGTCCTTTCTGTTAGTGTTTTTTTCCCCGACACTGAAAAAAAAAACCAAAAAAAAACCCACCAATCTGGGCAGGAAGGACTTTTATTAGTTGTGACCCTTCCATCCTGATCACAACCAGTTCCTTTTATCTTCATCAGCATGGAGAAGTATGGAAGGTTGCAGTCTGACAGAGGGTGAATGTATTGCTCATGTGATGAATATGAACTAAACCTGGAATTCCAAAATATTCCAGGCTATGGGCCTTGCTCTGAGCTCATCACTGATAACCATTAAAAGGGGGTGCATTTTTACAGGTTCACTCTAAGAAAGAAATACTTTTCATACATAACATTCAGAAAATTCCTCTGTGTTCTTAAGTTCAAGTGATGGAAATAAATGATAGAAATGGTGTTTAAGTGCTAAGCAGGATGTGGCAATAGAGTTATTTCATTTACATCTGCACTGTGAGCAAGGAATTCATCATAAATGTCCCAGGTCAATGTGGTTTTCCACCATGCTTATGAGGATGATTTACCTCCTGTGCAATCAAAATAAAGACACATTAGTGGCTAGGAATATTTACTAAGTCATCCAAGCTGACATGTTTTAGCTGTAAGGTAGAAATTGATTTTGAATTCTACTGATTTCCTCTCCTTTATGTCTCAGTTAAACACACCACAAAATAATTCCATGAAAATTTTCTACTGCTGTTACTTGTAATGGCTCAGAAATATCAGGATATCCTTGAGGTGGAGCAGTCTTCTCTAAAGCATTTTGCACAGCTGAATTAGTGCAGATATTTCTCTCCCTGTGCTTTCTCTAAGGGTTTTTTTCATGCCAGATGCTTCTAGGTATTGAGAATCAGAGCCAGAGGTCAACTGATGAGCTGCTGATGGCTCAGTCTGAATGTGATGTAATGCAATGGCTCACAAGAGCCCCCTTTCAAAGTAACTTCATCTTTCATATACGTTGTCCTGCAGACAACCCCTTTTACCAAGTGAAACCTGATAGCCTCATATGTCGATTCAGATTCAGGACTCTGCAAAGCCTCTGTGTCTGTCCGCATTGTCTGTTCGCAGCAGCTTTCCCTTTATCAGATCCCACATTTACATGCTGTAGGACCCTGTCCTGGTTTTGTCAGTATTCCATGTAATGCAGCAGGCTGCTGGGCACAAATAGCTGTGGAGAGGCAGCCAACAAGGCAGGGATGTACTACAGTATGTCAGGTAGTTAGATAGCCAGCTCTGGGATGCTGCTTTCATAAATGCTTCTGCTGAACTTCCTATAACAGCATGAGGCACTTCTCAGTTGCTGTGCATTCGGGGATTGCAAAGTCCTTCCTGTCTGTAACAAAGGGGAGAGATGTGTGGATTCTTGATCAAGTCAAAGCAGGGAAGAAACTGACCCATTGCATTCCTTCTAAATATATGTGGGCAAATGGAGGTTTAGTCAAGGCCATGTTTTGACTTAGCAACAAGGAAGTCACCTAGAAAACACTTAGGAAATAACCCAAGAAATTCCCCAAGTGCAGTAAAATAATAAAGTTCAAGTCTGAGCCTTCATCCTAGGAGTTGTCTGCAGGACCTCCACTCACTTGTATGGCACACACACAGCTGGATTAGTCACCGAGCGCTTTTGGGAATGAGTGAGTTCAGAAGTAGCCCTGTTGGTGAGTCTAGGCAGAGGAAAAGCAATTGCTCCCTGCTCCACTTTCTGCCTTGGCTGGGCTCTGTGTTGTTGCTGTTTCATGCGGTGCGTGATGTTACATGCAGAGCGGGTGAAGGCTGGGCGCGGTGCTGCCAGCGGTGCCGGGGCTGTGCCACAGCTTGTTGGGAGGATTGTTGCCATTCCTACCACTTCTCTCTCTGTGGTCTTTCTGATACAACTCAAGCATAATGGTTGCGTTATGTAATTCATTTAAGAAGGAAAACTTGCTCGTAAAATTTATGATCCCATTCTCCTTGAGACAACTCGAGAGATGAGACCAGACAACGAAGACAAAAGCAAATGGGTTGAGAATTCACTGGGATGCCATCACCCATCCTATGGTCCTGGCACGATGCTTCAGCCAAATCTCTGAGCTTTGCAAATTGGCTCTGAGTTGTGCAAAAGCACAGGGCAATGGCTGGGTGTGCCCAGGCTGCATGTGGATGCTGTGGCACTGCAGCAGGTGTGGAAGCATCCCTGGATCATGGCTCTACCTGCAACCCCAGGTGCTGCAGGGTACTGTCTCGATAGCCAATGAAAGGGCCTTCCCCCCAAAAAAATAAATACCAGGCAAAGGGAATACTTATCTGTTGGGGCCTGCTATTGAAAAACGGATCTCTGTTCACATAAGCAGGAAAAAGACATGGAGACTTATTTGTATTTCTACCCCTGAGCACAAAGGGGCTAGAAAGCAGGCGGCTCCCACCAATTGTGTGCTCCTCCTGTTTGGAGATGTAATCAGAGTCCGCACACTGTGCCACTGCCTTTCCTCATCACCAGGGCTTAGGGCTGGGGAGGGTGCATGCAGGGGTGGAGGATCAGGTCAGGGGAAGGCCCCAGGGCAGCATCCATCCAGTTGGTGCTAAGTGTTGATGGGGACAGGTGGAAAACAAACTCATCGTGTTCCCTCAATCCCAACTCATCAACTAGAGAAATATGCTGTTTGTAAACAGTGCAAATGAAACGGATGTTTCACTCTGCTGCTGATAAGTTTATCAGCACAGGCAACGTGCGCTCCAGAACCCTAGGAAAATACATAGAAAATGTGTAAAGAAAAAGAAGCTGTGGGTCCTCAGCTAACCCCCAGCTTTACCACACCCCAGCTATCAGTGTTTGCACTTTGGGGCATTGCTCCAGTCCACGTGACTGCAAGGTTGGGACTTTGTGAGTGTAACCATGGGGCCCAATCTTACCTAGATTCTATGTGTCCTAAATGCTATCAGGATGAACTCTGGAAAGGTGAACATATAGCAGAAGGAGGCCATGAGAGCACTTGCTCATGTGGAGCAACCTGGTAAGGCTGAGCTGGATGTTGGGTAGGATGTGAGGCAGGGGCCTCTCCAGCTGGTATTGTCCCTGAATAGGCCATTGTCCTTTGCAAGGAGCAAATAGAAAACTCTGCTGCTTCTGCAGTGGCACTGAGCCAGCACTGCCTCACACAGGGCTCAGTCTTCAGCCTGGAGGTCTCATGGCTTCAAAGTGCCTCACCCGCATTGCCTCAAGCTCCTGCTCCGGCATCCTGTTACACACAGGGCATTCTGACCGGCTGGATTTTGTTCCCTGCAAGTGAGTGGCTGGGAAGTAGGTGTGTTCCATGGACCTTATAATAGAAAGCTTGCTTTGACCTCCACAATAGAGATTAGCGCCATTCCAGAATGATATAGTAAGTGAGGTTTTTTTAAGGGTCCAAAGGTAATTCCTGTTTACAGAACTACTATCTGAAGAACTGAAAGAGCCTCACAGCATTCAAGCTAGGGCAGTGGCTGTCCGGCCACAGAGATCCCTTACCTATTGCTGATTTTTTGTCCTGCTGAGGGAAAACTTGAAATGCCCTATGGATGACCGACCTTCCTTTAGTTATTCAGCTCTGCAAATGCAGTCTTAAATGCTTTGATCCATCTGCTAATCCTGGTTAGGATTCCCATGTCCATTGGCGTATGGGCCCTGAACTGGAACCATGGTTCTGCACCCCCCCCGGCCTGCTTTGTCAAGAAGCATGAGGTCTGTTCTTATGGCTGTGAGGGGCCTGATGTAAGTCAGTCAGCTGAACCTTGGTGAGCCAGTGGAAAGTCAGAAGTAGCACTGTCCTGGAGTCTCCTGCCTACCATATTTACACATGCAGTCTTAGAGAGAAAACACAACAAGGTCATAAAGCCTATGGAATAAATTTGTCACTTCACCGATAGTTGGATTTACCTGACTCTGCTCTGTTGTGACTTGCCTTCTAGCTTGCAGCATGTTCCTCTGAATTTTATTTGCCCCTTCTTGACTGATACCCTATTGGAAATGTTGATGTTTCTCCAAACTGCAGCACCTGATCTGAGCTGCATGCCTGAGTTATGCACCGATCCATCTCGAGGGCCAAAAATGTCAGGTGGTTTTTAGAAAATTGGCCTTTTCTAAAAAAAATGAGTTTTCTTATGTAATTGTATCCTGACACTCAATGGCCCATGGATACCCCTCTTTGTGGGATGTATTTAGCTCATTATTCGCTATTGCCTTACGGAAAGATAGTTCAATTCATGCACATCAAGGTATGTGAACATGGAAATCAAGCACCTGGGATCTAAGCAGCATTGGGCGCTCTGTAAAAGGAAAGTGAGGGACACACTTGGCACACACAAAACTGTTTTATTTACTCCAGAGAGATCGTGTTGCCAGTTAGTTGATGACGCACCTTCCTTCCCCCCTCTACTTCTCATTTTCTGTACATCTAGGCCTTCCAATCCCGGAAACTATTTACATCTCCCTTGCAAACCATGACTGTCCTTTTCTCTCATTCTCTTTTTCGCACAATCCTTTTTGTGCACCTTGTCCTGTTGACCTCAACCCTCTCCCACCAAAGCACAGAAGTGGTGATGGTGCAAATCACCACTGCCTTTCTTGGTACCCAGGCTAACAACATCCAGCTGCTGTCTGGGATTTTCCAAGGGATCCTGCAGGTTTTGGGCTGATTGAAACATGTTTGGTGGTTCAGCTGAGTTTGCCACAAGGGGGGGTGAAGAACAGAACCCAGCTGTGGAAATTTACTGACTCTCTGCAGATCTCATGACTTCTTGCTAAATCTGAAAATTCCCTGAACAAGAACAATTTAGTTCCTAAACCACCCGTGCGGCCTTTCATCTTTCTGTGATTACCTGAACATTGCACGGTCACTGGCATTTTTCCTATAGGTTACAGGCAGCGGTCCACCATTCACTGAAAGGGCAGAAGATAAGGAATTCATTAGTGAAGCCACTAGTTTCTGGTACAAAGAACTTCAACACAGATGGTGAATTAAAACATCTATATATTCAACAAATTAGCAAACGGTGTGCCAACATTTGTGAAATACATGCACATTAAGAGTGTGAGTGGGAGCCAGTAAGGTTGGGAAGAATCTTTCTCAGCTTCTGTTTTCAAACAGCAACTCGCATAGAAGTCTATTTCTCTTGACTGCTTTTTAAAGGTAAATATGTGCAAATTTCTTTAAATCGTCTGAAGTAGATGATGGTTATGACTGAAAGATAAGGAGGGATTTGTCTGTCTGACAAACTTCCCCTCTGTTTTCAGAGGGCTGGTATTTTGAGAAGTGGTGAAGCACTGCTCAGTGCAAAACGTGGGGCACATTGTGAATTGGAGATCTGCCAGCTGATGGGCTGAACAGAAACTGTTGAAATGCAATGTGCTTCAGGGCTCAGCTCTGTTTCCTGCACTAGAAATCCTCCCCAGTGATGACTCTTTGTAAAGATCTCCGTCTCCAGCCCACAGGAGATCGGTTTAATGCTTACTACAAAGTCAATAGGAATTTTCCATTAGTACAATCAATTGTTTTTAGTCATCTTTACACTGGACCATATCATCTGCCCATCAGAATTAATACTATTTATTTAAAGTGTCGAGGAGGAAGAATGGAAGAAACCAGAGAAAAATACCCTGAGTTTGTGCCGGACAGGGCACAGAGTAAATCTGAAATAATGTTAATTCTGAACAAGACATGGTTAGACATAGAAAAAGCAACAGCCCTAGGAGACGACCAATGCAATCAGCTCAAGCTCCACTGGAGGTGGCAGCCAGCAAAGCCTGCAAAGCTCACCCAGAGCATGGTGCAAGGCCCTGATACTGCCAGTAAAGCCATGCAGTCTGGTTTTGCTTTAGTGTTATCAATAAGGCTTTGTACAGACAAACAACTCACTCACACACAGCTGTACTGCAGGAGTCTATGCATTCTCCATACAGGCCAGGAGATCTGCCTACTTAGGGCTGCTTTTAGGCTAGGGATGACACAGTGAAATAAGAAGCTCTATGTATCCTATATGGTACTCAGTATTGTGGCATCCATTTTCAAAGAACAATAGAATCATTTGAGTTCAAAGGGCACCTTAATGGACATCTGGGCCAGCCCCATGAACAAGGACCCCTACATCTCCATCAGGTGCTCAAAGCCCATCCAGCCTCCCCTTAGATGCTTCAAGGGATGGGACACCCACCACCTCTCTGGGCAAAGATGTATTGAAATACTAATTCAAATAGTAACAAAACCATAGCGATTTTGGGTGGCAGCAGGACATTTGCAGGTGGATAATTAGCTAACTCCATAATGATAATCCCTGTTATGCACAGCCAAAGTCTTTGTACAGTACAGCATTCCAACATACTGAAAAGTGACATAATGAAAATGCTTTGTGTCTGTGCAGGATACGGTAAAGAAGGTGATCCCAAAGACCCCAAGAAAATTTAAAAGAAACACAAGATCAGAAAGCAAAACCCGCTGAGAAAGGAAACACATTAAAGGCAGCAAGACTGCAGTGCTGTAAGTCACATAAAATGAATGCAGTTCATCGTGCTGAACTGTTCATGCTCAGACCATATATGTTCAGCTCTTGACAAAGTAATTTGCAAAGCTACATAATGCAGCAGAGTCAGCGAGGAGCGAGTTATAAACAAAGAACCTATTCAGCTGTCAAAGCAATTTTCAGCTATATTAAAACAGAATAAGATGGGACAGATTCTGCAAAGCCTTCTGCTGCGTGCTGCCCCGTGAAGCCAGTGGCGTTGCATGTGTGTGGATGCTGTGGAACAAGGCAATGCGTGCGTGCACAGGCAGGCGCCCACGCGAACACATGTACACACACGTGCACAGGATAATCACCCACTGCCTTTCTGAGCTCATGTTGTAAATTGCAAAACACTTATTCAGATTGCATTTTCGCTCTGCACTTAGGGATGTCACCAAGTTCTGGCCATTCCGATGACGTGTTTTGTTTCCATAGAAACCCATGTACTTTGGAGTGGGAAAAGCAGAAGGAGACTGAGAAAAGCAGAAAAATAATGCAAAATAAGGGGTGTGTGTGGTATGAATAGATCATTTGGGTTGTGGGGCTTGTAACAAAGAGACTTGCCAATTCAGCAGGGAGATGCCTTATTTATTTGTCACTCCAGAACATTCACAGACGTTCAGATTTGTGCCGATTAAAAGAATGCACCATCCTATTTTTTCCATATAACCACCATTAGATGAACTCAATGTGTATCAGAGAGGCCAGGCTTTCAGCGTGCTTTCTGCTGACACATGGCTTTTGCTGTTTGCTATGTCTCTGGTGTCATTAGCAGGTGTTTCCTATCTTCATCCCCAAACTGGGGAAGGAGGCGGGGCCTGGGAAACTGCAGATTTCAACTAAGGTTCAATGAAATACCTGTCAAGTCTCCTATTAAAAAAAAAAGCTGTGTATGATCTGTACCTCCCAAGGGGTGGGCAGGGAGAGGCATGCTGGAGCTGTTCTATGTTTCTTTCCTTCTTAAACCAGCCAACTTGCCATTGAATCATTTAATCGCTAATTAAAAATCCTGGATAAAACAAGCTGTCTACAGCTTTCTGGCAAACATCCTGCTGACTTTGGTAGGGCCAAGATTTTACCCTTTCCTTGACTGCAGAGCTTGTTTGTTGTCACTTCTTTTCCTTAGCTGTTCTGTGTCTTACATGAGATTATTTTTGTTTCCTCTTAATTATTCAGTTTCTTTTCCTTTTCTCAAACATTACTTCACTTCAACTCCAAAACAGAGGGTCTTAACGTGATGGACCCCAACAAGCAGTCTGTGATCAGGCTAACTGTGTTTTACCCACATGCTCTTCTGCTATGGTCTTGAAGAGGACAGGGAGTAGGTATGAGGGTAGTAAGTGTTTCAGCAGCTAAAGACATCCTCTAGCTGCTCTGTGTTGTCAGACATCCAGACCTGCAGGTCCCCATTAGTAGAGCTACCTGTTGCTTCTGGTGTCTGACCAGCTGGAAAGGGGCTGAACCCAGAGCATCCAGCCATGAGTCCCAGGGCTGAAAGCTGGGAGGAGAAGTAGAGTCTTATATGTTAGAATGCTGTCAGTAATGTAATGAAATTACTGCTCTGTTTCTGAATATTCTTCATTTTGTGTTTGTCATGTCCAACCATTTGGTATTTACCAGTCATATCTTCCACAATTTTGCATTCAGAGTCTACGTTAGAAGAGACCTATTCTGATTTTGCCTGGAGCTGGATAACTCTTCAATGCACCTCCACTGTTACCCCTGCTGGCTCCCTGCTTTAAGGTAGGAATGTGCCAAGAAACCATGGCTTCCAGGAGGCTTTTGGGCCGATGGCACTCAGATTTCTATTGTGTTCTTCATGAGAAGTTGCTGTTGATCACACAGGCCCTTAAGTTAACTAAAATTGCATGGACCCACTGCATTGTTAGGGTACCAGAGTATAAAAATATGGCAAGAATCCAAATCCCTTACCAACACATGTTGTCTGTAATGTTGACATATTCAAGCCCATACTCATCAATTGATCTTTGTACAGCCAAATCCATGTCTAACACCCAGTACTAACTTGTAAGAGTCTTGTTTGCTAAGTAAAGGAACAATTGACATTGACTTTGCTGATCAGCTCTCACCTTGGTTGTTTTCCTTGGCTTTAAACTTTGAATTTTACAAGTTTTACAAGATGAATGCTCTGCTTCGCTTCTTTGTATATAGATAGAAAGAAGCAGTTTGTAAACCATGTGCTTTGTAGGTCATACAATATTTTCCTCCTCTGGAATCCATCAGTGATGATGCTTAAATGTATGAGACCCCATGCAGATCTTAGGTTAGGATCTCAGAGGTTCATTCCCTTGCACATCTTATCGTTAACATTTATTATTCCTTCTCAGAACAATGCAGAGTGATTAGTTCGAACATCAGGCAAATCTCACATCACTCTATTTGCAAGTGGGTTGCATGCAGGACTCAGCAAGATTTCATTCAGCCTTTTCTATAATGTTGGTTGCAGTTCTCTGGAGGCAGGATGAACAGGGAAAATTCCATTTGGCTTTAATGTTCTGTATTAGTTAATGTTCTGTATTAGTTAGTGTTTTGTTTCCCTTGTTCCAGAGGCTGGGTGTTATCTTTGATAGCATGTCATTGAGTATAGCAATGCTGAGTGCAAGATTAAGTGACAGAGCATCTCTTGCATGTGCTACGGCTGATTCATTGCGTGTACTTCCTGTGAGGTAATGAAATGCCTCAATCACATCAAAACTTGCTGATTTTTAGATAGTAGCTATTATGTAAATATTATATACAATGTGACAAGCTGGAAGGCCAGATCTAGGAGGTAATGTTCAAGGGTAATGTTGGTACACAGGAAATCAATCTTCTGGAAGTCACTGTAACATCATGCAAGAGTAAGGAGGATTTGCATGACTGTAAGCTCAACACTCAGCTCTTACTGTTATTCAAGTTAAAAAATGAATAGGAAAGGTAGGAGGAAAAAAAAACAACCAAAACCCTACTAATAATAAATCTGTGCAACCTTAGTGTACTATTTATCACCTTCTTGTACCAAAACAAAGTTGGTGATGTACTTTGCCTTGAACAAACATTGGTATTTTCCAGACTCACCAATGTGGTGCTGGTTTTCATCGTTTCTGGTCTTGCTGTTTCCTGTCTTCCTTTCCCAGACTTTGGAATTTTTCACCTTAATTTTCCTCTTTAGCTTTATAATGAAAAAGCAAAATTAAGTCTGTGATCAGAGCCTACTCCCACAGAAGGGGATTTTAAATTCCTAGATGAGACTCAACAGGAAAAGATGATAGTGCAATTTCCTTAGACATTTTACAGTTGAAGCATTTATAGTAATAAACCTTTGAACACTGAGTCTCTGACAGAGGTATCTGAACCAGCATGTTCTGAAAAGTGTTTCCTAGATAGAAACTCAGGAGGAGGAAGAGGAGTGGGGAGCACAAGCAGTGTAATCATATAACTTGGACGTGTAATTTTCAGTGAAAGAATTTCCGTGTCACATTTAGTGTTTTAGTTTCTTATGACAAATTGTTTGTGTAGAAAGTAAAGTTGTTCAGTCTCTGTGCTGTTCCAAATTTTAAGCTCTTGGTTTTCTTGATGTGGTTATTTTTTTTGACATCGCTTAGCGGTGATGAGTCTATGTGCGCTTGGCGTGATTGGTTAGCTCAGCCACACTTAATGACTTTGACCTTATAAACTATATTTGACTCAGAAAAGTCTCATCCTGTTGTTGGAAGGAGAGTCAGCCAGTGAAATTTACTTTAATCAGAAAGATTCTGTCATGGTAGGAGTCAACAAGACTCAATTGGTGTATGTTACTTATGCTTGTCTGGTTTACCAGACTGAGTCTCGCACTTAGCGTGTCTTTTGAGTATTACAGCCATGAGTTTTAGCTTTTCTACAGGGCATGTTTTCAGTTTCTAAGTAAGTGAAGAGGCCTGGATACGTAGGTTAGAGGCATTCTTTGGAGCAGTCAGTTTGTACAGTTGGTCCAAGCTACCTTGTAGTATAATTCATGCTATATGTGCCACTTGAGACCTAGCTTGAGTTCTTACTGGATGATAGTTTCCTTGATGTAACAGTGGTGAAATGTTTCCCTGATCCTAAGAGAATCTGGGATATACTCACTAATTGCTTGTTTTGCTGAAACATTAAAGTTCTCATAAAATCTTTATCAATGGGTAGCTCCTTCTTTCAAAAACCTGGTGCTGTTTCCCAGGGCAGAGATATCCTCTAGTATCGAGCAGATTAAAAGCAGCTGTGGTATCATTTGTTTTGTATGAACGCTGGTAGGTCAGCTGTTTGCAGGAGCTTCCCAGTACAAACAAAACCTGTGAGCTACATTTGCTTTTTAAATAAGTAGTTTTTGTTGTTAAAGAATTGCTGGAGACAGCCCTGTTCTCTTTCGATAATAACTATAATTAATCTTGGTTATAATGTAATCCTGATACAAAATGCATCATTGCACGTTGACAAATGAAGTGTTTGGCACCAGTGGTGTTTACACTTGCATTGCTGCTGAACTACTGTGTGTGCTGGAAGGTAAGTTGAAGTATTTCCTAGATTTCCAGATTGTTCCTAAGGAAAGATACATCATGGAGCAGAAATTCAGGAACATTTTGTTTCAAAGGAGGCTCCATGATCAACACAATTACACCAGGGTTTTTACTGGATGTCTCTCGTCATTCTTTCATTATCTTCACAAAGGTTATACCTTAATTTCATTTTATTTCAGGGCTTTCCAAATTTCTACTGTCTGAGCAGCTGCACAAACCTCTTTGTGCTTTTGCTTTGATGTGTGAATGAATATCCATCCATCTTAAGAAATTTCTCTGTGCAAATGTAGTAGTGACAGAAGTCATGATTGGTTAATTCACCCCACTCTGATGCTCATTGTCTAAGCTCAAGTCACTAAATGATATACGAATATTATTTATTGTTAATACTCTTCATGGCTGTATATGTTGCTTTCTATGTTCCTGGTGGTTGAGCAAGGAGAAATCAGAACACAGTGAATTTTAGGATGTGTTGAGAAACTTGCATGGACCTTTGCTTCCAGGAAAAACGTACACACGTGATGATAAGTAGCAACTTATCTAAAAAATACTGAAGAAAGCATTTCTTAAATGAGAGCACTTCTCTGGAACTGAGCACTTGGTCGTTGGCTGTTGAGCTTTTTTTTTGTTTGCTTATTTTTGTTCAGTATTTCAGTGCCCTACTGATAGCATTGTGTAATCCTTGCTGGGTGTTTGCCAGTTAACTGAATAAACTTTTACTTGCTTGATGATTTTATAACTCCTCATTATGAAGTAAGTTTGTCGTTTGTTTGACTTCTCTCCTGCATTGTGTGTAAAAAAATATGCTACCTAATCTTACAAAGAAAGATTTTGAGACTTAAATTCTTGCAAAGTTATCAAATACAGAAGAGTCTGAGCAGTTAATGGAGTACTCATAATACTTTTTGTGATATTTTTAGTATTACTAAAGATAATTACTGTTGTGTTATTAAATACATCAAGCTCTCTTATATTCTGTAATGCAATTTTCCACTTCACTTCCTCTATATTTACATGTATTAATACATCTTCCAGTTAAGGTCTTTTTTCATTGCTCAGTGTGTGTCACGCTTCAGAAAACAACTGAGATTTTCCAAATTGGAGTCTCATAAACTCTTCATCTTTCTAATGGCCACCCAGCCCCTGGAACCCAATAGGTAGGTGAAGGTCAGAAGTATGATGATATCACCAAAGGCACCAAACTAATGAGCAGGGTTTGTTGTTTTTTTTCATAACCAAAGGATTGAATAGGAACAAAAAATATTTCCCACAAACTGCAGACATTATCACTCTGTGATTGTTGGTATTATGTTAGATATTTTCAAGCATTCAGGTAATGGATGCAAAATTGGACACATGAGAAAAGGTATAGAAATGATATCTGGAGGCTACCTTAGCTGGGAGAGAATGGAAGAATTCTCATTCAGTACAGATGAAATAAATTTCTATCCACGGGGCATAGACATTGAGAGGAAAATAACTTATATGAAACCAAGGGCTGTAACAGCCTAATTTTGTCCTCTGGACCCAGGTAAATTTCATCCTGGCACAATAAATAAATACATAATATAAAGTACAGTGCTATTTCCTGATTCATGATCTTGTTAGACTCCAAATAAACATGTATCATGCTGGAATTGCAATAACACAGGCTTAGTACATAGGCAGGGAATTGCATCCAGCTACTGAACATGAAGAAGGCCTCCTAAAAGCAAATCATTTAGAGAAGAATGGATTTCTCCTTTAGATTCAGTGATGATTCTGTTGTGTTTTCCCCTGGAAGATGGTCCTTCCCATGTGCAAGTATTTTTAGATATTTTATTTCTTAAGCAAAATAAATAAATAACCAAATTTCAGTTATTTTACTACACACTATTGTTGTTCTATAAGCTGAAAAGCAACTTTAGCAAAAAACTTATTTGGGGTGGAGAGGGATTTAGAATTAGCAATATTACCAGCACAGTTCTTAATCCAAGGATGGAAGTTGGGCAAGAAAGCATCAGTAAGCCCGTGGGAAACACGGGCACAAATCAGCAAGCTGATACTGCACTACAGCAGTAGTAGTACGCCCTTTGCAGGGTTGGTGTGGAAGGGATTTAGCAGATGAGGCTTATGGTTCGGGCTCCATAGAAAGGCCAGATCTGTAAAACTGCTTCTCACCCAGCCTTAAATCTCATTTAAGACCTCAAAATATATTCAGGGGTATTATACTGAAAGAGTGATTTTCACACATCTAGAAAAACATCACAGTATCATCTGTGTTGAGTTACAATAGGGCTCAAATGTTGAAAGCTGAGGAGGATGATGAGAAATAAATGGCCAGTACCTCTTTAAGAATCCACAAGAGCAAAGCAATAAAAACGAAATACAATAACTCAGATAATAAAAACATTATCTTACAGATTTCATACAAACCTTGCCTTAGGGAGGCCACCTGGTTTGTGTTTTACTGACACAGCTGTTCAGACTTTTTTTTCCCCCTTTTGCTACATGAAAAATAGAGGAATTTGAACAGCTGTCTGGGTTAATTTTTTTAATGCCTTCAGTAAGTAAAAATAAAGGCAAGTGACATGAATAAGCAATGCGAGATTGCCTCTAAAGATGCTTTAAAAACTTTCCAGAGTAATTCCTGGACCTCATGTGCAGTGAATGAAGTTGTGGGCTGAGCAGGGTGGGTGCTGCTGGTCAGTTTCTCTTCTCTCCCCATAAATGAGAGTCACTGAAATTGGGGCAAACTGGCAAACTCGGTTATACTGGAATCTGCCTGGGGTAAACCGGTTGACTTCACTGAAATTGATTAGAATTTCCATAACTGAAACTAAAATCACTCAACAAACCCAAGCAACACACCAAGCCAACTAATTTTGCTGAAAACCATCCATAATTTGTTCTGTTGCGTTCCAGGGATGTACCCCTCATTGTGAAGGGAGAAAGTGAACAGAAGTGGTTGGGATGTCTGAGCGGACATTGTTTCTCAGAGAGGAAGGTTATTTTTGCTCTTTTCCATATTGCAGTGTTTTGGTGGGAGGGAAGAGTCGGTGCTGATCTGTGCTGCCCTGCTGACATGCAGAGCATGAACAGCGTCCCAGCAGGTTGAAGTCTGGTCCAGTTAAACCCAGTGATGGAATGAAGCAAGTGGGAACCGCTTTGCTTCTTGTTGCCCAGTGTTTCACACACCTCTAGCAGCAAACCCTCTTTGTTGCCAAGACAACCCCGAAGAAATCCGAAATCCAGAACAATACCCTGTGCACGAGACGCCTCGTATTCGTTAGTTCATGCATTCATTTTGAATGTCCAGAGGATCACTGCCCTCCAGATCTGTCCAGGTAAGTCCAGGTAAAGGTGTAGGTGCCATCTGTAAGGTGATAATGGCTTGCATTTATAGATTCTTTTGTTCTAACAGCTGCCAAAGCTCCAGGGCTTGCACTGAGAGCCTGCTCAGTGTAATTCCTGCAGTGCAGCACTACCTGAAGCTTACCAGGATGCTTCCTGAGGCTGTCCCAAAAATACTCTAGGGCAGGGGCACTGACTGCTCTCCCCAACCCCTGCAGCATGTGAGGGTGCTGCAGTGAGCACCACGTTGTCATGTTATGCTTTTGCAGTGGTTTCTAAAGATTTCTCAGGCAGCCGAATGCAAGTTAGTGCAGCCATGAAGGTCTTTTCACTTAATAATTGGGACTGGACAGAGCTGTGCTTGGCCTCTAGGTCAAAGGAAATGTATGCGTGACTTAAGCCTCTTTGCATAAGGTCTTGGCTCCATGCAGGACAGTGGAGTGTCTAGAGCTTTGGGTTTTTTAATGCTTATTTATTTAACCCTGGTGAATATAAATCGGACAGAAGTCCAAGAGGTCAGATTAAACACCTCCATTGACAATCAGGGGAGCTTCTTGCAAAGACTGGCCGCAGGGATTTTTCTGTTTCTTAGAGAAATGCCACGTGCAGTTTGAAAATATGTCTCACTTTTCTCAATTCTCTCCAGATCATCTTTTCTCATTTTACAGACAGTGGGAGAAAATAAGAGATTACTTTTTCTTTTCTTTTTTTCTTTTTTTTTTTTCTTTTTTTTCCTGAGGAATGCTAGGAATATGTTTTTTACAGTGCTTAAAGCTGGTTTTGACCTCATCACTAGGAATAGCTGTGCTGGCTAAAACACAGGTTTAGATAGATTGACTAGTTGTACTAGATGAGCACAGAGGTCTCTTCCAAGCTTTCTGTTTCTACGATGGCATCATAGCAGGAGAAGAGCAAACCAGCCAGTGCTTAACAGGGAGTGCTGCATGTTGAGGAGCTCAGAAGCAGAGCTGGTTCTGCTTTAATGTCTCTGTCAGCTTATCCATGGCTTCTACTTTCTTGTATGGTGTAATTTCTCCCTGGCTGCACGAGGAGCCCTGTAGATAGAACATGGGGATGTACTTAAGCAGTAATGCTGGAAGCAACAGTTCTGGCCTTGTTTGCCTGTGTGAAGTGCAAACTCCATAATGTACCAAGAACCATCTCACCTCCATCCTCCTAAAAGCCAAGTTGGTTTCAAATGAAGCATCCCTGAGCTCAGGCCACTGTCTGCTCCTGTTTTAACACCTCATAAACAAGGAACAAAGGAGGCATGCGAAAGAGCTGCAGTTTCATAAACCGTCGAGTGGGAGTTGGAGCTATTATAGAACATCCCGTTCCAAAAGGAAACAAATGATGTTCTGATGCTGCTGGGTAGTAGTGACGTATGTGGCTTCAGTGTGAGTCAGTCAGTGTGAGATTCAGATACGGACCAAGAGGGAAAACATTTGTGGCAGCAGGACCAATCACATGCTCATAGATAGAATTACCTCAGCTCATTTTTCAGTTGGGTATTAATATATTTGCTGCGCTTCTTGGGCAGAAGGCAAATAGCAGCACAGAGGAAAAAAGCACGTGTAGGAGCTGTTCTATCTGTCTCTTCTTGCAGCCTCCCACCCACACTCCTGCATAGACAGTGATAATGTATCGTGAGCATTTTGGTATATCACAGTTTCGTTCAGTAAAATGGAATGTGTTGATGTTGTTGTTATTTGTGTTCTTTGGAATCCCAAAGCATTCCCCCATTCCAAAGGCACAGGTCCATGAATGGGACAGCTAAGCAAATTTGGGGGAAAATATTTTGCTTATTGCTAAAGCGATGTCTTGTTTTAATTCCTTACAGCTCAATCAAATGTTTATGTTCATTTAAAAATTAAAACTGAAGCGTAAGGATCCTTTTAAGACTCTAAAGAAGTCAGTAGAGCTGATTTTCTGGTATGTGGGGGATGCGTCATAGTGTACTAATTGTGAAATGAATTGGCTGTTTACTGGAAAGTTACCGTTATCTCATGGGTAATGTCAGTCAGAGATAAGAAACTCTGGCTGTGGATTGAAAACAAGGAACCTTCAGTAGTAATAGAACCTTGAGGTGTTCCCATCCCTGATGTTTTCACCAACATTTTGCTCTAGTACAGACCTCTCCCAGTTGTGCCCAAGTAATTCTTTCAGTGACTCTGCAGTGAGCCATACCAGGAACTAATAAACATCAAAAACCATGAGCAAAGCACCCTGTAAAATAGGAAGGACCTTGTTCTCTACCCTTTTCTTTTTCCAATTCATTTCAGCTACCTCTGTTCCCTGATCAGCATGGCCTTAAGGAGCCTGTGCACAGGCCCTGCTGAAAGGCCTAAGTGTTACACAGCAGAGAGGCTGATGGTGGCAACCCTGTGATAACATTGCCACCAAAATCTGCAAATCAGTAAACTGGCTGAGGAAACGTTACTTCGTTCAGCAGTGAAACAACAGCTGCTGCGTGTCCAGAAGGAAAAAAATAAGGGGCTGTTGCTTGGCTACAGATTGTCTTTGCCAGGGTTGGAGGATAAAATGGGGAAGGATTTTGGTACAGGCAGCAGAAATGTTGTGAATTACAAAAGGTCTCAGAAAGCCATAGGAGCTATAGGGCACTTGTGTTGGAATCTCAGAAACATTTGACCTTTTCATGGAGGTTTTGTCAAATCTAAAGCAGAACTGCAGGTTGGAGTTGTGTTCTAAGTCCCAACCAGAGCTAAAATAGTGGGTTCTGAACAGTGTTTCAGGGGAAAAGCAGAACTCTCCTCACTGGAACTGAGACGTTTGGTTTGTGCCTCTTGACCTGTAATTGCCTCATTGCCTTACTTGTGTTCTAAAGCAGTGTCAGATGGGGGAAGCTCACCTGTCACCCTTCCCTGCTGGACATGGAGACAGCTGTGTATTTCAACACCAGGCCCTGATGGCAAAGCAATGCTCACAGAAGCAGAGGGGTAGAAAAATGCTTAATTGCAAACATAGTCTATAGCAAAGCACTGGCAAGCCAGGCTGGCTGCTCCTGCCACCAGGGGAGGGGACTGTCCTGAAGCATATACAGTGCCTATCTCTTGAAACGGCAGCCCCAGAGTTGCAGCGGGCTCCTCAGCTCACCATTATCTGCTGCATCCTTCCTCCCCCATGCTCTGCCCTGGCATGGGCACCCTCCCCTCTTATCACTGAGGTGGCAGCATTTTGTTTGTACAGCTGAGAGCTCTTGAGCTGACTCTGTGTGTCCTTCAAGGTCATGAAGGCATTTGATCTCCTGACCGAAATACCTGTGCCAGCCTTTGGCCAGAGCTATGGGGCTGTGCTGCTGCCAGTGGGAGAGCTTTCCTGCGGTACTACAAAGCAGCTTTCCTGGAAGAGGGAATGGTTCATCAGTATTGCAGAAAGGTAATTTCAAGCACATAAACAACTCTTACCGTAGTGTTGGGATGCAGCTTCACCCTCTGTGCCCTGGCCTCAGGTGGAGCACCAGCCCCATGGAAAGAAGAGGTGTCTGCAGCATGTGCTGATGTTCTACCACGCGTTCCTGGCCCTCACCCCCAGCACAAAGCCCCAAACAAACCCTTGGCCTGCTCGGCCCCACTGAGGGCTGATGTCACCATCCTGCAGCCTGCTGGCATGACTCACAGAGGGAATACAGAGAGCTCTTCATGGGCCACAGGAAGGCAGGAGCCGCGTGGGAAGCTGTTGCTGAGGGAGAGGGTGAGGAGAGAAGGTGCTGGAATGACCTGGGATGCTGGGGTGGAGGGCCACACCTCAGCCCCCAGCACCCAGGGTTGGAAGAAGGTCAGCTCCTGGTTGGATTTCTTTTCCCTGGGGGAGTTCTGAACAGTTCTGCCCTTGTTTTCACACAGGACTGGGGTGGGGTAGGAACGGTTTTATTTTAGAGGAGTTTCCCATGACTCGAGCTGCCTGAATTAGTCAGGGGTAAGGGAGGGTAGCACATAGCCAGAAACAGAGCCCAGGCTCCCTGAGAGCATGAATGGTCATGGCTGAGGCATATCACTTCATTAAGGCACATGAATGGGCACAAGTAAAAGCTAAGCTGCTGTCACCAGGGATGGGAGGCATCTCCAAGTGCCTGCTAGAACTGTTAAGATGGGAGGATGCTCGGGCTCTGCTGCAGTGCTGACTGCTTCCTGAGGAGGTGCTTTATAAGTTGTGAAGTCCAGTTCCTAAAAGCAATGGCAGCTGTGACCAGGCTAACATGCACTGTGGTTCCTGGGCATTTCCAAAACCCTCTGAGATTGCCCAAGGAAAAGCATCAAGTACTGATGGTGACAGAGTGTATAATATCTAAATATGTGAACCCTGGAATCAGCTATTTCCGCTTTCTTCCAGTTTCAGGTTCAGCACTGGATGTTTCAAAGCATGATGTTAAGATTTCTAGTGTAAGGGCACATGCTAGGAATCAGGATGAATAGCAAACATGCAAATTCAGCATTTAATCAGGAGTCGGATGGAATCAAAATAGACAGCTTGTTACACTAATAGAGGGGCAGACAGAAGCACTGAGCACGTTTTCCTATGGGTGTGAGGTCACGTTTGAGCAAGTTGATGTTGCTGTCAGGGTGTGATGAAATTGCTCACAAATTGCAAAGCTGCCCAGATTTTCTCATGACCAGAGGTTCACGCCATGTTTACTCTTTGTGATTCCCTCCTATCACTCTCCTGTAGCAGTCAGGAAAACAGTGTCAGGTGGCTGGTACGATCGATCACCAAACTAAATGAGCAGCCAGGACTCAATAGCTGGACCAAGGGGGCAGTGAATGACTTGGAGAGTGATGGGCCATGATTTTTTTCTGGATAATGAGTTCCAAAAATGCTCGCTTTAGTTTTGAAGCGATTTGCTCAATGAGATAGGGACGTGTGCTACATTTGCAATTAATATTATTTTTTAAAGAATAGATCAAACAACTCTAGCAGATTTCCTTTAACTGACAAGTTTCATTAAACAAGAAAGCTCATTCTTAGTAGGAGATTTTAATATAACGCTGAGAACAGAGAACAAAACAATGAATGGAAACATATCAGCAGTCAATTTCCTGAGTATTCAAGCCTGCATTATACTTTGTTCTTTGCTACAGCCACAGCTCTGTAATTATCAGACGTATTCATGGGACTTTTTCCTATTGACACTCAGCATGAGTGTGGCTGGAAAGAGATTAAGCTTTTGTGGCAGCCATTTGAATTTGTCTAACGAAAAACAACCTGCGAGGCTATGGGGAACTGTATGTCTCAAGGGATTTGTGATGGTCTGCAAAACCTATGGGTCACAGGTTCAAACGTGTGTGCTGGTCAAAGAGTATGCACAGCTCTGAAATGACAGACTGACAGCTGGCAGGCAGTGGTGCTTGCTGGCAGACATGGCACAGTCATGAAACAATGACCAACAATGGTTGGTGATGGGGTAGATGCTGGAAGCTATTCCTCTGTTGTGTGACTAGGATGTTGTTGTTGGGCAGTGGATAGGAATGCTGGGCAAGCCACTGCCCACTGTCTTTTCTTGGAAAAGGAGCTTTGTTGATCCAGGGCTTCATGGAATCATAGAGCGGCTTAGGTTGGAAGGGACCATAAAGGCCTTATCAAGTTCCAATCCTTCTGCTGTGGACTGGCTGCCCCCACCAGCTCAGGCTGCCCAGGGCCCCATCCATGGCCTTGAGCACCCCCAGAGATGGGCACCCAATGCTCTGGGCAGCCGTGCCACTGCCTCACAGCCCTCTGAGTGCAGAATTTCTTCCTAACATCTAACCTAAATCTCCTCTCTTTTAGTTTAAAGCCATTCCCCGTTGTCCTTCAACGAGTAGTTCCCACAGGCACAACTGCTTCTTAGCTAATGCATCAAGGTCACACCAGCCAGGTTGTCCCTTATCTGTACTGTCAGTGGACCTTCATTTTACTGTTAACCATTAGCTTCATACTTCGCATGCGTCTTGTGGTTGGGAATTCCCAGCAGCTTGGGAAATGGACTTTCCATAAACCAGTCTGTGCACAGCTTTCCATGCCGGCTTGCCTCTCCTTGTAGCAATGCAGAGAGGAGGCAGTGGAGAGTCAGGAGGAAGGCATAGGGCAGACCCCTGGTGATCCCACAAAGCTGCAGAATGAGCTGGGAGCCCATCCGGCCCTAAGGTGACCAGAAGTTTCCCCATTACTTGATTAAACAGAGCCTTGTTTTTATTTGCACTAACATGGTGTTTCCTTTGTGCAGCCAGACAGTGCTACGCTGGCACACAGCTCCACTGTTCAGGCAGGAAGCAATTCTTCCAGGTAACATCACGTCTCTTGGCCATTCAGTGCCAGTATGGGTGGGAATTCAGCTCCTGAGCTCGCAGCGCCAGTTTGTTCCTTAGAATTGAGCGCACACCATGTCTTTTTACACAGCTCTCTGTTTCTGTGTAAACAACCATTTTAGCTAAAGATGGAAAACCAAAATCCTGTTTACTTAGGCTCTTTCACAGGCCCATAGAGCAGGAGCGTTAGTATTGGTGTACTGGCCCAGCTCCAGCTCAGGTAATTACCGTGCATTCTGCCCTACTTAGACACCCCCTGTAGTTTCAATTAGAGCAATTGTTTCCATTTTTCTTTCCTGTCCTGTCAAGTATTAATAAGGTTGCTTTGGAGCTGCTCATGTGGTCCCTTGCTTAGGTGTTGTGTTTCCATGGCAAAGGCAGGCATCCTCATACACATACCTGGACCAAATCCTCATTGGCAGAGACTGAAGTAATTCCATAATGGAGCTGTGCTAGTTTACACTACGTGAAGATATGGCCTTCCTATGTAGACCATACATTCTTCTATCTATTTAAATGCTCTGTAAGAACATTTTTATATATGGTTCATTCATTTTTCTACTTGCTCTTCAGCTGGGTTTGCAGATAACCTGAGGTTTGTGTAGTCATTCACATTTATGGTCATGGTGCTGGTATGTAGAGAATACAACGTACAACTTTAGCGTGTGCTTTTCTCCAGCTGTTCAAAAACAGATCTATAGGGATATCTGAGCTCTTCCACTCTTGGCTGTAGTCGGGTAGGGAGAGTTCATAATGTGTGATGCTTTATGTTGTGAATTGCTGGAAAATGTGTTCTCTGGGGGAAAAAAATAAAAATAAAATAAAAAAATCCTAAATTTACTAAGAGAATTAAGTACATGAAAGGATGCCTGAAAGCTATACAGCAGCTTAAGCCACCTGGTGCACTGAGTATTCATGTTCACAGCTGAGGGCTGTAGCACTTACTGTGCTGTTTATCTTATCAAGAGAGCCTTCCTTTCATCTGGTAAAGAACTTGTCCTGAAATGGCACGCATTTGTGCTGGTGGGCTGTGTGACGCGCAGTGGGGTGAGTTCTGCTGTCTGATTCTCCAGTCTGTCACGTGGCCCATCGCATACATGTGCTGAATGGATTGATGGTGTGATGTGTGCAGCCTGGAGTAGTTTGGGTTCATGGCACAAGCTGCTCAGCTGTTTAATGCCATGGGAGCTGGAGTCATGGAGACCTTTTCGGTGACATCTCTGAATGTTAGGCCCTCATACAGAGACACAAGTATCTCTGTTTGTGGTTTTCGTCCTGAAACAAGCACGCGTTACCTTTCTCAGGGCTCTTGCTAGGTACTTATTTGAAGTGCACAGAATGCATTCAAGGCTCAATTCTCAGCAGCAAAAGAAGTTGAGTAGATTCTCTGGGAATATCTGGATGCTGACCCTTATGTATCTGGCCCTGCATGAGACACTGTGATATACTACAGTGCCTCCCTGTGTCCCACATGCGCTCCATCCATCCCTAAAAGAGGATGTTGGTCTGTGGGTCCTGTGTTTCAGCTGTCAGCCCCATGCAGGTGTCTCAGGTGACTGCAGGTATTTAAGATAGTTCCAGATGTCTATATTCAAACACCTTGAGCCCACCCACTGGTAGAGTCATTTAGCTGAATAAATAGTGATTGAGTTTATCTTTAAAATGAGATGTTGGGAAATTAAATGATCCTATATAAAATGAGTAGGGTTTTCATTCCAGAGTAAAGCGAGGTCTGTACCCTCTGCACTGGTGGGAGGTGGGCTGGCACCTTTACTCAGCAGCTGAGTGGTTTGGTTGGATGTATCCCAAGTGAATGTTGTCATGTTTATGGGTAGCACTGAGGCAGGTGTGTTTAAGTGCTGCATACAGATAATATGCCCTGAATGCAGTTCTCAGGGTAGTACAAGATACAGTGATGCTGAAGCAATTCCCACCATCCCTCTTGCATTAAGGTGCTCAGATATCTGGTCCAGCATGTCTCGATGAGCACATAACAGTGATACATGAGGTCCCTGCACATTCTGGTCCCATGGCAAGTGCAGACCAGCTAAGCTCACCAGTCCAAGACCTGTGTTTCATTTTCTCTGAACTACAAATTGTGGTGATTTCAGCTTAGCCATCCTGACTTCACCTGTTCTCTCACACTACTTTTTCTCTTAATAATAATCTTTTATCCACACAGGGAAGTGTTGTGTCTCTTCAACACTTTCCCAGGCTTCTGAATTTCTAAAATGAAGGTTGCGCTGCCGGTTTAAAATGACAGCGTGACCCCAGCGCTGACTGCCACTCTCTCTTCCAATGCAGCGGCAGTTTGCAGAGTCAGTGTAATCCTTTATGTACAATTTCTTTTTCACCCCCTTCATGCAAAACAAAAGGGTTTGGTTGTTTTTTCCAAAGCAAACAGTCTATGTCAGCTGTCTCTCTCTCTCTCTCTCTCTCTCAAACACACACACAGAAAATACCCACAAGCTTTTGCAGCTGTGAGTGCTAAGTCACAGGTTCCCTGCTGCAGTGATAGGGAAGGTAAGCGCGCTGTGTTTGCCACACCGTTCCACAACTCAGCAAAAGCTATCTCCAGTCTTTCCTGCTATTAAACAGCAAGTCACGTTCTGCTTTGTAAATAGCAGTTAATAAAAACAAACCAATTGATTGTCCTTTGCTAGGCTTCTGTTACAGCCTTCCCAAGACTTTTCCCTTGCATTAAAGGCCTGTAGGAATTCACCCATTGTGAGCTAAATCAGTGGAGGTTTTAACTCTTGGACTCACTTTAAAAGCAAATAAAATATGGAGGAGTATGCCTTTGGTATCGTGTTCTTGCAGATAAAGAAAGCTTTAATGAGACTAAAGCAGGAAGGTTTTCTTTGTGCTCTTCTCTATGAAGCAGTTATTATCCTACCAGTTGTTTGTGCAGCCGCTGTTGACACAAGAATATGGCACACTGGAAGATGCACTGGCAGCTTGTGTCCCCTGATGTGCCCTGCAGAAGCCCATCGCTTCCTGGCGCTCTCATCTAATGTCTGCAAAGGGTGTCATTGCAGTATCCAGCTTTTGTGCAGGCTTCAGCAGAGAACAGGCAGATGGAAATCAGGTCTAAGCTACCCACGCCTCCTTGCAATCACTCTTCAGAGAATTAACTTACCGGGTAGTGAGTGGGTAAGGTGCTCAGCACTATAATGAGTCAAATGATTGCTGAGAGCAGAGGGGAAAGGGACAGTGTTGAAATCAATTTGATATCTAACCAGTTGCCAAGGTAGTGGTTTTAACAGAACGGGTGAGACTGGCCCTTCTTAAATCCTGCAGGCCTCCTTTCACACCATCTGGAGTTTGTGCAGAGCCCGGTTTGGGAAGCTGGCCAACAAAGAACTACAATAATCTAATCTTGCCATGATAGAAGTGTGAATAACCATTTCAGAGTCTGACTGGAAAATTACCACAACCTGTCAATGTGCCTAAGGTGGAGGCAAGAGAAGAACCGATGACACACTGAAAAGCACGTCTTAGAAGATAAACAGGAGTTGGCTTGTACCAGCCGCTGAGCTGAGAACAGTCATATTTCTATCAGCCAAAACAAAAGGCAGAAGGAGAACATATCTGCTGAGTTTAGGAGAGGTACCATCCCCATCCTCGCTGCTCCCCACAGCCACCAAGGCACTCAGCACTTGTTGAGAGGCTGGCTGTGTTTTATGGCAGCTGCTCCAGACCCAGAGCACCAATTGAGCCTCTGCAGCAGTCTCTGCTGGAAACCATTGGTTTCACACTTTCAGTTGTTCCTCGGATGGGATTAAAGTTGCCCCAGCCTTTGTTTTCCAGCCTTGTGGAGATTTCAGTGGCTTTTTTTTTTTTTATCCTCCCCAGAGAATGGATTGCCACATAGTTATTCCCATGTTCTTTGCATGTGGTGAAACGGATGGCTTCTAAAAATGAACACTAAACATTTTAAGTGGCAGCTTTTAGTGCTCAGTGACACCTGGGAGGCATTTGCTGTAGTGGTTGACGCTTATGCATCTAAATAAATTTGCTTTTTAGCATCAGCTCATCAAAAGTCCTGGGTTTCACTAATGAGAGTAAGAGCCCCTCACATGGTGCTTGGCCACCTCCGAATCTCTCTGCACTGTGCTTTATCTTCTCTCATTTAGGCACATTTAGATGCTTTCTATTTCTGTCACGTCTTCTCTTTCAATCTGGCTGCTAGAGTCAAGGAAAACTGCAGAAACCTGTTTGAATAAGAAATCTGCACTTCATGGTGCTTTCAGAAAAAAAAAAATCTGCCTCTTCTTTTTTCAGAGAATCTTCCCAGAACAGACACAATTTGAGGTAAAAAGGAGCGATTTTGATTGACACACAGAAGCCTTTATGCTGCTCTGTGGTATGGAAGAATGATGTTCTGAGGCCCTCTCACCCCAACCTACAGGAGAAAACCATGGCCAGCAACTTGCCCAAAAATCTACTTATCCAAAGCTGGCCAGGCCTGGCTCCATCTCTAAGAAAGTGTTTCATTTTCTTTGTAATTCCACAGCAGCTGCTGGATAATTATTGTGAAAGGGTCCCAAAGCAAGGTTTGATGTTTTTCCCTGTTTAGGTTAAGGGTTTTTCCCTGTTATTACTGGCACTGAGCTGTGTGGTTGCTTCCAAGGCAGGCTGCTCCACACACAAGGAGCAGTGATGCACGCTGTGGGTTGATGGAGAGCCTTGCTGCTCCTCACTCAGCGTAGGAAAGGGACCATGTTTCATCTGCCTGGAAGCTGCTATGGGCTGAGGTACAAGGACACAGGAATAAATCACTAACTTCAATGATTTCAGCATTATTTTGCACCTCTCCCATTTTTACTCCCATTGCCATGGCCTCTCAAGGCCAACTTTTAGGCAGTAAGTTTGCTAGGGCAGAGCTCCCACCAATTTTTACAAACCTCATTGTGTGGTTCAAATCAGAACTAACTTGACTTTAGCTAGTTCAGTTCAGTTCAGTGCAGTTACATCCCTAAACCAAGGACAGCTGGGATGAGAATAGCCACTGCAGCACACACTCTCTGCAGCACCTTGCACAGGGATGGGAGTTATAAAATAATTCAGGTAAAGTTTTCCAGAGAGCTTATCGTCAGGTCACATACAGAAGGGCTGATCATTTAAATCCATTTTAAAGCATGGTCATGTGGCCAAGGCTCTTAAAAAATATCATCGCTCAATGCCCAAAAGACCAGTGGCCAAACTACTTGAGTCCTTTACATAAGAGTGTGCAGAGAAACCACCATTATTTAAATTGCCCATCTTGGACTATGTAGTGCTTCAGAAAAGGGCAGTTTACACACATTGCCTGGAGACAGAGGATGCGCCCTGATGTGCCATTCAAAACCATTGGTGTGGCTTTTATGGATCCAGCTGTAGGCAAGGGCTGGGGTGAAACATGTCGTGGGAAGGCAGATAACGCAAACATGAAAGCAGCACAAAACATGAGAGCCTATAAATAGCAGGAAATAAAAAACAATACTGTGATAAAATCCATAAGACAATAAAGACCAATGTGGCAGAGACCGCTTCCCCCCCGCCCTTCTTCAGAGTTTCTCTCATTTCCCAAAGCTGCAGAGATCATCTGACTGCTGTGTGGTGAAGTCCAGTCAGTTAAGCACCATCTCATGTGCTTGGAGCCTTACACAGAGTATTTCAAAACCCTGTTTCTTTTTCTTTCTTGATGTCCTGCCATGGGTATTGTGGTATTTTAAACCATTCCCTACTCATCAGCTTGTCAGAGCAAGGAGAAAAGAAGGAAGAGGAAGGGAGAAAAAAGTCTTAGGGAGATTTAGAGTCATTAACAGCCTTTGTAGGGTTTCAGACATTTTTGTGGTACTTCTTTGGAAGGGACATGTCCATGACAAGCTAGGGTTTATTTTGCCACTGGCATAAAAAATGAGGCTGTCTCCAAGAAAATATTAGCTATTTACCAAGGAGAGGGCAAACGTAACTTGAAAATGGCAACGGATGTGAAGCAGGAACCTTGTTTAAATTTAGGGTAATAACTAGCTCCTGACCTGGCCCCTTTGAACTGAACTGAGCACCAAACAAGTCTCTGGCTGCTCTTCCATAACGTTAATCTATAGCTGTGCGATGGGCACTGCAAAGCTCCCTCCCTCCTCTGGCAGCAGCAACTGGAGACGGTTAATTATTTGGAGAGATATCCATCTTCAGCCTGGATCTCAGAGGAACATGTCCTGTCAGGAGGTAACCACTCTGTGGGCCCAAAAAGTCATGAGAACGGCTCACAATTACATGTCTTACTGTTTTGGCTTGTAAGCATCTCTGGGGATGAGATTTTGTTGTTTATTTCTGCAGGCCCCAGCCCCACAGTGCTCCAGTTTTTGCATTAAATCTTCAGGTGGTGTAACAGTAACTTATGTGAAAGTTGTTAGGCTGATTTATGGCAGTGGAGGATTGAGGCCTTATAGTAGGAAACAAGAGGATTATATTGGCTTCAGAATTTGTGTTGGAACTGGGACTGGAGCTCAGGAGTTACTGAACAGGTCTCTAAATTGCTTTTGTTAGCATGAAAGATGTAGTTGTGCTGAGGAAACCCTCCAAGGATATCCGTTTTAGTGGCAAATCCACTCATTTTGTTCCCATGACTGGTTACGATACCTGCCTGCTAATGAACACGGCTTTTAGAGTTCAGATAATGAAGTTGCTTACTCCTGGCCCACCCCACTCAATCATCTTACAGGATCCCACCAGGTAGACATGAAGACAAGATCAGGGATGCTAAGGGAGAGACACCACTTGCAGGTAACTGCTTTAGTTCAGAGGGGTCAGAAATGACAGTGAGGTCAGAGCAGCTCTACCTGAAAAGTTGATTGGTCCACACCATGCTCCAGAGTGAGGCATTTAAAGGAAATCATCCAATTCCTATCTGACTCTGACTGGGTGCTTTAACCTATGCCAACCTTTTCTCCTATACTGCTGCAATATTTGTAAGGGTTCCTGGCATCCAGACATCTGACTTCATCCGATGTATGAAATTTTGCTTGTTCTACCTTAATTGATCATTATCTCTTGAAGCAGCTTGAGTGTTTTTCTGTACCAAACACTTCTTTCTGCCTTTTTTTCCCCCCTCCAGTGTTTCCAGAAGGACTTGTTCCTTAGAACAGATGAACCACATACTGAGAAAATGAACAGGCCAGATTGTCTTGTGCTCAGCACCCACCACTGAGGACAGATTTTCCATAGAGCTCAGTTTCCAAGGAGGCATCTAAACAAATGACAGATACTAAAAGGTGGAAATGTGCCCACTTACTTTGGAGCTCAACTACTGCCAGAGGTGCTTCAAAAAACTTGCTCTCCTGCAGTTGTTCTTAGCTTACCCTACATGACACTCCCTCTGTTGTACCCTATTTATGTCCTTCTTCCATGCTTACCCTCATGCCATGCTCCATCACAGAGGTCTGGACTAGCCTCCTCCTGCTTGTTGCTCTGTCCTTCAGCCATCATCAAAAGGTCAGCATGTCCATACACTCACATTTCCTCCAAGGGGCCCTTCAGGGCTAATGCCTCCAAATGTAGAACATATGTGCAACATAAATTAATTGTTAAGGCCAATGCTGATTGAAGTTTGGTAATTCAGCCTGCAGGATATACCATATGTTTGAAGTGTATTGTCCAAGTTTAGATTTTAAACTCCCAAGGGCAGGGACCACTCCTTCTTCTATGTTTACATAGCATCAATAAGACCAACAGTGCTTGAGTCTGAAATACATTAACCTTAGCCAATACATTGTTAAGTTTAATAATGACTAGTTAACATTGAAACACAATGGATAAAATATATAGACAAAGACATATTTTGGCAGAGATTTTGTCCTGTTTCTGATGCCAGATTCCTACCCAAGTGAATGGTTGCTGGTCATCTGAATCATAGACACTGTCTTGGAAAACTCACCCTTTGTATTGCACCATTCTGGTTTTCCCATGCTCATCAGTTGACACTAAGCAATGAACCAGTATTTAGGGTAACTCAGCCAGAGTCCATGTAAGTGAGAAGTCTGGAATAAGGTAGCACCTAAATGAGATGCCAGACACTAAGCTCTGGCAATCGCAGAGCCAGGGTGTAAATAAGCACAGGAAAGCAAAGGTTTTGAATAAAGGAACTTAATGTTATTCCTTATTACTTATATTGTTAATTTGTAATCTCCAGAAACCACATTCAAAGGTTACTGTGTGCAGGCCCTCCAGTGGGAGCATAAGAGAACTATAGGAATAAATCCAGAGGCCATCCTAGCTGGCAGGCTGTTTTTCAGTGCGAGTTATGCAACATGTTAGTACCTCTAGGTATAGGACCAGTGGGATTTAAACTTGTACAGCAGATGGTCCGTGCATCATTGCTGGAATGCGCCTGCTGACCCTAGGGCAGAGGCTGAATGGACTTCAAAAGAGACACTGAGCATGCTTCAAAGTGTTATTGTTTAAATGTTCCACTAAAAGGGGACTCCGGAACAAAATATCTAGCAGAGGTCAGTTTGAAAAATGTCAACACGCCTAATGAGAAAACAGCATGTTGTGTGAGAAAGAATATTTCATAGGGATATTCTGACTATTTTGAGTTGGGAAAGCACTTTTATCATGTGTGTCAGCAGGTTGTCATAATCTAAGTGTCTTTCCTCGTGAGCTGGGAGCTGCATTTACTTTTGTTGGAAAGAGCAAGGCTTTTACACGAAGGTCACAAAGACCTTTGGAAAGTGTGGTTTGTGGGCAGGAGGGTACTCTGGGAAGCTGTTGGAGCAGTGGGTATGACACAGGTGTATTGCAGTACAGCACTGACAGCCTCAGCAGCCTCCATCCTACTCATTTTGAAGGGAGGTTTGTAAGACCCAGTGACTGGTGTAACAGCGTGATCCTGTATTATATAATTGTGTATCTTACTCTGCTCTGTTCCTTCCAAAGCCCATAATGCCTACTCATAGCATGTTCTTTCACTGGTGTAATCCACAAGGTCTGGTTTCTCCTAATTCAATTCAGTGGGAATTTCAGTAGAAAAAAGATTGGGCTTGTGCTCCAAACGGTAGGACTAATACCATGAAGAAAGATTAAACTTAACAAGATCAAGGCTTCAGTGAGAAACTTAAGATTTTGCCTTTGCTTTCGTCATTTGGCTGGGCTGCATCCTAGTCATAAGCAGCAATGGTCCAGCAACTTTCATTTGGCAAAAGGGTTTTGTGTTGACTACTGGCAATTCAACATGGGTGGCTGAAAAACAATTTCCTTTGCTGCAAGCTAACAGCAGCAACCTGAACTTTCACAGCACCTTGTCCTGCTGGGGCATGCCTCTGTCTTGATGGAGACGTGTTAGAATAACACGCAGATTAAAGGCTGACCCTCCCTGCAGACGTAATGCTCATCCAGTGCCGGGAAGAGCAAACAAGACCCAAGTTCAGTCAAAGGAAGGCCTGTTCATTTCACTTATCGATCGATATTCATTGCAATCAGCTGGCTTGGCAGTCTGGGATGAAAAAGCCATCATGCAGTGTGAAAAGCTAAAGGGCTTTGGGAACATCTGAGAAAGTGAGGTGTCCTTAAATGAGGAAGATAACTCAGGCCTGTTTATTGAGTCTCTGTATCATGGTAACGTAACTGACACAAAATGTGAAAAGCAGTCACTTGAAGTGGGTCAAAAATAGCATCCACACCCACTGTGTAGCTCTGGTTGTTCCTCTGGGTATCACCAGTCAGCTGTTAGCTGTGGGCCAGATTAGGAAGAACTGCAAAAACGTGCTTAACCAAGTATGAGCTCAGCAAAGCGTTCAGGCTTATTGCTTATCTTCAGTGTATGCTTAAGTTTAGTGACTATAGAAACCCTTTGTTCAGTACGACTTTCAGACCGGCAAAGAGCTGATACAAAATCATTCAGAGTTTCACCTTTTTTAATCTGTTTGCTGAGCACTGGGAATAGTTGATCTCAATGTGTAAATTGTTGCAGGTATTTAGTTGTCAGAACTCAAAGTGTGTCAGTAAGCTAAAGGTAACCTGTTATCGCACCATTCCCAAGGCAGAGCAGTTACAACACATTTCTGATTAACATAATTGGTTTTAGGAATCCTGGTTCCCTGGAAATGATGTCCCAGTTGCTCCAACGCAGAGACTGTCCAAACTTCAGCTGTTGCAAATGCTCATGGAGAATAAAAAGTCAATGCGAAATGAATTTTTTTTAAAATCTGGATAAAATTTTGCACATTAGGGAAATAAACTCAAGTAAACCAAAGGAGAAGATATTACATCCATTACTCAGTTCACATTTTTTACTCGAGTATAATAGGACTATAAACATTTTCTGTCAACAGCTTACAAAGAAACTTGTTCTAAAAGTGATGCATGGTGAGAACTTGCATCTAAATTGGGTACATCTAAATTAGACTCTGAATACAGAACATTCCCAAAGGTGGCTTTTGGTTGGAGCTGGTTGAGTAATGCAGAAAAGAATTCACAAATACTGAAAGAAGAAACACCCCCAAACGTCGCAGGAGTCCTCCCGACTGGTGTTCATTGTGCAGTGTTTGGGGGAGGCTGTGGGGCAGTGCCCCTGGTTCTTACAGAAGATGTGCTATTTGGTGCTCTCCTGTTAGCATGCAAAATGTGGCCAAGTGTTTTGCTGAACAAGGAAGGACTTATACAGGCACTGGGTGAAGCCTACAACACTGCAGTTCTCGGCTTCAGTAGGTGGCAGAGATTCTTTACATTCTTTTGCTCATTTACATTAAACAAACAAACAGAATTCCCAAACCACAAAGCCCACAAATTATGTATATAGCTAGTCTACGTAATCGCAAGTTCCCTTTATGGTTACTTTTATCTTCCATCTCTCTCAAGCTTTCCTCTGCCTGTATTGCTGCTGGTCTTTATGAAGCCCCACGTTCTGCAAACATTTATGTACACAATTTGCTTTATGTTTCGAAGCAGTTGCAGAGATTTCAATAGATGTTAAATAGATAATGAACTAGAAAATAATAGAACTGCATATCTGCAGAGACCAGACCGAGGCAAGTAAAGTTGCAGCTGTACAAAAAGTTCAGCACATGGGCATGAGTTTGCAGGGCCTTTGTTTCTATGATTTCTACCAGAACTGGCACTGCTCCCTATGAAGCTCCTGGCACAGTGGGGCTCCGAATCTGACTGGGATTCCTGCATCCCAGTGTGCTGTAAGAGCTGCTATAATGAACATAATTGGGCACCAAACATCAAGTACCCAAAGTTCAGAAAGGCTGTAGCACAGGGTACTGCCAATACATCTGCTGATCATAGAATCATAGAACCGTTAAAGTTGGAAAAGACCTCTTAGATTATGTAGTCCAATCATCCACCTACCACCAATACTGCCCACTAAAAAACATCCCTAAGTGCCACAAGAGCCTTTTTTGGGAATGCTAAATGATTTCCACCACCTATCAGCTGCCACCTGATCTCTTTAAAATAAACTTGTCTTAATGGGTATGTGGTTGGATCGCCAAAGGAACTATCAAATTTGGCACCGTGCTGCAGTGGGGAAGCCAAGTCCGGGTGGGAGCGATTGCTCTACATTCTTACTCTCAGATATCCTATCACCAGGCCAAGGTTGTGCACAGTGATGTGGGGCACCGAGCCCTCCACCCATCCAGTGGATAACTCAACATGATTTCAGCCATTTGTCACAAGCTCACCCTCATTACATGGGGGTAAACTTAATATCAAGTAAAGGAAAGGTGAATGGCCATTAGCACTTTGCCAAAGCTTTAGTGGATATTCAGCAGTGACAACAGCATGCCAGGCTGAAAGGCACAGCCGGCAGCTGGCAAGGAGTGTGTTATGTAGCTTTGTGAACACAGACTGCGCAAAAGGATTCAAAGGATGTTCTAGAGGCAAATTGTTTGCAGCTACATTTGCCCTCCTACTCCTGAACTTGCTTATTAGAGGCCTTAGCTTGAAAATTAGCTGGAACTGATCAGCTGAGTCTGAGCTGACTTAAGTATCTTTGCATATTAAGAAAACCACAGCCCAATTTAAATGTGCTTGTGTCTATGTGGCATGGAAATGGGGCTCTCAGTGTCTCCTCCTGCTACTCCCAAGAGTAGGGCTTCACAGCAAATAGCAAAAACTATTTTGCTTTGGATCTGTAAGCTAAGGAAGAGTGAAGAGACAAGTTTTCTCTTCTCTTATAGTTTCTGAGCTTTGTACCTGCATTTTGTTTTTCCTGCTCAGGCATTCCCTGGCAGTGACCTCACACCTGTTATATATTCCATTACCAAAGATGAATAATCCAGGCAAATATGAAGAATGAGAGAACTATGTGCTTGCTTACTCAGATAATGAACTTGAAGGATGAAATCACCTCAGTCTTGAATTCAAAACAACCCTTTGGGATCCTGTTATGGTGGTAAAAGATACCGGGGGAAGGTGGAGTGTGTTGTGTCAACGGCAGCGGCACTTTTTCTTCCTTGGACTTCTTCCCCTTGTAAGGGCAATCATTGAAACCTATCACTTGAGTATTGACTTTATGCCCTAAGAAAACTGCGGCTTGAGCGGTGGTTTAATGTCATTAGTCCAAGACCACCGGAGCAGGTCTGCTCAGACACAGGCTGACTGCATGTTTCCCACATATGCAGCCACCTCTACCATCATTTGGAGAGCTTGAGGGCAGCAGCTTTGCTACCCCCTTCCCCTGTCACCCTGTGCCATACGTCAGCTCTGCTCAGGCTTACCCTTATGGCGGCCACACTGCGCCTGACCCCTGCATGGGTGTACAAAGGTGGGAAGAGGGTGGGCCGTTTCCTGCTCTTAAACAACTGCACGCTGTTAGCTTGGGGACAATTGAGCCTCTGGTGTTTATACTGCCTTTGTCTGCACAGACTGTGTGGATGCAGTCCCGATGCAGTCGCTGGGAGATTTTCTTGCTGATTTTGATGGTGCCGGCATTTCACCCCTGATGTTTGTTTTAGTCATCCCCTTCTTGAATCAATATCTCAAGCTTCTTAAAACTCCATTGTGGCTATGTTTGGGTTTATTTGCATTACTTTTTTTTTCTTTTCTTTTCTTTTTTTTTTTTTTCTCTCAGTAAACCTAAATGGGTATGTCATAAAATAAGGTCTTCTTGATGCCCTACGGAAAGTAAATGTCACCTCCTTGTGACACATTCAGAGGCCCCTTTGCGTAGTCCACTCACATAACCAACTTGGCACCAAGGATGTCCCAAGTGTTTGCCATCCCGGTGTCACCTTCCAGGATCCAAGTGCTCAGCTCAGTGTAAACCTCAAAATGTTGCTGGACACTCAGAGACACTCAGCATCTTGCACTTTAACAGAACCCAGACATGTTTTGTGCACAACAGCTATAATGTAAGAAGCTTCTGTCAAATGGAGAAATTTTCTTTTTCAATCTCCAGCTCTTCTAATTGTGTTATACTAATTGGTCTCCAGCTGTGAGGAAATACAGGAAACTTCTTATTTAATAACTTTTCTATAATCCTAGAGAAGTGATTTGCCCTGCTGGAATGGCTTAGTCCGCATGTCTTCAGAAACATCTTGATAAATAATACCAGGCACTGAAAATACTTTTCCAACCCTCTAGGCTGGAATGCAACTCATAGTGTAGCTGCATTGACATTCAGTCAACATGCTTACTGTTTACAGATTCCTCCTTTCCTCATTCTTGATGGTGTCTCAGATCTGCTAACGCAAGAGAAGGTTCAGTAGAGGTGAAACCATCTTGTATTCAAGAGGAACTGAGAGACAGACTTGTCTTGCATTCAATTTGAACATCATCCTGGGTCTACGTGCAGTTTCTCACCCTGAAAAACATCTGGGAAAAGTGCTTAGGAAAAACAGCAGATCCAAAAAAACAACAAGCCCTACCAAACAAACAAAATCCTGTATTTTTCCCTAGATCTTAGTGGCTGGAAGATGATGACATAGAAGGTTCCTGGCTTTATTTGTTCTCAAATAGCCATTTTTTCCTCAATGGCAATTTTACTGAGAAAAAAGCCAGAGTTGGACAGATCTAACCCTGACATCTTTGAGCAGATTATTCCTAAAATAAAGAAGCATTTCCAAGCCTGGTGGTTTCGGATGTTATGATCAATGTTTATTCATTTGTCCTCTCTTTCCATGGAACTGGCAGTGACTGCTATTTCTCTCTCCAATACCACTGTTATGTCTGTAGCTCTAATCTAGCCACTTATACAGTCTCCACCATCATAATGTTTGAGAACATCCTAAGAAATTTAAAAAAAAAAAAAAAAAAAAAAAGACTAAAAACTCTAGAACAATAAATACCAGAAACTCTCTTCCGTCCTTCTCAGCCCGGTTTTAAAAGCCTTGAATCTTCATGTTTGTATGTGTGTGAGGAAAAGCTGGGCAGAAGAAATGGTTTCTACCTTGAGCAGTGAGAACGGTGTGGGGGAGGCTGCCATGGGAGAGGCACACAAGTGACCGGGGCTGCTCCAGGAGCCTTCAAGTACTGGATGTGTTTCCCCTTGGTTTTCTCCTCCTTAACCCCTGGCTCCATAGTGTTTTAAATGATTCCTGGAATTCAGCAAGTCATAAAAGTTATAAGTGGCAGAGGGTAGATGAGGGTTTTTATTTTGATAGAAAACTATTATTTCTGCCTGGAGACAAGTTGCCCTGCCTGGCTTGCAGTGGAGGTGTTCCCTCTATTTGTTCTGACCATACCTGGATCAGAGTCAGAGTTTCTGTGTCTCTTCTCTGTGTTTGCTTGGGGATTGTTGTCTGCTATTCCTGTGGACCCTGAAGTCATCCGAGCTGAAACTTATCCTCAAATTCAGCTTCTGGTTTGGTTTTCCCTCTAGAAGACTGTGAATAGCTAGTGGTGGATTGCTGGGAGCCCAGCTTTATCTCCTCACCCACTGCTCAGATTTGGTGCTCTGGACTTGCAGCCAGGACAAGCAGAGGCTGCTGAGCCTTGAGTTTGTTGTCAATGGGCCTCATTTGATGGGGAAGAAAGCAAAACCTTTTGCACAAAGTGGGCTAGGTCTGTGGGGAAGATTACAGCTCCTACCTGACAAAAAGAAAACCTATCTAAAACTCTTGCCATGTGCTTTAAATCCAAGAGCAGCAAATGGACGAATTACCAATGTATAAAAATACAAGTAAACACATGCCAACATTAATTGGAGGAACACGTCCTTCCCCATGACCTTAGCCTGTGTGACCATACTTCTGCTGTAAGGGACGTGAACACTTGCTTTCTCTTCCGTAAGCAGTAGACAGAAACCTCATTTCCAGCTGCAGGATTAAACTGCACGTGAGGAAATGATTGAGTACATTCTTGACACACCTTTTTTTTAGACCTGTATCAATGAAAAGAAGTATCATGATGTCTCATATTTGGGCTGGAAACTCAGCAATCTGCGTACTTGCAGGAACGAGATACAGTCGTCTGCGAAGCTTTTGTTGGCAGGAGGACAGGCAGCTGTCAGCGCTTCAGTCTAGAAGTAGATGCAGCTCATTAGGACAGTTGGATATCATCAGATTAGCTGGGCTTGGAGATAGGGTGAGACAGGAAAACACATGACAAGAACTGGCACCTCAAACCCTCTCCCTTCAGAAATACTACCTCAAAACCAAGGAATGTTGTGGTCGATTGTAGCCAATATCAATAGAATATATCCTAATTTATGGGCAGAATTGCCAAGTATTTCAGAATGGGTTTCAGTGCCCCTGGTACACATAAAAGTTATGGCACCAGTTCTGGATTAGTTACTGGGACTCTGGTAATGATGTTCCTGGCATAGCACTCCTTGCAAACACATACTTTGGAGGAGTTCCCATACATTTTTTTATTGTCCACCAGAGCTGTGGTGGTAAACTGTATGAAATTAATCCAGAAAACTGGAAAAAATCAAAATTAAATTGGGGGGAGGGGAACCAAGTAAAGATGGCAGAGCCTTTCTGGTATAGACTTAAAACAAAGCCAGGAATCAAATGTCTGTGGCTTGACAATATCAAAGGCTCAAAGGAGGGAGTTTTAGGCTTTCTCTCAGTGCCCTTAGAGGACTGCTTGAAAGGCTTGGTTCAGTTCTGAAAATGCTTGCTGACTAGAAACAACTCACAGGTGAATGGCAACAAAAGCAACAACAACAAAAAATAGCTGAGGGGCAGCAGGGACTAATTTTGAAGAAAGATTAAATAGGTTTGGCTTGGTGACAGACAAAGGTAGCCAAGGTCCTTGACAATACTCCATGTGTGTTTGAACGTAAACAGCAGGAGGCAGATGAAGTGTTTGTCAACATGCACGGCCACGGTTTGTTTTTGTGTTCAAAACCTCTTTGTTCTCAGCACACTTCTCCTTTCAGAGCTTGCACCTCGGTTTCACAACCCAAGCAGCAGGGATACCATGTGTTTCTTTGGTGCCTTTCATCCCACAATCCCCAAACGCTTCACGGAGGTGAATTGAAGGAGCCTCGTATAAAGCAAACAAACAAAAAGATTAATTTATTCCTCCCAAAATGCACTCAGCTGTGATGTAAAGTCAAAAAGGACCTGGATTCTCTCTCTTTATGTTACCGCAGAGTTGCAGAAGATATGGGATCCACACTTTGCTCATTTCTGGGGACACTGTGAGCAAAGGAACTGTGAGAGTGCAGTGCAGCAGGCAGTGCTGAGACTAGAAACGTTATCCAAGGAGATGGAGGAATAGAAGAGGCAGAATTGCAGTTTCTTTCCTTCAAGGATATTTGGTTTGGTTTCAACTTATCTCTGCCTTTGTTCTTAACCATTATGAGGATGTGCAGGCAGAGCTGGCTGTTATTTCTCTGCTGAACAGCGCCTCTGCTTCCTCAGTACTGACTGAAGGTTGCTAGAGCAACATTAAAACCACTTCCTATAGAGAGGAGATGTGCAGATGGGCCTACACAGCTAGCAGAAGTTATGAAATTTCATGGAGGAAATACAACGCAAAGGGCAAAGTGGTGTGGAAACCTTAAACGGGGATGTAACTTCAGCCACTTCTTAGTCAATGCTAAGGGACAACAGGAGTGCAATGCCCTTGTATTTGAAAGTCTCTTTATTTTTGAGACAACTCTTATTCTCACATCTGGGCTATTTACTAATAATATCCCCAGCCATTTCTGTAGAATTTGATTTACTACTCGGTTATATTGGTGTGGTCCTGGGAAGGAGAGTTCAAGATGTCCTTATGCTGGATGTTCTTTTCCTGTACACTTCCTTCTGAGTTCTGTGAATCAGAGGTTGCTTGAGCAGTGTTCCTGCTGAAAAACATTCATCTACTTCATGTCCTTGGCTGTAAAAATAATACAGCAATTTCTTCTGGTTTCTCCTCATACTCTCAGAATAATTCAGGGTATAGGATGTGCCAAGAGAATTGTGAATGCCTGGAACAGGATTTTGTGGCCACGATTCTTCAAGTAGAGGCAATGACATTAGTTCTGAGGTATTGCAGCTGGTTAAAAGATCACCTTGCTAGAAAGTGTCAGCAAACAGAGAGAAAAAGAAAACAGCAGAGCTTCAGAGAGTCACCCATAGTGAAAGATTAAAAGACTTCTAGCTTTTAAACCAGAAGAGAAGTGGGGTTTTTGCCATCAACAAAAGAACTAAGGTCAGCATGAGCTAAAAAGTACAGAAGCGTGTGGAAGATCTCATTCACTTCATAGCTCCAGCAGAGTCAAGGGAAGTAGTTACAACACATTTATCCCTAGACTTAGATGAAATATGGCCAAAAAGATATGTTGTGTAGCTGGAATACAGTGGAGTCAGAGTCCCTTACACTGACTTAAACCAGTTCCTGGCACCAAAGCTCCCTTGGTACCCCTGTGTAATGCACCAAGAGAGAGGCAGGTGTCTTTCTCTGACCCAGCAACAGCTGAATGAAGCTGCTGGGCTAATGGTATGATATTGGTGACAAGAAATAGCCCTTTGACTATTAAAAAGGCAATTTCAGCAGTGTAACCTATGAGACTGGGAAGCAGGTACCGTGCCAGCCCCACTGCTAACAGGTGAGCTGCCTCTAAAACTATATTGTGCAAAATACTAGAGAGCATGAAGTGCATAAGAGCCTGGTGCAGGTAGCAAGGCAGCTGACTTGTCAGATGATGGGGACTTGCAGAGAGCTCCACTGGGCTTACGTTTCTTTTCCATCCTGCTGATGTTTGAGCACATTACTGTCCAGTCACGTGGTTTGTTTTATAACCAAAGGGGACAGCTGAGTTCCTTCTACAGCAACACGGGGTGTTTTGTGATGCCAATGCCATGACCTTTATTCATGAAAAACAGAGTACGAATGGGGAAAGCAGGGTGGAGCTCCATCAGAAATGTGATGTAAACAGCTGCAAAGATGTGGCTGTGCTCCTCCAAAGACCTTTCCCACCAGGTATGAATCTGAGCAACACGGATTGCAAACACAGCAGAGATCCTATCTGATATTTTGTTAAGCTAATTGCCTATATCTAAAAGCAAGGTCTAATAAAAATTGCCAAACTGAACTCCCAGTCTAATTAGACAACAATAGCTTCCAAAAGGACTAAATGGAAACAAGTGCCCATTGCAGGTACATGCTGACATTTCAGAAATGCCAACCTCTTTCTAGTGTTCAGGAAGGGAACAGGGTCCATTCAGCAGGAGATGAGCTCCGTTTTGTTGTGGAAACACATTCTCCCCAGTACCCTTGAAATCTCATCCCGAGGCAAGTCTGAAATAATTCACGCTTTCACTCTTACAAAAACATGTTCATATTTGGAGCAAACAGTTGTGAAGCTGGTGGAGAACAGCAGAAACATGACCTGGAACAGGTTGCTGGTGCCCGGTGGGCAGGAGCCCACGCATTGCTTCCCAGTGCCATGGGAGCAGTGAGTGGGTGCTTGGCAGGGAGAACACACCCGGTACACGTGTGGTCCCAGCGAGTGTGTAGCTGCCAGACGGAGAGGATCCCGGTGTGATCTGGGTGGGTGGATCCCAGTGAGGCAAGTATCCTTGTTGTCAGCACTGTGTGCTGTGCTTGATGTAACAGCCGCAGAGCCAAGTGGGGCAAAGGGGCTGGGGGCATCCCACAGACCTGAGACAAGGTCACTGAGGGTCCTGCACTTGTTTTGTGTTTGCTTTCATGTCAATACAGCTCTGTGATTACATGCTACACTGTCTGGACAGGAATTTTACATGAACTGTTAGCACATCTGAAGGGAAGATTTAGGTTGGATATAAGGAAGAAGGTTTTTACAGTAAGTGTGGTGAGGCACTGGCATGGGCTGCCCAAAGTGGGGTGGGTGCCCCATCCATGGACACAGCCAAGGTCAGGCTGGATGGGCTCTGAGCTCCTGATGGAAGTGTGGGTGTCCCTGTTCATTGTAGGGGGACTGGACCAAGTGGTCTGTAAGGGTTCCTCCTGACTCAAATGATTCTGTGGTTCTATAGCTTAGTGTATGTGGTGGTGGTGGTGGACTGCATGATCTTAATGGTCACTTATTCCAACCTTAATAATTCTGTTTCTATGATGCTGATGTGGATGGATTTCTGCCTAGCTTTGCTCTATGGATGTGTGGCTCCTGGTGGGCTTTGCCCAACATAGGCAGCCCCTTCTTTCACAGGCTCCATGCCAAAAGCTTGAGAAAGATCAGAGCACGCATCCTGCTCGCTCCAGCTTCTTGTCCCCTTAAATGGGTCAGTCTTTCAGTAGGTGGGGAGGAAACGTCTCATAAAAACACCGTTGTCAAGGATGCTGCTAAACAACAGGGCAGATATGCACAGCATTAGCATACAGTGACATGCAAGAAACTCCCTCAAATTCTGCCTTTGCTGACAACAACACCATGAGTCACATTGGAGTGGGGCCAGGCCAGGAGCAAGCTGCTGGGAAGCACCTGGGCAAAGTTTCCATAGCCAACGCCTGCCCAGGTCAGGGAGCCAGCATCAGGTATGCGTGCAGGGATGTCGAGCTGAATGCTGCTGACTTTATTTTGGGCAGTGGAGATTCTGGCTGAAATATCACTTGAGAGCATGCCAAAGGCCCAGAAAAGGTAACCGCTTAGGAAGGCTCAAGGTCACCCAAGCTGCCTGCCTCTCCACAGTGACATCGCTGCCCTCTGGAGCAGCGCTGCCTCAGCGGTGGAAGCCCAAGCATCCACCTTGGGGCACGTGGGGATGGCTCCAAGTGTCTGTGCCCAAGGGCAGCGGGCAGGGACGTGCCAGGAGCTGTGTGACATTCCGCAGAAGGGCAGCACAGTGCTCTGCGGGTTAACCACAAAGCTCCCTGCGCCGGATCCCCTGCCCCAGCCACCAGACGCAAGCAGTTTGTTTTGCATTTGGACTGGTAAGCTGGAAAACCAAAGTGCTGTGTTTTTAAGTTTATATTACATGCTTGTGTTCCAGCTCTGTTAATTAAAATCATGTAGCTGAAAGAGCAGTTGCTGGATAGCTCGCAGGGTTTATTTTAAGTTTTTCTCTTTATTTTTTCTGGATGCTCGAGCATTTGATGCTCTTCCTTTTTCTGCTTGCAGCACATTAATTCACCTAAGTAGAATCTATCTGTCTGAACCAGTAAAAGCGTGCATTTGGGAACGGTTTTGTTTCTCATGGCATTTTCTGTTAGTGTTTGCCTACAGCTGCCAATGTAATTTGTCAGAACAAACTAGGTACTTCAAAATCATTTTTTAAACACTCTCCCTAAGTGTTCCACTATCACTTTGAGAGGGAAGGGAGCAGGGGGACCCCTCAGCAAATAGAAAGAAATATGAGCACTCAGGAATATACTTGAGTGATTGCAGTTCTTCCCTTTGTGAGTATGATCCATCGCCTTGCCTGGATCACTGGGAGCACAGGTGGGCTCACCACCATGCAACTCAGCACTGCCCTCCCCTGCGATGCCCACTGTTATCTGGCACATGGTCAGGGCAGCTCAGCGTGGTGACTGGCTGCAGATGGAATGGAAAGGGATCTGCACAGCAGCCTCAGACCCTGCTGACTTTTTATTGCTGTCAGTGCATCTGCCACAAGTTCTTCCCCATCTCCTAGCCTGTGTCCTCCCGTGGCTTCTCAGCTTTTGCATGGCCTTTGCAATGCCCCGTAACCACCCCAGCTTTGCAAGAACTGTTCTGCTTGCGAGGCTGAGGAAACTTCTGTGCAGGCAGAATATCTAACCGGAGCACAATGGGTGTCCAGAATTTTAGATCAGCTGTGTCACTGCAGCACTGTTCTGCTATAAGGCGAACAGCATCACCTCCAAGCACACCTTGTGCCACTGGTGTAAAACACTGGTGGTGCAGGACTCACCCCACTGGGGAAATGCTGCTTAAACTGCACACACTCAGTGTTGCTCTCTGGACTGCAAATTCTAAGTGTGGACATGCACAAGGCCGTGCCAACACAAGCACGATTTACTTGGTCTGCACACAGAGCTCCTTGCAGTTCAGCTCTGCACCCACATGCTTCTGTCATGCGGGAGTGAGCATCACCTTAACCCAGCAGAGTCCTCCTATGCAAATCTCTGCCTGCTCTGCATTGTGTGAAGTACTGACTCCAGAATTAGATTCAACAAGATGACATTTTTCTGCAGCAAGCACATTCAGACTTAGCCTTTTCAGGCCTTGTATCTCAGTTATTAATAGTATTGTTTGCCTTCTTCTGGAAAATTGAATTCATGTGATAAAAAGGAACTTTATATATTAAATTCTGATGCACAACTTCTGGTATGAGTTGCTCTTGCAAAATACAGAAGTGGAAAATGTAGGTTATGTAGTGGGAAGTTGTTTTCTTTTCTGTTTGTTCATTTGCTGTTGTTGTTGCCTTTTGTTTTTGCAAATTTCATATGGCAAAGCCAGCAAAGAACGATAGCAGCATTTAACAAATCCGTTACCTGTTGATCTTGTCCCATCCAATTAGGTGGCAAATTCAGGCAGGCATTGCAAGGTTTGCTAAGAGCTCATACGGAGCAGTTATTTCAGGCAATAAAGAAATGATTAAAAGATGCGAGTAGTACATCTGCCAGTATACACATAGCTCTAGGTAAGCTCCATGAAAATAGATGAACTTTCTGGGAAGTGCAGTCATTGGATTTCCTTCTTCAGCATTAAGTGAAACGAGGAGCACAGACGTGGATTTTTGCACTGGGCAAATGCTGCAGTGTATTTCTCAGGGACCAGTTCTCCCCTGGAAAAGAACAGTCAAACAGAAGCAACACATCTTGGTTGTACTCCATTGCTGTGACTGTTATAAAGTTATAAGACCCCAGTGTTTGGCACATGGGGCACAGCTGAACGAAAATGGGTTTGATGAATTGTTGGTGACTGACTGAAATCCACACACGTACGGGTTATTTTAATTTAAGGAAAAAGGATTTTGTTTCTTTATCCCGTTACATAACTCTGGATCTATTCTCCCTTGAATACACAAGTGTGTTTATCATTAATCTTAAAGGGAAACAGTCACCCTTCAAAAACCTTTATATGTTTTTTAATGTTAGATCCCAAACGACTGGCTGTGAATTAAAGATGAAAACACATTGTTTATTTTCTAAATCAGATTACTTGAACCTCATTTTATGCACGGCTCTTTTACTGCTTTTCCCCAATAGCAACAGTGAAGAAAACAAGAAAGAAAAAGATCATTCTTTTGGACAGCACTTCCAAAATGCAAAACATACAGCTCACGCAGCACCCAGCAGAGCTGAGTCCCTGTTATTGCTTTTAGCTCACTTTTATGAAGCCGGCTGCCTTTCAGCTTGGAGACATTCTTTAATAATACCTATAGCTTTCATTCTGCGCCACATTCCACTCAAGGGTTTTAAATTGCTCAGGAGCTCTTGAAAATCCTATGGGCACGGGAGAGCTTTTTTATTTCCAGACAGCTGTCAGTTAACCTGAGACACCAGGGTGACCATTGGCGCCCAGTTTGGTCCCTCTGGGTTTGCCCCTCGTTTTAGGGATCAGCTCCTGTAAAGGAGGAGGCATTTCTAGACCTGCTTAGTGTTTTGGAAAGGCTTCAGCCTTTCAGATTTGCAAAGTGCCTCAAATTAACATGTAATTACCTCACTGTAAGGAAACGACCAGCGGAAGCAATTCCATAATGGCCAAGCATTTTCAAACATAAGCAAAATAGGCCACCAGTAGTATTAAATCACATTCTTAATAGAATATAAAGCCATTGAGGCTGCTTTTGAAGAATTCCTGTGGCTTTTAGTTTCCTGGTGTGTGTTGGTTCCATCATTGGCAGATTGACATGATGGGGGTGTACCAAAATCACAGGTCATGCTTTGACTTTTGTCTGATATTTTATGTACATATGATTTAAAGAGAGAAACTAAGAAAAAATTAACTGCCCAGACCATAATTTCATCTAAAACAAACTAAAGCTGCAACAACTGAGTGGATTGTGTGGATTAGTGAAATATCCCAATACGTAACTACAATAGCAACAATTCTGTTCCCTAGTTCAGTAATGCTTAAAATCTGCAATCCGGAGTCACTGCATGATGCTTAAATCCCCCATCAAATCTGCCACCCTTTTTTTCAGGCTCACAGTCTTTTGCCATCCAGGGGAACCCCAAAGGCTGCCATTGTATGGGGGTATTTATACAGGAAATCTATATTAATGCAGGGCACCTTTTAGCCATTCTTACCTCTGTCCTTCCTTACAGACAGTGAGTGCTCTTAGAGTTCTGCCTGGAATAAAGTTTGTTTTTTTCTTAATGTTTATATGTAAAATCTTAGCAATCCCTGCCAAATCTGTCTCTTGTTGTTGCCTTGGACCTGAGTTGCATTCCCTTGGGCAGGGACAGGTTGAGAAGAAAGAAAGTTTTTTTCCTTAAAAAGGAAACTCACTTTAATTTTAAAGGTTTGCTGATCTTGTGTCCTGGTGTGATACCCCCCCTCCATCCTCCTCACATGATAGAAACATGATCTACCTCTGCCATATGCTTGCATTAATACGCATCCATGTGCAAAATGAGGCATCACTGCCCCTTGAGACCTCCTTCCCATGGTGCAGACACAGCGAATCCCTCCCGACTTCTGTGCCATCTCAGTAGATTTCCACGCACCAGAGCCAAGCTGGGGATTTGGCCCAGTGTCTTTTTTAAAACCTGTGACCCAGACGTGGAGATTAAAGACGAGTTCTGTTATTGGATTAAACAGATACAAGAGGTGCTCACAATATCAGCACCTAACACCTTAAAACTCCAGACAGGAGATCTGCATGCGAATGGGGAATATAGTCTGTAGGAAGGAGGCAGAACACAAAGGAAGACCACTGCTAAGCTGTGCCTTGGACAGGTGTGCAAAACCCAGCCACAATGGGTGATGTGCAAAGCACAGGAGCATTGTATCCTGGCTTTCTATAGCATCATACTACCAGATATGCATTAGGTCTGGTATACACATAATTTGGACTATATCAACCTGAAACCAAAGTGGTTTGTGCCAAATTTATTCCAGTTTGGTGAACGTTTTCATGGTGTGAAGTTGAAGGGGAGACTCTTGGCTCTGCTATTCATGGCACCACCGTGTATTGAAATGAATGGAACTGCAGAACTAAAAATAGCAATAGATTAAAGCCAGACCATCAGTAAAAGGACAGTAATTTAAGGCACTGTTTACATGCTTAATATGATGCACATGCTTATGCTTTGCAGTTCGGGCTCTGACTTGTGATGTCAGTTACATAAGAGCTGGAGGAGGCATTAGTGGTGCCGTTCCCCCAAACACTCTCCAGGCTCCATTGCAGAAGTTGCGCTGTCTCGTAATGAAACATCAGGCAGCGATGCACATATTCATGACACCAGAGCACTAATTAATATCATTGTTCCCCTCAGTTCCAGGTACTGTTTACACGCTACTGATTTCAAAACAGCTTGGGCTGGTTTTGTTCCTTCCCCCAAACATTTCTTTTTTCCCAAACACAGCGAGCAGCCACGTGCTGCATGTGGCTGATTCTTCTTTATTTTTTTCTAAAGAACGAGGAACAACAGGACAAGAGAGAGCCAGAGACAGAAAATACAGGCTTTGATTCCTCTAGAGAACTTGAGCAAAATGTTCCGCTGCTGTCAGTGGTACAGCTGTGCTGGCAGGAGCCGCGGTACAGATGAGGCTCCAGCCGCTACTCGTGTTTTGCTGCCGCTTCCTTGTCGGCATCGAGGCATCCTCACTGCAGCTGAGCAGGTGCAAAATGCTCTGCCTCGTTCCCCAGCACGGCCGTGGCCGCCTGGGTTTGTGGTCCTTCGTGGAGTCTCACAGGGATGCCCGCGGATGCTGAGCTGCAGTACAACAAGAAACTTGATTCATAAGGCGTAGGTGGCAGCATGCACTACATCGTGTAATTAGTTTAAACCAGTCTGTCAGAGCGGATAGCTCTTCAATTAGCTGAGTCTATCTTACACCTGTATCTATCTTTCAGTCTGAGGTCTGTTCATTTTTCCCACCAGCTCGGTGCTGGGAAATCGGGGAGTGCTCCGAGTCGTGATGCTGTGGCTGTGACACACTGCACCTGGTGTCCTGCCTGCAACGGAGCTTCTGCATGAACTAGCCGATGAAATCAGCTTTTCCTAGAGATGCTCTCGAGGCTGATGTGATGGAATTTGGTCCCCTCACCATCCGGGGCGTAGGCGAGGGGCTCCATAGGTGCTTCTCACTGAGCACCGTACCGGTGGTGTGGGAAGGTCTTGTCAGTGTCTGGGACAGCCTGACGGCAGGGCTGGGGGCAATGTTTGCTCCTTTTGGCTCAATCCCTGCTGCTCGCAACATGCGAGACTAGCACAGGGGGATCTCTTTATTTGCTACTCTGCCCCTGCAGTGTGAGCGGTATTTTACAGTGCAGCGCATCTCAGTCTTTCGCAGGGGCTGTATTAAAATGCTTAGAGAGCCTACATACTGCCGTACCCTTTTATTCACGACAGGAGATGAGGGTAGGAGAGCGAAGAGCCATCTCTGAGCCACATCCCCGTCCGACTCTGAGGAAAGCACCACAGGCTTTCGGAGAAACGAGAGCCAACGCGGGACAAACCGCTGCTCTGCTCATTTCTCCTGCAGTCACTCCACCGCACTTTGTCGTGCGGCCGAAGCCGGGCGGGGAGGAGGCAGAGAGCGGCGCCGCCGGGTCCGTGCCGCTCCCCAAGCACCTGCCGGCCGCGCTTCCTCCAGCAAGAGAGGGTCGCCCCGAGCACATGATGCCCCCCCAGCCCACACGGAGAGACACCGGGCCGGGGAGCCCGAGCGCCCGCCGTCCTCCCGGGTAGCGCGGCCGGATGCTTTGTCTGAGAGAAGGGCGCTCTTTGTGCGGGGATGGAAAAAAAAAATAGCAACAGACGAGAAACGAAACCCTCGCGCGGAGCCCTCGGGCAGCGGGTGAGGCTGCGGCCGGGAGCACGCGGGGCAGCGCGGGGGGGAGAACCGGCCCCGGCCCCGGGCGGCTGCAGCCGCTGCCCAGCACCCGCCCGCCCCTCCCCGCCGCCCCGCGGCCGCCTGCCAGCCCCAGCTCCGCCGCCGTGTCTGCGGCATGGCCCCTCCTCCCCCACACCCCTTCCTTTAGGCTCCCCCCTCCCCAGCAAAGAAGAGGCCGTGCCGGTGTTTTTCCACTCAGCAGGATGGGTGATGCTCAAAGCTCCCTCATTAGACAACAGACACGAGAGGTCAGGAAGAAAGCGCTTATAAATTACCGTTTCCTCCCGCTCGGCGCTGTTAGTCGCGCCGCACCGCTCCGCCGGACGCTCCGCACGGCCGCAGGGGCGCAACGGCGCGCAGGCACCGCGGGCAGCTGCGGACGCAGGTAGCGGCACCTCCCGGGAGGGCGGGCGGTGGGGCAGGAGCGGAGCTGCGAACAAAGGGCGGCCGAGCCGAGCCGTGCTACGCTGCGTTGAGCATCTCCGAGCGGAGCCGAACCGGGCCGGCAGCGCCCTGCCTTTGTCCGCGCTGCCTGCGCGTTCCCTTCCCCCTCCGTGTATTTATTTGCTCTTTCTTCGGCTCTCAATCCCCCTCCTCTCCCCGCAGCTGTCTCGTTACCCGGGTGGTTTTATTTCTCCTCCAGCGGTTATTTTCATCCCCCCTCAACCCCTCCCCATCACCACCTTGCGTTAACTTTTTCTCGAGATAACAGTTTGTAGCGGTGTAATTTCCCACTTGCTGGCGGCCCTCCAGCGCATCTACGGAGCACGCTGCTCTTTTTCGCCCTTTTTCTCTCGCCTTCCCCTCCCGCTCCCACTCTGCCCGCTGTGTTTTTTCTGGCTGCCGTGCACTAACCTCGAGTTCAGAGGCTGATACAGGCGATGCCGCATCTGATGCTCGTGGGCCTACCTGGTGGGTGATACCGCTGCTGCTCTGCCTTTGCTTTCCTCCCCCCCCCCCCCCTTTCTTTTCCTTTATTATTATTTTTATTTTTATTTTTTAATTTTCTTTTGCATTTTGGCCAGCTAAAATCAAAGCTGTGGTAGGGTTGGGGCTGCACAGGGCACTGTGCGGAGCTTAACGTGGGGCGGTGAGTCTGGGGTGATCAGGAGCCACGTTTCCCCCAATGGCTTCAGGATAACGACTGCCCATCTCGCCTCTCCCAGGCAGCGTGTGGGAGGACTTGCAAGGTTTCCATATAAGAACATGGGAGAATTTATTTCACGCGGGCAAAGAAATGTGCGGATTGTGTGTTATTTAGGAAGCAGAAGGCAAGCTGTGTTGTTCTTAGGCAGCTCCGAAAGAGGAACAACTTTGTATTTAGAAAATGTAAAAGCTGATTTGTGGTGTTTAATAAGAGCTGCATTTAAAGGAAATCGCTGATGGAAGAAGCAGTGGGGGAAGATGCAGATAAACGCAAAGAAAAAGCTCCGCATGTATTCCAGCTCGGTTTGTGCCGAGGTGTAGAGATGGAGTTTTTGGTTCGTTCTCACTCTTTTAACCGTATTGGGAAAGGCATTAAGAAAATGCTGTGAGAGGAGCTGGTTACGTTAGAAGTGCTATTTTGGTAACTGCAGGATTTATTTTTTTTTTTGCCTGCGTGACAAAATGTTTGGGGTTTTGGATTAGCAGGAAAGCGAGGCAGCCTTGTCAGTGTAATTTGGTGCCTGGATGACAGTTGCTAGTGGTTGAGTTTGCACAGGGTTGGGAATAAAACAGCCCATTAAAACCTGCTGTCATGGAGTTTGGAGAGGAGAGGCTTTGGTGAAAGCCTTGATGTTTCTGACAGTGGGGTGTTTACTTCAGGGTTAGGATTTGGGTGAGCTCGCTGCTTATTCTCATTGTCTGCATTTGTGTGAGCACTGCAGAGAGATTTCCCTGTCACAGTGGTGCAGTGGTGGGGTTGTCCAGAGGGTCGTTTGGTTTTTATTAAAGAAAAATGTGAGTAAGGGAAGCAGGCAGCATCAGGACAGAGTCACTCATCCAGTGAGAGGGAGTACGGTGGGGACTGAAGCTCGAGTGTGCCAGGAGGATGGCTTTGTTGCCTTGGTTAGGCTGACACTGTAAACTTTATTTTTGGCACTTTCAGAGATAGCATCTTTGTATTTCCTCTTCAACTGTCTCTTCCTTTTCTCTGCTTTGCATGTGTTTTTTTTCTCTCTCTCTTCATTTGCCTGCATCTCACCTTCTCTTTTCTCCTTCTCACCTGCTTTGCATTGCTTTGAGGCAGCACCCACTGGAGGGCGACAGATACCTGTCCCTGCGCTGCCCCGCGTGGGAAGGGAGCGGACCCCGCAGCCCGGGGGACAAAAGGCCGCTTCTCGCTGTCATTTATTAACCCGCATCTTTTATGTGCGGTACTGGGGGTGTTTGCTGCCGCACTTTGCAAAAAGCAGGAGCTCGCAGGTGGCACTGTGACACTGGGAGGTACTGGGATGGTGGCTGCGTGCTTGGGGTGCTGGGTGAAATAGCCCGGGGCTTTGTCTGTAGGAATTTTGGTCTGGAAATTCAGAATACAGATGCTGCTGTGTTTGGTTTTAGTTTACTTTTCTGCAGCCAAGAGCAGAGTGTTGTTGGTAGTGACTGGTTTGTAGCTTTTGAGGGGTTGCTTGGATGTTTCTTGCATGGCACAGGTGAGGTGTGTGGGCTGTGGCAGGAGGCTTTGCTGCATTTTAAATCCTCTATGAGAAGAGGTGCAGCTCTGCTGAAGAGAGGAAGGCACTTTGGGTTGGTTTGCTCTTTTTGCACAGAGCTTGTGGAAGCCTCTGTGCCTGAGCACAGCTGTTGGTAAAGCCTCAGGGGTGGATTTGTCTTACAGGTGATCACTGCAAATATATCAGTGAGTTTCCTCTTAAATCAATACTTTGCATAACCAAGACTGAGCTACATCTTGGTGGTCTCTAGCCAAGATTTGTTGGCTGAGTGTCTCCAAAGAAACCCTCAGGCACAAGACAGAAACAGGCTGCTGTCTCTCGGGCAGTGATGCCCACAGTACTTATCTCAGCACTCAGCAGCAAACCCCTGCTATTTTAGTTTTGTCCCTTCTCGCTTTTGCAGTACACTTGGTTTGGATAGAAACTGCCTGAAGGGCAGAAGGGGTACAGAAGGGGTATCCCTTTGCACTGGTGCCCTCCCAGGCATTTAGTCATATTCTGAAAAGCTTATGTTCGTTTGTTTCTTTTACATTGAACATATTACAATGCATGAGAATAGATGGGAAAGCAGTGGTAGTTAAGGCCTTTTGCAAGCAGTGCTTGTTTGATTGCTCATATTAATAAACTGTAGATCATTTAAGAAGTGCAGCTTTGACTAGATTAGCTACTGGGATTAGTGCATTTGACTTCTTATCACTGACTTCACTCCCATGAAGGGGGGCTGCTTGGAGGGCTGAGTCCTCATTGGGAAGAAAAGCAGGAGGATGAAAATTCAGTGATTTAACAATTGTTGAATTTCTCCCATAAATGCATACTTACTTGAATGCTCAGCTGTTGCAGTGCCATGGATTTAATTGATTTGTGCTAGCTGAGTATCATCCCAAGGCATGTAAACTCTAGGCAATACTCTTTAAATTACTTACAGAATAGCTAATATTGATATAAGATAATGTGGTAGAAATTAAACGAGGGTTGCCATTGTGCATTGTTCTTCCCTTTCCCCCCGAGGCAGCCATTGGAAGGTCTACCACGCTGCCAGCCTGTGATTCTGGAACAGTGTCTGGAGTCCTACAGCATCTGCTACGTTTCTGTCAGCCTCATTTCTGTGTGCATGTCTAGATTTCACACAAACAAAAAGCAGATCGGTACTGACTCTAAACCCTGCTCCAAGAGTATCCACAGATCCGCCCAGCTTGGCTGGTGGAAGGAAAGAGTGAATCAAATCTGCAACCAGCTGTAGGTGGGAAGCAGCAGGCAGATGGCATGCGGCTGTGTGAGGGTGGCTGGTAGAAGCCATGTGCTGCTGGGCATGCTTGTTCATTTCAGCAGTTACTGGATTTCCTGTTGTGGTTCTTTGTTGCCCAGCCTAGAGGAGTGCCTTTGGCTGCAGGACGTGGGTCTGAGTGCAGCTGGTGCTTGAGTGTTGGTGTGGAGAAACGATGGTGCCGTGCCAAAGTGCAGCAGCAGCACCCAGGGTTGAGGTGTGGGGTAGGAGGGCTGCATGCAGGTAGGAGAGCAGTCCTTATGTAGAGCCATGGGTGTTGATCAGCAAAAATGTTAAAAGCTCGCTATTTTTTTGCTTCAGATCACGTGGCATTTACATTTTATTTCACTGCTGTGGTGTAGTTCCCTTACTCTTGAAACTGATCTAGGGAAATTTTCTGCACTGTTTTACACTGAATGAAACAGATGAGAAACAGCCTGATCTGACACTGTTACACCTTCAGTGTCTTGATGTTCTTCAAAACTAAGCTCACACAGGAGGAATTTAGGGAGCTGTTTGCATGCTGATGCTATAACATGCCTGATTTGTCTTCCAGAACCCTTTTTTTTTTCCTTTAAAATATATTTTTTTCCTTTTCTTTTTCTCTTCTTATTTCCAAACAGGAAGAGAAAATCCACTCTGGAGAGACTCTTCTTCACGTAAGTGTTATTTATGTTTGTTTCTAAAATTACAAAAGGCTTATAAAGATGATTAAAACGTTCCAGTTCTGAACATTTGCCATCTGTTCATAGAAACCAAGTGTAGAGCATGTAAAGATAGGCTGTAGTTACACAGCAATAATGCTCAGCAACTGTTATCTTAAATCTATCTGTGCTGTTCTTCTGTGCATATCGCTGCAGAATTTAGATACTCTGCAGGCATTTAAGTAGCATGCCTGTAAAGCTGGTGTGTAAATCCCAGAGGGGCAACATTACAGTGGTAGTGGAGGTCGATGGGTGAGAATTTGCTTTAGCACCTCGAGTCCCTGCCCCACAAACCCTATGACAAGTATCAGCTTCTCCACCTTGGATTCTACAAAATCCAAGTTCTGTCTGTAGAGCCATTTGTTTGCGTGCATGTGTGTGCATGTCTCTCTGTGTGTAAGAAAGTGTGGATATGTGTGTTTGGCCTCAAATAGCACATACAGGTATTTCAGGCCTTTTCTACAACCTGTGGTGGTACCCATTAAAATAAAAATAAATGTCACTGTTGATTGGTGAATACTGTTGCAAATGTTTTGTGAAAGCATTTGGCTCCAGATTGGACCCTCGGTCTGGAAGAGCCCAGTACAGTATTCTTCATGGGGCAAAGAAAGCTGCACATCCTAAAAACTAAACAGTTTTCTCCACACCACGTAGTGATTTGGTTTCCTTGCAGATCTCTGATTTGGAAACTCTGAGTAGCCTACTAAGCTCTGCTCCGGTATTTCTTCCTAGTAAATAAATCTGATTAAACGTTTTGAGGGGCTGCATAGATGAAGAGTCTCATTGCTTAATGCAAAATTAGCTTAGCAAGGAAAATGACTGCATTGTTCCCAATGCAGGGCCCGCTTTGCATAACTCCGAAGCATGTACTGTGTCAAGTGGCATGGCAAGCCCACGAGCGCTCACATCAGGCTGATTTCCCACAAATCAACATCTATTTATTTATTTATTTTTGAAAAATAACACGTATCTCCGAATTGCAGCACTCCATTTATTGCTTGCATAGCTACTGCTGGTTAATATGTAGCAAAAACGCGGTGTGGTAACAAATGTTTTTTTGCTATTGTTGAGCTGGAATGTTAGTTCAGCTTCTAGATAAAAATGGCTTGCGCAAGGCGCCCTGATAGACCATGATTTCTGTGGCTTGTATGGTAGTTCCATAGGCAACCGTGGTCTGCTGTTCCCCTCCCTTTGCTTCCCTTCATTTTCCATGTCAGAGGTGGGGTTAGGTGAAGGCAGAGAGCTGGCGGCCCTTTGAACCCAGCAAAGCACGAGCATGCGGCCCGTTGCCAGTCAAGTCTCTGCAGCAAGCACTCTTTGTTCCAGTTGTGTTCCTAGGAGAAAAGTTGTAAGGCGCTTTAATTAATAGCTTTGAACAGTAAGTGTTCTTTGGCTGGTTTTATGGATATCGTAGGGCCATCTTTCTGGTGAAAAAGATGAGGTCAATGGTAAGAGGAAGGAACCCCCACAAAGAATTAAGGACTCATCCTTTCTTATAGCTTGAATCCTAGCTGAGGGTAGCTTAGGGGGCTGTGTGTTTGTCGAGGTACATGGTCATTTTTTAAAGGCAAAGGAGAAGGAAAAATAACAGAAGGCTTTTGATTATAGTCATTTTCAAGATTAGGATTTCATTCTAGCATAGGAAATTAAAATCTGCACGTTTTCCAGAGATTTTATGTGGGAAACAGTTGGGGGGGGGGGGGGGGGGGGGGGGGGAATGAAAGAAAGGAAGAAAGAAAAACACAACAAAAACCCTAACAAACAAAAAATACCTTTAAAAAAACCAACTCCCAACCAGAGAACCCAAACAGACAAACCCTACAGTAGTGGCTGTTTGGTGCCTGGAAACTGCAGAACGAGTGTGCAGCCCCATGCAGCACAAGCCTGAGGAGTTTTCTCTGGACATGGCAATATCATAAATAATCAGGAGCCTCTTAAGTCCAATATTTGTGCTCCAAAATGAATGAGCAGTGAAAGGTTTGTGGTCCATAGGCCATTTGTGGTGCAACCTTCCATCACCCGCTGTGGCTTTTCAACAGCTAACGGCAAGCTTTAAGCATCAGAGCCTCTCTCTTCTGGTTCTGTGCATGAAATATTACGACTTTGACTCAGTAACTCTACTTGTGCCTGTCTGTGCATCATCTCCCTTTGGCTTCTTCAACTGTGTGGGCTTCTGAAAGAGTTAAACCCCAGGGACGGGCCTAGCAAGGCTGTTGCAAGATGGTGGCCATGATGGGCAGCCATGCTTCTCCAAGCCTAGTCAGATGGGACCAACTCCTGAGGCGCTGAATGCGCTGTGGGGGCTTAGCCCATAAGTCAGTCACTATGACAGAGAGGACTTTTTGTGCCAATAACCAGCCATATGTAGTGGTAATGATAAGAAAGGGACCATCTTATTGTAGTCACTTTGCGACAAATACTACCACAATTCATTACTTTCCATCAGTGCCTCATCCTATGGAGGAATCACCACTGCCCATCTACATTGAGGAGGGGACAGAAGTCCCGATTGGTGAGTGCAGTTGGGATGGGATCTTTTTAAGGGGGGGTGTAATGGTACTTGGGGTTTATATTCCTCAAATTTGTGTATACCCATTTGTCTATGAAAAATTCTAAGGCTTGTTGCAAATGTTTTGGTTTTATTTTCTCAATGCAAGTGTAATTTAGAGCTCCTGAGAACTGATACATACTACTAAGTGTTGGTTCCCATCCAATCATAAGACAAAGCATGTGATTTATGCAGCAACTTCCATGCAGATGTCTTAACACAACGCTGAGGATGGCCACAAATATCAGAAAAGGTAGAGCCCACATCAGCCTTTGACTTCAGCATTGAGTTACTCAGAGTATTTCAGAATATTATGCCAGTTAGGTCAGCAGCTTTTGTCTTGCTCACACCGTCCTGCCTGCAGACTGACATTGCATACCCTGCTGAGAAGCCAGGAGAAGAGTTACAGAGGTTTGCAATTGCCTGTGTTGCACATCAGAGTGCTGCGCATCCCCGTGTCTGAGCTCTGGTGCAGATGTATCATCAGTACATGTATACCTAAGTTCAGTTTTGTTCTCGTTTTGTTTTGTGGTGTTAGTGAGGTTTTTGTTTGTTGTTTGTTATTGTTTTGTTTTGTTTTCAAGTAGGAAAAAAAGCAGTCTTTCATATAATCCATTAAGAAAACACTAAAAGATCAGTAAGTTGGTCTGTAGAGATCTTTTTGGACTATAGAAGGCTGAGACTACATCATTTTCCAGAGCCACTTATTCTTGGTTGCATTCAGTAACTGTGCCTTGGCTACCACCTGCAGAATCTGTACTGTTGAGCAGTTGTGTCTCTTCAAATAACTTTTTCTTACCTTAAACCCTGAATGTTTCCATCCCTACACTTAAGCAATCGCTCCTTGTCCTACTATCTTTTGAGCTAGATTAATTATGTGCCTCTGCACACAGTACTTTGAAGGTATTTTAGGTGGATCACAGCCCAGGAGTCTTCTTATTTATAGACCGTATTAATTTATCTGACTCTCACCTTACACCATTTTTTGTTGTCCTTTCTTGTATTTTCTTTACCTTTTCTATCTCCTTAGTAATCTGTGGAGACTGAACATTTCACACTATGTGTCCGCTGCAGTTGTTTTGACATGGCAGTTATGCTTTAGATTTCTCTATCACCCTTTCATATGGACATGTCCAAAAATAGCCTCCCCTCAGAAGCACCACATATAGAAACTAAATTAAATGGCTAATCTTACCTGGAGTCACCTTTAGGTCTTCCTTGGGTTCACAGTAATGTCACTGCTCTCCTGAGATGTAGGGCTTTTTATTAGCAACAAAGCCCCATCCCATTTCATGGCCACTTGGTTATTTTACCTCAGATTGATTTAAGACAGTATGCCTACATATTGAAATTAATGCTCTGGGATTTTTTTTCATTTTAAAAAGAAATTGTTTCTGTTTTATGATCTATAGAGCAAAGAAATACTAACAGTTTTGTAATATGGGTACCTATTACATCTGTCTTCAGCAGATTACCCCAGACTCCTTTTCCAGCTCCATCCTCCCTGTTTGCATACTTCCCCTTAGTTTTTCTTCTAGTTATAAAAAATCCATAAAGTAGAAAGTGACAGGTCTAGCTCTCTCCTTCACGTTATATGTTTTCTTCTTCTTAAACAGCTGAGATGTTGTTGCTGTCTTCCTTTTATGTATGCTATGATGTGGCCTTTCCACATCACGATTAACTTCTTTCTCACCTCCACTGGGAATGCAGTCAGCTGAACATCTGAACAATACCTGTCCCCCCTGGTAGAACCATCTGGTGGAAGCCCTGTGGTTGAACCATAAAGCTAACTTCTGTCCTGTCCTGGACCATTATATTGTCAGCTTGTCTGTCCCACTGCAGTGAGGAAACGTTGGTTGTTGAGGTGTTGGTGTCTGCATAAGGAAAAACCTACAAGGCTGGTGAATGACAAAACCATCTAACCAAAAAAACAACAAAAAAAAGAAAAGCCCAAAAAAACAAAAACACAAAACACAGCCCTGAGATTGGAAGGCTTTTTAGAGGGTGTTTATTCAGTGTTGCTGTGAAGGAGGTTTGTTGGATCAGGATCTGAAATGCAGCAATAGCTGTGAAGTTCCCAGATTGGGTTGGGAGATGCTGTTTTAAATACGTATCTGGACTGTCAGCAGTGCAAGTTGTAGTTGAGGGAGAATGAGTGGAAAAAATAAATGATGCAGAAATAAGAGGAAACCACAAGCTCTGGGTTTGGAGTTGGAACACCTGGCATGGGTCAGGGCTTTTATAATAGGTGTGTGCAGTATAAATGGTCAAGCTAGAAAGTCAGCTACAGAAGTCTGCTCTGGGTTTGGGTCTCAGTTCTGGTCCCCCTTTCCGTTCAGCTTGCTGGAGTGATCCACGTTCAGACTCTCTGTTTACACCTGTGTAGATCAGAATGGGACCCTTAAAAGAAGCCCTTCCTGAGTTCAGGCAGCAGGAAAAATGACACACGGTGCAGTTGTTAAAACTATTTAGCACAACTGTCACTTACTTTTAAAGCATTTGTTTGGAGAACTTAGATCATTTCCTCATCTAAAACACATTTTGGATAGTATACAACATGCTATGCTGTCCCAAGCCTGATGACTAGTTGTAGAGTGCTTTGTAACTTCTGTATTTATGAAATAAGTGGAGAAATCAGTTCTTTCTGAGTCTAAGTTTAACAACTTAATTATTTCAAGCAATTTAAAGAGAAACATAAATCTCACTTGTTTATTACAGCTGCTTCATGAAAACAGCAGCTAAAAATAATAGCTTATAATGAAAATCCAGCTAACATTATCATGCATTAACCAACAAATATGCTGCTATATGGGATCTGGCCAAGGGCAGCATTTCATTCTCTGGAAGGGAGGGTGTTTGCATTGAGGAGAAGGTGGTTACTACCTAAATGCTGTTTTTTATCTCCTTGTGTGAAATGAAGATGTCAACATCTCTGCATAGGTGAATAAGTCTTCCAATTGGAAGAAGGTCTGAGCTTCTGCACACTTCTGCATGCTTTTAACAGTTTCCCAAGTACATTCCTATAGGAAGATAGGTAAGCTAGGTGCAAACAAGCATCCCATTGAAAGATAAGTTAAGCAGTTCAGAAGATTTTAGGCGAAGGAATAGGCGGAGCAGAGTGTTATTCATCATTGCTGGTCAATAGTGGGAAATGGTTTCTAACTATGAGAGGTTTGTAAGGACTGGCTATAAGGAAGAAGGTTTTTACAGTAAGAGGCACTGGCACAGGCTACACAGAGCGGTGCTGGGATCCCCATCCTTGGAGACAGCCAAGATCCAGCTGGATGGGCTCTGAGCACCCAATGGTGCTGTGAGTGTCCCTGTTCATTGCAGGGGGGTTGGACCAGATGGCCTTTTAGGGTTCCTTCCAACTCAAATGATTCTGTGGTTCTATGGTTTATAAAGGAAAAACAACAACAACAAAAAACAGGAAGAAAATATTTGTACTGGCAGTTGCTGTATTTGAGCCATACAGAACATCACTGAGGGAGTAATTGCCTCCTTGGGGATCAGGGAGCAATAGCGCTGTAGGTTGAGATGTTTGTTTATGTTATTCCTTCCAAGTCACATTTTGAGACCTTAGTGTTGTTTAATATTGCCTGTCAAATTAGCTGCAAAGGCACACAAAATCAGAATCTTAATTCTCCACTGATTTACTCCAACAGAGCTTTGTTGATTCCAGCAGCATTGCTATTGCTTTATCACTGTACAAATAGAGTCAGAGCCAGCTCCCCTTGTTCAGGGATCAGTCCTACTGGCCTTGAACCCTGAGGCATGTCTGCAATAGATCCAAGTCCCTGTGCAGACAGTACCCCAGGAGTCTGCTTCTGATCTTACTGATGCACTTTTGCTAATAAATAGTGCTGCCTGAGTGGACTTATTTTAAATGTATACGAGTCTTACATAGAACTCGTCTGTGTAGGATATTTTCCCCCATTAAATCATCTCACTGTGATGGAAAACTCCATTAGCACTCTGAAACCATATTCTTCTAGTGGTACTCAGAGGTTGTGGTGTAGTCCAGGCTCATTTGAGTGATCTTGATTAAGGAAGAAGAATTTTCTTGTAATCACACTCACTTTCTTGTGCTGCTGCTCAGTCCCTGCTATTAAGCATCTCTGATGTCTCATTAGTGGTAAAATCTTTCCTGCATTTCCAGTGTCTTCAGATACACAGAAAGATGCTTTATTATTTTCATTTCATCCCTTGATAAGACAGTTAGAGCTGTTTGGTGTTTGTTTTTTGAAGCAGTCGGTATAGGAGGTGCAGCTATCTCAGGCAGGGAGAGCGTTCAGCACCTTGAAGAGAGCTGGTGGTGTCTCCAGGTTGCCTTCCCTTGTTAGGGAAGAGAACCATTGCTGTCATACATGCTTCTGGGTTTGCTCTTTCATGGGGTGCTGGCATGTGGAAAGCTTGATTTTTTTGCCAGGTACCGAGTGCCTTCTGCAAGGTATTGAGTGCTCTCCTATCCTTTGCAGCCAAAAAAGAATTGATTGCTCTTGGCATCGGGCAAATCTGGACCCAGAAGACCGCAGGTAGTATTCACCAGTTTTTTATGTGCTTTTGCATGCCAGAGTTTGTCTGAATTGATTTCCCTAGAGGCATTAAAGATGCTTGCCACTAAAATCATTGTTTTATATTTTGAAAATAATAATAATACAATAATAAGCATGACAATTATTTCATCGCCACAGGGAAATTAATTTTTTTTTAATTAACTACAGTCCATGTACCTATAAGCTCTTCAGATTCATTGCAAATGTGTGAGTTATACACCCTGACTCAACAACGTATTCCAGTTTATTGTGGAGCAGTGAGTTGCAGGACACATTGTGGAAAGCAATAACTGGCATGCGTTGTAATGTTCATTTGGGTGTTTATGTTTGGTTTTCTTCAAGGAATGTGTTTTTAGCTTGACCATAAAATGGATATTTTCTGATGTGCTGTCAGTAGGGACTGTTGCTTGTTTTGTACTTGACCTGGAGCTCACTCATTTGTCGCTCCCAGCACACACCCTCTATATCTGCTTCTTTCCGATGACTTTTGTTGTATACATGCAGTGTCAGAATATGAAGGTCGAGCTTTCCATTCAGTATTGACTTTTCACTTTGTGTCAGTCCTCTTCTTCCCTTCTATTTTAGTCTTCTTTCTTATCCCGATAGGAAAGTTCAGACTGGTTATTAGGAAAAAAGTGTTCACCTTGGAGGAGTGAATTACTGGGACAGGTTGCTTAGGGGCTGTACAGACTGCACTCTTGGAGATTTCAGAGCCTGACTGAACAAGGCCAGCTGCTGACCCTGCTGTGCTAAGAGCTTAGCCTATGTGGCCTCTGGAAACTCCTATATCCTAATTATTTTATGGCTCTGTTTAGTACCCAGTTCCTGTTCTGATTCAGCCATGCTGATGCACGTGTCATTATCTCAGCATGAAGGTCAGTGAAGTCACAGAGGTGTTACTCATGGATGATCAAAGCCAAACCTCCAATGAGGGCAGTAGGTGAAATTCTGGTATCTCCATGATTAGTTCAAGCAGCCTTGAAGAGAGTTCTGGAGTATCTGGGACTTAGTGGTCACCAGGAGTCCTCACTCTGCTGGTACGTGCCGCTCTCCTCATGCGGCCAGGGCCACGTGAGGGACTTAGCACTGCACAAAGCATCTGCTTCTCAGCTCAGCACCTTCCCAGCCCTGCAGCTGTCTGCCAAAGAGCTTGTGGTGTGCAGAGAGCCATCAGTGAGCTCCATAGGAAGGCAGGTTTTCATGTGTCAGTCCACATGCAAGCAAAAGGTGCCCTTTCTCAGAAGAGTGCAGTGCTCTCATTCACCCCAGCAGCAATGAGCTAGATCTTACCTACAGTATATAAGGGATCTCCAGTTGCTAAAATAATAATAATAAAAGAAATATGGGAATAGTTTTATTGAGTTGCTCTTCCCATACAGTCTTCCTGGATAATGTGATTTTTTTGTTTTGTTTTTAATCACCAAGATTCTCCCTCTCTATTATGTGTCCTCCTTAACTGATGTAGTGGGTTGCTCTTTCCAATGTGCAGAAGGCCTTGTGCCACACAGAGGAATCCAGCAGCATCACGTACCACCACTTGATCAGTAGAGTCAAGGGCCCCTTCTCCACTCCCCCCCCAGTACACAGGCAACAGATTGCAGTTCTTACAACAATATTCGCATAAAGAATATGACTGAATCACCTGGTTTTCTGCTCCTCCAAAACTTAACCAGCACAAAAATCCATAGAAGTGAACTGGAGAGTGTCCTTCTGCTTTCTAATGTTAGTTTAAATACGGACAGTTTATATGGCTCTCTCAGCTGTTTGCCATGCACACATCATTTATGGTGGAACTGCAAACAGTTTCCCACCCGTCTACTTACAGCTCTTTTGCACATGAAAGAAAGTCATGAAAAATAGTTGTCGTGATGAAAACGGCTTTGGATACTAAAGGTTAATGTGCCATGTTTGTTGTAAGCGTCTCTGCTGACATGAAATTGCATGAAGAAAGCATTCGTCCTCAGTGGTTCAGCTTTATGAACTGTATCTGAACTGGTAAACAGGAGTAGGGTAGGTTTACAGTAGTCAAGCTGGGGCTATAAAAGCAACATGCAGTGAAAGCCACCAGCTGGCTTTGAAAAGATAAATAAGAGCTGGAGAAAACTGCTCAGGTTGTTTGTATATTGTCATGCTCTGTTTGGGGATGCTTACCTGCAAAAGCCAGCAGAAAAGCAAGCACCTGTAGCCCACAGGAGTGACAGTGGTTGGGCTGTAGTCCTTGTGTCACATTGAGTCAGCCTTGCTGTTAGGAAATTCCCTGCAGGGGCAGCAGTGCCAGTGTGAGTTCAGCAGGGCTGTTGTCCCAGAGCTGTGTGGGATCAGGGCGTTGTTTGTGCTTGGTGTGGGCTCGGCACTTTGCAACCCGTGGTATGCAGAAGTGGTTTATAAGTTCTTTTCCCTGGAGAAGTGGAATATTTGTTCGGGTGCTGTCTGGTTTTCATATCTCTTGACGTAAAAGTGAACGCAGCTCTCTGAACTGATGTTAAAGATTGTCCATGGCTAAACAGAGCTGAAAGTACACCCCTACTGGAAGTCAGCCCGAACCGCATGGTGTTCCAAAGCGTGCTGGTTTAGCAATCCATACAGAAGTACTTACTTCAAACAGAGACCTTCGGAATAGATGAGGAGCGATCAAAACTGTGTGGATTTTGATCAGATCGTGTCCACCAGGAGGCCAGTAGAAACCAGTGGCCTTGCTTCTCACGTTCCCTACGTGCGGGGGCTGCGGCTGGAAGCCGTGCCAACGTTGGGCTGGGTTTGTGCAAACTGTGCCAGTGTCCAGCCTTGCAGGCAAGCACCTGGCACCAGCTGCATGCACAAAGCAAGCAAACAGCACAGTCTCTCCCTCTTTTTGTGCTTGTTAACAGACCTGATTTTCAAAATTGAGTTCTTTCTCTGAGCTCGTACATCAGTGCTGTCACTTCTCCTTTTAGTGTATCCTCGGCAGAAATCCCCTGCTCTCTGTTTTGCCCCAGCGTATCAGTAACTTCAGATTCATTTCCGCTGTGAAACTTCATGCGTTTCAAGTTTCTGTTCCATTTTTTTTTCTGGAGGGGAAGCAAACAACAACAGTATATTAAACCTCAGGGTGCTTAGGAAGTGTTGTGTGGCTGAAGTCCCTGCATGGGTAAAATCAGTAAATTTAAGGCTAAACTGAGAAGTAGAAGGTGTGTGTGTGTGGGGGGGGTGTAAGTAAAAAAAAAACCAAAAACCCAACAGGTGAGAATGGAGCGATTTATTCCCCAGAATAAGGAAATAATGAATTCATACATTGAATTGTTCATTTTCTTCACTGAATGGCTACTTGATTGTTTCTCCTCCACACACTGGGGCACTGCTCTGCCGTCGAGGCACGGAGATGGCTCTCAGACATTAACATGCATTGTAAGTGCCTTGCAGATGTGTCACGTACAATCAATACGTTATTAATCACATAGAAAAAATCCAATAGGCACAGCACACAGCACTGACTGTTGGAGTTCATAAGCTTTGTGTGCTTTCAGATTTTTTCTTTTTTAATAGCAGGATGAGAGACATGTCTTCATAGTCTTTCTGTGTGGTTTATTAGTGGCAATAGAACTTGTTTAATTAACACCAAGGCTTACTTGAGAATTGCAATCCTCTGAGCAGCTGAGCTTTTGAATCAAGAATAAGGTACAGAAACGCTTGTTCCCTTAGTTAAAAGTTGTGTAAGTGAAGGACGCAAGCTGGTTGAAAAATGAAGATGCACAGAGCTCATTGAGTTGTCCTTACAGTGCCCATCCTGCTTGCAAAGCCATCATCTTGGATACACTTGGATATACTCCTGTGTTTTGTTAAGATCCCTCTCTTAAAGATTAAGGCTTTGAGAAGTGGTATCATGCAGAGAATTAATGTTTTTTTTCACTTTGACAACGGGAGAGCTGGTACAGCAGAGAGCTCAGAAGGAAGCAGCAGGGAGCTGGTGCAGCTTTCCATACTCCTGACAGCCAGGAGCCTGCTTGCTGGTGCATCAGGGGGCATTAAATTAGGTCAGCTGTTGGCTTCATGTGAGCAAAACCAAGTGCTCACTGGATACTTTCCCACACATAATTACCAGAGCAGGGTACCAGGGATGAGCACTTTCCATTTGTTCTCCCTCCTTCTGCAACCCTTGCATTCGTAGACTCCTCCACGTTCCTTTATGTGATTTGGCCTTGGGCTTTCTTCTTTGAGGGGAGGACAGAACAGGAGCAGAGCAGCTCTCCAGTGCAGAATGCTTTTTTGGAGGGACTACAGGAAGAGCTGCAGCTTCTGGTTTCCATCTCTCTGAGTCTGGGAAGCATCATCTCTGCCTCATTCCTAGTGTGTAGGGACTGGGTCATGTTCCCACTGGAACCCACCAGGGTTTGCTCTCAGTGGGTCACCACTCTCCTTCTTTCCACCCCACACAACGGGAAGGGAGATTTTAGTTTTCTCCCATTGGGTTGATTGTAAGTGTTTTATTCTTTCAGACAAAGAAGTATAGCAAAATGAGTATCTAGAGCATTACATGACAACAAATGTTCTGCTGCTGAAATCCCAGCAAAGATTCCAAACTTTACAACAGCTCTGAGCTGTAACGAAGTACCTGTTAGAACTGTTTGGAAAACTTGAATAGAAATGTCACAGAGCAAAAGAGTATGAGGGGAAAAAAAGATCTCTCTTGACCAAATCACTACTGATGAAAAAGAAATTGCATTGAGCTTTGAGATTTCCTTCCAAAATAGACTTCAGCTTCATGAAGCATTTTCCTCCTGGAACGTTTTCAGTAGCAGATTTTCCAGTCAATGTGTGGTAGGGATAGAAAAAGGAAAGATGAATAAATGAAAAGGGAGATGGCGAAAGCTGGAGGGAGAACTGAGCAAGAGGAAAGATGAATTGATAGATGATTAAATAAATATACTTACCCAGGGAAAAACAACCAGGAAGAGAGGAGTCCATTAAAGACAAAGAGATTGAGTGAGAGGGAGCTGAGGCATTGCTAGTGTGTGCACTAAGGGAAAGGACATCATTTTTCAGAAGGCATAGATGTTTTGTTCGATGAAGGAGCTTGGATATGAGTTAAGGACAATAAATGAAGTCAGATGTCTTTTAGGTACCAGTGTGGCATCCAGGGCTGCCAAACAGGCTTTTTCTTTTGCCTATCAGGAAGACTTGCACTAAGGCCATAAATTTGATCAAGGGGCTGTTTATTTTAATCACATATTGATTGGCTTAACCGCAGTGCTCCTTGAGGGAGGGAAAGCTGTCAGCCTCAAAATTTACGTCTTTCAAAGTTCCAAGTAATCCTAGGGAATGAGCCAAACATGGTAAATGCAGTTTTATTTGGACCTGGTTCTACTGCTTTTGAAATCAATACCAGCTTCTCCATAGCCCTCAGCAAGAGCTGAAGCTGCTTATTCAAAGAGTAGCTCCTCTGATCTAGTGATCAGGACATCTGGTTCTGAAATAATAGTGAATATAAATATGAAACTCAAAGAAAGAAACTGAGTAACAGATAAAGGGAAGCAGGCTGAACTTGGTGGAAGAGGGTCATTGAAAGCAAAAGCAGTGCATCACGCTGCAAAAATAGTCCCAAAATCAGCCATACAGACATGCAGTCATTCCTCAGGCAGATTTCCCATTAAGGTCAGAGCTACTCTGTGTATATACTTTGCTTTTAGTTTTCTAATGGCAGAAAGAGCTATGAAACAAATATTCAGTCATGAGTCTAGTCACAAATTGAGTATATCCAATCCCTATTCAAAGTTTATATGTAGGGACCAAAAAAGAAGTAGCTCCTTTGCTGTGGTTTATGATCTTCAGATACAAGACATGCATTTTTAGCACGCACAAATATTTACAAATGCCTATCTGTGTGTACAGGCAGACTTTGGTTTCTGTGTATCCATCGGAGCTTGGAAAACCACTTGTTTGAAGACTTGATTTGTAAGGATTATTGAGCGAGGTAAGCTCTGTGATGAGTTTGTCCTTGGGGCTCCTCCTGGGAGGTGCTACCCTACATCGGTCTCCTATCTCTGGCTGTAAGAAGCTTGGAGCTGATCATTACTGTAATCCCAGAGCAGAAATCAAACAGTGTATTTTCAGATGTGTGATCTGGGGGTTGTCTATCTAAAAAAGTCCATGGGTCAGCAGTAATGTGAGTTGGGTCCTTCTGACAACCAGCAGGTCCTGGTGGCCTTCCTCCATGTGCATGGCTCACCATGAGGCCCGTGCCCAGCCTCCCCCTTCCCTTACCCTCTCATTTTTTTCATGTTACAAAGGATTACGTTTCAGTGCCAGTGTTTTTTAAAGGGTACGGGTTATCTGAGGCACAGGCTGTACGTGCAAAGATATGATAGCTGTATCATGGCAGGTGACCCAGGTCAAGTTAGCTGTGAAAGCTCTCTCCTTATGGATAATCTCATGGTATTTTCAGGGACTGCCATGGAGGTCAGCAGGAGGGCTGGGGTTGTCACAGGGGTATTTCCCATGAGGAAATCCCTGCCCAGGCACACAGGGCACACGTGTGATTCTCCCAAGTAGCCCCTGAGGTGCTCCTGACTGTGCAGGGAACAGATGTTTGAGATGTGCAGCAAGGCCGTGTTTGCACCCTTGTTCTGTTTTTCCACATTTTACCAGCATCGATTTGATCATCAATAACTTTATCCTCAGTTAATTAGGGTTTGTACCAGTGCATGTGAGAGCAGGCTCTAGGCTTGGCTCCCCGTGCTGTTGGGTCAGGCTCTGGCTGTTGGGCTGCCCTCAGCCCAACAGCACACTGCAGTGGGCAGACCTGGCTGCTGCTCTTTACTTATCCCTATTAAGTTCATCAGATGCAGACAGAGCTTCCTGGGGCCATCCAAAGCTTCCTGGAGGGGGTAATCTCACAGGCAGCCGTGTCTCTTGTAGGCAGACGTGTGTCTCCAGAAGGCAGACATGTGCCTCCAACTTGGATCGCTCCTTTTGGACTATGTGGTTATAACAGCATTTTCTTACAAAATATTTCCTTGGGGGGTCAGATGGACTTAGATCTCGGATACCATCCCGACTAAGTGATACAGTAAAAATAACCTATTATTCTCTGGTTCTGACCTGGGCGGTGACAACATATTGTTTCAGCATCTCTGTCAGACTGTTTCCCTTAAGAGCCATTTAAACCTCACCCAGTGGGACATAACCAAAGGAAATGAAACTCCAACCCCCATTAAGGAAAAAGACAATGCCTTTCACTAAACAAACTTTATTTTCTTGGCTTTTCTTCGCCAAGGAGAATCGCCCGTACCCCCCACCCTTGCAGCCTTTGTAGACAGTTCCTGTAATTGGGAATGGCTGGGTGGACACCAATGGTTGGCAGCAGAGGGGGATAAATCCGACATCCCTTGAACGTGACATAGACTGGGACTGCAGTCCCAGGTGGCTGCTTATCGTCAATTCCTATGGTACTGGTCAGCCGTACGTGCCTGCCAGCCACAGCTGCCGGCCCTCGAAACACAATTGGGTTTTAGCAAGACTAGATAAGAGATACAGAGCAAAGCTGGGCTGTTACTAATTTTGTGCAGGCATTAGATCACTACTGTACTCTGGCCCGCTAACCAAAGCTGGTGACTTGCATCACAGCTGTGGTCGTCTTTTGCATCAGGTGAAATAGCCACCCCAATAGCAAACATGGGTTTGAGGATTTGCCATTTGCGTGCTAAGAGAGGGATCACTTCTGTCTTCACACTCCACCTAAGGCTGAAAGAAAATTTACACTCAGTAATTATGTTTTTGAGCATATCCATTAATCTGGAGTGCTTTAGGACAAATTGCAAATCTTTCTTAAATGCAGTTACAAAGCAGGCATCTGAGAAAGTGCCTTTTCACACGTGGTCTGCAGGTAATTAGGACAAACCACAGGGTGATCAGCTTGTCCCAGGGAGAGTTTGGGCTACAGGTTGAGAAGTGTTGCACTTTCTGTATAGCACGGAGTAGCATTTGGGTCAAAGTCAGTCTGCAGTGAGGAGAATTAGAGCTGGCAAAAAGGAAGTGAAGAACTCTCTATTGCAGGATAAAAGTTGATGACAAAAAAATTGCAGCCCATGCACAGTTTTTCACCTTAGGGGTGGCTAATATCTGTAGTTCCCCTTGTTTTCTGACATGCAGGTTCTTAATGCGCCCAGTGCTCAGTTTCAGGATATTTCCAGTATCAGCCCCCATGAGGAGCAGTTAAGCTCCAATTTCAAATCTTAATCCTGCAGGGATCTATAAATGTATGTGTCTCTTTGCCCAGTTAAGCAGGTTTATGGCTGTCCCAGCAGCTCACCGACAAATTCTGATAAACTAAAGAGTGTCCTAAGCACTAGGTGTGAGTTGTGCTCTTTTGGACACTTTTCTTCCTGTGCTGATGGGTGTTTCAGTAACCCCTGTGAAGAACAGCTTCTGTACGAGACAGCTCATACTCCCTCCTTTCCTCAGCCCAGAATAGACTGTCGCCTGATGGTTATGACATTCTCCTGCCAGATGAAAGATATGGATTTGAGCAGCACAGGCAGCAAAAGGGAGTGAAATTAGATTTTCTCCATGCCAGGTTGATGTTCCATCAGGGGCAACATCAATCACCTTGTCAGTCCCTCTTTGAAGAGAAGTGCGTACAGTTCCTTTTTAATTTCTCCCACAAGTGATGACTGCAGGGGATGCTGCCGGGTGAAGCCTGTCTGGGACTGGCATTGAGGTGTTGGTGTCCCAGGGAGGTGTAGGCTGGTGCGGATCCCTCTTGGCTGAACCTTGCACGACACAAGGAGCATGAGTTAGCTGGGAAATAATTCCCCAGAGCAGCTAGGTGCCTGAAGGCTCTTGCAGTGCTGGCCTTACCGTTTGCATTCAGTCACTGCACTGCTTTGCCCCATACCTTGCCTCTAACAGGAGTCAATAAGAGTTGTTTGAGAGGACTGTGTGTCCTGCCCTATACCCATAGTGGGTGATGGAGATCCACCACTCTGTTGGTAACTTTCTCCTCCCGTGAGCTCTCTCTGCTGTTAACTAAGAGGTATTACAGTTGCCTGTAGCTGCAGTCAGCAGTGGCCCATTTTAAAAACAATAGAAAGTCATAATGATTAGCACTGGGGAGATTAAAGTTCCTTTTTAGATCGTGGCCTGATAGGCAACTGCTGTCGCAATAGCCGCTTTGCGAAGGCTGCAGATATATCAGTGGGGCGAATGTTGAGCTGCTGTGGTGCTGAAACGTTAGCCTGCTGAATCTTTCCATGGTGCATGGAAAGATTTACGGGTACAGTGATGCATATCTATCTCAGAATCATGTTCGGATTAAAAACTTCCTGCAGAGCTAATGTCAGCACAGGTTTCAGGTCACTGCTACAAGCTAAATCAGGTTAGAGATCAAAACCAGCAGGCAGGTAGGAGGCTTGCAGCTATCAACTGGGATAATCTGAAGCATGATTTTTTATGGCTGCACCTGTAATGACATATACAAGCAGGGAATGGTTGTGGTCTGGAATAAACTTGCTGGCTTGCCTGGATCTGGTGAAAATTTCACGTGGTTTTCAGCATCAAAATACTAAGCAAAAATAGCTGGTTGGATCCAGCTGAAGTCACTTGAGTTATAATGAAGAATGAATTGTCCTTGTATGCCTGAGTTCAGGTTTTACTTACAATCTACAAGCTATTCCTGAATTATTTTCATTAGGCAATCTGTGTAAAGAGACACTTGTTATACATAATAATTCTAGCTGTTATTATTTGCGCAACCTCTGAATTTTGTATACTACAAATTTAGTATATAAATCATAAGGTAGGCAACTGTTTAATATGGTTTGGGTTTTGCATCAGGTGACTCATGCCACGGGATTTTTAAATAACTAAGAAGCAAATTGTTCAGTTGCTGCATAGGTGTGATAATTGAACCAAGAGGTTTATTTTTGTCCATTTATTGATGTCGAGGGAAAACAGTACAGTTATGAAAATGGAATAAACTGCAAAGGTTTTGTTCAGTTCCTGCAGGCTGATTGGGACAAATGACTTTCCATTCCAGTTTTTATGAATATAGAGTTTTCTGAAAGCTTTACAGCACTACGGGAAAAGGAAATTGCAGGCAATAAATGATGTGAGATGGTTCATGTTATTGGGAAATAGAGGTTTTATCTGAAAATGTGAGAGGTACCGTTCTGCTGTATTTCACTTTTTTGAGCAGGAATCAAATGCAGTGATTCGTACCTTATTATGGACATGGAAGCAGCTTGAGACATTTGCCTGTATTGCAGACAGAATCCATAGTGCAGTCAAGGCTCAGTGCAGCCATTTGCTGTGCAGCTTTTTTGTCTGTGGCCAGCAAGTAGGCAGCAGTGTCAAGCCTTTTTGTCCCCTGTATTGCAAGGACAGTAAGGAGGCGGCCACAGAGTTCCATGCTGGTTTATTTGTCTTGGTCAGTGAAGGCAGCAGGTGTGTGTATTTCCACACCTTAATTCAATAAATAACGCTGCTTTTTTTATGGAACTGAGTTTGAGTAAACAGTTCTTGCAGCATTAGAGAGCTCTACCTATCAAGACTTTTTAATGAACCCAGTGTCTTATTATTATATTCTTTTTTTTTTTTTTCCTATGTAGAAAGCAGAAACATGGCAACAAAGGAAAAGCTTCAGTGCTTGAAAGATTTCCACAAGGACATCCTCAAACCTTCCCCTGGCAAGAGCCCGGGGACGCGGCCTGAGGATGAGGCAGAAGGAAAGCCGCCCCAGAGGGAGAAGTGGGCGAGCAAGATTGACTTTCTGCTGTCCGTGGCTGGGGGATTTATTGGCTTAGGCAATGTCTGGCGGTTTCCGTATCTCTGCTACAAAAATGGCGGAGGTGAGTATTTATTTCCTTCTTGTGAATCAGTCTCTCTGCCTCATACTTGCTCTTTTTAGTGCCTTCTTCCCGTTTTTAAACAGTCATTCAACATCTGTTTTCTGCCTTTTTTTCACCAATCTTTGGGAGAGATTGTGTTTTTTTACTTAATAGATTTTGTTAAATTCTATGGAAAACCAACAGTGGTTTGAGTTTCATACTGCTGAACCTTTTGTACTCTTTTGTTCTGCTACTATCGAGTCTGACTCTGATACGCTATTATCATAGACTCCTATTCTGTCATACAGTTCAAATAGAGAGTTACACAAGCTAAGGGAGTGACTCGATGTTAATAATCAGACAAAACATCAAACAATGGTTTCTGTTGGATTTCAGAGTAAGAGCGTTCTGAGTCACGTGAAATTGTTGTGTGCCTAACCCCATTGTTATTGCAGATTTTCGTCTAAAAAAGGTAAGACAGTGCCCTTCCATTTGCATGCGCCCATTGCACTTGCAGTATATAAATAAGAGCAAAAATACCTCTGAACTAAGATTGTTGAATGCTGCTATTAAAGTATCAAATATATTTTGTTGTTTCTATACATCTGTTAATAATTTTTAAACTGTTCTGTGTAGAGTCACTCACTTTATCCTCATTTTATGCTATTATATTTTCTCCACAGGTGCATTTCTTATTCCTTATTTCATTTTCCTGTTTGGGGGAGGTCTTCCCGTCTTTTTCCTGGAGGTGGTGCTAGGACAGTATACCTCTGAAGGTGGAATTACATGCTGGGAAAAGATCTGCCCTATTTTCACTGGTTAGTATCTCTAATTGTCCCTTACTGCTTGAAGACACCTCTGTAAACCAGGAAGAGCAATGCAGTTCCCTTTGTGTCTATTCATTCAGCTATTTGCTCTAATAATTGAAGATATGATATTGGTTCCTGGAAAGGTAGAAGTAGGAGAGTCTGAAGGACAAAGAGTTGTATTGATTTTGATGCAGTCATCTTGTTAACTGCCAATAAGTGAGAAACAAACGGCATATTTTGCCTCAAAAAGGCAACTGCACATTTTATTCACTGGTATCATACAGTGTGTTGTTTTAGAAAGTTAGCACCTTTTACATGCCCTTTTGCAAAAACATCTTCAAAATATCATTCCGGTCTGGAAGTCAAAATGCTTTGGCCATATGAGAGCTTATCACTGGCGTCATTCGTCTGTTACTGATAACACCAAAACCTGCATGGCATCTTGTGCAGGATTCAGAGACAGGACTTCGGTCATAACTGAGGTTTCCTGGCAAACAATCGTGTTGGTCTCCTGTTATTCAAGGGCTTTTGCTGGCAAATGAAGAATCATTCAGTGCTCACAGGAATTATATGAACGCTACTCTGAAAGTTAAGTAGAACAAAAAACAAAGGGCAGGTTAGCAAAATCACTGAGGGTGCTGCCTTGTGAGTAGATTCCCTTCTGCAGCCTAACAGCACATGTAGAACTATGAGGAATAATTGCGTTAAGTAGTGGGGCACTCTTCCCAATCACATTCAGAAAGAAGGGGCATTTCTCACTGGTACATCCCTAGCTCTGCCACTGCTGCTGTTACCCAGCCCTTACATCACTCCACGCAGCAGGGAGGGCATTCCCTGGAGCTTACATTCACACCTAAAACTCAGAGTGCTACTGAGCTTGATGTAATAGTGCTGCTTTATCTCCATTTTCTTCTTCCTCCTCCTCCCACTTCTATGAAACCTTTTCTCTAAAGGAGGAAGAATGAATGTTCCTAGCTTAAATAGCAATCTCCCAGGCGTCCATAATGAGAAACTGTTGCTCTAGTAATGTGGCTAGCTGTATATCCTGAATGAAGTGCAGCTGTGTGGAATAAATAGCACTTGGTCTGATTGCTTACACCTAGTTTAAAGATGAACTCTGCTGGTAATGACTGCTGTTACAATAAGGTTTGAAGCTACAAACACAAGGTAGATATCACAGGTGCTCTGATAGCCATCAGGATGTTGTTAAAGGGAGCCTCGTAGGCTTTTCATCCTCTCTGGGGAGTCTGCTCCAAGTTTTGTAAAGGAAACCTTTTTATTTCTGTCCTTCCTAAGTGCCAAACCTCACTCCTGCATGTTTATATGCTATAGACTGTAGCGTAGTCTATATACTAAAAGATTTTCAGAAAATGAGGCTTCTCAGAGTTCTTTCACTTTGTATTTACAAAAATAGTGACTGCTTCTGACTTAACATGTATAGATCAGCCAGCGGTGCTTAATTGCCAAGGTAAGAGAGATAGCAGCTTCAGGAGAACAGTTGTGGTATTTAATTAAAGCCTTCACCGGAACAACATTCCACCACCTCCCTAAGTTGTATAGCACTCGGCCTTATCTGCCTGTGATCCTGCTTTTGAAAACAAACAGGGAACATTTTTTATCGTCAAATATTGATAGCTAAGTTAAACATTGATCTAATTAACCATAACAGCTACAAATATCGTGCTTCCTTTGCACAACTGAAATTGGGTCAGAAACAGCAGCTTTCACTTCGATAACTCTGGAATTTTCCTTTTTAACTCATTCAAGAGTTGTCTTTTTTTGCACACATACAGAGCTGAGCCGGTTGATAAGAGTGGTGCACAGCCAAGCTGTCTCTGGGGAAGCTGCATGGCAGGACGGTGTGCTGAGGGTGGGGTTACCCAAGCAGGTACCCGAGATGTGAGATTGTGTAACTCAAATAAATAAAGTGTAACGCTTTAACTTTTTTGTCATAAGGCCTGATATAGTTGGGTTACGGTAAAATTGGGTAGATTCCCTGCATCTCTTCCCCTTCAATCTCAGCAAACCATAGCCTGAAGCTCTGAGTGCCAGTACAAGTCAAAGTCAGCACTTATGTGGAAGTTCACTTACCAACAGCAGGGTGGGAGAGTGGGATACAAGTCCACAACACAGCAGGAACTGCAGAGTTGCAACAGCTCCTTGACCTCACAAGGCACCCTAGCAAGGACCACGTATCACATCTGTGCATGTTTCCTTTTTCTTTCCCTCTCGCCAGGAATTGGTTATGCTTCCATAGTGATTGTGTCCCTTCTGAACGTGTACTACATTGTGATCCTGGCCTGGGGACTCTACTACCTTTTCCAGTCGTTCCAGAGCGTCCTGCCCTGGGCACACTGCCACCAGAAGTGGAACACGCCAACCTGCGTGGAAGACACTCTCAGGAAGAACAAAACCCTCTGGATATCACTGAATGCCACTAATTTCACCTCTCCTGTCACAGAGTTCTGGGAGTAAGTACTCTATTTTCATGGCGCCTTTGGTATGCTGTGGGGGATGCCGAGGGTCACGAGATTTTGCAGAAGTTTAATGGGGAGTGCTAGATAGAAGAAGAGAATGGCTCTGGATGTCACTCATTTAACAGACTGGTAAGTCTGGGAGCAGCAGAGGAGGTTGTTGGATGTATAATCACACTCAGCCTAGAAAGTACAGGGAGCCCTAACAGCCCAGTGTAATATATAGTTAGGAGGAAATCCAGTTCATTTCTTGTCTGGGCTTCTCCAAATTCAGCAAGAGAATAGAAACAAGTCACTTCAGATGTCCTGGCAGTAGGGATTTAAAACAGAAACAGTGACAAGTCACCACTTCTGTAGTTGCCTCTTCCCGTTATCATCTGCAGTGCACTTCATGAAGCTATAACTTATATTTAACTTATATATTTTAACTTATATAACTTATATAACTTTGACAGAGATACAAGGCATGACCTCCTCAGTAAAACTGGCAGAGGTGTTGTCCTGTATTATAGGTTTCTCTGGTCATCTTCCATCATTTTCTTCTGCAGACCTTGAGGAGTTCTGTTCTACTCGATCCCTGGATTCTGTCAGGCTCAAGCTGCTTATTTCAGTTTCCCTGTTATTTTTCAAGTTTGAAATTATATTGCATAATTTATTTCTGAACAGGCATGACCTTAAATCTCGGAGTGTTTATACAGTCGTCAAAACATAGCAGCAGAGGAAGACACCTGTAGGGGAACTTTAATCCAAAGGATCTATATATAGCTTGGGAAGAAAATCTTCTTTTTTTCTTGGCTTGATGTGATAATCGATTAGCAGTAGAAGGAGTTTGTGATCCAGCTTATCTTTCAACATGTTTAAAATCTGTTTGGTTCCCCCATGAACTTGTACCTACTTCTCTATTTTTAAAAGGAAGCTTCAGCCAATAGCCCCAGCGGGAATTATGTCCATGCCAAATATATCTGGCATGCCTTAGGTTTACAAAAAATAGTATTACGAACTGTGCTAAAATTTGTAATGCAAGAGCCAAAGTACAGAGTGCAGAGCAGGTCTTGATGAGCAGTTTGTCAAAATACACTGGAGATCAATGTGAGGAATGGGGTGCTGGCTGAAAGAGCAGCTGTTTTCCCCATGCCACAAACACTGCCTTTTCTTGCTGAGTGACTGATACTCTCCCAGGTGTTTTCCTCCCTTGTGAGTGGAGGAGCAAGTAAGGAAAGATTTGATAAATGGCACCTTTGGATATTTTGGGAAACCTGAAGGCAAGTAATGGGAGAAGAGGAAGCGATTCTTACTCCTTTGCACCCTCCCACTCTGAATCCAAGTGGGTCTTGAATCCAAGTGAACAGCTGTTTTTTGTAGGATGTTCAAAGGTCTCAAGGCCTTGGTAAAGAAGCGTGTGCTGCCATGACATACAGTTACTCTCCCAGGACTTTAGGAGCAGTGTGTTCATCTTAATTTTGTGCAGTAAGTTTGCTCGCTGGTCCTCTTGTACCATTCATGAGCTTAGGAGCTTCCTGATCAGGCTGCAGAATTGTCCTGCTGGCCCAGGAGCTTCTGTTCCTGCAGTGCACAGACTTAGCAACTCACTTGTCTCCATGAGGCCCCAGCTGGTATGTCTTCTTTAGGAGACTGAGAAGGTGACTGATCCCATAAAGAAGAGTGAGTAAGGCTTTGTGTGGGAAAGTGAGCAGTAAAAGAAAAGGCGTGATAAAAGATTGAAGAAGCCAGCAAGGTGGGACAGTAGTTGAAGGTAGGGCAAGTTAAGATGGGAAATGAACTCAAAGGCAGGAGAGCAGCAGGGTATAAGGAATATATGGAGAGTTGGTGGACCCCTTCAATGGGATCCAAGACTTTGGGGGACACCAGACACCATGGGTTGCCCTGCAGCAGGTACAGGGTGTTTATGGGCTGGGGGAATTATGTCCCCATGGATATGAAACTTTTAGTTAACTTTCCTCTAAAATATATCAAGTTTCTGCCCTCAAAACTCTACAAGCTGTACGAAATCCTCCTGTAGGCACTGCCTAGTGCATGTAGTCAGGCTGAGGGTGCCCAGGGCTGAAGAGGAAATTCTCAGTCCTCACAGTGCTTTCCCTTTCCTTCCACCTTCCCCAGGCAAATAGGTTTGTGCCCCCATGTTTCTTTAGCATAGCAGAGCAAAGGTTGTTCAGCAACCAGTGTTCATGGAGGCAGCTTCCCGTGTTCTTTGTGGCCACTTTAACTTTTGTCCTCAAATAGCATTTCTAAACATCATGAACTAAACTCCTCCCTGGACTTGTGCCAGGGAGGGATTTGGCTCCATACTACTAATAATACAGACATACTGTCCATAGCTCACAGTTTCATCACGAGCAAACTGTCCTTAACAGATTGAGCTGCCTTCGGGACTCACTGCTCGTACAGAAGTATTAAAAATAGCTGTTCTCTCTGCATAAACAACTACTGGTGTCTTCAAGTAAGGACAGAGAGAGATCACTCAGCTCTGCTGTCATTAAAGTAACGTAGATTTTACAAGGCTATACTACTATGCTTTATGGTTCTGAAATTAAAAATAATCTCAAGAACTTTATGAGTACTTTGCCATCATAGACTATGCCAGCTGCCAGCCAGCCAGCTACCTACTTCAAAAGGACAGGTCAATAAATAGCCTTTAACTGAAGATATCCATCTGCTTTGTGGCACAATTAATTCCAATTTAATTTAGGGGTTTGAGTATTTGGTTTCTGAAACCCAATGCTGTTCTTATTGTGGGAGATTTATGTAGTGTCCTCATCGCTCCTGCTTTGTAAGGCTAACGCTGCAGAGATATAATTGACCACATTGATGCATTAACCTCTTCATGTTGAAGAACACGTGTCCTTCTCAGCCTGGCTGGACATATAGTACAGCCTGACATTTCAGTTCATTTGAATTAATGTTCTGTGCAAATCACATGCTTGCTTGAGCAGCAATAAAAGGGGGTTAAGCAAATCTGGCTTTGTATCAGGGACTTACCTCTTGGTATCACATGCTTCAGGTCTTATTTCTGAAGACTTTATTTTAAAGCCCCAAACCTTAAAGGCTTACACACATATTAATGCATAAAGGATAATTGTTATGGGGTAATTATGGTTGAACAAAACCTCTGATTGTCTGGTGCTGGCCAAGTGTTTATAGATATTGGGTAATCAGCAGACTTCATTCGCCCAAATCCCAAGAAAGACCATCACATGCTCATGGCGTGTAATCTTGAGGGGAGCAACACAAAAATGAAGTAAATCGAGGGCAGCTGTCTCTGCCTTTGTGGGGGAAATGGAGAATTTGAACAGTTGCTTCATGCTCTCCTTTGTAATAGCTTTCTGGTACGTACTGATTCAGTGTGAGCTATTCATGTCTATCAGGGCTCGCCTTTCCTGGTATGCGAGTCCTGGCTGCATTCACTTAATTAATGAGCTGGAATATCCTTCAAGGATTGCATAACTCTCCTCGATTTGTTTTTGTTTATGTTCTAGAGCCAGTTGCGGCTCCTGTTATGTTTCCATGCTACACATCACTAGAAGATACAACAGTATGAATAAAATTCAGGAATTCATGGTTGCAAAGAACTCAGCCCCAGCCTGTTGCCTGATACAATATTAAAGACAGTTAATGACAGCATCGTGACTATAAATTATAATTAGCAACAACTTTGTGCATACATAGCATGAAGAGAGTTGAGTGAGTGAGGTGAGCAAGCATTGCTCAATCTAGGTAGCAGTGGGTTGTGTAACAAAACTGAAGAGGTGCTGGCACAGCCTGGGTTCTGCTGCTTCCTGAAGCTGAATTTTCAGGACACTGCAAATCCAGGTTGAGTGGTTTTTTTCTGCAAAAAATGCTGGTTTAGGTTTCATGAAACAGTTTTAACTCTTGAGGACTCGCTGGTAATTCTGAGTGGATTCCTTAAGGTAGTAAGGAGCCTTTGTGAGACCAGATAATTCAAGATAGGGAAAGGTAGCACATCACTTTGTGTGCTTGCTGCCAGGCCACAGAGAAGTAACATAGCTGGCTCTCAGTGACCCATGGGGTGCCTTCCAGGAGAGCTTGACAGGGCTGCTGGGCATAGTTTGGATGAGACAGCCATTCACTTTCAGTTCCACTAATGAAAAGCAATGAAGTCTCAGCTGAATGCATCCATAGATATCCTTATCCCAAAATGTGTTTGCAGTTAATTATTCAGTGCTTCCTGAGAGCTGGATCTATAGGTTGCCTATTACATTTTAATATGAACTGCCCATAAATTGGAAAATTGGCAGCTATTTCTTAAAAAAGCCATGAGAGGTTGCAGCAGAAATTTGTCATATAAATGTCATTTCTTCTTTTGTGTATTCACGGTGAGTTTTCCTTGATTTCTTTAGTCTCAGGTGAACCAGGACTGCAACTCTATGCCAGACATTCATTACTGAGGGGTTTTTCGTAACTGTTGAATAGCTGTGCTGATTAGAGCAGACTTACCCTGTCTGGTGCCATTAGTCCTTTCCCATAACAAAATGCACACCCGTTCAGGGAGAATAAAGTGTTTGATGTGAGAACACATTCACACAGGTAATCCAAGTCAATTTGGTCAACAGAATCACAAAAACAGACGGATGAAGGTTTGAGTCCTATTAAGCTGCTCAGTTTAGGTTTTTTTCCAAAAACTTAATTGCAAATTTTCCATCAGTGACTTCATTCATTATTATTTCCTCTCTAGTTGAAACAAACAAACAAAAATGTTTAATTAATTCAAGGAAAAAACAAACTTCAGTGGTTTGTTTTGAGCTGGATCCACGTACGAAGCTTACACTGGCCCTAATCCTTAAGACCCATCTTAAAATAGGAATCTCTTTTTATTTATTAACCTAAGTTCAGCAAATAGTTTGTGCTAGCTCAGGGTATGGAAGTGATCACTGAGTGCAGGCAAGACAATGCTTGTGTGCAGGGCCATGCGGGTAATGGAAAGAAGAAACGTGGGTGTAGGATAGTGAGAAATGTCTGCAATGGAGTGAGGAGGTGGGCAGTGCTGGGGTGAGTTTATCTTACACCTTCAAGCAGCAAAAATGTAAAAGCCACACTGATTTCAGAATAGTTTCTTAGCTCATACTGAGGTAACTGTGGGCTGCTGAAAGAGCTTAAAATGAAATGCTGCACAACATCCTAAACAAAAGAGTGTCACAAAGCTAGGGGAGATCTAGGCATGCACAGCTTAGTTTTGTTCACTTAAGCTGTTCTGAATTAGCAGGCAGAAGGCTGAAATCTACCCGTGCATGTGTTGCCCCAAGCACCATCCTGTACTTGCAGACATCACAACAAGACTCAGTATCACGCTGCTCATGCCTCTTTCTCTTGTTTTGTTTCCTTTCATACACTTAGGCGCAATGTACTGAGCTTGTCCTCAGGGATTGAAGATATTGGTATTATCAAGTGGGATCTGGCACTGTGTCTCCTCCTTGTCTGGGTGATATGCTTCTTCTGCATTTGGAAAGGAGTCAAATCCACTGGGAAAGTAAGTGCTCTTTCACCCTTTTTACAATCACTGCAGTTAGTAGACAGCAGGGATACAAAGTAATGTTCTTCTTAAATGTGCTCATAATTGCCTTGCAAATAGTTGTATTTTTGCACTGAATAAAGCAGGGATTTGGATTCAGCTGCCTCTGGAAAACCATTGCCAGTGCCCAAAATGCCTGCGAGTCAAGTAGCCATTCCTGGAATGGCATCAAGAAGCAGACACTGGCATGTTTTGCTTCTCTGAGGACAAGCATCCCACTGATGCACGTAATGAGCTTGGAGAGTCTTAGGCTTATGATGCGCAGAGCTCTGCACTCCCTGCCCATGCTATCGCACCAGCCAAGTTCATTCTCAGTGTAATGGGGTGGATGTTAACATAGCTGTGGTAGGGATGTTTTAAGCCAGTGGAAAATGCTGGATGCGTAGCATTTTTGAAATGCCGCTTGCTTACTTAAGAGCTCTGTGTAGACAGAAAAGACTAAACTTAGGTGCTTGTTTACAGGCACTGTCCTTAACAGAGATCCTGGTTATATTTTTTATTTAGGCTTACTATGTGCTCTTTGGAGTCGTGTTTTTCTCCAAAGGATAACAGTTACATCATCCCTGCGCCTCATCCTACTCCAGCACAAGAAACAAATTATAGCATTCTTGGCCACTCACTAAACAATTTGAAGCATGATGTTATCCCCTTGCATACAGTAGTGCTTTTAAGCCTTGTTTCCCTGAGAAAAGGCTGTTGATGCCATCTAACTTTCAAACCTATTGGTTGAGTCAGTTTTTTGGGTAAATCTAATAGGAGATAGGGAGGTCTTAGGATATGAAGTTCCACATGTTTCTGGTCAGCTGGGTGGAAGGGAGCGACTCTGTTTGCATCCTAGCTGAGAAAAAGCTAGTGCATGAACTCATCTTTTGTTAGACCTTAGGGAATTTGAGAGCAGAGAGCTAATATGAGCTTCTCAACTGCAGAAAACACGTTATTTAGCAGTTTTGTCTCCTTTTGTGTTCCAGAATCAACAGGGGGACAAAATTCTCTAGGAAACCAGTCCTTATTAGTTCCACTGTTGACTAAACTGCTTGTTTTACTGTCGTTTTCTATGTTGCTTTCTGTGATTTTTATCACGGAGCCTCATTAAAATCATGCTGGTGCCTTGTTCTGGATTCCTGCCAGTTGTGTCCCAGAGAACAGCTTCCACACCTCTAAAGTACATGTTGACAAAAATGTTTTATTCTCTGTTCCTGCTGATTGAAGTGACCCGATGAGATGATGGTGTAAATTTTACAGTAAAAGAGAGCATGATAAACCTCCCATAGCAGCAGAGAGGAAGCACACGTTGCTGCAGTACTTTTTGTGAGCCTGGTTTCTGTTTGGTAGAGGTTAAGGTGGCTCTGAGGGATTTTCCAGGTTCCCTATGGCACATTATTTCATATCCCTGTGAATTTAACAGGTTAAAATGAGCTATCTGGCAGGTTTTACTTCAAGTAAACCCATCAAAATTTTCATCTTCTAAGACAAAGTTGGCAGTAGGAATTCACTGCCTCCTTTCCACAGTGCCTGAGCTCATAGGGGTGTGGAGCCAAAGCCCAGCAAAACCATTGGAAAGTCTCTGGTTGACTCCATTAACTTTGGGGTCAAACAAAAGTAAACCGTAAACTCTAATGGAGCACTTGAATTATTTGAGAAGTCTAGTTTACTTTAGCAGATCGCTGTTTATAGCACTTCCCTGGGTTCCAGTGTGTTAATGGCTCTTTGGAGAGTGGGGGGAAATCACTTAAATCTTGTAGTAGCATGTTGGACAAATAAACACTAAATTATGGGGAAAAAATAATAGTTGTGTTTGATCTCCAAAATTCCTCCAGTGTTACAAGAGAATTCTTACCTGGAGGGCAAAGGCCACTTTGTAAGTGCTGTGTGTTCAGCTCTTGTGGGCACATATGGGGATGTTGTTCTGGTAAGAAAACTTTAATCGGTCATAGACCTGGATCACATTAAAAATTAGAAAGCAAAGAAGACCACCTATTATCCATTGGCTTTGGTGAAAGTGGGCTAATGTGTAAGGCATATTATTTGTCAGGGGCAAATATACAGAGATTTCAAAAGAGGGCATTTAAAAGGGCCTGTGTGAAAAGGTCTGTCACCATGAATTATTATGGCCATGGAGGCTTTGAGTTCTCCTGGTTACTCTCAGAGGACACACTTAAAAAGAAGAATGGTGCATCCCCAGAGCTTTGCTGTAGCTAAACAAATTCTGGAAAACAAAAATATGTTTTAAATCAAGTCAGCAAACTGCAGTTACCTGGGGGGGATCATCTGACTATGAAAAAAGTCCTTTCTTGGACTCAGTGGTTCTTCACTGTAACACAGCGGTTACATGAAAAATGAGAGAAAACACTGATGAGTAAAGAAAACAAGATGTTAGAGGTCAGAAAGTGTGGGTCTAAAGATAGAACTGTCCAAATGCATGCTAAATTAACCCTCCTGCTGGAGATTAAAGCAAAGGGCTCTTTCATCAGATGAGCAGAAAGATAACGAAGAAAAGAAGCAGGCTGTTATTTAAATAGAGTAGAAATGGAAGTTAAAGATAATAAAAACATTCTCAAAACTGCATGAATGGAGCCTTAGTTTACACTAGTGGTGATGCTGAGTAAGCAGCAGGGGTAAAAAAAAGTTATGGGACTGGAAATTACTGCTATTGAAGCTGATGCCAACCTGAAGAAGGGTTTAATGTCTTCAGGTTGAAGGGAAGGGAGATGCAGGAGCGTGGACCAATTTATCTCCATCCAAATGAAGCGCTCCTTGAAATTGCCTATAGGAATGGTGGTGAGGCCACACAGCAAACAGGGTTAGCATCAGAACCACACAGCTGAAGAAAAGCAGAAGTGGTCTCTGTATTGAATTCCCACTGTTGGTTCTCTTTTGACTTTGGAGATGTAGCATCAAATGCCACAGACTAACTGTATGATTTCTTTGTATTCCCAGGTAGTGTACATCACTGCCACATTCCCATTCATCATGCTCCTTGTTCTGCTCATCCGTGGTGTGACCCTGCCTGGAGCTGCAGAAGGCATCAAGTTTTATCTTTATCCTGATATCTCACGGTTAGCTGACCCACAGGTATGGAACCAGGAGTGGGGAGCAGGATGAGAGGGATGGTGGAGGGTGATGGTGGTGATGTAATGGCAATAGATTTTTTTCCACAGTCTTTTGAGGTCCAAATATAACATGATCATTAATGCTGGGTTGTATTTTCCAGAGATCTGCTTGAGAAGGTCACTTGTTATATATGTTAATGCATCTTTTCATATATATGTGTGTGTGTGCATGTGTATTTTTTTGTGTGTCAAAGGACTCTGAGGCTGTAAACTCTGTCCTGTTATACAATCTCAGCTTTCTTGTTGGTAAGGTAAGGGAGATGCATTTTTTTTTAATGAGCATAGTCTAGTTTCAAAGGAGAGAAACGTGAGCTTCACAGATGGAGCAACAAACAGCAACTGTGAGTACCAGTGTCACCTTAGTACCTACTGCTCTGAAGGAGGAGACTGGGAAAGACATGAATGAAGTGATGCTATAAGGTGGAGAAAATTGCTTTCTGAGGGGCAGAGAAGATAGTTTGCCTTGGTGAGTGGCAGCTAGACTTACTATTTTCATAGGCTATGAAGATGAAGAGTCTGTGCTCACAAAGGACAAGTATGTGGACGTTTCAGCACACCATCCTATAGGGATCATGTGAGAAATGAAAAAAAGAAAACTAAAAACAAAGCAATACACTTGCCCTTAACCAAAAATAGAAAACTAGGGATCCTTGAAAATAATGGAGTGATTATCACAGTGAGACAGAACAATGTCTTTCTTTGCTATTTCTTTCTACTGAGTATTTGGCTAAAATAAAACTCCAATGGTAGGTAAATAAATGAAGCAGGAAAAGTGTAATTGAAAGAAACACTGTGGAAACTTGTTTCATTCTCTAGTCTTGCCCTCTATGTAAGATACATTGTTTATAGGAGACATTATATTTTACGAATGCATTATCTTTTATGGGACTCCATCATTTTTATGATCCACTGTTAGCCTTAAACCCTGTATTAGCTGATAACGTAAAAGAGATTTGTGCGAGCTGGCAGGTCCCATCCCTCAGTCCGACACAAGCATCATCTCCAAGGAGATACCACCAGTCAGGAGTGTGCTGGAAAGCAGTGGTGGGAGGGAGAAAATAATGGTTACAGTCTTCATTCTTACTTATTCCATTTCTTTGGTGGTTTCTACTGATGTTAGCAGGCTTGCATTTGCAGAAAGAAGTGAACAGATGTAATTCAGTGGATGCATTTTGATGTCTTTCTTTGTATTTATTAAGCTAGTTCATATTGTAATGTTATTTAATTCTGTATATGTTTTTAAACTATAATCAGAAGAAAGAATCACGAGGTCAGATAACGCATCTTATGCAGTGCATTGTATTTTGCTTGTTTTTCCCCCTCCCCTGTGGTTTTTTATCTTGCATTTAAATAGTTACAAAAACAGTTAGAAAATTAAGAAAATAAACAAAGTAAAAGAAAGTGTTTCTCAAGCTTTTCACATCCTCAGTTTAGTCACTGTCAGCTGATTCTAATTGAATGGACTTAAAACAGAAATGAGCAGTTTTATAAATACTTCTGCATTTCCTATTGCTCTGAAGCACGGTTATTGTTGCACCAACAGGAAGGATCAGCTGAATGACTAAGAGACCAGAAATACTAAGCCTCTCTGGGGAGGGAATATTGGAACTGTTGAAGAGTTGATATTCTTGTGGGCTGTGATGCTAACAATTCTCTTTTCCTTTCAAAAGCCAAGTTTGCAAATGTGATGTTCTCTTCCCCCCACCCCCTTCCCTGATCCCATATCTATCACCCTCATTGGAATCAATTATTTTGTTGATATTGTATAGTTTGAACTGTGTGTTTGTGTTGAGGGTTGCGATGCAGCAGTGCTGTTAGTAACAGTCTTTCTGTCTTTCCCTTTAGGTCTGGATAGATGCAGGGACACAAATCTTCTTCTCATATGCAATCTGCTTAGGAGCAATGACTTCCCTGGGGAGCTACAACAAGTACAAATACAACTGCTATAGGCAAGTTTCCATCTAAGGGGGTTTAGTGTTTTAGCTAAATGATGTAAATAAAGTAGGGACAATGGGTTAATTTTTTTTTAATTAACTTGCTCCATGACATATGTGTGACTTAGGGACTGTTTGCTGCTGGGATGCCTGAACAGTGGTACCAGTTTTGTGTCTGGCTTCGCAATTTTTTCCGTCCTGGGCTTCATGGCACAAGAGCAAGGGGTGAACATTGCTGATGTGGCAGAGTCAGGTACGATGGTATTGGTGGCAGTGGTGGTGGGCACTGCCGCCTAGCGTGTGAGCAAAGTTCTGCAGACTCAATCAGCTAACATCTAAGCAATAAAAAACAGAACAAGATTTCCCATGATCTCCAGAACAATAAGCACACTGTTGATTTGGGCTTTCATCGAGGGCAGTGATGGTTAGTGGGGTTGTATTAATTACTCTCTTGATTAACAGAGCAGTGAATATATTTCCTAGAATGTTCTAATCCATTTGAGTTGAGATTAGAGGGACGATAACCACACCATTATCTAGGGTCCAAAATGTCATTGACTCAAAAATGTATTCCATCCTTCTTTTCAGACTACCTTTATTTTCATTCAAACACAAATAGCCAGTACTGATGCATTTTTCATAGCTTACTTTTGCTTGCTCACAGCAGTGGGAGTATTATCTTGGCCTTTGGAAGGGACATACATGCATATATTCTTGAGTCTCACTAAAAGGCAGAGAAACTGGAGAGCTCCTTCTCCTGCGTGGTTCCTGTGGACCATGCCATCCATAGGAACTCTAGTTGTCACAGTCCTGCACTTGTCCTCTGTAGCTCCAGGATGAGGTTGATATAACTGTGAGAAGTTCTTTCTGAAACTGGATGCACGCTTTTATTCTTCCCTTATTTCAGAAGTGTTCTTCCCATTAACGTTCAGCCACGCACGTGCGGCTGATGGAGGCTAAATCCCCACAGCCTGTGACATTTGTGACAGATGACATTTCTTCCCCATGCGTATCTTGTCTGTGAGGGCAGGTGTAGCAATGTATTTGCACACAGCGCAGGCAGCTTAGATGGGAGTTACAATTCAAATATAACAAATCAGGCCTCAACAGCCTTGATGCAATCTTAAAGCTGATCGGATTCAAATAACAGTAATGTCATTTGAGTGCACTTTTGACATTTCTTTCTGATTCTATGTTTTGTTTTTTCTTTTCCTTCAATTTTAATTCTCCTGCGTAGCATTTGAAAGCTTTTCTCTGGAAGAATGCTCCTGTGAAGAAAAATTCAATATATCTCCTAATCATATGACTCCAGGAGTTAAGTCTTTAAGAAAGAATATCTCAGTTGACAAAAGCTAATGAAAATCTAATGACATTGGTGGCACCACTGGATTGACAATTGGCAAACCTCTTGCAAGTGCAATTAGTTAACGCTTTTGGCCACAGTGCTTATTTTGATCCCCAGTTGATTGCTTTGTTTGAAAACAGGAAGCAAGGGAATAATCCTATTGAATGAATCATAAATAGCACATTTTTTATAATATCTAGATGGATCAGTTCCAAGAGCAGCATTTTGAAATAGCTGCATGTGGTTGTATTATTTTTTTTCTGGTCAATATTTATGCTAATTTTGATTAATTAAATCTCTGATAAACAGGCAGCGATGTTTCCTGTCACTTGGCCTTTTTAAGAAGTAAACAATTTTATAGCAGCACTGCATTACTGACTGATTTCTTTAATGCAAATTGACCATCAAACTTAGTGTTTACATAGTATTTGTCAAAGAAGATTGGTATGATAATCCCAATTTTATAGCTGAGACAGTGAGGGCACCGATTGGCTTCTGAACTTTGCTTTCAGTTTCTTGCTTATTTTTGTGTTGATTCCTTAAGGTTTTCAAGTTCATTTCAGTTCAGCTCTAGTTACTGGTGGCCGGGCAATGCAAACACCTCAGCAGTTCAGTGAGTTGTCCATCACCTCTGGCTGAGCTTTGGCTAACATCGTAAGCCACATTTTTACATGATAGTAAGCATTGCTGAAATTATCCAAACAGCTTCCCATGGCTTTCTTTGCTGCCTTCCTCAGCAGAGGTCTGGTGTGGAGATGCTACAGACCATTTAGTCCCGCTGGGACAAGCGTCCCAGGGCACATACAGGGCCATGGAGGAAGCCCCAGCCAGGAGCTGGGGCTGACTTCTCAGAGCAGAGGCATTCAGGTGGTACAGCCTCTTTTTTGGGCCTTTTCTTTTTGATTTCTCATGACACAAGGTCAGAACTACTCCTCTGGATCAGAAAAAAGGTGAGCAGAGGCACCTCTGTTTGGCTCTAGCTCTGAGGAGAAGATAGCATCTGCAGTGGCAGTGCCTGTTGCTTGCCTTCATCTCTGCCCAGAGCGTTAAGTCCCCTGTGACCTGTGCGTGACACTGTTTATTTCCTTGTTTGCCCTCCTGCCATCCAGGAAACATCAATAAGTTTGCTAGCAGAAGAATGTCATGGTCACATTTTTACTTTATTTTTTAACCTGTGCCAAATTCAGCCTTGTAGCAGTGCTCCCAGCACACCTTGTAATCAGCAAGGGGTGGCTCCTGCTGGCTTCCACTGGCTTTAATAGGCTTACACCAGAGTTAAACCTCCTTTGGCTTCCCAAAGAAGTCAGACCTTTAATAAATAACATCTGATTTTAAAGGGAGGAAGCAAAGCATTGTAGGCACAAAAACATCACAGTGAGTCCTGCTTAAATTATACTGCATTTCTGTTTGGCTGAAAGAAATATTTCACCACACGTGCAATAACATAAAAGCTGCAAGAGGGATTAGGGCACTTGTGGTTTGACCGCAGTGCAGTGCAGGGACACTTTTAATGGCCAAAGCATACAGAATGGCAGCAGGTTTTGAGGAGAGCAGTTTTACATCTGTCTCATCAATTGCACAGATTAACTGCAAATGCCATCTAATAGCAGTTCTGCCTGAGGGAGGACATCCTGTAGCCATTGAGTTGGGGTACAACTCCCTCCCTCCCCCAGATTTGATACATACACCAATTTTTTGTATCTTCTGTCATATAAAATCTTAGCAGTGTTTCATTTTAAGTAAAATTAGTTGCTTGATTGTTGGCTAATTTGTATTTATTTCTGTTCAAATACTTTCAATGACTTTCAATGTCATTTTCAATGACAAAGTTTTCTTTAGTTTGAGGGGAAAAAAAATCATCTTGTTTTTGTTTTTTTTTTTACCTCTTTCTCTTGCTTTTTCCATCTCTCTTGTTGGAAAGGAAAAGTGGGAGGTAGGAAGAGCAGTCTTAGAGGTCAGAGTTCTGTCCCCACGCTGCAGGAGTTAAAAAATAATTCATTTTTACCTTTTGAAAATGGCTTAAATCCACTTCAAAATTGGAAAGTGTTAATCTTCAAGGCTTCTTAAAGCTGAGCCAGGTATTTCTGGGTTTAATCTGTATCTAAATCTGCCTTCAAATTCAGTTTCTATGGCCAATTTGAGAGCTTGCCATAAATGCCTGTTTCCTCATCATGTTCCTGTCTCACACTTGGAGAGGGCTCCTTCTCTCCCAGTAGAAACTCTCCCAAGCTATAGCTGATAGCACACAGCTCCAGGCCAATCCTTTGCAGATCAGTACCTGAAACCACTGCAGGAATGCTTGGTGTGTGGGTGTGAGTGGTCCATGGTGCAGCAAGAGCCAGGTTAGGAATGTGCATTCAACCAAAAGCCTTTGTTTTCCAGGGCAGAAAAGCCAGCCTCTAGTCCCAACCCTCTTGCAACCCATCCTACAGCTGTGGGTCATGTTGTTCATAGTCAGTGTCACTATGGCAGGTCTGCCTAAGCTGGCCAGGTGACATTGCAGGACTCCTAACTGCAGAAGGCATTTGTTTCAGGGACCTCAGCTGATAGAGCTAGGACTAGCCTGATCAGTGCAGCAGTAAAGGTTTGAAGAAGCAAAGGAGCAGTCTCTGAGAGTGCAAACCCTGCTCTAGAAAAGCCGGTTTTGGAAGTTGTGTCCAGAGTGAGGCAGTGGTTGCCTTAGTGAAGGCCCCTGGGAATTTCTGGAGCAGAGTCCCTTCCCTGCATACAAAAGGGTTTCATCAACATCACCTTCATCATGACCACGTGGGCTAGCTGTGGGGTTCTGCCTTCCCCTGGGTCATCCCTTCTCCCCCCCAACCCCAAAACTGACCTGTGTCCCTGTGGGCAGGTGTAGGAACACCTCCATTTCTGGCATGTTTGAGACAGATGTTAAAACTGGCGATCAGTTAGCAATGCCTCGGGGGTTGGCCTGTGGTTTCTGCTGTAGTCATGCGTGCTTCGTTTTCAGATAAAAGAGCCAAACTGTTTCACTTCTGGTATTTCCAGCCGCGTTTGGATTTATCTGAACGGAACCAGGCATTCCTGCATTTGAGTGTGCTACCTTTACCAAAGAGCTGGGACTTACTGTTTCTCTTCCCTTCCCCTCCCCCTTTCCTATTTTCTCTTTCTCTAGGTCCAGGCCTGGCCTTCATTGCCTACCCAAAAGCTGTGTCCATGATGCCACTGCCCACCTTTTGGGCAATCCTTTTTTTTATTATGCTTCTGTTGCTTGGACTGGATAGCCAGGTCAGTACAATGGGTAAGAGGTGCATGACTTCTCATCTCGATGCTAACTGGGCAAAGCCAGTTATGCTGGCATGAATTATAGAGGAGAATTCTTCTAATGCTGCCTATGAGGAATTCATCTGTGTTGCTTTTTGATGCAGGGGCTATGTGTGATAGATCTGTGGCTGCTGACTGATAGCATGATGTTGCTTAGCAAGTCTTTGTCATCAGGAGCTGGCAGAGAGTGCAAGAGAGACGTTATCCCTTACCTAAATATCAGTGCAGTCCGTCCCCAAAATACCAGCATTTCCTTTATGCTGCATTATTTTCCTACTTTGGAGAAGAACTTAGAACTGAGTTTAGGAATTTAGAATCCTTTGAGTTGGAAGGTACCCTAAAAGGCCATCTGGTCCAACCCCCCTGCAATGAACAGGGACACCCACAGCTCCATCAGGTGCTCAGAGCCCATCCAGCCTGACCTTGGCTGTCTCCATGGATGGGGCACTACCATCTCTCTAGGCAGCCCGTGCCAGTGCCTCACCACCCTTATCAAAAGAACTTCTTCCTTATATCCAAGAAGACTGCAATCTGTTCCACAGAGTATTTCATGCCCTTGCGATCACCTGCAGTTAGTAGACACCACCATTAAAATGCTTTGTAAGAATTAATAGCTTAATGGAGTACTGACTTCAAAGGTTACCGAGAGCCAGAAAACCTCTAACTGCAGCGTCATCATGAGGCACGAAAAGCACAGAATGTCTCCCTGTATCCGTGGTGGCTTTACAGTCCAATCCTGCTGACTTTCACATCCGTGTGCATTCAGTGTCTCTGAATGGTACAGAACACTTCCAGTGTTCTAATTGCATAGCATGCACTGCTATTAATTAGTGACCACGAACAAATCAAAAAGTTTAGTCCAAGAAGTTAACGTTACTTTTCTCACCGGTTGCTTATAGGAATGCTGAACTGAATTTCACAAGTGAGCCTGTAAATCATTTCTAGATGGTTCACCTCAAGGAAATATATGTGGCAAAGGATTATGCAGTAACTACACATTCAAAATTGCTGAAGCTTTCAGGGCAACAGGCAGCTTTCTGCACTCAAATGGAAAACAACTGGGATTACAGAAACTCAGTCGTTGAGGGTGAAATGTTTATTTGTCCTCTCTTGTGTGAAGATAAATATTTAAATAGGTTTTTAGCCAGTTGTTCTCTCTTATGTTTTTGATACTCTGGCCCAAATTGCTGTTTACGTTTCAATCTTTGAACTCCAATGAGCAACTTTCAATCACTGCACAGTGAATTTACAGGTTTCCAATGCTGTGGTTCAGCAAGTCTGTGCTTATGCAAATTGGAAGCTGTCTGGTAATTTTAAAAAGCTCTTCAGTGCGTAGAATGATTAAAACTAATTGGAGCGCTTAATTTCTCTCCTCCACCCCTCTGCTTTGGTTTTGTGTTGGTGGGTTGTTTTTGGAGTGCAGTCAAGCAGGTTTCTGGAATGCCAGAGCAGGTTAAGATCAAATCAGACCAAAGGGTGTTTAGGAGGAAAACCAGTTTTCAGAAGTCATAACAAGACAGGAGGCAACAAAATCCAATGGGGTTACTGCTGGACAGCTGTCTCTTCAAAAAGATGTTTCAGCTCGTGGTCAAAGAAGGGGTGTTGTTATAAAGCCCTTCTGGGTTGTGTAAAAGGAAAGAGATACTGGGTAGGAAGAGGAATCTATGACAGAATGATGTTTCATAGATTCCCTGTGAGAAATGGCTGGTTTTAAGATAACGTATACACTCCAAATAAAGATCCTTTTTATGGAGGCAGCCTTGGTTGTCCATGGTATCCTCAGGCTTTCAGTAGTCTTTGTGCTCTTGTACCTTGCCAGGTGGAAAGTGCTGAGTGATCTCTGGATGTTTTCATGAGGAGCTCAGCAGTCACTGTGCTCAGTGGGTGAAAGGCATCTGCTTTCCAGTAAACTTTGAACTTCTATTCAAATTTGGTTAACTCAGGTTACAGACCTTACGTGTGATTTTCACATGGCAAGTCAGTACAAAAGCTGGTTAGATTTTAGCTAACCTGTTCAGGGCTTTGGTTTTGTTTTATCTGTGCAAACAGCTTACCAGGCCTCTGTATGGGAACTGTACCAAGAGTTTCATCGTGGTTGATGAAGTGTCCCAGAGCTTCAGCCAGAAGAACTCTGCTCACCAATACAGAAAAGACAAGTTCAGACAAGAGGGGCTGCTAGTTCACAACAAAGCCTGCTTTCCCTTGGCTAGATTTGCTTTGGCAAATTCAGGAGTAGAATTATATCCAGCTGTGGAATTAATCTAAGTAGTACCTGTGAGGTTTTCTGGCACATAAAAAAAGCTCACCTGATTGGTACTCACTTACCTTGGGCAGCTCAGGCTTTTAGAGTGTTTTCTCTGTGCCTCTCTACCAGCATGCCTTGCGTATTCATCTGGAACAACTACAACATAAAAGCCACATAAGTGCCTTCCTGTCATCAAATTAAGTTCCTTTATCCTTGTGGCTTGTGTTCACAAAGCCCCTTCAGTAGTTTGCAAGGATGCTAAGAAACCTATGTAAATTCTGAAGGCTTGTTCCAAACTGAAAATGTCCCCCAGACTTTAACCTTTAGGTTACAAAGAAGTAGCTTCTGTTTTCTGCAGAATTTTGCCACAGACTGAGGTTGAAGCATTGCTGCGGAGCACTTAATGATGAGATAGGATGAAATGCATGGCGGATGATTTTTAAGTCACTTCTTTCTGTTGTTTTCCCTCTTCAGTTTGTTGAAGTTGAAGGACAGATCACGTCATTAGTTGATCTGCACCCATCCTTCCTAAGGAAGGGTTACCGACGGGAAATCTTCATCGCTATAGTATGTTTCCTTAGCTATCTTCTGGGACTAACTATGGTGACTGAGGTATGTAACAGCATTGTAGGAAATTGCTTAAATTGCTTCTTTTTTGTTGTTTAAAGCCATTTTTAGAGCTGTTTTAGCTGTGAATCAGAATTAGCCACTCAGGGGAATGACGTTCTTTTAAGTTTAGAGAGCTTTTTCCATCCCTAGATCTAAGGAAAAGAGTAATGAATTCTCATTAATTTCATTCTGGTCTACAGTTCTAATCAGCATGAGTATGAATATTAACAACAGGCTCCAAATGATGAAACACATGGAGAACCTTCAGTAGAGCAAATTAAGAACCCATTCAGTGCATGCAGGGAGAAAAAGATTTTGTCTGAGTTCAACTGATTTGGATCAATTAAATATTCTTGAATTGATTCTATTATGAATAATAATGTTCCAGTGGCTGCACTGTTGTGTAACTTACCTTCAAAATAAAATCTAAGCAATATTTTAAAAACAACTGGAAGAGGACAATTGTGGGAACTGAAATAGCATTTATAACTGAGATGCCCAAAAAACTTCCTTTTTCAAGTACAAGTTCAGGCATACATAGTTCAGTGTAGTAAGAGGAGGAGTGGAGCAGAGCAGCGTAAATAAACAGAGTTAGAAAGGAAAAGGTTCCAATGAAAAAAAGTCTTTTCACTCAGACTGTAAATACAGACCCCCCCCCCCCCTCTGATGGTAGTTTGAGTGTTTTTGATGCGCTACTGTTAAAAGACCTACTGTTTCTTTACGTCACTTGTTCCTATAAATGACCATCCTAAAATACTTCTAAGAAGGAAAGACTTAAGTGTCTCAGTAGATTATACTAAGTGGCTTAATTCTGTTTGATTGTCATCTTGTTTAGAATGTTTCCTACAGTAAACAGCACATACCCTGGGGAAGGTAATGCCACTTTCTTGCTATTTCTGCTTGTTGGGCAGCAGTCACTAAGCTCTGCTGGCAGATTTTACTGGGAGCTGGGCTTGAAGTATTCAGAACTTTTTCCTGATGGATCCTAATGCACCGTGTCTCTCTCTTACAGGGTGGCATGTATGTTTTTCAACTCTTTGACTACTATGCAGCTAGTGGTGTATGCCTTTTGTGGGTTGCATTCTTTGAATGTATTGCTGTAGCCTGGGTTTATGGTAAGTGAGAAGCCTTTCACCTGATGCTTTGGGATGAGTTAGTGACAATGTTGACAGCCAAACATTTAATCATCAGCCATCCCAAAATCACCTTCCCAGCAGCAGAGATGTGCCATTAGTATCGATTTGCTCTTAGAGACAAAAGTGCACCTGGGGTGAAGCCAGCCTTCGGTGTTTTTCCACATGGAAATGAATAGTTTTTTTCATTGCTAATTAATAAAGGCACAATTAAGCATTTACATGAGTTATGTTTAGAGAGCAGAGTTGAAAGTCTGGCCAGCCATGATAATTTGTGCTCGTCCCTGAGAGTTTTGTTTCAAAGCAGCAATGTTTGCAAAGGCCAAGCCAGCCAAACAGAAAATAGAGAAAGAAAGCTGGCAGAAAACTATATTCTGTCCCCTTATTTTTAGGTGATGCTGAGTACCAAAATCTGCAAGCAGCCTTCATTGCTACCTGAGATTGTAGCTGAGGAATGATCAGTGTTTATCACTGTTTGCTTCCCTGATTCTTCATATACTCCATTTTCTTAAGAAAGCAGAACAAGCCAGGCTTTCATTTTACACCAGTCCAATTTCTGTGGAAGCTGGGTGTACCAGTTGCTGTTATGTTCTTCCCATGATGATCCCTCTGGCAAGTTCAGTGAGACTTTGGGGGAGAGGAGTATGATTATGACAGGGGCAGGAGGGATTAGCATTGCACTCCTGCATCTAAATAATGAGTGTGTGGGAGGGGAGACTCCCCCAGCCTTTAGGCTTCTGAGGGAGAAAATCTTCTTGAACTTCACAGCTGTGGTAATTTGGGCAACACATCTGACACCCTTGTTTTAAAAAACCCCTGGGGGCCAAGAAAGGCAGCTGTCATTCTGCAGTTCTTACATGGCTTTCATTTGCTAAGTTCTGATCAAAATACTCACTGTCCAATACAGGCGCTGATAATATTTATGATGCCATTGAGGATATGATTGGATACAGACCTGGTCCCTGGATGAAATGGAGCTGGATTGTGATCACACCAGTTCTTTGTGTGGTGAGTCCTATCCTATGCTGATGGAGCAACTTTAAGCCTCTTCTTATTTCTTCTCTTTAAGTGAAGACTGTAGTTTTGAGAGACCTATTTACAGAGCTGCTGGAGGCTTGGTATCTTCTCAGACATTGTTAACATGAGTGCACACACAAATAGTGTATTACATTCGTGACACACACACTTCACTCCAAAGAGCGTTACTTTGAGTGATAGAACTACGAGGCCATTTTAACAAGAAATCCCAAGGCCAGACTGCCAGTCTGAGGCAGACACTCAGTGTGGATTACTTCATTTGCTGGGAAGGACATTCCAAGTAAGCTCCTCACAATGTTTAGCAAGTGTTTGAGCTCAGAAGAAGGACAGGCAATGTACCACAGCTGTTCATTACCATCATTCAACACTATTACCAAGCAAAGGGTTACTTACGAGCATATGTAGATGCTATAATAATAATTTAAATGGAAGAATAATGTCCCCATTCGTTTAAAACATGTATCTGTCAACTCTGCCTCTTGCTGTCTGTCTTCTTATCTCTGGTGATAGCATCAGAGCCATGCTGCTTTGAACCCTTTATGAGACTCATTTAATTCTCCTTTCTCTCCCGCAGGGGTGCTTTATCTTTTCTTTGGCCAAGTACAAACCACTGACTTACAACAAGGTCTACACATACCCTGAGTGGGCAATCGGCCTGGGATGGGTTCTTGCCCTTTCCTCCATGATCTGCATCCCTATGGTGATGGTCATCCGCATCATACGGTCAGACGGGTCGCTCATTGAGGTAAGAGAAACCACCACTCCCTTAAAGTCATAAACTGTTTTGCACATGGGAGAGTGAATTCAGAGCTGAGTTGCCTTTGGGGATCTCAGCAGGTTCTTTGCATTTCACTTCTGCTTTGAGCAATGTTTTAACATTAAAACACATTCTTTGGAAAAGAGAAGTTGCTTGAAGTAGCCCTCGTTTCTTTCTCAAGAAGGGGTACTTGCAGGGAAAATAGGCCACAACATGCTGTTGTTCCTCACCAGTCTGATAAGTTGGACTGTAACATGTCCAAACACACAGCCTTTTTTGCACAGTCTGCATAGAAGAGGAAGGGAGCTTCCTTAAATTGCTCTGTTCTACGCAAAATGAGCACAACGCTTGGAAAACTGCCACCTTGTCCAGGTAGGGCAAAGTTGGATGCCTCCCCTGCAGTGAATGCAGATAAGATTGTTAAAAGATCACCTGTCCTTTTGGCAATCATAAAGGTTTCCAACCTCAGACAAACAGCAGGTGATTTGACTTGCCTCCCACTTCTGCAGTTTCCAGCTAGGGAAGCTGTTGCCTCCATGTGCAGACAAGCACTCATTCCGAGGTGCTTCTCAGTGCCAGGTTTCTCTTCTCCTGCCCATGAGGAAAGGAAATACCATCTTAAAAATCAGTGAGAAAACAGAGAGAAATAGCTGGACCAAACCTGGGTTCAGAGTCAGACTTGTCTGTGCAGATTCTCTCAGGTTCAGATATACTGGCAAACTCTTTCCCTTCACATTTCAGCACCAGTTCTTCTGGTTTGTTTTTCTTCCTGTGGAAAGTTTTTAAGAGACTATGTAAACATGAAACTTAGCCCTTCTCTTCCCAAGGTTGCAGATTAGTTTTGTTTTTGCCTAATGAGACTGTCTTAAACTCAGCCCAGGGTATTCTTGGAGGAGAAAGTGGGACGCTTAGGAAAAAAAAAAAAAAAAAAAAAGAACACAAAACCAACAGAATAGAAAAAGAAAGGAACATTTCCCAGGGCACAAACACTTTCAATTTGTTTTCTCCAGTGCTAATGGCCTTTTTCAGCTGTGGCCAGAGCATATTTGTGTGTCTATTTTCTTGCCTACTTTGTCACCCATCTATTGAGAGGCAAGTCTAAAAGTAGCCAAAGCACTCTTCAAAGACCATGTTAGGAAAGAGAAGAGAGTAAACACTGCTCAGATGCCATTTTATTCTTCCTTTGTGAACTGAGATGTAGGAGAGAAGTTGCCACTTGGCAATGAAAGGCAGCCTAAAAAGCAGAGTTGTTTCTAAATGAGGAAGGAGAACAGGCGTAACTTGAGCAGCAGCTGCAGCACTGAAAGCCCAAAGTGTTGGATAATGCCCTGAATGCCCTCTGCCTTGCCTGCCTCAAGTCAGCCTTCACAGCTGAGCAAACCTCCAACATGGCACTATTGCACAGCCCTTGCAGAGCCCTGCACATCTGGCAGCCCCGTGCTTGATTTGCCACATCCTCCTTTGTTCACAGAAAGGTACATGGACTGTATGGCCTCTCAACCTTTGCTTTTTTTTCCCCCCCGCTTTCTTTCAGAGGATAAAAGCAGTGGCTGCCCCTAAGGAAGTAAATCGGTGGTCCAAAGAAACAGAGAGTGGCACTCCCTTCTGCCCCAATGGAACTTCGAATGGCGGATTGATCAAGCCAACTCATATCATTGTGGAAACCATGATGTGAGCTCTCTCTGTGAGAGGATAAACCTGCTTTAACTGCCGTTTACTAACCATAGATTCTCATAGGACCAGGTTTACAGAGCTTTATATTTGCACTAGGATTTATTTTTATTTCTCACAGAGAAAGTTATTTTTTGTGTGTGTTTTGTTTTTGTTTTTTGTTTTGTTTTTTTTTAAATATTTTGTAAGGTAATCACAGCAGATGCCTCCCTGTAGAGGGAGAGCGTTCATATCAGACTAGACATATTACAGGAATTTACTATTATTGTGGTTTTTTTTTAAATATATATATCTTTTATCTCTAAGCGTTATACACCTTACCACTTGAATTGACTGTCTTGCCAGCAATATATTCAAGTCTCAGAAAGCAATTTTAGGTGCTGGTGTGGTTGGGAGCAGGGTAACCTACAGAACACACAAAAGGCACTCTGTTGAGAGATATAAGAATAAATAAAAAACACACAACAAAACAAAACACAAAAATGCTGTTTTCAAACCAATTTTCAAAGGTGTAGTATTTCCACCCTCTGGTTCAATTGTGGTAAACGACAGGCTGCAGGGTCACGCGAGGGAAAAGGGTGCAGTTATGTTTAGCACAGTCCCTGAATAGAGATAGCAGCAGGCAGCTGGGAGCAGGGTGTGCAAGTGGGCAGAGGAGCTGGGTGTGAAGAGCCTTGCAGCCCTTCCCTACAGGCACAGCGCTGGGATCCAGGCATGCAAACAAGGGGAAGGCTTGAGGAAGGTGCCTGCAGGACTTGGCATGGCTCTCTCTTTTGTTATTTTTTTGTTTAGGTGAAGTACCTGCTGCTTGTGCATAAGTAGGTGGGTTGAGCACCTGCTCTTTAGTGTTCCAGCAAAGGAGATTTTAGCAGAGACATCACTTGGATAAGCTTGAATTCTACTGCCTATCCCCAAGCAGCACAGTCAGTGAGCAGCACAAAGCAGCACCTGTGGTCCCAGTGCTTCAGGTGTTTGCCTGCTCATTCATTTGCATGTTAAATACTGGACTTTGTTTGGGGCACTGTTTATAACCTTGTTAATAATAGTGATGAAGATAATGATATCAGCCAGCAAACGGGTGCTTTTCATCCACGTATCTCGAGAACACTTTGCCAGGTTTGATAACCAGGATTCTCTTTATTTATTTGGAGCAATTGGATACTGTTGGGCAGTGGATCTGGTGTATGGTAACTGCTGAGTCACAGCCTGAACCACTGATTGAGCACCTGGGGAAAGGACTGGTCAGCCCTGGGAGCACAGGTGAAGGCAATTTAGCTGTTTGACCAGAGGAGGTGGAGCCTGGCTGCACCTCTCTTAGATCCCATTTAAGGGCTGACTGCCACTCTGGAAGTATCTCTGGTTGGAGATCCTTCCTTTGTGGAGTCTTTCCTGTGAGCCTGGATCTTCAGAGATGGGTGAGCACCTTTTCCATTTTAACATCATTCCATCTATGCTGGTCCTTTGGCTGTTACACTCCTGTATTGCTCTTCTGCTGTGTTGATCTTTCAGATGATAACACCTGGGTTCTACATCTTCTTGCCCACCATTAGGTTAAATCATAATTTCTTTTTCAAGGGTGACAGGTGTATTTCTAATGCCTGTGGCTGTGTCTGCTGAAGAAACAGGACTTAGGGGGCATTGAATTAAAGCAGAGGAAATGTAACACTGCAGTGTTTTGTATTTGTTTGGTCTGAAGGAGCTGTGTGCCATTCCAAGTTGAGCTGTGGAATAAAGAATGCACTGCTGGGAGGAGCATGGCAGTGGGGGTGCAGCAGCTTTGCTGGGTGCCACTTCGTGTGGGCCGGGGGGATGCTTTTATGGGAGGTTGCTCCCTGAAGATGTCCAAGATGTGGACAGCAGACTTCTTTTGTTCTGTTTTAAACTTGAGCAGGTTGTGCTGGGAACAGATTCTCTGGCAGAACTCAGCCTTTTCTTGTGGGCATTCTGTTTTGAGGGGGAGTTATTCTTGTGATACCCTAATATTAGGCTATCCAAAGGTATCTAGAGGAAATAACTTGACAACAGCAGAGCTTGTATCTGTTGATTTTGCCATCAGCTTAGTCTGTGAGGGCAGATCTTGTCATTTATATAGGAACATATCCAGTTCGAAACATTCCTACGCAGAAGGTTTGATTTGTTTTTCCATGGACTAACTGGCCGCAGCAGCACACTTGTTGAATAACTTGTTGGTATTACTGTAAAAGAAAAAGGGTGGTGATTTAAAGTTAAGAGATGGACCAAAAGCAAAACATGATATATTTATTTTTTTCTATTTTGGATTTGTATGTAATTTTACACCAAACGTCTGAGTTGCAGCAACAAAACCAGCCATGTCAGCGTTGCTTTTGTTTTCTTTTTCTGGTTGCTGTATTACAAGAGTTACAAAGGAAACTTCCACAGCTGGAGGCGACGAGCACCTTGACTTCAGCTGCAGGGCAGTGGCTACTGCCATCCCAACAGCAGGGATTCCATTGAGCCAGGAGGGTTCTGGCTGGAATTTGCCATCAGGTGTGTGCAGAGTAAGGAAATGTGCACACAGCTGTTTTTGCTTTTTAATCTTTTAACCATCAAAGACAAGGAGATGTGATCATCAATGGCTCTTTCAGAGGGATTCAACATGGACCCTTGTTTTTGAGTTAGGATTAGTGTCTGCAGCACATAGGCATGCTTGCCTGGGTTAAGATCGAAGCAGAAGGTTTGGGGAGTCTATTAAATTAATGGTTTGTGTGAGTGCAGATGAAACACTGATGCTTAATTTATATTTTATTTTCTTGATATGTTGTCATACGGCTGCATATGGGATTTGTTTGCACATCAGATTTGTACTATAGAGCTGAGACAAGCTTTAGGTAGGAAAACAATGGTTTGACTACACCACAATGTCTGGTGAGTCAGTTAGTCATCTCCCACTTGTGGAGAGCATCTTTGTGCTGGAAACCAGAGGGCCAATACTACACCTTTAAAAGTACAACAACCAGAGAACCAGAACCCAGCCCCGTTTCGATGTGAACTTGTGCCATTCAAATCAGTCGCTTCCATGTACCACGTGAAAGAGTCTTGCACGTATGCAACAACCTCATTGAAGTGTTCTCCAAGTACACTGCTCTGGCCCCGCTGTGCTCATCAGCGTGACTGCAAGGGAGGACTGGGGCTCACAGAGAGCTAAGAAACGTTTCTGGAAAATAGTTTTCCCTCCCCCCCCCTCCAAAATGATTCTATTTGTTTTAAACGGGGTTTGAGTTCCAATGAGCACATTTTAAAGTCTTTTTTATCTGACCGTTTTTTTTATCGGGTTTCTGAACTTTTCTTGTTGATAAAATTTGCATTTCAACGTGATCCTCTGCCAAGATTATTAAAAGAAGTAATTTGTAAGTCTGTGTTTCCTACGTATTTATGATTGCAAATACAACTGATCTCTTGTTCCTAATTGTTTAAACACTTGTGACTTATTTTACCTGGTTGTTTTTATTTTGTAAATGAGGAACTCTATACTGAGTTATCATGGCTAGTCCTAAGTGAACTGGTTTGGATACTGATAAAACTAAGTGTGGGTTTGGGCACGAGATCTTTAGGAAGAGAGCATTGAATGTAAAGACAGCAGAACAAAACAAAAGCACACCTTTCGTATCCCACACACCTTTGTGTTGCTCAGCTCCTGTGGGATTGGAAATAGCACATTTCCAGCAGCGTTCCTTCCCAGCTGAGCTGAGACTGGGAGATGGCAGAGCTGCAATTACATTTGCACCGTGATATTCTCCGAGTTGTTCCTAACCTTTCTCAGTTTTCCAAACCTCTGAAGTTCACCTGTGACTGGTTATGATCTCACTGAATGGGCATCTATTGTAAGGGACTTTACCAGTATTCTGTATTTTGGTATTTAAACGATATGATTTCATAAATAGAACTGGTTTTTATTACTATTATTGTTGTTGCTACTGTTGTCATTTACCTTTCCATCTGTAGCTTTCTTTTTCATCTGGTCCAAACAGATCCATGCATTTAGAAGAGTCTTCTTTGAAGTGTGAGGTAGTAGGTCCACCATGGATTTGTTCTTGTGTTGTGAATGGAAATATCAAAGCGTAGCAGCTGTATTTACCATCTTAAACAATGCTGGTGTTCAGCCTACAGCAGCAATGCAGCTCAGGAGTGGAGAATTAGGTGAAATCAGTCCTGGAGCAGCAAAGCTGTTTTCCACTGTTGTTCCTGGGGAGAGGAGGAAAGAGAAAAAGAAGGTGTAGGCATGTGGTTGGTATAACACACATTAAAAAATAAACCCATGCATCTGCAGAACCTATTTTGCCTCTATCAGGGTTGCATCTTCTGCAGCACTTTATACTCTGCTGTGCATTCACCTTTCTCAACTGCAGATTTTTCTGTTCCTCCTCCCTGCCTCAGCATTAGAACAATTCAGACAGCTCTGAAGGCATGTGGACATTTCCATTCAACAGGCTTTTTACGAGTCTCCTCCAAGTCTGCTTCTGTTTGTCAAGGAGACTTGCAGTTTTGGTGAGGCTGTGCTTGTCACACTGGGGTTCAAAGCTCCCACTTTGTGCCAATGGCAGAACTCCAGTGGTGGGAGATGTGAACCTTCTATAGAACTGATTATTAGCTTTCACATCTGCAGTTGCTGCAGGATCATGTGTGGAGGCATAGTGTATATAAAGTGTTAAATAAACTGTATGGAGTGGACAAGTTAGCTAAGCAGCTCAAGCATACTTGGAAGAAAGATGACCCTGAAATCATTTCCAAAAGATTCAATGCAAGTTGCTCGCTTTGAGTAACAGAAAGGTTAAAGAAGAGTCTGTGCTTACGTAGACTAGTAGATGAAATCTTCCACCCTTAGAAGCACGCACACAAGTAGGGACATTGCTTCCATTCCAAGGCCACAAATTATGCATGACTTTCCAAGTTATTGGGATGGGAACTGAGAAGGTTTAGGCACCAATTCCCTAGAAAGTGCTGACCTCCAGGGCATCCAAATGGACTTTAAACTGAGATACTGAAAGGGAGATAACAAGGCCAAAATGCTGGGCCTTGGCCCTGCCAAGGAATGCTTGAGGTTGGACTCCTGGCTCTGTGGAAGTACCACACGGCTCCTGCTGCGGGAGGTGGGAGTGCTGAGGGTTCAGGCAGCTGCCTTGGACTTGTTTCCTCCGAAATCAGCATCCAAAGCTTTGTGGTTAGGATTAACATTTAGTTGTGTATTTGTATATTTGCATGAGCAAAGGTTGGGAACTGTCAGAACCTAAGTAGCTCCTTTTTATTTCTTGTAATCAAAGATAAGCATAAGAAAGAAGGTTCTCAGTGGAGAAACCAATGAACAGAAGCAGCCCCTCCACCCCTAAAGCTCCATAATTTGGTCAAAGATAACGATCTATTGGTGGTTAATTTGAGCTTGCTTGAAGATTTGCTCAAGAATTACTTCTGGCATAGGCAGCCTGAGCCCCAGCTGGAAATCTGCCCCTTTCCCAGAGCATCCCTCTTCCATTCCCCAAAACAGCTGCTCCTGCACAATGATTCCCTGCTTTAAAAAGTCATAATAATCTGAATTTGGTCACTTCTATCCAAAAAGTAAACAGTGTGAAATGACTTTTTGCGTGCCTTTGAGCTGGTCATTTCTACCTATCTGAAGTCTTTTCATCTTCAGGATGTGGGTATGATTTAACACCCCCCTCCAAAAAAAAAAAAAAAGGAAGAAGAGGGGAAAATTTCTCAGGTTGAAAACCTTCAGAAAACAAGACTCATTCCCACATCCCCAACCAAGCTGAAGAAGTTTGATTGCAGGGTTTGCAATTGGAAAAGAGCCTGACCCTGCTGGGTATTGAATGACAGCCCAGACACGTCCTCCTTTGTTTTGTGGCTTTGCCCTAATTGGAAATAAACTGTAAAGCTGTCAGAGTGTAATTGCTCCATGCTTTACGCAGCTCTGTGCTTTAGGAGTAAAGCAAATTAGAAACAGTTTAGGAAGGGGTGAGGCTGTGGAGGTTTCCTCCCTGTGTTGCAGCTCGTGTTGCTGTGGAGCAGCTCTCCATGCTCTTGAGTTATTGGAGAAAGTGGGGAGAAATAGGACTTGTTTATTTTAACACAGAGTGATTTGGTTGCACTGAGGAGCTGTGCATGTGTGCTTTGTGTGTGTACAAGGGAAGGCTTTTGGTCCCGTAGCGTAGCACGTTTGCATGATACGTATGGTTTCTAAATCTCTTGCATCTGCTTCTGCATTGGAGATGTGAAAAAGATGTTTTTATTATTTAAAGAGGAAAAAAAAGAGATGAACAGTTGCAAATTTATGTGGAGAGGCCAGTACAGCCCTTCAGGGCGCATCCAGTGGGTGTCACCCACTCCTGTCCCTCAGGGCAGCAAGGCCTCTGAGCACCACGGCATCCCAGCACTGTTCTGAAGTGCTCCTTGTTCCATAGGCTGTTGTTTTCCCAATGTGATGTGGTGGCTGTTACCTGCTAACATTGCCCGGGGGGCTTCATGTTGTGAGAGGTGGTCCGTCTCCTTTGATGTAATTGGCTGAAATACAGCGGTGGATTGGGTTTGTTTGGGTTTTTATTGTTGTTGTTACTATTAATTGTTTTAAATTCCTACCAACTGTGACTACAGTGCGGTGATGAACAGCACATACAGAGAGGGGGCAGAGATGAGAACCTCCTCAACGATGTCATCGGAGCTTTTTTTAATGAGAAAAAGAAGAAAAAAAAACCCTATTTTTAAAACATTTTAAACCAGTGTGTGTGTGCAGGTGTGTGTGTGTGTATGTGTGGGGATATTTGTATCTCTCCTGGAGTGTAATTTAATCCTATGACACCCCCCCCTCAGCCTTTGTGGATATGGTAAATGTTTGTATTTTGCAGTTTCTGTTTTGCTTTTTAGAGAAATGAAATGGATATGGGTATTTTTAAGTCATCTTTGCTTTATTATTATTTTTTTTAGATGAGTTTGTAATCACCTTATAAACAGAAAATAAAACTTTCCTTTGTTAAACCAGCTGTGCTCACTCATGTCTTTGATCTCTGAGCATCTCAGCTTTAAGCCCATTATTTGCTGTGTTAATTCACTCAGACACACAGAGCGGTGTGAAGGTATGGAAATGGTGCCTGTTTTTGTCCCACTGCTGTGGTCACACGCCTACAGGGTCACCAGGTAAGGGGCTCAGGTGCAGAAAAGCCCGATGAGAAAGGAAAAACAACAATGATGGTAATAAATTCATTTCCTAGGTACATGGGATTTGTCATTTAAAAGGCTCTGATGGCCCCTTCAGTTGGGCAGATGAATGTTAAACAAGAATTGCATTTCCTTAAGCCATTCTTGGAGGGGGAGGAAAGGAAACAGTTTGGTTGTTATTTTTGAGATGCAGAGCAGCAAACTGCAACAGCCTTTATGGTCAGGGTCATTGCTGATGCTCCAACTGCCCCATGACCATGGTCAGGACTGAGGACATGGAGCTGCCCAGCCAGGTTTCCCTGCTGCACCTTGAAGCTTTTAAGGTTGTTTTGAGGGGCAAAATGGCTTGGTTTTGACTTGGTTGCGCTACTGTTTTGCTGAGTGAGAGCTGAGGCCTTGGTGCCAGAGCATAGCATGCAGTGCCTGGGCTGAGCAACCCAACACTGGTACAGACACAGCAATGCGTCTCAGATATAAAATCATCAGCTTGAAATCCTGCAGCACCACACACGGCTGCTCAAGGGCCCCATGGGCTGAGCAGGGTGCTATTAGCAGGCAGCTCCCCACTCACCCATGTGCCTGGGCTGCACTGAGCTGCCCTTTTCCCTCTGCATGACACAAGGCCCCGTGGTCACGTTGCATGGGTGCACGTTCAACCTGACATCGCCCCAGTGCCTGGGCTGGCACCGAGCAGCTTTGGCACAGCCCCTGTGCCAGACATGTGAAGGGCTCTGCTTGGCAGCCTGTGCCCTGAGGACAGCCAGAGATGACCGATAAGGCTTGTTTACATGGCAATGATTCCCCAGCTCTAACCAGAAGTGTTTTCTGAGCCCGACCTCTGAAAATTCCTGTGCTGTACCCACTTAGTGGTGAACACAGCACACCCTTTGCTTGCCAGCGAGCAGCAGTTCCTGATGGCTGTATGTGGGGAAAGCAGAGCCTGCACTGCATGTGCTGGAAGTGTAGCAGGGTCCCTTAATCCCTCTGTAACCAAAGGGAAGAAAGTAAGTACCCCTGTAAGGACACAAGCTCTCCCAGTGGCTTTGTGGCAGTTGTCTCTTTAGATGCCTGGCCACAAAGGCTGGATAATTTGGCTCCTGCTGTGCAGCACCTCCAAGGCACCCCCCTAAGTTATCCCAGGGGAGATTCAGGTTGGACATTAGGGAAAATCTAATGAGTGATCAGGTGCTGGAATGGGCTGCCCAGGGAGTCACAGATCCTGAAGGTGCTCAAGAAACGTTTAGATGATGTACTGAGGGACACAGTTTAGTGGGTGATACTGGTGGCAGGTGGATGGTTGGACTGGATGAATTTAGACGTCTTTTCTAACTTTGGTGATGGATTCCCAAGATCCATGAATTATAGAATCCAAGTACCCATCAGGTCACCCCCTTATCCTATCCCCAGGGGTCACCCACTGCTTTGCAAACGCTGCCAACAACAATACGTGCATTTCATTTGTTTTTATTTAATTAAAAAAAAAAAAAAGTCATTGCAATGCCATTTAAATACAGAGATTTACAAATAGGTCCAAAACAGGACTAAAATATTCTTTGAAATGCTGTACTTTTAAATATTGTGCTTTCATAGATACATAAGAAAAATCAGCATATAAAAATACTTTACAAGGAATACACTCTAATATATGGATAAAAATACACATTTAAGTAATGCATTTCATCTTCATCTCATTCAAAATGCATAGGAAGGGATACAAGGACCAAGTTTTTCTTCCTTTTGTTTTAAAGCCTTTAATAAAAGTCTTCATTAAAAACCTATGAGAAGCCCCACCGAGCTTCCGCTGTTCAGAATATTGCATATAAAAACACGTTCGGCTGCACTGTCAATGCTCCACAGCATCAATTATGGCACATTACCTAGTTGTGGCAGCAATGGTATGGGATATTGCATACTTGAAGAGAAAATGGCTACACCGACAAGTAGCTGGATGGGGCTGGACAAGCCTCAAAGAAACACCCCAATACACAGGGCTATTGTGGAGGGACAGAGCTGCAAAGTGGGGATGGATGCAGGAGTGAGTCCTGGCTCAGTAAAATGAGGAACGTGCTGCATACAGCCCCTATGGCACCCAAACACAGCACTGGTATGGGGTGGTGATGGAGGAAATGAAATGGTGAGCGGGGAGTGGGGGTAGTGGTCAGCAGGGCTGCAGCCCCTGACCATGTAAGCTCCTCACCTCCACCATATCACCACGCCTGAGCCTTCACAGGGCAACGCAATGCCAGGGTGCCAGGAAGCTAAGATCATCATAAAGTGCTAAGACATGGAACACTGAGCATGGCTCATGTCTGCTACAGGAGGAATTCATGGCAAGGAGAGGAGGAGGAGCCCACAGCCGCATTTTGACTGTGCCTCCTGCAGATGGGGAAGCCATTGCAAATACCTCAGCTGCCTCCTCCCCATGCATGGCCTGGGAGCACACTGGGGCAGGGGGGACAAGCAAGGGCACCATGCTTGGAAAGCCATGGGAAGGCCAGCAGCAAGGCAATGGGGTTGACAAAGCAAACCCCCCTGGGCACTGTTAGTGCACGTAGGGAAGGGGATCCACAATCTCCATCTAATGAGGGGCTTCTCATGCCACTTCCTGGTAAGGTACAACAAGGTTCTATTAATTCAAAACATCAGCTGCTCTGGATAACATTTCTGCTGTTTACTTGTATTTTCTCCATAAAAATGGTATCCTCCATATGAAAAATGGTAGCTAAGCATTCGAGCAGGCATTTAGGGTCTTCAGCCTTGGGCACAGCCTTCTGCTGTATAGCACAGACAACCACACCGCTGATGGTGGGCACTGGGCTGAGCATGGGACAGCATGGAAGGGGCCGGCCTAAGGCAGCTGCAAACATCAATTTCTGAACAAGAACTGCACCTAGACACCATCAAGTGCATTTTGAACCGTCTTTTAAACAGGGCCCTCCATAGCCCAACAACTGGAAAGAAAGGGACTGCAGGAATCAGTTTATCAGGAGAGTTTGGAGGGTGGAACCGGGTACAACAGAAAAGGCATGGCATTTCTTGCTGTATGTGATAAACAGAGCAAACAAGGATAAAAATAGCACCATGTGTGTTTGTAGGATGGCCGAGGCCTGAAGTGCAAGGAGGCGCTGGGGCAGGACCCCATGCACCCCAATGCACTGGGAATGCAACAGCTCACCCCAGCCCAAGAAATGCACATCCAGCTTCAACCCTCCCAAGCAATGGTGGGTGGTCTACAGGTGACAGCTCACTGAAGACCCACCTCCCCCCTTGGAGCTGATGAGACACACAGCATTTACAAATACCAGTGCAAAAAACAGGAAGAACACCCCAAATACCACAATGGCTCAGCAGAGGCTCCAGGCATCGTCTACTGCGGCTGCTCACAGGGTCTGGACACTCGCCTTGACTTCGGCGTGGGCTGCCTGTGCCAGCAGCTCCCCATTCCCCTCAGGGGGAGCATTGGCAGCCAAAGGGTTTCGGCTGATCACCAGGTCCAGCTTGTCTCCGGCCTCTGAGATCAAGGGGACAGTCAGACAGCAGTCAAAGTCTCTCGTTCTGACGCGATTTACCTGTCGGGATGGATTTAGGATGTGCCATAGGAAGGAACAACAGAAACACCAGGTTTGTTAGTTGGAAAACACAAGGCTGGTGCTAAACCCACACCTGTGAAAACACACAGCACCTGGGACGGGACTCTGACAGAGGGGTCACAGCAGAGCACCCTTCTGAACTGGGCATGTCCTGCCTTAGCAGCGGAATGAATGGCTCTGTAACTGGTAGAGCAAAGGGGGAAAAGCCTGGATCAGGCAGAAATCCTGACCCCTGGAGTCTAGGACAGTATCACACCCTTTGAACTCAGGGCTCAAAAATCAATTCTCTAGTTCAAGCCTGTGGGAGAAAGGTTGCTACATGATTTTCTGCCATCGTAGCTTTTACCGGCCTTAAATCTGTGATGTGGGGTATTCAGCACCTAGAAAACAAACACAACACAGACCTTGAGGCTTCAATCGATCACTTTCCAGCTCAACAGGCAGTAAAAATCAGGACTATACTGAATAGTTCCTGCTTCTCCTCATGCCATTTACATCCTTCATTTTGGAGGAGTCCAGATGCATTTCACATGGGCTCAGAAGGCGGCTGCGGAGGCTGCAAATCCTCTCTGCAGGATTCAGCAGTGAAAGCACTTTTCCTACTCACTTGAGCATCTTGAAGCACGTTTCTAGGCTGGGTCACCTGCAGGAGCCATCCCAGCTCTCCTACCTACAGCTCCCAGAACATCTGGGCTCGGTGCCACGACAGCCCCAGGATGGAGAGGGCTGGCAAATAGCATGGGGAGGGGAAGCAGGGAAGGGAGAAAGGAATTTCCCACCCACCTTTGGAGTGAACATAACCCCTGAGGCCAGGCGTTGATTCCTTCTCAGGATAAGGGCTGGATGAGTCCATGCAACCCTTGCATCCAAAGCCCTTTCCCAGGATTAATACGTGCCCATGGAGCTGGGCTCTGTGATGGCAGCAGTGTCACCCTGCCCTAGCTGGCAGCTACCCAGCTGAACTCAGTACTGCTCCTTATAGATGAGTGACCAGGGTCAATTTCCAGGTTGCACACAGATGAGGAGAAATAAGCCATGAGCTTGCTTTGCCTTTGTTCCATGCTGGCTGGGCAGCTCCAGTGCAGAAAAGCCATTACAGTAATGCCACGCTCTGGGTAATCCATCAGTCAAGAGACAGAAGGTCCTTCACAGGGACAACATGTTTCATGGCCTTCAGCATTGGAATTTGCTTGCAGACGCATCATCATGCCCATAACCACTGTGAAGCATCCTCAGCAGCACATCGCCGTGCTTCTTGCTGGGATTTGCCTGTACCAGGTCTGCAATCCTTCATCCATCACTGCTGCACATGTCAATGCGATGGCAATCTCGCTGTCCTCTTGTAGGTAGAAGCTGTGCGGCACAGCATGTGGGGAGGGGGGGGTCTCAGAAGTCTCTGCTCTGTTTGGGATTTTGGGCACACCTCCCAGAGCACTTGGCACTCGCCAAGACAGACACATCCAACATTCAACAGAAAGGCAGCCTACAGCCTAATTAGCTTCTTGTTCATTCTTGCACCATCTTTTATTTGAATCTGAGAAGGAATAATTGTATAGCAGCCAACTGGCTAGAGATCATAACAAGCTTAAACAAGGTTCCCCACAGCGCTGCCAGCACTCCGGTTACCTGATGTACATAATATACTGGCTCTAATCCTGCTGCTAACAGCCCCCGCCTAGAAAGTAGCAAAACTAAACATCTTTCTGAGTGCTTCCAAATACGGTCACAATATCTGCATTTCCAAATGGTGGCAGTTTTTCCATCAAAGCAGCACTTTCTCGGTCATTATTTGAGTTGCTCCAAAGCGAAACTTGTTATTATTTGTCCATGTAAAGTTCTTTTCCAAACTCCAGAATGCCCCGTTCTTCCACTGTCCCTCTGGCAGGCAGATAAGCCCAAGTTACTTTTATTTGCCCAGAGTTTTGATTCTGTTTCTGCGTCACTTGTTTCAGACTGAGTGCCTTTCGAAGGATGGCATCCATGAAAAACACTTTGCTTGAAGGACGGCTGATTCTTAGAAAACTTGTAGTTGTCAAAGGCATGCACAGAACTTCATCAACACTGCTTAACTCCACGGGGGGGATTCACAAGAACACACATTGGTCCACACAGTCTAGTTTGTCCAAAAATCACCCTCTTTCATGATAGGAAAAGGATCGAGGGTGGTGAAGACGGAAAGCAACACGGCTTTTTGGTTGTGTTGGCTGTGAGCTGCCCGAGCCGAGACAGCACTGGGACAGCTGTGTGTGGAGGTGCTCCCTGGGCTGGGTGTCAGTTAGGGGAACCAGTTTTGCTACCTAGAGATTTCTTATACAAAACACAGGTCTCATTGAGAGTTAGGTGGTAGGTGCTCACCTAGTTGGCTAACTATTACCTTTCATTAAAGTTAGTGCTGTCATGGATGGGCCTCACTTCTCTCTTCCTCTCAGCCACTCATTCACTCCGTCCCAGCCTCCAGAACTGCATTTTGCATTTATTACCTGAAGCACTCTGTCATATGGCTTGAGGCCACACTGATCTGCTGGCCCATCCGGACGGACCATATTTACATAGACACCTTTTTCTAGCAGGCCATCCGACACACTGAATCCAAAGTCTTCACTCTCTGGGTCTTTGTGAAGTGTCATCTGGAGGGGTAGAAGCAGAAAGTACACATTGGAATGCTGCAGAGACAGCACAAACATCTACACTGCTTAATACTATTCATTAGTTCTCCTTAGAAACGTCCTACTTCCTGGCATACTGAGGACAAGAACCAGGTCATCTAATCCCCTTCCCTAGATCACAATCATACTTTGGTCTCTAAAGGAGATGTATGCAGTATCAGCAGCCAAAAGGGGACAAGCAATATCAAGGACAACTGTCTCCCTCCACCATGGTCCCCCTTTTCCATCCTTCCATGAACTGGGAGTGCATCTCTACCATTAGAGATGATGCTTTGCCTGCATCAGGGTGCTGGTGGCTCGGAAAGCCCCATGGCTGTGTGGTCTGTGGGCAGGACAGTGCCCAGGGTGATGCCCAGGAGCTGCCCACGTGGCCCAAACCTCAGCTCCAAACACCTCCAGCACCAGATGCTCCAGCAGAAAGAATGCTCACCCTATAACACAGCTAATTACTCAGCTCTCCTCTGTCAGGAATGAAGTTTTATTTGAAGGTGCATTTGCTATGCCCTGAAGGACAAAAGCAGATCAAACATGAAAAGGTTGTTTTTCCCAACAGCCTTAACTGCAGGTTTCACTCTGAAATCACTATGAAAGAAAAAGGAACCATTTTTTGACACCTCTCCAGCTCCCTTCCCTGCCTGCATTCTGCATCAACAGCTTCTACAGTTAATTACTGCTTCTAATTACCACTGCCTTGCATCACACTTAAACTGGCTGCATTCACCCGCATACTGAATTCAAACGAGTATTCTGTCACTCAGGTCCTACCATTCGCATCCCTTTAGGAAAGGCCAGGAATGAAGAGGAAGGGGACAGAAAATAAATGATTTCTCAGAAAAAAAAGGCAGCTTACAGGATGGCGTGTGCCACTGGCAAAGGGTCAACAGGGATCATTTTCTATGGGGCTGCAACACATCCATCAGCTTTTCCTATTGAGGTACCACTGTGCCAAGGCAAACCAACCCCTGGCAACACAGACCTTGTGAAACTCGAGGGGGGTAGGGGACATGATCTCCTGCATCTCTTTTTCCATCTTCTTCATGTCCAGGTTCCTCTCGTTCTTCTTGGCAGGGGAGCTGCTGCTCTCAGTCTGTCCAGTGTCACAGCTGGAGTTTGCTTTCCTCAACGGGCTCAGTCCTGATGGATTGACAGAGTCCAGGAGCAGCTTGCTGCCCTCCAGGCCCAAGTTGTGCACGCTCCCCGTCATGATGGATGCCTGTGGGGCAGGGACACAGAGTCACTCGGCTGAGGTAGGAGCAGACAACACAGGAATAAAAGACAACGAGGGAATCAAGACAGAAGAACATGCTGACCTCAGGGGAGCTCCCACAGGAACTGGTGGATCTCCAGCCTACTTCTGTGGGCTGCAGCCTATCGTCAGCATTGCACAGTGCTGGCAATGGCCCCAGGAAGGCAGCACCACAGACTGCTGAGGCCAAGTCAGCAGAGAAATTATGATTTTATCTGTCAGTAAATGGCAGCCTTCAATGAGTAAAACTGAGTTAAAAATATGAAATTAAGTAGTTTTTAAGCCTGGTCATCCTTGATAGCATCCATTAAACGATGCCCCTAAGTAGATTCTACTCCATTTGGCAATGCTTTTCGCTAATGAAATTACACTGATCAAAGCTAATGAAGGAGTAAAGAATCCAGTCTGTGGAACCTCAACTGGTTCCAGAGTCTATTTAAACAGCATAATGAAAACCATCATTATGAAGTTCAGGCTCCAAACATCTGCAGTCCTATTAAATGTCAAAAGGTAGCAGCAAGAAAAGGAAAGACAGGGAGCAGACAGCAAAATTCTGCAGTGCTAAGCATGGCAAGTCAAAGAGCAATCACTCTTGCACACAGGGGAAATAAATCCCTAATCAAGGCTTCTGTCTCTTTTCTGCAAGCTGGAACAAAGGTAAATAAAGCAGATTCTGGTGGCAGTGATGAAAATGCCGGCACTACCTACATTATCCCAAAAGGAGATGGAAAAACATGGAAACCCTTTGAGTGCATAGCAGGCTTTTGAGTGTTGTCCAAACTGAAGGTGACTAATTTTTGAGGGAAGACTCCTCAAAAACTGCTAGGAAACTCACAAACTAAAAAGATTTCCATATTTTATCCATCACTTTTAGGATTGTGTGGGTAGTGCTGGAGCTTGTCTGCACTTTGCAACATTTCTTTAAATTCTCTTTAAAAGCATTGCTTGAAATGTAACAGCTCCAAAGCCTTTAAGCGTGACTCAAAAGCCCACGTATCCCTGCAAAAGGGATGGGCAGAAAGATTATTTTCTCTGTCCTGGCATTTCACGATAGCCAAACAAATCCCTTCTTTTGCATTAAGATCCGCCATTATGCAGAAGAGAATCATCTATGCATCATTTCAGAGTGGTACTTTTTCCTCAAACAGCCACTGACAATAACGGGAAACAAGCACATGGGCCAGAGACGCCCACAAAACCATTTCCGACCCAAACCCAGTGTTACTGGATTGGAAAAGCATGACAACTGGCATCTCTCCAGGCACCTTATCAGGCACTGCATGGGGACACCGTCCCTACGCAATCTGCTGGAACAGCAAATGTCCACCAATTTCCAGACTCCTCCCTCCTCCTCCAACCCTGGGGAACTACTTTGGCTATCAGCCCCATCTTTGGGGTGACCAAGGACCCAGCCCTGCATGCCTTCCCCAGACATCTGCATGTAGGAGGTGTAAGAAGGGAGCAGCTTGTGGGATTGAACTACTGGGTCCCATCCCACAGGGCACATTTGCTGCCCCCACTGCTCTACAATCTCAAGAGAGGCCTTTATTTGCATCCCACAGCTTAGTAATGCAGGCTCCCCATCCAATAACCGGACACAATAACACGACCTCCAAAGCATTTTGGATAAAGAAAAGAGAAAGTGGTTCGTAAGGAGAGGAAACACCTTTATTTCTGCAGGAAGCAATTACTTTCTCAGATCTTTCCAGGGGAAGAGTGTCTGAAAAGCTTCCAATTACCCATTTTACTGAAACAGTTTCCGTCAGAGTGACAGCTGAATGCAAGATGCATGTTGTTCCTGTCTATACTTAAAGCAAGCTTCGGTCCCAATGGGTTTTCGCTTGGCGCTTGTGACAAACAGTACCTTCCCATGTAAGGGCTTATCATTTGATAGGGGAGCTTTGCCAACAGTCAGGTGAAGATTGTTGGCCAGCAGCAATTTGCAAAAAGAGCATTAATAATTCCTCAGCTCTGGGGGAAAGTATGTGCAAGGAACTGCCTGAGGAGATGTAGTTATCCATCAGCACACCCCTGAAATGGCCAAAACTCGAACCCTTCCTCACACCACCAACAGCACAGGGGTGCTGTGAGCAATCAGCACATCTGGGGAAACTGCTTAGCATTCAAGTCAAGAGCAGAACAGATCGGCAGCAAATTCGTAAAGTGATTTACCTCAATCTCCCTCAAAAGTTCAGACTGGCCGCATGTTTCCAAATCCTCCAAAGCTTCTCCAAAAACACGCCAAAAACTATCCTCGTGAGTGGTCTCAAGGCCATTTTGGCGGTTGGGGTATCTGTTGTAACGTAGGAACCAAACATTGTCAGCACTCTTCTGCAGCAGGATGAAAGCCGCGAGGCTACAGCAAGTGTCTCACCAGTAAAAGCAGAGACTTGAAGAGTCTTCATATACAAAAGCAAACAATATGAACTTTTCAGACAAGAGTCCGAACGAGACCTCCATGCATTTACTAACTGGGCAAGCGTCCTTCAAAGGAAGAATTAAGTTGGTGTAGTGATGTCAAAGTTCAAAGGGTAAATTAAAAAGTGCCTGTAGGAAGATTGTAGGTTTAGGAAGACGTTTTGGTGAAATAGAGAAGTGAAAGAAAAAAGGATGCGTTATGGGTAAACCAGGAGCCTCAGAGACTGTTAGTACAAAGGCTGATGGGATAGAGCTCAGATCTGAGACACAGAACACCTGAGAAGAGAGAGAAAAACACAGAGGGTAACAGACATGGTGAGAAAAATGGTAAATACATTAGGTCTCTATGAGAATAAATAATGCAAAGATGTATATAAAAATGATTGCCCTAGGCTGGACAAATAAACGCACACTAATATTGACAGTGTCAGCGTATAACCCATACAAACCAAGTTTCATTTGCTTTGAGATGGCCAAGGAAGTGAGCTTTTGTGCTACACAACTCATTGCATTACAGCTGTGTATAGACTCTCTCCAGTTCTCTGGCTACAGAGAAAGGGAACCTCTCTCCAGTCGGTGCAAACACATGGTAACGTGAACAACATCAGATCATCAGCACTCATTTTAACCAGAAGCCTCTTGAAGGCAACTTTCAGTGGTGGTAAAACAAGGTCACAGTACAGTCACTGATGTGTCATGGGAGGATGGTGATATTACATCAGCCTTAATGCATCTTCCATGCATCCTATTAGGAGCTGTACAGACAAAGATCCACCTGTGCAACATCTGGCAGCAGCTTGCATGGGACACGTCTCCACCAGAGTCACTTAGCAAAGTCAAAACATTGTACTTGAGTACAAATCAAAGAGTGGTTGGCTTCAATTATACATATACAACTCCCTGAGCTATCAATAGCACATCTTTCCCAGATCTGTACTAACAGCAAAGTCTTTAGCACATGCTTTGCTTTTCATCCATTGGTTTAAAGGAGAGTTTGTAGCAGGTATAACCTCAAACACACACACACTTTTGGTCCTTGTGGGATTGTCACCTGCCTGGAGGCTGGTATCTGACATGGCTGATTGTATTTTAAATTCACCCCCTACCTCTTTTAAAGCAGCAGCTTTTAACAGGCAGAGAGGTCAAAAAAACACCCAGCAGGACTTTATAAAAACAAACCAAAATTCCCCCCTGAGAAGGAGTTTTCAATTCTTTTCCCTTACTCATTTCCTTCCTCTGCTCCAGGTTTCCTAAGAGGCAAAAGTCCCTTCCAGTTACGGATTTCTTGCCTCTCAGCTACAACAAACACCCAGGACTTGGATGAATCAGCCCTCACACCACTGGGTCAGCAGGTTTTTCCAGGCTAAGGGCAGCCAGGGTTAGAAAGGTTTTGTTTTTCTCCCTTAAGAAAAGGGCTCAGCAGCACGAACCGTTTCACTTGCACTTTGACATCAGGGCTCAGAGCCCTCATTAGGGACACACGGGGTTTCGAGGGTTCACATTTGCTAACTTCAGCTGCCGGTGGCCTCGCCGGGAAGGCCACGAGAGAGCAGCGACCTCTGTGAGCCGGCTCTTGCTGAGAGGCAAAACAAGAACAAAGTCTCAGCCACTGCCAGCCTTCCTGCCAGCTTGATCATCTTTAAATAGGTGGAAATGGCCATGAGATGTTCTAAGGGTTTTGTCTGGACAAACAAAAATTAAGGGAAAATAATTATAAAAGAAAAGAATCGACAGCAACAACACGACACACACAACTATGGGGACTCTGAAGGATGTCAAGGGGAGGGTTAGTTACAGGGCAACAGGGCTTTTCCACTGTGCATGATTTGGAGAGGGGCTGAGGCAGATTCAGCAGGATTTTCACCCCAAAAGAGGGGGCAGCTGCAATCTGCTCTGTGTGCCTGGGAGGTGTTCTGGGATTTCTTCCACTCCGGCAGAGCTGGGGGATTAACTTGGTTACATTCACGCTGTGTGGTTTTGTCCATGTGTTGGAAGGGCGAAAGCGTGGTGGAGAGAGACATCCAGCCACACCTTTAGGAGATTTTATCTCAGCTATACAACCTCATACTAGTCCTCCATGAGCTTTTGATGGCTTTTTTGGCTTTGTGGCATCAAGCCGCTGAGAAGCTACATTCTTACTCTAAAGTCTCTGGCCAACACAACACCCTGGCCACAACTATTTGTAACACCCGAACGATGAAAGCACCACAGCCTTTACATGGCATGAGACACGGTAAGAACCTGTGGTCCGTGTAGCTGAGACTGTTCTAATTCCAGACATTAGTGTCACCAGGCCATGGCAGAAATGCCACAGAGCATCTCTGAGGAGGTCATTTGATAGAGCAGATCACTACTCCAGCACCCGCCCCACAGATGCCTGATGCCATGATGGGGCATTGCTGGCCAACCCACTGCATCACAATCAGTGCCCTCTCATACCCACATCTGCAGAAGGGCCTCCCTACCTCCTACCACCCCTCCGCACCTGCTGGGCTTGTCCCAGTCGTCTTCACTGAAGCTTCCATCCATGTAGGGGTAGCTTTTCCTGGGGTCTGCAGGTGGGGTGCTGCTCTTTTGCCTGCTGTGTCTCCATTCATGTGGATGAAGGGCAATGCCTGCAGCCTGAGGTATGTACGTACCTAGGCAAGGCAAGAGGTGGGGGAAAAAGAGGTAACATCTGGTTAGAAAACCCAAGAGGAGTAAATGCCAGGAGAGCTTCCATCCCTAGATCCCAAACTTGTAGCAATTTAGGTTACGTACTGCATTCACCTCAGTCTTTCAAAAGAAGATATTCTTCCCATATTTTCTTTCTCTAACCAAAGCAATTTCTCAGGATCAAATGGGTCCAATAGGAGGAAATCAGACAAGTTTCACTAAGTTTGCCCCCAAGGACTTCCCCATATCGTTGGATGTCTTGTTCCAGAGATGCAAAACCAACCCCTACCAAGTCACAAGATCTCCAGGTCTCATGAGAAGCTGTCTGGACAGAAACCCTTCAAAACAGAGCATTCCTCAGCAATTTCAGTGCCAGCTGCCATGGAAATAAATCTCCCAAGTCCCCTGTCCACCTCCTCCTGCCCATTCAACACTTCAGAGAAATCCCCACAGCCTTTCCAAGAAACATCGTGCACTTCCATTGCACCCTGTGCCAAGCGAACAGGAAGAGGTAAAAGAGAAACACATAATTAAGGGAGACTTGACCTCCCGCATGGCTAAGAGCACTGGAAATACCCAAAGACGCTGCCAGAACTTCCTTTCAAAATGCCAAAGCCTGTTATTTCATTTAGCTGAGGGTTTCCTCTGTGTGTTTTTAAAGGTTAGACTGCTCTGGAAAGAGCCCCAGCAAAGTGCTCACCAATGTTTTACACCAGGCAGGAGCATTTGCTGCTTGCTACAGCATAGGAACGAGGTCCCTGGGCGCAGGGCCCTGCAGCGGAATGGGCACAGGGATGTGTGCACAGAGCTGGCCCTCCGGTGCCACCACTTTCACCTCCTCCTTAAGGAGACAAGGGATGGATCCCTGGGATTCAGAGCCACCTGGTGGCACGTTCCTGCCAAGCCCAGCACAGCTCCCTGCTCAAACCTGAGCAGCGTTTTGTGGAGCTGCTTTAGGGTTTTTGTTTTCCTTCGACACAGGCTAATACTAGCTCACATCACTGAATCTGAGCTGGACTGTTCTCCAGTGCCTTTCTCCAAGTGAAAACTTATTCCCATGATGGAACATCCTCCATCCCAATTCCATACGTCTGCCAGAAACCACAGCTGAATAAATCTGGCCTCCAAGACATCTGATCACTCACCAGGGAGTCAGAGATACTGTCTCATAGCATTACCTTGATTATTTTGTTAAGTGAGTGCTTCTAGTCACAAGATGTTCTTGTGGATTTTAAAACATCCTGAAGGGGATTAATACAGTCTACATGGCCTCTCTGGGGAACTAAAAGTGAGCTGCAGGCCAAATACTTTCTAAGACATATGGACAGTGAATACTTATCCGATTACGTGAATTGTAAAATGTTTTAATGATTTTGAAACTGCTGTGAACAGTATGATGCTATCTATGTAAGCCAGAAGAAACAAAGCCAATAAAAATCTAAAATAGATATATCAACTCAGAGCACCACATGAATGCATTTTAAAATACATTTTGTTCCTTGCTGAAAGGGAGAAGCTGTGCTAGCACAATTAGACCACAGCCTTTGGCTTATGTTCATTCTCCAGACAGGCTTGGAAGCTCTGTCTGTCTTTGCCTTGGCTCACAGACCCGTGAGAAAAGTCATCTTACCTTGGCTTCCATACCCAGCATCAATGCCGGAGCCATCCCAGGACTCCATAGCGCTGTCTACACTAGGAATAGTGGTAGAGTACATCTCAGACAGCTTGCTAGTTTTCTGGGAGTCCGTCAGTTCATCTTCAGGGTCACTCACTTCATTGATACTCCCAGACTTCTTGGGATAGGATTCTGAAAGCAAAATAAGACACTTTTGAAGGCACAAGGAACAGCACTCAGGGAAGGGCTTATGTTGCTGTGAGAGCAAGTTCAGCTACTCTAAGGCTCCTGAAGAACCTCTTCAGCTCTTCAAAGGTAACTGAGAAAGGCCTGTGCCAAACTTTTTATTCCAAGCAGTTTCCATTTTTCAAAGTTTCAGTGAGATTCCCACAACACAACTTGGTACCAAACTATAGAGCTGAATTTGTAACCCCTCATCAAGACTGTTCTATTTTGTACCAATTCAGGGCTGAACACCACCCAAAGAGCCTCCCACGTAGTCTCAAGACAACAGTGGAATCCCTGGGCCTTGTACTTTGAGGCTGAATTTTCCTCTGATTACTGATGAGAAAATGGAGAGCTGAATGGGGATGATGAAGCTAAGATCTTCCCTTTCATTATTTTAGTAATAATAGGCTCTTATTATCATTAGACCAAGTTCCCTTCCATGTAAAAGCTATACGGGGAATGGTTTCTCAGCACAAGCTGACTATAAAGTCCTCATTGATTAAATCTCCTGTTAGCCATCCACACCCTGGATCTCCAACTCATAGAACTTAGCTGGGATAAAAATGCTCGCTGATAGCCTGCATTTGTCAATGAGGACAGATTATTTTCCCAAACAAAGGCCAGTTTTCTAAAAGTCCTTATTTTCCAACCATTCAGAAGATTGCTCATCATAATTAACTGGCAATTACCTTGAAATTTCAATTACACCTGCTTCAATTCTCAGAATGATTAACGAGTCTCCAACTGGCACTTGCATGTCAATTAATTCAGCAAGTGGCTGTGACAGTTCTAAGTGTCAGAAGTGGAAAAAATAGTATTTCATAGCAAGGATCAAAACACTTGGCTTCAGGGAATGAGATGGGCTTTCTTGAAAAGACCCTACTGTGTATAGGATCTCTTGCAGACTCCCACCCCAGAGCAGGAACCCCAACTCACTCTCCATCTGTTTCTTGATCTTCAGCGTTACTGTCTCCCCTGCCATCTGCAGCAGGTGGATGGCTTCACTCAGTGGCTTGCCCTTGAGGCTCACATTATTGATGGCAAGTATTCGGTCACCGATGTGGATGGCTCCGGTTCTGGAGAGGAAAGATACTGTTAGGGACTTCATAGAGGCAACCCTCCTCAGGCCATTAAGCTGCTGCTGCTTCAAGCAACAGCAAATTAACTCTCAGCTCTTTAAACACGTCTGGGTTTCCTCCTGGCATTCTGTATACCCCTGTTCACCAACACTACCAAGAATTTGGCTTACACCACCTTTCACCTCTGTATACATACATGCAGGCACATGAACACATGCTCACTTCAGTTCCTAGACCTCTTGGTAGCTGGACATCAAAACAGACTACATTTTAAACTCTTTGAAGTCATGGGGGTGTACATGTATTGCCAGTGGAGCAATGTCTACAGGTGGAACTGATGAGCAGGTTCCATGGCATGGACAGAAGACAAAGCTAAACTAACAAACCAACAAAAGATCCAGCCCAACACATGCAGACTGTGTGGGCATACATGAGCTGAGCAAGTTGCAAACTAGTTTTTGATCTCTTTTAAGTTCCCTCATATGCTCCCTAACACTGGCACGTTAGAGCAGCAATCCTTTCCTCCAGCACTGCTGCGATGTTCAGCTATCAAGGACTTTGCATGATCAAACCAGGAGATGCAAATCTAGACAGACATGTCTTTTTGCCCATGGCAACATGCTTCTTTCCAAGGCTGTATCCAGTCCAAATCAGACTGCTGCTCCTGCAGAAATGGGATCTGATACACTGTCAAAACAGCAGGCAAAACAACTCCTTGCGTTTCCCCCTAATGTGGAACTTCAGAGGCATGCTGCTGCATCTACTGCAAAACATCTTGGATATGGTTTAGTGGGCAATATTGATGGGAGGTGGACGGTTGGGCAAGATGATTTTACAGGTCTTTTCAAACCTTAATCCTTCTATGCTTCTATGATTCCACAGCACATAAATCAAACCAGAACACAACAACTAGGCAGGACTGTTTGCTCTGCTGCTGCTGAGGTATTCAGTTTGTCGTAATAGTCCTGCACAGCCACTAGATGTCCGTATTGTCCCATCCTAGTCAGCCCAAAAAAGCCCTCAAGGAAAACTCTAGTACTCCCAGTATACATCACACTGCAAAGGGAGTATTTGTCTTAAAAGTTTCATCTACACGGACAAAAACAAACAAAGCTGAACTGCTAATACTTTAATGCAACCCTTCGCTACCTTCAGTGCCTTATTTGAGGTTCTATCAGAGAGCTGAGCCAGGGCTGATCTCTCATGAATACTTCTCCCCACTGCCAGCCCCTGCATAGCACCATTGCTCTGTAGATACTGTGAGACTCCCTCGGCAGGAAAACACAGAAAATATCAAAGAGATGTCACATCAAAGGGGAAAAAGTTAATCAATCCCCTCTACTGTCCACTGTGTGGACAGGTAAATCCAGGGATTTACCTAGAGCATGGGCAGAGTTCACATCCCTTCTCCCATTTGCCAACATGTGATGGTGCTCAGTACTCCTGGACAAAACCATCCTGCAGCCTCCTGTGTCTGACCAGGTGGCGTCAGAAGAGGCTGCCAAGCCCTTGAAATCCCTTTAAAATATCAATGACCACTAAAAAAAATCGCTCTTGGAGAACTATTAAACCTCAACCAGAAATGAACTGTATTGGTCCCTTCCCCACACAGGACAAAAACAAGTCGTGTGGCCAAGGGCAAAGTCACCCATGGGCACTGAAGGAGATGAAACAGAGAAGCCATCACTTGACATCATCAACCCAACAGCCTGTGCTGCCTTTGTAGGTTTCTATAGGATGGGACACATACAAGGAGAAAAATGCTCAAGGTCAAGATAAAACCCAAGTCATCTGCATCTGAAGCCTTTTCAGCTAAGACAGCTTGTCACTGCTGTGACAGACGTGTGACAGGTCCTAGAGGACACCCTGCCTTCCCCAGCACAGAGCCAGAGTGCAGATCGTCCCCTGTGCCTCTCCAGGAATGGCAGCCACGTCCCTATTACCAGATGCCAGGATCCAGTCCACCCCACAGCAGCACCGCTGAAACACGTGCTGTGCTCCAGCAAAACAGCTTTAACTCCTGTTATTCAGAAACCCATCACACCCTTCAGAGCACAGCTAAGAGTGTCTCTGGCACAGAGCTGAGCACAGTTGACAGGAAATGGACAAATCAGGATAAAACTAAGAGCATCCCTCATCCCTTGAGAAGGTTAAGCCACTCCTTTCTGCTGCTCCCAGGAGAAAGACCTGCAACCATCTCAGCAGAACATGCACCTCTCTGCAGTCAGCCTTCATCCCAGCACTCCTCTCCCTCCCTGCAAGGAGCCAAGGTTACCAGGAGAAATCCCAATGCTGCTCCATCCCCACTCTGCTCCTCAGCACAGGCACCGCAGTTTGTCAGCCTGCTACAGTGCTGAACAGCTCTGTTGCTGTCCTCAAAAGGCATTCCAGTCCTTGCTGAGTGCCAGTTCCTGATCAAAATTCAATAGCACCGCAGCACTCGCCTGTGCTACATTTCTCTGCAGAGCAGTTACTGATGCACATCTGAGTTCAAAGGAGGAACAGCCACAGCACTGCAAAGGGAACTGGGAGTAACAAAGGTACAGAACTGCTTCTACTGCCCAGCAGCAGCTGTTTCATGTCCTGAACCTCTCCGGCACTGCCAGTACAAGATGTAGACAAGCCTCAGATACTCTATGGGTAGTGCTTCATAGGGAGAAAAGATTGCATCCTGGTGGTGGGCAGTGATACAAAATCCCCAAAGAGAAGAACCAAGTGCATCCCTTTTCCTTACTTCCTGTCTTGGTTTTCTGTACCAAAGGAAAGCAATGGAAATGAGCAGCACTATGTGTACTAGGAGCTTGAGGAACCTGAGGCAGAAAGATGCACCAAGCTGTATTATAGTTCAGCTCAGAAGGAGCTCAGTCTTCAAGCAGAAAGAACCAAAAGACCAGAACAGAAGAAAAAACTTCCCTAAATCCAGCATTTCACATCTATTTGTTCAGAGGTTTTTTGCAGCACAGAGGAAAGCAACCCCATGAGAAGCATGAGTCAGGTCTGCTGGAGTCATCTCTTATAAGTCACAGCACCGTACAGACAGAGTAATTAAGATACAGAGTATGACTCAGTTCCACCTTATATTCGCATCACTGTCCTGATCCTTTAAATCCCACGCATGCACATATATTCAGACCCGGGCACACACAGAGACAACCTCCCCATCTTCTGAAGGTAGATCTGCAGCTACCTTTATGCAACAAAAATGTTTGCTGCTCAGAGCAGCCCTACACTGAGATTCCTTCATACAGAACAGACTAAGCAACCAACAAGGACCACAAGACCCCCAAGATCTGTGGTTTTCGTCAATCACCCCATTGCCATGGCTATCAGCTGCAGTTTAGCAGCACATGAGCATTGACTAGATGGATACAATGCTTTTCAGGCAGGTGGGCAATCTCCCAATGCAAGCTATGGCATAGAAGATCACCAGGAAGCATCTCAGTAGAAGAGAGGCAGATAACACATTGGCTCTGACTCTACCAGTAGCGTCTTGCTTAAAACCTCTCTCACTACCCTAAGGGCACAGTCCTGACCACCCCACATGGGTCTGGAAAGCCAGTTGGGCAGCACCAACAGACCCCAGTCTCAAAGCTTGGCAAACATCAAAATTCCTTCCCACACTGATTTGGCCCTTCTGACCCCCAAACCTCACCTTTCTGCCAGCCCTCTTTTTGTCAGGCCTGAAATGACAATGGGATCAAAGGGTTCCTCTGTCCCGGAGATGGTTATTCCCAAGGGACCACCATACCGCTTCAGTTCCACTGTGTAGATTATAGCACCGGTTGTCTCCTGCTCGTCTGAAAGAGAACAGCAATGCAGAGTGTTTTATTTTGCCATATCAAAAAGGTCATAGGAAAGATTTGTAGCATTTAGAAGCACAAGCTTTCAGTCTTCAGCTGTGCTCATACCAAACAGGATTTTAACCTTCCAAGCTCAATTTAAGGGCAGAATAACAAAAATAGACTGTAATCAATTGGAAATGGTGACCGGAAAGGCAGCAGCCCTTATCTTTGTTAGTCTGCACTACCTATTGGGAAATGTCATTAAAGTGGACAGGCACCAGTTTGCATCAGGATTTCTGTACCAGAGTTATCTTCATCCTTCCTAATCTTCAATTTGACCAGGTCTTCACATTGCCTTAAAATCTGCACAGCATCCTCCATTGAGCAATTGTCGAGTCGGATGTTATCAATGGCTAACAGCTTGTCTCCCGGCTCCAAGGTGCCAGTTCTGTGTAGAAAGGAAAAGAAAACTGAAGTACATTTGTATTTGCCTTTCAGATCCTGCAATGCATTCAGTTCTGCGGTAGTGATGACAATATTAGCTTGCTTTTTTTTTCCCCCCTCTCTTTGGTCTTTTCTGGGAAACAAGCACAAACAGGGTTTGAGGCACTTATAATGTACAGAGAGGAAGTTCACATAGAGTGTGCATCAGCCCAGAACAAGACATTAGCTTGCCACTCTCAGCTATATGGATATATAGTTTAGGTAACCTACAGCACTGTAAAATGTCTGGTCTTTAACTGACAGATATTCTGCCTTTTCTGGGAACTCACTTACAAATACACTTTAAAAACAGCCCTTCACGAGCACTACATTCCTCTGAAAGCCTTGCTGGGAGGTGTTTGGGATCAGAAGTGCAGCCAAAAAAGGCTGAGTTATTGGCACAGATCTCCACCAGTGCCTAAAATTCACTCACTCAATTCACTCAGGCAGCAGCTGAAACACAGCAAACTACCTGAGGAGACACGGCACATGCTCATAGATGTTAAACATCCATCTTATATATAGTCAGCAGACCTCTGAATCAGTGCCTTGGCCATCCTGTCCATTAGCTCAACTCTACTTGTTTCAATAAAGACAGATTTCATTCCAAACCCTACTGTGGTCTAAGAGAAACCTCAAAGGCTGGCATATTTGCTTGGATGATGGCAAAAACCAGACTTTAGTGCTATATCGCATGGGAATCTTTCTACCTAACCTCTCATTAGTGGACTGGATATTTTGCCAATGATTTGGCATGTGGGAAATTATGCACTCACCTATGTGCTACACTCCCCTTCTTGATGTCGGAGATGATCAAAGGCTCCCCAGGCTTTCTGCTTGCAGCTGCGAGAGACAAACAGGTGCAAAACTCAGCCTGCTATCTAGGAGGGAGAAGGGTAATGGGAGAAGAAGCTGGGAGGAAAGGGAATGCATTTCCTCTGACAAAATGGTGCTTTACACTTGACCTTCTGGAAGCTACAGCCAGAAGGGAAAAAAAAAGAAGAAAATCCCTGCAAATTCTTGTTGGCTGCCCTCCTGTGGGGCTGAAGTAAAAGATGATGGAAAATTCTCAAGGTGGAAAACAATCAAGAAAAAAAAAAAAGAAACATGTCTTCCATGTGGTTCAGCTACCCAGGCCACTCTGTCATACAACCAGATAACTCCATCTGCTCTCAGGCAGAGGGGTTTCCAATCCTCCTCTCCCCCTACCAGACTGAGACCCTTTTCAGCCCACAGGAGATGCAGGCATGCATCCCTGGGAGCATTTGCATTTTCCAATTTGCCTGTGGGACCTGCTGCTCTCTTGAGAAGCCCAAGAGAGATTTATGACTTGACTCCCTCCTGACCCCTCTCTGCCATCCACATGACAAACATACACCAAGAGCATCATTCCCACCCCCCGTCACTCCCTACAGCCTCACTATGGGAAACTGCATCATCTCATTTAAAGCTGACGGAGCTTCTCAGTAAAAACTGCGTGGGAAGGAAGAAACCTCACAGCATCCGAACATATCGGGTGCAGGTCAGAGATTAAAATATCTGCAAGGTATGTGGCATCAATCACAGAGATCCACCTGTCTGAGCAGGAGTGAGAGGGTGCCCCAGAAAGTCAGACGTAAAGGAATAAGTGCTTTTTTCTTGCCAACATCTCTGCTCTGGATTTTTCTATTTACATTCATTTATAAGATATAAAAACATACATGCTTTGCCCGTCACCTTTAAGGATACCCTCTCCCATATGTAACCACACCTTCTGCACCAAACAGTGTGAAATGACTGCCAATCTCAGCCGCAACACAGCTGAGTATAAAAGTCAGGTCAGAGCAGCCCATGACTGATTTCATAATAGCCATAGCAATGAGACTGCTGAATGATATGGAGCCTGGAAGAATTATTCTCCCCGTGCCTTACTGGCACATGGTGCCAGATAGTTTTGATCTAGAAACTCGCATGCAGCTTGCAACTGTGGATCAACAAGAAATGGATGGATTGTGGAGGGCTCATGGCTGCATTCAATCTGTATTCAACCCATGGCCCAGCCAACCCATTCACCAGTGTGCGTCAAGAGATGCAGAGACTGATGTGGCTAAAAATCAATGCAGAACGACCCATTCTGCCTAAGGAGGCCACTTGCCATAGACAAACAGTGCATGGGAACATGCTGCTATCACTACTGCTGTTCTCTTTTTCAACACAGAACATGTCTTTGGGGCTGCAAAGGTGCCCAGAGCAGTGGTAGGAGTTGCAGCGATGGAGACTCAGCAGCTTACAGGTGCTGAGCCCGGCACGTGGTGCTGCGTGCTTAATCGCGACCTAGCCTGGTTCTGTCAAAACGATCCAGGTTTCCAGAAGTGCTTTTCACTGTGAGGTTTGTTTATTAGATTCAAAGCAGAGGCTGTGTGACAGAAGGGGGTTATAGAGAACCACAGTGCTGGCAGAGGGCTGGGGACAGCCATCTCTACAACTGACACAGCCAAGGAGATTTCCTTAGGACCTGTTAAATGGAACAAGAGAAAGCTCAACAGCATACCCCTCTCCCTACCATCAGAGTATCCAAACTGTGCTTGTACACACAGCAGTTCTCTGTTTTAAATAACCACTTAGCCACCTAGTATGAAATTGCAAGGCTTTACAAAGCCATCACTATTAGTCAGCACCCATGAGGCTGACGGGTAAGTTAAAGGGACTTAATGAACAACCGTTCTCTCTAGAGGCATAGGATTCAAAGCAAGAGAAATCTCAAAGCACTGAACAGTCATTCCCTGTTCAGTTTAAATACAGTGGTTACTAACTCCATTCATTCCCCTTTGGCATCCCAGTGCCTTTCCCCATGAACATCCAGCCTGGCCTCCAGGTCTTGTTTTCCCATCCAGAAAGGGAGACAGCAGCTGAGGAAAGAGAGGAGATGTGTCATGACAGAGACAGAATCTTCTGTGCAGATACCCAAACCATCTCCTCAGGAGGTCTGGTTGCAGCCCCCACTTGCCAGGGCAAACTACTTGGGGTGGAAGTAAGTTCATTTTCAGATGGATTTGTGTCTTTGGTGGATCCACCAGTACAGAAGACAGTTGAAATTCCCCTCAGTGACCCAGAGAAAGCTCCATAAATCAAAGTTGGTGAAGGCAGAAACGTGGGGTGGGGGAGAAACTCACCATGAAACACTGCTTGGTGGCGCTGACAGGGCAGTGATAAAAAGGTGAACTGATCAATACTGTTATTTACTTTTTATAAATTGCTTTCAGTCTCTCGCCACCTCTGCTGGGATTCTGGCTCGCTCGGCATTTACTCTCTGATGGATGACAAGGCCAGAAACACATGTCCGTTCTGTGTTTTTAATGGAATGCATAATGACTTGCATTGGTAAATTATTCCCCTCCAAGGAGCACAAGCACATATCTCACACGCATCAGCGCTTCAACCGGCTATAAATGCCCTTTTGTTATTGATCAAGCTGAGGCAGCACCCTGCCAACATGTAATTAAAGAAGTTGTAATAACGCCACAAAAAATACATTTAAGAAAGCAAATGTTTATAAAGGGTAAAAAAAAAAAACAACACCAAAATCAGAAACCCAATAATCTCAGGATAGCTAAGGAATGAGAAGACAAAAGAAAGCAAATCAGAGTTGATTACAACAACAGCAGTGACAGTTCAGTCCCCAGGACCCAACTTTTTCCTCTACCCTTCATTAGTTTTAGCAGCAGCCGGGTGAATTATCAGTAAGCAGGATGCTTATGCCACCACAGATCTATATCCTAACAAACTCTTCAGGCAGCAAAGCCTGGGAAGAATATCTCACTTATTCAGTCAGAATATCAGTTGCAAATCTGTGGTTGCAATGTTGGTGAGGCTGTGGGGACACAGTGCTGCTCATGGACACGCTGCCAGGCAGGTCCAGGACTAATCCAGTGCCAGCAGAGCTGGACTGGGTCAACTCACAGATCCATCTTCTCACTAGGACAGTGATTACACTGCTTAAGAGACTTACAGTTATCTGTCTTTCCAAATTCCGGTTTTATCATCCACAAGCAGATATAGTGCTTACTCCTTATCTGCAGTACTTCCCAGCAAGGGCACAGGAATTGATTTGTAAAGATATATCAAGGTAATTTGATAAACATGCTATATAAAGCATTAATGTACAGCTGACAAGACAGGTAATTCCAATGCCTGTTTAAGCAGCCCCAACACCCCATGGCCTGCGGTAAATTTCACATATGGCCTTTGGAGAAGGTGAACGAGCAGACAAAAGATGGAAAACAGAAAAGCTATCCTTTGTGGAATCAACTATCATTTTCCAGAGGCTAACAGCAAGTGGATATCTAACTTTAAGAGGTCAGGTATTGAACACACAAGAAAACATGGCTGGTAGCTTCTTGCTGCTGGGGATTTTAATTTGTGAGAGATTTACAGAAGACATCTACAAAGGCATAACTATGTCACTAGAACTGAATGCAGCCAGAAAGATCAGAGCACTATGTGCCACGTGTTCTGCTAATGGAGACAAGGGGTTCAGGCTAATAAGAGCCAAATCTTCACATCATCGTGTCAGAAACCTCATTTGGCACTTCTTTGCACCCCCACCACTCAGAGCACATCCAAGGTCTCCACAAACAATGGAGCATCACCACCCACACATCCCTGCACCCACCCCCAGCCAGGAGCAAGCCCAGACTCCCTCTGTATGCCCATAGCAAAGCCAGCAGCATCTGCTCTCCTCATACTCAAACCTCTTGGGTTCCCAGCCTTTTTATGAAGCTTTCCAGCAGATTTATGATTCCTCTGTCTGCTTTATATGAGTTTTTTCAGCGCATCCATCAAGAATCCCACTCTCCCCCACCTTTGCTCAGTCCATCTCCCGATTAGCTCTGAGAGTCACAGCACAGTTACAACTCGATTGGTTTTTATCTCTGTAGCACTACTCTGGTGAGGTCAGAACACTTCTTGCCCACATAAGAAGGCAGTGGCAAACCTTCCCAGACCGAGGAAATAACTATCGATGAGCCTGATGAAGCCAAGAGGTAAAACTCAACAAAAACAACTCATGTTTCATATGATTCCCTGTTCATTGCAGAGGATCTGGACTAGATGACCTTTAAGAGTCCATTCCAACTCAAACGATTTGGTGATTCTGTGATATTTCACTTACAGTATGCTGTACTACGACATTTTAGAACAAACGCAAATCCATGGCCATGACAGCACAGGGGATCTTGCACTGATCCAACCAGTCTGTCACCTATCTAACCTGCTCCAGTTTCCAATTTAAGCAGTAGTTATATGTCTTTCTTTGATACAAAGAAGCTATAAAAGCTCTTTCCAGATCTAAACAAACATTCAAATCAGCACAACTTGGAGGAACTGAATAAAACAGAGATGGGTTATTTTTACCTCTCCTCTCTCGCTGCTTACATCACACTCCTGTACGCACATCATGTCTCTGCAGGAGGTACTTACCATACGTCTGCTTGCTTTCATTCTAATGTTTGACACGGGCATATTTATCTGCCTGTTCAGATGCAGAGTGACAAAATGATGATATAATTCGCTAAGGGTCTTGTGGAAATAGGTTTATGGGGAGTAATATATGAAAGCAGAATTAGGATTCAACTTTCATCCTTGGCCCCGCATTTTCTTTATCTCTTTCTCCATTTGTGGGTACAATTTTAGTTTCGACTCAGCAAACAACGAAGCATAATCCTAGGTTTACATGTTTTCATTACTTAAACAATATCCTGTGAACACGTTCATCAATCAAAAAGATCAAATCTCTTCCATCATTCAGCTTAATCACTGACAATGGGCATCTAACTATTTAAAACCCAGAGTTCACTGTCATTTTATTTAGCAGTGATTTCTAAAGAGTGTGAAATCAATTTTTTAAACACATCTCAAACGAAAATATTTTCAACATAAAAATATGTTTGAAGTGTAAATGCACATCCAAAGCAGATCCATTTAAGTGGGACTCCGCAAATAAAAGCTCGTATTCTTGGTAGCAACTTCCAGGCTTGTTTTGCTCTCCAGTCCCAAATCAAATCTAAACTTTGAAGCTTAATAGGGGTGAAATCCTCACCATGCTCAGGCCAGCAGATGCTGGCTACCAAATCAATCATCCTTGGTTTCTACCTGACATTGCAATGCCAATGCAGAAGGTGGGGAATGCAGTGTGAGCTCTGCCCCACTGAGTCCTGCTCTGCCTACAAGCAACAGTCATTACGGACACCCCACTGCTTTTGGAAAGCACTCTGGTGTCTTCAAACAGTAAATACTAGCAAGCCAAATGCTACATGTTGTGAGTATTCACACAGCACAAAATGGGGAAACTGGGAGAGGAAACGACAAAATAATCACACCGTAGATGTTAAGTCTACTCTGGAAAACAACCTACTTAGACCAGAACATCTCCAATTAACACAGCAACTAATGCTGCAAAAGCCAAGAAGTAATTGCAAATAGCTTATCTACTTTAATGAAGCTTACTATCAAAGTGTTCTTAGCAACTCAGAGAGGTGGTGGACACCTCGCCTCTGGAGACACCCAAGGTCAGGCTGAATGGGCTCTGAGCACCTGATGGAGCTGTGGGTGTCCCTGTGCATTGCACGGGGGTTGGACCAGACGGCCTTTTAGGGTACCTTCCAACTCAAACAACTCTGTGATTCTGTGACTCCATTCCCCAGAGACAGCTGAGCCTGTGTTCCCAACGGCTGAGACATGAGCTCCCACTACTGTACTTTCACAGGCTGCTTTGTCTCATCTGAGATGTGGTGGCTGCCTCTGGGCACGGCCAATCTGAGATGATTCAACTCGGGTTACCCAGGAGTGAGAGAAGGATGAATGATATGACACCATTCACATAGGCACACAGGAAAAATTCACTGGTGTGAGTCATAAGAAGATTTCAGCATACCCAAAATTTGATATAGAATCATAGAAACATTAAAGCTGGAAAAGACCACTAGGATCACCCAGTCCAACTGTCTACCTACCCACAATATTGCCCACTAGCATGTTCCCTGGTGTCACTTTACACATCTCTTGAATACCCTCCAGGGACAGTGACTCCACCACCTCCCTGTGTCAGTGACTTCACCACTCTTCTGGAGTTTTTCCTAATATCTAAAATGGATGGATTTCCCATACAGTGTCTTTTCCCAGCATCTATTTCTCCTTACAGTGTCTTCCCCAAAGAGGCGAAAAGGTCTTTAAATCAGAATACACTCCAAAACAGAAGCAGAAAGATAATTAACCAAGAGCTAGGAGAAAAGAAAGGGAAGAAAGAAAAAGGTTGATGCCTTGTTCTCTTGGAGCTCACCAAGGCCTGGAAATAAAAATAATATTACCAATAACACAGCATAATATTAATCAGTGGTACAGAACAACTGCTCAGCTGCCGCTCAGAGACACATCCCTTATCCTGACCCTTCAGCAGCTGCTTTTCTTCTGCAGTTGCCAGCTCTTGCAAAAGCCACACATCCAATTCAATTTGGAACAAACTGCAAGCACTGTGAGTGCTACCAGAAAACCCCACATAATCTTTTTGCTCTCTGCTGGGAGTCTCTGATGTGCCATGTTGGAAAGCAGTGGCTCTTGCAACTGCTACCGCAAGGCTGAGCAATACTTACAGCTGATTGTAATTCCAAGCTCTACACCTCTTTTCTTGGGCAATTTAACGTGGAAAGTGCCGCTGCTGGGTATGACAGACTCTATAAAACCAGAAACAGACAAAAAGAAAATAGGAGAAAAGAGTTTTCAGTGCCATGGATGGTTTCTTTGGAACCAAGAAAAAAAAAAAACAAGCCCATCAAACTCAGCTTTATAGGTTCAAATAAGGTTGTTATCTGATGCCCTGAGGACTTCAGCTTAAAATCTGGATTCTCATTAAAAATATATGCCCTGAACATCAAGTGAATTGCTCATATCATGCTGTACTTCAAGTTTGAGGCATCTTTGTCAATGTAAAATGAAAAAACCCTTTTTCTTCTAATATAAGGTTGCACACCTCAGCCAATAGCTTCAGCTCCCTTCTTGCTTCAAGGCCATAAATTAGTACAAATATTCATATTAATGGTTGAATGCCTAAAGAATAAGTGGCCTCTTCGTATACTCACTATGTTTCTTTCAGCCAAGTCACAAGAAGAAGGCATTTATGGAGGGATGAGAGGAAGGACTCTTCACTTTAGTGTACGTTAGAAACAATAGAAAATGGGAAAGGCCCTCACAGAGTCCTCAGTCTCTGCAGTCTAGCTAAAGCCTCACATATTTTTGTGAGTACAATCCCTTCTACAGGTTAGCAGAAGCACTGGTAGAGTCCAGCAGGTGCTGAGGAGCAACAAGTCCTTTGCAATTACCTGCAACATCAAATTCAATTTCGAGCACCACTTTGTTCGTCAGTGCAGCATCCCGCAGAAGCTGGTTTGCTTCCTCCATAGTCCCATCCTCAGTTGCAATGCCGTTGATGGAAAGAACTCTGTCTCCCACTTGCAGCAGCCCACACCTGCAGTCCACAATGGGGAAAGAGAGAAAGGAGGCAGGGATAAAGGAGGAAAGAAACAACCTCACAACCACCCATGAGTTACTTTTTGACAGGCAAATCTGTTAGAACACAGAAAGTAGTGATTAATCCTGCAGAAGTGGCCCCAAACAGATGATAGTTCATTCTGTAATGTGTGTAATGTGGCTTGCTTAATCTCAGACGTACTTCACTCTCAAACGATATTTTTTGTCATATCCCCTGCAACTTTCAAAGGAAAAAAAAAAAAAAAAATTAAACCTTTCTCTAGTGAAAGTCAACATCATGACCACGACATGCAAGTGATAAATTGCAAGCACATGTGCCCTCCTACCTTATCCAATAGCATACATCTCTTTCTGTGTGCTTGCACCTGCTGGAAACCAACCTAATGGCACTGTGCGGAGTCCTCTGCTTAATACATGGCTAATACTGAATCTACAAACCAACGAACTCGATGAAACATCTCAGCAAATTGGATAATCATTTATTCCTTGTAATTGCATTTCTAGAAGCCAAATGTACATTGATACTGTTTAACCGCCCTGAAAGGCCAATATTATCCTGACGTGACAGCCCACCAGTAGAACCACAACTGGTTCTTTGGGCTTCCTGGCTTAGTCCCACTTTCTTGAAGAGCAGCAGGGTTTTTTTTCCACCTTGGAAGTAAAATATCAACAGCAAAGCTGCTATGTTCACAACACGCTTTTACAGTATGGTTTGTCTCCTGAGACTCTTCGGTATTTATAAGAAATGCTTATTCACACATGACCCAATACATTCACTATCCACCCTCTTCTTCACCAGTAAGGCAACCCTGCACATTGCCTCCTACAGCTGAACTGTGTGATGGCTCTACAAAGACAAGAGTGTAGCATTCCCCATGACTGGTCATGGACAACAGGTTGTTCATCCTCATCCTTCTCCACATTCTTCATCAGAGCACATCTGTTCAGATTTTCCACTTGTCACCTGTCTGGAAGGCCGTCCACTTGAGCAGAGCACAAGAAAGAAAGCACTCATCCATTGTCAATGTAAGGTACAGCATGGTTTCCAAATTAGATTCAGAATTATGGGAACAAGATTCACCTCTGCATTTGGAGTTGTTTTACCACCAACGTTTCCCTTAAAAGGATCAGCTATCTTCTTTTAAGCCTTCTCTAGAGAACCTTTATTCCCTTGCTGTTTAATCATCAAACACATTCTTTGCCCTGACCTTTCTAGGCATCAGTTTTGTAGATATTTCATAGAATACTGTTTATTTGTTTTTACTGATCCTTCCAGCCACTTTTTACCACCCAAACCTGTTGCAACTGTAAGAAAAGATGGTACTGCAGCTTCCAGGCACATGAAGGAAACATCAAAGGCAGTGGATACTGGCTGTATTATTAACCTTCAAATAACAGGATGTATATGAAAGGCCAGGCTATCAAGACAAAAAACATCCACATCCAAATAGGAGAAAAACACACAAACAACAGTTTTTGTCTGCAGCCCATCAAAAGCTGAGATACAAGTTTGCAGAGAGCCCGGGAAGGTTATCTTGTTACTGGGAAGGTATTAAACTTGCAACACATTCACTCTGCTGCCTGAGTTCATGCCACCCATGGAAAATGGGCAGCTATTTTAAGAGATGTAAATTCAGAAGTGTTTGCTCAAGGAGACCTGGATTAGGACAGACAACTCCATAGAGGATACATGAATCCAACCTTGTGAATAATTTCATCATTTAATTACAGTCCTTTCCTGAGCCTGCAGATATATATGCTGCAACAAAACCATACTGGAAATACTAGCTCACAAATATGAAGTTGGATGAGTGGCACAAGAGAGAGGTCTCCTCCAGCACTAAGTTTCTTGCTATGGTCATATGTACCATTTGGAAAGGAGGAACCAACACGGACATCACTTCATTTCAAGGTAACAGAAGGACACAACCCATTTCAGCCACAAGGACTGGGAGATTATGGGAATCTTTTACACAGCATGAAAGCAAACATTTACCACCTTTTCCACCACAGCTGCCCCCTCACAAAATATGGTACTTCTCCACTCAAGGTAGATTTGCTGTGGTGTTTTTACAACCAACAGCTCTGTTAAGTCAGAAGAATTTTATTTCTCTTAATACTGATTGAGGTGATCATGTCCTGTGTTGAGAGCAGGGCCCTGGAAGTCAAGGTTCCTGCAGACCTCTCCTTGGCTTTGCTGTGGGATCCTGCATGAAGTCCACAGAGGGCTTTCCCAAATAGATGCACGCATCTCAGAGATGTGCACTCTCTCATAAGACCTTACAAAGTACTTTGAGATCATGGGAGAACTGCTTTGAAATGAGAAAGAACAAGAGTTCAAGCATCTTCTAGCAAGAGACAGCACTATGTGGATGTGTTGGAGCCCATGATGGTAAGGTTTCCTTGGGGTCTGTGTTTTGTCATGACAATTTCCTTGGGCACAAAGACAGCATCAGAGGTGCCTTGCCAGACACTGAGCAGCACAAATTCAAACTCTGGGCTGGGTTTGTGCTGAAGATTTCCTTCATTGTCATTAGTATGTGTGGTCACTCCAGCTGCAGAGTGAGCATATCACTGGCTGCAGAAATCAGTGTGTTGTGCCCTCACACACCCCTAAGCTGACCTGTGTGGATTAGATGCATACACTCACATGTGTTTGTGTATCTGTGTCTGTTTGACATCTGTGCGAGCACACTGGTGAGTGAGTCACAGCCCCAGAAGATGAAAGCTGTGCTGACAGCATTACGCAGCTGCTGAACTTTCCTTTTGCAAACTCTACATACTCAAAAGCCAGAAATACAATGATCAAACAGCTGTCTGAATAGAGCTAGGAAGCATGTAACGCAGCAGGAAGCACTGATTTTGGATACCGAGATGGACACTGCTGTCTATGACAGAGGGAGCATGGACAGACAGCATGTCCCAAGAAGGGACAACACACTTCTTCCTATTTGACCCTCCCTGCTGATGACGAGGGACAGACCAATGTCTCATTCTGCTCCCAAAGGCTTCATCCCAGTGCTCCCTGCCTGGACTCGCATGCTCATGCTGCTCTCTACCACCCTGACACAACCAGGGACCAGATGGCACAAGAAGGGGCCTGGTCCATCCAGCAAAAGAAGCATCATTTGAGGGCATCTACACACCAGCAAAGACTCTGGAAGAAGTTTAACCAGGGCTCCCACACTGACGTCCAGCCCCTGCAGGACTCATTGCTCTCAGTATCCTCAGGGTCACACACACCAGTAACGCTGCTCCTTTATTCTGCTATTTTCCAGAATTTTCTGCTATTTTTCCAGATCCTACAACCAGCGCTTTCCTTGGTGGTTCAAAACTTTCAGGTGAATTTATATAGCTGGATTCTGCTACAACAAAACCAAGCAGATAACACTTTCCAGGGCTCACTTATATACCTTTTTCCTCTTTCTGCAACCAGACAAAAGCTTCATCTTTCAATGAGAAAGAAAAAGAAACAAAAGAAAAGGGATGGGAATGGCGCTCACACACAGACACACACTCCCTTCCTCCTCTGAGAACAGCCACGGCCTGATGCCAAGACGTTCACCTGGGATGCGAGGGAGGCCGTGGTCAGCCGACGAGTGCAGAAATGGCAGTGACAGTAAACCATGCCCAGTGAAGAATGGGAGATATTACAAAGATGACAGTAAATATCTAAATGAGCCTCTGAGGAGAGAAAACAAACCAAACCATGAAATGGTCAGCAGCAGCACCATCAGCATCCAAGGGCAAGGTCTCTAACCTCTCTGCCGGGCTGTCGGGCTCAATAAAACGGACGAGAGGTGGGGAGGACAGAGTTTCAGTGGCAAAGATGCCTCCCTGGAGCTGCAGTCCGAAGCCGTTCAAAGGGTCTCCCCTAAGCACCACCTCTGTTGTCTCCGTGTGAACTATCTGCCCGCCGGGACCCACCGTGCTGGAGGCCAACGACACTGAGAAGAGGAAAGAGAAGTTAGGGCAGCCACAGTCACAGGCAGCACCAAGGGGCGACCAAGGCCCTGACTGCTGGGATCAGCAGGCCTATGTCAGCCAACAGCCAGCAAGATGAGCACAGCATCTTGTCCAGCCCATCCCCAGCCCATTGCCACCCTTACGTGAGCTCTTGTGCTCCTTCTTCTTCTGCCTCCTCCTCAGCATGGTGGTGCGTGGGCTCATGGGATGGGAGCTGCGAGGTAGCGTGTTCGAGTTCTGGCAGGGGAAGCCCTGCGCGTTCATGGTGGGAGATGAGAAGTTGGCAGCCACCAGAGCTGGGGAGATACAGAGCACGTTAAGGATGCAGTGTGCTCACTGGACTCCTAATGGTTTTGGACTACCTCCTTCTCATCTTCAGGGCTGGGAAACCACAGCTTCAACTATCTGCTGAGCAACTAGGCTCCCTTGCTTGCTTCCCAATTCTAATGCATATCTTGCATCAGCAAAGCTGAGCTGTGTGCACTGATGTACCATACCCCTACATGTCACCAGAGCTGTCCTCTTTGGATCACAGCAACTCAAGTTTTTCCCTTGCCCATATGAAAGTGTGGGACTAAAGGATATGAGCAAAGGGTCTGCCCAGTATCCTGCTCTAACTGATGTTAGCAGCTCTGTGCCATGGGCTTTAGGAACCGATTCTGCACCACATACTGACTATGCACCTCAGCTGTGCACCTATTAGAAGAGAACCAACAGACACTGCAGGAAATACGTGACACCCCAGGCTATTGAGTTGGGTGTGGATCAGATGGAGAGGCATAACATAAATGAACACATGAAGGGATGGGGACAACACCATGTGTGGGGGTTACATTTGCAGTAATCTTGTCCAGACGTCTGGTTCCAAGTGGGCGTCTTGCAGTGCCCAGGGTGGTGGGTGTGACAGTAGTTGACACAGGGGTCCCAGCAGTGGTGGTGGTCACTCTTCTGCACCTTGACTGATGTCACCCAGGGGAGCAGAAATCACCATAGGCATGGAGAAGTGAGAGAAAGAAAAGGTAAGAAGCTGAGAGACTGCAGAGAGGAGACTCACACTGCTTTTGAACAAGTCAGGGAGCAAGCACAGAGTGTCAAGCACCAGCAGCAAAAATGCATCCCCATGTAACCTCATGACACTTGATGCAAAGTGGCAGAAATTCACCCAGTCCCCTCAAAAATCTCAGTGTCCTGAGCCAACAGCCTGACTAAGCTGTGCTGGCAGCACACAGATGTCATTACCATTTGCAGGCTGCTGTGCAACGTGCAGAAGCTGCCTCCAGCCACGAGTTTCCAACAGAGACCATCAGAATTATCTGACAGCACTGGGGAAACCTCCTTGTGCTGCTTCCCACCTTGTTGCCCCCCCAGGATGAAGCTCAGAGCCAAGCAGTGATTCCAGCACGTCCCTTGGCTTCAGCATTTGGGTGCTTAGCAGCTGCTCTTGGCCAGGAATCCATGGCAGGGTGTGCATATGGAGAAGGGAGCAGCAGTGGGCCAACCCCAGCTCACCAGAACAAACGGGATTTTATACACTGCTGCTTAAAGGCAATTACACAAGGCCACCAACACAGGAAGAGCTGCCAATGCTATGGCAAACAATAAATTAAGATGTGGTACCAACGTGGCAGACCCTATTCAAGGCCACACAACTGCTTTAGTTTCAACCCTAGATCAACCCCAGCACTTGTTAGCAGAGATCTTCTGCAGCGTGACACCCACTACCCAGAAATCCCTTGTCCCACAAGATGTAGCTTTGTTTCATCAGGTCATGATGCCACAGATCCTCTCTGCAGTAGCCAAAACACATCATCAGGCACAGGTCCTGCCTCTCACTGAGGCCCCTTTTGCTCATGGGTAGCATGGGGTCAATTCAGTTGTTCTTGCCCAGCAGCACTGGGATTTCTCTCTTGAATCCCTGCATGGTGCTGTCTAGACAGCTCTTAACCTTCCCACCACTGGTGCTTACCAGCAACCACCCATCCCAAATGAGACCTCCTCTGTGCTCTCCCTGTAGGTGGGAACTCCCCCAGCACTGGCACTACAGAGTTTTCTGAGACTGCAAACCACCAGAGAGAAGGACTCAGCTCAACCCAGAGAGCTCTTCCAAAAATCATCACTTAGTGCCTTTATCAATGAAGATCCATCTTGTATACATGCACCACATGCATCAAATCACTTAGGTCAGATTTTCTGACCAAAACAGCAATTATTTTAAAGTCTTTGTTACAGTGACTTCAGCATTTACCCTATCAAGCTCTTAAAGCATCCACTTTCAGCTCTGGCATTTCTATTTTGTGAATTCAAAAGCAATCTCAGAGTCAGAAGGCTTTTAAAAACAGTCATCAAATGAGTAAATGGAGCAGAATCCAGTCAAAAAAAAAAGAGAATTCTTAATAAAATTAAATACTTAGAATACGAGTGACAGAGCTTATGGGCATATATACAAAATGGTTTAATCCATTCATATCCATTTGTCTTTAAGTTCTTAGCCCATAGATGACACAACAACAACAAAAAAAAAAAAGCCTATGAAACTCAGATGTCATTGAAGGGGTAAGAAAATAGGTTTTGGACAATGAGGGGATAAAAACCTACATGAGCCTTCCTGTGCTTCCTTCACTTTTCACCACCCATCCCAGCACTGCTCCTGGGCACCATCCGCTCCCGCTGATCTTGTGAGCATAATCCTCCCACAATCTTTTCCAGATGCCCCCAGAGCAGCAGAGAAAGCTAACTCCATGTGACAAATCCTGTGCTTCAGCATTAGACCACAAAGACTGTATCTTTTTTTCCTTCCTTATGATCCCTCACATCCTTAAGAGTTGAACCAAAGTGGGGACGCTCTGATCTGATGTGTGGAGGTATGGCTAAAAAGGCTCTGAAACACACAGAGCTGTCCTTCCACAGATCTTCCTTCTCCTGATGCTGCTGAATGCATACATCCTGAATGAAGATTAAGACCAGGGCACTAATGGAAGAAATAGAATAGTTCATTTTAACAGCCGTTGAAAAAGGATTATAGCTTTCCATTTTGTCTTGGGAACAAAGGTCAAGTCATCTGTCCCCTTTGTTAAACAGCTTTAATTCTGCACAAATGGGACTGGATGTGTAAAAGATTTATTTCTAGAGATGAAGATGTTATTAGATTCTATGTTTTGCTGCATCACATTAAAGAAGACAACACAGATAATTTCCTACTTTCACCAGACCTCCCTAGAAGAGAACCGAAAAAGAACTGGGCCTATAGCTGTTGGGCATCAATATTATTAAAATGCATGCACCTAAAGGAAAAGTGTTCGAAAATGGTTGCAGAGGGGGCTGAGACTGAAACAGCCACAATACAAGATCACCAGTATGGACAATAAGGGTAGATAGGCACTGGCACAGGCTGCCCAGAGAGTTGGTGGTGCCCAATGCCTGCAAACAGCCAAGGTGAGGCTGGATGGGCTCTGAGCACCTGATGAAGCTGTGGGTGTCCCTGTTCACTGTGGGGGAGTTGGACCAGATGGCCTTTAAGGGTCCCATCCAACTCAAAGGATTCCATGATTCTATGACTAACAAAACTACAGGCAAGAGCTGCAAAACGTTTAGTAGTAGTGAGGCTAATTTCACACATCTGTATATAGGAGAGCCTGAGCCAGCCTCTTACATGGAAGGAGAAACTAAAGGTAGGCAACAAGGATGCTCACAGGATGAATTCCTAACGATGTTTGAAATTTACAGGTATTTAGGGTTTGATAAGCCAGAATTTGTTTCTGAGGGGGAAAAAAAAAACAAAACCACAGCAGTAGCTTTCATTCAGACAGGCTGGTCCAGAAAATGAATGCTTGTGTTTCATCTTTGTTTCCTGAGGAAGTCCAGTGGAATCCTGTCTAGCTGCTGACATGTCCTTTACAAAGCCTTACTAGGCAAGCAGATGAAAGCTGAGCTTGGAAACATTTGCCAACACCAACGCTGTTTCCCTCCCTCTCCATTAAAGTCTCTTATCTGAGGTACTAAGAAAGCGGCTTGCACAGCACTCAGCACTGCAAAACTCTGGGATTCCCAACACCAATTTCCCTATCCAAGCACAGATGCTACTTTTTTTTTTCCTATTCACATCCTTGAACATCATCTAATCACACGCATTTCATCAAAATATAATTTTTCCCCCTCCACAGATGTCTCTCTTTGAAGTCTATTACCAGCATTCAAAAGCAATGAGAGCCACAGCAGGGACCTCAGCTGAGTTTTGAGGGCAACCAACAGTGTTTGCATGGAGGACATACCTGTTTCTGGGGGCTTCAAAGGCAGCCTGCTTTGGTGAACAGGTAATATCTCCAGCTTGACGTTCTCTGAGGTGGCAGCTAAAAGCTGAGTTGCCTCTAATAAGGAGCAGTGCTCTGTGCTTGTGCCATCGATGGAAAGAATATGGTCACCAACATGCAGTGCTCCACATCTGCAAAGGAAATGGCAAGAGTAGTTATATGCACAGTCAAATTCATGTCCTTATGGTTGGGAGCAGAAATGGACAAATTCTACCTGTTTTGCTTCATCTGAATGTATTTCCACATCTCATTTTTTCACTTTGAACATCAGCTTCAAGCATTGACAAAAATACCAACTGCAATGGTCCAAGTCTACACTAGTGATGCTGGAGGCTTGGGAAAGATCTTTTAAGTTTTCAGTAGTGCACAGTCATAGCCAAGCTGGGCATTCAACCAACAGGACAGTAAGCCCTACCTACCTGCTCTAAACAGGATGTTCCACAGCTCCAGTACAGTCATATCTGAGATTTTAAATCACTGCTCAGCTTATATATGTCCTGAACTGCATTCATTCATAGTGAAGAGTGTCCACCCATGATAGGTCAGCATGCTTAAGAGCTACAAACACGTGGACATAGCCAGTTCAAGGAAAGGTGAGGAATGATAACATGACTGAAAAGGGGCTGAAATGCAGTGAAGGAAAAAGCAGAAGTGGAGCAGTCTGTTCAGCTCTGTACCTGTCCACCACGCTGGCTGGCTTGATCTTATCAATGACAATGACCTGCTTGTTCCGATGCGTGCTTGTCGTCAGTGTGATTCCTAGTGTTGATCCTGGAGTCTTTGCTATTTCAACTAGCAGAGGTCCTGAAGCATTCGTTACAGTATCTGCAAAACAAGAGAGAAGATTCTTCTCACAAAGCCATTGACAGTAGCAAAATACTAAAACACAGAAGTGAACGGAGGGATGGCCAATTCTGCTGACCTGATTATATTTGATGGTTTGGACATTCTACACCCTCGCAACCCTGCATCACATGGCAAGTTAACAAAGAAGGAAATTCAAGAAGCAAAACCGCTTCTGCACAGAATATGTATGAGAGCAAAGAGCGATTACAAAATTCACTCATGGAAACCACCCTCTTGCCTCTCATTTTTAAGTTAAGTAACAAAAAGGAAGAGAATGCTCAAAGTCTGTGCTGCGGTCACATCAACAATATTAAAAGAGAAGCACAAAAAGGCAAGTTCACAAGGACATCACTATTTGAGGGCTCTCTCCAAACAAACTGAAAAGGGCCCAAAGGAAACAGGATCCCACTTCCTGAGACATTCAGAAGCCCCACATGCTGAAGACCAGCACAAGTCAGCACCTCCTGGTGCACCAGCACTGCAGTACCACTGCATGTTTCTGCCTGTGGAAGCAGACACAGAGCTTCCTACCACACGCTTTGCTTGACTTCCATGAGAGCACTTCATGGAAACCCAATCATCCACTTCAAAGGAAAGACTGCGAAAGCCCTCCAAGAGCCTGATGCCTCCTCAGCGCTTCATTATTCATGGTGAGGCTTTTCTCTTCCAAAGCCCTGCTCCACTAAAAACGCTGATGCTACTTGGCTCCAAAATATGATGCATGGCTCATTCTTGCACTCTGATAAATGGAAGCATTGATGCAGATCATGGAAATCAAGCTGCTGCAAGATCATTCCAGGGATTTGTTGAAGGTTCTGAGTCTCTGGAGACAGATTTTTTGGTTGTGTAGGGATCAGTAGACTCCGGTCTACTCATGGTGTCCATTTTCCAGAAGGAGGAAGAAGAAGGAATGAGCAATAACGAAGACTAGGCAAGACTTCAAATGAAACACTATTTACTCAGCTGAAAAGGGCTACTGGACAGACCTGAAGGCCCTGGCACAAAGCACAGCTCCATCTCAACAAAAAAGTACCCAGAACAGTTGGGTATAGGCTGTGGAAAGTGCACTGAAGCTTTCATTAGCAAAGGAAGAACCAAGAGACCAGGAACCTCCAACAGCATCAGCTACACATTGGTTTTGCAGCCCATGTGTGTTCAGTACACATCCTCTGAAAGTGACATGTTCACACACATACATTTCTTCAGCCAAAGGGAGAAAGATAGGAAAAATGGTCATGGAAACAGCATGCTAGAGTGTTAGACCTCAGTTATGTTTTCAAGGAAGATAGGTCCCTTCCTTCAGCCCATGGCCACTCTCAACCCTGCACAGCATGGACCATCCTGATGTCCCTTTAATCCTCATCTCTGGTGCCACAGACAAGACAACACGTTCAAATACATTTTACAGAGGCATTTGATTGAGAAATACCAGCTGAGTCACTAGGTTTGACTCAAATCAAAGGTCAAGAGCCTGCAATTTAGCAATATTTGTGAGGCTTGATTAACACAGGGCCATTACACACAAGCTAATTTAAAACAAAATGCTAAGAGGGCAGTGCACGCAGTAACCTTCCTGCAGGGAGTCAATGCACACTGCTGCTTCAGCACCTGCCCCATCAGGCATGTCTGCAACATCCTCAAGCATCCATGGCAAAGGAACAGCTCTCCTGTGTTCCAAAAGAAAGGCAGAAAGGCATCTGCTTATTTCCATGTTTACCTGCCATCAGCCAAGGGCCATGTGTCCCCCAGCCCAGCCCCTTCACCAAGAGCTCATTTTCTAAGTGTAGTGCTCCCTTCTGGCTGTTTGCATTCCCACACTGATACCAGTAGCTGTTTTTCCCTTCCCTCATCATTGTCCCTCAGTCGGTAAAGAGAATGTCTGTAATAATTGTGATCTGGGGACAAAGCACTCATCTCTGGTTGCAGTTATTAGCTGTTGCCTGGCTAAATCAGCAGCAAATATTGTTAAGCTACAAGTTCTGCATCATTTTGCTTTACGGGGTGGGGAAAAGCAATCTGTGAAGAAACTAGCTAAAAAGGGGCTGGTTTTACACCTTCTTAGGACATATCTGGTCGTGGCCCACTGTATAACAGCACAAGAAGAATCACTGCACAGAACCTTGTGCTCACTCAACCCTGCCAGCTTTAGGTGGGAGAGTTACTTAAGAAGAAATACTGAGACACTTTAACAGCTATTTTTGCTTCAAGTCAGGAACTAAAACAATCAGCTTTCTGCAGCATAGGCACCAAGGGACCATACAAACAACAAAACTCCAAAAAGCCCATTACCCATGCACCACTAAATGCTTGCTTCTATTCAAACTGGAAAGCTCTGTGCAAACTTGGCTCTGCCTGCTGCTCCCCAGAGAGGACAGCCCTCACTGACCTCTGTTGAGCTACCACAATCAAAATCATTTCCAAAGGTAGAAAATAGAGTTTAGGTATTTTTGCCCAGAGAGGGTGTGAGTGCCCCATCCCTGGATGTGCTCAAGGTCCAGCTGGATGGGGCCCTGTGCAAGCTGAGCTGGTGGGTGGCAACCATGGCATCGGGTTGGAACTGAAAGATCTTTAGGGTCTCCTCCAACATAAATCCCTCTATGATTTTCTGTTTTCCACAATTTCAGGCTTTCTTCTGTTTTCTTGAATTTCTAAGGAGCAGCTGCGCCTGTAACACGGCAGAAACCAGGCAGCACACAGGTAGCTGCAGAGACATTGGGCTTTCCTTCCAGCTTTCCCAGCAGAGCACGTGTCAGTGTGATACACAGCTGCCCAGCTCCTGGCAGCCTCTCCACACAGGGACACAGCTCTAAAATCAGTACATGTATCCTCACAGTGTTTATTGAGAAAGGAAGGGCAGTTTAGGGGAAGGAGGCTGAGAAAGAAACAGAAAGCCTTCAGGGATTGCAGGATTTCCCTTACTTTACAGCATCTCTCTTGCATGTTGCATGGAACAAGTCCTGGCATTCTCAGCTCTGTTTACTCAGCAGTGGGGAGGTATTAAACTCCTTTCGATTTGCCTCCTCGCTGGTAAATCAGAAAACAACCTGATCCAACTCCTGTTCCTCACTGGACCTCAGGCTCACACGTGCTGTGCTGGTCTGTGAGATCTGCAGAAGAGATTCCAAACTACTCCAGCTTGCAGCTCCAGCGGAGGCAGAAAACCCCTCTGGAGACATAGCTGCAACATCAAATCTGAGCACACAGCTCACTGAGCTTCCAGAGCCGGCACAGCTTTGGACTCTGTGGTAACCTAAAACTCATTAACTACACTCCCTGCAGTAACAGCTGTGTGTCACAAAGCCAGCTCAAAATGACTTTATAGTAGCTAATAATAAACTCTTTCCCAGGGAGTGAATCTGAAAATCAAATGGAAAAAAAGATATAATGCCCTCAAACTTGGTATCTACTGTGTAGATAGATCATTTTTAGAAATAGCCATCCTCTGCCCTCCAGTAAGTTCTGTCTTTTCTGGGGTCAGTCAGTTGGACACTCCTCGTTTATTTCAGAAGCAGATCTGAACTGAAAGCTCTAAGAAAGGAAACAGCTCTAGAATTAAACAGGGTCAAAATTCAGAAGCCAAGCCACAGCCACAGCAAGCCAATGCCTGCTTGCAGCTCACTGCCCCGCACAAAGCTAGTATCAGTATTTGTAGTGCTGGTAGAGCGCCAACATTCCAACCCACTTCAATTCCAACTTCTACACTAGAAACTCCTCTTTTTTTTCCCCCCTTTCTAAAATCAGTCGACATTCCCACTGGGACACGTCATCAGATAAGGGCATTTCAAATACCTTCAACTAAGTCAGCTTTGAACTCGACCCCCTACTCCCACTCAGGCAGCAACTTTTCTACTGAAATCAAGTGACCCCACCACTCCCTTTAGCCCCACATACTTTGCAGGCAGGCAGAGCAAATACCACCCCAGTCATCCTGGCCTTACCCATGATGGTCACATCATACTCGATCTGGAAGAGTGCCTCCTGGCTGCACTGCCGCAGGATGTTGAGGGCGTCAGCATGGGTCACACTGTGCAGAGGGATCCCATCAACACTCAGCAGCCTGTCCCCAATTTTCAAGGACCCTTCTCTACAGGAAAACACAGGCAAAAGTTACTACTTTTTGTGTGTGTATATGTGTGTCTGCGTATATGTGTCAGTTACTTTGATCCTTAGGAGTTGAGCACTCCCTGGGACAATAGCTTGGGTTATTTATAGTGCCAGGCCCACCACGTTAAATTAGCAGCATGAGAACACATAGGCTGCTTCTCACTTTCTGACATAGCATCAGCTCTTCATCTGCACAGGGTTAATTAAGTGGCTGCCTGCGGAAGAGGAGCCTCTGGTGTTCCCATACATAGGTCACACTGAGCACCAGATCCATTCTCCCCTGTACACCAAGGGTCCCACTCCACCTCTGCAGGACCAGCATAAACAGCCTTGGGGAGACCCCAGCAATGAGGACAAGAAGGATATTTGTCCAAAAGGGCAGTGAAAGCTCCTGGCCTGTCCTGTGGCAGCAAATGCTGGAGGTGCTGTACCTGTCTGCTGGGCCACCCGGCCTCACGTAGGTGAGCACAAGCGGTCTGGATTTGTGCCAGTCTTCATGGGCTCCTCCTGTAAGCAAACCAGGAAAGCTGTAAGTCACTGGAGGTTTGAGACTCTGAATGAAAGTGCTGAGAAAGTAGAGACATTCATCATATAACAGCTGACACAGCTCGAAAGCAAAGAGTGCCCTAGATTAGGCAGCCAGCAGGCCTTAAACGGCTTCACAGACTGCTCTCTGGGGCACACTTTTGCTTCTTGTCTGTGGTATGACATTCACCTTCTTTTTTTCCTCTACTTGCTTCCAAAAACACTTCTGCCAGTATTTGTACCCCATTCATTTCCCAGCAATGAAGCCACTAACCTCTGAGCACAAAGCCAAAACTGTTGCCTTCCTTGTAGAGGGACACCTCAATGGTCTTGGGAATAATGCCAGCACTGCTTTCTGGCACTAAAGGAAGAGAGAACAACTTGGTTACCCCCAGACAAACCTTTTCCATTGCACTCTGCAAAATAATAACAAAACTCAGCCAAACATCACTAAAATGAAAGTCTATCCCCTATCTCTGTATTGTATCTTCCCTGTTTAAAGGCACAAAACCCAATCTAGACACACAAATCTTTCCTAGAGCCAACTACTGTGGTCAGGGATGATGTGACCAGCTCAGCATTGTGTGTTTCCTCTCAAATTTGTCTTGGCTAATACTCTGACATTCAAGTAAAACCCTCCCGTTTATCAATGAGCTTTAATGTGTTCAGCATTACTCAAAGCCCAGAACCTTCTGCCATGGATGGAAACTTACTTTAAAAAAAAGCCAGAAGCAGGAGTTGAGCCACTGGTTGACCTTAAAGAAAATGAAAATCCCAAATCCTCAGTGCAAAAGGTTGAGGGGTTTTATTCCCTTCCCTCCTACATTTTGACTTTAAAAAAAGATTAAGTGAATCCTTTAAACTGATCCCAGGAGCAATTCGGTAATTTTATATTAAATACACAGTACTATTTAATGTACAAAAGTAAAGAGAAAAAGAAAGAAAACTGTTTCTGCCTCTTGCCATCTGCTGCTGTTTAATGATTTATTGAAGTACTGCTGTGAATATGAGACAATTTTCCAATCTTCTCCATTCAGAATGGTGAGTGGCATTTTAGTCTCGTCCACTACAAAAAGATCAATTTGCAGTTTTCAAACCAGCTGCAACAAATGGCCGCAGGGATGACCAGAGAAACAGGAGGCAGCCAGGCACATCCATGCCAGCCCTTCCCCTGGCTCAGGAGGGGTTTTAGAAGCCAGTCTCCCCTCTGTGCTCAGTGATTGAGTTGGTCCTCACTGCCAAACACCCCAAGGGCTTGGGACCTGCCCCAATTAGGGTTAAACTCACCCCAAAGACTGAGACGCGGTGCCCATGTGCAGGCAGGGAGCCCTGGGGACCAGGCTACAGCAAGGCCAAATATATTCCCAGACCAGAACCCTGCACAGGTGCTCTGCTCCTGCACTGAGTGCTGACAGGGATGCAGCCTCGATATACTTCAAAAGGGAAAAGCTTGGGGCACAGGAAGGCTCCCATACTAAGAGAAGGGCATAAAGCATCAACAAATGAGTTAGGAAACGGTCCAATTTCTGTCCTAAGCATCCAAGCATGAAGTTCTGCAGCAGTCTTTCATAAGAGCAGAGAAGCCTCAGCTAGAATTGATGCAGGGCTTGGTTTATTCATGAAAGAGATTATATGACACAGTGGCCTGAAAACTAGACTTAGACTTGGTCTCTTCCAAAGCAGGAAATTATAAAGTGGGGAGAAAAAAATGGAAACCCACACATAAGCTATTGAATTGCACTACATTTCTGCTTTTTGCCTGGGGAGAAAGAAGCGAGTGCACACAGCGACAGCAAACCCTCACCACAGATAAAAGCACAAGAGCAACCAACAGTGAACTGGAGCAAGGCAACAGTGGACCATTCCCCGTATCTTGCTGCATCTCTTTGTTTGGATTAGTCATAAACAGCATCAATAATCCCATCTGAGAAAAGTCGCTATTTCAGTGTGTTCTTCCTGCTCAATCAGAACGGAGACATTTTGCCTCGCTGCTATTGATTGAGCTATGCGGTATTGGCACTGCTCCTCAGCTGGAAGGACAGCTTATCAGATTCCTAATAGCCAGGCTCACAGCTAAGCAGAAAGGTTAAGAGTTGTCATCTCCAGTGAGCGTGAAATCATGGAAAACTTGAACCATGGGGTTTGAGTGTTGGATTTGTTGGTTGTCATTTATGTATTCTGTATTTTTTAGGTAAATGCAGAAACTGCAGCAGAGCTGTAAAATGTCAGATATCAGGGGTAGAACGCTTAGATTTCATTAGTTTTGTTTTTCCCTTGCTGTTTTTTTTCTACTTCTTCTGCCCAGTCATTCTGTTTGACCCTCTGAATAACAGTAATAACCAGGGAGATCACTTTCACAAAGGGAAGGCTGTAATGAGAAGGTGAACTGAGGTATCTGTTTGTTATAATCAGAACAAACAAATCAGTGCAAAAGCACACGGTGTCCCACAAGCCCTGTTTATGTCACCCAGGCTTGCCAGCCTCTGCCCAGGGTCCCTTAGCTAGAAGGCAGATTGCTTCAGCTTCCATCTGAAAACACCAAACATTTCAAAGCATCTTGAGCAATAACAGCACTTTCTGTCGTTCAGAAAAGAGTACCTGGCAATATATCCTTAGAACCAAATAAAACCTCCCGTAATCACACTTCAGAAGGGGGAAAAAAAAGACAAAAAGGCTGAAGCAGCATCAGGAGGCAGATTGGCCTGTGCTACCAAGTCACTCTGAGACAGATCTAATCAGCCATCTCCCGTCGGTGTGCATGATCAGGCACCCGCTGTGCTGGAAAAAGCACTCTGCTCCAACCCCACACAGCACAACTGCATCCAGTGAGCTCATGAAGGCAGAACAGCACCACATCCCCAGGTCCTGCTTTGGCCACAGTGACCCAAGCACAAGCAAACCCATCTATACCCCAGATTAAAGCATGGCTAATGAAAAAGAGCAGGGCTGTCATGGTACCCACCGGCTGGGGGAAGTTCATACTCGACTTCCAGCACTACCCTTTCACCCACGTTTTTCAGCAGGCTTATGATCTCATCGTGCCGCAGCTTGGTCAGGTTGATGCCATTCACCGACTTGATGTAATCCCCAACGTTCAGCTGGTCACTTCTGTGAACGAGGAGGAAGAAAGCAGGGGTAGCACAAAGCCTCCACCATAACCAGGTGGGTAGTGCCTGGCAGCCTTTGATAACCATGAGATTTTGTGAACAAGGCACCAGGCTGGGCTGCTCTTAGCTGTTTGACTGCACATGCCTGTGCTCAGAGAGGAATGCTAAAATTGAAGCCATCTATCTTTCCTAGTGGCAAACGTTCAGATCGGTACATACAGTAACAATTGCCACATGCACTTTCACAACCTTCTCTTTTTGTTGCTCAATTCCCATTCACGTAGAGCAATCACTCAAAGAGAAGCGTACCAGGAGCTGTCTGAAATAAAATTCAACAGAAGAAAAGAAAACATCTTGCTTTTCGCCTGTTTTCTACAAAGCTGTTCAATTACTCCCTCCCTTTCTCTGCTTCTTGGAGCCTTTCTTTTCTCATTCTTTTCCTGAGCCAGTAATGTTACCTACACACTCAGTATTCAGAACAGATACAATATTAAACCACTTAGCTTGATCAAGATGTATTGTACCATGCAGCTCTCCTGACAAGGCTGCCTAATTTCACAGAATCCCAAATATCCCTACACAAAAATTCAGAGCATAATTGCACAGAACATGGGAAACAGCTCAAAATAGAAGGCATTTGACTTACTGAAGCAACAACTATGTATTGAGGCACTTGGGAGGAAAAAAAAAGCAGCTTTGTGCCAATGATTTTAATTATAACTGTATTTGCAGAACATGGAACTACTCTTCCCCAGCTCTCCTGTGTCCTCAGTGCCCTATTTCCATCTCTTACCTTGCTGCCAGTCCTCCTGGCCTCAGGTTGGAGACCCTTGGCTTCCCATCTTTGTCCGTGCCACCTGAGATGGTCAACCCGAGGGTGCTTCCTTCCTTCTTGATCAGCTCCACGATGGTGACCCCTCTGAACTCCTCTGAAACATGAGGAATAAAGGCAGGCCCCTCAGTGGAAGGCATATTCCTCCCAGTCCCAAGGACATCCTTATCCTACAGGTGGTGGGAGAGTGAGCTGCAAAAGTGATGTTGTGATGCAGAGGTGTGTGCTGGTAGACCCACATGAAAAGCATGGCATGCAGGTCCAGAGGCAAGAGCAAGCAGGGCAAGGCAGGGCAGTGAGGGCTTGTGAGAGGATGAATTCATTGTGTTTCCAGAGTGGTGGCATCTAAGCCCAGGGAGATTACCTCCAGAACTATGTTTTATATAGACCAGGGTGGGTGTTTGGAGGGCTGCATGGCAGGCTCACATTCAGCAGGTGGGAGGATGTTATGGACCTGCAGTAGCTGCCTGCATGAACAGAGCAGGGGAAAATGTAAATGTGGTGATTTTAAAAACACCCTGAGACATCAATGCAGTAATGAGGTACGGAACATAGTGTGGAGAGGTGGGATCTTGTCAGCAGGAGGGAAAGGAGGAGAAGGCATGAACTCATTCATCCACAGCAGTTTCCCCACTCATCTGCATCTGGTCTAAGTCAGATGTCTTCCATAATAACCAACTGAAGCCATGAGACACATTTAAAACATACCTGGTTCAACACAAGCAAGCCCCAGTGCATTTGGCAGGGTCAGGTTTAGGGGATGCACATCCCACACCTGCTGCAGCAGTACTGCTCCTCCACTTTGTCTTCCTACAGTCCAGCAAGACTACGGGCTTTACAGTAACAATGTATCTAAATTATTTCAGCTTCGAGAGGAAGGAGGTAGGTGAGCTTGTTGGGAGCCAGCACTGGCCCAAGGAGAGACCAAGAGTTCAGCTGACCTGAAGGTGAGATGATCTGCTTGCAGAGGAAATGTTTGAAATATCTTTCATGCTATGATTTCCAAAGCAAGACAGGCTGTCTTAAATGACACACTGACATAGCACACCTGTGGTCATGGGGGACTTCCCTTCTCTGTTTCTCTTTCACTGGGAGATGCCATAATGACTCTAGCAATTGCACCTCCCTACATCCTTCCATGCTCTACCTGCTTGGTGAAGCACTTCCAAGAATAACCCATGCACTTGATTAACACAAGTGGAGGACATCTTTGCAATCTGGCAACAGTATGGAAGGCATTCAGGCACTGCTGGGTCCCTATTTAACATGACAACGGCAGCTTGTTGAGAAACATCAGGTCCATAATGCTCCTGCTCTTTAATCTCAAATGGTTTTGGTCCCTTGCCATCTCAGTAACTTATTCCTGAATACAGCTATGTAGGAACTCAGGGGCTGCCAGAAACTTTGTGGGGTTTCCCATCCATGCTGGAAGGAATGATTCTGTAATGCCATCCGGCACTATCCTGCAAATTTCCTCTCAGCTATAGACACAATGGATGTGCACATATGGTGCCCAAAGGAGAGATCATTAGCTCTTCAGTGGGGTTTAATTTTGATCCTTGATAAGTGTTTAAAAATGAGAACTCCCAGAGCACAGTTACCCACTGTTGTAGGTTTGAGGAGGCGTTACTGCTCGGAAAAAAGGCAAGTTCCTCAGATCAGTCTAAGAAGATAAGCAATACGGCACGTTGGTCAGTGCCTTTATAAACCCACTGCTGCTATCAGAGACTCACAGAGACATGGAAGTGAGTTGGTTAAGCAGGACCTGGACCTTCAAACCCTGGCCTTTAAGCATCTAATGAGAACAGTCTTGGATTTCTCCTATTAGCATGGGTGCATGGATTTTGCTGTTCAAACAATTAAAGGGCTCTGTTCCCTCCTCAGGCTCTACAACAAAAAAAGACAAATCTGTGATCAGGTGTTCAGTGGTCAGAAGATAAAATCTAGCCTCGGGCTCCATTAGGAAGGTGATGAGCTGTCTATAGAGCAGCTCACTGGCAGAGCACTGGCACAGCAAGCCCAGAACCTACAGCAACGATGTGCTGGAACAGGAGCCAACCCCCTCCTTTACCTGGGATGCTTTGCCTCCTGGAGACCAGGGCTGAGTCCATCCCACCAGAGTCCTTGCTCCCCTTTGAGTAAGGGCCATCATCTGGAAGCAGAGCAAACAAAAAAGCCGAGATTAGTGCTCAAAGCAACAAACAAAAGCAAAGCCAGATCACTGCAAAAAGTTTGTCTGTGTTAACACTGGAATTGGGATCATAACCCCATCACAGACTGTAGATGAGAAAAACAATTACCAGCCCTGGCTTCACACAGTATCATATGGACTATCCTGCATTTTAGAGAGGGAGGGGAAGAAATGCAGTGGCAGCGGTGCAATAGCATTATCTGATTTATTCCTCTGGGAGATAATCCATTAGGAGAGAAGAAAATTCCCTTGCTCCTGTAATTATGTGGCATAGCTGAGGACAGGGAGAGCTGTCACATTCATCTCACATGTTTTAAGCCTGTCATTATGCTTGTGAAGAAACTTAAGGATTTTTGAAATGGAGTTATACATCAGCACACTAACAGGGCACTAAATCACTATACTTGGATGAAATTGCCTATTCTTATAGATGCCATTATTTCAAAGTCACGTTTTCCTGCTGCTGTACAGCCTCTGTACAGTATAGAGAGCACCTTCTCTTAAGTGACTTTTAAAAAAAAAAAAAAAAGCAGAAGAAAGAGAAAATAGTGTTATGCACTTTAAAAGCACCGTGCAGCACAATTTGAAATTTAAATGTAAAGTATTTAAACATCTTTGTATTCTCCTATTGAAAGACGCATTGCATGGAGGTTACCTGCAGCAAAGAGAGCATCCTTCTACATGTTTCATTGACATACAGCTGAACTGTCTGTTTTCTGGCATTTCCTAAAAAGCCAGAGCTTTGTCAATCCATTATTTCCAGTGACTGTGCAGCATCAAATAACAACCACTCTGAGTGACCGCATTCCTGGATTGCCCTTCCCAATCCTTCAGCAGCTGTGAAGGCAACTTCTAAGCTGCCCATGATGGCATAAATACAGGTTACTGAAAACCCCATCCACATACTCCTGTCCACAGCCCTTCAGTAACTCGTATTTAAGTTTCAGAAGAGTTTGGGCCTCACTGTGTATAAAGGGAACAAAGAACCCAAACAGAAAACACAGCCTCATTCAAGACAGTGGTCTGCACACCGCGTAATTAAAACTGATGTTCAGTTTGCTGGCAGCCCACTTTCCCCACAAACAGAAAAATGCTGGTATAAATTGAATCGTGTGGGTTACATTTAAATGCAAAGAGTTGGGTTCTACTCACAGGCTTCAACACTTTTTGAAAGAAAAATGAAACAAGTTTCCACCTAAAGTCATTTCCAAAAAGGCAAAGCACATTAACGTACACATTAGCTTTCATTCTTGATGCTCCAGCTGAAGTAACTTCACAAGTTGAACAAAACTCAGTGAAATGGTTTAGTCAACTCAAATCTACATTTTCAAGCATTAAAAGTTTCAGCTAAAAAATATGCATCCTTCACTTTTTCAACCCATTTTGCAGCCAACAGAGGAACAGTATAGGTGTTCAAATCTTGGACTCTTCTTCTGCATCAGCTTTTCCATCACCATTAAACCAAAGATTTCTAATAAAGAAAGAATTAGCACTTGGCAGTACAGCATCACCAAGCCATGCCAAGTCTCTGCTGCCAAAGCACATTGAACCTTGGTACCCAAGCAGCCAGGACTGCTGTGAAGCAGGGGAATAAAGCTCTGCTTTCTGAAAGGAGGAAAATTCAAGTTTTGTGGCCACAGAGATCTCATGGCGTTACTCAATGACAGACAAACCAACAGCTATGGCTACTACAGCAAGTACCAAGTCAAGCCATTGATTTCAGGTAGGTGCTGGTACAGCCTGGCATCAACTTGCAAGCAGAAGGCTTGAAAATTCAAATTGCATTTTTAATGGCAGTGGTCTCTTGGGTGATGTGGAAGTCAGAGACAAGGTTAATCCAGGCTTAAAGACTATGGAAAAGTTTAATGTAGTTGGGATAGTTAAGTTTCAGCACCTAATTTTTTCTGAAAACAAAGCAAAGCCACTCGCCATCTCTCCTTCATCAGAGGTAAAGTTCCACAACTTTCATTCTCTATCCATGCTGTCCACATCCATCTTCACTTCTCTCTCCAGCAAGTTTTTCCTATAGCCAGCTTTACTCCACCTCTGCCATCCTGTCCCTTGCACAACTGCAGGCAGAAGACAAGAACATTGTGGGAGTATAAAATTGCATTTCCAAGAGGAGCACCAGTACAGTGCCTGTCCAACAGCTCCCAGCTCACATCACTCAGCCCAGCAGCCATAACCTCCTTTCATTGCTTTCTCAAATGGAGGAGCGTGTCGGAGGAGGAACCTCAAAATGGCAGCCCAGGATATCAGCACAAGACTTCTTTTTCAGCACTGGAAGGAGACCCTGAAGACATGCTTGCAAAATTCTCTGGGATGTACTGCAGGGAGCCTGCATCAGCCTGCCTTTGAACACACAGGACACTAAGGATGACAAGGACCACCCCGGCATGCAGCTACTTTCCATTCAAGAGCATCATTGCCAACTTTACCCAGGTAATACGCTTGAGGCAATGCTCTGCTGCAAGTGGGAACTCAAAGCTCCCAGAGAGCCACAGAAGATGATTTGAAGCCAACTTCATAATGTGCTGGCAAAGCAAAGCAGCCAACCATCTGCTTCCCATCAACACACCACCCTGGACCAAACAGCCACCAGCACTCTCCTGAGCTCTGTTCCCCCACTGCAGCCCCAATCACTATTAATATGAAATCCCATTTCATATTGCCCCCCCTACCCCAGCAGCTGTTTCTGGACATGTCCTGGCTGCCATTTCAGGTTAGTGATGAGTTACCAGCTGCCCCCAGCAGCCAACACCCATAGCCTAATCCGCAGCCATTGTGCACAATTAGCACTAAGCCCCCTGCACAGCGCTGCAGCCAAATCAACAGCAAATAATTAGCACCAGGGCTCCCCTTCTTCTATTTCTTCTCCCTTGAAAACATGGTTGATTATGCTAAAAATGTTTTGTTTTTTTTTCCCAACTCATTATCTAGCTAAAATGTTTGAACAGGAAGGGAAGCTGCCACACGGTGCATGCTGAAGTGTGAATTGGCGTTTGCTTGCATTTAGCATCCCTGCCGTGTGGCTCTTTGTTCATTTTCAGCCGGTTTCCTGCTCTGCCACTCAAGCTGGTATTAATGGAGACGCTTCAGAGAGGAGGTAGGAGGTTATTTTGCTTTTTAAAATAAGAAATCCAGCTCTTTTTGCTCTCTCTCAGTCCTTTCTCCTGCCTGGCACAGCACCCAGGCAGGGGAAGGCTGGTAGCCTGGTGCTCAATTGGCCCAAAAGGAGTGCCAGCCCAAGTGCTGAAAATTCATGAATCCCTTTACTCCCTCAATTTGGAAAGTAACTTTTCTCTTAAACCTATGTAGTTACTTCTGTGAGCTACCCATGCTGGAGCCATTAGAGGGATATTTTTCAAGCTTTTCCTCTCACACACAGCAGCCCCAAATTTCTCTAAAGCAAATATTCCGTGATTAGTGATTGTAAAGCAGCAGCGTTATTGCCAGCTCCAGATCTTTCAGAAAAGCTCACATCAGACTCTCAATAACACTGAGTGTGCAATGCTTTCTGTGCAGTTATCCCATGGGAATTTGTGTCAATACAAAAAAAGCTACTATAAGTTCTTTGAAAACATTTTTTGCCCTTTCAGTGCCATACTACCAGCAGGGAGAGCAGTGTTCCTTGTTCTTGTCCATACACATCCAGCTGTGAGCTCTTCCTCCCTGCAGGAAGTGTTGCAGAGTAGAAGCGTACATCACAAACACTGACAAAGAGTTGATTACTAGAAAAGACAAGAGCTTGATTTCCCCATTTCCCATGGCTGCCTCTGGTGAGGATTCTCTTAGGTCTCTCAAAAAGTCTGAACTCACTTTCCTACTCACGCCTTCCGCGTCTCTCCTGTAACCAAGATAGTTATTAGATCACTGATCATCCAGCAGCCAGATGGCTGATTTGCAGGAGTCAACTACAAAATTACTTATATCAATCCTAACTCATAGGAAATGCAGTTCCCCTGTAAGAGGAATTCCTGATCTTCTAAAGTGCTTTGACCTGTCATAGGACAAGCGGTAATGGCTTTATGTACTGCCGGGGGGGACTCAGGATGGATATTAGGAAAAATATCTTCTCAGAGTGACAATGCACTGGCACTGCTGCACAGGGAGCGCTAGCCAAGGCTGACTTGCTGCCTGAAATGCTCCTCCAACCCTATCTTGTGTGGTTTGGAGTCAGTGATTTGCCCAGTTTGGCCTGGGCAAATTCTCAGTAGCATCCAGCAGCCAAACGACAAAAACACGATCACTTTTCACAGTTACATCCCCCATGAGATGTGAGAACAGGCATCAGGAACCTCTGGCATCAGTTAGATCTGAAGCCAACCTCTGCAACAAAAGAAAGAGCTTCCTCAGAAAGAGCACTGATTTAAGAGTTCATTATCCCTGCCTGCAGGAGGGAAAGGTGTTTTTTTCATTTAGAGACGTTATTAGTCTATGTTATTAACAGAGATCACCTCTTAATGAAAATCGTCATTGGCTAAATAAGATTCTGTGACAATTAAGCTTGCTGTCTGCAAGCGTTCAGGCTCCTGGATTGTCTTAAGACAGTTCCTGCAGAGAAAGTGCATTAATCTTGTGGGAAAACCAAGAAGTAAAGCCTCCGATTTGTTTAATGGGAAAAAGAAAATACAGTTGGAAGCAGTTATTTAGCCATACAGTAATTGCATTGCCTATTTCAAGAACTGAATTCTAAAACAGCATTAAGACCCAAACACTGTTCATGCTAATGCAAAACAGTATTTTTTTTTTTATTTTTTTTTTTTTGCTAGCATAAAAGCTCTAGGTTGGACTCAGGAATCCAAATGGCCAAAACTAAGTGTGATATGACACGTTTTGAGGAGAGTTAATTCTGTAAGTCAGAGGAGAGATCTGTCCGCAATCAAATAAGGAGCGGAGTGTGGGTCAGGACGACCTCAATCGCAGCCACTAGGCATGGTCTCCATGGCATGGGATCTTTAAAGTATCCTGAGTGCCTGAACATACAAACATGTACTTCAAAACTAGATTATGACCATCTACCTGCACCCTGCAGGCAATTAATTACCTTTAAAAAGACCTGTCTCTGATAGGTTTGGAAGACTTTTTAAGTTATCATAGCTGGAGGATGGAGGAAGACATGTATCATGAATTCCCATTCTGAATTTCACAGTGAGATTTCACTCCCAAAGTGCTACATCCCAGACAGGGGCTGAACCATTAATGCTGGAAGACAGCAACAAAATGCCAGTCACCTCTCCCAGCCTGGCACTCCACATGGCACTGCACACACTTCAGTGTCATTCCCTGTCTGGGAACACACTGCTCCAACTTTGCATCAGAATCAGGAAAGTTAAAGAAAACAAGCAGACAGATCCCAAAGAAATGGTTAAAAAAATCTGCTGGCAATCTCCAGGCTGCATTTCCTAGAGTACTGCAAAAATTGAGCCAGAGTTCATGATTCTGCCCTACAGAAAACCACTCCAAGTGTACGGCAACAGATACACTAAATCTGCACTGGCAGGACAAGCCAAGCTATGCTTCCATAAAGTGCTTAAAAACACAGGAAAAGAAGTCACTTTTGCTTTGGGATTCTGCAACACAAATTCATTTTTATGACAGTGACCATTTCGCTGACTGCTTCCAAAAATCAATGAATGAATAAAGCCTATCTTTTAAAAGACCCTGAACTTTCAAGTTGGATATTTGGCAAATATTCTTCTCATAGAGTGGTGATGCATTGGCACAGGCTGTCCAGGGAGTGGTGGAGTCACCATCCCTGGAGCTGTTCAAGAACTGTGGAGATGTGGCACTGAGGGACATGGTTATGGGCATGGTGGGGGTGGGCTGACCGCTAAACAGGATGATCTTAGTGGTCTCATCCAACCTTAACGATTCTATGATTCTTCTTTATTCTCCAGGACTTCAGAGTAAACCATGTGAAAAACACAGTGCCTGTCCCAGAACTCACCCCCACCTCCGTCAGCAATGTAACTCCCAGACCACAGCTACCCAGATCCAGCAGGAGCTTGGAATGCTTTTCCTCTTCTCTGTACCAGGATCATTATCCAAAAAGTTTCCCCTTATCAGTGAGCTCAGAATGAAACGGACAGAGTTATTTTGGGAGCTGCCCCTCCCTGACTTCATAAATCTACATACCAATACACGTGGCACAAATGGCAGAGGCTGCCTGTTGCTATGAATGGCCTTGTAATTTTCCCTTCGCTGGCAATAAGTGTCCTTACAGCACACACTCACAAGTTATGCAGAAGACAAATGAGGGCTTGGGGAAATGTTTTTTCTTTGACTTTCCTTATCACACATTTTCTGAAAGCACAGCCAAAGAGGATGGCTGTGCCGCAGACCAGTTCCAGCAAACACAGTTACAAAATCCTTACCCTGAAGATGACTTTTTTCTCCCATTTTCCCACCTATTTCTGGTACCCGTCCCTAAAGTGTCATAAAACACCACCAGTACCTGTGCCAGCCCCACTGCAACCTGCTTCACTCCTTTTCCTGGGGTAGGATGATGCCAATAAGCAGAGGTTGCTGTGGCATCTTCTCCACGCACCTGTGCCATTCCCATACAAGCTGGGGAGAACTTGTCTGAACATCAAGGTTATCTCAGGAGGAAGTTTGATGTCTGAATTCACCATCCCCACACACAGCATGGATTTCATCTTCCCACACCCTCAGCATCCCCCTTCTTAAAGCCTGTGTTCATTTATCTACTCACTCTTCTAAGGCACATATAATCTCATAACCACCTGCTGCTTTATTCACAAGAAACAGATTTATAAAAGATACAATAGTCCATTGTTCAACAAGAAACTCCATGCTTTGTTCCTCCAATTTTCTTTTTCTTTTAAATAAGAAACCAGAATTACTTTTAAAGGAACAATTTGTTTCAAGCAACTGTTTTCAACCAGAAATTATGTACATAATCACGTACTTCTCAGTAGCCTTTGTAAGACCAAGGCATGAGCAGAGGATGCCTCTGTTACTGGGCAGGTTGGCTACCAGAGGATAACAGGGCATCTTTTCTTCTCCCTTGCAAACCCTCGACATGACACTGATGTAGGAATGATAGAATGGTTTGGGTTGGAAGACCACCTAGTTCCAATCTTGCTGCTACAGGCAGGGCTGCCTCCCACTAGACTAGGCTGCCTACTGCCCCATTCAGTCTGGGAAGACTCCTGCTTCTCAGAGAAAAGTAAGGATGGAATTAAAACATTTAGTAAATCAGTAGAAGATATAATTAGTGTATGTATGTGCACACAAAGCCCTTTTTCAGTTGGCTTTGCAGTGAAGCCAGGCTTCGGAGAGATTTAACTCATATCAGCTTTCACAGGATATTAAAAACTGCCCAAGGACTGATCCAAATCCAATCTGATAAGAATGAATGCTGGACCTGCCTTGCAATACTGAGAAGTAGTGTTCCTCGCTCTTTCTTTAAACACACTGAGCATTCCATTAAAAAAAAAGCAAAAACAAAAAGAACCCCACAATGTAAAAAGACAATAAATTAAATGATGCTATTTCATGCACCCAACCTGCCATTACTGTCCTGCTGTTACACGTCAGAGACATTGTGACAATGCATTGTATGCCTCCCATTCTTGCCTTGGGAGCCCTCACAGAGTAACTTTATCTAACCAGCATACCTCAGGGAGGTTGCAGTGATGGACCTGGAAGCAGTTGTTCATTTCCACTCAAACTATACAGAAAGAGAAAGGGAGGAAAAGACATCTTCAAACAGTGACTTTCTACTTGCTTTTCTATGAAAACTAGCTTCTCACACTGTTCGTCCATCCATTCACCTACTGTCCTTTTGCGTCTCTGGACCCCAGTGGCCAATATCCTTCAGTGTGGGGAGGGAGAGCAGCTAGAAATAGGATTTTAGTCCTGTAGCCTTTCTCAAAACTACTTTGATTAGAAAAGACCCAAAGTCACGTTCCTGGCAAAGCAAAGAGGATCACTGTGCAAACAGCTTTAGCCTCACCACCCACTTCTTTTTGCATGGTACCAAAAAGAATAAGGAGTGTCGGATGTAAAACTTGAAAATTAGGGTTTATTTAGTCCTCTGCTCATGGAGGGGATTATATTGTTGTTCTTCAGCAATTTTGCTTTTCTTCTTCTGATTTAAAAGTATCAAGGACAGCTCTTTCCCTGTTCCAATGAGGTTGTGCCTTATGCATTACATCAGCTTTTCAAACACTCCTTGAAGGACAGACAGGTTGGGTCTTCAGCACAAATAGCATTTCCCATACAACACAAAAACATCTCCTCAATGTATCTCCCCAAAAAGCCCATACCCAAAAGGTCCTTTTCACTCAGTGAACCCTTTCCTATTGGCTTTCCTCACAACTCCGCCAGCAAGATTTGAATTTCTAGTGTTAAAGAATAAAAATAGAGAAAAGAAGGGAGGAACTTCCCTTCCTGCAGCCCCTTTCACCCTCCCAGGCATTCTCATAGACAGCTTCATCAGTTTGTGTTTATGAGGGAGATGGTGGCAGACAGACTGCACACTTCCTCACCTCCTTGCAGGCCACAGCTGCAAATGCCCGCATACAATATATGCAGTAATTTTGTTCATAAGGGACAAGACCAGTGCAGAAACCAACTCAATGAGATTATTATTTCTCAATGGCTCTAGTGCTTGAAATGATGTTATTAAAGATACATTTTCCAGTCAATTTTACAATTTCTTTTGTTAAGCAGTGCAGACTGTACCGAGAAGGGTCCAGCAATGAGCTAGGAAGATGAAATATTGCTGATATACAGATTGTGTTATCTAAAGAAACTACCTTTCAAAAGTAAAAATCAAAGATGAATCAGATACATTTGCAGACTGATCTCTCATGAAAATTATCCAAGAGAGCCATTGTAATATGGTGAGAAACAACCAATAATGTCTAAAACCATTCCCAAGGAAGAATGTCTCCTGGATACAACAGGATTTATTAATCTAGGCAGCAGTAAATCCTAGCTGACAAGGGAACACAGTTCTTCCTATTAACTCCAACCAGGCTTCCAAACTTCTCTTAAATATGGAGCTGGATAAGAACCTGCTGAATGCAGCCAGCTGAATCCAAACCCTGGGGACTTCCTTTCTTTCAAGCAATGAACGCCATCCTAAGTAACTGTGGAGTGAAATTAAAAAGACAGCTCTATTGTGGCTTTTTAAGCAGATGAAATGAAATACTGTCAGTTTATTAGACCATAGCACTCAAATAATTGGTGCCACTTAAACCTAGTGGCCACTATTACCTGCTTGTTTAAAAGCCTGAGTTAGTCCAAAAGCCATTGTTTTAATGACAAAACTTCACAGCAAGGCTTGTCAATAGTACAGGCAGGTAGGCTTTTACTTTCAATACCTCAAGGGTTAAAGCCAAAAAAAAAAAATAAAAAATAGACATGTCCATAATACAGAATGCTTTGCTTTGTTTCTGAGCAACAAAAATCTCTTTAGGAGGAAAACCAACCAACCCCAACATCTGGTTAGCCCTTTAGAAACTGAGATCATTTCTGTAGTGATGATGACAATAAATTCTTTGGCCTATTTTGCTTTTACAAACTCCAGTTTGGTCCCTATGGTCTTTGCATTAAAAGTGGTACCTGTTGGCTTCCATCCTCCAAGGATGCATCAGAAGCTCAAGGCAGTGCTACACTGAATAGAAGGGGAGAAGGCAATCTGATTTAGAGAATCACGGAATCATTAAGGTCAGAAAGACCTCTAAAATCAAGTCCAACTGTTCACCTACCACCACTATCAATATCCCTAAGTACTACTATTTCTGAGAAGAAATCCTATCCAACTTGAGCACATAAATCTTTAATGGAGAGATAGGAGAGCCAAAAACTAGGAAGGAAGCCTGCAGAGATTCAGCCTAGGTGTGGGAACGTGTGCCCTCCCCTACTGCCCCAGGAGAAGAATTAACCTCCTGGACATTGTGTCACTGCGTATCTTATCATGAGGAATGGGAATCTTTCTTAAAATCATTTGGTACTATTGAATTCACAGAATTCAATTCACAGCCTGGTGAATCAAGTAACCCTGGCTCACTGTAGCCTACAGCTGGGCGTGCGCTCCTTCTTTTAAGTAGGAGTGGCCTACATCTTAAAATCGTAGAATCATTTGAGTTGAGAGGGACTGTTAAAAGCCATCCAGACCAACTCCCCTCCAATGAACAGAGACACCAACAGCTCCATCACCTTGGGTCAGTGGACCAAAATACCTTACAGGTGGGTTTGCCCTATTTGCAAATTTGCAATAGGATGAAAATCAGGTGCTTTATCCTGGATTTGCACTGCATTCCGATGCAAAGTGTTTAAAAACCAGTGGGAGTCAAGAAATAAGGAAGAAGTACCAGACAGCATTAACTGTTTTAAAAGAAAGATTTCCGGCACCCCATTTAGACTCATTTCCAGCTTATCCATGAAGCTCTGCTAAACCTTACTAAGACTTAATTCCCATAAATGTGATTCTCCCCTCCGTGTTTAGCTAAGTAGCAGCGCTTCAAAAAAAGTAAATACCAAGTCGTGGGAGTTGGATTATTCATTCATGTGGTAAAAGCTATTATATATGAATATATACAGATGTACCCACTTCAGGACTGATCTAAACATATGTAGATTTTAGACTCTGACACACAAACCATCCATTATGCAATGGCCCATGTACGTGTCTGGGCTGCTTTTATCCTCGGCTGTGTCAGGAGGATTCGCAATGAGAGATGCAAGAAGCTTATAGTTAAAAGACTAAAGAAAGTATAAGCAAGAGGCTTGCCAAAAGTGAAAAGAGAGAAGGAGAAAGAGAGAAATCAAAGAGCCAGGCAATATCAGATTTAGCAGGACAAGATGACGAAATAAGAACGTTTCAAAGCCCAAAGGTACCTGGTGTTTGAAATGGTGTGGTCTAACCCCATCAAACCAGCTGTTAAAAATTTACCTGAGCTGCCCATTAAATCTTGCTTCTAGCAAGCCCTGCTCCCTTTTTTCCCCTCTTCCTGCTCCCCAGAAATCATCACGGTATCACCAAAATGGAAGACTTCATCTGGAGCAGAAGACAGTTAAGACAACGCTCCAGCAGTTACCAACGCACTCCATTTTGTGCAGCTACCTCCATGCAAGCAGAGTTCTGGTTTGCTGTTGCTTCATACTGTATAGGAAGCAGAAGTCTTTGGGAGAACACAGTCTCAGCTACGACCAGCAAAGAAATTCCCAAAAGGGATGGGAAATCCCAGCGCAAATCAGAACATATTGCAACAAGCAGGGCTCTGCCATGCTCCAAAATGCTCACAGGGATTCCTACAGCTTACGGAGGGTAGGAAGTGACAATGAGCTCAGGAAAAATTCAAGTGTAACTAAAAACCACATAGTACTGAGGATAAAGGAGACTCACATCAGGAACACAGACCATTAAGTGTAATGCTTTGCATTATGCTTCCCAAATACGCACTTAATTCTGATTCAACAAGGCACTTGTGCTAATAAAAATTAAAACCAGCAGGTTCTGTCGAGTGTGTAATGAATGTGTGGAAGAGCAGCGTGTGCAGGTATTTCTAAAGTTAACCAGGAATACAAAACCTGACTGCTTCCCAAGCCCCCAGGGAGCTAAGGGCATGCTACATCAATCACTGCCCACCACTGGATGGGCACTGCACCGTATCAGCATAGCTCCTCACTGCTCCTCCTCTATACTGGTGTGCAAGAAGGCAGAGAGAGGACACGGGGAGAAGAGAGAGAAAAGATCAGCTCCATGAACACTGGATACAGCAGATCCATTTAATGATTAAGCAGACACAATTGTTTGCTTATAAAATGCAGCGGCACATAAATCTGCTAGGAGCTAATTGCCTATTGTATAGCTCATGGTACTGCTTGAGTTGGCTGCTGAATGATATAGGGACATTTAGAAAGAGGGTCCAGAGCTCACCTGAGCATGGGACTGAGACACAGGGAGCACTGGGTGACATGGGAAATGCATTACATTATACAAATAAACATCTAATGAGATACATACATTCTTCCTGTGCCAAGAGGTTAATCCTACCAAAACAGCACTGCATTCCATAAAGAAATTATTCCCTATAAATCACTGGGACAGGAGCAGGCCACATCCCTCAGAATTCAGGCTGTGCCATCTGCTGTGGTCATTATGCTGTATGGATGTGCCATCGTGGTGATAGTGGGACCAGAAGGGATCTCCACTGGTACCAGAGGCATAGCAGAGTTATACTACTGGGGCAGCTCCTCTGGAGCTATAGCACAACACTGTTCATGAAGCAGAGGTTTGACTCAGACACTTGTATGGTCACAGGTAAGTTTGCCCAAAGACAGAGAAGCAGGGCCACAAACTGGCTCGGTGATCTGGCTGGGAAAAGCAGCTGATGGAGTTGCACCATCAGGACAGCCCAGGTGGGCCCTGCTGGAGCTGGCTGCTCACACGGCATCATGAAGGCACTGCTGAATGAGCAGAACCTGGCTGGAAGTTACTCAAAAAAAACCTGAGCACACTGGCTGGCTCAGAGGCTGAGGATGACACCGTGCACAGTCCCCAGAACAGCAGCAAACATGGGACCAGTGAACAACTCCCATCCTTTGGCAAGGAGGAGGAAGATGCAATAAAGCTGGTCCACCAAATCCCATTTTCATTCATACACTAGGGCAGCACAAAGCCAGATCTTACTCTAAATGGTGCAAGTTCCCGCCTCTGAGTGTATTTTTATTCATTTTGCAAGTACCCCACAGCCCTTCTCACCTTACTGCCAAATTTATTCTCCTCAACATTACCAGCTCACAGCTTATAGCTCCATTAGGATACACCAAGTGAGCACTCATTACACACTGAGATCGGAAGCTAAAGAACTGCTGGGGTGAAAACCTCAGCTCCTCCCATCTTTCCAACATCATTTCATGAACTTGCACAACAAGAAACAGGAACAGAGGCGCAATTAAGTGGGATCATCTCTTCTTACATTGGCTATGCTAAGTAACTTTAAAGGCCATTTTGGGACTGCTACGCTGAGCAGTCTAATAGTGATTTAACAAACACACACACACACACATATATATATACAGATAAATAGATTCCCCATTCTTTTATGGTTTCCAGGTGTTGGGACCAATTTACTTCACAGCAATTTCTGGGCCTTTTTTTTCTCCTACCTCCTCCCCACAAAAACCTGCAGCTGCCAACTATGTTGGCATCTACAGCAGTGAGGAAATGAATTTCCCTGTGAAGCAAATTCTTCCAGGATGAATTGAATGAAGGCAGAGCTCATAATTGCACGTTACTGAAAACATTTCTCATTTAAAAAAAAAAAAGAAAAAAAGTAAAATAATAAAGATATTTTTACCCACATCTCCAGTTGAAAATTGCTGGGAAAGATGCTTTTGAAAAGCCATCATCTCCAAGCATGTAATTATCAGATCCTTGAACAAAAACACACGGCCAAAGAAAAACAAAAACTACCTTCATTGAAATAAAATAAAACGGGGTGCAGCAATTGTTTGGAATGGAAGGAAGACTGCTGGGAATGGAAATTCACATAACACCCTGTCTGATTTCACGTGTCTCTGAAGTTACCAGGCTGATTTGAAAAATCCAGAGATTAATAAATTTGGCAGCTGAGAACATCAAGCCTGGATAGTAATTTGTCTTGTTCTGAACAGAATAATAATATTAAATAAATAAATAAAAATCAGAAGCAGAGTGGCAGCCAGGCTGTCACTGCAGCAGAATTTCCTAACTCCCACGTAAGCACGCTTGTCTTGAAACAGTATTCTGCCACCTCAAACAGACAGCCGTACAATGACCTGGGGGTCCTATCCTATCAAGGCTTAAGACCATGCACACCCTGATGGGATTACTCACATGCTGAAAATTATGCAGTAGCTGAACTGACAGCTGAAAAGAGCCTTAAATGTTCTTATGCCTGGTAGCACTCAATTGTCAATTGATGAACACTGCTAAGTATTTATTTTAGCTCTACTTTCTCTCCTTCAGTTCTCCAACACCATCTCTTTCTGATTATTATTACTTCTTTCCCATTGTTTGCAACACCTACCCAAGCATGAACATAAAGATATTGGCATCTTCCCTCCAAGTTGCCCAGCACCATTTTCTGACCTTCCAAGCAAAATTTCACATTACCTACTTCAGGATGGAAGTTGTACCACAAGCAATAGACACTGGCACCTACGTGATCTTCTCTAGCGCAATTTACGGCCATCACCTCTTGTCCTTTCACTGTTACCTGTGAGAAGAGGCTGACCCAAAATCAAATCCTACATACAATCAAATCTTCAATATACAAAAACTCTTTGGGGAGTGGCTATCCTTGGCTTACGTGGATTAACAAAGTAGAATAACCATAATAAAGAGTAATGAACCTGGACAAAAAGCCAGAATCCAGGTGTAACACAGTGCATGAAGTCAGTCATCTACTACAGTCACTTGTGGCCCGAATGCACCTATTCCAGCTGTAATGAGATTTGCTTCAGCCAGTTGGCATGTGAACTCCAATAGTCAGCGCTGGAGAGAAAACCTAACAAGCATGTGCTCAACTGACACTATGGACCAATATCTCACATAGCCAAAAAAAAACTTCAGAGACCTGGACATCAAAGTCCTAATGCCATCAGCAGGTATTCTTCATATCTCATGGAGGGTGAGTAGGATATCATAGGACAGCAAAGGAGCAAGATGTAGTGCTCAACTTGGGAAAACATAAAATAAAATGAAATAGAAACAATACCAGAGTGGAAGCAGGAGAATGACAGATTTAACACCTTATCTTCAGTTCCCAGAATGGACCATCTAGGTTTGAGGTGCTGAAAGAAGGAGGACTAACCACAGTCCTGGATCTATCACAAATAAGCCAACAGTAAGCCCACTCAGCTTCCTTCTATAACAGAGCATCATTTATGGGTAGGCAGAAAATACAAGTTCTTATATCTCAATTTTAGAAATGCTTCTGACATGGTTTCACGTGCTATTTTTATAAGCATGTTTGGGAAGTAGGATACAGATGATTATAAAGTGTACACAGAATTGATTGGAAAACCACACACTGAGAAAATTCATCACTTACTCACAATCAGAAGGGATAGATGTATTAAATGAAGTTCTGTGGGGCCAATCCTAGTCTGGAAAGGCTCCAGGTTTTCACAAAATGACCTGGATGACTGCAGAGAGATTGCTCTTATTAAGTTTGCTGATGGGCGCCACTTACAAAGGATTGAAAGTAGGCTGGAAAACAGATTTTTGAATAAGTTGGATATTACAAAGAATTTCTTCTCAGAAAGAGAATGTGAGTGCTAGCATAGCTGCACACAGAGTGATGGAGTCACCATCCCTGGAGGTGTCCAAGAACCATAGAGATGTAGCACGGTTCATGGGCAGTACTGCTGGTAGATGGATGGTTGGACTTGATCTTAAAGGTCTTTCCAATCTTAATGATTCTATAAATCAGATGCTATGAAACTGGAATGATCCAGAAAACAAACACACAGAGGTGCATCCAAGTTAACAAAACTGGGCAGGAATAATCAGATTAACAGATCCAGGATAGAGAAAAACATCTAAGTGACAGTTTTACAGATAGACTCTTCAGATACTGTGGATCACAAATGAAACAATTCCACAAACACCCCAGTGGTACATAGAAAGATGGATATAGCCTGGGAAGTCTGTGAATCCTTTCTTTTCACCCATCTTATAGAGAGCCTCACCTTGAATGCAGGGCATAGATTTGGGTAGTGCAGCTCAAGAAAGGCAAAGAACAGACCAGGTGAACTCAGACTTCTCTAACTCTCCATTCATTTTGGCTCAAGGAAATTAAAATCACTGTGATTCAGCTCCAGACCCCAGGAGCTGTCTTGGTACACGCACCCCAGCTTCCTTTCCTCTTAATCTTTCCTTTTGCTGCCACTGAGGCAAAGCTGACAAATGACGTAAGCAGGTTGATGAGCAGGAGTTATATTAAATAGCGCTATTGTGATAAATTCTTTCATAAGAAAGATAAAATCTTTCTTCATAGAAGATTTATTTGTAAAGATTTCCTCCTGTCTTATTCTAACTCCACACTTTAGTTCTCCGTCCTTTCAGACACTATTTCTCCCTGTGTTTGGAAGTTGTGATGATCTGGGGCCATTACAAAGAATGCACAGCATAGAACAGGAAAAATCAGCAGGCAGGAGGAGGCAAAGATCTATTAGATCTCTTTCCGTGGACATCCTCACCCTGCAAATAAGGGATGCAGCTTGTAGCTCAGGAAGAAAGCATAGGAAATGGGCATTGCTCCTCTTCAATATCACTTATGCTAAAAGCACATCTTCTGAAGGCAAAACAAAGAAAAAACACAGAAGGGAAAAGCACAGAAGGAAATACTGATCTACTGCATTTCTTTCTTTGCCAGTTACACACGGAAACCTCAGTTGGTCACTTGCAGCAGTAAGGACATTGAACTGGCTCCGTTGCTCTGCCTACTCCTGCAGTGATCCTGCAGTAAGGACTAACTGAATGCAAAGTTTACTAGAACTAAATATAGAATTTCTCCCCACACTTCAGAAAGGCCGTAAGACATTTCAGGGAAGTCCTACAATTGCAAGAAGGATTTGATTGCCATGTCTTTTTTAGAAACACACTATGAAACACTGAGAAACCAGCTGAGTAGCCACGAGAGCTCAATTAAGCCTCAGCAAAATCAAACCCAAAGCACTGTGATCAGTCCCCCTCAAAGCTTTTTTCTGTGCACAAGGAAAAGGAGGGATGGCAGATGCAAAACAAAGACAACCATTATTCCCTCTCTCCATCTTTGCCCTGTGCCAGGTGCAGAGGATGGCTCCATCTACGGGATGAGGACACCAGGACCTACAGGCAGCTGAAAACTCCATTAGAAGTTTGAGGCTGAGACAAAAATTATTTCCCATTCATTCACTCAATTTGCAGCAACTCAGCAACCATGGAGACTTGCATGAGCGTAGGACCGGATGCCTCTTGTGGCATGGAATTGGACAAATGATTCCTCTCCACAGCTGGGATTCCTCTGGCATAGCCAATGCCAGCCACCCCTGAGCTGGGGCCCACTTTATGGCTCAGCCCCAAGAGCAACAGAACTCCTGCCAAGCTGATTTTTGATCTTTCTATGGAACAGCTGCATTCCTGTCCTGCTAAATCACGTGTCTGGGCTTCTTCTGCCTACTGGGACTTACTGCCATGGCCTGGACAGCTTTGAAACAAGCCCCAGCCCCCTGACTACTCACTGCTGTGCTGCTACAGCAAGTGCATGCTGCATCTAGTCACCATCCATAGGATTAAGCAACACACCCAGAAGGAGCTGCTCTGAACCTGGCTTATTTCATCTCCCAGATTCAGGGGGAAAAAAAATAATTTTCTAGAGTTAGGTTCATGTTTTAGGGCATCAAATATTTGTATACCAAGGAGAGCACAAAGTCAGTCCTACCCTGTTTCAGGCAATGTAAAATGCTCCCAAAACTATAAATTACATTTGTACTCCCAACTCCAACGTCGTTGCTTTCAGAAGGGGAACACTTGCAGCAGAGCAAAAGAACAAACTCCATGCAGTATATTTAGCTGCAACAAGCAGAGCTACAGCATGCAACAAAGTACCTGAATATCACACCCAGATGGAAATAACAGAGAGGAGCGCCAAGGGCCAGGATCCGGTGCTTGTGCCCTCTGCAAAGATGCCTTTCTACACTGATCTACCCATTCTTGAGCAGAGGTTAAATGGCTATGTTAAATACCACAGAAAAATCAAATAGCCCACCCCAGGCTTCCAAAACAGGAGTCAGCATCTCATTGAAATGGCAGATTTATAGCTTATGTAGCAGTGTATTACAGTCGGGGGTGGGGGGGATGTCAGCAATCCCACTATGTTCAGCAGTCCCGTACCTCCCATTTCCCTGCACCAGCCCTCTTTCTACTACCACTGCTGAATGCTCAGCCCATTCACATGCTCATCTTGAAAAAGAGCTATCATTAGGCTTCACTAAGATAGAAGAGCTGTAAAGGCTCCGCAGTATTTGGAGTCTGGGTCTGCTGATCCTCCAGCCCAAGGCAGTGAAAGCAGGAAGCAGCCTGAAGGGTGCTCACAGTGGTCGCAGGGAGAAATTCTTTCCAAAGAAACACACGTTCTCAAAATCAAAGCAATTAAGTCAGAGCTCAGATGCAAAGGTTTGGAATTGTAAGCCTCCCCCTCTGCTTTGAAACTGTTAGTGGTATTTAAGGTAAAGGAAATAAGAGAAGGGGGGGAAAAAAAGATATACATATATATACACACATACAGACACATATATAGGGTCACTCACCAAAGTCTGATTGCAAATCCTTTTTCAGTCCACAAAGCATGTCTGCTATTAGCTATCAAACCATTCAACTAACTGCAGCAGGCACTCCTTGCTCACACCCCGACTGCCCTGGGATCACTTTTCTCTGCCACCCGCAGCAGTGTGGGGCTGCAGAACACACACAGCTCCTCGCTTCAGCGTAGGGACAAAAAGAAATTGTCCTGGGCCACAAACAGTCCAGTTTGCACTCTGAAAAACCCAATCCTTCGGAAAGAAATATCTTTACATGGCTTCCCAGTTCTGTATAGAAATAGGAATTCAAGGCTACGGTCCTAAAATCCCGTGGTGGTTGGATTGGATCGAGTGGCCATCAGGCATTGCAAAGCAAAAGTTAGGAGAGCGGTGATTAAAGGGAACAGCTGGTTGGAAGTGAGGCAGCCAGCCAGCCCTGGCTCCGGCAGATGCAGCGAATGCAGAGCGCTTCATTCCCGGCGGCATTGCCCCTCGTGCTGTGCTGGTTGGGAGCAGGCAGCATCCCACGGAGAGCTGTCAGCCCACAGCATGAGCCCTTCTGGGGCTTCCATCTCAGGCAGGAGGAGAATTTAAAAATAATAATAATAATAATAAAATAAAGTGGGAAAAGGGGGACAAGAAGAAAGGCAGCAGCTGGTCCTGCGGAGATACGCACAGAGCTGCGTGCAGAGCCAGCTGCAGAAGTTGGCTGGCGGCTGAGCCTCCAAGTTGCAGCAGCAGAGGAGGCTGCGGCTGCAGCGCTGCCTGACACACTTCCCTCTCCCCCACCCCCTCTTGGCAAGTGCTTGCAGAGCCTCCAGCACCTTTCAAGGCAATGTCAAGCTGCTGTCAAAGCTCTACGCTGCCTCCCAAACACATGCCGGGTGCTCGTAAGGGAGCATGAAGCTGCAGTCTTATGGCCTGCCTGCAGCGCTCTCTGAAAACTCAGCTTAACCCTTTCTTAGGAAGGGCAGAGCAACCATCACCACACATGCAAGCTGTCTGCTGGGGGCTGGACAAGCGGTGGGTCTTTGGGGCAGTGCTGGGACATGGGGACAGGGCAGGATGCTCCCTGCTTTACCCTCAAGCAGTTGGTCCTACACTAGAGGTGGACATAGAGCACTGGACTGGAAATTATTTCAATAGACCAGCATCTGCTCCCTTTGCTGCACTGAAGATGCAGTGAGGTGACTGCCCTCGGATGCTTGGCAGGGAAGGCAGCAAAGCTGCAGCACACCATAGGTCCCCATCAGTCATGCTGTAAGATACAGACTGCATTTGCATTCACCAGCCCACATCTCGCATCCAAAAGGCATCTTATCCATAGGCACTGCACTCCCTTGGGAACTGACATCACCTATAGAGGCGAGGTTGTATGCACAGATGGTGCAGGAGGAGCACAGCAGCACAAAGGCTTTTTCTTTAGGAGGGTCAGATGAGTTTGAGTCTACTTCAGTGTTTGGTTGAATGTGGCCAAGAGCTTGGAAGTTCTGAAGGAAACCTCATGAGCAAGGCACGAGGTTAGGTCTTGTTTCCTTAGGAAAATGAAATCTGGATAGCTCAAAAGGGCCTGAATACAGCTGGTTGTACCAGCAGGAAGCTGTGCAAAGCTGGGACCCCATATTCAGATTGGGAACTGGAGGGGTTTTTGCTCAGATTGAAAGGCTCTAACATCTCTATTCTGGTTCAAATTCAGCTTTTTCGTGTATTGATAACTTAAACAAAAGCAATAAAATTACTAAGTGAGAAAAAAAAACACTTCCAAAAGAGATATTTTCATCCATAATTTGTTTTTAATAAGTTATTCAGTCTGACAATAGACTTAATTAGTAATTGAGCTGAAATTCGTAATTAGAAGTCTTTTCTCATGGCTATTAATGTTTTTCCTGCAAAGAAATCTCATCTTAAAGGAAAAAAAATAAAAATAAAAATCTGCATTTACACCATAAATACAAGGAGAAGATGCTAATTTGAGACCAGCATGTTGCTTTGGATGCATGAATTGGATGCCTCCAACAGGATGTTTTAAGGCAAAGCTTAAAGCAATCATTAACACTCATGCCAGTATAGAAACCCTCTCAAAATATCTGCTGCATCAAGAATCACAGAATCATCAAGGTTGGAAAAGGTCTCTATGATCATCAAGGCCAAGCCATCCACCTACCACCAATAATGCCCACTAATCCATGTCCCTGTGGAAATGGAAGGAGAGGACAGGTCTGCTACACAGTTGTAGCTGCTTTGGGTTGTGATGAGAAATGGGCAGAGGTGTCCCATCCCTCTGCTGCCAATCAGAGAATTAAGAAGCATTTTGGAATTTCCAATCCAGAACTGTTTGTGGCCATTTGCTGAGCTGGCACAGCCTGCCAGGAGCCCAGAGAGGAGAGAATAAAGATGTTTACTCTGTGGTTGCTGGCCAAAACCCATAAACACAATGCTTGCTTCCTGTTTCAGGTGGTAGTATATTAAAACCGACTGAAGTAAAAAGCTTGAGCCTCTCAAGGGGAAGGAAAAGGGCACAAATTAGGCAGCCAGAAAAGACTCATTATGACATCAAAATATATAGGTGTCATAAAAGACCATGAGGCATCAACCTAAACCATCTGTTTTTCAACAGTCTGTACACTCTACCTGTTGGCATTAGCTTTATGCTTGCATGCCCTGAACTAAAAGCTATCTAAAAACGCTTTCATGATATCCACTCTACTAAACAAGCCTCACCTAAGAATGAGTTACTGACCCAAACACTGTGCCCACTGGAAACAGTAGATTTGGGGGACAGGGGATTCCACACAAAACAACAACAAACTCCATCTGGTTTTCTCAGCACGCACTGCTCCCCAGGAGTAAAGAGGGCACAGACAATGCTTTCTGTGGTTTATATTCAGTGTAAAAGCTGAGCAGAGGAAAGTTCATGTTGAAACGGCTTCCAAGTGACTCCTATCGGAAACATCCACGTGGGCTCATGAGGGTAACCTGCAGCTAAAGAGGAAGCACCAGCTCATAAGCCATCAGTCCAGAGAAAAGGGTAATCTTTCTTTCCCAAAACAGGCTGACCTTTGAGCAAAACTCATCTGGTGCAAGGAAGCTACCCTGCTATATATGTATGTACTAGCACCTGCTTTATCATTTCTTGCACCTAACAAATACTGCACTGCTTTTGAACTTGTTCTCTATCCCCCAGAGCAAACTTTCAAGTCCTCCCAGAACTCTGGTGTGAACGTAGCTGGAAACCTCACATGGCCTAAATTGCTTGGGCTGACATTTACAGAACACACTTTTATGCAAACAAGACAGCACAGTCGGAGGAAGATTACAAGCTGTTCAAAATGTTAGTGATTTAGTCCACTGCTTGATGGATATTTGTTCCTGTGACTTCAAGCATTACTTATTTAATCACCTCTAAAAGCATCTCCGTCAGAAGTCACAGGACTGTGCAACGCTACCGCAAGATCCTGCAATGGACCATTTAGCACTGAACATGCTCTGAGCCTGGGAGAACACACAGAGCATCTTACATCACTCCACATTAGGAAGTCTCAGGAGGCTTTCTGAAGACAGCTGAATGAACGTAATGAACAGTAAGCCAGAGAAAAACGAGGAGGAAAAACACACCCAACCACACGTACTTACAGCACTCTGAGAAACACCAAAGTTCCAACTGCACACAAACATCACATTAATAGCAACAGAAATTGCTTTGGGTTAGGGGAGGTTCAGTAGAGACTGACGCAGATGCTTGCTATTTCTTTTAAATTCAGATCTTAAGTAGTGATTTTATGTTGCCATTCCTTTTCCCCACCTACTTCTTCAATTTACAAACGCACCCCTACACATCATGGTCTGCCTTGGGCTGCAGTCCTCTCTGCCTGCACATCTCCCCCTCAAGGCTGGTTTCTGGCACAGCAGACTTGGTGCTCCCAGGTCTGGGAGAGCTGGTTTTAATTGGGAACTTCAGCCTGGCTCTGCAAAATCAAGAGGTCTGAGGAACGTATGCCCCTCCTTGACTGATTTTGGGCTACAGCTGATGGGGAAGAAGAGAAGGGACATAAAGGTCTATTACCCTCTTGGTGGAAGAGATTTCACAGCTGATTACCCAACTATCCACTGGCCCCACACTTGCTCCATTTCATCTGCTCCAATTTTCCATAGCTGTGCTTATTCAGAAACCCCAGACAACAGCACGGCAGCCCGAGGCTTGCAATGGGGCTTTTCTTTGGCCTAAGCAGATGCCCTGTTTTTAGGAAGCAAACTCAAAACCTAACAGTTCTTATGTATTTTTATGGGAAGATGAAAATGGACTCTTTAAAGAGATTGTTTTTAAGAAGTCTGGAATTTAAACCATTTCATAATGGCACCAGAGGAAGAACTCTTTGATTATTCTTTCCTTTATGTGCAAATTCCACCAGCCAGTCCTAAACATTAACTTGTTATAGATAATGAACACTGTGGGATACATTTACCCATCCAGTAGGCAATCAGAGCCATCGCTGCACACATACACAGTGCACAGAGATGGAGAACGTTGGTAAGGGTAATTCCAAGGTCCCCCCCCATCCCCCTCATCTCTAAGCACACTAAAACAAACACCGTATATTTTTCTGCTTAACCATTTTCAAAAGAGCCATCTGCATCCATCACTGCCCGACGGCACAGTGGGGAAGTGGTGGGGGAGAAGTCAGCAGTGAATGCCAGCTGCCTCCTGGAGCTCTGAGTAATGGGAAGAACCAAGCGCTGCAGTGACCCCTTTGTGGGACACCAGCAATCTAGCAATCCCCAGGGACGCGTTTTGCCCATGCACCAGCATCACTGATCTATCTGAAATGCACGTTAAAGCAGCACATAAGCATAAGCACAGGCACTTCCACTTGCTAAAACTACAAACTGTGTGTTTTCTTGGGGTAAAACATCCCAGTCCTCAATGAGTCCATCTCTAGGACAATATTGATAGTTTCTCTCCAAATTGTTCTATTCTTTTTCACTGCAAGACCAGAAGCTAATCATAGTCTGCAATGGCTCAGCCCTTTCTTTTTGCAAGCATCTAAGCTAGAAGATTTTTAGCTAAACAGAGAAGCAAAAAGGTGCATCTTGAGTCAAAAGGAGTCACGAGACATTCCAGAGCCACACCTGAAGCTGTTCTCTTGCACCACTTCAAAGCATTTTCCAGATTTTGTGGGTTTAACCTTAATGGTTAACCTGCCTCCTCTAGGCCATTCCTCCTGACTGCCTCCTTTAGCTAAGACTTCAGCTGGTGAGCACAAGTTGTACAAACAGGCACAAAACTCCAGTATAAGAAGCTCAGACTGAAGGAGGCACTGCTCTGAACTATGGGGAGCAATCACACTTCTGGGTCCTTCACTTAAATCCCTACTTCATGTTACTCAAAGGCCAAGAGGAGCAGTCCTCAGGACAGCATGGAGCACACCTTTCCCCATTAATGCTGTATATATGCTATGCAATTATTTTCTTAATCACTGAACATAAGGGGAAATCCCACCATTTATCCCAAGCTGTGGATTTCTGGATTTGGATATTCAGAACAGGAATAATTCAGGGCTGTAGACTCCAGCACTGCTAAGAGAAACACAGGAAGAGAAATAGGCTGAAGCAAAGTGCAAGATCCCCTACTGCCCGGCCAGCCCTGATGATGCAAAAGAGCTCATTTGGGGACCTTGTTAGCAGAGGTCACTCCAATAAAGCTGCATCTCAGCTGTCTGATGACACAAGAGAAATTATCTGGAGCACACACCAAAACAGCCCAGCAGGGAAGTGAGCAGGAATGGAGGAACCACAACGAAAAGCAGAGTCACACCACAGAGTGAAACCAAAACACTGAGCAGCTCCCACCTTCTGGGCTAGTAGGAATCAGTGCTTTAGTGTGAGAGCAAAATGTTTGCAGCTACAAATCCAGAGATCTTTGCAGCAGAAAACTGTAAAGCGCTTCTCTTGCTCCAAAAGTGTTTGGCACTTGAACCCAAAGCCTCCCTCCACTAGCAGCCCTATGGACTCCAACACATCTCACCCCAAAGAGGAAAGCAATGCAGCACTACAGCTTACAGTGGCCAGAAGGACAGGTCAGAACACTGAGCCAATATTCAACATCACTCCTCTCTGTGGAGGAAAAACCCCTGCATCTTCCCTTAAAAGATAACTCCTGGCACCAGTATTTTCAGATACAACGTTGCCAACACACTGGGAAAAAATAAGCAAGTGGGTCATAAGCTTTCACAGTTGTCACACAGTTTCTTTTCAATGAGTAGCAGTGTAACAATGCATTAACAATAAATGAAATGCCATGTTAACACTAATTTGCATAGTACAGAGCCTCAGTGCTTTGCTTCCCGTATTCTCCTCCAAACTCTCCTGACCTGCATATGAATCGAGATGAAATTTAATTGCTGGGGCATCCAGCAGAATCATTGAATTCCTGCTTAATGAGCCTTCATTTGTACTCTCTTGCATCAGATACCTTCTCTCCAAGGTGCTGTGTTAACTAGCTGAGATGTGGAATGTTTTGCAAGGCTATTTTCACATGCATTTTGACAGAGGAAGAAATAGCAGGAGGAGCTCTAACTGCAAGAAAGGACAGTGTTGGTATCAGTTGCACGATAAGGCTAGCGAGATCCCAAGAGTACTGAGCCATATTCCTTACAAGCAAAAAGACTGTAATGGCTTTTATATCCACTCTTACACCTTACAGCATCTACACAAAGCAACTCTTCTAGAAGAGACACAGCACAGCAAGGTGGGACTTGGCCAAGGTCTGCCTGGGAGACAGCCAATGTGCACAGCAATGCCAACCATTTCAGTGACTCAGAATAGCACAGCCCACACCGCCCCCAGAAGTCCGAGCCTCCAGGTGGTTTTGCATTCAGACAGCTCATTGAGCTTACCTCATTCTAAAGTCCTTGGCCATGGTCAGAGGGCTAATTTCTGTGCTGGGTACGTCAGCCTACACAACTGAACAGATGCCTGGAAAAACAGCTTTGGTACCTTCTGTGTCATATAGTCACTGCTAGCAGCACAGGCAGGGCTGGCCACAGTCCTGGGCCCAAAGCTTCAATCCCCCTTGATGATACCCTGGGCATCAGCCACAGGAAGCACAGAGGGGAGGAAAGATGATAAGCAAAGAGGGATGACCCCAAAGACCCTGTAGCGATCAGTTTTCTGTCCAAGCTGGGCCAGAGTGGAGCCATGCACAGCAACAGGCAGCCTCCAAGCAATGGGATCAGTAATAAAATAATGAAATATTTTGGCTTTGGAGTGCTCAGAGCTCCCCGAGGGACTGCATTTTATTTCTTATTATAGGCTTGCAAGATGGGATCAGCCTTCCCCTCCCATCTGAGCCCCACAGGAACAGCACACTGGTAGGTAAAGGTTTATCTTTTCTCATACGAGTTATGGGAAGCTATAAAAGTGCTGCTTACAGCTCATCACTGATGTGGGTGTAGGCAACAACAGTGGGTCTGTGCTGGTTGCAAGAGGCAGAAGATGGGCCACAAAGTCTGTCTGCCATTTGTGTTATAAGGGGAAAGAGTGGAGAACAGGGTATGGCTCAAATCAGGCCTAATTATCCCAGGGTAGCTAATTATAAAGGATGTAAATTGACAGAAATAAAACCATATGGTCAATAATAGTATTTTTTAAAAGCTGGAAAATTTAGTCCATTATCTTTCCAGCTGAAAAGCTTTAATTGAAAATGGCTAATCTTCCAGTAGGTTCAGAAAGGGTTTATAAGCTAATTGCTCTCTTTTCCTTAGGATTAACACTGTGTTCTGTGAATAGGGGTGGAGGGCAGCAGATGTGCAGCCTTTACTCTCTTTAATCCAAATGCCCCCACTGCCACAGATGCTCCCAGTGCTGTGCAGTGGCATAATGGAATCGCTTTCTCACACATAAAATGGCTGTTCTGAAATGAAATTACAGCCATCTATTAGGAAGGGAACAATAAATTTCCTTCGCCACACATCCCCATCACGGAAGACACAGCATTAGCCTATAAAACCCACGATGGAAGTAAATCTTGAGGGAGAGAGAGCAGCTGATAAATGAATTTACCATTCTCCTTTTGTAACTGGTAGCCAGTCTCTTGGACATGGGCAGAAAAGACATTAACCCCAAATCAGTGTGTGCTTCCACAAACTTCAGGGTGGTGAGAACCTGGCTGCTGCTCTCTGAGCTGGGAGCTTTACAGGAGCTGCTCAAAGAGCAACTTCCATTTAAGCTGAGAGCACAAATACTTTTGCTACAGGGCAGGGAAACCGGCACCCACCCCTCCCTGGAAAATGAGGCACACAATGCCTTCTTGAAAGATCCAGAAGGGATAACCAGGCAAATATTCCTCATTTTCCCATTATCAGATGGTGGGAAGGCCACACCATCCCTCCTAGCAGCTGGCCTGCCTGCCCCACCCAGACCATGCCTTCAAAAAGCAACAGAGCTCCTGGAGCCACAAGTGGTGGAGAGAAGGATGAAACATTTGTTGTTTGAATTGGCAGGAAAGCAAAGCCAGTGTTTGCAGCACAAAAGCTCAGCGGTGCTGTTCTGAGTAAGAGCAGTATCTTCCAGGAAAGGGCTAAACAAAGGATCAATCCCATCAAGGAGCAGCACCCAACAAACAGGAAAGCATCACCTGGGCTTCCTCCAGGATGGTGGAGAAAGATGCCTCCCCCTAGAGAACAATTCATCTCAGCTCCTTGGAATAAAGTGCCTAACTTTAGCAATCTGTAAACTAGAGAAGAGATTCATCCCTTGAGAGAATAACAAATACGGCTCATTAACCGCTTCCTCTATCCCTCCTCCTCAAGCCTAGAGTTCCCTGCTGAATCACTGTCACAGAGAACATACCAAAACCCAGCAAAACAGCACGACAAGCACCACCCATACAAGAGCATCTCAGTCAAACCCACAGCAGTGGAAGACACAAGTGTATGGAATAGGCACCAGACAGAGAAAACCCTCAACTAGGCTCTAGAAATTGAATGTATACACATTTCAGCCCAATATTTGCCTCTTCAAACCCGTCTTGAACAGTCACTAAGTTGCTGCCTTAAATCAAGTTTTTCACCAGAAGGAAAAGTTGAGTATTTAGCATTCAAATGGAGATGAACTGTTGCCAGTCATCACCCTGCATTCAGCAGGGATCTCTATCACACAGGGCATGCCCTCATCTGAGGGAAGAAACCAAGCATGCAGTTGACGAACATCCATACAATGGGCACACGATGGTATCAAAATCTAGATGGATACTAATGCTAATTGCATGGGTTAGGAGGGGGTGTTCTCACAACTCCATTAACCCAGTGTGTGTTCAAGAAGCTTCTTCATGTGCACCTGTGGATGACACCAAGAAGCAAGTGTGTACTCTGCTGCCTCAACGACATGTGGCAACAAGCACCAAAGTTAGCTATTTATTCACTATCACCCTAAAGTTTAGAACAATGTTTCGGGCAGAGCTGTTCCCTCAGTATCTCACTTCCCTGTGCTATCCATTGTTCCTGTTGTTCCAAGGAGCAGCATGCTGTAGTTCATGCCTCAGTGCTGAGCTTCCTACTCCATTGGCATATTTCTGTGTAAGGCAAATGGAACAACCCCAAGAGCCTCCCGGCTGCAAGCTGCACTACTACACAAAAGCAAACACAGAGAATCCAGGCCAGAATCAACACTGTAAGAATTACTGCCAAGAAACCACGTTTAGAAGCTGCAAACTTGGCAAAAAGAAAGAGAAGGTTTGACTGCCTCTTTTTTGTTTTTCCCCTAAAGAACTATAATATATATATATTTTTAAAGGCACAAAGAGAAATTGAGAGTGTTTTCAGAAGAGCTCTGAAGCCCTGCTTTTGCTGTCTCCCACCTTCATGCTAGCTGACATCTCTGACATCAGTAATAACCAGACTTACTGCACAACAGGAGCTGGCAGTACAGGTTGAAAAGAGTTCCCTAGAAAAAGTTTCTTCTAGCAGAAATACTCTCCCCAGTTACTCACAGAATGGTAATTTAAGAATACTCATTCTCTAAAATATATTGTACTGTGAAGCCCTTCCTCTCAGCTATTAATTTGTTGCTAAGAAGCAGATCAAGACTTAATAGGACACGGAGATCTGAGTGAAAATTATGGGCTTGCTCTCCATGCAGCCGTGAATTGATGCGTGTATGTTGAGAGGTGGGGGGAGACAAGAGGTAAACGGGCTTTGATCAAAGGGATCAGAGCAATGAAGCTTACAGGTGCTCTGAGCCAACTCACGGTCCTAAGGATGGCAAAGGGGCATCAGTGCTTCCTTGCAGGATTCCAGGTGCTGCCAGCAGTAACTCCATGCTCCTGGAGAGCATCGTGCGCAAGGCAGATGGCAACCCAGGGATCTCTGGTAATCATTACCTGCATTTCCTATGATTTTCAAGAGTAATTAAGAGCCAGATTCCTTTAGAAGCAGCATTTGTCTCAAGCCCGTGGGGTCTTTTTTCAGGCAGCAGTTGTGCCATTGCAAAGGATATTTGTGATTTGAACTGCAGCTGTGTTAAACAGTCTACTAAGTATACAAAGCATAGTTAGTCCGAGTTACCCCTGGAACAACTCATTCTGCATGTGAAATCCTTTGGGCAGAAGAGTGGTGAGCTGGAGGAATAGGAAGGCACAAGTGCCTTCACCAGTCAGTCTTATGCTGCTACATCATCCACCTCCCTGAGGAGCTCTCTCCTCTCCCATCTTCAGCTCCTCCAGAGACAGCCTCCACCCTGCCCCCCACTGCAAGCACTGCCACAAAGAAACCAAGATTCACTCTGCTTGAGGCAATCCGAGTTCACCAGTAGCCCTCACTCCCTGTAGATGGCATTTGACTGCATTTGGCAGTTGAGCAAAAGAGCATAATTCCAAATAAATCCAGCCAGATTGAGGGATTTCCGCACAATTAGGAGTATAATACTGTATTTAAAAGCCTCCTAAATACCCACAGCTAACAGAGGGCAGCAAGCTTAGCAGAAGCCCATCCCTCATTCTAAGGGACCAAAGTGGGCACTACATGAACAAAGACCCCCATGTTCTTTAACGCCTCAGCAGCCACAGAAGACAGAAGTCCTTCCCTGGACCTGCCAACCCTGCAGCAGATCTCTTCAACCAGATGCCCCAGCATGGAGGCATCCAACATTCCCAGCACAGCACCAAGGCTGTGCACATACCCAAGCTTTGGGGAAGCTTCCATAGTAACAAAGTGCAGATACCATTTAGGTATTCACATGGCAGAGCTGATTTGCACCATCTTGGCCATATTTAAGCAACCAAAGCTGAGGGAAGGAGTCTGTAAAAATAAGGTGCTACTCCTTTATGGATGACTTTGGTTGCCTTTCACTTTATCCACACAACAATTTATAAGCCTCAGATTATAAACCACCTGCTCTTGGGAAAGCTGTGACTCCCCAGGGAGGGAACCCTTCCCTCCACTAAGATGATATTACCATCCGTTCACTGCCACAGCTTCCCAGAGCACTCCTTCACCCTCCTGAAGACAAAGGTGATTTCCTAAGGACTAAACTTTGGCTTTTGCCAATGAGGAGTTTCACATTCTTTGGTAACGAAGCAGCAAAAGTTTCAAACAAGTTGTGGATGGCAACTCCTAAGAGATCATAGAATCATAGCATCACTAAGGTTGGAAAAGACCTAAGATCATCAAGTCCAACCACCCACCTACCACCAATACTGCCCACTAACCTGTGTCTCTGAGTACCACCTCTCCATGTTCCATGTGATTCCACCACTCCCAGGGCAGCCTGTTCCAATGCACTATCACTCTTACAGAGAAGAAGTTTCCCCTAACATCCAACCTGAATCTCCCCTGGCACAGACAGTGCCACCAAACCTTCCCACTCCCTCCCCAGAAACACCCACTGGAAGGCAACAGAAACTTTAAACTAGAAAAGAAGTGGTGAAAAGGATGGGCAAAGGATTGAGGAGACAGTGGATTAATAGCCTGGCATGTGTGGCAGTTTAATAATAGAGCTGTCACAATAGGAGAGATTTACTAATTGCAGAGTCATTTGCTATGGATTCCCATCAAGCTGCCATTTAAATTGCTGTGCAGTTTTTAAGATGGCTTTCTAAAGAGGGCAGGGGGGAGAAGAGACAATGCCCACAGTACTTATGCAGTTAAATTTAGGAAAGCGTTGTGTTTCCTTCCAGAGACTCAGGCAGAAGGGGACAGCCAGAAGGGAGCTGATAGTACAATGAGCCCAAAGGAGCCAGAGGCGGGTGTGTGCCTGTGTCTGCACATCTGGGAGCAAGGCTCTGACCTCAAACCCAGCCCTGGCAAGCTTTACACAGCTTTAGTCAGTGACCTACTAATACCTCCAACATCTCCCCAGGCTACAGCTCCAGTGTGTTCTTTTGTAGAATTAGTCAGCAGCAGTTTTAGGTGCAAAAGTCACTTTAAAACACAAATATGAAAGCCCTGATCTCCCGGGGTTGTCAGCAGAGAGACCAAAGTTGGTCCTTCCTCTGACTGAGTTCAAAGCGAGCTGTAAGCTCATCATTCATACCAACTCAGCATGCACATCTTAGATTACACAGCACCCCAACCCAAGACACACACAGCTGGTTAAGCCTCAAGCTTTAAACACTGGAAGAGTACCCTCATCCTTTTGGGAATTAAAAGGGGCTCTTGGCACAGGCAGCAGCAGTTCTGTACCCCAGCACTCCTCCTTCCCTCCAGCATCATGCCCTGGGACTCCTCTCAGACTAAGAGGGGACAGCAACCATTTGCACCATGGTTCTTACAACTATGGAAGAGGAGGCAGCTGAGAAGCACTGCCAGGACCACCAGTGTGCTGCCAGGGTACAGGGCCCCTGCAGGACAGCACAGGGGGAAGTAGGGGACATGAGCCACTGGGGGAGCCTAGGGCATCCCACCCACCTCACAAATCAATGCCTTCTGAATCATTCACACTATTACAGCTCAGCTGAGATATCAGAGAAAAGGCCATTTTAATCCTCTTTTCCATTAGAGAAACAGGGAAGTTAAGTCAGGGCTTTGCAGATGATCAACAATTAGCAATCTACAGGAAAGCATGGTTGGGGCTTTCTAGGCATTTCAGTTCTGTTGTCATTTATTAACCAGCAGTGATTCAGAGGCTGCTTTCCTCCCACATGCTGTGGCCCAGAACTCCAGATCTTTGTCATCCGTTTCAATCCACTGGTACAGAAGATAGAAATCTATTAAACAAGGCTGCTTTGGCAGTGCATCTGCAGCTAATCTGACACATCATGAGCACAATTTGATCGTGTATTACGTTTGAGGTTGTTCCCAAGACTGCTGTTCAAATGCGTTTGCAAAAAGGATGCTGTATTAAGGTACAATAGGACACTTCCCAAATCAGCTTTTAGGGCAAGAAGACAGCACCAGGTCCCATTCAGCTTCTTGCTACAGATGTTTTTAAGTGGTTTTGGTCTATCAGGAACACAGTTAGGTGTAAATGAGTTATGCTATGTGGCATTTTCTTCCCAGAGGCAAAAACAATCCTCAGTTTACACTGAGTGGGGATAAGATGGCTGAAGCATAAGTGGTTGTATTTTATGGGATGCTCTACCATGAGTATGCTAAAACAGAATTCAGCTATAATGAGCATACAAGTATGAGATGAGTCTTCACCGAAACAAATGTTGCCTAGGGACAGGATCAGGTTAAAGCAATTTCAGAAGTGCTGCTCTGTGTCTTAGACCAAGCTCTTCAGTCTTGTTAAGACAAGCCAAGTCTAGCATACATATGCTCCTGTATATTCTCATTAAGGCAAGGGCAATGTTTACCCCCAGCTCCCTTGTTAACTCCAACAATCCCTCCAAAGAAAAAGGTCTACTTCTCCAGGGAAGACACCTAAGAAAACGCACTCCCAGTCACCTCACACACAGTACCTTGGGAAACCTCTCTTTGGAGATCAACAAAGGATATTATTGTAATTTTTTGTTGTTTCTGTATAGAATCTTTAAGAGCTATTGCAGTATCCAAGTGTAGGATCCCTCTTGTGCTGCTCTAGCTTGGAACCCACAGACAGGGGCCCTACCATCAGTCCCTTCTGCATCGCCGTAAGCATCTCTGCTACACACTGGCAACAGAACAGAACATCTACTTGTTTAGATGAGTACACACCGTCACCCTTGGCCTGGCTGGCACCAATGGGAGCTGGCTTTGCTCCAGGAGCTATTGAGGCATGCTTGCATGCCTGCACTAGCATGACCTACCTTATGCATCATTTCTGTGTGCTACCAGACACCACCTCCCTGCAGATTACAAAACCCAAAGATTAGGCGCCCAGCCAGCAAACCAGGGAGCAAGCAACTAACCCATGGAGTAAGTTTTTATTTTCCTGTGAAAATGTTGGGCTCAGGTAGGGCCAGAAGAGGATTAAAGCAGCATTTGCATTAAACAAATGAGGGAGTGAGAGTAAATTGAGGAAAAATCCATTTCAAAGCAACTCCTGAGACTGATAAGATAGAGGTATGGGGGAAATACAAAAGGATTACAAGAATGATATTGAAAATGGCTGAGTTCAAAGACACACAATCTAGGATGCTCTCACAGTTTTCTTTTACTCTATTGGCTGCTTCTGGCCTGGATTCCCTCCCCCAGCCCCTTTGTTTTACCTTCCTTGCATACAACAGAAGGGAACAAGATAAAGAAGAGAGGAATCTGCTGGAGAGCAGAGCTCATGGAATGGACTTCAGCCATCACTTACTAGCACACGAGCCGTGTCTGACAAGAAAGTAAGTAAAAAGAGCAGCCAAAAAGGTTAATGCTACATGCCATCTGCTATCACCTCATTAGAGGTGGATCCAGGACGCAGACACGAGCACTGTGCCTGACTAGTACGGACACACACCAGAGCAGCCTGACAGATCAGCAGATCCAACTGCAAACCCTAATGAAGCTGTGTAGGAGGGCTATTCTTCACTCACAGCAGGGAAGAGCCATGGGAGATGCCAGTGTGTTCTGGATGGTGTCATGGGTCTGTCTGCAGTTTTACAGCTCTGTTTCATTAATTTATTTCTACAGGAAATAAAATTGGAATGCCGCCCTTTTGTCCCAACCCAGGAGAACTCCCACAGAACATAGAGTAGTACATTCAAATAACCAGGAATACAACAGTATACCCCTGTTGGGTGTCTCCCTGCTACATAGCTTCAAAGATCCTCCAAGTTCAAAGAAAAAGAAAAGTTCCCTCTGAGATAAGCTCCCAGGCTAGAGAGGAACACACGCAGCATGACTCAGTCTTACGTTCCCAGGGACAAGACGTTTCTGCTGTGTATCTTTAGTCTGCTGAAGCTTTGATCTGACCGGACCCTTCACCTGGGAGGCAGGGACCACCCTGCATGGCATCACTGCACGGCCCCAGGGCTGCTGACCAGGTACCCCTCCTGTGACAGGATGCCATAAGCAGACCAAGCTGAAGCAAGCAACACTGCCTCGTTTATCCAGGGGAGAGTCTGTGGATTCCCTTGTATGAAGTCTTGAGGTTGATGCTGGCAGACAGGGTGTACAGCAGCCCTTACCTTCACTGATCCCTCCTGGGAAGTGCTGGGGAACCTGGGATAAAGCTGTATGGGACAGACTTGCATACCTGCACCAAGAGAGCAGGCAGCCCAAGCAAGAAGCCCATCACTCTGGAAGGAGGACTTCCAAAATCACTGGCCCTACATTACAGGTCAGCCTCCAGACAGGTTCCCTGCAGCAGCAGAACTAGTCCAGGTAACTGCTTTCCCTGGAAATGAAAGAGATGACACAAGATCATCTCCTTCCATCACCCAAATCTAAAATCTGTTTTAAAGCCTCAAACCCTGTATTTCCGCATTACCTGGAAGTGCCAAGAGCAACTATCAACAGGTGATCAGGAGGCAGATCCCACTGTGATCCTTCCTGCCATTTGTGTGTTTTAGATCAGACGTTGCCTGGAAAGCCCTATTGCCATGCATTATTACCAGCACTGCTCGAGCCACCATTCAGCCACTAATTAACAATCAATTGATGCTTTCAATTCTAACATCAATATTAATATGAAGCCTTTATTAATGCTGCAGTAAGATTCCCACAAGCGTAGTTCAGGTGCAGCAGTCAGAGAAGGGTCACAAGCAAGGATCTCATCTTACTCATATATTCCTCCCAGGTAACACTGATGCAGGGTCAGAAAGACAGAGGCACATTCATGCTCACAGCCCTGTACCCATCACAGTCCTGACTGCCACTGGCACAGGGCAGCAGGCTGGCTCCTGATGTCCCTCCATGGTCCATACGCTGGAGGAGTTCAGGACCACAAGCCAGCTCTGCCCTCTTGTGATTGCAGCCCAGCTTCACACCTTCCCTCCTCCCAGTCCTTCAGAGGCAACAGAGCTGCTCTCCAAACAGGTCCCTGCTTTTAGCACTATTTATTTAGCAAAGCTTCCAAGAGTCACAAAGACAACGCTGGGATTCAGCAGGTTCCTCAATAGAGCAATTCCTGCATCCCTCTGGGAGCAGCCAAGACCTCAAGTTTGCTCCACCTCTTGCCCTGTACTCAGCAGGGACCAGTGCCATGACTTTGCCTCATGCTGTGGCACAGCAGGCACAGGATATGCAGCGAGTATGCTCGGCATGCAGGCAGGTTTCTAACATCCCAATTAGGTGGACTGTCTGATGGCACACCAGCCTCTCCATGCCAACTGAGGTCTGAAACAGAATGGTTAGCCTTTCCCAACTCCATCCTTCATTCTCACTCATCCATCCTCCAAAGCCAAGCCAGCTCCACAAACAATTCCTCTGTGCTATACCCCATGCAGGGGACATAGTTTTGCACAGGAAAAGCCTTTATTTCATCACCTGCAAATCCCATTTCCTATTCCCAAAAGGAACATCACTTGTTTTCAGAGGCTGCTAAACCAGGCTCTTCATGCACAGAAACCCACCTAAGGCTGCCAGGCAAGCAGCCTGCTGCTAGCTGGGCTCAGCCTGCAATGCACGCAGCTCCACGAGAGAGCAGCATGTGCTTGCAATTGGGAGAGCCTACAGCTCCCGTAAAATGGCTAACGCAGGGCTGGGGGAGGAAAGCAGGGACACAGAGGGATGCAGTTTAATGTTTCTATTCCCTCACACGCACACAGGATCACAGAATCACCCTGCAAGAAAGAGAAAGCTGCTGCAATGCACGGACTGTTTGTTACTGTTGTCCATATAGACCGATTTATCAGAGCAAATAGCAGCTGGACGATTAAAAATAATAACTACAAGAAACCTATGCACCAGGCAGAACCTGGCTTTGAGATGACTTCAATCTCACTGCACCAAGTACTTCAGATATGTAAGCCAGGATGGCTTGACCCAGTCATCATAGCAGTTCATTCATATTCCCAATGACTCTAACACAAGCACAAGATACCCCTTTTATCTTCTCTTTCAGCCTTTCAACAGGAACAGAGATCCTGGTTTGACATTTGTCCTTGCTGCTCCCCTCATGCAAAATTCACACAGTAACTTAAGGCTTACAAAGGCTCAATAAAGGAAAGGTTAACGTACAAAAGCTTTGCAGCTGGTGGGAACCTCAGCAGAAAACACTGCAGTGGGTTTGCACGTATGGATGAGTGCATGATGCTGTGGGGGTTAAGAACAAAACAGCACAACACCAGGACAGCACAGCTCATTTACTGTCAAGGTAATACTGTTGAGAATATTTAGGTATATGTTGGAAAAATGAAAGATGACCATTAATGCATGAAGGACCTTGTAACTACAGCTGAGCATGGAAAGGAACATATAGTCTGTCTGTGAGCTTGGGGTGGCCTGTGAAATCCTGATCATAAGTGCTGTACAGAGACAAAAACGTGGGAAAAAAGAGTTACATATCTCAGCATCAGTAATACATACACATGCATACATATCCATTGCTCTCAGCAGAAGCTTGGCACGTGCCATCTCAGTCACATCACATCACCACTGCACATCACCATTTAGACAAAATAACACAGAGAGACATGAGAAAGGGTTCTGAAGTTCTGCTGGGGACACGGACAGCAGGGGATGCCCTCATCAATGTCATGAGAACAAAAGAAGGAAAAAGTCCTATCTCAGGAAAAAAGTCAGTGCTCCAAGCAAAACACCTTTTCTCAGCTCTGCTATTTTTGTAGCTAATTTACAGGCTTTTGGGGGGATATGCACTAAAACTGTGCAGTTTTGTAAACTCTCTCTTGACCATTTTGCCTCCCCCACACACAGACATGCCAGGAAGAGATGGAGCAAGAACTTTTATTGCTTACTAACTGCCCTATTCCCTAAAGACAGGCAAGCAGACACAGATGCCATGCAGAGCAGGTCCACAAATTAGCATCAAGTCTCAGGTGCATCAAACACAATGACTGGTGATTGATATAGCCTTCTAATTAACAGATTTTGTCAGGGGGAAAAAAACAATGGAGGAAAACTGCAGCACTGCCCCAAGTACTGCAGTGGCTGAAGCAGACTGAGTCAGCTTCCTCAGCCCCTCTCCTCCTAGAGCCAGCTTCATACAAAGCCTTTCCTCTAAATCTTAACATCCATGGGATGCATTGTTGGTCATCCTCCAGAAGTTGAACACACACTGCAGCAGATCCCAGCATCAAACAGCAAGTGGACAAGTTGCTCCAGCAGCCTTGTCACCTTCCTTTCATTGGGGAAGGCTACAAAGACCATCACAGCGCAATAGCTTTGGCCATAGCCCAAGTCAAGCCAGCAGCAGCCCATGCCAACAGGGACATTTTGGGTGCAGTATCTGAAGGTTCTTTTGATTGCTCCCTACAGCAACAGCTTGACTGGAAAGTCCAATCTTAGTGTTCCTCCCTACCTACATGGGTAACTCTGATCTCAATGCAGAGAGGTGAAAATCCATCAAGGAATCCCTTTATGGCTGGAAAAGGACATAGCCCATGGAGATTTTCAAAGTAAATTCTGCTCCTGTTGGGTCCCACAACTGCAGCACCTCGATCAGAACAATGCACCATTTGCCATACACCATTCCTCCACAGAGGTATGTGTTCCCCTCACATCTTGCACCCAGTAGGAAGCCTGTGGTCCCCCAGGGGCCCTGTTGGCCTCCAGAGCATTGTTCTCCCAGACAGTGGCACCAGCACCCAGCCTTCAAACTCCATTAAGTAAAGATCAGGCCCACAGCCCAAACGCTCCAGTCCTCCACAGGCAATTTGCACCTGGAGTTGAGCTACTGAGTGACACAGGTGCAAGGTCAATATTCATTTGTAACTCTGCAACCCTGACTTGAGGAGAAAACCACCGGCAGATAGAAAACAAGCTTGCTATAATGGCGTGCATGCCATAGCACTCTGCAACAGCTTTATGTATGAACTGTTCAGGAGGTCTAAGGTTCATAGGAAAGCAATATGTAGCTATTAGTTAGATAACATACTCTTACACACAGCTTGGAGGCAGAATCTCAAAGGGTGAGGGTAATTTGCAGAAGATACAGAGGAAAAAGGGCAAAAAAAGAGAACAAGACGCATATGCAGAAAAATCTATTTTGGCCAGTTTCCTTAGGAAGCAAATAGGTTCTTAATGCCTGTGTATTTCAAAAGAAGTAAAAAAAACTCGCTGTCTTTAAAGGGTGTAGATTTGGAAGGATTGTGTGGGCTTATAATAAAGGCTATTTCTATTGTACCACTGCAGTGAATTCAGATTCCTTGCCTTTCTGGAGGTGTCTCCTGTTCCCAATAAGCAGCAGGCAAAAGACTTAAAAGACTACAAATAAATCTTAAACTCAGGTTCAGCAACACCCTATCGATCTGCTAGAACAGTGATCCCCACCTCCGACCTCTTTGCAAATCCAAACTGCCCCAGTACTGGCAAGGGAACATCTCCCCATCCCCATCTTCTGCTCTGGAGGAAGGGATGACTGCAGTCCTTGGTCCCCAGCTCACTGTACTTGAGTCAGCTGTCCCTGGCAGGAAGAGGGTATGGGAATGGAAAACCTGTATAATTTAAACACTTAGTAAAACGCCCAGGTGAAAAGATTACTCAGAACATAATTATGGCAAGTCTGAGTTAGGAAGTTAAAACACAAGGGGAAATGAAGATCTCCAGAAGGGAGCAGTCCAGTTTGGCTTTCAGCACAGCACATGGATGCTGGGCATAAGGACAATGGCAGACACCTTAGTCAAAATAGAGGAACAGGCAAAGCAAGGGGCAGCTCTCCGTGGTTATTTTGTTAAAACCTTCATGTTTCAAGTCACCTTTAAACACCAGTCTTAAGGCTGTTCTCTCTTAGCCTTAAGAACTGCAAGAACCAAGGGATTAAAGAGCCACCAAAAAGCAACCTGCAGCACAGCTGAGAGCTCAGCACTGACTTGTGCATAGATGAGCAACCAGGAGCAGTTAGCGACCTGGGCTGGGCAGGACATACAGTTCCTACTGTTCCAGTGAAAAATAAAAGCACAACAAAACCACTTTGATAGGGGGATGATTCAAACCCTTGCAGCAGTCTCCCACCTCACAACAATTCACTCACTTTGGGCAAAGCCATCGCATGCTGCCACACTCAGGGCACAGTGCCATCTCCAGACCTCTGGCAGGTAAACTTCAGGATACAACTTCCCACTGTCCCCACAAAGGAAGCATTTTCCAACCCCAGTCTCAGCTTCTCCAGCACACTCAGCTTCATCATGCTGCTGCCTTCCAAGCATTTCACTGGGGCCATCAAGCAAGTAGGTGCCCCCTGCCACCAACAAAGGGAGCTTAAATCCGTTTGGCTTTAACATGCAAACCCAGACTCATTTATAGGAATACACCTCCAAAGGAAACCAGCCTTTCTATTAAAAGCACAAAAGAAGAAGAGATGAAACATATCTCCTCTTTTCCCCTCCCCAGCTTGTTTGGGCAGCATGCCGGCACCAAGTCAGCCAAGGGTCACCCAGGTTTCTGTTCCATTAATGAAATAATCAGTGCCAAGCAGCCCAGATGCAGCCCTCTGCCAAGCAGCTCACGACCCACCCTGCTCCCTCCTTGGGAGATTTAAAACCAAAGGAAAAAGGAGTGAGCAAAAGGTTAATTAAGCCACCAAATCAATGAAGGCTCCAGCCAGGATTACCTCGGAGTGCCCTCCACCGGAGGAAGGTCTGCAAGAAGTGCATGCTCTTTTTCCTCAGTCCCAGCGGAGGTGGCAGCATCAGAAGGGCCAGGTCTGCTCTGTGTCCACTCACAGCTGCTCCTGCATCCCCAACCTCTTACCAACCCTTCAAGCCCCACCTTGATCCAACCCTAACGGAGTGCACCTGGTCTGCTCTGCTAATCGCTGATGTGGAGTCTGGGGCTTCACTCTCTCATTCTCTCTCCCTCTCCAAATAAGTAATTAGCATGAATAATTACAGCTCTGATGATAATACCCAGCCACCTTTGAGCAAAAGGGAGAAGGCTGTAATTAACTCTTTCTTAGGGATCAGAGGAAGCTGCTCTAGCACAAGCCTAATTATCTTCTTCTGGGACACCCCCTGGGTACTGAGGAGCTTTGCAAAGGCTGGGTGCCAGAGGTTGGGTACTATCCAACCCAATTTTGGGCATCCGCTGCCCCAGAGGCCATTGGAACATTTACATAAAGGCAAGAAGACCTCACCAGTCCCCACTGCTAAGAGGGTCTTCTAGAAACCCTGAAATGGAGAAGGTTGTGCTGAATGCTAACTAAAGCACGCTCTCTTCCCACTACCAGAACCGGTTATTAATTGAGTTATTAGACAATGCTGTCATGCTTTATCGCTATTGCGGTGTCCGGAGGTGCCATTAGAGTGCTGCAGTGTAACAGTTTGGTGCTCTGCCCTCCAAACGCTCTGCTCTCTCAATCGAAGAGCACAGGTTTTGCTAGCATCACCTCTTGTACTCTATTGACCCACAGTGTCTAAGAGCAGCAAAACGTGTATGTTTATGAACTTAAATCACTCGCCTTAGAAAACCTGCTGAAATTTTTATAAGACTCCAAGCACTTGAGCATTAATTTTCATATTGTAATGACTCCACGTAACAATTCTTTTATTTATGAATTCAAGATGCTCAGGTCGCGGTGCAATATAATAAAGCAAATTAAAACACAATAAAATATTTATTTAGATAATAATTTGAGAGATTTAACAATTTTATAAGGAGGACTATACCAGGATGCTGTATAATATGTGCATTTTAACCACTAGCTCAGTGCTCTTCTGTTGCAACATTGTCCTTTCCTGCTAATTACTTGAAAAATGAGAGGGCAAACATATTCTTATCTCCGGTTTCCCACAGACTGTTATATATAGTAATTTCCCTGCAACATATACAGTTCCATGGGCATTAACAGCATTAGGTGACAGTATAAGGCAAAGCTTACACATCAAGACCCAACCCTTCATATGGAAGGGGCTCTTTGGGTGTTTGAATTTCACTCTGACTGTGATTGCTTGCCCAGACAGTGAGCCCAGCCCCTGCCCTGGATCCCTTCCAGCTGATGCGTTATCCTCAGCATTTCTGTCCTTGCAGGTTATTTATGAGCTATTAATGGACACTGGAGGTGGAGGCACATGTTATGAATCTCCAATCAGAAGCAAGACATCATTCCCACCAGCTGGATCCCCAGGAAAGGAGGTACCCTGACAACAATGGTGACAGTCCCCTCCACATCAGGCACTACCTGTTGGAAAACCACAGCTTGCAGGGAAATTACAATATGGATAGCACTGGGGGTAAATAAATGAGTGTGCAGGCAGGGACCCAAGCTTTAGAAACAGAGACTATCACTTGGCCATTTCATTAACATGTTTGGTTACTGCTGAGCTTCCTGAACAGCAAGGTTGTGAGTGATGCAGCCCCTCACAGCTGCACTCAGTACTGCTGCCTTCAGGTGTTACTGCTAAAAATTCCAGTGCTTTCAATTAACACGTAGCAAAACCATTAGTCACGATGTCTTCCCGACAAATAATGGCTCTCCTGGGCCCCTTTCCTTATCACTGTGAGTTTCTGTTTAATTAATAGACCCTGATGAAATGCAGAGAAATCCAGTCTAAGACTCCTAGGCATCAAGCAATCAGCTTTCCTAACATGTTTGATGCAGAGCTGGTGCTTGGCTACTTCATGGAGCAGCGAGTTGGCCAGCAGCAATTGTAGTGGGGTGAAGGCTGAAGCCAGAGCCACAAGCCACAGGGACAAGGCACAAGCCCTCATCCCCCCTGCTCTGGGTTGTTGCTCCCCTCAGCAGAGCCTCCCAGACCTTCCACAGCCACATGAGGCACCTATGACAGGCAGTAGATGAAAGGAAGAATATGCAAACACCAGAGGAACCAAGGAGACTGTCTTATAATGAAAGCACAGCTAATTCCTTGCTAATTATTCAGACCTCAGGCTTTGCCTTATCCAGCAGCGGAGGCTTCATGCAGGAAGCAGCCAAGGATGCTCGGGGATGGAGGAAGGACCTGGCAGCCCCCAGCTGCTTGCAATGAGAGGCTCTGCAACCCCAGAGGACAGGCAATGATTTGGCTGTTGCTGAGCTCTGAGCTCACCTGTTTGGAAACAGAGCTCTGGTACTCACCGAGCACAAATTCCCCCTAAACTCACGCACACACCAGCACTTCAGGTGGGCACATTACCGTGGGCAGCAGCCCTGTTACATGAGCACTGCGCACAGAGAATAGGCTCTGTGGATCTTTGGGTCTGTGCAACACATCCACAACAAAGCAGCTGAAGGAGCTACGCCCGGGTGATTACAAAAACTTAAACTGAAAGCTGTTCAAAGGCATCCAAAAGAGAAAGGGAAGAGGGTTGCCAAGCCTGACTCTTGAAATCAAGCCTCTTCACTGACACGTTCACCTCCAATTTGTAATTATCATGTCTGACAGCATCTGGAGCCAAAGCCACCCCCATTCAATGCCTCTCCATCACTCAATCCACCTCAGAGCTAGCAGTTGTGTTGGCTTCACTGATTGCTCAGGGCTAACTGTCCCTACGTCCCCACGGGACTCTGCCGCACTGGACGGACCCTTCCAGCATTGCAGCCCTGGTCTCCTCATGCTTTGCTTCGAGGCGGCTTGCAGGGAAAACTGTGAATCTCAGCAGAAACAGGGGATGCACTATTCTACCCTAGTACTGAGGGAAAGGATTAAATAATTAATCACAAAAGCAAGAGAGTGTTAACAAGTCAGGCAGGATCAAACCGCATGGAAGATGCACAGCCCGCCCCCAGCTCTCTTTTGGGTGCTGACAGCCTCATTTTAATAACACACCTCCTAGAGCTGAGAGGACATAGCTCAGATACATGGATCCCAATCCTCAAAGACTTGGTCATCAGTTTGAGACCACTTTTGTTATCAGGCAAGGCTAGAATTAGCTCAGAGCTGTGTTCCTCTGGGTGAGGGGGAGATCTTAAGCACTAATGTTTATATCACAGTCCCTTGACCTATTTGTCATCAGGCTTTTTCTATCTAAAAGCAACAGTTGCGCCTACTAGAGTGAATAAGACCAGTTAGGTACCATTGTATTAAAAAAAAAAAAAAGGGCACTCGTGCAGGATATTTGCACACACCACCTGCAAGGATTCTCTCTGGGATTCTGCTATGGCTCCAGAACCTCTGTCCTCTAAAGTCTGACATGCATGCAGTTGAGAGTGGGTCGAGACTTTCTCGGGACAAGGACACGACACTCAGCAGGATGCTGCATGATGTGCGCACAGCCACGACAGACGGATGGAGCAGTGCTGAGGCATGGTCAGCAATTCAGAATTTACTCAGGCACTCGCTGCCTTCGAGAGGCTTTGCTGCAACACTTCAACGATACACGCGCTGAATGCTTTGCATTTCTGCGCATAAAACCTCACTCAGCCAGATTGAGGTTGCATCCCTTGCGGTACATCATTTACATTAAAATCCCTTCCACTTCTCAGCACGACTTTCATGTCCCCCCATCATTTAGATAGCAGAGGCATATGTATGGATGAGGATAGACAGGAGGGAGAAATAGCATTTTTAAACATTCATTGAGCCAGAAGTGTGGAAGATGCCAGCACACGAAGGGTTGAACTGATGTGGAAATGCAGCTCTTTGAAAAGAAGGAATTGAACACCAAAACTGGTTCAGAGCAGCTAAATTGGTCCCCTAAGGGCCAGTGGTAACAGAAACCTTCAGTCTAAATAAGAACAAGTGAAATATTCAGCAAACAGTATGTGATGCTTACATGCAAGGGAAAAGAAGTGGTGAAACTGCTGGAAAATGAAAATATCACATTACACCAAGCTCAAGTAGAGAGAAATAAAGTGGGTTCCCAAAATCAAGGCAGCTTTAACCACCAGCACACATGCACTGCTTGAAGCCCGAACCCAATACAACCCACAGAGCCAGGTGGTAAGGCCTTTGTCAGACAGACACATGGACAAGGCCTGAACTTACTCAACAAAACTTCAGTTCTTGACTGTTTTCCAATAAAAACATATCAGAAGTACTACAATCATTTTAATTTACCCTCTGAGGGATGCTAGAATGGATTTTTATTGTTTGAATCAGTCAGTTTCATCTCCTTTTGATATTTCCTTGCTTTTTGTTCTTCCCAGAAAGAATTATATAAGTGCCGGTTCTCTAGTACCTGAATTTCCTGAGTCATTTTAATATCTATTATTATGATCATTGCTTGAAGACAAAACTGTAAGCAGCAGCTGCTTTCAGGACACGAAGTGAGTTCATCAGAAAACACAATAGATTCAAAGAAAGAAAATGCATAAGAAATGAACTGTTCAGGGAAGCAATGCTTATGTTACAGGGGGAGCACAGACACCGTATCGCTATTTGAATTCCTTGCTTTCTGAAACAGTCTCATTTTTATGAATGTTCAGCTACGTATCATAGGAACAAAGAGGAATTATTTCTTCCTGTTTCACCAGTCTGGGATGGGTTTATCAAAGAAAAATCTTGCCAGTATCCCTAGGAAGCATAGATGTTGGTAATATATGGGGATATTACAGCAGCTGATAACTAACTGGCTGCTGGTTTATTTTCCACAGGATTGCTGAACAGATAATGGATAAACCAATGTTCTGCCTTGGAGCTCTCCCTTCCAGGCAGAGGAAGTCAGCAGGAGAGACCTGCATTATCAGATCCATCTCTCTGAGCAGTTCATGTTGCACTGGCAGCAGATTTGAGTGGGGAAGTATTTTTTTGCGTTGCTAAAACTGAACTATTTCTGTGGTGGCAGAGGTTGTACATGTCACAGCTGAAAACCTAGAAGAGCTGAGAGGTCAGTTCCAGCCCCAGGCCTCCATCCAGCACAGCAGGGATTTGCACAGGGAGCTCTGGCTGTGTGAATGTCCTGAGCACTCAGCCACGCAGAGAAAATGCTGAATCTTGAAACTTCTTGCTTAGGTTGAAGCACCTTGGTGAACAGCACGCACATAAAGGTCTCAGCAAGCGGTGCTACTCAGTTGCTTTTACTCTTTTGCAATGTGTTCGGCCCCAGTGCAATGGGTGCTAATCTGTCATAGAATCATAGCATCATTAAGGCTGGGAAAGACCTCTAAGATCATCTCATCCATCCCACTCCCACTCTGGACAAGTGTCCAAAGCACTTGGTTTCTTGGTGGAAACAGGACTGTGCGTATGAATAGAAAACATTATCTCATGACTTCTCCTTTACAGCTCAATGCACTCAGATGAAAAGGGATGTATTGGTCATGAGCACAGACAATTTATATGAAAAGGCAGTTAGCTTCCCTTTGGTTTTGTGTTTCCTGAAATAGATTGTATAAAAGGAATCACAGACAGACATCCTGGGGATTGATAAATCATGTGGTGATTTCCTAAGGAGGGAAATGCATCCCCTGTGCCCTCCCATGACCAGTTACCAAGCCCTGAATTACCACTGTTGATTTCCAATGCTTCGTGTGATTAATCTGGCTATATTCTGTAAAGCAAGAGAGCAAGAGGGAGAGAGAGAAAAGGAAACTGCTCACAAAAAACTAGGTTACAACAGCCCTCAGGGTCTGAGTGAAACCAAGAAGAGGAGGAAAGTTCAGCGCTGGGCTGCCAGGCTGGCAAGGACACAACCTCAGCTCCAGCACACAGCATGCTTGGAAAAGAAGCTTTTATAAGCCCTTATGAAAAAGAACTAATGGAAACCAAGTGTTTCTTTCAGGAAATACACGAAGGAAAAGGTTTTCTACAATAAGGGCAGTGAGGCACTGGCACAGGCTGTCCATACAGGTGGTGGATGGTGGATGTCCCTGCAGATAGCCAAGGTCAGGCTGGATGGGCTCAGAATATGGAGATGCGGATGTTCCTGTTCATTGCAGGGGGTTGGATCGATCGTCTTTAGGGGCCTCCTCCAACTCAGATGATGCCATAATGCAACTAGCTCATATAAGAGAGGCCAACACAAACAAAAGGAGCCTGCCATGCAGGGACGCAGCCCAAGCCTTACTCTGCACCCTCAGGTCTGTGTAAGGCAGCAGGGAGGCAGGGGAGCTGGCAGGGCACTGCTCCTTTGAGGCTCTTTGCTGCAAAATACAGCTGGTAGCCACTAAATTCATTGGAAATAATGGGAAAACGATCCTAATTTTAGCCTACAGCAAAAGCCAATCTTGTTTAGCTTTCTATTTGCATCTCTAACTCATAAAAGCATTTACTTTTTTTGTTTTGTTAATTAAAATACAGATCGTTGTACCTTACTAACACAGCACCCTGGTGTAATCTCAGGACTCCACCAGAGCCAGAAGGCTGAAAACTCACTTCAAGTTATTTTTGCCTTCTTATCCTTCTGCAGTGCGTTGTTAAAATATTTTTCATTTTATCCACCATTAAACCCACTGAAGTAGGGAATGGATACCTCACTCACTGCCAAGGGCTCACACTGAGGCAGGATAGGAAGCCTAGATGTACCAGTAAAGGTATAAAATACCTTCCACCAGCAACAGCAGTCAGTAGATACCTAGAGCTCCTACCCTTTCCAGCAACTGATCTTGAATACAAGAAAAAAATACATATTTCTGCAGGTAAATATAGCAGAAAAAAGGAAGAAATTTCATTCTTAGTGACGTGAAGCTCTCGTTTTGTCTGGTTGCTTCAGATGTCACAGCACAGGGCACCCTGGTGGGCGTCTCAGCTTCTGAGACTTTTGCTGGGAGGGAGAATGGCATTATCCAAATTTACCAGGGTGCCCACATGGCAAATTTAGACTTTCAGCTGTCAAATGTGGGTGTATCTTCATGATAAAAACAGAAATACTTCCTGCCACGCTGAGAGATCAGAACAACTGAGAGGCTAATAGAGGTAAAACAGCACCGAGTTCCCTGACACGGCCCTTGGGCATTTGAGCAGATTGGCCTCCAGACAGACTGACTGCATAACCCAGTGTCAATTCCAAAAGAAATAAAGAAGTGTGATTTGGCACAGCCCTGTGAGCGTGCAGTCGGATGCCTGTGCACGTGGGAATCAATGACACACACAAAAAGCTCCACAGGAGCAGGGAATAGGAGACAAAGGTGTTTCCTCACCTGTTTTAAGTGATTACTTCCAAGCTGCTTCATGTCATTCACTGACTTAGAAATAAGCACTAATCTCACATAGCTGAATGTAAGACAGTAGCAAAGTAGCTCAATTACTTATCAGGGAAAAACAACCTTCTTTGATCCATGGTTTTAACATCCAAACCCCCTGTGGTGTCAAGTCCACAACAGACTCAGAGAAATCCCAGACACAGTTTACAAGGAGAAAATGCAATGTCTGAAATAATATTAAATATAAATATATATGTATATTTATACTGATCCTGGGCTCACTGTGTCATACAAACATCTGTGAATGAAGTTCTGTTTAAAAAACAAACATTTAGATGCCAATTGTCAAACCATAGGAGAAGTAAAAGCTCGTGACTTCAGCAGAGATGAAGCAAAGCCACAACCAAAACAGCCTGGGACTCACAGTCCTACACAACGGCTCTGCTGTAAGGATTCATTGCCAGCCTCCAGGCTGCAAGGGCCCTTTTTCACTCAATTACCCCCCTAGGAGACCAATATCTTCTCTGCCACTGGATCCTGGAGAAAGATGAGAGATGAGCTGAAGCTGAAGGAGCCGCACGGTGCTCAGAGCAGGTGGCAGTCACCTGGGATGCTGTGACACCAGGCTGAAAAATGGGCTTCATTAAGAGGCATAAATAAAACATGTCTGATCATGCGTTATTCATGAATTATAGAAAGGGCTGAAATGTAGCCACGCTGACAGAAAAGGAATCACGGCCTTCCCCAGCGTGGTGGTTTGGGCTCAGGGAGCTTTCCTATGCTCACCACTGCCAGGCTTTCCTGGCTGCAGAGAAAGAGCCCATCAGTATTCACTGCAGCAGCCTCTGAGATATCTTCCGCTGTGGAAAGTGCAGATGAGGATAAACCCAAGAGGCAGTGACCATCCTGAAGAATGGGTAGCCAAGCAAAGGTACAACTGAGCATTCAGCCTTAGCTCAACCTCTGCACCACGGCTGCATTTTGGACAGAAGCCTGGCTTCTCTTCTTCTTCTTAACCTGCTTTGGCAGTGGGATTGGACTCTATGATCTCTGGAGGTCCCTTCCAACCCCTACAATTCTGTGTTTCTCTGTGCGTTGGCTGTGCATCAGCTAAATGAAAACTGCTTTGTTTTTTACCAGGTACTCCAGTCTGGAGGATGAATGTACCAATAATGATTGCTACCTGCTCCAGGAATGGATGCTCCATAGGACCCTCCAGTCTCAACACTGGGCTGTACAGTGCTCTGGACTTAGTACTGCTCCACAAGTTGGAAACAGTATTTGCACCCTGGCCCATTTTTCACCTCCCTCCTGATTTTTCAGTTCTATTTCAACAGGAGATCCAAACTATTTCAGTAACTCTTGTGGTGACAAAAACCCAACTGCTGAAATGCTCTACGAAGCACAGCCAGGATGCTTTATGGCACTGTACTGCTGCATGGCAAACACACCAGCACAGCATGCAAGCTTGTTCCCAGATCCTGGGACTGATTTCCATGAAACTACTCACAGCAAAATCGTGCAAATAAAACCTAACATTCTTTTATGCTCATCAGGACATAATAACTCCAGCCCAAAGAACAAGTCAGGACGCCTAAAGGCACAAATATGGTGTCTTTGAAAAAATCTGGATCTCGGTATAGCAGATTTTATTGCAAGTCTCACATTGTTAGACAGTTTCCTGAATACGTTCTTCTTGTTTGTTCATTGGGTTAGGGGTTGGATTTTCTTTGCTTACCTATTTTCACAGTTTGCACTCAAGCACGAGAAAAGAAAGAACAAAAGTAAAAGGACGCATCTAATCCAAACTGAAAAGAATAAAGGGTAGTAAACATGCCCCTGTGATGCTTAGAAGGCTGAAAAGCCCCGAGGTAAGTAAAAGGGAAACAGAACATCTATTTCCTTTCACAAATTTGGACTTCACAATTTTGGCAAGTTCCAAACGACAGCTTTTGACACAGTAACAGCAGAATGACTTTTACTACTCTAATATCATTCACAACACACACTGGAAGGAATCAGAGTGGACAAAAATAAGCATTTTAAGCTCAAGCACCTCAAACCTCCCCTTTTTTTTTCACAATGCAGCAGCAGATCCAGGCCTCTGAGTGCTTCTGCAGGGCCCCTGCCTCAGCTGAAGGATTAAGGGAGCAGCCAGCGCTCACTTAAATTGCTCTAATTTGCTAATTTTTGGCCAACACGTGTATTTGGTTAATGATTTAGAATCTCCACTACTTCTGTTTATTTATTTATAAAACATCGTTGATTTGCTGCAGTAACTGGGGACTATCAGGGAAACCGGCCACCACTCTGCAAACAGCACAATTTGAGCTGGCATGGCCACACACAAACTGCAGCAGCAGGATGCACGGTGGTGACACAGTTATGGGGGGAACAACCCTTCCAGCAGATATTTCCTTCATGGCATTCCTGGCACTTGCTCATGTTATTTGGCTTTTCCAATGGGAAATCCCACTAGTACTGAGGAAAGCTGAATCTTTGTACAGGACAAGGGGCTGTTCCCTGGGGGCTGCTGGCAGCTCCCACAGGGGATAAAGAGGCCCTGAAGGATTTGGGGGCCCTGTGGCAGGGAGGCACTGCCTGTGGGATTAACTGAGCATCCGTCATGCCAGGAACAGCTCAAGGGCTCAGCAAGAGAAGGAAAGCAGGAATCCAAGAGGACTGACAGCAAAAATTTCTCTCTGAAGTGAGGGGATTAGCTGGGGAGGAGCAAGCAGAGCTCGAGGCAGGGTAAGGAAATGCAGCTGGAGGAAAGCTTGCCTAAGATGTGCCTGTGAGAAGAGCTCAGCCAGGGCCCCTTCCCAGAGGATGAGAAAACTTAAAGCTATACAAACCTAATGGCAGCTGACAGCTGAGATTCCAACACGTGTCATACTGTGATCGCAACTAAGTAGAGGGGCAGTCCCCCAGCAGGCAGTGCCACGTGCTCTGGGGATGTGGGGTCACTTTGGGGCCCAGACAAGAGGACAGACAGACAAACATTTGGGCTGGGACATCTGCCACTCCCTTTTATACATCACTCTGCAGACCCTTTGCTCTATCTTCCCTCTTCTCTTAGAAACAAAGGTAGCTGGGCTTTTTAATACCAAGGGACAAATTTGCTGGGATGTAGCAGATAGCCAGGAATTTCGAGCCAGGAGATGGGAAATGCAGCAGGGTTCATTACTTGCTAGCACAGCTCACACCAGCTCCCATCCTTGCTTGCTCCCCAGATATCATGGGCTCATTCTGGTGGCAACAGTGCTTAATGCTTAGTTCTGCTCCATCTTCTGGGAATGTACTTTAAACATCAGCTGTCCCACAACGTACACGACAAGCGTACAACATCTCTCTCTGGCTGTTCGTTTCAAAGCTCTAGTCCCAACAGCCAGTTTCTGCTCAGTTTAATCCTTGATCAAAGCAGTACAACTCAGTCCTGGATTAGTGATTCTCTTACTTAAATCTGTCACTAAGATATGCAGGCGATATAAGGCAATTCTAAACAGTAGAACCAAAGCCACTGCAACTTCATCAGGTAGACCAAAGAGAACACTTGTTTAACCTTCATTACAATCTCTATATTTCCAGTGTTCTGCAGGCAGAAATGAACTTGCTCTTCCTATGTCTCAACTCAGAACAGTCTTTCCTAACTTCCCTGGAAAGCTGCCCAGCAGCAACCTCAACTGGGCAGCCTGGAAGCCAGGTCCAGTAACCACAAATTGGAGAGGGATGAGAGGTCACAGTCCAGCACAAAGAATTCCTCTGTTTCTCAGTGCACACAATGCTGCAGGGTTGTGAGCTGAGTAACTGTCCTGCCTCGGATAAACTTATGCTGAGATACACTTAACACATTGCTGCTTCTCACTTCCCAAATCATCCTGAACTCAGTTTTCAGCCCAGGCACTGCCCCATTATCCTCCCCACCTTCTCATCCCTCCAACCCGTTCCCCTGCTGAAGGAGTGAGGGGGACAGACACCAGATGGCCGGGCAGTACAACAAGGCCAGTTCATGCCCCAGTGCCTCCCCCCGCACAGCCCCAGCTCCAGCAGGAGAGAAACCTTGCAAGACTCTATATGTACCTAAATCTCTTTCACTGCAGTAACAACCGTGGCAGATAGATAGACTATAAACCCTAAAAGCCAGTCAAATACCTCTGAAAAACATATAGCATGCAAGGAAGTAAAATAATCCTATTGCCCCCAGCCCCTGCCAACATATACGAAAACAGAGCCACAGAGTTTCTCCCTCCTGTCCAGCAAAGGAAAAGCAAGCATTCTGGTGGGTACCCTTCAAGTCCCTGCTGCAGGCAGCAGCTCTCTGCTCTCACCATACCTTTATTCCTCCGTTTCACCACCCCAAGCCGGCACTTGAGCGAAACAGCAAACATCTTCCAACCGCAGCCGCCAGCTCCTGCTCACATGGCTCTAATGCTGCTTCTCCCCCCGCACCTCTGCCTGGCTCTGCGAGGGGCTGCTGGCTCTAAATTAATTTATGATTACTGTGAAATGGAGTCGTGCTTTATGGAGTTGCAGAGGGACTGGGAGGGAAGGGTTTGGGAGGAGGACAGCAAAGACAGTGCTAGAGGGGATGCGGACCCTTTCCAACAGGAGTTTTGATGTGGGGCTGTTTTGTCTTGTTATCTTCTCTAGATCAATAAAATCACCAATTAATGTATATATATCTATCTCCAGCCTCCTGCTGGGAAGCTGGCACTGCATTAACATATTCATTTGCAAAGTAACGTTGCTCCCTAGCACATATGGGGTTATGCTTGCACTTCACAAAGCTAATCCTGAGCTTATCAGAACAGAGGGCACAAAAGCCCTGAATTTTATGGGACCAGCTCATCACAAACCCAGCCCCAGTACACATGCTGAGTTTTTAGCACAAGTTTTACAAAAGAAACTCTTCTGCAAAGGAGTGATGATGTATTGGCACAGGCTGTGCAGGGAGGTGGTGGAGTCACCATCCCTGGAGGTGTTCAAGAGCCATAAAAGATGTGGCACTGAGGGTCAGTGGGCATGGTGGTGTGTGTTGATGGTTGGACTTCATGATCTTCATGCTCTTTCCAACCTTAACAATTATATGACTCTATAAAGAACTTTTAGTGACTGTAGAAGCCAGTGACAGCATCCCATAGGACCGAGAGTAAAGCAGTCCTGGGGATACACAGACCACCAGGGAACTCCAGCTCCCCAGACAGTGTGCCTGACACATCCTGATTCTCACCTCCTCCTTGCAGAACTGGGACAACAAACGTTACTAGAATCACAGAGTATCCTGCATTGGAAGCAACCCACAAGGATCACCGAATCCAACTCCTGGTTCCACATAGGACCATCCAAAAATCAGACCATATATCTGAGTGTTGTCCAGATACTTCTCATCTGCTTTAAGACCCAACTGACACCAGGAGTAGTTTGCAGACTTTGTATGGTCTCACCCAATGCTTTTTAGCAGCCAAAAAAGGAAAATATTCCAATCATTCTTTCTGGGGACTGACACTATGGCTGAAGTGGTTCTTAGTACCATCCCACAGTGCCTTACTGAAGCTTATGGGGAAACTCTGAGTGCACGCAAGAAATCTCCACCACCAAATCAGTGCCCAGGGGTTAAAAGGTGCCCACAGAAGATGGACATTTGGGATCTGACTGACACAAAGTCTTGGATTGTCTTTTCTAGCAAACATTTCTGCTGATCACACAGATGACTTCAGAAATCACAACATTATTTCAGGAGACCCTTTAGAGGCACGGCACAGAATAATCCCCTCTTAGCAGAGCTCTGCTTCTGAGCCTTTGCACTTCGTTACCTGGGTCACCATTCACCTTTTCAGGCTGGAAGGACACTTACACCATTTGGTAAGTTCAGACTATGAGGTACCAACACGGAGCCAAAGGAAAGCATAACGTACGCCGACCTAGAAAGCTTTCTGGCAAGCAGGGGGCTGAGAGCTGCTCTGAACACAGGCGGCACAGCACAAACGGCAGTCCCAAAGGAGCCAAGGCTGCATTTCAAATTCAAGAATTCCAATTACAGCCCTCTAAAACTCAATAAGCCCTTAGTGCTTCAGAGATCAATCTTTATGTAACAGCGCCAGAGAATTCCTTCTTGACTCGATCCTGTTTTCCTTAAAACATAGAGTTGAAAGCATTGACAGGTGTGTACATATATATTAAGTATAGATAAATTTAGATGTAATGTACGTATTTAATGCCTTGTACAGAAGATGAAACGCCTGAGCACATCTGAAGTGTGTGGGAAATAGGCTGCTATTGGTACCCAGCCCACGAGCATTGCTGAGCCGGGAATGAGGGGCTGATGCTGAGGTGAGAGATGGGGCCAGGCAGCAGGGCTGACCCTCCTGCACTGCCTCAGCTGTAGGATCCTGAAGCAGCTGATCTCTTCCCTCCTCCTCTTGCCCCAGCTCTCCATCTTTTATCTCAGAGAACTGGACACTGCACCAGGGGTTGTACCCACTGGTGTGTTTCCTGCCACAACACACTGTTCAGGCCTCATCCCTGCAGCACATTTCTCCTTCCTTATCCAGGTGCGGATACCCTTTCCTCCACCATCCCCCCTCTTCCTGCAGAGAAGAAGCTTGTACCCAACATTTCAGCCATGCAGTATGAGTTTGTCTGAGCAACTGGACCTTAAGCTTTGCTGGTACTATTTAACAGCCAGCAAGCCTAGAAATATGGGTGTTACTGGGTTATGTACATCCACACTGTGCCCTAAACGTCCTAGTTTTTGAGACAGAGAGCTGATCCCTAGTTTCCTACCCACAGCTACTTGCTCTTTTTTTAAGTTCCTCTTCTTTCTCTCACCTCTGCTGAGAAGATGAGTCTTCAATTCATTTTGCATGAGATATAGCAGAGGAACTTACATGGCTTGTCCAACCAAAATGGAGAGCTTCAGGTGGGATATCAGGAAAGAGAGAGATATCTCTTCTCAAAGGAACAGGGAGGCACTGACACAGGCTTCCCAGGGAGTGGTGGAGTCACTTGGAGTCATTCAAGAACCATAGAGATGCAGCCCTGAGGGATGTGGTCAGTGGGCAACATTGGTGGTAAGTGGGCAGTTGGATGATGATGTGAGAGGTCTTTTCCAACCTTAATAATTCTATGAAAGCATTATTTGACACCAGACTGCACCCGCTGTAACGATGCTGAATTGCCAATCAACAAATAAGACCAAAGGAGAAGTGCCGTTCCTTCCTCTCTCTGGGTTCATCACTGGAATTTAAGCACGTTTGGATACAAAGGTCTGGTATTCCCTCCTCTGAGAGCTGCAGAGAACTTGGCCAGCCAGGGGAATTGCCTGGATGTCTCAGGACAATTGGCTTAACCTCAGAGGAAATTCCAGTCACAAACAAAGCACAGCTGTTTTTCTTCAATACTGAAACAAACGTGTTTTCAGCTCTCCTGCACATAAATCCAGCCCTTGTTTCAGCTAAGGAAATGGCTGTAGGGACACTGGTCACCAGAAGCACACAATGGAAGGAGTGAGAAATGCAGCAGTTAAAGTAAGAGGATAAAAGAGCATTTGTATAATGGGAAATCTATTAGCATTTATCAAGGCTGGTATTTGAAGTGGCTCTGCCAAGCCTCAGAATCCATTGCAAATAATGCCAGAGGTTAATGAAAACTGATATACACCGAGCATCACAAAAATAAAGCAAAATGCAGTGTGATTAATGAATATACAGGATTCAGAATATACGTGTATGCTTCCATGAATATCTGGTAATGATTAGACTTCTTTTATAACTGCAAATTATGGAGGAATAGAAGGGAAGAAAACAGTCCTCTATTCATGTAAACATTCAGAAAAACCTATCAGAACAAAATTAAAGGAGCAGTAACTATTCTGAGTGGAGCTTACTTGAAATTAGTTCATTCCTTCCAAGAAGTTGCCGTACAGTTTGTTCCCTTCCTCTGCAGTAATAATGCAAAGCCCTGTGTGTCTAATCCATATCCCGAAAATTACACATTGTACTCAGGGTTTTAAAAGCCAGCACGTCTCTTGCAAACAGGTGCAGTTATGGATGAACACATTACCATTACAAATACCAATACCACTGCTGTTGGGAATTTCTTCATGTTATTTTCATCTCCTCTTCACTAGTTTGAAGGATGTTCTGAGTTCATTTTATACAGGCATCGATTCTTTATGACTATGGGTACAGACAGTGGGAAAGCCAATACAACTGAAGGTTTTCTTTTTCTTTACCTTAGATATTTGCACAGTGTCTGCAAAAATGTATAAAAAGACACTACCAGTACTGGGCTTACAGCCATTTTATCATCACTACGGATCAGAATGGGTTGAACTGCTTCACCAGTGTACACCTTTCATTAGAAAAGAAAGGACAATAAAGTTCACTGCGATGGCTGTGCTCAAGAAACAACACGTGAGTAACTCCTAATTGGAGTGATTTCAGGTCTCGACAGAAAAAGGTACGAATTTCTGCTCTTTTAATACAGCACTTTGTTACCTTTGGTAAACAGATTTTGTTGTATGACTGTCCAGAAAAAAGAACATGTAGAAAGCCATGCAGTGATAGACCGAAGATCCCTCTCAAAAATATGAATTCAGTAATGCACATGGAGATAAGCCACCACAATTAGCAGACAACAGATCTCCCCAAAAGAGTTTGGGAGCTCTTTGAGAGAGGCAGAATCAAACAGCATTGGCCAAACATGGCATTAAAGCACTTGGAGACGAGCAGTCTGTCAGATAAGCAAGCTAGATCAATGCGGAAACAGCAAATCCAATGCAGTAACATCTTGAACCAAACTCGGGCTGAGTCAGTCTATCACAATCAGATATTCCCCGGACTCCTGGAGATGACTGGGCTGCACATTAGGGATGTGGGATGTTAGGCTGGGGGTTCAGACTGAGAGCTCAGCAAGGTTGGACTCCTTGCATGCTCACTCTGCCCATAGCAAAGGCTGGGGTAGACGCCTTGACACACTGACACCTGTGCTGCTTTAACTGATGATCCTTAATGAGTGAGCCCAGTGACAGCATGAACAACGAATGCTCTCATTGAAACTATGCTCGATTAGTAGACAATTCCCAAAAGGAAATGGTCTAAATTATGCTGTACAACTACATCACCTGGCCCTAATTAGCGAGGCTGCAGCCTTCCCCTGCGTGATGCCACAGCCTCCAATTGAGCAACAACAGGGGGTAAGTTTGATCTGGCACCATTAGGTTTAATTACCCTGACAAAAACTTAGGAAAGTGACAGTCTGTCATGAAACAGATTTCAGCTAAATAGACAAACAGGTTTCAGTCATTAACCTTCACCCTCGGGGTTCTGAAAGCCTTTTTTCTTTTCTGTATCTGTGGGTGAATTCTCTGACACATTCTCTGAATATCTCATGCAACTTCTTACAAATCCAGCAGCTCCACAGAAGGTCCCATGATAGGAACTGAGCAGTTCTCTTTCAGCTACATGCAGCCATTTCCCTGAATAAGAACTTCCCCGGCCTCGTCCAGCTGCCCAGCACAAGGTCCATTGGATGCAATGGCATCCAATGCCCCAGTCTCATCAGCATTTCAAAAGTAACACAAGGACTGCACGCCAACCCAAATCATTGAGATGCTTGTGATTTGGATAAACTGGGACTAGAATACAGTGAAGGTGGTTGTAAAGACAAGGGAAGGCTAAAGGTGGTGGCTGTGCGCTGCTTCCCAGTTTGTCCTTTCCATAACTCACACCCCACTATGACAGGAAGGCTGAATGCATACAATTTTATGGACACTTTTCAGCAATTCATGTGGGAGAATGATGTTTGGATTATATTCCAAAGCAAAGAAAAAGGCGTATTTAAGTAATCACACCTCTGTTGTTTTATTATTTTTTTTTTTAAGCTTCTAACTGGAGCCCTATCAATATTACTTAGCCATCTCCTAGTATCATCAATTTATCAGCTGACAAGAAGTTCCAAACAACTCATCTGTAAAATTATTCTATTGTTTTTCGCTGGAAGTGTTTCAGCTGTGATGCTGCAGTCTTATCAGCATCCACAGCAAGCCAAAAACCCAGGTCCTGGATGCTCAGCGTTTGCACAACACCAGAGCATAAGAGCAGGTACCCACTTGGAAATGCTACAGCAGTAGCAGTAAATAGCAGCTATTTAATTGCAAGAGAAAACTGCAGAGACTTGAAAATTGGGTTAGGATTGCTGTGTTATCCCAGACAGCAGTGAACAAAGTGGTGCTGCCTATTTCCCCTGGTAAGAAACGTGGCCTTGCAGGTGGAACACCATTGCCCAGATTGATCCAAAGCCTATATTATATTTTTTCCTGAAAATGCTGAAACCATTCTCTAGTAATTAAATGGCACAGTATGTTTGCTCAATCTGCAAATCCATGGACAAGGCATCAGTCTTTCCAAGGAGACCGCTGAGTCTCCTGAAGCAAGAAATTAAAATAGTCTTATCTCCGTGCACTGCACTGCTTGCTCTGACTGCCAATTGAGTCAGGAGAATGAAAGCCTCTTGCAGACGTGGGCTGCAGATGCCAGCATAGACGGGGTCACACTGAGCCTTCATGTATGTTCTCCCAACTGCTTTCTCACTGTACGTTACTTTGCTGCTGTGCTAATGAAGTAATTAGTTAGTAACAGCCTGAGACAAGTTAGCACGCCAAAGGGCAGAAGTCATTTCCTTTTAAGCAGGTTCTCATTACCCCGCTTAAGTGCCAGCTGCAGTCTTTTAACTGAGTGCTGTGAGGAGATAATACACAAATGCAGCCGTTACTTACAGAGCACCATCACTCCTCCCTGCCCAAGAAGGATGCCAGGAAAGCTCTGCGGTGACTGCAGTGTGCAGCTTAGCTTTGGAATTATAAACTGCACCACTTCAAGCGTATTATATTGGGAAATGTTAAATTATCGTGCAGGATCCATACTGTTCCTGCCTGGAAACATAGGTAGCATGTTTTGCTGTGGTCTTATTTCAGATTACTACGGATACATTGGTGAAGTTTTTGGCCTGCGTTTTTACAGGACATCAAATTAAATTATCTTTGTCCACCATCAAACCTAACGACCACATTCAGCATGGCATATAACTGCCATTACCTTCTTGCCTGCAAAACAGCCACTCCAGTTTACTCTGGCAGAAAACCTGCTCATCGGTGGTTTGTCCCAGTATTGCACTGGGAACCAACAGTAGAGCAGGGAATTGAGCCCAGCCCTAATTAAATGCATACATCCATCTGAAACCTCATCAGTAACTTTCCCTGTTTTAGCATATTTCCCTTCACACAAGGCCTGATTTTTTTACCCCATTCAACAGGAGGTGCAGATTTGCCAGCCTACAGTTATCAGACCCAGAGCCACGCTGCTGCAAGGTGACCCAACGCTCACTCTTCCAAAATTGACAGCACCCGTAATCAACTACCGACTTGTTTGTAAATGCTTAAATCATAGTAATTACCATCATGATGGCATAATTAAAAATTGATGTAATCTCACTGACAGGTGGTATTTTGCAAAGCACTTACCATCAATTTAATACTTTCCACTAAGGGTGGATACCTTACTTTTGCCATCCAAGGGATGCTTCAAGAACTTCAGCTCCCATGTCAGCAGTCTTCAGGCCTCGTTTATTATCCCTACTGCTGAAGTACCCATCACCCCAAAACCACCACATCTCCCTCACCCAGGAATTGCTACGCACATTTCTATAATCAGCAACATCAAACTCACTCCCAGCCCATTGCAAAGGCCACAGTTTCACTACATGAGTGTTCACATACATGGTCGTGAAGAAAAAGGCCATCTGTCTCATTGCACATTTTTACTCTTCTCCACTTCCTGAGCATATCTTAGAGGTGACTGCAATAGAAGGAGTGGATTGACCGGACTACATCAGTCTTATAAAAGCACAAACCTGCAGCTGTGATTTAGCCTCTCCAGCACTCCGCATTACATGAAAGGTGAGCAAGACACAAAGAAATTTATGGGAAGCTTAAGGACGTGTGAGTGTATTTATCAGGGCAAGATTACAGAGATTTAAGGAACTCATCTGCTTTTTCTTTTTGCAAATATTAGCCTTCAGCAAAGACATGAAAACATTTGTCTTTATTCCAAAGAGGATATTATCAGCTAATTAATTTCTAGCACCAAACAGTCCAGATGAAGAAGGGTTTAATTGCTGAAAATGTTGAAACAAAGTATTTTCGCAGCGAAAGTTGTGTTTGGCTACAGCAGCTTGATTCTGTTTGATCAAAAGCTTTCTCTGTACAATAGCCCTTGCTGGAAGGTAGATATCCCACAACCAAATGTGAGCTTTCAGTCACCTTTGAACCCCCAGTGTTTGCCAGCAATCCACTTTCTGCAGTGCAGGACATGCAAGTGGGGTGCCCAGGTGGAGGTACAAATAATGCAGCTCCACAACCCCAATAGCAAGGAGGGAGATGCTTTGAAAGGGCACCAGGCTCCACTTAAGAAATACAGCTTTCTACTTCTATAGGTCACCACGGGGGAAAATTAGAAAGGTGGGGAAAAGGCAGCTCCTTTTAGCTCAACAGACTGGTTTACATCTTGTGATAAGAACTGCTAATAGTTGCTTCATTTATGGTGAGCATGCTACTATGGGGCATAGGCATACAGATTATTGACGTCTCCAGCCTGCTCCCTTCTTCAGGATCCTTTGCCTTTAGCTACATGTGTCCCTGCCTCAGTGCTATTAACCCTGACTTCTTCATTGCCAAAAGTGAACCCCTGCTTTTGAACCCCTTTCCACCAGCACAGTCCTGCTCCCATGAGCTCCTCAATGCTACATCCCAGCACAGGGGCAGAACCTGCAGCAGGTTACACCTTGGCTGATCACAGCCCTCCAGCACTATCCCTGGACAGATTTCCATATAAAAGCAGCAAGCATTTATTTAGAGGTTCCACAAGACACTATTTCAGCTACCACCACTTTTACTGAACAATATCTCCACCCTTTGGGGTACGTGAAGCTATTTAAACAGCTGCATTTGAAGAAGAGAAACATAGGAATGCGGAAATCTCTTCTTCCAGCATCTGAATTTATTGCTGGAAATGAAGTTATCAGCTCTGCAGTGATTTACTGCTGTACAACGAAACCCATGAGATATGAACAGAGGAGACAACCCTGCAGGACAATAAATTGCCACAAACCAAACTGTCGTCATGAAATACATAAAAACCTTGTGAAAGCAACCCCAAAGATGGAACACAGAGGACCTTTTGGCAGCTGCTTTTCCACTGGCAGAGGTTGCAGGCAAAGGGGAGATGGTAAGTTCCTGGCCTCCTCCCAGCCACAGCTAGAATGGGATGGGGGCTGGAACACCCTGTGGCTTCCCACAAGCTTCCATCCATGGTATCCAGAGCTTAAACCCCTAAAGCCCAAAGGTTTCCAAATGTAATCAAGATTTATCAGATCCAAAGGCACCTACAGCACCCAAACACTTTGGATGCCCCAGACATACAGCTCTGTATTCTGATGTTGGTATAGTCCCACTGGTGACCAATGACCCACGTGAAGGTGTTTGCTTTCACCCCAGGGAGGTCTGAGAGGAGCCCAGCAGCAACCATTTTGGCTCCTGATCTCCTTTGCTTGCCAGGGCCACATCTCTGAGGGTCCTCGCAACCCTCCAAGCCTGATCTCTCCTAGACTTCAAAGCCACAAGAAACGCAGGAACAATGATGGGCAGCTCAGCCAGTGGCCTCAAGAGGATGGCTCTGTTTTAATTATGTGCCTGGGGGATTTCTTGTGGGAGGATGAAGCAACTACATCTGGCATCACTTAGCAATGCAACTGTGGGGATTTAACACGTGATCTGAAAGGCTGAGCATTGAACCTTTGAATGCATTTATTTAAATTACAAGTTGAATAGCTCTGTATTTCTAAGGCTGTTATTTACATTGGTGGGGTACTGGTACAGGCTTCCCAGAGAGGTGGTGGGTGCCCCCCATCCCTGGAGACACCCAAGGTCAGGCTGCCCTAATCTGTGCACCTAATGGTGCTGTAGGTGTTTGTGTTCATTGCATGGAGGTGGGACCAGATTGTCTTTAAAGATCCCTACCAACTATGATTCTATGAACATCAGAAGAAAAACTACCTCAGCTCTTAGAGTGGTTGGAATAAAAATGAATAAATAAAAAGAATCGCCTCCGGTATAGATTTAAATACCCTATTGCATTACTGGGGTGTAGATTTATATTCAGAGTCGTAGTGTGGCACAAAGAAAGTGACTGTGGACCAGTTCCCCATCCCATACCAAATTTCGCTTTCCCTTGAGGATAACGGGTGATTTTCCAAACAGCCCCTTTGGTGCGTCTGCCTTTCTGTGCGGATGCCACAAATCCAGGCAACTCAGCACTGCTTTGAAACAGTGGGAACAAAACAAAGAAATCCAGAGAGACTGTCCGTGGGGAAAGGCAAGGAGCCACAAGAAGATAAAACGAGAAGCAAAGAGGAATCCTTATGAAAATGCATGAGATGTGCAAAACTGACAGGCCAATTAAACAAGCCTAAATACAATCAGAGATTATCCCAAGCCACTGTCATGTCCTATTGTTCCCCACATTCCCTTTGTCCCCCTCCTCAACATCCACAGGAGCAGCTCAATGGCCGCCCTCATCTCCCCAACCAGAGACAACTGCACAAATTGCAGCTCATGGCTCCTTGCTTTTATCTTGGTGCATGCTGCTTCCTTACCCATCCTAGGCCAGCTGCTGACATTTCTGCAGAGTGCACACGACTGCTGAGAGCCTGCGGGGAGCAGAGGCTGCCTGACGCTTCTGCAAACACCGTGCTAATCTGTTTAAGATATTAGAATCCTATATGTGTGTTTTTAATAATAAAGGCAACATTTAGATGCTGCCAAGGTATCAGAGAGACGGCGGCACACACAGAAGAGCCACCTCCACCATATAAACAATGGAAAATGCTCCCTTATCTTTTCATAGCACTTAGGCCTCCAGGCTGCAAAATAAATGATTGCACTCATTTACATTTTATTGTGGAGATATAACTGGCTGGAATAACTGCCAGCAGAGAGCCCGACTGCAGGAATGCATTATTTTTCTCCCCATTTGCCTTAACAGATGTGGTTTTTTTCTGGCAATCCATCTCTATCACTGCTAGTGAGATGGCAAAAGGGGCATTAACCCACAGACTATCTTGCATTTAGGTTAAAAAAAAAAGGCATCAGCTTCTAGCAAAGCCTCTCACTAATGAGTCATAACAGAGAAGAGACTGTGAAAGGGGGTCTCCACCTGAGTCATATCCAGGCAGTAAAGCTGGCACATTTGCTTCCCATAAGCCTACAAGCAACATACAGGACAGAAGCCAGCCCACTCAAGACATCCTCAGCTTAGCCAGTCACCCCTGCTTCCCTTACAGCCAATGGGGAGGAACAGGCTCTCTGTAGACCAAACTTGAGTTGAAGATGGTCGCTTTGGGCTGAGAAGCACCGGTTCCTCTCCCCTCTCTGCTATTTCCTTCCTTTCTTGTTTGTTGATCAGCTCAACTAAAAACGATGTGAGAAATATCACAAGAAGTTCAAGCAAAAATAATTGAACTGTATTTCAATGGAATAAATAGTGGCACAAACAAATCTCAGACTCTTGAACTACCTGACAAGGTTAAACAGGAGAAAGCCCAGGCAACTGGAAGTGGAATGAGTGAATAAAATCAGGTCAGATCAAGTCCTGCTACAAACAAGGATGACCCAGTCAAGGATGGATGTTCTATACCTGCCGTAGGTGACTGCAAAAAGCAGAGAGACCTCAAAGAGACCACAGAAAAAGAAGATCTGATCCCACTGGGATAACAGCGAGCCCCAGTAAATTATTTCTATGCTGGGTTGCTTTAGGACTGACCCATAATGCAGAGAAAAATGGCAAGGCATGATGGACTACAGTTTCCTGATTGCTAAGATGCAGTAAAAAAGGCAATACATCCAAAAGCAAAAAAGGAGATCATGAGCTGTGCATGCCCCCCTCACCCCAGTATCTGCAGGCTTTCTACCACTCACCCACATCATTTGAACTGCTCCTGCATTAGGGATTTAGCAGAAACCATTTTTCATGTGGAAGTTGAAGCAGACAGCAGAGATGTTACCAGGATGGACTACCATGGCACAAACCTGGGTCTTGAGCTCAGAGGCCATGCCCAGCCCTGCCCCAACCTGTGCAGCTCTGGGCAAGCTCCCAAGTCCCCAGCTGCCAGCAAAACCTTGCTGCCAAAGGGATGCTGCTGGAGCAGGGCCATAGGGCACTTCAGGGCAGCACTCATGAAAGCAACTCAGAAGAGCAAGGTGGATGAAAAAGAATGAGCCAATAAAATGTTCAAAAGCTGCAACACTACTATTGCAAACAAACTATCAAATGTGACAGTGAAATGAACAGTGACCTACATTCAGCATGAGCGTAGCTTCCTCTCATGTAGTTTCATAAGCATTCTGTATCCCTTTGATGCTGGCAGTGTAGAACAAAGGAAGCACAGCCTCATGACCAAGGGCACAGCCCCTCACATTTTCCCTCTGCTGGGTCACTGCCATGCACGCAGTTTAAGCACATCAGGACCATGCCAGTGGGTACAGTAAATGCCCCTCTCTCAGTTCTGGGCTCCTCCTGTTTGGCTTTTGTACAGAGAGGCTAAAAGCATTATAATTTTCAATGATACTGCAGCCACAGCACAGTTTACTTGGAAGATAAGGATGGATATAACAGGACTTGGGTCCAGAACAGCTTTGGCTTGCAGACAAAAGCATCCCTCAGAGAAACAAATGTACCCATTCCCCACTGCTTTTCTATCACACGAATATACAAACATCCAGATTTAAATCAAAGCAAGACATGCCAAACACAAACCTCCCTGAGCTGCACGCTTTCCCAGCACTTTTAGGAACACCATCCCACCAGAAGAAAACTCTTCACTGTCCCCACTCTGCAGCTGAACAAACCACCACCCACACAACCCACAGAAGGTTCCTGAAGGGTTCCCAACCATCCCAGTTCCCTGCCCTCACCACTTCTTCCAACAATAGTTTTAAGGTTCTGAGAACTGTGACAGCCCTGGCTGGCTGTAGGAAGATCTCCTGTCACATCAGCGATGGATACTAAGCACAGGCATGCTATCTCCAGGTAAGCAGGAGCATCCCTGCTTCCTTACCACCGGTACAGAGGTGCAGGTGGCACAAACCACCTGGGTCACAGAGTTCCCGGCCTTCCCCTTCCTCCTCCACCCTCAGCTCCTCTCTCCATCTCCTCCTCCTCCTCGACGACTTCTTAATGATCTTCAACACCTTGCTGACTCGATTCATTTGGTCCCACAGCCACAGAGAGGGGCTGGGATTGCCGTGGCTGTGCCTCAGCAGCTTCCAGCAAAGCAGGGACAGGCAGAAAGCAGGCAGGTCACTGGGAGGCACAGAGCACTCTGCATGCATGCAAGCCTCTGTGTCAAAAGCTGCTTTCCACCCAAAGAGAGAGTTTTGGGTGCTGATGGGAGCAGAGGGGGGGGAAGGAGGGAGAAGGATTTCTTTTGCCTCTGTCCATCCAGAGCTCTTGCAGACAACAAGAGGAGGCATTTCTTATTCTGACGACTTGGGAAAGCTCATAACTCACAGGGGCAGCAGATCCTGTACAGGGCTTTCAATTTCTGCTTTTGACAATACATGCATTCTGGCAGATTTCAAATGCTCCTCAGGCGAGAGTCAGCATCAGCTCAGAAGCAGCAATGATTCTTCAAGGAAAAAAAAAAGGAATTCTGGCTTCATTTCAAAGATTAGAAATAACTAACACAGACAGCAAATAATAGCCGCAACTAAGGGAAATGTTAAAAACCTGTATGCTGTGCAGGAAAGAAACTCGGCCTTCCTAGATTTTAATAATTACTTGCATTTATCCATTCCCTTTCTGCAATCACTTTTCTCACTGACACCTTTGCAGAAGAGTAATTTCTCCAGTTTCCTACAGACACAGAGAATGGCTCCATTTTGGCACAACAGCTGAATGAATCCCTGCAAACACCCTCTCTGCCTGCTTTGAAAGTGAATTGGGCTCTCTGAACATTTGAAATAGTTCACAGTCTTTGAATATTTTCAACAATCCTCTGGTGTTCTTGAGCAGACTTCAGCAGGTGCCCATGGCACCTATACAGGCCCATAGCTGTTCTCAGATGTGTTCTTCTCTCCCTCATTTGGGTGGTAAGAACTTCCCAAAGCAATCTCCCATCCACAGTGAAATCCAAAGATTGAGAGCTCAGAGTCCTGTCCACTGTTACTATGTCAGTATTGCAGACCAAATATCCATCTGAGTTGCCTCCTGAAGGAATTGAAAGGTCTCCCTTTCTGGGCGATGTCCTGTCCAGACAAGGTGGTGGGATTAATGGAATGGAGAGGTTCTCCAAACAACCACGTGTGGGGTGGGCACAGTTCTGCCAGGCAAAAGGACCAGGAGCTCACTAATATACCTAAAACTCCTCTTAGAGCAATGCAATTAAGAAAAAGCCCTGCAGTAAACAGTATTAATGGATGTACAAATTAAATTGCCATGCACTTTAAAGCATTATAAATAGGGCCACTCCTCTCCCTGCTGAACAAGGTGCAGCTCACACAGTTCTATCCCAGCCAGGTCACGGCCAGCTCAGCCCTGAGCCCGTGCATACATCCACATCTGTACTGCTGCAGAGCACAACCCAGCAGTAAGCTTTAGTAGATAAAGTCTTGTCTGCTCATTAAGCCCCAGATTCTAATGAAACAGCGCCAAACAAGCAGCACCCCAGGAAACTGTGATGCTCCCACACATCCCTTGGGGGAAGAATTCTTCCACTTCCACTGCATATCGTCCACGATTGCTGCTAACATGCATGTCCTCTACAAATGGGGGCATCCATCCTTATGCAGTCATAGAATGGCCTAGGCTGGAGCAGACCTTAAAGACCATCTAGCTCTAACCCATCTGCCATGGGCAGGGCTGCCACACACTAAATCAAGCTGCCCAGGATCCCAGCCAACACAGCCTCAAATGCCTCCAGGGCAGGGGCAGGCTGTACCCCAGGTCCTGCTCCCCTCTGCATAGTGGGAGAGGTGGCACAACTCAGTCCTGTCCTTATCCAGATGATCCCCATCTATCTCAGCCCCACTTCAGACTTGTTCCGTTTCCTTTCCTGTGGAGGATGGCTGCAATCTTTCACATATTCCTCATCAGTGAGATTTATGAGTACAATTCCATTTTATTTTGATGGTTAATACTAGCACTAATGCTGCTGCCATGTCTACATAATTAATAATGAGACTAATAATGCCAAACCAATCTAAGAGTTACTTTATTGGCCTTCGATGTCATTTGTTAGAGCTGACATAACCAATTCAATTTGTTGTTCATACTGAGTCACTGTTCCCACTTACTCATAAACTGGATTTGGGCTGTACAGAAGCCTGAATTCCATGTTCAGTAAGCAATGCTACAGAGGTTGATCTGAGGGTGATGCTGTAATTAATATTCTGGAGAACTGCAGTAATACAGGAAAACAAGACTGCACTGAGCAACATAAAAGATTTCACTGGAATGAGCTTTTGAGGGACCAAAGAGTCCTTATGCCACAACATGCACATGCCCCAGGTCTGTAGGCATTATTGCACTCAGGTCAACCCTCCCTGCTGCAGCATCATGCAGGACAAATGGAGAAGGAAAACTGCCTTTGGTGCAACTTCGCTGTCTGCCTTAACATTACAACATCGACAGAGCTGCTGCTCTCTGCCGGTCCTGTTTCCACAATAAAGTAATCAGGAGATCTCTTAATAGCCTGTTTTGGAAAAGTTCTTTATGGGCAGCCTGATGGCTAATCCCACAGACTGCATTCATATTGCTTTCAAACTTTATTCTACAGTCAAGGCAGCAAGTTGTGCCTTTTTCACCCAAAGGCTGAAACCACTGCTTCCAAATGCTAAGGATTTAAGGGCTGAAAAATCATTCAGAGCCATTCAGTAAGTACTGTCAGGACTGGAAACACTTTGGTTTGAATTCAGGCAATCAGGTGCTCTTTTGTGTTCTATTCCCACTTTTCTTCACCTTCAGTTTCTCACAGATGAGCTCAGGTCCTCTGGTTTGAGCCAAAATTCAGGTGGAATTCAGGAAAGTTCAATAATAACAGTTTAATATCTCTACGTTAATCTAAACTTTACTTTTCCTTGCTTTTCCAGTCACAGTCCTAGATCAGTAGCATAGCAGCCATTAAGTGTTTTCCAAAGCAAGCCTCACATCTTCAATTTGGTCTGGATATAGCAGTTTTATTTTTGTGCTAAATGACAGGGAACAGCATTAGCACAAGGGTCATTATGTGAGTCAGCAGCATGCAGCAGCTGCCTCTCACCCAACAAGAGCAAGAACACGCTCCTGCTCTGCCTCAGCCTAAGCAACACTTCTCTCTCCAAGCTCCTGCCCAATCCCACCCCTGGCAGCTGAGCTGTCCTACACACCACAGGATCCCAGAATATTCTGAGCCAGCAACCCATGCACAGGTGGGTCTGCTGGAAACACCACAGAGACACTGGGCCTTCAGTCAGCACTGAGCCAACTCATCCCAAGTAATGGGATGCAGTCTGCTCCCAGCACTACTGGACAGCTCAAGCCTCCTCTCCCACCGCAGATTTTCCTGGTTGCATATGTCCATGTTTCTGCTTGACATTGGGAGGCTAGAAATGGCACAGAATACCATGGTGCTTACTACACTCACACTATGCAGGGCTGCAGCAAGCTTCCTGCTATGAAGGTTTCCAATGTTTTAACAAAGAGCTCATAGCCATGAACTCCCTGTGGATTTCCTGCTGGTTCTCTGTCATTTAACACCCCACACCTTCCTAACGTTCTCAAGAGGCTTGGGAACGAAGCCCTGTATATCCCAGTCATTCAGAGCTCTGCTCTCCTGGTCTGGCATTCAGGGGAACAAAACATGCAGAGAGAGATGGTACTGCAAAGTACTTCTGGTTGAAGGAGCTGAGTTACCTCACTGTCCTCTTGGATGGTTAAGAAATGGAACAACATTCCTGAAGCATATTTCCTCTGTTGCTTTCTGCAGCTCAAACCCAAACCTCAGAACCTCACTGTGATTTCAACTTTTTTTGTTTGTTTGATTTTTACTCTCAGCCATCAACCTGCCTTTGCTTCCACACAGAAGCCACATGTCAGCATGTTGGTTAAGGAAGGACATTTCCATACCATGCTCTGTCTGTGCAGCCTATTTCATTCCCTTAAGCTCCTTGGGGGTCTCATTTGCAGATAGCCCAAGTAAAGCAGATGTTTAAACCCTTAGGCTTGTGGAGCTAAGTACAAGTTATTACCGAGTCCTGGCATGAATGGCAGTGAAGTTCAGCATCATGTCCCCAGACATTTAGGCCCACTCCTATGATCACTAGAGGTACACCCAGGTGGCACTGGGGCTCTTACTGAAAAAAACAATTCCTGCATGGCAGCCCTGAATAAATGACAGTTCTTGCTGAAGAATTTTGTGATGGTAAAACCTCCCTGGATTCTATCAGGGTTACGTTATGGCAGCAAGGTTTTCTCTGTGCCTCCATAGAAGTGTTCACATTTCCATGCTATTACCAGGGCTTGAACTTTCCCAAAACATGTCAGCTCTGGCTGCATGCAAGGGGCCAGCAGCCCAATACCAGCCCCAGTACCACAACTCAGGGGAGGGGATGTAAAGAAAGGGGCAAAGAGAAGAATAGGAATGAGGATACGGAGCACAGAGAGAAGGAATGGCAAAAAAGGACTTTCGTGATAAAATATATTCTGTTCCAAACCCCTGTATCCATCTAAAGAGAATCAGAAGCGCACCCTTGTTCTGATAAAGGACAAAGCTTAAAACAAAACAAAACACACACACACAAAAACAGAAAGAATAAAGCCTGTGGCAGTTTAGGCTCATTATCACCAACAAACAGCCCCAAAAGACATACTTGAAGGTTTCTGGCTGACTCAGCTGTCAAAACCTGCCATCCTAATCAAGGCTCTCAAGAGCATTTACACACAGTGAAGCTTCATCCAAGTCAATAGTCCAGCTCTCAGTATTTAAGCAGAACCACACTCAGTGTAAAAAACACCAGCATCACCTTACTTAAGGTGACACACAGGGTGAGTCAGGCTTACGTATAGAAATACTGTTTCAAAAACTTAACACTGCTCTGGAAAGGAACTGAGAGGAGAAAAGGGGTAAGTGAAGAGAGTTAAAGAAGTTTCCTTAAGCTTTGGTTGAAAGATTAATTTACCAACTGGGAGAGTCTGAGGGAGAAGCAAAAAAGGCACAAGGAACTGTACTTAAAATGGTCTTTTTTTCCCTGCATGTTTTGGGAAACAAATGCAGCACAACAATTTACCTGTTCGGCTTTTTGATTATTATCCCTGTTTTGAAGAAAAAATACCTAAGGTATTTTGAGCTTCTGGATGGCCAACAGACTTGTTTAAACAGCTTTAGACCTACAAAATGCTCTGCTGAAAGTTAACCTATGGGTTAGATTGCAGGGAATGGCTGTGCTGATTCCAGCTGTGAGCCCTGCCAGCAGCTGATGGACAGAGCCCTGGGAGGCACAAGCAGGGATTTCCGAGACCCACAGCCATCCCACTGCACCATGGCACAACACACTTGTGCTACCAGCATGGCATTAATTCCTGGTGGAACAACAAGCCCAGCACATAATTGTGACAAAAAGCATTAATGGCTTTGCCTTTTTGCATGCCAAAGCAATCTTAATGCATATAACCACTGTGAGTGATCGACACAGCCATACAGAAGCAGAAAAAAAATAGTCCCCAGTCAAGTGAATACGGCTCCGTTATTCCAGTACTTCTGACAGCATCCCATTATGTCAGATTGCATTGGCTAAGGTCATATAATCCATCATAACTTGACTTAATGAGGCAATTAAAAACAAATGCATTTCATGGACAAACTACTTGCTGTACAGCCCTTCCCCGATTCCACTTGGCTTCACATTTTCTTAGGGGTGAAGAGTTTGAACCGAACTAAAGAGTTGTTTATTTAACTTCCCTTCAAGCACATGAAGCAGAAATCCAATCGGGTTTGTTTTAAAGCAATACTCTCCCCTTAAAAGCAGCTTAACAGCTGTGTACCTGAGAAAGGATGAAACAGTTCCCAACAGACAAATGCACACAAGCAAAATAAAAGGCATTTTGATCCTTTGGAGGTGTAGGGGGAGGGATGGGAGGAAGCAGCAGTAAGAGCGGAATGATTCTTAAGCTTTCAAAAAGGGCTGAAATAAAGCAACAACCTCCAGAAGCATCACTTCAGGCTGGGACTGCAAACCCACATGGTTCCCCGAGACCACAGTGCATCTGCAAACCCAGGGCTCTGCCATTTCTGCCAGTACAGATGGTGCAGGAGGCTGACAGCGGTCTGAAGGATCCTCCTGCAATTGTACAGGAGGCAAAGCTGCAGACCAGAGGGAATCTGGCTACTTGGAGAGAAAGAACCTCTCCCCCTCACATAACACCCCTGTGAGTCAGTACATCAGCAGGCAATTTATTTTCGCTGTAAAGCATGGGTTATTAGTCACCGCAAGAGACAAGGCGTCACACTAGTTGGGCTGACCGCCTGGGATTTATTGTGCTTTTTCCTCATTTAAAGAAGAAAAAAAAAAGTCACCTCTGGCTCCTATTTCTCACTGGTGTTTGGCACACAATCCTAGATGCCTGGGCCACTTGGAGATGCACAAGCAGCAGTACAACTGCTCAGTATCAGAGAACATCAGAACTACATGTCAGGCAATTACTAATGGAAGATTTAATTTGTAACTGGGCAGTTTCTGGATTTATCCATCACTTCAGTGGGGTGCTGAAGCAGGGGAGCATTCTGAGGCACACGTACCTCTCACAGCTTCATTGGCTGTTTCTAGATTACAATATAGGGTTGGATATGAGGAAAAATTTCTTCTCAGAAAGAGTGGCGATGCACTGACACTGCTGCCCAGGGGGTGGTGGGGTCACTGTCCCTGGAGGCACCCAAGAAAAGGGGAGATGTGGCACTGAGGAACATGGTCAGAAGGCATGGTAGGGGTGGGCTGATGATTGGACTTGATAATCCTAGAGGTCTTTTCCAACTTTAACAATTCTATGATTGCTGGCAAGAGCTCACAGTGCCATCTGATTTCCTGGGCCATTTACTAGTACCACAGGTGACACCAACATGCTGCTCTTCTGGTGAAACTCAAGAGCAAAACTCACTGGCAGAATGCGCAGCTCCTCTCTCATCCTGAGCAGCTTGAAAGGAGCAAACATGCGTTCAGCAGCAAGAGCAACACAGATACAGACTCCAAGGAGAGCCGTAGGCATGCAGTGTTCATGCATACACAACAGGGACAACAACTTTGCATAAGCAGTGTCTATACATAGCCATAATGGATATCTACTCTGAAATATGAATCAGACCGTTTTCTGCAGATGCAGACCTGGAACAAACTGCTTTGCATTTGTAAAGCTGAAGCCTCTTCTAACATTTTCTGAGTTTGAGGCTGCCCAAGTAGCATCAAGAATTTCAGTGCAAGGGATTGCTGTGGCAAAAAATGCCCACAGAGGTGGAGCACATCACTTCATCCCAAATAAAGGCCACATGAAGGTAGGAGGAGCTGGAGGTTTGCACGGGGCACTATGGATTTATGGGGATGAGTGTGAATTAGGCCACAGCAGCTGCACACACAGCAAGCAGGGACTGTTAGCAGACCAGACTGTGGAAGAAATGTATTGCCCTCAAAGCAGCAAGTTGCTGCATTTATTTTGCCCAAGAAAATAATAATAATAAAGAAAAAATCCTACAGAACTTCAAATGAGGAAGAATCCCTGAGTTCTCAAATATCTTCACAGCTATTGAATTGGGTGACCTGAAAACTACACCAGCTCCCTCAGTAGAAAAATGGGATTTTTATAAATATGTGCATCAGCAAATTAATATTTGATGTTTTCTGTACGTATCAGTGTTCAGGGCTTGCAATATTTAGGCAATAAGACTTGTCAGAGAGTGTAGTAGCCATGAGATAATTACATCCCTAGGGTATTTTGATGCACAAAGAGCAGACAAGTGCTTGTACTATCTCAAGTGTGTGATTATGTCACCATTATAATTTCATATGGCAAGAGGTTATTGCCAGTTTAAACAAAACTCCTTCACAATGACCACTCCATACCTTTCTTGGCTTAAAATGAGGTAATAGTTTGTTCTTTCATTATCAAAATAATAATTACAGCATTGTGTTAGCACTGACTGACAGGATGTTTCATCAGAGGCTGCTTTCTGCAGTTAAATACACCATTTAACACACAAATTCTTAGCCTAGAAGGTGCGAGTCTCGTATTTGCTCCTGCATTGAGACTGCTGTGCTGCCCATCAGAAGGAAGCCATTTCAGGAGTGTTCATTTAGTCCTTTCCAACATTTCTGAATAAAAATAAATGTTCCCCGTCAGCAAAATGCTCACATATGGGCTTTAGGATGAATTCACCCGCATTTAAGTACTTTGATGAATCAAGACCTAAGACATTTCTAAGATACCGTAAGCCTAATTCTGCCCTCCTTTTATACCAGTGTCAATCTAGACTAACCTCATTCCCTTCAACACGGCTAAATCCAGACTGACACCAGCTCAGGCAGCCCCAGCCTCCTGCTGCCAACACAGCTCCCACTCATTCCTTCAAAGGCTTTCCCACTGCAAAACCCAGCTGAAAAGCATCACTAGGGCAAAGCATCCCTTGCAGTTCCCAATGTGGTGAAGTCTTGCCTTGCTGGTGTCAGAGCTGAGCAGGGCTGCCATGAGAAAACAGAAAACACCACCTGCCTACAGATTTGCTATTGCCATGGATTATTGAGAAATGTTTGTTCCTGGTCATTGCTGGGGAGTTGGGCTGGATGGACTTTGGGAGTCTCTTCCAACTCAGTTCTATGAGAGAAAGGGTCTGCACACAGGCAGCAATGCAACCTCTGCTCCTCCTTTTGCTACCCCAGGTGTTGGCAGGAACACCATCAGCCATCCTACACTGCAGGAGCACACACAGTCAGCTCCACTGCTATGCAGTGGGAAGGCTGTTAAGAGGCATAGAGCTGTGATTACCCGGAGTGTTTCTCCCTGCCCTTGTAAATAAATGACTTACTGGCTGTATGACCAGCAAATTGGTACTCCCCATCCCTTTCAGGGTGATTTTTGCCAACCCTCTGATGAGCCATAAGTCACACCATGAGCAGGGGAGGAAAGATTTACACAAGCTGTGTAGAGAAAAGCAAACAAACAAACCATTTACAGCTTCCTATAGCAGCATAATAGATTGCAAGTAGCCAAAGAGAACAGCCTGAGTGTCACCCTTGAGATGGTCTTGCAACTACAGCATTGTTTTTCAAAAGCAAGAGACTGGGACAAGTCACGCTGGAAGACGAGGTTGCAATCTCAATGGGATTTTCTAACCGAATAAATAAAGCTAATGAAAGAGACCAGAACATTCTGCAAAGGGACACAGCTCTTACTGCTTTGTCTCTCCCTGGGTCTGCCCTGTTCCTTTACCCTTGGCTCAGGATCATTTTCCCCAAGAGCATCTTGGCCAGAGAATAATAATATTAATTAAATATATATACATACCCTGCCACAACAGCAAGCAGACACCACAGCAACACATTTTTTTCCACAACATAAGAAAGCACCACCAAAAAATAATAATGTTAATGCAAAAAAATGTTCTCTCCCTGAAAGCTATTTGGATGGGGGAAGGCACAAGAAGACCCAGTTTCTCAAAAATAAAAGTGAAACCTTCCCATTCCCTCATGTTTGCAGGTTGCTCTCTGCTGACATCAGGGCAAGGAAGTTGGGGGCAAATCCTATAAGATGCTCCTGCATCTTATATATATGCCAAGAATACCAAGCATGGCACGTTCAGACCTCGTGCCCCTAATTAATGATTAATTAGGGCAGTAAAGTGTTCTGCCCTCTCCAGTGAAGTGAAGAGAGTCCAGCTGAGATTCAGTTGAAGCAGTGATATGCTCAACCTGCTGGAAAAACATGCCTTGTGTGGAGTGGGCTCAGATTGGAATTTAGCGAGGTGTGACAGTGCCAGAACCCAGGAACTGGGTCTGCAGGCAGACACACTGGCCCCGAGCAGCTCGGCAGCTGCCAGCAAGCATTCCTCTGTGCTCAGGGAGCCGTGCGTGAGCACTGTCACTGCCTGCACCCCATCCCCAGCCACTCCAGACAGATTGCGTGCTAGAAAAACCTCATAAAGAAAACAGAACCAAGTGCAAGAATATTAAAGCTATAAACTGTGTGATGGAAGTGTTATGAAGTGTGCATTTAAGAGGGTTTGTAGTGCGTTAATTCAACCCGACTGCATAAATATGGAGGAAGCAGGGTTTAATTATATGACTCATACTATTTTTTAACTCAGGGTCCCTTCTTTCCCTCCGGTGGCGTAACACTAAAGAGGCAGCCCTTCCAGTGTTGTGGGATTCAGCACCCAACTCACTGCATGCTTTCACCTCATGGGCACACCTCTTGTACAGGATTAATCACTACAGCATCCAAGTGCTTCACTAACGTTAAGGAATTAATCTTCAAAACTCCCCTTTGCTCTCCTGCAACAGTCCTGCAATGCACAGCTGTAAAGGGCCAGTGGAAAAGTTTCCTATCAACACTCTGTTCCAACTTAGAGCCACAGAAATAGTAAGGCTGGAAAAGACCTCTCTGATCACTAAGTCCAACCACAGCCCACCCCCTCACCATACCCACTGACCATGTTGCTCAGTGCCACATTTCCCCTCTAATTGGACACCTCCAGGACAGTGACCCCACCATTCCCTGGGCAGCCTGTGCCAGTGCTTCACCACCCTTTTCCTAGAAGGACTTTTGAAGTGAACACTTAACCTTGTCCTTGCAGCCCTTGGAGAAAAGGTTGCCTTGTTCTGGTCAGCAAAGTTGCCGCAGTGTGAAGGGAGTGGGTTTAGAGACCACACACTCTGAGAACTCTCAGCTTGGTGTGCGCAACTAAACAAGCTTTTCCCTCTGATGAAATATAGGCCAGCATGTTCCCCACACTCTCTTTCTCAAGAGGCACAAATCATTAATTCAGACATTTCATTAACTCAGACTTTACACATCAAAGCGAATTGCTCTGGGTTTGCTTCTGGATGGGGCTGAAGATGCTGCAAACACCAGAGCCCGGTGGGAGAAGACACCCAAGCCCCAGCACAAGCAGAGCATTGTGTTGGCAATGAACTGAAGTTGGCAAAGGCTGTGCAGGTGCAGGACAGCACTTTGGGGATGCTCAGCATGAAGGTGTGAAGGAAACCAGCCCACTAAAAAGTGAGCAAATACAAGTTAATTTCCTTATCTTCTCCAGTTTATGGTTTACTTTTTAATGCTAAGTAATTGTATGCTACAGGCTGCTTGTGCCCTGCCTGCCAAAGAAGGAGTATCTATGAGGTCCTGTGGATACCTGCCATGCTTCCCAGCTTCTCACATCTGTGGAAATAATGCAACAAGTGCACTCAGTACTACCCCTTCCCCCTCTCTCAAATCACAATTCCTCTTATGCTGGAAGGTCCTCTGCCCAAGGAAAAGCTTTGATCCCATGGGCTGGTCCTGTGTGACTGGGGAGAGCCAGCAAATGGAAAGATTAGGGAAGGCACACGGCAGGTCTGGCAATCACTGATATTCAAGCAGAAGCAACTCATTTATCACAGAAAGAATTTCAAATATTAAAAAAAATGCAACTCATTCATCACACTTGTGTACCATCAACAGGATCCTTGTTCGTGCCATACATCCTTGTCTACGCTCTGCCGTGACCGTACTGCTCAGTGCTCAGATCAGGCAAGGAAAAGCAAATAGGAAAGAGTCTAGGGAGTAGAAAAGCTGCTTAGAGAGAAAATTCAATTCATTCCAGGAGAATTCTAAACTTACGGTTTCCTTCTTGCCTGCATGAGGGAAAAACTACTTCCATACTGCCTGTGTTGCAGGAAGGTCTTTGCTACTGCCAGTGCAAACCCAAAGCTACAGTGACACAGCACTGGAGCTGCACCGCAGGCACAGCAATCACCCTCCACTCATAGGGAACAGGGCTGCATGGGCTATTTTCAGCATCACTGGGATCACCTGTGTTTCCAAAACCCCTCTTGGTTTGTGCAGCTCTCCTTCCCCTGCTTTCTGTCATCTGGGATATGCAAAGCTTCTATTGCTGACATAACACTCAGCCTTACTGAGCACAAAACTTTCCAATAGCTAAAAATCCAGCTCCTGGAAAATACACCAGCTACAACCACATAATCTAATCCCCACTTCATCCAGGCTGCTCACTCTGCCAACTGCTGTGCCAGGCAAGGAGCGAGGAGAGACCATTTCATAAACATGAGTTTCCCCACCTGAGGATGAAACCCATCTGAATTCATCATTAGATCAACAGTAAAAAATAGTAGGGGAGGAAAGGAGTCCTCCCAAAATAATCTCATGGACCACACACTTGCCTTGGTTGTGAAAAAGACTGACTTAAGCCTGTGCCCTGGCCAGCTTAGCACAGTGAATTGAACCTGGATTTCACACACATAATATACAGCTCTTATGACAAGTTCTCAAGCCTTTCAAGCCTTCCCCTCCATTCTGACCAGGAATTTCACCCAGGATCAGAGAAACACTCCTGAGCAGCTCTCCTCCCAGGTTTTATCGCATCACTGCTACATGCTCTGCAGTCCACTCTTGTGGAATATAGCAAGCCATAAAAAGTACAAGTGATACAGTGCAAAAATCCATTGGAAAGGTGAGCTAAAGGACAGAAAGCAGAAAGGAAATCATAAAGCACACACCAAAAAAACCATCCTGTTGAGGAAAGCTGATCATGAAAATAAAAATAAGCTACAAAAAAAAACTATATTGAAACAATCTCATTCTTCCAGGCTTCCTCATACTGGGACTTCCATTTTCTCATAAGAAGCAGGAAAGCTGTGTTGAGACTTGAAATGGCCTCCTTTTACATGGTGAGGGAGGAATTAAAACCATCAGGAAGAAGAAAAGCTAGGTCGGAGAGAAGTAATTAAGCATTTCCCATCAAACTGACATTTGGCATCTGCTTAGGTGCATGTTTTGTTTCCACTTAATACATACAACATGATGTGATTTAGCCTTAAGCTAAACAACTCATAGAGCCCACACTCAGGCAGACAGGTGGGCAGGTGGTGGGAGAGGGGAGTCAGAAGAAAGCAAGGTGATCACTTCCAAGTCATTCAAGGAAGGCAAGAGCATCATCCTCTCGTAACCCATGGCTTTGCTTTCATTTTCAATGTGTCAGTGGCACCACAGTGAGCTCTGCTTGTTTGCTGGGGTGGACAGCAGCCTCTTCCAGCAACAGCCCAGCAGCTATGTCTTGCAAAAATCACAGAATCATTAAGGTTGGATGACCACTAAGATCATCTAGTCCAATCATCAATCCATCACCACCATACCACTAAACACATCACTCAGTGTGACACCTACCCTTTCCTTGTACACCTCCAGGTAAGGTGACTCCACCACTCCCAGGGCAGCCTGTACCAATGCCTCTTTTTCTGAGAAGAAATTTTTTCTAATATCCAACCTGAGCCTCTTTTGGTGCAACATAAAGCCATTACCTCTTGTCTTGTTGTGGTTATGGTTCCATAGGAAGACAATGGGGGATTTAGGTGCAGAAAAAGTAATACAGCAGCATTAGACTAAGCTACTCAGATGATAAATAACTGGAAACTAAGAAAAAAAATTGCAATTAAGGGTCTTAGCATGAAAAATAGAGATCAGCCCTTGGAAGGTTCTAAGCAATTACACAGGAGACACGTCCACAGCAGTCCACTGCAGACTGGCGTACAGGTACAAATAGGCTGGCGGTCCCAGTGCTCCTGATGTGTATCATGGAGGTGTGGGACCACACAGCCCTTCCAACATTAGCCATGCCTGGGGGCCAAGTTCTTTCTGCAGATTCCACAGCTTATGCCCTGCCTGGAGGTATGAGGCCTACATCCCCCTTCCTGGGCTGCTGGCACATGGGATGCGCATCCCCCAAAGCAGAGAGATGCCTAATTAAAGCCATTTCCCTTCATCTTCGCCTCCTTCCCTGCTTGTGCTGACAAATTTCTGCCATCCATATTTATGACTCCAGTTAGCATCAAACACCCAGGACCAGCACAAAGACAATTTTTTTTTTCTGTGGCCCACAATATATAATAATACATAAAAGGGGCCAGCCACAGACCCAAGGTAGATGTAAGGCACAAGAGCCCAAAACAAAGATGCATCTCACAACTGCAGTATTCACCAGTGGCTGAGAAGGAGAAAGGAATAAGCCGTGATAAAAGGGAGAAGTGCAGGATTTGCTCTGAGGTGCTTGCTGCAGGCTAACTGACAACGTCTGCCCTGAGCCCTCCTGAAAGTGTCTTTCATCTGCATTTCTGTTAAATGTGTGATTCTATTTACATACATCCAACTAATTCAATCAAAACTGAACTTCAAATTGGTCCTCAAGGGAATCCTCAAAAAACACTTTTTATCTTTATGCAGAAATGAATATTAGAAGAAAAATTGGGCTAGAGAACTCTCTCCCAGAAGCTATATATATATATATATATACATATACATTTATATATAAAACATAAATTGCTTGCAACAAAACCTACCTTAGCTTCAGGCAGAAACACAGCTCAACACAAAAATCACTGAGTGCCAGTGAAGGAAAGACAAGGACTCTAATTTAATGGAGATCCACTGAGGTAACAAATGGAAATGGCCAACTCTACTTGCAAGCACTTTCTCCAGAGAGGTCTGGGCATGACACCTCCCTGGCTTTCAAGATAACTTTCTCATGCTTCACAAAGAGCTTCAGGACAAAAGATTTGAAAGGTCAAAGTGCTGAGAAAGGAGACCAACCAGTGAGTTAAAACCCACCTCTTACCTTTACCAAACTTTTCTCTTCCCAATAGTATCAAGTCCCCCCTTGCTGCTCACAAAACCAAAGTGCAGAGGATGGTACTTTCTATTCATCCATGGGATGATAAGCTACATAAGAACCACTCTCTCGACAGTTCCTTCTTCCTTTAAACACTGACCCTCAGCCTGTATCCTCTACATCACAGGGTAACTTTTAGAGCAATTCTGTACAGCAAGAGCAGAATTTCCAGTTAAAAGAACATAGGGAAATTAATGCTAGAAAAGCTCCTGGAAAAAAAAGAGGCTGCTATTTTAAGCACTGCTCTATTTGGGCCAGCTCAAAAACATCACAGAAAGAAAATCTCATAATGAAGACAACGACAATTCCAGGTGAATGGATTTCACCGGGGGAAAATTATATAGGCTTTTTTCACACAAGGTTCTTTTCTCCAAGGTGCTGGTATAAACTGCTATTGACTACACAAATTCTGTTTTTCTCAGTTCTTCCTAGGAACAGTCACCACAAGGGCACTGCCACCTAAGAAAGGCTTGACATCCAAACAACAGCTCTTTACATGACCCTCCACCACCTATCTCCCCAGAGATGAACTAAACTTCTCTGCCAGTGAGAGGGAAGCACCTTGCAAGTTTCCTACAAACCACTTCTTTCCACTTGCAGGTTTTGGCCCATAACCTTCAAAAAGCCTGCATTGGGTTGAGGTGGGATATTCTGAAATAGCCTCAGACAAGGCAGGTTATGAAATAGCAGTCAGTCAAGTAGAAGTCTGCAGTGCCAAAATCCTGAAGTAAAAGGCAACCACATTTAATGAAGTACAACAGTTTTACTATTACCATTAAATAGTTATTATATGTCTTTAGAAGTCAGGCTGATACAAAGCAGCTGACTCTGCTGCAGGAAAGAATATTGAATGATGGAATTTGGAGACTGAAACCTTATAATGCAACATATCTAGTCATTAGCTAAATGGGAGCATATTGAACTCCTTAATCACTAAGAATATGTACAACAAAGACAACAAATTAAAACAGACTTTGTCAGTTGGATCCAAACAAAATACATTAAAACAAATCCAGTAAGTCTGCAATGACAGCTGCTATGTGGACCAAAGCAAATAATATTAGAATGGTAAAAGGCTTGGAGCCACAGATTGCTGAGAATTTCCATTCACTTTAATATGAACAAAAAAAAAAAAAATCAACAAGAAAAACAACAAAATGTTCTCAAAATTTCCTTACAGCATCTCTACCCTAATCTTAACCACATTTGTTACCCAGTACTCCAGACAGAGCCACCACACTGTTTACTCCCACCCCCATGTACTTAAGTCTAATTAGTATACTGTTTATGCCAATGAATGCTCAAACTGTATTTTAATTTTCCCCTGTATTTAACTTAGAATTCAAAGCAGAACCAGCAACTTAGCAGGGTTGGGGCTTTCACCACTACGTGGCTAAGACTGAAACACCCCCAAAGTCTGTGTACAGTACAAAGCAAACGTATTGTTCTGTTCGTTATTCAGGAGTGCTATCAGCCACTGAAGGAAAACACAAAGCACATGCACAGCCCCACCACAGTCATCAAGGTTAATGGATGCCTTTAGCAGCAGCAGCCGCCTACTGGTCAGCTGAGCACACCAGCCCCTCCAGATGGAAAGCTCTGCCAGAGCACATCAATGCAGAGCACCGTTTGCATACTGAGGAAGCACAGAGGAACTCTTGCTTTATTAGTGCCAGGACCTGTGTGAGGCAGGGAATGGTTTTATTAATTTTCTCTCTGTGCTCAAAGAAAAGCTGACCAAAGTCTGCCCACTAAACACAGCAGTGCCAGCATCATTTCCCTAGTGGCACGGCACCAGTTTGCTTTTGTGTCTCTACCTGTCCCAGAAGAATCTGTGTAGGTGTAAGAATGGAGTTTATGCTTCAGGCAGAGTCTCTCATAGTCACTCTGCAAGGACTGTTGGTAAAAGAACTATCCCAATCTACTTACAGTTGAGTTGAGATTGTCAGCTGAGCTGCCAAGACACCACAAGTTGATAGGAACCAGTCAGCAATAAGTGAAGACACATCCCAATGCAGGCTGAGATTTGCCATCAGCTGTTGGTCATCAGTGACCCAATGACACCTCAGGGCTCAATGGCAAAGAAAACTTATTTGGCCCATAACAACAAAAAAAAGGTTCTTGGGCCTGACAAGATAAATTATATAAAACTTACAAAAAGCAGCATCTGCCCATCACTTGTTCCCTTCTGTGTTCACACCTTCATCTATGTCTGCTATGGACCAATCACCTTCCCATGCTCTCACCAGTGACCAAGGGAAAAGCCACAGAAGAAGAGACAGGAGATTCAAAACTCATAATTGAGCCCTCTGCTGACATGCTTTAAATCACTCTTCTAAGGGACCATACAATCTCAAATTCCAGAGAGACAAAATACCCAGACTGCTTAAACGAGCAGCAGGTTGGATGGCGTGAGCATCCCCTACAAGGACAGACCCTACAACAGCCTGGCAGTTATGGCTGTATTTATCAGGTGTGGTTTGGGGTTTCATTCTTGATTTGGCTTTCTCTTGTTTGTTTTCTGTTCTAGCAGAGATTTGGACTAATCAGTCTTTTCTCAGAACATCTCTTTGGCTGTCATCAATGATTATACTTTTTAACATGCCAGAAGCAAGACACCTTCTGTACAGAAGCAATTACCTTCTGTAGAAAAGGCCAAAAAGAAGAATGAAATCAAGCCATGCATCACCAATTGAGGAAGAGGACCCCTAAAAATCCTGTTATCTCCTACAACAGATGTGTCCTCAAGTCTGCTTCATTTCTGCAGCCACTGACCTGGTTAGGACTTTGATTAGAACCAGACTCAACCAGTTTGTGCAACCAATATATAAATGTTCTTTGTCATTCCAGAAACCTTGACTTCAATCAATATAAACTGTGATTATAGGGGCCTGTCAGACATTGCTACTCGCAACTGATACCATCTGGTAAATCTATCCATTGGTGTTGTTAAATCAGCTTGGGGATGACAAAGAGCACTCACCTCAGTGATTTCTGATGCAGCAGAGCAGAACACGAGTCTTGCAGCCAGCCTGAAGGAAACTGGTGCATAATGTAGCTGACATCTCTCTACACTCAGCATCGCTTCCCTCCCCTTTTTGGTGGCCTTTACTTCTACCTGTAGGGCTTCTTGCTGCATGTGCCCTGCCCACCAATATGCTGTCACATTGCTTTTCAGTCACTTTGAATCAGGAAAGAGTCATGTTGAACTTTAAAAGGGGAACACGTTGCTAATGAGACATCCTTCCAAAGAAGCTTCCTTCAGGAAACAACACACATCCCTCTTCCCACAAGTGGAAAGTTTCAAGCTGAAAATGTACCTCTTATTTCACTTGGTCTTTGCACTCTCTGCCTGGATCCCTGTAGGAATTTAACATCTAGCCTCAAGTATTTCCCCAACATCCTGCTTGCAGGGTAAAGGATATTCTTGGCACATTAAGGTAAAGTGGCCAGACACTTCAGCTTACAGCTGTAATGGAAGTTATTCTTAGATTGCCAATGAGCTGTTCATAAGACAACACTCCATGGGACGACCAGTGGCCTGCTCCAGGCAGCAATTCCTGCAGAGCTGTCATAGCATTCAGACAGATGCCACTGCACCAAGGACAAAAGAAAACCCATCTAATCATTATGTATGTATAGTACGTTTCCAAAAAGATATCAAGGAATTCATCTTGCTGCCTGTTTCTAAAAAATTAGAACTGAGCAGAGCAGCTTCTTAGATATAAACCAGCTGATCTGACAGCCACAGCAATACAGTGGCCTGGATGCAGTGGCATTTCAGTGCTCATCTTCACACAAGCCCCCTGGTATTTAGTTCTGGGTTTTGATAATCAGTACCACTGAAAACCACCCCCACTCCCCTAAACGCAGCTTCATGTCTTAAACCATTCATGGAAGCTTTAAGCAGATTTTATTTTAAAACTAAGTCATTCCCCTCTACTGTCACAGAGGCATCTTATGAATTACAAAAAGCCTGTGTGAAGGGCTAAAGGAGACAGCAGTCATGTTCTTTAGTGAAATCGAGTTTCTAACTAACTGAACACAGCACAGAACACAGCACCAGTCGCAACCTAACATGGCAGAGAAGGGGGAAAAGCAGCACTTCTACTCTTTCTTCAGACAGTCTTGCTGTTTGGAGAGGTATAAAAATGAAGACAACTGGTGATAATTTTTGTTTTTAGGAGATAAGGAATGAAAAAATAGAGGCATCTATATTTGTATCTAGAGAATCAGTGAGACCAACTTGGGAAGAGCTTAAGAATAGATCATACAGCGCACACTGATGTTTCCCTGCCTTTCCACCCCCTTTTTGGGGAACCCCATATCCAGCACATGCATTGTAACCCCACAACTCTGCAGTTCTCAAATACACGTGTCCTGGGCACAGACCCCTCCCTAGATGCTCACCCACCCTCAAAGTCCCAGTTCCTAAAGTTTCAAACCCAGACACAGCTCTGGCTGCACACAGATGACTTCCTGTTACTAGGAGAGCTGTAATTCTCAGAGCTACCCTCTCCATCACTGCAATTACTATGCAGCTGTTATTCAGAGTTATATTCTTCTCCACTGAGTAAAGTTACCCTACTGCTACTGTATCAATATGGAGACCCTCTGACTTCTATATTATACTTACATTGTGGCTATTATTTGTATGTTTATGCTTTCCAGTGGGTATAGTTACCTGATACTATTATCTGTGTAGTTAGTTATATCTTCCTAAGGGTACACTTACTTCGACAGCTGTATTTAAATCGTCTTCCACGACTGTAGTTACATTGTCAGATTCACATAAATACTGCGGTTACGCCAAGCAGTCAGCAGGCAATGCTCACAATGCTGCTATTATTTATACAGCACCAGGATCCCACTGGTATAAATACCTCACTCACGGCTGAATTACTTTGCTCCACGTATAAATAAAGAGAGGGAAGGTGGATCTCCATCGCATCATGCCTACATTGGAGCAGCACAGAGATAGCAAGCAGCAGAAACTGGACCCCATGCATGCACCATGTTGGCTTTACAGCTCTGTGATTCACACAAAATTCCTTGCTTCATTTCAGTATCATAGTTTTTCATGTGAAGCACAACAGCTGTCTATAGGACTTGTATTATTTCTATCACAGCAATACTGAGATGCCAAAAATTCATTAAATACAGGCCTAACTAGGAGCAACAAGGTATGGGGTGGCAGCCAGCCAACACCCTTCCAAGATAGGAGCCATGCAACAGTGCATGAGAAAAATACACTTTTAGGCATGGCAGCAGGCAGAAAACCATCAGCCTGTGATCACACTTCCTGGGTCTCATGATCTTACACACCTGCATCTCTCCATCAGTCAGCTCTGAAGTCTCAGCTCTGTCACTACCCTTTCCAGCACGTCCAGCCCTCAGTCCCTTTCCACCTCTGACTCCAGTCCCAGCCCCTCCAACCCAGCATATATTCATTCATCCACTGCCTCAATATCTGCTCTGCAAGGTTGCAGGAGTGGGCTGTGGTCTCTTAGACAACTTCTCCACTCAAGGCTCCAATAAAATTCATTCCTCAAGCAGCAGTAAGAAGAAATCACCTCTCACTTCCATGTGAGGCGATACAGGCACTACCCAAACATCCAGGACTCCTCCTGGCTTCACCATCTCTTCCACTGAAAGGTCCCCAGGGATAGATACCACCTGCTGTAGCAGATGGGGTTTTTATAGCACTGGATTTCCCCTTGTGATGCCTTCTGCCTATATGAGATTTTCTACTAGAGGTTCTCAGAGCAAACCAACAAATCTTTATAGAATAATAAAATTGTAAAATTTAATCTTCGGAAAATAGAGGCCCTCAACAAACGTTCATCAGGCTACAAAGGAGCCATAAATTATGATATACTTTGTATTTGAAGTAAGAACAGCAGCACAAGCGATTAGTCCAGGCTCATCAGGTTTAACTCACAACTCAGATGATATTTAGCTCCAGTATTTAATTTTAAGCACTAAATGCAGATGTTACCATCGCTATCAGCAGATGAAGTACGTCTAATTTTAAAGTCCTCCTCTTTATCTGTAACACTGTACCCCCAAAACCTGAATTAGAGCTGAAAGAAAATAGCAAAATTGAAATACCATCCAACTTTCAGCTCTGAAGTCCTAGAAATATTACAAGAAAACGCCTCCCACAGCCAACTGAACTGCGGCTACCATGCACCATCTCCTAAACTCCTTCAGTTCAGTGCAGCTAAGGCCACAATAGCCTTTGATAACAGGTGCCAACTCTTATCTAACACAGACCATTACTTTTTGCCCACTTATCTCTGGGCTGAGCTCAATAGCGAATAATGTGATGAAAAATAACTTTCAGAAAAACATCCAGGCATGGTTTGAAGGGACCCAAAAATGGTTAATGCCCCTGTATTCTTGACCTCTGTGCTCTTGCTGATTATTTAAAGCTACTCTTTAAAACATTAGATTTAGATTCACGTGGCTCCATCTCCCAGCTGTTAGCTCCTGTTCTGCATTTCTCTGCTAGATTCAAGAGCCAATCCAAAATCCAGTGTTTTCTTACATGAGAAGTATCTAATTACATACTTTAACTAAGCCACTACAAAATCATTTAAATAAGCAAGCCAAAAAGACTCAGAAATACAATACCTGGCCAAGAGTCACAAGCCCTAGATACCTAAGCCCCACAGTCTCCCAGACCACAGAATACCATTGAACATTGCTGCCACACAGCAAGATGTGCCTCATTACCCCAGTGTGGCTCCAACCAATGTGGCACCTTGGTGTCCTACAGCTGCTACCATTGACTGTGCTGTGTATGACCCTGCATAGATGGGAAGAAAGTCAAACCCAAAGCACATAGAACTCCTAAGGTGTCAGAGCTCCTCATCCAAACCACAGCACTTTGTTCATACACAGAACATTTGGTTCAAACACACAGAGGCTGATGGTCCAACCTTCCCGCAGCCATTGCTGCCACTGATAGCACATGACAGCGTGAGGAAAGTGATGGCAGATGTGGTGAAGGCAGCAGATGCTGACAAATAGCCTCATCTCAGACAACCGAAAGCAAATAAGCCCAGGGGAAGCTATCAACACAGCATCCACACCGAGATCCTCATGACTGAAAAATCTACAATTTGGCATGGTAATGTTTTACAAAGGCACTGAAAGGGGGTCTGTCTTATGTTTGTTCAGAGGAAAATAGCTCCTGACTGCAGAATTGGAACATTCTTCAGTAAGAAATGCAGGCACTGTAGATAAGGCTGATGCCTGCGCTCCACCAACACCCCCAGGTGATTTTGCCATTGACTGAGATGGGGTGATGCTTTCCTCCAGCAGTAAAAATTACTGTAACTTCTGGATGTTCAGATTGTACTGGTCAGCACTGGGTCTACTCAGATTGTGCCTTGGCTCACCTCTGTTTCTCTACCTGTTACTTACCAGACATGCATTTCCAGTATGGAAGTTTACATTCACAAACCATAACACCCGGTTTTAGGGAAATAAAATCCCAACAAGCCTCTTAAAATTCATTCCTTTTGGATGAAACACAGAACTCAGATGTCTGTCAGTGCTTAACCTGTCAAATTAAACATCTGAGAGTACTCCCAGAGTGGCCAAGCCTTATGATTTCACTGGGAATCATACAACATTTGGCATTTCTTTTAAATCTGCAGTTCCTGAAGGCAAGCCATTGCGTGAGAATCTCAGTTTTCATTTTCAAAAAGGCTGTGCCTTTAAACTTCATGACTGCTGATGAAAAACTCCCAAAACATAAACTGACTGTCCCTCAAAGGCTAAGAAATCATAATTCACATCAAGGTCTGCAAATGTATTATAAGGAGAAATAATAATTTGACATATAGACTCAGATGTTGAAGCTAAGGACAGCAAATGGGGACGAGGAGAATTAACTGAGGAGAATCTTTTATGAGAAGAAAATGAAAGTAGAGTCAAAGACAACACCATTCTCATAGAATCATTAAGGTTGGAAAGACCTTTTAAGATAATCAAGTCCAACCATTCACTTACCACCATTGCTGCCCACTGACCTCATCCCTCAGTGCCTGAATATCTCCACGGACAGTGACTCCCTGGGCAGCCTGTGCCAGCACCCAACCATTCCTTCTGAGAAGAAATGCTTTCTAATATTCAAACTGAGCCTTCCCAGTGCAAATTCAATTCTGCAAGTGAATGAATGGCCTCCGGAGCATAATTTGAGGTATTTTCCTCAGCTCAAAGGTAATAACAAACACAAGAAAGTATTACACAAGAAAGTATTAGAGAGGCCCAGGGTGGCACAGAACATCAGCATCAAGGCACGCACTGTGCAACCCACAAGGACTGTTGTTCTAAGCAAAGGCAGATATACAAAGATGCTTGTGCAGCATTTGTGCATTGATGCCAGAGCTCACACAGCCAGAGAAGTTTTAGGGGTCTCAGCAATGCCATGGCCAAAACACTGAGAGCAGTACGTTCATTTTTATTTCTTTAGCACTCTTACAAGGCAATGACAGAGGATGAGGTGCACTCCTCAAAAAGCATTCACCTTATTAAGCACCCAGCAGTCCTCCCCCCTTCAATAATTATCAGGCACAGTGTCCCAGATGAGATCCTAAATACATTTTCACTTACAGCCAGACGATAAAGCATGGCAAAAGCTCTAAGATGACATTGGTCCCTGAAGCCCATTGCCACTCTGTGCCACCTATGTTCATAAATCGCCACTGTGCTCCTGCAAACACTGCCTTTAAATCAGGATTTGTGGGGAGGTTGCAAGCACCGCAATAACCCTTAAAACCATCCACTTCTCTGCCACCGGCTGTGGATGGATCCCCAAGGCTGTCCTGCAGGCACTCACCCTGATGATGGTGCCAACACCAGGTCAGTGGGAAGAGGCTCATTAAACCTGCAGTGGCTCCTGACCACGCACTGAACAGTAATTTCAGCTCAATGAGATGCTACCAGGAGCATACAGCCTGCCACCTCCTCAGCCTGAGAAGAGCTCTGGAAGTAATGAATGACTCCTGTTGTTCCTCCCAAAACAGGGCATCACTCATCCTGACAGCACAATGGATGTGTTCCCCACAGCTACAGAGGCACCAATGCAATTCACTGCCATGTTGCAGCAAGTGCTAAGGGGGTTTGTCTTTATTTATTTAAGCAAACTATTTCTTTATTGTTCACTTAACACTCCAGCCTTTACCCAGGCACATTTGCTTTAAGCCCCTCTGCTTTGCTTGTCACAGAAAAATACTGAGCTTTCTGGCTCCTTTCACCCCTGAAGAACCTGAAATCCACAAAAGCAACAGAGTAGCAGAAGAAAAGCAGCTCCATTTACTATTTTTCAAGGTGAGAAGTTAAGGACAAAATTAAGACTAAAGCCTCATTCACATGAGAGGCTCCTCCACATTTGATCCAGTAATTAGCCAGAGATGGTAACCCCAGCATCCTTCAGCTAATCAAGATGCACCTTGGTTACCCCCTAGGACCCACAACCACATTTTTTCATAATGCCGAGAGCCAGCTTTCCCAGACTGGTGTTAGGGAGAATACTTGTGGATCTGAATATTTCACAATTATTTGCCAGCAGAGGAGTAAATAAAGAATAATGAATTGGTAAAAGGTTCCCTACAATGGGGTAAGATCAGTAGGAGCACAGCCACCATCTCCTGAGCTACAAAATCTCACTTAACATGGAGACGCGCTGACCGAAGTGGGAATTTGGTGAAGTCTTACATTGTCCTTGGAATAACAGATGGAGCAAGCAAAGCGGGAGGGGGGGGCGCTGAAAAAATCTCCTTGAAAGCCAGCTTATTTTGTTACTTTATCTCCTTTCACACTCTGTGTTGCTCTCAATTGCCTTTTAGCAGACGCTGCAAGTGACAAGTACCCTTCAAATTCTCCTGCTGCCCTGTCCAGGACCATGAAATTGTGAAAGAATTGCAAAGAGAACAATGCAATAATAGCATTCTATCTGATCGACCATGGCTCTCACGTGACAGCTGCTGCTTCTAGACCTTTCTTCATCCTTCTGGCAACAAATATTCTGGAAATCAAAGATTTTTCACAGCTGGGAAGGAAACCAGTGCAAACAATCCCAGTAAACCAGAGAGTAATACCAGCACAAAGAACCTGGCTGGCTCTTCTGGGTCCTCCAACTCCTTTGCATTGGTCCTTCAGCATCCACCACCAGCAGAAATGGGGATGAGATGCTGCCATGTCCCCCTTGTGAGCAAATCCAATACCCTGAAACCATTTGGTTCTTCAAGAAATGGAGATATGTCTGTTGCTATTACTGCTCCCTCTGCACCACATTCAGAGCATTAGGCTGTTGTGTTTACTAAGCAACATATGATTATGGGATTGCTCAGACACAGGGTGGGCAGAGGGAGCTGGAGCGTGGGGAGGAAAGCAAGAAGGAAAAATTACATTTATTTTCACAGCACTTCTTGGACAGAAACTCATTAAGGTTTAACTCACATCCATGCAAGCAATCACAACACATAAACATAATGTAATAGACAGTGCAAAGGAAGTTCTTTGAGGAAAAAAAGCCTGAACATAGTCCAAAGTGGGTGGCACTGTGCCCACAGCTCCCACACAGCCCCTGCATACAAGTGGCACCACACCGGCCTTTGCAGACAAGAAGCCACAGCATGTCCTCCATAAAACACTGTTTTGCTTTTGTCCTTGGTCAGTGCACAGTGGCCGAACAGACAGCCCTCCACACTTCCATATGCCATCTCTACTGACAAAAGTAGGACCCAACAAGGAGGCAAGGGGAGACTGGACAGTGATAAAACATTGCTATCATACCACCCACTATGGGAGCACAACCTATTCCTGCTCCCAGAGAAGTCCTGAGGCACCAAGCCCAGAAGAATGAGACCCTAAATCTAGCTGCTTTTTCTTACATGCATCTTCAAACCATTGGAGAATTGTCATAACTGTGTTCCTACCAAAGGTTTTCTTTGGGTTTTAGGGTTTTGCTTTGTTTGTTTGCTTTTTAATTTATTTATTCCTCCCTGACACTATGCAGCTCATTAAACTCAAGTGTCGCAGGGTACAATTTTAATTAGCTCTTAGCTGTCTCTGATGAAAAAAAATACCTGCTGAAGTTGGCAGGGACTCTTTTGGCCCTGAACAGGCTGAATCCCAGAGTAATTGATGTTGGAAATCGGTACATGCTTATTTTCATCCCCTTTTCTCCCTTTCTAACAAGGATTTTCCTCTCCTTAGGTACATTATAAGCCAGTCTGCTGGGGATGGGGGGGGGCACTACCACAACCAGGAACATCAGAAACATGGGTCAAACCCCCAGCCAGCCTCACTGGGGGTTGGATGCAAAGGTATTTGTGAATACACCCTCACTGCCACAGTGCTCCACAATAGAGCCTTAATGTTCTTCCTAACCCTAAAACTCACTCCCAACCTTTATCTTCCCACCTGCTATTTAAGCCAATTCCTTCTCAACCCAAACACCATGGAGGATTCCCAGAGCCACCCCTGAGCCAGACCTGAAGCACATGACAGAAGATGCAGATGCAAACTGGAGGCAACAACAACCAGAGGTGGCTTCAGGATTTAACAGGAAGATTTCATTCCGCACGTGCTCAAAGCAGCACTACTGCACTCCAGAAATGCACACAAGGGCAGACTTCCTCATTTAGCAAATATAGACATCTTATCCATTATGAAATAAAAACATGGAAGAGGACACTGAGAAAAGCAAACATAATCTATCTGCTTCCTTCTAAACATAACAAGCCCTCATTCTGTGATAGAGAGTGGCTGCCACAGCCACACCAGCAAACAGGAAAATCACCAGGGAAACATCCTTAAACCTGCACCTTTATAAATAACATCTAGCTCATTAACATAGGACAGGATAAAGCACTAGGAGCCTTTCACTTAATCCTTATTTACTATGGATGTAAAATTTGGGTCTTACAGTATGAAGATCCTCCATTCTTAGGAGCATTCCTCTTTTTCTGTACACACACAGCACACATGCTGTGCAATGCGGCCAGCTACATTAAAGAGGGTAAGTTGACAGTATATGGGGCACCTATAGCCCCAGTCTGGGAGTAAAAAAAAAGGGGGTTGTGCAGGTCTCTCACTCCTTTCTCTCCTATAGAGCAAATAGACAGCAGAGGTCCAAGCAGCTCCAGAAAACTGTCTGCCCTGACTGCTCCCCGCTCAGCAAGTATCTCTTTTCTCCCATCCCCTCTCACCATGAAGCAGAAAACTTCCATTGTTACCCTGAAATTAGCAGTGCTGAAAAAGCAAGCAACCTTTCACGTTGGGCAGTCTGCTGCTATTTGTGCCCTGCCATGAGGCTCAGCCTACTTTCACCTGATCCCTCACAAAGGCTGTGCACTGACTTAAACTACATGCCGAAATGGGAACGCTTTGGAATAAATCTTGCTGAAAACTAACAAAAAGATCAGAGAACTCAAGGAATGACCAAGGAGCATGCTCTGCTGGGACACTGCAGTCCAGTATTTAGAGCAGCACAATGCCCCATGAGCATCCCCCAGAGCGGGGCTGGGCCATGCTGCCTCGTACCAGGGCTGGAGCTGCTTTCCCACAAGCACTGTGTGCTGTACCCACAGACAGCAAGCAGTGTCCCTGTCTTACAGAGGAGACAGATGTCACACGAGGAGATGAGTGAAAATGTTGTCATCAGTTTGCTGGCAATAACAAAGCAAAAATCAATGTTGTACTATTCCCTTCCACACTGAAATGTATCGTGCAGTTCTCGCAGCCTGTGTTCTCCCATTTCTGCTTGTTCCCTGTGAGCGACAATTACCACACCATTATCCCATTGGCTGAATGGCAGCCTTCAGAAACTCAGCAGCCAAGCAGGCTGCAGGGCACAAATCTTTCCACTTTGTCCTTTAGTTCTGAACAAAGGAGCAGTGACACAAAAGAAAAGCAGCACCAGGTGCTTGAGCAGCTCCCCAAACCCAGCTGGTGTTGCCTTAACCAAAGGGGACCAAGAAAGGTGCTAGTGAAACAGAGCTGTTCTGGTGTTGATTCGTGGCTGGTTCCATCTCCCAGGCTCCAAGCTCTACTCTGCACCGTCCAGAAAGAAGGAAAGGAAAATCTGCTCCCACAAACAACAGATGGCTTTCGATTTTTCCCAGGTGCTAAGCACACACGGATCCCATTAAAGTCTGCTCAAACTGTATGGAGGGCAGAGCTAGACCATAAATCCCTGCTCCGAGGTTCCTTCACATCCAGCTTAGTTACGCCTTGGTTTATTTTGTTGCAATATTGAATATTCTCCTGACCGTTCAGCTGCCATTAACATGCATGCACAGAAAGGCACACAATTTAACAGAGCAGCAAAATGCCTTAAAAATCTAGCACAGGAAGCAAAAAAAAATACCACTTGCAAGTATTAAACAGAAGAAGTATTTGCTACAATAGCAGCATTCTTACAATACTCAGAGTACCTGGACAGCTGCACTCCATGGCATTTATGAGGGCACATCCAACAGCTGAAGGACTAAATCAGCCATAGTCAAGTGTTTGCTAATTGCCATTGTCCAAAACAAGGCCATGTCTCTTGTGGGACCCCAAAAAAACACCCTCATGTGGCACATGCACAGGCAAACCTGGGCTGGCTTCAGAGTTTTGACTCAAATGAAGTCAAACTCCTTTTCAAGACATTCTATAGCAGAAGGAAGCAATCAGCTTTTGATTAAAACAAGACAAACTGAGATTGGGCTTTGAAGCTGAGAACCTCAGCACTTTTCTAAGCTGCTCAAGCATCCCAGCATAGAACTTATCTTAACATGTGGGCAAGTCTCTCAAAGCAGCTCCGTGAACTTAGAGTGCAAATCTGATTGGAAGCTCTTTGGAAAACGGCCTCTCATGTCATTGAACCAAAGGGAAAAAAGGAAAAAAAGAGAAACCAAGACAAGCACAAATTAAAGATTTTTTTTCAGGTCTGAAGTAAACAAGATAACTGCCCACTCAGGCACTCATCCACTTGTCTGTGGTTGCTACTGATACCTGCCACTGCTTTGTAGATACACAGAGCTTTATAAGATTTGAGTTCTCAGCAAGACACGCAGAAACAATGAGACCATACCAAAATATTTGCTTCTCTCCTACCAACCAGCTCTCTCCTTCCTATCACACCCCAGCTTGGCTTGCAGCAGGGAGCACACAGCCCCCCCCCCATACACCGTGTGAGGTTGCACTGCTCCTCCTACTCCTAAATTACTTGGTACATGAAAGACATCAACCAAGGCCAAAGCCACCTGACACAACACCTGTGGAAATGAAGACATCTTTGCAGCACCCTCATGGCTCTCATCAGACATTGGCATGACCATCTACAGGTGCCTTTGTTTGCTGCTGCTTTCCAAACATGAAGTGATTGGCAATCCCAGAGCAAAGTTTACACTAATTCAGTAATCACACTGTATTTATTGAAAAGCTTATAATCCCGCAAGCAAAGACATTCAAGAGGCTTAAGGAAGGGAAAAGCTGCTGACAGGAGGGCATGCAAAGAGTCACTCATAATGGCATCTTAAGTGGGTCTGTAATCAACAAGATACACATGGCACAGGGAGCCAGATTAAATACAGCCGTCTTGCTAAAATGGTTTGAACTGTGATGTGGGCATGGAAATGAGGAAGGCAAATAAAAGCTTGTTAAAAGAGGGGGGATAAAGAGGGAGACAGGTCTGCGTAATGACTTTATTCGGGTCGCCAATGAGCATTTCAAGGCTGAAAGTCAAGCTGTCTGTTTCCTGGAGGTTCCTCAACTGTTTCAACTAAATAGGAATTTTCTCATCATCTGCTGACATGGATCTGATTCTCTCCCTGCAGTTCATAGGCACTATGTAAGCTTTCATGGGCATGAGTGCCTGTGCCTAAGCACACATTTATACAAGCATATCCATTCACTCTTGGCAAATTCAACAGTTATTCCAGCTCCCAAAAAGAGTATTTTGGCCACAAAGTAGCTACAGACCATGCCCTGGCCATGTATCTTTTCCCACTCTGTCAGGTCAAGGGGCCTTTCATTTAATACTATGAAATCACAAGATATCATCACCTCTAGAACTGACAAGAGAGAAGTCTAGCAGTCCATTTAACCTCTCTGTTTAAATGGCAAATCAATTTTTGTGATGTAGGCATCTGTCCCAGTAGGGACTAAACCAACACTCACCAAATTATTCCTCACAGATTACAGGAGCTATCAGATGGTAAAGACTTCTCTCCCAGTGACTCAGACTTTGTTTGAGTCACTGATGGAAAAATAAAAGCCTTCCCACTTCACCAGTCAAAAATGAAAAAATCATCCCCTTGTGAAGAACAGAGCATACAAAAAAACCTCTCTGCTGGTTCCCAGCGCACATACAGCGCCTATGAACAGGTGAGGAGTTGTAGAGCTGCACAGACACACTCATCATTCCTGAGGTTGTTCCCAGCATCCCAAAAATCTGTGACTACCAATGTGCTAAACATCACATGAGGGGTTTATTTAGATTCACAGAGCTCAGCATAGAGCTGAATTGGGTTCTTGCTGCACCTGGAGGGTAAAACTGAATGAATATCTTTTACTGTTCTGAGGGAATGGGCCACTTTGCCTCTCTCCTATTGTCTGCACATTCATGTGCCTTACTTGTAATACTCTGGGGGAAGAGAGCACCTACAGATGGCGGATGAGCTGAGATGAAGTAGTGCTCGTTTGTCAAAGCCTTAAGCAGCAAAATCTATTCCCCTTCCCTAGGGAAAAAGACCCAGAGCAAAGCAGTAAATTGCTCAAGGTCACAGAGCAACCAATTACCCTTAATACACCTGATGATTCAGTGAAGCCCAGAGACGATGGCACTCTATTGGACTGCACACAACATGACAGTCACCCTTACATCACTATATTCTCCGCAACACCACTTCTCCACCTCATAATCCTCAATGCATTTATCTTTACAGCATTCGCATGGAACAAGAGAATGTTGTAAGTTGTCATCCTTGTGTTGAAGACAAATAACAAACGGAGGCTAAGAACTGGATTCAGCCCTACAAGTTTCCACATCTCATGTTTCTTACAGACAACACATCCCCAGAGATACGGAACCAGCCAGGAACAGCCCCTGGGCACAAAATCACTGTTGGGGCTGAGCTTTGCCTTGCTGCTTTATTCAAAGTCAGAAGGAACTTGGTGAAAAGAAGAGAATTAAACCAACTTTTCTAATGGATTAACTAGATGATCTTTGAAGTCCCTTCCAACCCAAGCTATTCTATGATTCAATACAGCTGTTATAACCTTAATGTAATAGTGACAACTAGTGTACTCACATCTCCTGACAGCACAGGATGCACTAATGGAACCTGGATCCAGCTTGAGCCTTCATTAACTCATAAAATCAAATACTTTCTGCTGTTAAGTCTTGTGTTACACTAGTGCACCACCGCACACAGCCACATGGGAGGAGTGGGATTTCCTGGATCTGGTTTTATAGTCTTAGGTGATATGAATTTTGCTCAAGGACCATCCTGCCTGCAGACAGCACACAGAGCAGAGCACAGTGCAGCACACCAACCCTGACTTACCCAGCAAACCTGTGCTGAATCGTAAGTTTCATTGTCAGGTGGGCCCAGTAGAAACCATTCAGCAGTGCCATAACTGCTGAGCCACACTCCACAACTTGTCATCCTGCACACACTGCACTTTGCAGAGCTAGTTCCTCATGCTTTCTTTTCCCTCAGTTTAAGCTTTTCCAATTGATTTCGTAATAGAAACGTTGATACCAGCAAACACAGCTCAAGAAAACATCTGGGAACAGGACTTCATTAGTAGGCAAATAACAAGCATGGACAAGAGCTGAAACACATCCCTTCAGTGTCTAAAAGTGACCAGCCTGTCACTGGAAAGGCACAGCATGTTTTCACCACCCCTTGAAAGAACATGTTATAGCCTCACTTCAAATGCCAAGGGTGTCAATCAAATGAGGAAATTACAATAAATCAACCAACCCTGAAAATCTGCACATCCCCAAAACCTCCTTCTTAGGCTTCTTTTTCCTTTCCCAGATGCTAGATTTACAGAGGAAAAGAATGTACTGATGCTCTCAACACTGGATGTGAAACACTTCCCCCTCCAGTGGAGAGATTCAGGATTGCTTAATTTCTTTTATATGTGTGTCATGCACCGTCTCCCTCTAATTAAGCTCAACCAACATATTTGTTATTCCTGAGAAGATCTGAACCTCACCTGTGTCATATGAAGGAGCCACAAGGTGAGTAGAACATCCAAATACTGAAGGGCAAAGTGGTCAGAAGATTATTTCACATATGAGAAAGACCAGCTAAACAACCTAAGGACTTAATCACATCTTCACTACAGTATATGAACCAACCAGTGCTCTGTGATCTGCGCTAGAACATGAGAATAAGACATTTGCCCACGTTCAAACTGACAGCTGAGCACATCCATTCAAAACATTCTGAAACAGCTACCAAATTCTTCAGTTCTACTTTTCCCCCCTAAGCCTTTTGCTTCAGGAACTGAAATGCAGGTATCAAAATACTTCAGCAGACCACTGTTCTCCTGCAGTGTCTCTACCTAACATAAGTGCTGTGGGCTTCAGGAATCTTTGTTGATGTTCATTCCCAAGCAAACAATCAGCCCCAATACTTAAAATTGCTCAATCCTTATACTGAAGCTCCAAAGAGTATGCTCAAAGTGGTGAGAAATTAGATGAGAGCTAATCTTACAGTGACTCCTTCCTGAAATCATCCCTAGTTTCAACTGAAATGACAAGAACCTTTCTGGAAGGTACCAGCACCACCTGCCACATTAAAAATGGCTCAGGCCTTCAGTGGAATCTATGGAAATAAAATTGTGGCTGATGTTAAATGCATAAGCTCCTCTGGGGTTCCACCACAATGAATAAATGCATCAGTCCTAAGAGGGCTCTAAGAAACATGGATCTAAGCCTACACACAGGTGTTTGTCTATCACTTCCAGAGAAATATTCCAAAACCTTTGCCCCTGCGCCACTGTTTTGAGCTCTAAAGGTTACTGGGGGCCTCTACTTATTGTTATACCCATGTCCCTGGTATATGGCACCAGCATCAAGTGCTTTGCCTATCAATTATCCCCTAGAGGTTCCTATGTAAATACATTCTCCACTGCAGAACAGTCACAAGCACCTCCCTCACTGATTATTCCTGTTGATAGCCTTCCTGGCAGTTGGTAGCATCCTGATTACTGTCAGAACAACTGGTATGTCAACAGAGGATTTATTATGGCTTCAGGTGGGAACATAAGATGAACCGTTACTTGGGATCTGCTTATCATATGGTTTGACTAAATTCAACCTGGCAACCCACAGAGGAAAGGCTCAGTATCTCATTACTAGTGCCTTGAGCTAACAAGGTCCGCTGCTCCTCAATAAAATAATGAGCCTTTTCAGTTTACTTTAAATCAACATTAAGTGCACTTTAAAGTTTTCTAAGTTCTTTTCATGGTGGCCAGATCTGACTTAAAAATAAATAAAAAAATAAAAATAAAAATCAGACTAGCACTACACGGGCAAAAATAGGACTCAACACAGGATTGAACACTCCCCTGTTCATTGAAGAGAAGCTGGACTAGACGATCTCTGTGGGTCTCTTTCAACTCAAACAATTCTATGATAAAAGCTCAAATGACCTTACAGAAGCTCAGAAGAGTAACCATCACTGAGTTCAGTAAAGGATTAGAAAACACAGGGCTCTCCATGGATCAGTCATCCCTACAAAACAAGAGGACAACAGTATCCCTTCCTACTAGGACATGGTCCATTTCCAACTGCTGTCTACCCCAGCGATCCCTGGGGAAATTGGTCTATTTCCCCTATGATCCATGCAGTGCCAGAAGCCCATGTCATCTCTCCTAGGAATCACAAGAAGGATGTGATGCCCCAGAAGAAGCAAAAGCCAAAACTGCAGGAGTCAGCAGCTTAAGCTGGACTTTCTTCACCCCAAGAAACCATTTGGACTGCAGACTATCCACTGCCCAGCACCAATCCATGTTTAGACACACAGGAGAGTGCAGGCTAGAACATGACTGAGTCCCTGACCAAAAGGCACAGTGTGACCACCTGGACACTGAACAAAATCCCACTCTCCCATATGCTACTGTAGGAGAGCCTAAATGCCTACCCACTGATCACAATATGCTCTGCAAAGAAGTCATCTGTGGCCACATCTTTGAGCTTTGTGCCTGGTGCAAGTCTCTATATGGCCCCGCTGTTATTTCACTGTGGATTTTGCATTCAGCATAGCCTTTAAGCAGAGGTGCTCTGTGCAATCCGCCCTTTGCTTGTGCAAACTAGTAGAACATCTGTGCACTTGACATTTGGTGCAGCATTATGACCAGATTCCCCATTCTCAGCGACAAAGTCCAAAGGGCAATTGATGCAGGCGAGGTGCAGGAAGTGCTATTCCAATACGTTAAACCTTTCAACTGCCAAAATGGGTTCTGCTGAGTAAAATGATTGCAAAATTGAGCTAAATTAGTGAACAGGTAGAAGAATGAACTGATGTCCCTGCCGCCCACATCTTCACCTTCAAAAAAATTCTCCTAGCTGAGTCAGAAAAATCAATCAATTCATCCAGATTAACAATATCTCTCTGAAATAACCTGGATGGCCCAAGTGCCCTGCGTACTACAGGTGAGGGCATCCAGAGAAGACAGCACCTGGTGAGACATCACCACTGTATGGCTCTAAAAACAAGGAATGCTAAAGTTGTTTGTGTTTATTTCTCTTCCTCCTAATGCTTTCCTTGCCTTATTTGCTCCATTTCAATTCTCAGTGTGATTTTCCCATTGCTGACAGCACGCAAAAAACTAAGGCTGCTACTGGGGAAGAGGAGGGAAATCAAACAGCTTCCTTTTAGCTTCATGCATCACTGCTGAACACTATATTTAAAAAAATAAATAAATAACCAACCCACAGAACCCCGCTAGCTTTGGTATTGATACATGCAGCAGAAGAGAAGCCAGCCTACCCTCCCACACCTCCACGGCAGTGATGAGCTTGGATGAGCAGGCCTATCATTCTGCCTCCAACACCAGCTGAACCTCTGGAGTTTGCAACCAGCTGAGAGTACTGGCTTTCTTCTCCTGCTATTTCTGTGTTTCCTCTTTCTCTTCATTCTCCAGGACTATTTAAAGAAGGAAATGCAAAACTGTGGTGTACAATCTCGCTGATTAATCCTTTACTGCTCATTTGGATCAGTTTACTACTCCACTTTTCCTCCATGGTTACCACAACTCAGAGTCAATCATCCACAGAGCCAATTAACAGAAGAAGGTCAAATCTTATGATCTTTTATTATAGAATGTAAGAAAGGTCAGAGGACAACAGAGAGGCAATACCAGAATCTTCCATCTTCCACCTAAAGCATGTAAAAGGACTCTGCTCTGACATCTACTTTGCCACTGTCCCCCTCACCTCAACATATTCCCTACAAAGAGTGCATATTAATACTTTGATGTATTGCTATCAAAGCCTCTGAACACAAAACAGAACCATTCTAGCATAAATCAAGAGCTGTCTTCTATTAAACAAAGCAGCAAAGAAACATGCCACTGATTTTAACATAAGCTGGGACACCTGAGAAAGGCAAGAGCCACCATGCAATGGAGACGGAGAACACAGCATCCTCTTGCTTAAGATGTGCAAAGACACAAGAGGTCGGAGTCTACCTTTTTCTGTTCATTAAAGATTGAGTTGGGAAGGAAGACTGGAGTTAACTCCAAGATGCCAATGGTTAGTCCAGGGGCTGCCCAGCTGAATGGGCACCAAGGACAGCCTTTAGAGGAAGAGTAAAAGGGGAAAAATTATAAAGCACAGCACCAATTCCAGCCTGCAGCAAAATGATGATGGCGACAAAGCTCTTAGCAAGCTCTTTCTCCTGGCATGGAATAGACACAGGGTCCCCACCCCCCGGGAAAAAAGGGAATAAAATCATCCAGAAATTGAGGAGCAAATGGTGAACACACTCCTTCCTTTCTTTGGGAAGCCGGTGATTGCAGCTTTAGGCTACGGAATTCAAACTGGCTGTTAAAGAAAAAGGCAGTAATGGCGAGATGACAGTTTGCCATAGTTTACAAAGCCTGCAGGGATGATGATGTTTTGTGTTAGGTGATGCACAAGAACAAGGAGACAATGACAGAAACAGAAGAAATATCACCCACTTCTTCAGCTATCCTGAAGCTCCAGTGCAAGAGTCAAAGCAATTATTTCCACAGCTTCACAAACCTTTGCACCTCTCTGTTAATGTGTCAGACTTTGTTACGTTAATTGTACCTTATTCTGCCCCAAGGAGCAAAAAAAAAAGTCATTTGTTTAGAGAACAAACAAGGGTACACTTATTTTCCTCTTTCACTCTCCATCCTTCTGTTCTTCTTCCTGTATTTTATTCTCTGATCAGATGTGCTCCTGCAGCGACATCTTCTATTCCATATGCCCTCCTCCCTCCCAGAGACCCCACAGCAGCAGGGCAATATCCATTATCTTCATGAGTGCCCTGTAGTTTTACAGCAGATGATGCCACAACGTGTCATAAAAAGAGAATCAAAACCTCCTCTCCATCACAGGGAAACAGGACAGCTAACAGACCTGCCCAAGGATGCTCAAGACACAGATACTCTCTATGGGATATTTCTCATGACCGTGGTCTGAGCCATCCTCCTCATCCTGCTCCTCATCCTTCCCTCAGACAAAAGTCTTTCTCACAACACCAGCTGTAACACTCAAGCTCTGCAGGTGTGAACACTCAGGCAAGAGCACATTTTACACTCTACTCCACATTTGCAGCTGTACCAGCCATCCCTCTGCAAGCACTGTGTTCAGACATGCTGCTCTAGATATACTCTGCTGCAGTGACATGAGGGGCGAGCACAGCACTGCCAGGTGATGTACAGAGCAAACTGCCGCAACATGAAGTGCAAACAGCTTGAAGGAGTTGCTCAATCAACAGCTCCAGGCTGAGAATCACAGAGCGAATAAAGTTTGCCACAATATGTGAGCACTGAACAAATACATGAATTTGCCAATTCTTTGTCAGGGAAAAAAGTAAAACAAAAAAGAAAGGAAAATGCACAGAATGAATTGTGTGATCATTATTTTGTCCCTTTTCCATCCCACATCTTCTCTCCTCTCCCCTGTTGAGATGTGTAATTTGTGGGTGTGTTCCCTCCAACCTTCCAGAGCTCTCCCAGACTTCTGAAATAAGTTTCTTGCTGAACCTCTACGGCAGGATTACACTGAGACTGAACTGAGCCATCTGGCTCCTAACAGAAAATTATTTCTTTTATGGTTCGTGGGTTGCCAAATCAAGATTATTCAGGCACAACAGCATTTAGGGGTTTGCTATTTTTAGCAGGATAGCAAAGAAGCTACTATTAAAACAAACAAACACGAGAAACAACTGAAACCCAGTTGCAAACTTCAAGGCAGATGGAGACGTTCCACCATGAGGAACAGTTCATGCTCAGAAGTTCTGGAGGTGCTGCTCATCTGTCACATGGCAAGGACCACAACACTCATGATCTGCTTCTCTGCTGAAGGGGAGAGGAAGATGCATGCAACACAATCACATACCATTCTGACAGCATATTGAGCCTTGGATAGGATTATGGTGGTTCGCAGAGGCTCTTGCTTGTGAACAGGCATTTCTTTAAGTGCAAAACGTACCATCCACTGAGGGTTTATAATGAAGACGCAAAGACATTTGCACACACATGCAGGAACCCCTGGGGACAGATCTCAGCTCTGTCACTACACGTAAGACTGGCAAATACAGAATCAAACCAGAACCTGGCTCAGAGAGGCCACAGCTCTCAGCTACTCTGCAGAAGAAACTTGCAGGCAGGCATGCTCAACCCATTTTGAAAGAGCACAACACAAATCAGCTCTTCAAACATAAGGATGCCTCCACACTAATGTCTGCAGGCTGTAAGTTGTGCCGAATACTACCAGCAAAACCTTCACGCAGCACCATGGCTTGAAAACCTTCAGCACAGATCAAGGATGGCAAAAATATTTAATAGAATTCAAAATGCTGCACCAGCATTTGGAGAAGCAGCGACTTTCTTACAGCTCTGTGAAAATACTCATGGTTAGTCAAGCTCATACACTTCAATTAGCCCTTTTTTTTTTTGTTCCTTAATGACTAATATGCAGTAATTAATGAGTTCCACTCCATGTATTTCCTCCTTCCACTCTCATTATTATTATTTATACGTTATGCCCATTAAAACCAACTAACTGCTTGTAAAGCGCTTCCCTTCCTCAACTGATAGGTGAAAAGTGATAAAATATAAATATGTATCAGCCCCTCAATCAAACCAGAGATGATAGGGATGCTCACAGCCAAAAAACAGGCCATGTTTCAGATGGGGGTTATTGGCTGCTTGGCAAACCAGAAGATCACAGCCGTCATGTCATGTGCATGTGTAACGTACCATACAAAGGAATTGCACATTGTTCTACAGCTTTTCCTCATGCATCTTGCCTGCAGGAGGGAGAAGGCCAGGAAGGAGTTGCAGCGCTGCACAGAGGGAGTGGGTGCTGCTACTGCTACCTCAAGGCTGGCCCAGCAGCTGCCTGCCTGCCGCATGCTCCATGCATCCATCCATGCCCACTGCCAGCCTGAGCTAATGCATGCCAGTAAGCACTAGGCTGCTGGGTACTGAAGAGCAATGCTGAGCATCTATAACCTGCTCTGTAGCAGCACTGACTCAGTGCACTCTAAATTACAGGCAGCGGAACTCCTAATTTATATTTCCAAACAGGAAATTTATCCCTTCACTTCACCTCCACCATGGAAATGAGATGGACAAAAGAAGAATGAGGAGCCTACATCCTAAAGTGAAGTAGTGGGGATGGATTAATTAACATGGGGCAAAATAGATTTGGAATAGCAAATGCCAAGACCTTCACTGCAGCAAGCCACCCTAAAGGAACAGGACTGTGTTAGCAGCAGATGGTGCCCTGGATTTACAAGGATGCCCTATAGAACATCACCACAAACACCCATGGGAATCAACTTAAAGTCCTGACTTGAAGCTCAAACCTTGACAGCCTAGAAACCACACTTGGTCAGGTCAGTGAATACAATCCAAAGAGCATTGCCTGGTTCGTGAAAACAAATCCATCCTTTTAACATTCTTGAAACAAACCATTTCTTGTTCTTAATTTTTGTTTAGTTCATGTTTCAAATGTGGCCATAATTCAAGCACCATCTTCTCTCTTCAATGGGTACACTCTCAGCAGCAGCTCCACTGTGCCCAGATCCCTGCCTGGAACCAGTGAATTTGGGAAGCAAAACAGGTACAACATGTCCTTTAAGGGTATCATTTCCCTTCCCCCTAATAATGATAACTAAGTCCCTGGTGCTCAGGATAAGGCTGTCATCTAGTGGCAAGCGGGAAGCCTGCAATTAATTTTCTCCATCAACACAGGAGAACCAAACCCTGTGAAAGTCTGCAAGTTCTCTGCCATCCCCACTCCTCTCCTCTCCCGGCTGACCTGCATCAGGGAAAGACAATAAGGTCTTTTTGCATAACTTTTGCAGAGAAAATTGATCTTCTAATAATCTGGTCTAGTAGGTTCATCTCTTGAAACCAAGAGGCACTTCTCCTTAGGCTGAGGACAAAGACAGATGCAATCCTTTAGGTTTCCCTATGGAGATGCCAGAGGCATCTTTAAGCTGTTCTGAATAGCCCCACTGCAGCGGGACAACAGTCCTGAGCATTCTAGCTCAATTATTTGCAGGACAGCCTGAATGAAGGGCAGAAATCAGATGTTTTTTCTCGTTCCAGCACAGGCTCGCTCCACAGACATTACTCACATCATTATAGCAGCATCTGGTTCTGCACCTTAGCACAGTAACAACTCCTCACTTACCTTGGATGCCAGTAAGACAGCAAAAGCATTCTAAGCAAGTCCCTGTGCCTCCCAGTTCACACCAACTGCTTTGTGGCTGCCAGCCTGGTTACTTCACAGCACTCTTCCTTGATAGCGTGCTTTACTAGTAGCAAGCCTGTTATTTTCCAGCCCCTTGCACAGGTAAATTGACTCTGCCTTCAGTACAAGGACAAGAAGCATGGTTCAGCAGCCCTATTTTGTAGTCACATACATCTAGAAGCACCCCTGAAATCATCCCTCTTACCCTTCCAGGTCATACAGTGTTTATATTGTAACATCAGGAGTCAGCAGGTGCTGGGAATAAAGCATACTTCTGGATATCACACATCTGGTTTTATTAGTACTATTACTAAACTTATAAGCTCCAAAGCACATCTATGAGACCCAGGATCAGCCCAGAGATCTAACTCTGGCCTTGGAAGGAAGGAGAAGACCTGGCCTGAGAATACAGAGGGAAGAACTCAAAGGATGAACAATGCATTCAGAGCCTGGAGGGTCAAAATCTGCTGAGGAAGTGCTGGAGAAGGCGGCTCCACCAAAGCACGCTGATCTCACAGAGATGAGCACCAAGGCCCTGCACTGCCAAAAGCTCCTTTCAGTACTTTCAAAGAGCGGAATTTCATTTTGCAAAGGCAGAAGCAGCTTCATCTGACTTGCCAGTCACACAGGATGGGGCTCGTGCTTCCCACAGAGGTGAAGGAGTGGATGAGAAGAACCTGCAGTGGGAGCATTAGTTACATGCTGAGTACTTAGAGACCTCCAAGGTGGGATGCAGATGGATTTGGGAGCAAGAGCACCCAATGGTATCCAAGCTATCCAAGAGCTGACGAGGACTCTGCAGATGCTAACAGGAAAATGTGAATCTTCCTGAAAGGAAGAGGCCATCTGCTTTGTGAATATAATAACCTTTCTCTGTTTCATCACTGTCATTCAGAGCAGGGCTTATGATAGGAGTAAGGCAAACACCCAGGTGAAGTTGCAAGAAGACACTCCAAGTAGCTCCATATTCATGGGAATAGGCCACTCAGCACCTGGGGGAAATTTCCAAGAAATGGGAGGGATCTGGCATAGACCTGAGATTTTCTGTATATAATTGTTGTGACCAGCTGCTACATCTCCTTGTACACACCAGAGAAGGGGTTAACAGTGACCCCACAGCAACCTGAAGGAGAGGTTTGTTAAGAACAGTAGCAGCCTCCATAGAAATAAACTCCACTGAAACAGACGGATGGGCAGAGAAATGAAACCATCTCCCCACTTCTCAGGAGCTACATCCTCCCTGCAATCTGAATTCATTTCATTCCTCTGACCCTGGTACCCCATCCCCCATCACTGGGGCTTTGCTCACATCCCACCAGGCTTCTGGAGGCAACTCAGGATTGAGTGCCACCTTCACTTTGCCTTACAGAGCAAATAATGTGACACGTGGGAGCTCCAACCTGTCCTCCCCCCCTTCAAAGATGCAGATCTCCTTGTGTTTGGGTCCAACAGATGCTGGCAGCAGTCAGCTGATGTTTCTGAACCTCTGCAGTGATTGCATCGGGCAAAGAAAGCTCTGAGGCATGCACAACCAACAGCTCACACAGTCAGCACAGACACGCATCACAAAGTCATACATTTCTAAGGCTGGTCAACATTTTTCCAGCATCACATTTGACAGATAATTGTCCTTCTGACCCTTTTACTCAAAAGGATCTCTCCCATCCGTGAGTAAGAGGTCGTGATTTCATTGAAAAGAAATCAAACTGGCATTCAGGTTCATGAGAGAAATGAAAAGAGAAGTGCACCACTTCTGCAGAAAACATCAACCAAGACATATTTCCACCCATCTTCCACTGCCATTCTCTATTGGAAAAGAGAATTTCCATCCAGCTCTAGTCGTTTTGTCCCTGTCAGGTCAAATTGAATCAGCTCAATGAGCGCTGCTTTTATTTGTGGACACATATGAAATGGATAAATCAGGCTACACATCAATGGAAAAATCCCAATCAAGGGGGCATCTAAGAAGAAAAGTGTACATTACACAGAGCAGCAGCATGTGACTACATTGGCAGCTTTCCTGCAAGAACAAGAGGTGTTTCTGCACTGAAGCAGGTCAGTTCACAGGCCTCAGTGAGGAGCTCTGCAGCTCCATGCACAGAAACAACAAGCGGCCACACAGAGTGATAGCACAAAATCCAGGTTTACTCAGCCACCCCAAAGCACAGCCACAGCTGAATTAGGCCCTGATCTCCCTGCAGCTCACAGAAGAGGAGCATTCCAACCTCAGGGCTCAGATCTCAGCAAGAGCAAAGAGGATGTTTGCTTCTGTTGCGTTCTCACTCTCCTTCAGTAAAGCAGGGGGGAACCACAGCACAGTGCACAGGAGGGCTGTATGGTCCTTAACGCCTTAAGACATCCTCCCAGGGACCTATATGCACATGCAATATCTGTAACAGGACTAGGACTTGTTAAGAGGCTGTTAGGGAGTGTCCTGAGCACACCTGACACTTCCATACCCAAGCAACAGTTCCCACAGTTACTCCAGCACAGGCTGGAATCCAGCAGATTAGAGTAACTCAACAGCATCCAACATGATGAAGTGAGAACCTTAGCAAGAAAACTAAATCTCAGCATTTCAAATAGCAGATTTCTATCTGCTTTCCTGCTCCCTGAAGCAGAAAAACCACGTTAGGAGCCCAGTGCTCCATCTGCACAGTGCGTGGCAGTCACTAGCTGGCACAAGGCTGGCATTCCCTCTGCAGCACATAAAAACAAATATGAGGTGCTTCTGCAACTTCATAAAGAAGGAGTTCTCAAGCCATTCCAGTTATCACCCAACCAGACAGACCCCGAGTCCACTGTGCTCTGGCACATCACCTCCTGTGTGCACTCCCAGCACTAAAAGCATAAACACATTTCCTAACCCAATGTGACTTCAGAGGACCGAGCTGCGTGCTATTTCTGGAAACATGCCCTGAGCAACACTTTCATTAATCTACAGCTGTTTGAGCAAATTATTAAGGCTACAAAGCTACAGATCTTTTCCCTTTAAATCAGACGTAATTGTAAGTGAATATTTCTTGTGGGCTTTAAAAATCTGCTCCTGGAGCAGGAAATGGGTAACAGCCACTCCAAATACAATTTTATGGATGGATTTTTAAACATGAGTAAACAATGCAGACACCCTACATGCAACATAACTGGAGCATCAGCTTTAGATGCTCATAGGATGGTCTTTGTGCTTTGCGTGTAATAAATGGCCACTGCAACAGATTCCAGCCAGCTCCCACCAGGCTCACTCCAGAGCCTTCCCTTGGACCAAATGTGCCCATGCTTACCCCCATGAGATGATGCACTGAACACACAACAGCCCTTATGTTGTGGAGTTGTGTCAGACACTATGTTTTTCTACAGCAGATAAATTTCCTTGGGGCAAAAATCATACCTATATTTTTTACATAGCACTTGGCACAACAGAGACTTTATTTGTTCAAAATTTCTGGGTGTTGTGACTACAGAAAGAACCATATTAACACAAAGACCGCAGAGCTACTAAGTGAAACCTGGGAAACCCATGAACTGGCCCCAAAAGCCAAGCACAGCTCCTGGAAAATGACCATCCTGATTTTCTACAATTCTCTAATCCTGAAGCATCCTGAGCCAACCCAACCTTAACAACTGACTACCAGAGCCTTCTCGTGGTCAGCCTTGTACCACCTGCTGGAGCAGGTGAGAGAGAGCCTGCTCTGAAGCAGGGATGCTCCAAAAGTTTAAGGATGGGAATCTACACCAGGTCTATTCTGAGGATCTTTCAGTCCTTGCACCTCTGCTACACGCACCAGCCAAGTCTCACTGACTTATACTGCTTGTTTCACTCCCTCCCTTCCACCCTCCCACCTCCCAGCCCTCATCTCTCTCCCTTTCCCTGCTACACTCCCAACTCTTGCCTGTCCAGGGTGACTTTAATCTCTGAGATGCGATGTCACACGTAGGCAGTAATCCCTGCTCTCCCATATCCAGTGCTGTGGGTGTAATCCTTCTTTTCACATTTCAAAGGAGCTGCAATCTCCCTCCTGCACCCCCCTGCCTTTCCCCCTCCTCCCATGGTCACACAGCCATTTGTGTGAACACCAAAGGGCTCAGAGAGACTGGCACACCACCTTTGGATGGGTATGTGGGACGCTTACGCTTCCCAGTATGTTTGCTGCAGTTCACTGCAAACTCACAAACATGTTTGGCCAATGCTGTGCTCATTGTCAGCCTCTCCAGAATAAAGCTGAGGCTCCCCACAAGTTATACTGGCTCAAGAAGATGAACAGATCTGTGTTTTAAGCAGCAGCAGCAGCACCGCTCACATAGGGGCACCCACCAGAGCCTCACACAGCTCAGAACATGTCAGTAAAGGGATTTGCTGGGCACAACTCTCCCTGCTCTTTTGAAAGCCCAGCTGACTAATGAAAGATATTACATTCTCAGCAAGGGTTATGTGCTTTCTGTTTCCTATCTGATCCAACCGCTTGCTGTTTAACCAACTGGATAAAAAATATGCCAATGGAGACCTTGATCCAAGCTTCAGTGAATTTAGTGAAGTCATACCAGTAGAGATTTTGGCCAATAGCTAGCAAATATCTTAATAGCCCAGAAGAATAAGGAATTTATTCCGATTCCAGCTATGCTAGCTTAAATCCAGATTGTTTCCACTGGATTAATTTTGTAAAGCAGAGGAGGGGAAAATACTCTTGGTGCTTTCTACAGTCAGTTTCAATCATGCAAGTGAGAACGCATGTGCCTTCTCTCAAAGGATGGCATTCTCATAGCTCTACTAGTCCGACAGCATCCCCAGTAGCCACAACAAATCTGATTCCTCAAACTTTGCATGTTGCTAGAGCAGCCTGCATACATCATAGCTTGAATCATCTCTTGTACTGCTGAACATGTCCAATGGGATGCAAGGATGAGAGGGAACGGCCTCAAGTTGCACCAGGGAAGGCTCAGGTTGGATAATAGCTGGTGGAGTCACTGTCCCTAGAGGTGTTCAAGAACCATGGAGATATGGAACTGAGGGACATCATCAGTGGGCAAGGTGGGGGTGGGTTCCTTACCATCCTATTGAATTAGTTCTGGTTCCTGCAGATGGGGCTTTTGTTGCTACAGTGGTTGCATCAAGCCAAGATCTCATCCAAGTTCAAGATTTTTTTATAACTTACTTTTTTCCCCTACATAACTACAGACAGCAAGCAGCCAAACATTTTCCAAAGCCCTTGCTGAAGGAGTAAAAGCTCTCCTGACAAACAGGGCTCTCACACTTGATTAAGGACATTGTACAGCACCTGGATGCTCCAAATGAGCAAAACAAGCAGCAATTAGATACTAATTAAACCCTTTAAGACAAGAGAGAATGAAGACAGAAGCAGAATTTGCTCACAGGTACATACCACACAATAGGGAACCACGAATCCAACATCCTTAGATAGACTGGCTCTTTTCATTACTCCTCCCTCCTCTTAAAGGTTTCTCTGCAGCCCAGGTGGAACGCTCAGAATTTGTCATTATCCCAAATCTTCACCCTTAAGCTTTATACATTGCAAATCAGAGCCCCAAGCCTTTCAGCTAAGAATGTATTCACTGCTTTTTCCTTTTGAACACCAGCTAGGATTATTAGCACAGCTACCTTGTAACACCTGGGCCTGAATTCTTCTGTGTACCTGAGGAATGAAAGATCAACTCCAGGGCCCACACTTCTACCTTCAATGTCCTCCATTTTGCCCCTATATATGCCCCTCATCACCACAGTGATGGCTGCAATAAACTATAGTAAACAAAACTCAAAGCAACCTCCCAGACCCAGCGCTGTGAGGCTCAGGTACAATAATACCCGCAGCCTGCTCCTTCTCCCCATGGCTCCACACAACACTGCACTGTCTTTCTTCCATGGGAAAACCTTCATGGGCACACCATTTAAAAGCAACACTGCACCTGGTACCAGGCATGTCTTCCAGCTCACTCCCCGAGCAGGACCAGGAGGATACTCTAATGCATCCCTTCCCTGCAAGGTGGCCCATTGATAAAGACAATAGGATTAACAGTACTTCAGTGTCTGCCGGGCTTTCTAGAACCTTTGGTCTCCAGCTCAGGATTGCTCTCTGCTCAAGCCTTAATCTCTGCTTTCTAGGGACTCTCTGCTGGGAGAGAGGAGATTTAAGCAAGCACTTTTCTTGGTGAAGCAAATATTCCATTTACTTTCTTTCTGATAGAATTGGTATCTGCTAATGAGGTACCGTTGTTTCAAGACAAGTAGTGCCAGCTTCTTGAAAATGTTATTTTGATCCCTCCTGAGCCTGAACATGCAGCTCTGAAATTGCTCACAAGCCTAAACTGAATTTAGATTTGCCCATCTCAGAAAAAAAAAGAAAATGGGGTTGCCTTCCTTCCTCAGCGCATCAGCTTTTCCAAACCTAATTTCTCTCCCTGGTATATCTCTCACAAAGTCTGACACATCCTCTACACGTCCCTAATAGACAAGTCACTTTATATGTCCTAGGGAAACGTTCTTCCAATTTCCCAAAGTATAGTCATCAGCAACGATGTTCTCTAAAACACATCAGACAGGCACAACACACTGTCCGCAGCGCTTTTACAAACTACAGACTCGCTGGGGAATGGAGCTCCGAGCATTTCATTCCACCAGAACAGTTAGATCGCAACTAAGCAGCCCTAGCAGTATTACTAATATGATTAGTAAAGGGGTATTAACATTTAAAGTGGCCATTAGCACCACCTGTGTGGGAAAGAACCCAGGTAATAGCACAAGGAAGGTAAAAAGTGGTTGGGAAGAGATGACTCATGGCTAATATCAGACAACTCAAAGGAGAACTTGAGCATTGGAGAGCTGTAACCAGTTGTCAACTACCTCACATGACCATACAGCAAAGTAGATCTTGCCCCACGTGTGCCCAGCAGCCTTATGCACAGGGCTGTACTCCTGGAAGCACCATCCCTCCCCACTCTCCTGTAAAGCACCACACAACTTAAGGCCTAGAAGATTATTGTTTTTGAAATCTTAACACTCCCATGGCTACACTCAGGGACCTGTAGAAGTCCTGAGTGTTTCATTAACTCCCTTGCTTGTCCAAAGAGAAGCAAGAAGCAAAACAAGTCATGTCCCTGCTCACATTCTGTCTTGGCTATTATTTATTCAGATACAGGTTATCTGTTATATATTATTTATGTGTCATGAATATTTACTAGTAATGGGGAAGAAATAAATTACTCGCTGTCTGCATCTATCTGCTATGTTAAACCATCCCCATGCTCCTTGCAGTGAATGATTTCCCCACACTGGTGTGGCAATCCAGCAGTCCCCAGAGACATCATCAGCCTGTACTGCCTAATTGCCCTAACATGCAATCCCCAGATGGGGCCCTGTTTTTCCTGGAATCATTTCTAGGACTTTCTCATGAGGGTGCAGATCACAAGCACAACCCAAGTCCATTCATAGAATCATAGAGGTTGGAAGGGACCACTAAGACCACTAAGTCCAAACACCAACCCACCACTACCATGCCCAGTAACCAGGGCCACATCTCTATAGTTCTTTAACACCTCCAAATGATGGTGACCCCCCCCACCCCCCACCCCATGTAGCCAAAGCCAATGCCTCACCACTCTTTCTAAGAAGAATTTTTTTTCTAATATCCAACCTGAAACACTTCTAGACTTTCCTCATTTCCAACCTCTTTTGGCCAAAGGCCACTAGGAAAAGGCCAGTGATCTGAGCACAGAAAGTGATGATCACAGACTCTGCAGAAGATGGCACTCGTGTCATCCCCCAACCCCACCTCAGGCACACTGTAACTGCACCTCTGCATTAAGGCCCAGAGCTGACTCTCCCTCTACCAGGGAGAATATAGCAAACATTAGGAATTTATGGCTCTCCCCACAACACAACTGCAATTACAGTCTTGTGGTAGAAGCCACAACTCCCAAGACAAAAATTCCTGTTAATTAAAGCTCTCTTGATCCCCTAAAGCTATTGCATTCAGCTAAACATCACCCTTTAAGACCCTGAGCAATGCAGAGATTAACACTTTCCAATGGCTGAAATCCTGCTTGGCAGCCAGCAGCAAGCACCATGGCATCTGCACCATGCAAAGCTACTGCTTAAGGGCACGCATGCTGTTCTGCTTTATGAGAGCTTCTAAAGCTGCTGCATCTGAAGAGCACCTCAAAACCCAACTGTCAATTCAGAAGGAGCCATCAAAAACTGACCAGAAAGGAGAGCAAAGAGGTTTTACTTGATTAAAGCTGGCTTCATAATGGAAATTATCATGGTTCATATCAAACATCAATTAAGAAAGCAGGATGTGACTGCTGGCTTTGCTCTGAACATTTAGATTTGCAAATCCAAACAATGATGACTTGCTCAGTATGGAGTTAACTACTCAGTGCTGCCATACAATTTTATCCTTCATCTCACTCTTTGAGCCTCAACAGTCTTTAGTTTTTCCCAAACAGGCAACAGAAAATCTTGAAAACATTAACCAAATGCATAGAACCATTTCAAAACTGTCTGGCAACTAAAGAAGGAAGGAATACTTCTGTTGTTAAAATCCCTCCATTTTTAATGTCATCTCTTGATTTTGTAATGCTCCTGCCATGAGCTTTGAGCTGGTAGCCCGGAGGAGGAGGACCAAACAGATGAAGGGCAGGAGGTGCAAGGGCCAGCTTACTGAAAACACGACTCCTGCTCCTCGACAGCTCTGTTAGCACGGACTTCAGGCTATGCTGAGGTAATCACTGGAGCTACACTGAAGCCCCAGGACTAAGCTGATTTATATCAGGTAAAATCCAGCCATAGCTGCATGCTCAACACACAGATGGGAACAGACCATGGATAGGGATATTAAGAAAAGATATGAAAAGCTGTATAAAGAATTAGAAAAGGCAAGTGATGACTTCGTATGTGATTGGACTGGAAATTAAGATCTCAGCCTCTGAAACACTTGCAACAAGCACCTGCAAGTTTCCAAACTCAGAATGCAACAAACAACAGTTCCCATGTGGCTTCAAGAGCTGCACCAGACACAAGGATCAATGCAAACAAGGTTCAACCACTTCCACTTTCAGCCAGGTAGAGTTCATCCCCTGCCCATAGCAGCACATGGAAGAGCTGGATGCATTTGCCACCCCACTGCTGCAGATGGAGCTCCCAGCCACCTCCTCCAGCCATGCCATCCTATCCTCACATCTCTGCTTGCTGTACCTGCTCAGCTCTGAGCAGACTGCTGCTTGCCCATTGGAGGCATGCACATCCCTGCTGTGTGTGGGACACTATCATGAGGCCTACATTCTTAATTAAGCTCATTATGGACACTCACTGTCCTGCTTTCAGAAACCATGGCAGCAGACAAAAGCAGCCATAAAACATACCAAGTGCAAGCAGAGATTACGTTAGAAAAAGAAAATCCTGCAATCAAAATAACCAACATAAAACACACAGAAACCAAGTGATTCAAACAGTGAATGGAAAAAGCACATTCATGCAAACTGATGCAAAGACTCCCCATGGACTGCAGAAGGCAAGCAAAGAACCAAAAAGGAGATGCAGGCTGCTTTGAACCTTGTTTACTCTTTAAGTTGATCTTTTTCCCCTCAGGTTTGAAACATTCACCAACACACACACAAGGCACTGGAGCATGCAGGGCAACCAAACAACGGGCAGACTAAGAGCGGCCATGCCCAAGGTGCTGCATTATAGTGCAGCTTTGTCACCCCTACCTAACCAGGGGCTGGAGTAAAGTGAGGGAAGGGTCCTGTCCCACCTCTGTAATTCTCAGACTGGAAAACTAGGCCTGGCCTTACAGGAATTGTTACAACTTGCTCATCTTATGATGCCACACAATAAGTAAATATATTCCAGTTAATGGAAAAGGAAATAGATGCAATCTCTGAAATGCTCACACGAGGAAGCTTCTGTGAGAAAGAGTTAGGATTTCAGCACAGCAGAGAGCGGAACCAAGCTTCTGCTTTTCTGTTTTTGATGAAAAATCATTTTGCTTAAAGGCTCTGCATCTCCCCAGGCCCTCCATCAAGGGCTGCAAGGTGTGATGGCTGACCAGACTGAAAAAGCTAACAACTGCTCAGCTATTCAGAGAAGGCTGTACTGAGCACTGTGTATTTCTGAGGTCAATCCAAACACAGGGGAATGAAAAGAAAGGTTTAAATTAATGGGTCTCTTTAAATTAACAAAGGGAAAGGAGAAGAGCACATAATGCAAGGTCTCTGCTCTCAGAGCTCACCCTATCCACCACCTCAGTCATCTTCCTGCCTTCCCATAACACTGGAACAGGGCATCTCCTCCTTGACACATCCTATCCAACACTCCCCAGCATCCACGCTTCCCCATCTTACTCAATTTCTATCAGAAACACTAATTATCAATCCCATCAGACATAAGTCTTGCAAATTTAAAGGAAGGTATCTCACATTATTCATCTTCCCTTCGTTTGTCAGAAACATAAAGTGAGAAATGAAAGCAACCCCATCATATTTGTCAGACCCTTCAAAAGCCATGCAGGAAGCTCATCCATCATTCACTTTAAACAACCAAAACAAAACTGCCTGAGACAGAGCAGCACAGGGGAGCCCTGCCAGCTCTTTCCCAAAGCACCCTGGTTTGTGAACAGCACTGTAGGCAGCTGCCAATTCTGCAGGTCTGACCCCTTCCCTACACACACAGCAGGAATCCTATGTGCAACCAACAGGAGACAGCACTTTATGAGAACACAGTCTTTGTTGCCAGCATATTGTCAATATTCTGATGTGGTTGGTGGTCTCCCACCACTAACTGTGTTATCCCCAAGGTGATTTTCTAACAGGAGATTTTTAGTCATTACTGTTTTCTTCTCAGACAAACTGAATTTTCAACTAAATGCTATTTTGAAGGAAAAAAATAATAGTTGCATCATTATTACTCCCACTTAAATACATTCTTGCAGAGCTTCAGGGCAGCTCTGGTTTCCTCCTCTCCTGCCCCCTTCCTCTAAGGACAGTGTAACCTTGGAGGTAGGACCTGTGCTACTGTGTAACACGCTGAGGCAGAACATCACTTCCTTACTCTCATTTTGCTTTCCTTTCCATCAGTTTCCTATGAAAAACATATCTAAATGGTTCTGCTAGGTCACACATACAAGCAGTTTCTCTGGGCATGATAAAGAACAAACAGAAAACTGGGAAGGTTATTCCATGGCAAAACCAAAGTCTGACATCTTGAATGTGTGACATTAGCAGAAAAAAAAAAAAGGCACTGACTGCTGTTGCTCAGATTAAATATGAAAACTAGAGCAAGCGCAACAATTCTGAGTAATATTTGCTCCTTTGGAAAAACCATTTCTCCTAGAAAAGGAATTGTGATGAAAACATTCTAACCACACAAATGGCCTTTCTGCCAGACACGAGCCATGCAGTACATTAAAGGAGAACAACTCCAGCCTTTCTCTCACTGGGGCTTTCTACAATTTTCTTTCGCTTTCATTTCAAATAAAGGTCAAAGTATATAGAAAAATATTGGAGTTGCTCTCTGCATGCGGGAAAATGAAAAAGGAAAAAAAAAAAGCATTACAGATGTCAAGGTTCTGGCAGAACAATCAATGAATTAAACACTGCTCTGTGTCTGACAAGTGCCTACCAGTACTGGTTTACTGTCTGAGCTCCTATGGGATACCCACAAAATACACAGCAAGAAATAACTCTACCAGTACAGTCTAACCCCTTTACTTCTGAATGCCTCCAGCAGATGAACAGTCACAGTGCTAAAGATGAGTGTTGCCAACAAGCATCTCCCGCTTGCCACTGGAATGTCCCATTCTCAGCATTCCCAAGGCCAGCAGCATCAGCAACCAAAGCACAAGCAATGCTGACCCCAAGGGCCACTTTTCCTAGCACAGACAGCTCCACATCCCTTCAGGAACAGGGAACCTTAGTCAGCTCATTGTGCTCCCTATCGAGCTGCTGGCAGGGTGCCCACATCCATGCTCACAGCTGGATGCTGCTGAGGGGCAAGTGTGAGTTTTGGGCCACACACAGATTTGGTTTGACCCTCTGAAATCTTGGTCAACTGAAGCAAAAGTACCCCCAAATACAGACATCAGTGGTCTTAGCATGCCAGGCTCATTATATCAGCCTGAGCTGTGGCCAGGTGGATCATTACCTGAACATTAACAAATGGAGAAGCAAAGACTTGAGGTGGCAGAGTTTAGAAGATAGAGACATGCCTTTGTTATGTAAGCCCAGCTTCAGACAAAATCCAATAATTAATTTCCACTCTGCAAACAGAGCTCTTTGCAATTCCATCCCACTAAGCTCAATACCACTTTCCATTTAATTTCCGCCGTGCTCAGGATATCCCTCACTTTCTTCACCCTGCAGTTAATTACTGTAACACATTCCTCAATTCGGAGGCTTTTGTTTTCTTCCCCCCCCCCCCCCCCCCCCCCACTGGCTTGCAGAAATGCAGTCAGACCTCCCAGCTCCAGTTCTCCCCCATCACATATGATATGTGTGTTAAAACCCTTTGAGCACTGTGCTGGGACGTGTTGGACTCAAGTTGGCATCCCTGCCCTTGGCAGGGGAGTTGAAACTAGATGATCATTATGGTCCTTTTCAACGCAGGCTATTCTATGATTCTCCCCCAAAACTCCCACTCTCATCTTCCACATGAACCACAGCTCCTCCATTGCTGCCTTGCCCAGCCAATAGAGTGTGGGATGGAACGTGGCATGTGCTTCTGGCAAGGGCTAGGTGAGGACACCTCCAGTTTCCTATTGCAACAGAAGCATGCTCAGGTCACAATGAATTTTCCTCCTTTCACACCCACATTGACAAGTGCTCAACACAAAGGGACACACAACGCTGGGTTGCGTGGCAGCACCTCCAGCACCCAGCCACACTGCCAAGCCCAGGCGAGACGCAGCACTCACTCCTGTAGCCCCCAGAGAAGCACTGACAGAACACTGTGCTGCCTCTGTGGCATCTCATCTCCTCCAGCCCAAATTCATGCCATTTTTCCAGGTCTCTGTAAGCAGACAGCTCTGGTCCTGCAGCAGGATCTTCCCAGCAGGACTCACTGCTACTCTTCCCCATAGCAGCATCGTGCAGCCTCAGATCCACCAAGGTGAAAAGGGAACGTTGCCTTCTCCACTGCCTTTAAGTCTACCCCTCACCCAACCCAGCAGGGAAACAGAATCTTTCAAGAAGAATTTAAGCTCAACCCTGATGAAATGAGACAGTTATTCCCTCTCCTTTTTCCAGCTCAGACTCAGCTCCCCAGCTCCTGTTCTCTCGTTACTTCATCCTGCACCAGCCTCTATCATCCCAAGATGCTGTGCACCATACTGTGTGTTGGCTGTCCAGAGAGGATGCTCTCTGTGTCCCTGGACATGGCCTCACTGCTTCCAGGCTGGGGATCTCTGCACCTTCCTCTTATCTACTGGGCAGGCACATCCCAGGTTGGACTTCTTGCACCACTGGTCATAAGAATGCACAAGGTTCAACCAACTCCGTCCACATGTCAAAAAACAAACAAAAACAGGGCTGACTTCCCCCTTTTCTTTATTAGCTTGACATATACACACATATTTGTCAAGATCAAAGTTACATCAGCCCAGAAGAAGAAGAAAAGAGAAGCAAACCCTGGATTACTTCTCCAAACAGAGAAAATACATCAGGATATGAGTTACACTGTCAACCTGATCCAAGCCAGCTCACCCACCAGCATCCCAGCTATGGATCTGGGGCCAGGCATTTTGTCCTACCTCAAGGTGAGCCTATAGGAACCAGAGAGAGAGCAGATCGCTCTCCTGCCCTGACAGCTCCTGAGCAATCCAGCAACATCCCCACAATACTGCTGCCTGACATGTAGTTTTAAACACAATCCATCAGCTCTGTTCACAGGTTAAATGTCAAGAATTTAATTAAACTCAATCCCAAGCAGCAAAGTCTAATACCCAGAGAACAAAAAAGATAACATCCGTCTTTCTGGGAAACGGGGAACCTTTTATTTATTATTTTTGAAGTGTATATATTTAACAACTGATGACTTTGCAGGAAAGTCATACTTATTGTATGGCTGAGGTGCCAGCAAGTAGGAGCGGGAGCAGAAATGTCCATGAAGGCACGGGATGCACAGCCACGAGCCAGAGATACAGAGACCAAAATCCAGATTTCCAGCTGGGAATTTACCACCAGAGGGAGTCATGGCAATAGGAGAAAACACGCTTAATTAACAATGCAAAAACAAATTGCTGCGCTGTAGATCCCAAGATATGGATTCAAGAAAAGCATCTTCTTTCTCCATACTAACAGGTAACAGCCAGACAGCCGTCTTGACCCACCAGCAGCATGTTAAACTCAGCAAGTCTCTCTTTACCCATCCTTTTAGCCAGAGATCTTTATCATGGACCAAAAACCCACAGTGATGCCACCAGGAAGACACAGTGTAGCAGCTGCCCACTCTGAGCCACGTCCTCCTGCACAGCTGCTCATCCTCATCTGGAGGATCAGCCACCCTCTTCTTCCTTCCACTCCAGGCTCAGTGTTCCAGTGGGATTCTCTACACCATACCCAGCACAGTGGAAATCTGATCACAGAGGCCTCTGAACACTGCTGCGATATGGCTCATAAATAATAACTGATGGAGGAAGCAGAGGACACAGCAACAAAGATGTGGCTTTACTACCACTATTTCTTTGTACCTGCGCTCTATTGTTAACACATAACTGTTCTGTGCAGTATTAGAACAAGATCTGTCCCAGAACAGCTGCTGGCTGGGGTATAAAAACAAAGCCAGCCATTATCCTTGTAAAAAGGAAACCTCATTAGATGCAATTGGAAAAAGCAGGATCAAGCTTGAAGTAGTATATAGATGACATCTGGCTACCTATTTCCATTTCTAAGGGAAAAGCAAATGTACTCTACTAACAATTAAAGAAAAGCATTATTCATGTACTTATTTCAGTTTGAATAATAAAAGCAGCATGGATGCTGGGCTGTAGCAGACCACAGGTAATGCTTCTAGCAAAGCTCCAGCACAGCTGAACAGCCAAACCCATAGTGATCCTGCTTGGGATGTAAACAGAGTCTGGTCCCTTACACACTCAGACTGGAACTGGTGTGAGGGATCCGAAGCAGAGATACCCAAATCAGCCCCCAGTGGCACCTCGGGTGGCTCCTACCCAGAGGAGAACACATCTGCTGTCATAGAACCATTAAAGTTGGAAAAGATCATCCAGTGCAACCATGTACCTACCACCAATACTGCCCACTAACCATGTCGCTAAGTACTACATCTACCTTTTTCTGCAACAATTCCCTGGACAGTGACTCCACCGCCTCCCTGGGCAGCCCATTCCAACCCCCAACTACACTTTCTGAGAAGAGAAAAAGAATTCTTCCTAATATCCAGCCCAGCAAGTCCTGACACACCATGAAAAGCTCTCCATTCCACTGCTGTTCTGCTCGGATCATAAAAGGGAGAAGGTAAGATGTAGGATGGCAGGGATGGAAGAAGGGAAGCACACAGCAGTGGAAGTAAACCAAACCTCTGCCCAGCACAGAGACATTTTGCAATTACTTAGCATAACACATCAGAGCACAACAACATGCCCTCCAGGTAAAATCTAGAAGTACATACGTCTCCAAATGCCATCAGCTGAAAGAATATTTGCATCCACGTTCTGTATCTTTATCAGCAAAAGGGCCTTGAATGAAATTAAAGTGACCTGCCCTACCAAAGCAGTGTCGTGTGTACCCTCTGTTGCTCTGCCACCACTTCCCCTGCAATCTTCACACCTCTTTGCTCCTGACATCTTAATGTTCACCTCCTTCTACCAACAAACAATGCAAAGGCATTTATATCACCCCAAATCTCTCATGGGGAAACAGTGCAATATTAACAAGGCAGCTCCAGCAGCAAAGATAACACCTCCAACCAACACTACAGTCAAAAGCAAACACAAGGCACTCCCTGAAAGCTGTTAACAATCCACGCTCTTGAAGGACCCAGCCCATCTCTGAGATGTGTGGAGGAGAGGCTTCTGCACAGCTTGTGTTTCAGAAGTCTAGCACAGAGATGGAGCTGCTTGTCGCTAAGCCCCTGGGGACGCATCAAATTTATGACATACAGGGATGCAACACATTTAAAGCAATCTGGTGTCTTATGCTTCACCATCTGAATTACAAAATTGCCTTCCAGGCTGAGGCTCAGCCAACAGCTCTTCTATGCCTTACGCTGCAGATCTTCAACACCTCTGGGTCGCCAACATGATTTAGTGGCAGCTTGGGACCAACATCAGTGCCCTGTAGTAAGAAACTAATCTCTTATTTCTGATCAGCTAGTGACCTTCAAAGTCCCTTGCCATAAACCACAAAGATGTCTGATTGCAGTAATTACCCTTGGTAAATCAAAAGGTCTCAAGACTTTTCTAGGCAACATCATTTTTGCCAGCCATCTGTATTTTGGATTTGTTGGAAGACTGGAGTTGTCTCACATGGCTACTCAACCATGCATCCTAGGGCCATATTAGGCTATTTGTGTTCCAAGTAGCAAAGTACAAAATAAGCTCTGATTAATGCTGTAATTGAGGGTCCTGGTGTCTCGAGCACACCAGCTGCTCCCAATGTGACAGAGAGAAATGGGAACGGGAGTACCACTGGTGAGGGAGGAAGTACTTCAGTGTAAGTAACCTCAGCATCTACAAAACTGTCTAAGGAGGAATTCAGCTCATTAGAGATGAAGAATAGTTCAGTGGCCAGAAAATTCAGGTTTAAATCTCTTCTTCAGTACCACCATTTAATATGACTGAGGATAAATCACAACAGGCATTTTCCTGTGAAAGAATAGCGGTTCCTCCCACCTTTGGAAGCTATACATGGCAGGACACTACTTGAAAGGTCAGAGCAGATGGTGAGGGAGGCCATCAAGTGGATGGACAACAGGCTGATCATTTGATTGCTCTGGGCAAAAAGCATCTGGCACCAATTATAACCATTAACATGGCTTAAGCAACAAGCACCTCGATGTGTGACATCACTTGAGTCACACACCAGAGTTACAAACCTTTGCATGCAACCAACCTTGGCTGCCTCTTCATGAGAGCTCAATTTGCAAAATGTATCTGAAAAGGTTGGCCTCACCAACCTTCCACCAGTGCTGGTTAGCATGCTCCCAACATATGTGCTTCTGACAGCAACAGTGGATGCACCTGAAGAAGATACAGCTTAAACATCTACAATACTGATGTTCTCATTTCAATGACCAGCTGGAGCTGGCCACAGCATAGAAAATACCATGCATCCATACCACCATTCACAACTCCAATCCACAGATTAAAGAAGCCATTGAGAAAATAAGACTAACTGAAGAAATGGTATGGTCTTTTCAGAAGGAAGAGGAATAACAGGAGACCATTGGCTGAAAACTAGCGAAAACTACCTACAACAATTCTACCCATCAAAGGCACATTTAAAATCAATCAACTGTTGATCCACCACCTTCATTTTCAGAATTACTTCTTCAAACACATTCAGCTTCTTGCTTCAAAGCACCCTTGGAGCTACAGCTCCCACTCTGAGTTCCCCAGAGATCAGCTGCTGTTGAAAGCAATCAGAGTTGCAGAGGACTTGGAGTTTGTCTGCATGGCTTTTAATGATGTGCATTGCTGTTCAGATGGCTTATAAACCAGTCTCACCATTATCAATCATAACAGGGGGTTAGTCAGCCCAGCAAAGAAACATCAGACTCCTTTGTTTAGCTTTGCTACACTTGAAGGAAAAAGGCATTGAAGTGTTCTCAAGAAGCACTCAGCAGAGGGAGGGATACATTAAACTGTAAACAGAAATAGCACAGTGAGAGCAGAGTCCTCAGTCACTGAGGCTCTTATGGGGTTTATCAGCCTGCCCCAAGCTGGGTCAGTGATTACTCCAGCAAGACTAGTGCAAAATAGCACTATGGGATGGGGCATTATGTGAGCCACCTTGTTTCCTATCAGCAGAAAGCTTTAGAAAGAAAAGTCTTGAACTAAAACAAGCAATACTTGGAAAAGGAGGGGAAACAAAACCAGCAAAGAGGCAGCCATCCTAAGATGAGGGGCCTGAGGCTCCAAGAGCTGCTGGCTGCTGCTGAGTTTCTGCTGTACTCTTCTAGAAAGGCAGTGGAAGTCATTCAGCACCATGATTCACATCCTGCACAAGAGATTAAGGCCCCCTGCTCATGCTAGCAACTGGCTTACCGCCACGCAAGGGAATTATGTCAGGAGGGTAATGAAACTCTGCTCCTTGCTGCCAGATTGTGGCTCTCACTTGTCTGCAAGTCTTACATGTTGTCTTGATGGCCATACAGCCACTGTGGGCCTCAAATGACACTGCTCGAGGTCTTCTCAAGGGGTATCAAATGTCATGGGGAGGTTAACCCCATGGATATCAGCCAGCTCACCAGCACCATCTCTGTGCTCAAGCAGCAACAGCTGGAGCATTGCCATCCCCACATCACTGGCTGCACATCTTCCCCTGCCGCCTTCTCCACAACTGCACCAACCCTTCCTTACACCTCACCTGGTCTCTGAATGGTTTACTGAGAGATCCTATTACATCTACATGGTTACATTCCATGTCCTGCACCCAAAACATGTGCTGTTCCCCACAACTCACCAGCTGCCAGCTCCCTCCCTACCAGCACAGGAACTCTGCTGCTACAGAGTTGATCTCAAACTCATTCTGCATCCATACCGGATGCCAACTGCTTGGCAAGAGCCTACACGGAAGCATATTATATTTATGATCTTATTACAGCTTAAAAGATTATCTCTGTGTCATGTTCTTGAGTTACAGAATCAGGTCTGTTTTTAAATGGGAACTAAGCATACAGCCCAAGCTGACTTTCAAGCTTTAGCAGATGTTCACTGGAAGGCCAAAACACAGGTAACAACAAGGTACAACGGAGGGCAAAAATAAAGAGATGAAATACAGTCCCCCCAAAGCTCAATTACTTCTGACTCATTCTCCCAAACAAGTTCCTTGCCTTCATAAATCAGAGGGAACAGAAACACTCATGCTGCTGGGAGAGGGTAATTATTCCTGCACAATGTGAGGGGAAAAAACACGCATGCTAATGGTGCCAGCTCACGAGACCATGCCCATGTTGGCAGTGAGAAAAAACATGCATTTAGAGCTGCACAGGGGTCCACTGCAGCCATACAACAGCCTTAGGGCACAACATTGTGGGCTGCAAGAGGACAGGAGAGCCTGACCCACCTGTAATCCAGGAGCTGCAGGACACAGAGCATGGAGATGTCTGCAGGAACAAGGAGCCCCAAGCACCCTGCCAACGCCTATAAGGGCCCAGCACCCTGACTCCTACATCCTGTGCCATGGGGACTCCAGTGTGTGGCTCAACTAATTCCCTGCAAGCACCACGAGGAAGGAGCACAGTGTCAGAAATCTTAATGATCTCTAGAGCTGTCCCTTTAAATCAAGGTGCTTAGGAAAATCCAATTTGCTTCCATGACTTTTTCCAAAGGTACATGGATTTGGATTTAGGAAAACAACGCGTTCACAAACTGCATGGAGGGCATATTACCAAACACTTTCTTCTGCAGTAGCCCCCACCACTCCCAACATGCCTCACCAGGTTAGCAGGGTAGTTGATGGTGCTGCAAATTGCATCTTCCTGAGCTGTCATCCTGGATTTACTCATTCTGAGATTTAGTCACTGGTAAATCAAATTCTTGTTATCAGCTTTTTTCTTTTCCTCCCCCACTGTGATTTTTCTTATTAGAAACAACTTAAAGCCAAGAGCAGAAAGGCCTCTGAGCACTTAAAAGGTACATCCTTCTGTTTTTAGAAACTCAGCCTGGTGAAGAAAGTTGCATTGTGGATTTTTCCTGAGAGCAAATTCCACTTTCCTTAAGGACATCACAACTACGACGCTGCCAGCAGCTGCCCCAGCTCTTCTGTCAGCCTAAACCTAGAGGGGCATTTAACAGCAGCAGCTTGAAGGAGCTGATAAATGAGGAAGAATAGAATCTAAGCAGATATTTCTAGTGGACACCAGTATCTGAGGTTATCCAAAATTACAAGGCTAGAAAAATGTAGATAAACTAATAAGCAAACACAAGTGGTAGATCCAAGTCTGAGCAAGGGTTATAGGTTCAAAATCAATTACGGCTGCGAACAAAGGACTGATGTTTCAAAAGCTGTTACAAAAAATTACTGATTTAATCCTCTCATCTTCCATGTTCTAATGCTACCAAAATAATTCCAGGGGGGAAAGAAAAATCAACAGCAATGAAAAAGGGTAAACCTAAAGAACCTCAGCCTCATGTAAGAAGAGTCACAGCCTGAGCCTTGCACAAAGCCAGATGCACAGAACATCCGTTCAGTCTAATGTTCAGGTGAGCAGACAATAAACTCTGCTCATTAAAACACTCATTTCTTTTTAGGGCAGCCATCTGTCCTTAGCATACACAATACTCAATGCAGATGTCTCTACAATGCCTGAATTGCAACCAAATGCCAGGCAAGGGTTTCTAACCAAGACCTGGCACTTACCTGGCCAGATCTGACCCAATTCTAGCTGATTCATCTATTTAATCCCCACAGGCAAGACCTGAATCCTCAACAGAGACACCAGAGCTACTCCTGAGCTGCACAGTGGGAACAGGCTAGTTCTATGCCACTACACAGCAATCTCAGTCATAGTTCACAAAATGCAGCAAGTTGTATTAAAAATAAGAGACTCCAAAAAATTCTGATGTGGTATGCTATCTCTGGTAAGCACCCAGATCCTTAAAACACTTCATTTTGACAAGGTAACATTCGTCTTGACCAAGGGGAAAGGTCTCACTTGGATTCAGCCATGTAGATCATCTTTGAGATACCCATCCAACCAGAAAATGAAATTATTTTCAAGACTGTTGTCCCATCCAGAGCTTCCTTTAATCTCTTTCTTTTTATTAGCAGGGATAAAACCCAGATGCACTTCCAGGAACAGGATCTCATCAGCTTTGCTTCTTCAGTGCTAACACTGCCCTGAAACAGGTGGCTATAAGGAACAAAATCAGCAGTGCCCAGTGTTATCCATAGTGTTCTGAAGAGCTCCCAGCCAAGTTAAGAAGAGCAGAGCTCAGCAGCACACATGCTCCTTCAGTAAGGCAGCGCTGGCACCAAAGAAGAAGAGTTGACAAGGTCTCATTCCCATCAGATCTGGGTTTATGGGGTAGTGGGGTACGTTATCAAAGGAATGACCTGCCCACCTGCCAGAATGACAGGACACAGACCCTGGTTGAACAGTGACATCTCAGTAAGCACAGTGTACAAAACCACACGAATTACCATCCTATCACCACACAAATTAAATCAATTTGTCTCCATTTGCACTCTCGACCTTTTCTCTCAGCAACATCCTGTTCTCCCTGGACACCTCTCTGCCAATCCACCACCCAATTAACCTTTCATTAAAGGCTGCCTAGGCATTTGCAAAAAGGCCACAACATCCACACTTAGCACTTTATTTCATGTGCATTGTAAGAACCACATGCCCAGCCTACACTCCATTGCAGAAGCAGGACTTCCAGCCTTATCCTTCAGCATCAGAACACTGGTGGGCCTCCAGAAATCACTTCTTCCAACAGTCCTCTCATAACCTTTACAGACCTCCTTGGTATCTTCCCTTACTTGCTTCTTTCTCAGCCTAAGGAATCCCAGTTTTCTTCCTGAGCCAGCAGTTCAAGAGCAACCATGGGTTTACACAGCTGCATCATGTTTTCTTCCTATTGCCTTTTCTAATAACTCTTAATGTTCCAATTGTTTTTGATCACTGCTGAGCACTGAACTAAAGTTACCACAGTGTTCTGCATTATAACCCAGGACCTCAAGACCCAGGACCCTGTAGGCATCTCACAGCTCATCTCCTCATGTACAGGCAAAACTGTGTGTCTGACATCACATCTCCCAACCATGAAATTCATCTGTTATTTGATTCCATTTCCGAACATCCTTCTGCATTTCTTCACACTCCACATTTGTATTTGCTACATCAAATAGTTTGTTATTTTGCCAAAACTCATTTCTCTCTTTGTTCCTCTTTCAATTCACTGATGCGTATCTGAAGCAGACAAAGGCATCAGAATGAACCTTGCAGTATTCTACTTATGACTAGGCTGGACAGTAGGAAGAATTTCTTCTCAGAAATAATCCCTGGAGGCATTCAAAAACAGGGAAGATGTGGCACTGAGGGATGTGGTCAGTGTTAATGGTTGGGGTAGGTGGACAGTTGGACTAGATGATCTTGGAGGTCTCTTCCAACCTTAATGATTCTAAGATTCCACCAGGGAAGCCAATCTACTTGCACACTCCATTCCTCTTGTTCTAACTTACTATTCTCACCCATAAGGATCTTCCCTATGCTTTCACAGCAGGTCTGTTCCCTTAAAAGTCTTCTATGAGGAACTTCGATAAAAGCCTTTGAAAATCCAAGCAGGCTTTATCAACAGAGCTCTCTACTCCACACAGCCATACACTCTTTCAAAGCAGCATTTCGCCCATTGCTTTGCTGTGTATTCATTTGCAGCTATTCTCACTTTGAAAGCAAATTCTAAGTTCTGTGGGATGCTTTCAAGAGCAAAGCTTTTCTAGCTGCAGGTATCTTTAAAAATTCACAGACAGAAGAGTTATGTCCCAATGTGCCTCCTCTGTAATCTCACAAACACCTCCTGGACCCATTTTCCCTTTAAGTAAGACAAAAAGAAACCTTTGCCCAAACATCGCTATTAATACTAATGCAAACCTTTTCATCTCATCTGTTTTTCCTCCACCTCTTCAGAGAGTACAAACCAGCCTCAGACAAGGTTTTGCAGGAGTTGGTAAACATCTTCCTGCAAATATTTATTCAGGTATTGACCCCTAAAAGCAAATCAGATTCAATCAAAAAGTCTATAAAATTCAATGGCACGCAGTGATTTCTCCCATTTTACCCAGCTCCAGGACCTCTTGCAGTCAGCACAGCCCTGTGCCCACCTTCACACCCAGATCTTAGTGCTCACTGCTGATAGCTCAGTGCCAGGGCAGAGTCCAGCAGCAAAAGGGGAAAAGCCAGTGCTGTCACACACACCACTCCTACAGAGAGGTGCATCAGCAGCACGCACCACTGGAGGCAAAGGGATGTGGAAAGGCACCTGCAGACCTGGGCACATCCTGAATCCCACATTACTCAAACGTGTTTTGTGTGAATACAAAACACTGGCCACTTGAATTCTGTTTGTTTTGCCTCTCACCCACATCTCCCTAACAATTACTACAGTCAGCCCCTTCTGCAGAAATTGCCACTTTACCCCTAGAGTCACATAAAAGCACAAACCTAAACGTTATTCCAGAGCTGTTTATGAGAAAACACAGAACTATGAAACACACAGCAGGGATAAAATCTTTTCAGCAACGTTTACATCACAGGGCAGCCACCTTGATGTTAAAAACATACAGAAAGCTGACAAGGGGAAAACATTTCTGCTCAGCAAACGTTGAATAGAAACGAGGAGTTTGGTGACTCAGAGATGCAGTGACAGCCCTCATACAAATCTGTATGTCCAAAACACATCAAGCTCATCCTCCATGATGCATTCAATGCAGCATGCACAGCTGGACCACACAAGACACATATTTGGAACCCAAACTGAGGGCTTCAGAGAGGGCTTCAAATGTGAAAGCCATGAGTTTAGATTTTTAATATCCCCTCTTTCAGGCAGCTGACTTATTTTGCACACTTTCATCAAGAACAGAAAGCCCAAAAGGAAAAAAATATATAGATAGAGCATAATGTTGACATTTAATGTTGCTATTTAGCCACGATGTCAACTATTTTGGCTTCACAATTTGTGAGCAATAACCAAGAGACGGGGATCTTTTAACATTAGGAAGTAAAGTCTCTTTGAATCACATTAGTTAGAGTTTAAGAGCACACGTGGCACCCTAAGATAAAGAGAAGGGAAGACCTTACCTTGCACAAGCATTTGCAAAGCTTTAAGACAGAAAGGGAAAACAGCATGCCACAAGGTACAGCAATTTAATTCCCCAATAAGGGCTACAAACACCACGTGTGTGGCCTCAGAAACTGTGTCAACACCTTTAGGTCTGCACACAAAGCCCCCTGGCTCTGCAGTAAAGTGCACCTGAACTTCCTCCCCAGAAAACAGCAATTCCAGCACATCCCACGTGAAACGATGCTTCCAGGCTGTAAACACAGGTTACAGTGAATGGAGCTGATGGCAACTGAGAGAGAGAGAGAAGGGCAGCTCATCTCCCAGCCCATCAAATTGCAGACTGCCAGCAGAAGCCATTTCCTTCAATTCAGAATATTCCCTCCCTTTTCCCCCTTTAACAATGGACCCAGAAAAAGCCACAGACATCTGTCAAACCCAGATGGCTCACTTGGAAGACGACCACATGCTTGTTCATAAGGAAAGCCATAGAGCCAACAGAGCTGGGCTGGATATTTATGTACATTGGAAGCTGCTTGTCTTTGAGATGACAACTTGAATGGTTTCTCAGCTTTGTTGCAGGCAGGACCAGGAGCTACTGCTCCACTGCAGGCCCTCAGGTGCTGCACACAAGGGATTTGAATGCAGGAGGTGAGACCTCACAGCTCTACCTGCATTTCCCACATCTCAAAAGTCTCTACAGATGGGAAATTGCACTCAGGAAGAGGGATACCCACAGGACTATTCAATAACTCTATACACAGCAGCAAGAGAATACAGGTTGTGGGCTCAGCTGCAAGTGAAATGTAACTCTGTCTGCCCTTTAAAAGAAAGAGTCGTGAGGGAGATAAAAAGGAAACAAAACTCCACGGTGAAAAGTGTAATTTCCAAGGGATTAAGCTATTGTGCTATTTGCTCATCTATCTCAGCTGCTGCTCAAGATGTTAACCTCACTACTCCCAGTGAAGTAATGAAAACAATTATCGAGCTGGCGATGTGATTTTCAGCTGAGAAGAAAAACGTATTAAGGAGCGAGGAGATCCACTGGGATCAACCACTTCCAGTCCTGGCAGCACCCTATGATCTGCAGGAAAGCAATCGGACCTGCAAGGCAGCACGAGAGCAACAAGTAGATGAGGGACAATACATCTGCCAAACTGCAGAGCCCACAGAGGATGTAGCACTGACGGCCCTTGGAAACGGCACTACCTTTTCTATGGGACCTTCACTGTTACCAGCAGGTGCCACCAAAAGCAATGCTGTGATAACAGAACTATCACGAGGAGCTCAAAGCCCTCAGTGTCTCCATGCATCCAAAAGCTATCTTTGCTTCTAACCAACCTTGTTATGAGTTTACTGGAAGACAGAGGAAAAGAATCAGATGCACTATCTGATCCCAGGGGATGCTCCCATCAACAGCAGTGAAGCACAGACGAGGCACCACGCAGTCAGGAAAAGTGCCTGGTGTTCAGTGGGTAAATGACGGGGATCTGCACTGAACACAGCACGCAGCCTTAATGGCCTTTCAGAAGCTCTCACACTGTGAGCAGGCAACACCAAGCAACGGCACTCGCAATTCCACTGCAAATTATGTGAATTTAGCACTTGCAAAAGATGTCATACTTACAGGGTTCAAAAATCAAAGCAGCTTCCTCAAGGGCACAAATACAGCAAACATTTCTTTCTTTTTCCTGTCCAAACCCCCTTCCCTCTTGCCTGCCATTCACTCCCATCAGTGCCCACAGGCACCAAGCTGGAGATGAGCAGGCAGACAGAAGCACAGAACTGACCTTTTACATCTTGTTCGTTCTCCTGCTGCTAGCAGAAGTCACAGCGAAAGGACGCTTCAAGCTGCTTCATTGAGCCCTGTGCATTTCTGCAGTTCACCAGCAAGGCTAGAGAGCTGCTGTAAGCTATTCACTTTACCACCGTTTTTGCTGCCTGTGCTCGATTGCAAAGGGAGTGGCATTGCTTCTATAAAAGAGCATTTTGCAAATGTCTTCCCCTGAGTCTTTTAGCAAGTTTCAAGAGAATTTGCAAAATATTCTTCTATTAGCCTCTATAGAGGTAAAGGAACCCGGTGCTACTATATTCCCAGAAGTTTGTCTGCTTTGGAAGAAGAGAATCAACTCACCAGCAGAGCAATCACTGAGCCGCCTGCTGAGCACCTCCTCTGTCCTTCACCTTTCCCAGGAACCAGGGCAACGCACCAAGGTAGCACAAGAGTAACAAACAACAGAGTGTGATGCAACAGAGAACGATTCCACACCTCTCCCGCCCCAGCTGTGGGGGCACTAAGGGTCTCACATGGTGAGTCCTTCCTGCCCTTGACACCCCACAGCCACCCAGGAGAAGCACTGCAAAGCCTCCCTTCCTCTCCCAGCATCAAACTACTCCCAGACCTCTCTAGCACAGTGTCCCCAAAAGCCACCAACAAGCTGAGCCCACACAATTCAGGTTTTGGACACAAACTTCTCCCAAGCCCCAGGAGCTGAGGCCTGCAGGGTTCAGTCAAATCCAATCCAAAGAAACATTTCTTTTCCAGGGAAACTAAAGATTCGCTGTTCAGAATTACATTAAACTAAGAAGATGAGGATTCCATTAACTAATCTAATTTAACCTGATCTGTTTGAATTTCATTAGATGTGGCTGCACTGGAGACTCGGTAATGAGACTCCAGCACATTGGGATCCTGACTGCCCTAACTCAATCCCCCAACCTGATACGGACAGCTGTAATTGTGCTAATTAGCTGCAGAACCTGTGATGTACTTCAGCTGGGCTCAGGGTGAAGAGAGATTAAAGCAAAGCCAAATGAATGAGAAAGTGCCAGTGTACTCGCACACAATTTACAGGCGAGGAATAACACACCGTGTGTGCAGACATCTTCCCTCAGACAGGGTGGGGGAGAGCACAGCACGGGAACAAAGTGTCCCTGAGTAATGTCGGTTAATTGGCTTGATAAATTAACAGGGTGAGACTGAAGGTAAAAAGAAGAGTTTTCTAATTTAAATAGCCTCCCTACAAGTTCTGCCTGCTGTTGGAAATTACGTACCAAAGCTATTTTGGAAAACAATCAGAGCCTCGGTATTTCTAAAGTTAGCCTGCTTGGTTATTTTACATCCAGAGAAACCCTCGCTTGCTCTTAAATTTTCCAGCACTCCCATGGAGATAAGAGGATGCCTGTTTGCGTGAGCAGCCAGACAGCCCGATGGCAGCGCTCAGCCCCAATCCCAGCTCAGGGAGATGAAGGGCTCGTGCTGCTCTCTTGATCAGGGCACGCGTCACTTCAGACTTCACATCAGAAGAACCTTTGAACTTCAGTGTCACAGAGACAGCTTTTGGAATAAGCTATGTTTATTGCTGTGGCAATAAACGCAGCAAAACAGAAGCACAGGTGAGGCTCAGAGTGCGTTCAGCCATGAAGATCCATCTCTGGGCTCTTAGTTTTCCTCTCCTGTGGAGCTACAACAGCCTGGGGAGAGGAAGGCTCTCCCCAAAAGAGAGTGAAATAGTTGGCTGGACTCTCCTAAGGGATGGGTAACAAGGCCAGAGTCAGGTCACTCTCCTGCTGATATACGTATTTGCAAGGTCCATAAACAGAACAGCCCCTCCACCTCCTGCCCTTTTCTGGGAAACACATTTTCCTACCTATGCAAGAGGAAGATTTAGGCAGGGAAAAGCTTTGGAGCCTGCCACAGCTCCCAGCAGCACCTGGAGCAGACTGTGGGGCACAGAGAGGACTTGAAACATCAGAAGCCTTTGAGAAACTTGACCTCACGCAATGCAGAAACACTAGGCTCACCCAAACAGCACCGAGATCTTATTTGTGTGACTAGAGCAAGAAACTGGGTCAAATTCAGCCCAGTGCCTCACAGAGCAGTGGCTCCCACTGAAACACAGGACTGCTCGTGGCTGGACTGCAGGCTTTCCTGTTCCACACCACGCCACGTTCATATTGATTGCAGAATTACTTTCAAATTACAAGTGCAAGCAATAAAATTAACCGCATGAACTCCAAGCATTACATTCCTCTTGCAATTTCAATTATCGATTAAGTAGCATGGCAGAAGCATTAAGCCTTGAAAACGTTAACAGCAATTATTACTTTGCTAGTGTGGGGCAGGTTTTATATATATATTATCTATTTATTTTTATTTAGGGAGAAACCTTACACTATCTACCCTGGTAGCTGTACTTCAGACGCTATCCCACTGACATGTGTGGCTAGGGAATAGAAACCTGGTTTCAATCTAGAAACTTGGTTTCAGTCAAGGTAAGTTGAGAGTACTGACAGCAAACACAGCACCCCAACCAGTGGACAACCATCACCTTCAGCTGGGCTGGCTGAAAGAGCTTTGTAACAAGCGACACCCTGACTGCTTTCAGCATCCTTGCTGATCTGTCAGTATTTACTGGAAGGAACCACCCCAGAGGTTTTAGTGAAATTAGGTTTTAAAGGTTTCTTCACAGAGAACAAGGCAGGCTTCATACCCAGCCTGCTGGGCCAAGATGGATTTCGTGGATTTCTTTTCTCTAAAAGGATAGCCCTCTTTTGTTAGCTTTTTTGTTTTTAAATAAACCCCTACAAGCAGATTTGGTATCATCTGTGATCCCCACCAAACACCCATGAGCTGCACTGATAGAGAGAGGGCGACAGTGGAGGGTTCCAGGAGCACCCCATAGAAATATGGCAGCCCTGTTGGGCACATTCCTCCCTTTGGAGCAGCAGTGGAGCTGCTCACACTCACCTCCTGACATGGTCATCCCAAATGCCCAGCAGCTTTCAGCCTGGAAGCCTCCATCTCCATAATTAATGCAGCAGACACAGAGCTGAGGGGGTGAGCGGGGCAGTGCTTTAGCCACATCACCATTTATCTTTTTGGAACAGGTTTGGAGCTACCTCAGGCAGTAAAGCTGTGCTTACCCAGGGGTGCAAGACTGTTGACACCTCTGTGAGAGGATGGATGTGGTCAGCAGAGGGTTCTGTACTTGTTTATCTGCAGCAAGTGACTTAAAGTTGGAGCCAGGAGGATTTCCAGTCCTGCTCCACTGCATGCAAGTTGTATAAAGCTCTGCTTGGCAGCTGCTCTTCTGGCAAAGCCAGTCTCTGAAGGTTGGCCTCCAGTACTCAGCTAATTTCTGTTCCTCCAAACTACACTAAGCTGATAAGCTGTGCTGAACACCACTTCTCAAATCACTCAAAATCTCACACAAGGGTAAGACAGAGTTCTGAAGTTGTCCCAGTGACTTCAATTTCCATTTTGTTTGCATCATTTCATTATAAGTCATTTGCACAGATATCCAGGGCGCATTCCTCCACATTTTCAGGCAGCTCAAGTCTGATTCAAACATCAGCCAGGCAACAAAGGCTGCTCCATGAACACGGCTGTGAGGAACAAAGGTCTCACACACACACAGGGCTGTGGCACATCCCCATGTATGTGAGCAGCTGTACCCCAGCAGTATAAGCCAGTGCCTCTCCTTTGAGTTCAGTGCACCCCAAACACACCCTGAGGCCAAAAAGCTTCATAACATCCTTGCAGAGATGCAGTGAAATACCACATCCTGGGAGCAGGTCACCTGGAGGTAGGACAATGAGCAACAGCATCTTGGTAGGAGGAAGGGCAGCACTAGTTGTGCCAGCCTCGGGCACAGGGCAGGATCCAGGATTCTCTGACTCCAGGAGGGAGGAAAGTAGCCCATGTCAGAACCCCCCTTCCTGCACTTTCTCTCAGGGTGAATGGCTTGGCTGTGGTTCATAAAACCTCGGCTGTTTCTTAGTGATAAACCCAGCTCAGAAAAACAGTGCTTACTTCAGGAATCAGCAATGTCAGATCTCAGGGGTAAGCTCTAAAGGGCAGCAGAGCACATCATATATTACCAGGCACACAGCATGCAAGACAAGCAGCAAGCAATCATTCACAAGCTGGGTGCTGGAGCACAGGCTGATCTGAACCTGCATCCCCCTCTCACCTCTTTGGGTTTTATATTTTGCCTACTCTATGACAAAGCCATTGACATTTCTGCACCTTCCCAGGGCAGTTTTGACCTTCTAGCAAGAGACAAGTACCCTGTGGGTTTAGGGTACACACAAGGGCATAACATTTAAGCCAAATAAAGTGAGGCTGATGTTCTTACACAAATTACAGCTGCCCTGTGTATCTTGCAGCTGAAGGATGGAAAGCCAAAAGCACAGGTGGGTTTCAAGAGCACATCACAGCTAAATCTCATAGCAATTCACAGCTAAATCTCAAAGTGTAGAAGCCCAGGTGGGAGAGAGAACCACATGAAAGACTACAGCCAAGGAGCAAATACCCAGTACACACACTGACCCCATCCCTGGGCATCTTTTTGAACCATCAGATTAGGACACTAGGACTGATAGTCTGACCCAGTCTGCCAAGCCACCTCTTCTAGTCAGCTGAGACCATTTGCTAATTCATTCTTAACCCAAAACGCTCTAGTTCTCTGAAGCAAAGACAACAAGATCACATTTGAACCTTTTTCTGGTTGATAAAGAAGCTAAAAGACTGTCCAAAATCAAATTTAAATAATCCCAAAGAACATTAGAGATACTATGCAAGTCCACCCTATAGTGGGGAACGTCAATTTGATTCATTTCTGAGACATTAGCACACCAATTAGTTTTGTTTCTCCAGGGAGAAGTCATCCCATAATTTACATATTCTGGCCATATAACAGGGAGGGGGGAAATTATGAAAACATGAAGCATTTGGATATGCTCAACTACCAATGTGTTCATAATGAACACAGTCATGACATTAGATCAATGTTTCCCGATGCAAAGAGGATTTTGTTTAAACTAGAAGTGTAACAAGGAATTATAGCAGCTGTGCCTATCATTATTCTGCTTAGCCTGTTAATGGAATTGGTTTGCTAGAACCAAATTGGTTCAAAAGATTAATCAAAAGCAGGTGGTTCAGCTCAGCAACTCCTCCACATCACTGAGAGAACTTTCTGTGGCCAAACCAGTTCTGCATTTCCTAATGACTTGAAGTTCTCTGGGGGCAATGAAGCAGCAATTAAGGAAATTAAATACAGATTGTTGCCCGTGTACCAGTAGACACAATAGGACACAGTGTTGGAAGGGCTCTGCTCCACCAGCAGACCTGACCCATTTCCATGCTGTTGCAGAAGACACCTATCAACCCCATGTCTGCTCCTCCTGAGCCAACAAGGGAGCAAGAAATGCTTCTGTCTCTAGATTACATAGCCTGAGACCTCCAGTGTCCCCCAGAGAAGTCTGAGGATGCCCCAAGCTAGGAAGGGAGGTGGAAGAAAGGGATTAGAAAACCCAAAAACCCTTTGCAAGGTGAGTCTTGGCATCAATAGAGCCCAGGGAGAAGAGCCCTCACAGCTGAACACCTGGGAGCAGAGGCTTCCACTGCTCTCTGGGGGCCCTGAGAAGGTACAGACTCAAGTGCTACAGAATAAACAGCCCCATTGAAACCCAGTTTCTCTCTTTGTTTACAACGCTGTCACTTAGCGTTACATCCACAGATGGCACCTTCACTCATGGAGGGAGCGCTCCACAGAAGTCAGCAGATCTTGTTACGAGGGATGCAAGCAGAGCGTGAAACTCAGAGGCTATTAATGTTTTCTTAATGCGTGAACTGAACTGGAAAGAAAGCAGGAGAAAAAATTAAAGGCTTGTATAGGTGTGGATGGTGCCTCCCCTGCCCATTCCCTTGCAACCTAAACTTTTGGTGAGGTTGGTCACAGGGGTGGGAGAAGGGAGACCCTCCTCAGCTTTCCCTTCACTGGTATCACTGCAGAAATTTCAAGCAACACTGGGGATAAAGAGCAGGGTGCTACAAAGCCACTCTGGCTGCTCTCCCATTTGCGCTTCTTCTATCACTCAGAGGCAGAAATTCACATGAACATGGAATCTTTGCCCCCTAGAAAAGCAAGGCTCTCAGCTGGAGATAAAGGCAGCCTTTGGGGTGTAGAATCTGGCTGTTGCAGTCCTCTGGCTCCAGTCTGAGAAAGAGCAACACATTTCTAAGTGAAAGCCAACATTCAGAGTATGAAGTAACTTGTTCTTACAGGGTCAGTTAAACACTAAGAATATTGCTGTCACTTCGCATGCTTTCATCAGTGAACCTGCAGAAGCTCAAACTGTATGTGAGCATCCATCATAAGGTACCAAGAGAAGTCCCCTATACCAGTCCTACAGCTTTAGACTTCTCAGGGGGTGACTCTGGGCGCTAAAGGAGGTTAAAGAATCAACCTTTTTCATGTTCCCCTATTTTTAAGCGGGTCATTTTTCATCTGGAACAGCAAGTGACCCAGCACTATTCCCCATCAGGGCATAAGTATACAACTGCAGCTATGGAGGGGAAAGCCAGCAGGGGGGCAGAGCTGCTGGGGCAGGGAATGCAAGGTGCAAAGCACGGCCAAGCACTGCAAAGCTCTGCTCTGGGACAATGATCAGAGGCAGAGGTGGTGAATAGCAGAGCAAACTGCTTTTTTAGGGGCTAATGGGAACACGAGATGGGATTTCCTGAACACCCTCAGGGCTTGTCTTTATATAAAAGCTGCATGTGTTTAATTACAATCAGTTACATTAGCTACATCAGTCGATTTAATTAAATTGCAAGGACACTCATAAGTTGATTTAACTCTGTCTCAAATGGATTTAGCAAAAGTTGGCAAGAAACTAAATCAACATAAACCAAGATTAAATCAACTAAGGAGCATCCACACAGGATTTTGCAGCAATTTAACAAAACGGATTTGAAGACTCATTTAAAATGAAACGGGGTAACCCAGGCACAAAGAAAGATGAACTTCAGGGAAGAAAAAGTGTTCAGTATCTCAATAGTCTGAAGAGGGGAACTGAGAAGTCCCATCCTTTTCCTCCACTTTCTGCACTCACATTTTTAATATATATAGTTATAAATATTTTTGGCCACATATAGTTTGTTTTGCTCATCATCTACTACTCAGGAACAACAGAGCCTGATAAGGATTTGTGTGCTCATTGCTCATTCTTTTTGATTCAACTGCTCAATTCAGTTCTGGATTTGCTGGCTCTGACCTTTCCACCAACACCACCCTCCAACTGCACAAGCCATTTATTTTTTCAGAGCTGCATTTAAGCACAAGAGAAATCACACTTCCACTCACAAACCAAGTACATCTTCCAGGAGATAGGAAGAGTCCTAACATCCCCTGAGAACCAGAGTGATTTATAAACACTTTAACACCACTTTAACATCACTTTCTATGCCACTATAAACTAGTCTTGCAGCTCCATGACTTCACATGAATGAAGCTGCTTTAGTTTCCTTAGTGCTACCATGACCACTACAGTAGTCCTCCAAGCAATGATATGGATGTCATAAAGTTTAAAGGCTGCCCTTTTTCTTCCCACCTCTACAGCAAGAAGCCTTTTTTAAGCTCTGCAGAAACAGGGGGTAAAAGAGAAGACACAAAAAGGAGATCTCGGCTGTACACACAGAGCATGCACTGTGGTCTATCAAACCACATGTAGCATGGCTTGCTTTGCAGTGGACTCCTCACATTCCTGATACATAGACTCTTCTGGATGGTTATGTTATGGTAGGAAATTAGGGAAAGCCAAGAGCGATACCAGGGATCTACAAAACATGATCCCAACCACGAACAGGCTGAAGGATGGAACAGTTGTGAACCTCTCTGCCAGATCAGGTTTGAGTTGATATGGCATGTCTATCAGCTGAAGCCATTCCGTTGATTTTCATGGGAGATTTACCAGGCTCTGAAGGATGAAAGCTTTTTATGGCTTTCATGCAGCTGACGGCTTTCTCCTCTGTTTGGAGCAGAAGAGATCTGCCTTTCTTTTAAAGATATGTGCAACATGCAAAGAGGAAAACAAGATACTGTGCACAAAAATGTGCCATTGCCATGTATAGCAATAGCATTTCTCAGCATCCCTGTTACTGCAAACACCTCCTTCCTCAAAATAGCAAGGGATATTGCTGAGAACCCAAACAGACTGGATAGCAGTACAGTGTCATAAACTAGCTCAAAGGAACTAAAACAGGAGCAAGAGAGCAATCATACAGCTTCAAACACAGGATAGGAGGTCACTGAGCACCCTGCATAGCAGCATTTTAGTGAACCCCTCCAAGTTTTTAGATACGATACAGACAAAGTGCAAAGCTGCAGGAGGGCACATCAACCCTGCTTCCAGGTCACCATTAAGAGAAGACATGCCAGCAGGCAGTGCAGAAACACATCCTTGTGTCAAACCCACTGCCTCTAGGAAATCCATGCTGGGCAGCCCCACATCCTGCACTGAATTGCAGGATAAACCTTGACTTCTTCTGCAATAGCCCATCCATCCTTGAATCCCAAGAAATAAAATAAACTCTTACCCTTTGTGTCATTGCAAGGGATAGTCAACTCCACAGCCCCACCGCATGGATGATGCATTTTCCTTTACTAGCCTCAAACATCACCTTTGTTACATTTTTACATCCCCTTCGTTGTTCTTCTATTGCCAAAACAGAATACATCCCCATTTGACCTTCTCTGGGCTGGTTATTAAGGTAAGAAAGGACAATGGTAAAATACTTACAGAAGTACATTCCCCAGAGAGGGGAACACTCTCCTGCTGTGCTCAGGAAGCTGCCACCTGCTGCCCACACCTGAGCTGGCTCTAATACCATCTGCCCAGACCAATGCCTAGGAACGGGGCTGAGCAGTTTTTAACAGGAACAGCAGCCATCCTACTAACAGCTGCACGCACATTACTTGCCACTACTGCCAAATCTGACATATCCACTAGAGACCACGATAATCAATTTATATTTCTAATTAAACTGATGCCTGCAGTATGTTGGAGGAAATACAAGCAGAAGGGACCACCCCACATTAAGATCTTTTGAAAGGAGGTGGCAGGGGAAGAGTTACACCACATGGTTACTCTTTGGGGTAAATCAAAGGCCAGAGGTCATCTGCCACTCAGCCAAGATGCTCTGCAGCTTGCAGTGCCAGATCTTCCTCTCATTCATTTTCTCCTGCTCTTAGGCACCTTCACAGTGCTCCCACTTTGAAAGTTTGATCTCTGAGGACTTGGTAAGCAAGGTTCTGATTTAACAAACCGACTGCCTTGTCTGTATCACTCACCACTGTTCACTAAGGGGCAACTCAAATTTCACTTCAATTGAATCCGCTGACCAATTTCCCCCTGCCTGGAGGTCAGCAAAGAGCTGTCCCTCACTGGGGACATTGATCTCATCCATTTCCCTTAGCACAAGAGCCCTGGGCTCAACAGCTGAGGACCCTCTCCTTTATACCCTTACTGCCCATCTGCAGAACTGGCTCTGCCATGCTGTCTTTATCCAAGAGACACGCTTCACAAGGCTGAACTGAGCACCCATCTGGGGCAGGAGGAGACATCTGGAGCCACCAATTTCCTTGTTAACCCAAGCAGGAATTACTTGGTTGACAACACCTCCAGCAATGATGAAGGGAGGCAAAGTTAAGCAAACAGATCCCATCCTACAGCTCCATTTGGAGCTTGCCAACTGAGAGATTCTCCAACTGTCTGCTTAAAATGAAGTGTTAGGGAAAAATAAAGGAAGCCGAGAAGTAAATATTGCTGCCAACGAACAAGAGCTGCCAGCGCTGGAGCAAACATGCAGCTGATGAGCTGAAAGCAAGCCAGAGTGTGAGGTCTCAGTGCCTCAACAAAGAAACAACAAACCAAAACCAGCACACAAAAGGGAAGCATTACTGGAGAGGTGGAAGAGCACTGAGGACCAGACAAGCTCAGGCTGGCTGTGCACTAGGAGACCAATGAAGATAAAACAAAGGGCTCAGCAGATAAGAAACCATAAATGAAAAAAGAAAACTCCCCACAAGAGGTCCATAAAGACCTTGAAAAATGAGGCAAGTCACCAACACTCACGCATTGCTCCTACCAGGAGATGTAAGCAGCTGGCTGCAAACTCTCAGTAGGGAAAGACTGCACAGTTTTTTTGGTGCTAAATTTGAGTTTCATTACCAACTCCAACAACAACCAAAAAAAATTTAAAAAATCCCACACACAAGCAGACAACCCTGGGAATTAAACAAGCTGTTGCCGAGCTGCTTGCAAGGATTAATTCCAAGCTTTGCTGGACAGCTTATTTCAGCGCTCAGGTGCGAGCTCCTCTTTTGCTTGTTGGCAACACAGGGATTTGCGCTGCTGGAAGCTGCATCCACTGCAGAGGTAGCACTCGGGAGTAGTTTAGAGATGCTTTACTATTCTCTCTCTTCTTGGGTTTTTGGTGAGATCTCGGTTTTGCTTGGGATTGCCTATGCGTATCGGGCATCCTCCTCACCAGTGCTGGAGTTTATCCCCTCCCATGTACACATTTGCAGTACCCAAGCAAGTACTGTCATCTCTACAGGATGTTTGGGTCCCAGTGACCCCTCTTGCAGACGGGAGAAACACACAGCCCAAGGAGCAGCTGCATTTTGCTGAGCAAGGCTTGAGAACAAAGACAGTGGGATAAAACACAGGTAGGCACATGCTTGCCACATCCAAGAAGTTTTAAACACCAAGGAAGGCAATAATGAATTATGGCCCAAATGTCACAGTACTGGTCATGTGTCTCAAACTCTGACTTGCTCAGGTTGCCATGATGGGGAAAGCTAAAGACCAGATACAGAGCTCCTACACCACCAGGAAATGCAGCACGGCAGCTTTGCATAGAACTGGTGAGCAGCAACAGACACTGGCTGCCAAAACTGTGATGAACCAATGGCCAAATACCTCAGCACTCTCTTTTCTTCCACCTGTGTCTACAGAGACAGCAGCACAGCAGAGGCAGAAGGACCCAGTACTGCTTTGCACGCTACCATTGCCCTCTATTTAATCACAGTGCAGCCAATAAATTTGCTACTGATGGCAGTAAGATTACCCATACACCAGGCATGGCAGACAAGGAGACAGTCCTTCATCCTGGTGACAGCTATCTCCTGCAAATACAGGTGTCTGCAGGCAAGCGTTGTAACAGACACATTCAGGTGCAAAGATAGAAACCCCACTACTGATTCTTAATAGCAGCTGTGCAACACTGAAATAGCTTCAGAAAACCTGTCCTTGTGGAGCTCAGCTGCTGTTGGGGTGGGCATTGCTTCAATACCTCCAATCACATGCAGTAGCTACCGCATCCTCCTGGGAACAAACAAGCTGATTTCTTTTTCCCCAATGAATTTTGGCTGAGAAATATTTCCTTTCAAATAGAAGAAAAAGGAACAAAATAACTGTTTTCTATTTGGCAATTAAAGGGGGAAAAAAAAAAAAAAAAAAAGATAGTGAGGGCCAAGTTTCTCCCATAGAAATTAATTCTAAATGCACTCTTTTCCCCCCTCCCCCCGTACTGTTCCACTGTATGTTGATATAAGTACCCCTAGCAGCATTTAGGATTAAAAGTTTTGCTAACAAAACAGTTGGTGGTGCAGGGTGGGAAATTGGCCCTTTATACCATCACAAATAGAACAAAGGAAATCCTAACGTTCTCTAGAACAATTTGTTTCACTATGTTAAAAATAAATAAATAAGTACTGGTAAAAAAAAAAATCACCATGCCAAGAACAAAATTGCTACATTACTCCCACTTCTGGATTCAAGGCAGCAGAGATCATGTTCCTAAAATAAGAAGTGTGGAGATTTTGACTGACAAGTTAACTCCCTGGTCTGAGTGACTCCTTGGTGCCCGTGGGACTGGAATCATGGGGAAGGGAATTCCAGGAAAGCCAGCAAGGGGGAAAGAAACAGAGACAGCTCAGCTTTTACATTTAAAACATACAGGGATTGGATAAATGCAGCTTCAAGATTCTGCTCCACTGGATTGGTGCATAACTGGAAAACAAAAGATTTTCAGCAACCTCACTCATCCTTTTTCTTCCCCTCCCTTTAAGTACCAGTGAAGATCAGGGAAAAAATACTGGAAGCTTTGATTCACACCTATGGATGGGATTTGGTCCATGTATCCTTGATGTCTTCTGCTCACTATTTTTCCCCATGAAGTCACGTGAATCAGCACATTCTCCTGAAGGCATCTCTAGGTGCGTTCATGCCCATACTTTCCTACTGATGCTGTAGGAAAGTATTCTCCCCCCACCCCCCACCGTGCCACTTGGAAACACAAGCATATTCTTCTATTTATTCTTATATATCCTTAAGCATGTTCTTATCTATCCTTTCAGTGGATCCTCAATGAAAGCATTGACTTGTATCAGACCCATGACAGATGGGAACCTCAGCCCATCTGGTTTTCTACTGACAATAAATCAGACTGAAACTAAACTGAGAACAGCTTTCCAGACACTGCAGAACAGAACCATAAAGGTTGGAAAAGCGTGCTAAGATCATTAATCCAACCATCCACCTGACAACAAAACTGCCCACTAACCACATCCCTCAATGCTATATCTTCTCTTTCCTTAAACACCTTCAGGGACAGTGACTCCACCACTCCCTGTGCAATGCCTGGCCACTATTTCTGAGAAGAAATTCCTCCTAATATCCAACCTGAACCTCCCTTGGTGCATCTTTAGGCCATTCCTTTTCAACCAACCCGCATTTACACAGCTTGCCTTCCCTAACTCTTCAAAGGAGATGAAAGAAATTAGCATGAGAGTGAGCTCACACTGAGGGAGAACGTTTCTGGTAATTTACAAGCTTAGTTTTACTCTGAGAGAATTGGCCAATATTTAATATACAACCTTATCTTAGCACCTCCACAGCAGAGCTTCATAAAAACACTGAAAGATAACATTCGTAAAATTTTGAATACATAAATTACAGGCCCATAATGGAAGGCTTTAGTCTCCAATTCACATGAAAAAGAAGGGTAGCTATAAATTAGAAGAAATACAAGCTCCAGAAGAACACCTCTGAGCTAGATCTCACTTTATATATCGAGAATAAATTTCTATTTTAGACAGAGGCAGATCTGTTTACTTATTTTCCTGAAAAACAGACATCACAGCATATTGATCTAGAGCCCAATATATTATTTTCCTACATGCTTTGCTATAGGGCAAGGGCAACACAGATAACATGAACTCCAAGGTCAACATACACAGAAGGAATGTACCAATGGACTGGAAGATGCACCACAGGTGTTTTGCTAAGAGCTGGGGCAGCCACTTCACTCAAGGATCCAGATCCTTGAGATCACTCAGTTGAGCCCTGTTAGGAACCCTCTTCTCACCTCTGCTCTCAAAAGCCATGGGCTCCAAAGCCGTAACTCCATGGCTCATAGCAAAATTAGTCATCTCAAAATGCAGATAGTTTTAAAGCAGTTCAAACTCCCAGCACCTGGAAAGAAAAAGTCATTATTTTATAGTGATCAGAGGTGTCGAGGTGCTTCAGAGAGCAGGCAGAAAGGCACAGTCCCACTAGACCTTGCAATCCAATTAACTTAATTAACCATGTTATTTCCCTAGTTCCTGGTAACTCCTTAAATCAATGAGCTAAGACTTAACTGTGAAGTACATAACTAGGAGCTTTATTGATCATACCTGCACACAACACTGACTGAATTCCCAAAGTCACGACTTGCCATAAAACCTATGAAAAGTGTTCTGTAAGCCAACTTTCCCCTTCATTATCCCAAAGCCCTGCACAGGCACCAAAGACAGGAAAGAAGAGATGCAAAGCACAGCAGAGGGCAGAAAGCAGTGGGGCACAGGCTTGATGCAGCCACAAACAACTCACCTGTGGTCAGTTGAAGGAACACACACCTAGAACTGGACAGATCTGCTTGTAGGGATAACAGAAAGCTAACAAATGGCACCCAACACACACAAGCTGCAGTGCAATGTGGAGCCCCACAGGGAAAGGCCAAAGGTACACTAGCAAATAAAAAGTGACCCCAAGCACATCCTGAGGTGGGGAAGAAGAAATCTGTACAAACATCACATCCCTCCAAGTTGGACCACAGGTGTATAACTATTTTAACCACATTATTATTCCTTTTTTTTATAAACATGGACTAATATATGTGGACTAATCACAATCAGACTCTTACAGCCTAAATTACACTATCGATATACTTCTGGCTTTCACCCATGTGTACTTCCTGTCCCCCACAGAGGTGCCTGTGCACATCAACAGCTGCACACAGTGTAGAGCACAGCAGCCAAAAGGCCCCCCAGCCCCCCCCTCAAATCCTTTCACAAGCTCTAAACCAGGATGATCCATTATCGACTCCTAATGACACTGAGAGGAGGTTGTTCATTTTCAAATAGGTCAGTGACTCATCATTTTAACTCACTTCCCTCCACTAAAAATCAATGAGCTCCTGAAATAGGATTATCTGGGATGATTGGGGTTTTAATATCTCTCTCTCACAGGGAAGGCAGACCCTAGAGGTCCCTGCCAGTGCTGGGTCGTGTCCTTCAGTTAGAAAGACAGACTTGGTTAGTAGGAAGCAGCAGCCACCAACTGGGAAGAGAACATCTTTCCACAAAGGGTTTCTGTGACGCTGGACAACTCTTTGTTTCCTCATCCAGCCAAACAGCAATATCACACACCAGGAGAGCCACATTGTGCCTGGCTATGACACAGCAAGCTACCTCCATTCATTCGGCTGAATAAATGAGTTCTCTTGCTCCCAAATCATTATTTATTGCTTCAGCACATTCAACAAAACAACTCCCCCACCGCACCAGGGTACAGCTCTTACACAGCTAGAAGAGATCTGGTGCCTACGTATGGGCCATGGGAAACAGCTGTGCCCCTGAAGTCACTCTACCCCAGAGTCAGATGCACATCAAAGAGACATCACACATTCATAGACATGGGATATTCCTCTGTTGTAGAATATCACAGAGGCCATCACCACCTGCCTCTGTAACACAAAGGCTGCTATGTCAGCAGTTCTCCCTTACACTGTGCTGCAAACATCCTTGTTTCCACATGTAGGGTCGAGAAACCTGAGCTCAAGGGATCTCCCAGCTGCACAGCTCAGCACAGCTCACACCATGCGGGATGATGAGCTCCTGCAGCCAGCTGCACACAGCAGGATTTCTGCAAGCAGCTCACAGCTGGGACAAAGCCAACAGGTGAAAGAAGCTCCTCACTCCATCACTGCACCACGAGGGCACCCAGTAGCAACACTGCAGCCTGCAGTCAGACATCACAGCATGCAGGAGGGAAGATGTAGGCAAAATAAAACATCACCTTGAGGATCACCTTAATGCTCACTGGGGAAGTCAGGGGCAAAGCAAGGAATCACAGCCAGGAATCTGCATCCCCACACCCTGCTGGGCAGCCCCTAGAGACAGAGGGGGGAAGCAGATGGGCGACAGAAGATTGCATTCCCTGGCCCAAAGCCACCTGCTCTCCATCATTTAGAGGCAGAAACTGGATCACGTTCATCACAGTGTTGCCTGTCACTGAATTGCTCCTGGGCAGCACGGGACCCTTGGCAAGAGGCAGCTGGCTGGCAGGAAAGGGCAGCAGGAGCAGCACAGGGCTCACAGAGCACACCACAAACAGCTGCCATAATTCCAAGTGTAAAGGTACTAAGCAGAAGACAGCCATCAAGCTACGTTCATTAACCACACTTTTGTATCTGTTTTGAACAGAGCATTGCAACCTTCACTATAGTCAGCACTCATCTTCCAGATGTGAAGACTGGGATGTGCTGAGGTCAGCAGTCCTGTTCATTTCAGCTGACAGAAAAAGCCCCCACCACCCCAAGAAATCAAGCAATAACTTCATCCAAAGCTACCCATAGGGCCAAAGGGACCTGCAGCTCCAACCCCATCCAAACCTGCTGAGGAACACAGCAGCTATCTAATGCAACAAGGAGTTCACACAAAATGCAAAGCTAACAGCCCATGAAACGCACAGAGTAGCAAAGCACAACCAGTAAGAAGCACAGCCACAGCACCTGAATGTACAGCTGGAGCTCTGCAGCCTGCCTGAGCCTACTTCTATGTGAAGCCACTCAGAAGCAGCACACAGCCCTACATGGTGACAGAGGTGGGTTATTCACAGGCACCTTCCAACCCACCAAGGAGCTCCCAGAACTCATGGCTTCTGTATTGAAGACCAGTTTAAGCCTTTCTAGTAGCCCAAAGCTGTTTGCAAGTGTTATTTAACAATAAATAAATAAATAATAAAAGTGGTGTTCTAGTCTTACTCACTCTCCAGCTACTCATATTGATTTCTGCATTGCAGAGTTAGAGCAGCTCTTGCCTTACTGTTATAAAGCTCTGCCACTGGTCCTCTGCTGGCTTTTCCTAGGACTGAGTATTACAGTTCATTCCTCCCCACCCCTCATTCTTTCTAATCAACCTGGAAGCACTTCCTGATGGAAGGGAAAGCCACATGCAGTTCCCGAGGGAAAAGGGGACTGACTGCACTGCAGCAGCACCACCCCCAGCCCCACATCACAAGAAAGGGAAGATCAAGGATTAATACAGAGCGCTGAGGAAAGCTGCTACAAATATTTACTAACTCACCCTCCCACTTCTTTGCTAAATCTGTCCCGTTGTGACAGCCCCGACACATTTCCCTGAATTCCTGGTAGCCAAATGCAGCGGATCAGGGCAAACTGTTTTTATAACTGAGCTCTCACACCTGGAAACATCTTCAGAAAACACACAAAGGTCTGATGCTGCATCATTAAAGCACACTGGGACCAAGCGAGAAGAGAGCAACTCAGCATCACCAGTTCCTGTAAAACCATCATGCTGCTGGCAGTTTGCCTCATCTTATTTCTCTGCTTATTTCTTCACTTCTTGCTGGAGCTGCAAGGCCTCTGCTGCAAGAGGATGTAAATGAATAGCAACTCCACTGCTCACCCCCAACCCAAGTCTATGGGTCTGATCATACAGCAACAGCCCATCACTAAAGTGGGGCCAAAGAAAGGCACAGCACCCAGCATAATCCCCTGTGCTGGATACCATACAGTATTCCTATTTAGATTTAAAGCATCTAACAGTAACGAGGGGGGAAGTGAGAATTACAGTGATCTCCCTGCTACTACACTTTGTTTGGGTTACTTTATCTGAATTCCATCATCTTCCAAATAGAGGGAGGGGGGGCGGAAATAAGTGAGAACAGAAGAAAGGTAATGTATTCCCCTGACAAATGAAAATGCTGAAATAAGAAAATCATCCTACTTGAATTTTACATGAAAAGCTTCATTACTTTTCCTCTCAATGAAACAAGCCCACAGGAAGATCAAGCGTGGCCAGACAGAACACAGACCCTGCCATGGGGAGGTGTGTTCACCCAGACCAAGGGCTGCAGAAAAGAGAAGCTACCATCTCCTGTGGAGACCACCATCATGGGATTCATTTCTGGACAAAATGCCCACACTCTTATTCCACTCACACCACCATCCACTAGAGTTATTCCGCTAGAGTTACACCTCTGTGAACCTGCTTCTACTCCAAATAAGCTATTTTATTCCATTATCATGAGTCAAGTAATAAACAATATGGTCATTTCCATACTAATCCAGCCCATCCACAGGAAGGTCTGCAGTTTCAACCCCAGAAAGATGGCCTGCCATAGAGTACATGTACTGGGGAAGAGCCCTCCTTCGGCTATCCCACCAGCAAGAGTCTGGCTGCAGGAGCAGCTTCCCCAGTACTCGTGCCTACTAAGAAGAGATTAAACAGCAGTGAGCTGGAAAGCACAACCACAGCCTGAATCCCAGATACAAAACCATTCTGCAGAACGTGGCTTCATCCCTGCTCATCAGAGATGAGTTCTCCAACAGCTGAAGCACGGGACCACACACAGCAGTGTGGATCCAGCATCCTGTGACAGTGAGACAGCCAGTAAGGAGGGAGCAGGCAAGCACAGCAGCTACTGCTCCCTCATCTGATGGGCACCTAAATCCACATCAACATATTAATGAATAAAGAAGAGTCCATCAAAGTCTAGCAGGATTTGCTCTGGCTGTCCCATCAGTTTGATGAATGAACATTATCCCTTAAGCATTACCACCAAGCCTTCAAGTGATCCTAATTCCCCACCATGCTTCATTCAAGGGTCAGAACCACTCCTCTTAAATTTTATTTGAAGGCACTGGCCTGTAGAACTAGCACAACAGCAAAACAGCAGCCCATAAATTCTTGAACACCATGTGTGCCGGTCCTCGTCTCCAACAGAGCTTGGATGTGTGATGTACAAGCATCACATACAGGAATACCTTAACACATTGTATTCAGCACAGATCAAACAGCCCTTCAAGTACAATTGCACACTAAGCAACAGCTACGAAGCTGAACTTTCTAGCTGAAAATTAAGAGCTGGTACAATAGATCATATTATTGTAGGTATGGACAAAAGGACTCTATATGAAAGCTCAACAGACTCAAGCCAGCACTAAGAGATGGGTCTATGAAGCCTGGATAACTTCAGGAACTCCCTTCTGAATGACTGTTACTGCTGATGCGGCAAGTACACCTGACTTTAAGCAGCAGAGTATTCCAGCTGATTTCAAATTATGTACACTACAGTTTGCAGGATCAAAACGCTTATGGGTAAGTGAACAAAAGACAATTCATATGATTTTTTTACAGTGAGCTCGCTTGAGTTATCCTACACATTACCTGTGCATCTCAAACAGCACGGCAGTGTGAAAGATCTCACTTTCTGCTAATTAGGCAAAAGCACACCATTTTTCATTTTCTTACTGAGATATCCCTCCTTGATGTCTGTGAATTAGTTTAAAAAATATAAACTATAACCAGAGTCCCACAGCTCTGGAGCTAAGCACCCTGGTACACTGCCCTATGGACAGAACACAAAGGCTGACCTTACAGCCCAGCCATGACAGCCCTCCCCAATACAGAACCACCACGATATCTTTTACCTTCCCACTACGAACACTTCAATAACTGCCAAAACCACTAACCACAACCCTCCTGCTAAACACTCCCTGGGGCCACACACTGCTGCCAAACTGCCCCTGCAGCAGGGCCAGGCAGGTGAGACACGGACAATTTGTAACTGGTGTTACTTTGTCACCTTCATCCCACCAAGCAGCCCACATCACATCCCCTTTCTGCACACACCACGGGACACTTCTGCCCACAGTGTCACGGCTGCACAGCAGCATGATGCCCCTATATGCTCCTACAGCTGTTTCCAAGGTAACCAGTGCAGAGCCATATACAAGGGAAAGAAGAAAACAGCAGCAACACAATCCTGTGATATCTCCACTTTTTGGAGCAGGTCTGAGTTGCTGCCTCCCCCCCTTCCCTTCGAGCTGCCCTGTGATTCACACAAGGGTCAGCAACTCGCTTCAGAACATCAGGCTTTAAGGAGATGCACAGATTTTAGAACTAGGGATAAGGCATCATATCAGGGTTTTAAGGTATCAGTCAAATGTTCTGGTTTTACTGAGGAAAACCACCCGGGGGAGGAATGGAACTGATATCAACAAGCTAAATTTACACCCAAATCCTGCATTCTTTCCCAGTCAAAGAATGAATGCATGTCAGGTTCAGCAGAGGGTGCCTGCCCACCAGTGAGACCTATGTTACACAAGTGTGTGCAGCTAGATAACATCTACTTTCATCAGTGCAGATAAAAGCATCGCTACTGCTCAGTCTGCAGATAGCTTATCCTTTCTAGGCATCCAGGATCCACATCCACTCAGATCTGCCAAAAATCCCCAGAGATTCTCCCACCTGCCCACATCTCCCAAAGTAGAAATTAGAAATCAGCCTGTGCTGCCTTTGCTACTGAAAGCCTGGGAGCAGCAGGGATACAGAAGCCCCAGCTTTAAAAGGATGTGCACATCCCATGCACAGGAACAATGATGAGTTAGAGAATGCAGCACTGCTGCACCCTGGTCAGTAGTCACCCTCTTCCCTTTACTAGAAGGAAGGTTTAAGGCAGAACACACATAGAAAAATCACTGGGGGTTGTGTTTTGAAACAGCAGACATCCTTCAGTATAGCTCTTGTACATCCTATGTTTTCCTATGTGATTTACCATGGCTGACTTTTCCAATACCAACTGTGATTAATGAAGCTTCCAACCCAGCACTGAATGGCTGCAAATTGCAAGAGATGCTCATCACATTAACATGCAGTAAGTACTGCAGTCCACAGTGAACATACGGATGGGACAGGCAGCATTCATGGGGAGAAGCTCCCTGCCTTTGGAGCAGAATTATCACATCTGCATAGCCAGGGAGATGCCAATGAGGCAGAACCAACTTGTTTTGAGTAAGAAAAACTGGAAGTCGGTATTTCTTTATAGACTGGTTGGAGGTTTGCTTGCAAAACCTGGAACACTGCAGAGATGCCCTGGCAGCATTAGGCATAACGCGATGCAAAACTTTCTCCAGAGTCCAGTTAAAGCTCATGCTGTAGCACTGCAGCACTAACAAGCAGAACAGCACCTTCTGTATCCCCAGCAAAGGGCTGAACTATGTACTGCATACAAGCATCAAACCAGCTGCCTTAGGGGAGAGCAGAAAGTTCTCTACCAATACAGCACATTCTTTAGCAGATGCACAGCTTCTCCCTTAGACAGAGCATCACCTTCAGTCTGTGAGATTTATTCCCTCCAGAAAAACCTCTCTGATTAACACTGACTTCCAACTATGCAAGCCACCCAAAGAAATAAACGCAGTGCCACCAGGGAAAGCATCCAACATCCCTGAAGGGATGCAAGGTAGAGACCAGTACACCAGTCAGAGATGTGCTGCAGTGCTGGGGCTGAGGTGAGTGCAAGGGAAGATGAGGAGGAAATGCATTTCACAGACCCTAGAGATGAAAGCCAGTGTATGCAAATCAAGTAAGGTGCCAAACCGTACACAGCTGCATGTCAGGGCTCCCTGCTATACCTATTATGTAGAGCCCCGGGTCCAGCAGAGCAAGAGCATCCCTACGAACTGCAGCAGGGCAGCACTACACAGCACTGCACCAGGGCTGAATTCACACAGGCACGTCTCGGTTTGCAGAATAGGGGACAAGACTTCCGATTTCTAACAGCGCTGTGCCTGGAAACCGAGATCTCAGAGAGGTCGGATACCTGAAATAAACAGCGTTCTCCCAAAGCAGTGGGAGGGAGGAAGCGGCGGCAGAAAGGCAGAGCAACTGAACGGCTCAGCCCCGACCCCGAACGAGGCACCGAGCAGCGCAGTCTGTCCGTGCTCACTAACCAGCAGGACCAGAGAATTCCCTGATCCGTGCATCACTCACACCGAGCGGTGCAACAGTGCTGCTTCAGATCTTTGTTAAGCTCAGCACGGCAAGGCCTGGAGAGGCAGCTGGGAAAAGGATGCAAGAGGAAAAAAACTCAACTCGCTGTTCATCTCTCTCAGCAGCGGGCAGTAAAGCTGAGCTTCAGCTTGCTCGTGCCCGTCCCGTTTCCTGCACCTGTTTCAGGAGATCACAACAGAACGGCGCTTTCCGATGCTGAAACTTTCCCATCGCTGCCCCCAGTTCAGCTGTGCGGGGCTCGGGTCACCGGAGCCTTCTCTCGACCACCCCCGAGCCGCAGGTCCGGCTCTCGTTTCACACCTCGCTCGTAAGCGAAAACCATTCACTGCCACCGCGAGCAATTGTAAGCGACACAATAGGAAAGAGATTATCGCCACGCGCCCTCTGTGTAATTTGCAAACCCTCTAATCCCCATTTTGGAGTTTGGGCACTGGGAAGAATCACCGGCTGAAGGCAGCAGCGCCGGGAGCTCAAGAAAGTTGGAGCTCAAAATGCTCCCAGCAGAACCGGGTAACGGGGCGGCCGGCTGCACTCGGGCTTTCTCCCACCGCTGGAAGAAAGAAGCGAGACCGAGCGCCAGAGCTCATCCCTGCCCGAGGACAAGAGGACAGACCAGCTGCAGCGAAGTTTAACGGCATTCAGAGACCCCCCCACCCCCCCGCTCGTGGAGCTCTGCGCCCAAGCACAGAGAGACCCTCCCCTCCTCCTCCAAAATAACGTTAATAAAAGCAAAAGGCGGAGAAGGAGAAAAAGCGCATCCCTCAGTCCTCCTTCCCACAGCCGACACTCACCGTCCTCTTGCATCCGCTGCAGACACAGGGCGAGGCTCTTCCTCCAGCCCGGCATGGCGGCGGGCAGCACTGCCGCCCCCCGGGGCAGCGGCACGGCTCGAGGGACCCGGGGGGGGGCCGGTAAAAGCGGCGCTGTGAGCGCTCCGGGCTCCCCGGCGCTTTATGGCCGGGCGGGGCGAACGGTGGGGCCGGGCTGGGAGCCACGGGAACCGCCCCCTCCTGCGTGCAGCAACGCGGCCGAGGGGCGATGGGTGTTTGGCCGCCCCCACTGCCACCGGTGCTCGGCGAGATGCTCGGCGCGTTTAACGCGTTGCTTTCCCTTCCTGCTTCAATCCCGGCGTCTTTTGCACCGAACGCTCAACCCTGGCACGGGCGCGCTCGTGGGTTCACGTTTGTGCCCGAGTTGGGCTCTGCTGGGAGGGAAGTTGCACGGTGGTCGGATTGCTGGGTTTCATCTTTGTCATGGCTGCGTGTGAGCAGGTGAAGCCCGAGATGGGGGCTGGATAGCAGCTTTGTCATTTCTTCATATTCTAGAGGTTTCGGTGCTTTTATGCGAACACAAAGGAGATGTTTATTGCATGTACCGTGGCTGGCGTGTTTTTAATTTCCTGGGAGCAACGTATCTCTGCAATGACTAGCTGCTTCTTTTTGTTTGTCGTCAGGCCTTTCATTATGTGGCTGGTAGGTCTCTGCATCTCTGCCTCTTTTTGCAAGAGCGATAACATTATGTGCAACAGCTGCTATAAACTAAAATATTACAGACCAAGTTGTCCTCGGGAGAGCATGAGCTAATTCCAGGGTCAGGATGCACCTGGACCAGCATGGCAGCTGCAGTGCCATCCATCCAGAGATGCCTACATGGATTCCAGCTTAATTTTAAGAGCAGCTTTTCCATCCCGTTGCTGTAGGATAGGCAAGGGTCAGCTCTGTCCCTAGCTCATGTCTGAGAAGCACTTGCCATGTTGATTTCTAGCACCCAGCTCTGCAGGACACATGCTGGGCATTGGGCTCAGCTTTCTGCAGCCTGGTGAAAGCTGAAGTACCACAGCCCAGGGGTACCCGGGAGTGATCCTGCTCAGAACACCCTTCTGCAGCTCTTCATTTGTCTTGGGAGAAAACCAGCTTCAGAAGAAAGACAGACCTACCAAAGTCAGTGACTGCAGCAGAGCCTGAGGGGATGAGAATCCTAACAGAGGTACTTGAGTTAAACAGCCACTGCTAGATCAGCTGAGTATTTCTCATTCTTCCTCTCACAGGTTCTTGAAAAGCAGCACAGGAGCTGGACTGGAGAGGATCTGTTTTGAAGCTGCCATCGTTACAATGCTTTCCCCATAGGGTCACACTCAGATAATCACAGCCCCACAAGAATAGCTCTCTTTATTTAAGCATAAGAGTTTGAAGCACTGCAGAATGCAGAGTGGTACATCATGGCTGAGCACTGCACAGGAGGTTCCCATCATGGTAGAGCAGTAGGTCACACACTGACTCCCCCTCTGTGACTCTGAGCAGGGAGTTACCCATCAGCTCACAGGACAGTGATTGCACTGATGGCAGCTGAAGACTCATTACAGCCAGCTGGAGCAACTGCTTCCAGGAGCATTCCTGAGGAATATCAGCAACAGGAACAGAGAGCTCAGCCCCTGTCCATCTTCTGCTGGCAGCACAGAAACAAGAAATTCCTCATGCAAAAATTCACAAAAAACATATATATTTTTACTGCATTTGTAATTAGAGTACAAGTAGGGATTGGCTCCCCATTCAGCCCCGTTGAACTTCTCAAAGAGATCCTTTCATTAAATTAAATGTGACGTTTTTCTGCAGATCACTTCTCAGGAGGAAGCACAGCCCTCTGCAATTTGATTGCAAACGTACGTGGTACCTTTGGGACTAGCAGCAAATCACAGCTCCGTAACTGGATTTGATCAGGGCACATCAGGCTGACTCACGGGAGGTTTGTGCCGTGCACAAAATATTCCAGCTGACAGCAACACTCCAAAACTTATTTGTGTTTCTTAAGAGAAGAGGGAGGAGCCAACACTCTATCGATAGACAAAACACAGCAGGTGGGGCTAAGTGTTGCTGGGCTCTCCATCTGACTCAGCCACCCACTCAGGCCCACCACCCGAGTTCCTCAGCTGTAATTTATAATTGCTTGATGATGTGCAGGTTCTGTGTATGAGAAAAGGGTTCCCAGAGAAGTATTATTGATCTAACATCACCCTCAGTAAAAATTCTGAGAGCCTGAGGAAAGCAGGACATATGAAGATGCTCTTAAAATTAAGATCAAATTGACACTTTCTCTGCCTAAAAGTTTGTCTGCTTTGCCATTCATGCTGACTGCTCCCATAAAAACCCTTCAGCTTTAATGCCTTTAGACCATCAAGGCTACAACAGTGCTACTTTTAAAGAACATTAGTTCCACAGAAATAATTAAACGTGAAAACAGCAAGCACAATAATAGTTGAAAATGTAGCCTAGGGCTTTTAGCTATTGAATTCAACACCTACGTTATTGTAGAAAGACCCAAAGCTAGAATGGAGAGACTCCCTAAAGCACTCCCCATTAGCCTAACTTTAATACTCAAGTGGGAAATTGAACCAGAGAAAACAAAGCAGTGGGTCCTGAATGGCAGGATTGCTCCCAACAAGTCTATAAAGAGCAGTCTATGCAGCGCTTCAAACACTGCACCTTCCACCCAGCAGCTTTCATATCAGGAAACAGTTGGGCCTGTTGTGCTTTAAATCCTATTGCAGCTGTAGGAAGAAAAGATGAAAGCATAAAGTTTTCCAATCCCAGAAGCTGGCTGTTGAGAAAGGCTTGGGTCTGTTGGCAAATGTGCAAACTGGGCTTTTCTGATCAGATCTATTTATCGTTGCTCTGTTGCATGCTATATGCACAGAGCTGTGAGCAGACATTGATATCGGACCCTAATACAAGGCAAATCCCATTTTCCTGAGTGGGTTAAGGAAGAACATCCAGGCTTTCTTGCCTTGACCTGTATGTCTCTAGACTTCTCCAGCGGATTCTCCTGTCATGCACTCCCTCATCTTGGAGGTCACTGACTTTGTCAGCCAATAATGACAATATACTGATTCTTTGCAACCAGGAAAGTTAGGAAAAACAGACAGCTTTTGCTACTAGCCCCAAAGCAAGTGATTTAAGAGGTCCCCTTTACTGTTTTTGAGCCAGCGAGGATCTAGCACTTGGGAGACCCTTAGGAGCAGCTTTGCTGTCCACTCCCAGCAGTTTAGGTGAAGACGTGCTACCAGGGCATCCTCCAAGGCCATAGCACTTTAACCAGTGACACAGCATCATGAAACACTATGGGAAAATGGGAAATACACCCCAATGCAGCTGGGGTTTCTTCTGTTGCAAGTCTACCTACTGAAGCTATGGGCCTTATCTCCTATATTGATTTACAGCTATTGCCTGGCAGAATTCAATATTAAGATCAAGCTAGAAATTACTTTGACCTCTGTAATCCTGCAAAAACAAGATCTACTTAGGTATCTAAACTCATCTTCTCATTTTTCTCTTCTTCCTCTGAGCTTACTTTATTAAGTAAGAGATAAGTTTCCTTTCTCTGCCGAGGTTGGGCTGCTGTGAGTGATGATGCACTGCACCCTGTATCCCTGCAGCTCTGCATGGGACAGGCAGGGGACCATGGGCAGCCTATTTCCATCCCACTGTGACAGGTAAGTGGCACACAGCTACTTTAACAAAGTCTATTTTCACCTCCCAGGCACATAGAGTGAGGCTAGAGACAGAATGATAAATACTTCACAACACCATCAAGAGGGATTTGTTTCACTGATGGATGCTACCTATATGCAGCAGTGTCCTGTAGCCCACAGAAGGAGTGAACAGGGTTGAGATCATGGAATTTAGAAGTAATCCTGTCATGCTGGAAGGTTAAAGGCAGTTTTAAAATGGATTATCTTTGTTGCTTCCACCAGAGGTTGATCAATAGCAAATTCACCTATTAATCCCACTTGGTTCTGTTTTGCCTCCAACACTCACAATACGAACAGTTTATTGAGTTTGATGTCTGTTTCTCGTTAGGAACTTCAAGGCATACATTCATACTACAGATTTCTGCAGAAGTACTCGTGTCAAATTAGGTTGTGAAGGCTGAAAGCAGGCTGTCATTCCACCTCTCCTGGATGATTCTTGTCCCTCTGAAAAGCTGAGAATCTCTCAGAGAAGATGACTGTGGAATTTAATGACACAAGAATAGACCCCATTTATAAGCACCTTGAGTGTGTAGTTACCACTGTGCCCTGTCCCTGCTCAGAAACTCAGAAAGGTTCCTTCTTTCTGCCCCAGAGATGTGCTCAGGGATCAGTCAGTCATAGCACTGTAAGAGACGCTTCTTTAATTTGATTGAAAATGCTGCTCTTGGAAACACATTCCTTCCCCTTCCAAAACTGCCTGCATGTTTCCCTCCTTCCCTTTTGTGCTCCTGTTAGTTTCTGCTTTGTACACACCATCTTCTCCCCTAAACACACACATTCAATACTGCCTCAAAGTCCTTCATTCCAGGCAGCAAGATCACAATTTGCCTTTGGCTGCACAAGGTTTCATCCCTGCTCCCCATTGCACAGGTGGCCCAGGAAGGTTTAACCTAGATGTACTAGAGGATCTAGATGATCTTTGGGTTCCCTTCCAATCCAAGCTATTCTATCATTCAATATCTTCAAGAGGAAACCAGGAGCTGTGTTAAATGAGTTTGAGGTGAGCTTCAGTTGTGATTCCATGGCAGATGTTTTGGCACATGAGAACAGGCTTGGGTTTTTATGGTCAGGGAACAGAAGTAGTTAGACAAGTGAACAGGAAGCAGAAAGGAATGCTACAGCTCCATTATGGTATGTTAAAAATCCTTACTGGGACCATCTTGCTTCCTTGCCCCTTTCATGGCAAACCAGCCCTAGCTGTCAGTAACACATTAATGACTGCAGTGCATTTCAGATCAGGAAAGGAGGAGAATGACAGCTGCAAATCATGTATTTGCAGGTACATTCAAAGGGGACAGAAAAGAGATAATAATGGCTATTGCAGTGTTTTACCATAAACTTTCAGAAAGCAAAGCAGCTACTGACTATTCTGGCTCATGAGGTTAGGCTTAGGTCAGGTTGATAGTTAGACTTGATGATCTTGAAGGTCTTTTCCAACCTAAATGAATCTATGATCTCTCCTACACTAATTAGCAAGAAAAAAAAGTGCTTTGGGCAACAACTGCAGGGGAAAAAAAGAAAGGAAAGCCCCCTTTACCTCCAGGTGGTGTAGGCCCCTTCCTCTGCTGTTCTATGAAGTATTGGAATTGCACACTTTGTACAGCTCCCTGGTATAGATGAGGAGTTGCTTGGCACTCGTCAAGGCTTTAATAAAGCAATCATTGGACTTATGCCTGATGTAATTATTCATTTTGAAATATTATTCTACTTCCCATTCCACTTGTCTATATTTGACTAATGGCAGCAGCACCACACACATTTCTATGTTCTCTATGTGCAGACACTCAGTATTTCTTTTCCCAATTATTTCCAAAATAACATCCATAATCACAGCTTCCTTTCGCAATACATATAGCAACACTTCAGTGCCTTCTGGGCTTCTATTTTAAGTAATCTTTGTATCAGGAGCTCTGTTCTGGGGACTGGAATCTATTCAACAACAGGACAGGGATCACTCAGGCAAAAGAAATGTGTTCCCCTTTAGAGGGAAGGGGTGTCTCAGTATCCCTGCAAAAGGTGCAGCCCATTTGGAGAATTCCTTACCTAAATAGTCTCATATTTGCAAGGGCACTGCCAGCTGTGAGTTTGACAGTGACAGCTGCTATGTTCATGCCACTTACCATATAAGCACTTGTCCAATTTTCATTTCACAGAGCTGGTTAAAGCATAAGTCAAAACTCAACTCCCACTAACCCATGCACAATTTGAACACACAACCTGAAAATCCAAAGGGATCTACTCTTGAAATTCTGGGTTCTCCACTTGTCCTTTTTCTTCACACTACTTTTCATATGTGAGACTGAAAGAATGGGGAGAGGCAGACAATTTGCTCCTCAAAGCTGGAGAAATGATGGAGAATTGCAGGGGGAAGACTGTCATTTATGGAAGGTTACCTCTGCCAAATGTTCACAGTACCACAGAGAAATGAGCTACGTGGCTGCAACAACAGTCTTGTACTGCCCTCTGCTGCGCTGAGATCTAGCTGCTAGCACAAGCAATTCACCTCTGGGACTTGCTGATGGGAATAAGCCATCCGCAGCTCTCTTTCTTCCTTATGCACAGGTTCATTGTACTAGGAAGATTTTGCTATATAGCCTTTTGAGCATCTCTTTAAAGCATGCATGACCAGAAGGACCACATACCTCTTCCACCCCATGGTTTGGGGGCAACTTGGGGTGACAGATGGTGAAAGAACACTTAATTGCAGATAAGCTGAAGTGTTAAAATAAAGAGGAATTTGAACTAGAACGGGTCAGAGTCCTTAGCTGCAGTGGAAAATGAAGTCTTATGATTTTAGGACATCCAGCAGCAGCTTTTCACCACCAGAATATCAGAGACGGAATACATACAGAGTAGCTTTGTTTTTCCAAACCAAAAAGCCATAGCTGCCACTTAGCCATCTAGGCAGGCACGTGGTAGATAACTGCTAGGTAACCAAGGCCCATATGCTGGAAAAACCCCATGCTCAATTACACTGATGTAAGTCTCTCCAGTGCATCAAGGTAGAAATATTCGTATGCCAGAGAAGTATGTGATTATATGTTCAGATACACAGATTTAATCATTCCCATGCATTAGGAAATCACATACAGAGCTACAGTCTGCTCAATTATACCAGCCTGCACTCGTGCTCAGCGTCAGGAATTATACCCTTCATAACTACAAAGGGAGCTGAAGGAGCACTAGGCCCTGTAGCACATATTGCTGCCACCATGTCAAGTCAGGAAACCAGAATTTGCTGCTACAAGCCTGTTGGTTTAAAATAATTCAACTCAAACCATGGGATATAAACAGAATCATTTCACAGGCAGTGAAGGTGAAATAAATATGGGTTACACTATCACTCGGACACTAAATGAACATAAATAACAGGGTTTTGACTAAGAGCTAAAAGCAGCCTCTGTAGAAAGTTACAGACACAATGTACACACGTCTGTCTGCCTGGCATGATCAATAACCAAAGATTTCTTTAAAAGAAGAAAAGTAGAGCATGAAGAAGGATTCTAGATCACAGCCTCCCCCTATCACTGTCATATTCCCCTCTTGCCTTACCTCCATCCTGCATTCTCTGCAGACAAAGAGCAAGGCTTTTCCTCCAGCTCGGCATCCCAGACCCAGCAAGAAATAAATTAGTTTGTAGTCTTCTGACAGGGCTTGCAGATGTGCAGCTGGAATAGAAAACCCAGCTTCTTTATAGGGCTGTGCCTTGATGAAGAGGCAAGCTCATCTGTGCTTGCAAAGACAGGAAAACTTCATGTGAAAGCCTGATTGCAAACCATCCAGGCTGCATCTTGCTGCAGGGATGGAGCAACTTCACATGACCAAAGCAAAAGAAGCAGATGGCGAGTGAAGAGTGGACAGATGAATGGGTAAAACCTCAAGGAACTGAGCAGCTCCTTAAAGGGCAAGCTTGTCTTTTATGCCAGCTGCATAGAAACAACAAACAACAAAACATTCACAGCACAATTGTATTCCAATAGGTTCAGGCTCCTTTTCATGGAATAAACCTATCACCCTGCCTGCTCCCAGTGCAATTGATGGAGTAAACAGTTTTCTTTGGAACTTCCTTGCTTCATACATCACTAGTTCAGACAATTTATATCTCTTGGTATGGGAAATAATGGGAAACTTGTTCACATTCTGTGCTGGAACTCAATTTTTTTTCTTATTTTTCAGATTTAAGAGCATTTACGCATTCCCTGAAGAAGGAATCATCATCATGTCCATTCTCAAAGCTTATTAAAATGTATACAAAAGCCATAGTCATCAATAACAGCTTTCTAAATTCATTTCACTTGCAATAACTGTGGCCCTCCCACGGGTGCTGTGGTAAGATGGCATTAAACCTATTTCTGATCTAAGTTGTTATCTGCTTTTAGGGAATCCCTATTTTCTGGCTGCATCAGCAGAATTACAACTCAGTAGTGCATAACAGCCACTCCCTTTCTCATAACACTCAAAAAGAGATGTTGTTGACACTAAACACAAATGAGTGCCTTATAAAATGCTGGTTTCCTAGAATAAGAGGCTACTTTAGACACAATTTCAATTTCTCATTATACAGCCAGAATAGTGCTCTATACCTATTTTGTAGCTTGCAAGAAAAACAAGCCAGAACAAAAGTAGGCTGGCACTGCAGCTTGTGACACAAGAAGCAAAGAGCAGTAGAGCTCTGTGTGTACCAGGGAGATGTTAGAAGCACTATTATTGTGCACCATTTCTGCCTTTGATTTTCTGCCCAGGATCACACAAAAACTTCAAGCATTTAATCAAAGAATTAAAATCCTCGTCTTAACCCACATACAACAAACCCACAGTGCCCATCTAGACTTAATGATCAGCAAAGTTTTGGGTTTGTTTCACAGTTCCCTCCACCTGTTCCTTTTTGCTGCACCAACTCAGCACTTCCATAATACAGTGCTCAAATACAGAAACTTAGGTTACTTTTCAGATTTCTTTAGACAGAACTCAGTAAAAAAGAGATATGATGGGACTTGATCTTGGGAAGAGATGTCCTCATTACAAAGATAAAGTCGCAAACAGCTTTGCTTTTGCCACAGTTATTTGTGGTCTCACACAATGGCTCTTTGACAAAGTGCATGGTTGGTTGGAGAATTAAACCATGGAAAGCAAAAAGTTCCTTCCCTATTAAAAAGGTGTTTGTTGATACAGTCCAAATTCCCTCATAGGACAACTTCTGAGATGAAAACCTTGGGAGAAAGAAACAACAAGAGAAATTTCTCCATCACAGAGAAGCACAGTTATGTTCCTTGTGTCAAGTGGTTACGAAAATGCATGAAGACACAGTGTCCTAGCACCAGTGTCTCGCAAATATCCAGCCGTTATTGGCCCACAGTTTTATTTCATCTTAAAGCCAAGATGTGGAAAGTAAGTCAGGTTTCATCCTACCCCAGGGCTTTGATGTTCTTACTTTCTATGATAAGAAAATCTGTCTCAGAGTAGCAAATCCCCCCGACATCAACGTAATTTACTTTTGGATTATGGAAACCAGTCACGGACTCAGATGTGAATGATCCAAATAGTTTATTACAGGTTCTCACGTCACTTTATATATTCACAAGTTCCCTTTTTTGTAAAGGCAGATGGGAAAGCCAACTTTCCCATTAACAAAGTATCCACAAACACTTCCTAAGCATGCATGCAGGTGCTTATCCAATCAGAGCCATGAACTGTTCCTTTTGCTTTTCTCTTCTAGACATAACCTTGGTTCTCAGCCTTACTTTCACATGCTTTTTGCCTTGCTCCACAGCATCTGTTCTGAATAGTCTTTCTTGTATTCCCACACTGGATTCCTATTTAAATCCTTTCTTTATTTTTCCTGTATGGAGGAGACACAGGGAAAGCCCAGAACCAGAGCTTTCAAGTGATTTGAGTTTGTGCAACATCTCTCACCAATCTTGCAAGCTGCTGAGATGCCACTGTTTCATACAAAACCCCCTTCATACGAACTGCTGTGATCCCCCATCTTTCTCAACAACAATAAACGAGCTTTTTGCGGTGATGCAGCTTTGTGGAAGTAAACACAATTAAACCTTGTGCTAAAATGAGCAGCATACTGATAAGTGCTGAATCAATTATTCCCTAGGAATTCAAGGCTATCAGCAGTCTTAGATCAGGCACGGTAGCTTATAAAGTGTTCACTGTTTCCCTGTAAGAAACAAGCATCACACAACTACACTGAATCTGTATTATATACACAGTTACCCTGCTTCCTCACCTCCTTTCTTTAGGTTAAGCTGGATTTGCTTCTCACCCTGGAAATGTTCTTATCCCTGCTCCCCCTCTTTCATTTGCATTTTATTAATGCCTGTTGGCTGGATTAAAAAATCCCCAGATCAGCCTTCTACAAATCAGGGCCGGCACAGAGCCTTTCTGAGAGCTATAGATACAAAAACTTGTCAGCTCTCAGAAAACACAGAACTACTGAACCAACACTTAGAAAGTGCTCTGGAAGCCACCTGCCTGAATGCACACTGAGAGCCAAGTCCCACACATAGGCAAGAACAGCAGCACACAGAGTGGCTCCACATTTCTAGCAGACAGGTGGGAGAGCCATGCTGCATGTGCCTCTGTTCCAGCGTACTGGTCTTGCTAGTGTTAACTGACAAAGAATGGAAGGTACTTGCAGCTTGAGCTCATCCTTTGTAGCCCATCACCAACACCGACTGACTCATTCTGAGTCAAGCATGTCCAGGTAGAGCTTTACTACCCACCGAATCACTTGTTTCTTGCAAGCACAGAATCACCAGTTCCATGTGTTTCATTCTGCAACATGCTGGCCTGCAACTGCTAAGAATAATTCTTTTTTCAAACCCAGCCATACAACCACTCAGTAGCACAGCTTTTCCTTGCAATTTGGCCATGCCACTGAACCAGGAAGGATGCATTTTGGACAGATGCAGTCACCTCCAGAGCCTTGCTATCTTTATACATTTGCAAAAACCACCTGAATAATACCTGCAACATAGAGAGCTGCTGAACACGACGATGCACTGAAGTACCTACACAGCTATCTAATATTACACTTCTAAAGCTGTTCACATAAGATTCCCATCCCGGAGCCACAGCCACTAAGCTTAGGAAGCAGCCACAGCGCCCTACAAGTCAGGTTGTCAAGATTCTTAAAACGTTTTTACATGTGCAGATACAAGGCGAGATCCAGGTCCAAGTCTGACTATCAGGAACACTTCACATTATGAGACTCTCATGATAAAGAAGCTCTTGAGCTCCTGAAAGTACTCAACACCTACAGCACAGGCAGCCCAGCAAGTCCTATCACTATAATGTAGAGCACGAGCAACATCCACCCCCTCCCTCCCCAGCAAAGCAATAGGGGAGGACCCAAAGCTCGCACAGCACTGCCGTAATAGCGCCGCGCTTTACGATATCGCCGTAAAGAAAAGGAGGAAGCAGCCGGTGGTGCGTTGCTGGGTGAGCTCAGGCCGCCATGGACCGGAGGAAGAAGCCGCTGGATGTGGCTGCCTCCTCGGTAAGCGAGCAGAGAAGGGGAGAGGCAGTATCTGCAGCAGGGGCTGCCGCTTGGCTTATAAGTAGGGCTGCCGTGGTGCGAGGCCTGGTCGGTTGCCTGCTGCTGTAGGGCTCTGTCGTAGGAAGCAGCTTTGCTTCCCATATGTGCTGGAAGCTTAGAGTGATCTCCTCGATCAGATTGCTGCTTTTAAGGGCTATATAGAACTGCAATTCAATGCTCGCATAGCTGTTAATAGCTGTGTTGCTTTGCTCTGTAGAGGTATAATTGTTTCCTGTAGCTGATGGTTGGCAATGTGTTTGTTCCTATTGCCGGTGATGTAGTTGGTAGATCTCAAAGCTGAGCTCTTCCGCAAGCAAGAAGAATTCAAGAAGGAAAAGCTACTGAAAGATGCCGGCATCTTCGCAAAGCCTAAACCCACTAATAAGGTAAAAACAATCTTCTGTTTTTTGTCATCCATTCCCCTTAAACTATGGCAGGTTGTACACGTTTAAATCACAGGAAATAAGGATTCTGAGCTGTGTTGCCATGTGAATTTCCACCATGAGGATGTTTCCAGATGTGAGTTTTGTGCAGCCTGTGCCTGTCAGAGTAGTCTCTGAAGTTTCATTTCCTGGGAGTCAAAGCTTTTCTATCTACAGAGAAAAATGCTTCTTTCTCACTTTCTCACTTATTTGCTTCCCTGAAGGATGGAAGATGGCAAACTCATCCAGAACTGCTGAGCTTAATAAATGCTGTATTGTGTGCTCCTCTCTATCACAATGCATCACAATGAACAGACAATTCTCACTCATTTTTACTCCTTTCCATATGTTTTCTATTTGTTCTGTAGCTTCCAAGTACTGGAGTTACCACACTTGAAGGTTGTTTGGCACTGAAATCTGTATTTTTAATCTAAAATGAAGTAGGAGAGAATGCAAGCAGTTCATAGCTTTGTTATTACTTCAGTTATTTATCATTTTTTTCCCATGAAAACTTTGCCAGAATAGATTTTGGCTGATATGTGTTTCCTTTTTCCTCTCAGCCTGACCTTCATTATCACATTGTACAGCAATCTGGCCTTTTAGGATGTACTTGCTGTGTTCCACAGCAGGTAGAGTCTCAAGTCAAATGTGTTTAAGAGCTTATTTAAAAGTCTTATTCTATTGAGTAGTGCTGATTGTTTCATGGTTGTTTGCTGTTACAAAATTGTATCCCACAGAAACCAAGCATCTGGACCAAACAAAACACAGGAGTTGCAAAACGAGCTGAGAAAGATGTTGAGCAGAAAGCAGAAGAGGATCAAACCTTAGATCAATCAAGGTAATTCTTAAGCTGTATAAGAAAGGAATGTCTTGTAGAATTTGTTTTTCAGTGCTTAGAAAAGTACATCAAAAGTTACGTGCATTCTGGATGAGCAGTTCTTATCAGATCAACAGGTGAGACCAGCATCAGTCCCATGCTCTGTGGGAGTGATGTACAGGCTGTACCGAAGTGTTCTTATGCTCTGGAGACATCTGCCCTCATATCATCACAGCTATCTGAGTGTGTAAAGCTGCTGAGATTTGAGTGCCATCTTTGGAAGCAAAATCCAGGGCAGTGATGCGTCAGAAGTCACGTCACAAACCATGTCGTGGACTTGACAGAAGATGGCTCACTGTTTTGTAAATCTGATTCGTCCCCTAAACGGCTTAGCTATTGTATGGGAAATTGGTAATCACAGCCTGAACCTCTGATTAATTGGCTGAGACAAGTGTCGGGTCAGCTGTGGGAGCACAGGTGAGAGTAATTTAGCTGTGCTTCCAGGAGGGATGGAGCTCGACTCCACTTCCTCTAGACCTCATTTAAGGGCTGACCACCACTAAGGCAGCATCTCTTGGAGACTGCTTTCTGGTGGAGACTGCATCAGCATTTCCCAGCGAAGACATCCATATTGGTGACTTTTTCCTCATAAATAACCTTTTGCATATCTGTCACTATCTTTGTTACCATCTTTGTATCATTCTACCATACAGATAATATCAGTTAAACTTTAATACAACAACAAAAACCCAACAGATGTTACTCAGCTTCTAGTAGATATTTCAAGCATTCTTGGTATTACTTTTCTCATTACCGAAGTATAAATTACTCGTTATGAATGGTGTTTGGAATTGGTGAAATTAAAGGTTGGTTTGTTTGTTTCTCAGGAAGAAACTTGAAGAGAAAGCAAAGCTGTATGAGAAGATGACGAAAGGCGATTTCCCAGGTGAACAAAGCTAATCTAAAATAAGTGGTTATATGTGTGCACTTATATGTAAGATAGATTTAAGTAGTTACTTGTTTTAATTTAAAATTGAATTATTTTTTACAGAGCTTACTATTAATTAGTGTAGCATATTTAAAAATAGAATCATGTACTTGTTTGCAAAATTCCCCCTAAAGATTGGCCTGTCACTATCTAATGGCTTACAGCAGCTGCACTATAAATTCACTGCTTGCCTTCTTCCTTGAGGAATTATTTTGGGGGCTGTTATACAGAGTGATTGACATGGGTTATTCTGCTATCGGAGAGAGAAAATCATGTAAGTACTAGGAAATGTGAAATTACTTTTTGAAGGACAGTCTGTCCTCGTAAAGGACTATGAGCTTGTTGTATGCAGGCAGTCATTAAGTGGGTGGAATGTAATCTGCTTTTTCAATATAGAATATTAGAGGGGAACAAAATATATATTCTCCATAGTGCAGTCTTTGCATTTCATTGCTGTTTTTTTTTCCTGCATTCTAATTCTTGGGCTTTATGAAGAGAAGAAGAGCACTGTATCATGCAGATAACAGTTAGAGAATCCTAATCTGGCCCTTTCTTTTTTCACACATTCAGTCACTTGCAAGAAATAATTATTGACCAGAATTCAAATCTCCTTGCAGTATCTAATGTTCCCTTTATTAGTGTCCAACTTGGTCACATGTGGGCTCACTGCTTTTCTCCACTTTTCAAAGAAGTACTTTAGTGACTGTTTTCTGCCACCATAGGAAGTGCTAAGCATCAAATAAGTGTTTGAACTGTTGTGTAACAACCCCCAGCTCTTTGAAATAATTAATGAGCATAGAATATTGTAGTGTGGAGAGGGATACCTTTTCTGTATTCCATGCGTAAATAATTGCTTTTAAAAAGCATAGAAGTTGTATTCACAAATATAGGTTATCACTGTGGAGCCAGCTTACTGCTCCAAGTTTTTTTGACCTAAAGTGAGATTTAGGTACTCCATGCTGGTGTGGACAAGGGTGTTGCTGGCAGCTGCAGAGGTGATTGTGCCTGTGATGTATCTATTGATTTTTGTGTTGAGTTCTGTTCTCTTTATGGCTCTTCTCTCTGAATTGATTTTCTGCCTTAGATGAAGAAACTGAAGACTTGTACCTAGTGGATTTCACTCAGAAGATCATAGACAAACAGCGAGAAGTACAGGAACTGCATCAGAACGAAGCTGATAGAAAGACTTTAGAAAAGGAGACAGATGATGAGGAAATTGAGCCAGAAATGGAAATACCACCACCAGAAGACCCAGATGAAGAATGGTTGGTGCTGCTGAGTGGGCAATTGCATGAGAAAAGAATTCTGTTCCACATAACGCTTACGGTGACAGTTGTTTTGTTGGGTTTTAGAGAAGAGGTGGCTCTTTCTGTTTCGTGTCTTAATAAGAGACAGTACCTTGTGTTACTTCCCACATAGACAATAAGTGCAATAGAAATAGATAACTTTTAGCAGCACTGAATGGTAAGTATAGCTCTTTATCAGCTTTGACAACTGTAAATTAAGTGTTCGATGCTATGAGGAGTTGCTAAGAAGCGTGATGTGTGCTTCAGAGGAACACTTTGCTTGCATTTTAGTCAGCCTTTGTTATGCATGTTGAATGAATACTATCAAGCTCTTCTAAATGGGCTTTAGATTTTTAATTGAAGTATATTGTAGCAGTTTCATATCTGTAAGAAGTCAATGCTGTGTCATTATTTTCACCATGGGAAGCAAGTAGCAGAACCAACTTTATTTTGGTGTGAAAATTAGATGATGTTTTAACTTCTGAACATCTCTTTACATCACCTTATAATCAAAGCAGACAGGTGGCTCAAAGGAAGATTGAGTAAATGTCTCTGGTAAAACTGTCATGTGGTCTATTCAGAATGTGACCTTGGGAGTCTGACAGTTTCTTCTACCTTTCAATTAACGTATATAGGGACTCTGAGAGATGTCAGAGGGTTTTTGGAAAGCGTCACTGCTTCTGTTGTCTGTAAGCCTGCAAGCAGAAGTTTGGTGTGAAATGTCCTGTGCTTTCATTACAGGGTTGATTACGTTGATTCCTTGGGCCGCTCTAGACGCTGTATGAAGAAGGATTTGCCAGGTATTCTTAAAATGGATCAGGAACTTCAAGGGAGAAGGTATTACCTATTCTCAATCTCGTGTTGTTGAATCCACTGCTTTTTCTAGGTTTAACAGCAGTTTAACTGCTTGTTTGGGGTGTTTTTTGTGATTAAAATTATTATGGCAGCACTGAGAAATGTTTTCAGAAGGTAATCTAAAGGTACCTCAGCAGAGCCACTGAAGTGAAGATACTTTCACACCAGCAACTTATTAGTGCTTAAAATAAAAAGGGAATAGGAGTGTTTTGAAATTACAGTCTTTGGACTGATATGCGTGAGCATCTATCAGCAAAGCTTGCTTGAGTTAGACAAAAAGAGAAATACTGATGCTTCCCTTGAGAAAACAAAAGTGCTTCCCATGCTGGGTACAAATTGATTTCTAGTGTACCTGAATGGCTCTGTGCTATTGCAGATGGCTTTCATCTTGCATTTAATCTGAAATACTTCTATGTGTGGTTACTAACATTTAAAGAGATGACAGTAAGAGTGAACATGTAACATTTCATCAGCCATTCTGTGTTTGCTTAAGATTTAATGATGCCTCTGAGAAAGGACAGAATTCTGCTGAAGCATCTTAATAACATGTTCTACTCATACCTTGCTTCAGAAATGGTGTCGTACTCATCACTGCTATCTCTTAAGTGGTGCCTACTGTGTTCTATAAAAACTGTAAGAGTGGATTAGAGCCAATCAGAGTTGAATTTCACTGTTTATTACCACGGAACCAATAACTTTGCTCTATACTCCCTAATTTCCCCTCACTTTTCTTTGCTTTTTTTAATTAGACTGGACCCTGATGGGAACACACTGTTATCTGAAGATATGAAAAGAGAACTTCAGAGGCAGCAATGGGAAAAAGAAGAAGAAGAAGCCCTTCGAAAACCCATGGGGCCCATTCATTATGAGGACATTCGAGAAAATGGTACGTTTCCTGCTTTATGTCACTTACCTTCACGCAGAGACTAATCTTAGAGGAAGCAAGGGAAAGGTACTTCTTGTTGCCCATATGGCAAACTTTACATATATGTTAAACCACATTTGTATTAACTATTCAAACTACCAGGGCATTCTTCTCTCCTTCAGGAGGCTTCACTTCCTACATCATCTAACTAAGCCTATTTTAGATGTTAAAAAAAAGTGTGCTGTATGCTGTAATTCAAGGCAGGGTGTGTTATGCTTGTATACTGTCAGTAAACCGAGGATAACTTTGACTTCCTTTTTTCTTGTCAGAGGCCAGACAGCTTGGTGTTGGTTACTTTGCCTTTTCTCGTGACCAGGATCTAAGGCATAAACAACGGGCAACACTGGATATGCTAAGAGAGCAGGTATGGGAGCATCCTGACTTGGTTGTTTGGGGTTTTTTTGTGTGTTATGCGCAGTGGTGGTGCCTGCATTTGACTCATAAACTTGTGCTTCCTATTCCCTGTTGAAATGTGGTACCTGATAACACTGCATTCAGTTCTTCAGCAAAGGAAGATGCATGGTTGATTATAATAACACAGGAATGTTAATTCATGGTTTTCTTTACTGTTAAGACACTGGATCAAAGAACTAAACGTGAACAGTTAAAAGAGAAAAGAAAGGCAGCTCTAGAATCCAGGCTGTCTAAACTTCGAGCACGGAAGGTGAAGAAGTTAAGGGAAGAAGGATTAGAAGAAGAGGCAGAAAGACTGGAGAATGGAGGTATGAATAGACGTCTTTATAAGATGTATAGCTACTGTTTTATCTTGTACCTGACTATTGGGTGGGCATACAACTGATACAGGCTTGGGCTTTTAAGATATAGATACTGTATACTCTATATACACAAGTAATATAACTTGGAATCATGAGTGTTCATGTAAGTATGTGAAGATATGAAATAGTGTCAGTATAATACTCAGCTCATTTCTTTTTGGGTTATTAGGCAATTGATTTTTTTTTTTTTCAGCTACTGTAAGCTCTACATATAATAAATAGCTCATCTATATAACATGGCTTCCTATTCTGCCTATGAAATTCATCTAGGAGATTGTATCCTATCAGTAACAAAAAATGTTCTCTCCTTCTGCAAAGTAGAGGTGAAAGAAGCCACTAGTCCAGTAGAAGCTGAACCTGAAGTTCCAAGACCAAGCAGAAAGGTAGAGGTTGTCATCCAGGAGAGAAGAGATACAAAGCCTGGCGTGCCGTATGTCCGTGAGTGGGATAAAGGCAAAGGTAAGGAAAGAAAGGATAAAAAAAATTCCTCACTCTCGTGATGCTTTTCTTCTTATTATTTCATTTTTTAATGTTTCTACCAGAGCAATGGGAGTTCTGCTCTGTTCTCCTACACTGGACAAATATGTAGTCTGACTGTATTAAAATCTCTTAATTCATTTCTTACTGAAGTCATGTTAGCCAGCACTATACCAGGTGAAAATAACTTCAGGTGGCTTTAAGCAGCTGCATTTCTGTTTGTTCCTGTGTTTCCTCTTTTCTCACTGGAATCAATATTTAAGGTACTGTTTTCCCTTGTTCTAACAGAGCTGATGTTTGGACAATGGTCGAAGAAGCAGGAAGAACTCAGAGATGAGCGAGATCCAGAATTTGCACCACCTTCTGATTACTTTGTGGGACAGAAGAAAGGTGATAGTTACAGCAGCCATAATTTGAGCAGTCCTGAAACCTCCCCTGGAAGAACAGAACCAGAAATATCAGAGGACCAAAATAAATCAGCGCAGGCCAGCACCCACAGAGCTGAAGTTGTGCCACCATCTGTGCAAGCATACAGCAACAGTGGTCAAGGTGCAGAGGCCTCTGGCAGCGTTGCTGAAGATGGATCAACATCAGAGGAGACTGACAGCAGTGATGAGCAGGATGGGCTGCCATCAGCACACCCCTACGTCTGTGGGGCACAGAACATGCCACCACCAATGCCAGCTTATGGCTATGGTGCTCATCATGTGCTGCCACCAATGCCAGCTTACGGCTATGGTGCTCATCATGTGCTGCCACCAGTGCAGCCTTATGGCTACGGTGCCCCACATATGATGCCACCAATGCAGCCTTATGGCTACGGTGCTCCAAATGTGCCATTTTCAATGCACGCTTATGGTTATGGAACCCAGGATGTGCCACCACCAGTGCAGGCCTGTGACTGCAGCACTCAGGATGCAGCACAACCAGTGCAGGCCTGTGACTGCAGCACTCAGGATGCAGCACCATCCGTGCAGGCCTGTGATGGCAGCACTCAGGATGCACCTCCTCCAGGGCAGACACACAGTGGTGACACACAAAATCAGGAACCACTTTACCAAAGTTTAGATGATATGCTGTCTTATTACAGACAAGTGACTTGAACTGAGTGGAAAAACAGGAATTGTATTCTAAAGATCTGGAGTAGAATTGTCTTCTGAGCAAGAGTGTTATTTTCCTATATCTGGGAAAAATAAGTTTGTGTAAGTAGATGAAAATAAATTTCCTAGAGAATTAAGTTACCTTATATTACAGCTGTATTTCTACCCTGTCTGTTCTTTTCTCCCCTTCATTAATTTGTCATTTTTGTCACTGCTTAATTAGCTTTGTGCACATTCTTGACTGCTTATGCCTGTACTTTTGGGCATGGCTTCTGCTTTGGAGGTACTAAAGGTTCAGTAATATCTATAGAAACAGTACTGAAATGGCAGATCCTGAAATGATCCAGTATTGAAATGGCAGCCTGCTGCTGCTGTCCTGAACTTAGCTGGGCAGCATGGCATTAGCATTTATTCTTTATTTCCCTGAAGCACTTCAGAGTAGAGTAAATAAAGAACCTGAAAGTAATGACTGTATACTAATGGCTAAAAGGAAGAGGTTATAAATCTGTCTTTATGCCAAATCTAACAGCACCAACACTTTTCCCACTTTTTAGTTTGGTGCAGTCTCAGGTTTAGTCAGTGTCCATGGGGTGGCACTCTATGCATCTGCTGAGGAATCCTGCCAGCACGTTCCTATTCACTGCTAGGTATTTTGTAGTTACTGTGATCTTTATAGCCTTGCTCTGATTTCAGCTGAAGAGCTGTATGAACAAAATCCCATCTAAGCAGATAATGGACATCTCTGGCAGCACTGAAGATGTCTCAGAGCAGGTATGAACCATGCAAACATAAATACTTTCTCATGATTGCACTGGGAGTTTGCAGCCATATTTTTTTCATGTGTTGCAGGAAATTTTGAGGGCCTTCAAACCAAATCTGAAGCATGCTTGCTATCCTGCTAGCAGCTTTGATCTCTGCTTGCTCAGCCTCCCCTAGAGCTTTGGGTTTGCAGGACAGCTCATCTGAGCTTGCAATGATGCAGGCAGCAGCCCCCTAAGGAGAGAGCAGCATTGCGCATGTACCAGCCACCCTTCTGTAGCTGGAGAGGAGCACAGCGCTCTGATACCTTCTGGTTCCTATGAGAGTGTATGTTGGTTCATCTTGGACAGCTGCAATAAACCCGAGCATCCAGATTAACCCTTTTGTAAAACAAAACATCCAGTAAAGAGAGAAAATATCATCTCTTAACAAAAAAGTTTTATTCTGACTAAACAAAATGTACAATGCTTCCCAAGTGCCAGCGAGTTCTCTTCATGTTCTGAAGGCTGCACATCCATTAAGTTGAACACATCTTATCCTGCAGCTCCAAACTACTTTTTGCCAGACTTCTTTATTCCACCGCTCGCTGCCAAAAGAAACACCATCACCATCAGTCATTACTGAAGCAGTGTGAAAGAACACAACATATTGAATGCAGCACTTTCTGTAAATGCTGTTTGGCTCTGTTTTATAGCATGTGTCATAGGTGACCTGTGCAAAGGAGAAAATGGTAGTAAGGGCTGATAGGCAGCAGCAGACTTTGCACCGCAATGTAATGATTCTAACAGCACTGCCTTGCTGAGGCTCTTGAGCACAGTTGAGCTCCCACAACAGTGTAATCTCTGTCAGCTCTGGCAAACATTGGACAACAAGCAGGTAACTAAAATTCAGCCAAATAAAAGGAAGAGTGGCAATAGCAGAACAGAGCTACCCAGATGTGCAGAGCTTCCAGGACCTGTAGAAGATTTAAAGTTTACTAAAGAATAATCAGCAAAGGGTAAAGTTTAAAGGTCAGTATAGAATAGAGAAGAGATTGGCCATATTAATGGGTGACATACAGAATAGCCTAAAGGGAAGAGGCAGGATGTACCCCTTAACAGCCCTAATACAATCCCCACAAAGGATAAAGGTACAAGGTGAGTGGACAGACTGTATTAACAGTATTTCCTACTGCTGTCTGAAATACAGAGCAGGCTGAGTGAACCAGCACAATGCAGTATGTGAAACTTCTTCTTTGACAGAACATACTTTGTATTCACTTAAGAGCACTTAAACCAGTCTTATTTACAGCCACAGGTGGTTGTTTTTTTGTGAGGTTTTCCCCCCCTCCCCCCTTCTGTCATGAATCTTCTGCAGTTGAATTCAATCCTTTATGAAACCAAGTAATGGATTTGTTAAAATTTCACAACTCTGGCAAAGTCTGTGTCTTAATACACCTAGAAAACAAAGGATGGTGTGCTACAACAAGAGCAGAAATCCCTCTGCACCATCCCTCTGGAAGAGCTTATCACGCCTGGCACACAGTTACACCTCCTGAACCACAACCTGCACCAGTAGTTTGGACATTAAGTTGCACAGTAAAAAATAACAACAATCAAAACACAGCCTCTATTTGTTACTTATCACCTGCAGCTGCCATCAGCCTCCTGGTGTGTGCTGAATGACTTAGGGGTAGGTCTCTTTTTATGTTTGTCAAGCAAAAACAATAAGCCAACAAGCAACTTGACTTTTCCTATCAGTGCGGCTCCTCACTTACTGAGGGGCCCTTTTCCAGCAGCCTTCGCTTTCATCTCCTCGAGTTTCTTTTGCTCCTCCTTCTGCTTTTGTTTAAAAGCCAGATCTGTCTGAATAAAGAACAACAGCGTCAATATCTCCTCCCCAGAAAAAAAGCTGGCAAATAACTGAAAGCAATGAGAAAAAAACCGTTACGTTCCAACAGCCATCAAACCCTTTTCACATTAACACAGAGTTCGAAAGCTCCTTAAAGGCTCCAATGTGTTTATAATGATATATTCTATTTATAAAGACGTGGATTGACTTTTCCAAAGGGCCATATTTACCTTATTCAAACACTGCTGCCTCACACACACACCCTGTGCATCCCCCATCACAAACAGCTCCGCTCTGAGCCCTCATACACCCACGGTTGTGCAGCAGGAGGCTCAATGAGGCTCAATGAAGTTCAATGAGGCTCAATGAGGCTCAATGAGGCTCAATGAGGTTCAGGTCCATCTCAAAGCGTTTCCCACCCGCCTCGCACGTTACGATGATGGTGGAACGATGCTCGCCTCGCCCCCCCCACACACACCACCCTACCTCATCCAGGTCCTTCGTCTGCTTCTTCGGCTGCTTCAGCGGCTTCTTCTTGCCGCCTGCAAAGAGAGATGGAGCGGTGAGAAGCGATGAGGAGGCACAACCCGCAATCCCCAGGCCCGGCCTTACCCTCTCGGCCCGACATGATGCCAGCCCCGCTCCGCTCCGCTTCCGTCTGACCCCACGAGGCCGCCGTAGCGCTTCCGTCTCTACCGCTTCCGATTCCGGCGTCGCACCCCGACCCTGCGGGCAGGAGCGGGCGCTGCTTGGAGGCCGCTGCCCAGCCAGGTAGGGCCCTGCAGCCGGGCCGCCATGCGAATGGCCTGTATGTCCCTTTTCAAGCTTTATTCTTTCTTTAACCCCTCCTTCTCATTCCTTTGTCTTTTCTCTTCTAGGATTGTTACCACCCGCATGCCAAACTCCGATGTGAAAGTGCCAAGCGAGCTGTATGGCAGTCACATCCTCACTGCACAGCTGCAGGTACCTGTGCACGGTCACAATGCAATGAGTTAATGAGGAGCCATGGCTGATGTGCTTCATTGCAGCAGGGAAGCAGGGATCTGTGGCACAGCTACACTTTGCTGAGAACTGGAACGTTTCGTATGTAAGTCATGGTGTGAAACTGTGAATCCAATGTTGTTTCCGCATTTAGAATAAGATAAGAATGTTTTATTTCAAGGTCTCGTAATGTAAGTGAAACAATTTGTAGTTATTAGGTAGAAGTCACAGGTACAAAGACTGCAGCTCCTGTCTGTCCAGCTGTCTGAAATAGAACTACTGGTTTTTCCTCATTGCAGCCTTTCAATACCTGAAGGGAACTTACTCTCAGGAGGGGAGTAAACTCTTGGAAAGGGCTGACAATAGCAGGACACGGGGAAATGGTTTTAAGTTAAAAGAGGGAAGATTTAGGTTGGATGTTAGGGGGAAGTTCTTTACTAGGAGAGTGGTTAGGCCCTGGAACAGGCTGCCCAGGGAGGTTGTGGATGCCCCGTCCTTGGAGGTGTTCAAGACCAGGTTGGATGGGGCCCTGGGCAACCTGATCTAGTAAAGGTGTATGTTTGGTGGCCCTGCCAGGCAGGGGGTTGGAACTACATGATCCTTGAGGTCCCTTCCAAGAGCAGGACGGCAGCTGACTGACACAAGATAGCAAGGGAATTAACAAGTGTCAGAATGTAATTAACAAATGAAAACCTCGGTTAAAATTGTAAGCTGTAATACCCAACCAAAGGGGAGAGGGGAGGGGAAAACATGGGAGAAAAGGTATAAAAACTGTAACATCATGTCCATAGGGGCGCTTCTGCCATCAGGGCGCTCGCCATTGCAATCACGAATGAAAACTGCTTCTATCAGAGATACCGTCCTGACCAAAAATTATTGAGGATATTTCCAACAAAACTGGTGCTGGTTTATCCGTCCTTCCAACCCAAGTCATTCGATGATTTACCAGCCTTAGTTTAATAACTTCTTTCTTCCTCTTGTAGCGCTTTTCTTCAGTGATTGACTAGCAGACATGGGGCCAATGAAGTATAAATCAAGTGTGTCATCGGTGTCCTGTGGGCTGCAATATCACCGTTCTTTGATAAAGCAAGGTCAGAGAATGAATGTACACTTAGTGAGGACTTATCACTCATCTGGACCGAAGAGACCTGAAGCCAAATCAGCCATAGAAACAGCTGTGGGCATCCTGAACCGAGTGGCGGAGGCTGGAGCTGTCGCGGGGAAAAACTCCCTGCAGAAAATATCTGCGACTGGCAAGAACTGGTGGGACAAATACGAAGAGTTTGTTGGGCTGAATGAAGTTCGGGAAGCCCAGGGAAAAGTGACAGAGGTAAATGTGGAGATAATGGGAAAAAATACAATGGAAGATTAGGACTTAAGCCATTAGGAAGACTGGCTGTGAGGCTGAAAAGAGCCTCCAAGGAGAACTGTGGGGTTTTTTTCTGCTTTAACTGGCTGTGCAGATGTTATGACTGAGTTCTAGTCTAGTAATCTCAGTATATATAGCATATCTCCTATATTGGGATGGATTGTGTTGCTTTTGTTTTCCTTCCTGCAATCCATATGACTAGCAGTTGACATCTATCTGATAGTAAGTCTCTAAAACAAATGATCTCTCTTCTCAGGCTGAAAATGTCTTCATGATAGCTCGAGGGATAGTACGACAGGCCCGTGAAAACGTAGAAGCCCAGCAGATAAAGCTGAAGGAAGTTCGGGACCGCTTGGACAGGGTCTCTCGGGATGATACCCAGTATTTAGAACTGGCTACACTGGAACACAGATTGCTGCAGGTAATTTTCTGGTCTTTGAGTGCTGGTAAACACGATGAAAATAGATGCGCTTTGCTTCTGTCACTAGGGACTAGTTCTGCAGATGTGATTTAGTATTTAAGTACAGTAATCAGAGTTAATTTTTATGATACTTGTTTTAATTGAAGTAATGTGGATGATTTGATGTGGAAATCATGTTCGTCTTACAACAGGGTAGTGCATTTGGAGACAAAAGCTGAAAAGCCCAGAACATTGTTAGAATGCATTTGACAGGTGCATGTAAGAAAAATAAGATGGGATTCAACCCATCTGTCTTTCATGTCAAAAGAGAAGTGTATTCTGGTTGTTAAGCCATCAAAATTCTCATCTCCCTTCCATCTGGCTGCAGCACCCACGTAGTTTGCTACGGCTTTTGTTAGGTAGCAGTAAGAGCAAGGCTACTTCATGAAGGAGAACAAGCAAGAAGATGAGGGGGAACCACAGCACAGGCAAGGGCAGTGTCCTGCACCAACAGAGTGCAGTCCTGCACCTCATCTGGAGCAGCCAAGCAGGGCTGGTGATAGGAGCACAGTCATGCACAGTCCATCAGTCACAGATAAAGGCGTGGTAATAGCAGAACTCAAGCCAGAAATCCAAGTGAAACTGCAGGAAACAGGCCTGGAAAATGGCACGTCTATGGCAAAGCTCAGGCAAGTAGTTAATAGCTATGGCTGAGCTTAAATGGATCTACTGAATCAATAAGCAGAGCAGCAGCAAAGAACTAAAAAGAGCTGTCCAACAAACAGATCAGGTCTGTGTAGATGAGATTTCAAGAACAGAGCTCTGCACCGCTGTGGAAAGGTAGAACTAAAATCATCACTGTATGGTGGTACTGCTGCTTTACAAAAGAAATACATGCTCAAAAGATAATCTGAAGTTATAGAATGGTGGGGCTTTTCCTTCAAAGCGCTGTGTTTCTTGCAGGAAGAGAAGAGGTACCGAGCTGCCTACTTAAATGCAGAAGAATCTGAGCGAGAAAAGTTTTCTCTCTTCTCTGCGGCCGTAAGGGAGAGCCATGAGAAAGAGCGGACAAGAGCTGAAAAAACAAAGAACTGGTCTATTATTGGTTCTGTACTGGGAGCCATTATAGGTGTTCTTGGTTCCACCTATGTTAATCGAGTAAGGCTGCAGGAACTGAAAGTCTTGGTGCTTGAAGCACAGAAGGGCCCAATAAATCTGCAAGAAGCCATCAAAGAACAGGCATCCACCTATGACTTGCAGCAGAAGGATCTCAGCGATGTCATAGCAGACCTGAAAAACATTCTGCAAACAAGGTCGTCGCAAGGAACAAAAGAAGGTGTTTTGTTGGCAAGAGAAGACAGGAGTGACTCCATAAAAATAGATTCTCTTTTAATTCCTCTAAAAGAACAGCTTAACTACACCAAACAAGTCAGTTCATGTCTCGGGAGTTTACAGCAGCAGTTTACCCGTCTGCAGGAAAGTGTAGCACAAGTAATTTCTGAGGTACAGAGTGTTAAACTTGCGGTTCATTCTAGACCTATGGAAAGAGTAACAGCCAGGTCCTCAGGAGAGAGTAAGGGCCAGGCTTCTGCTGTGAGAGATGTGATTTTAGAGCTGTGTGACACAGAGCGGAGGCTGGAATCACAAATTAAGAGGAATTCTATTTACAGCACTGCACTGACATGTACTGTGTTTGCTGTTAGCCTACCAGTACTCTATATTTTACTGAAGGGGAACTGATCTCTAATGAGTTGCCATAATTTACTAGATAAATAAAAGTAAACTTGCACTGTGCTTAGACTACAAGTCCAAATAAATCTGTGCTAGCGTTTCTCATGCTTTTCTGCTCTGTGCTTGGGAAGCTTGTCAGGGCTGGCCATCTACTGCTGTAGGCTCCACGTTAACTCTGTGCTAAGGCTTTGACTTGCTGTGTGGCTTTTAACTCCAGTGAAAGCGAGTCCACTGTTTCATCTGTTGATTTAATTTGCTGATCGACTCTTGTTTAGTTCTCATGCGTTGCGCCCATCGGTGAGCTTCATCTGGAGCTTTATTTGTGGTTTTCAGTTCAAATGATTCTTTCAGTCTGTCGTTGATCAAAGTACTTCACTTTGTGAAGTGTAATCCTTTATAATTTCACTCCTGATTTAATCGTTTTTGCATTTTGTCTGTACAGTAGAAGTTATTTTACCAACCAGGTAGAGAGATTTGCTCTGATGGTTTTTTTTGGCATTGTGTTATTTATTTTTGGTTGGGTTTTTGTTTGTTTTTTAATCTAGATGCAATGGTTTGCTGTGTAACTAACAGCAGGAGTGATAGACAAGGAGGATGGAAGTTACCGTGCTATAACACACAGCTCTGTGTGTCTGTACAATCAGGTGGTACCTTTGAAATATATTTAAATCATGTGTGGTTGCTTTCTGATTATTATGAAGCTTCCAAAACTAATGGAACTTTAGCCATGTTACTGGCAGGTGTGGAGATGTGGTAAGTGCAGTGATGTTTATGCTGCAGGTACAAGTCAGCTGCCCTTTCTTTACAGGCTCCTTGACCCATCATTCCCAAGCTATTTTTTAAGCAGCTTTGGAAATCACTCCCTTCTCCCCAGTAGTTTGGAACTGTCTTCAGTTTATATTCTTTTAGTTATATCCCGCCTGGAAATGCTGCTCTACAGCAGTATTTCGAAGATGGTATTTTGTGGTAACAGTGCTATGAAAACTACTCCAAAACAGCAACTGGAAAGAAGTGAGGTCCAGCTGTTTTTCTTGGAAGGGATGAAGAATGGCTGGCTGAAGAAAAGCACTGTCTAAACAGCTGAACATGTCTGTGTATGGCCTGACACAAAGTCGTTGGTATTTGTTGGTATCGTTTTCTCCCTGTGATGGTAGCAGATAAGCAAACCAAACCTGGAGCTCGGGTTCTTCCAGGCACTTCTGTGAAACCTTTGCAAAACAACTTCACTCTCCAATGCCTTTGTGTGAGCATTTCAGAATGACTGAGCTGTGTTTAGTACACACTGATACGTGAAGCCCTTTCCCCGTAACCATGGGAAAAGAGCTGGAGGTTTTGATTGTAAGACTGTAAGATTTTGGGGACATCTGCTCTGAGGCACCAACATCATTTGGTACCACTGGGTGCTATTATTACATGACTGAGTAAGCAATGTTAGGTCTATGCTGCTTCGGTGCTTAGAAGATGAAGAGTAGTTTGGGGAAGGGCTGCTGCTGATTCTGTGTTGATGGTTTGGAGAGTAGAGGTTGTTGGGGAAGCTGTTGGGAAAAGAGCTGCATGGGATATATGTATCAAGGTGAAAATATGAATCTCATCCTCTGCAGGGAGTTTGGAGATTCAGGAGCAGGTCATGTGTGTGTGCAGTGCCCTGCAGCTGGCACAGTTTGTCGTTAGAGCTGCTTACTGTGCTCGTGCTCTTCCTTGATGAATCCTCTTATGTAAAGCGACAGCAGAATTATTACAATGAGGAGAACAGCACTTGGGAGGGCAGCTGTGTGTGCTCCCTGTGTGAATCATTGCTCCATTGTGGCAGCCTTCTGCAGCTTGGTGCTCTGCCACACGTGCACCCCAGAGGCAGAAGGTGTGGTTGCTCAGTGCTGGCTGTACCTGGAGCTGAAGGCAGTATCCAGGACGACAGCAGAGCACAGGCTGTACCTCATCTGGGAGCTACATCACGCCAGTTCTCCTCATGGCAACACGGGCAGTAAATACACAAGTCTGAACAAAAGCAGCCCAGCTATATGCTGAAGCATTTATCGGAGTGCTCCCACTAGTGAGGTGTGTTTGCAGTACTGGCAGTGACTTACACTGCATACAGTGATGTCTCATTGCATTTCTCCTGGCAGTTCAGGCACGGCCAGGTGAGTGGTTTGTTGCTTGTGTTCTTCTGGGCCGTTCTAGCCAAAAAAAAAACATAAACCAAACAGCAGTGCTGCATTGTGTACCTGTGGATTGTTAAGAGTTTACACTGGTGGTTGAGTTTTGCTATTGGGAATGGGGTCTCTCAGCTGCAGCTTTCCTTGTGCAAGAGAATGCTGCCTGCTCAGCCCTTCAAGACTGACATTCTTGCACTCTGAGGGCAAAGTCCTCTCTGGGTAGGATGGCTCAGCCAGCTGTGTTTCCCAGGTGCTGACAGCTGAGATGGTTGCAGTCCTTTAGCAGGTGCTAAAGAGACCAAGGGCTGACCTGTGTATCTGTAAGTCAGAGAAAGGCAGCGCAGTTTCATGTTATTTCCGCTGCTAACCAAGACACAGAAGAGGGAACAAGTAACAGCAACAGGAAGCCTGCGAGTGGACAATGACTATAGAAAAATGAATGGCAGTTGTCTGAACTTGGCTCCTGACGAGCTATTCTGAGTTCTTGCTGCTCCATGAGAAGCCACTCTTAAGTGAAGAGCAAACAGCCTAGCTAGTGGCTATGGAAAATACACTGCATGAGGTCACTGCTGCCTTCTAACAGTAGGTGCTTTCTGAAGAGAACTTGCCATTTATTCCATAGGGGAAAGGAATATCAAACACTGCTTATGAATGCAAAACAAAGGCGACTGTATGTGGTATCACCGTCAGTACGTGTCTGTTTATCAGTCATGGTTTGAATGTTCCGACATCCTGATTGGAAGCTGCAGGTGTTCCTGTTGATCTGGTTGTAGCTATGTTTGGCAAAGATGTTTTCTTGCATAGAAAACCTTCTAAAAACAAATACTTCCTTCTGTGTGGTACTGAGGAGCAATAAACCGACCTTCTGCCCGCCCCTGGATCGCTGCTGTAGATGCAGCTCATGGCCAGGAGCGATAGACAGGACTCACTCGTGATTCCTGAACCAGTTTCATCCCCTGCTCGGAGGGGAGGAAGAGCAAGAAGGAAATCAAAAGGGGTATAAGCAGCTGCTGGTCTTGTGATTACCACAACTGTTACATAAGAAAACTCAGATAACCTGCTTAGAGGCAGCTACGAGCAGGGGCTTCCAGAGGGGAGGATCCTGTATGGATTTGAATGGATAAAAGAAAAACAACTGTAGAAGTGGGAATCAGAAGCTGCTGAGTGGACAAATTAGTGCCGTTTTCAGCCGTGCCCTGCCCGAAAACCGGCTCTGATGGTCGTTCTGGGAGCAGGATCGCTGTGCAAAGCTCCTTCCTGCAGAGGGAGCGCGTCCCCCTGCACCGCCTGGGATGCGCCCTGACTGCAGGGGGGTGCAGCCCCCCAGCGCGGCTCTGCTCCCTTTTGCAGCCTGCTCTCCCGGCTGCAGCGTGTTGGGTTGGGTTGGGTTGGTTTGCTGCTTTATAAGTAAAGCTTTTCAGTGCGTGTCTTAGGGGTTTTTTTTTGTTAAGGCAGATTGAAGGGGCTGCAGGTCGGGACTGGCTCTGGAGGAAAGGCAGGCAGGGGATTAGTGCCTTGAGTCAGGAATGGCTTGGAGCAAAGGGAAAATAGACGTGTTTTTGTTACGCTCTTAGTCACCAAAGCTGGATTTTGGTGGAAGGTCGAATGTCTGATTCGTCGGGTTGGTGACGAGTTGGGTGAATGAGCCCTAACCCTGCAGCCATACAGAGGTGGGAGTGGGGCAGTAGGGTGGGTTCCTCGGCCTGGGTGAGGAGTGGTGATGCTGGGTGTCCCTACAAAGTCCTTCCTATGTGGGTCCCACCCCGTCCCTGTGCCCATGGCCATCATTTCTCCCTCGTAAAGCAGCACTTGTTGGGGTGGGAGCAGGAGATGGGCGACACAGCGTAACAAAGAGCGGATGTTCAGTGACACTGCGGGACATGGGGACCGTACCAACAGCGATCCTCTGAAATGTCAGCAATGCACGTGGGAGGGAAGCGTGCCCGGCCCTTCAGAGAGCAGCTTTGTGCCTCCAGCGGAGCAATTCCCCCAGCAAACAACCGGCAGCGATGGGCGAGCGGCTTATTCTGTTCCATTTCCTCCTCCCTGGATGCAGCCCGTCCTTTGTGTGGCCTTTCCGCACATCTGCCCGCAGCTCCATCAGGTCTTTGTCACCGCGCTCCGTCCACCTGCAGCGTGTCCCGGCCGGCAGCACGGTGTGAGCCACAGACATGGGCGCATTAACGGCGATGCCGTGCGGGGCATCTACCGACGGAGCTTTGTTCCGTCCGTCCGTCCCCGTGTGCGAACCGCGTTCGGCTCGTGCCACGTTTCGCTTCTGTGCCGCCGGCTCCGGGGCTGCAGATAACGGCGCTTTTGTTCCGATCCCGGCTTCCCAAACGCAGATCTGGGCAGTGCCGGCACCGCGGCCACCTGCAGCTGCGGGGCCGTGCTCCGTGCAGCCAGGACCGACACAAAGCTGACCCGCGGCTCCTCCGCCCCGCTCCCCGCCGGCTCCCGGTGCAGACCCGGCCCGACCCCCTGCTGCCGGCAGCCAATGGCGGCTCGTTGCTGTCGGCGGTGATTGGGGGGGGGGTCCCGTCCTCCGCTCGGACCCCGCGGGACGGGAGGGGGGCGCGGCCTCGGCGTGCGGCGGGCTGCGATTGGGTGGGGGCGGGGCCGGCGCTGCGCGGCTCGGTGCGGGCGGAGCGGAGCGGCGGGGAGCGGCGGGGAGCGGAGCGGGGCGGCAGGTGAGGGGCGGCGCGGACCGCGGGGGTCGCGGTGGTGGGGGGGGGCACCGCCGGTACTGGGTGTGAACGGGCCCGGGGCGGGGGGATGCTGACGAGGCGGGGCCGGGGGGCGGCGGCAGGTGCGGCCCCGGGGCAGCGCTTTGTCTCCGCGTGGGGGATGGGCGCGGCCCCGCGGGGAGCGGAGCGCGGTGGGGCCGCCCGGGGCCGTCCGTTCAGCGGCGAATCCCACCCCGGGACCAGCACCGCGCCCGGCGGCGAAACGTGCGTCCCGGTGCGGTGGGAAGGGGGGTGGGGAGCTCCGGTAGCGGAGTCCCGCGGCGGGGGGAGGTAGCGGGGCGGTCCCGGTGGGAAAGGTGGGAGCGGTACTGGGCCGTGCCGCTCGGAGGGTCGGAGCCGGCATCGTAGCGGCTGGAAGGACCGAAAGGGGCGCGGATGGCCCGGGCCCGGTAGGTGCTGGGGCGGCTGGAGCGCTGAAGTCTCCGGCACCGCTCCTGGGACCGCCGGACCGTGCCCTGCTCGCTCCGCGGTTAGACCCGCTTTGCTGACTTCTCCGGTACCGGTGGCACGCGGCAGGAGGTGGCTCCGTGACGGGCAGCTCCGGTACGGGCAGGCCGTGTGCTCCACGCTGGGGCTGTGCCCTCTCCTTCCCCCAGCCCCGCACCAGGAGCCCGTTGTGCCGGTGCCATCGGAGCTCTCCCCGTCGGAACTTCCTGCGCTCGGTGTTGCCCGGTACGGCGCTGATCGCGGTGCGTTCGGTTCGGGAGTCGCCGTTTGAATGGAGGCTGCCGTGATGTGCTTTGTGTATGAAATAGAGGAGTCAGCGAGTGCTGCGTTAATGATGTCCCTGTGTGCTTGAGGTCGGCAGCCGAGCTGGGGCTGGAGGTGTTGCTGTGGGTCAGGAGAAGGTTGGAGCGCTGTCCTGTGTTCTGCGAGGAATGGGTGTTCCCACCGACGGAGCTCGGAGTGGTACAAGTGCTGATGGGTCGTTTTGGAGCCTGGGATGTCTGGCAGAGCTGGGATCTGCAGGGCAGGGGCTGGGCTTGGGCTGCAGTCGGGCCATAAAGCTCACAGATCGCAGGGCCACCTATGGAATTTTGTCTTTAAAGGTCTTCCAACATGTGAAAAGAGTTAGGTTAGTAATACGATTAACAATATTTAATCAGATTAAAATTACCAGCATAACTCTCTCGAGAAAGGTGGGGCGCAGACTGTCAGTGGCTGAGCTGTTCCCTCTGCTTTATGCCGGGGTGAGGAGGGTCCTCTGAGTGCCGTGATGGGACCCAATGCACCAGAGAGGGTCCGTACTATGGGATGGGGCTGCCAGCAGAGGTGCCTACCCAGGGGTGAAGCCTGGCTCTGTGCAACAGGAAAGAACCGATGCTGCACCCGGAGCAGTGCTGGGTATGGGCACGGCATGCTTTGTGCTGCAGGGTCACCTGCTGAGGGGACCTTCAGAAGGATTTGAGGCAGCCCCAGTCCTCCTTGCTTCTCAGAGCAAACCAGAAGGACTTCAGCTTCTCCTCCTCCCTCATGCACCTGGGCGCAATGGGAGCAGAGCTGGAGCCTTCCTGTTGCTCTTTGGTGAAGCCTTGTGTTTGATGCTCATCCATCTGTGGCTCCTTCGTTACCTATTGCAGAATTACTGAATAGATTCATCTTTTGCTGCTCGTCAAAGCCATGGGGGAGCTGCTGCTGCCTCGGTGGGAACGTGCCAGCTGGCTCTCACTGTGCTGGTATCATTTTCCTTATCCTGACATCTCAGTCATCTCTGACCTGGTGGCTGTGGTGGTCTCTTTGCAGAAGGTTTGTGTTGCTCTTTATCTGAATGTTGTCCTGTTTACCCTCAGTGCTGGCAGGGAATCCTTAGAGAGCACAAGCATGTGCTTCTTGGGCTCTCCCGAGAGCCATACAGGCATGGCATTGGTGCTGTGCAGCCATCCCCCTGCCCCATAGCATGGGCTGCAGGCGCTGGCACTGCAGTATTGCTGAGGATGCACCGACCTGTGCCGACACGTGCTGCCACTGCCAGGAGAAGCACAGGGGTTTGCTGTGATCTCTGGAAGAGCTGCTGAAGTAAGGACTTGTTTTCGCTGCTAATAATTTATATATATATATTTTAGCCAAGATTAACTGAGATCAGAGTGATTTTTGAGGTTACAGGAAGCAATTTAGGTCTCCATGTCATTAACTCCAAGCTGACGCTGCCTCCCGATGCTTGTGGAAAAAAAGGGAAAGGAACAGATGGTGCCAGCTTAGGTGGATTTTATTTTTGCCTCCCATTTGGTGGAAGGTAAAGTCGTTTCGATTCAGAATTGCTTTTAAAGAGAGGATACAACTTTCTAACCTCTTATGCCACCCCCCTCAGAAAAGAAAAGGAGGGGAGAGCGAAGTGCAGCTGGGCTTTGTGTAGGCAGGATCTGATAGGAAGGTTTTCGAAGTTGGTTGAAAATAGGAGGTGAATCTTCAAATGGTTCAGATCCGAAGGAAATTCCCAGATGCCAGACTTTAATTGCACGTGAACTTTACTTGTTTGCTTGCAGTATAAACACTGCGAGCGCTGCAAAGAGTGCTTCTCCTGTGCCTGGCAAGTGGGTGAGTCTCACATTGCTTTTGGCTTTGAAGTTTAACTTTGGAATGGCGCGGAGTGGGTGGGCTGAGCTCCTGCAGCCTCAGCTCTGCACCAGAGCTTCTGCTTTCAAACCCACCCCCTGCCCCATAGCAGACCTCTGTTAGAAAATGGTGCTTGTTTCCTAAAGCAGATGGTACCGTTTTATCTTGCTGCGTGTGCCTGTTCCCATTCATCTCATGTCTGAGGTCTTTTGTCCTTGCTGGGGGGCTGTAGGTGTCATGACTCAGGGTGAAGCTGTTGCAGCAGGACGCTGCTTGCTGGGCTCTGTGCTTCAGGGAGGCAGAGGAAGGCTGTGCCTGGCACTGCGGGGGGGGCTGGTTGTGTTTAGGCATCTGTCTGTGCTGCTGGAACGAGCTTTCTGGCCAAATTACATTTAGCTCTATAAATAGAGTGGGTGTATTTGACGTCTTTCCCCACTGTAATCTTTCTGCAAATTACAGTGTTAGCAGAAGTGTGTTCAGCTTAAGGTTTCTACAACATGTGTGTGTCCCAAATGATTTTAGTTTTGAACATTTCCCATAGCTCTCCTGTCCTGAGCTGTATTGCACTTTGTGTTGGTGATGTTGCTGCTCTGTGTTGGGTCATACAAAGAGCCGGAGGGTGCAGGTCTATGCTCTGCTCCTGCAGGATGTGTGCTCCTGGTATCAGAATCATTGGAGTTGGAAGGGATTCTTAAAGGCCATCAGTCCAACCCCTGCAATGAACAGGGATGCCCACAGCTCCAGGAGCTGGGATATCAGAGATGTGCTTGTAATTACTAGCCCAGACTTCATTAGAAGTCATGTTAGCACTGAAGTTGTAGGGTTTTGGATAGCTTGGGCTTAACAGCCTTGAAGCTACTTGTTAACACTTTCAGCTTCGATTTAAGCCTTATTGGGTTCACGTTGCCTCCTGGAAGTGCTGGAGAAAGCAGATCTATGGATTACCATGCAGGAAGTGTTCATGTGAGGGGGTTTGGTAACTTCTGGCATCTCCTCTCTCCTGCCTTCCACTCTCACCCATAGCCAACAGATGGCTGTGCTGGAGAACTGAAGCACAGAAGCAGTTCTGGGCTTCTGAATTGCCACTGTCAATGTTTTGATCTCCATTTGCATGCTGTTCGGCTTCCCGCATGCAGATCACAGTCCATTACTGATTGATTCTGCCCAACAGAATGGTAAAACAGGCGTGCGGCGGAATTAATTGTATGGGAGCGATGCATGCCGCTGTGGGAAACAGAGAAGTAGGAACTGGGGGCTCTGTTTATTTGCCAGCTCTTGTTTGCTAATTCAGCGTTCCAAGAGGAGTTGCTGAGGTGAACTGTGGAAATGTTGAATGTAAGGGGAGACTAATTGTGAGTTTCTCTTCTGACCCTTAGCTGGGATGCATCCTGACTTGCATTTCGTGTCGACCTGGGACTATTGAGAGAGATTCAAAGCAAAGACCACGAGGACTTTTGCTTTTGTCCTCCACATGGCTGCAGCTTTCTCGTGGCTCCTGCTGAGTTGTTTCCATTGCTGGGCTTCCCAGCTGGGCTGAAATCTCTGAATTAAGGCTTTAAAGGGCAGAAAGCATCAGCAAACTGGTAGCCACGTTGCAAGCCCATGTTATTGCACAGCCAACCACTGAAATGCACCCACAGCATCCTACAGCACAGACCACCTATAGCCACAACTCTGGCAGTGGATTAATGAATGCCAAACTCATTAGCTACAGACAAATAACATCTAAATAGAGGTTACCTTTTGGACAATGATGATGGTGAGCTTCCTGCTGGGTGGTCGCATGTGCTGCTAATAGACAAATTGGTACTGATGATTTTTACCGCTTATTGACCTATAGGCTGATCTGTCTTATGTTCATCTCCAGGCTGGTCTTCTGCATGTGAGAGATGTTCCTTGGGCATGTTTTGGGCAGGAGGTTTGGAAGCTCAGGTGGGAGAAGGAGCATCGACCTTCTGACTGCTGCAAGGGGGGGAAAAAAAGTATGACAGAACTTGCTTTCTGTGAGAGCTCCGTGGTTACTTTGAAATGAAGACTCATTGTGTACATGAGTTAATTCCCTTGGCTTTTTGTGGGATGTAAAGGTCACTTTGTCTATATCTAAACGATGACAAAATCAATAGCCTAATCAATTTCTAAAGTAGATTTAGTCTAAATGACTCCTGTTGTGAGCTGTGAGCTTTGATGTGTGAACGTGTCCCAAAAAGCCACTAGAACAGTCAATGCAGAGCATCACAGCAAATAACCTCACAGAGCTTGCAGGGGAGTTTTCAGTCCCATTCACTGTGTCCACAGGGCTTTTTTTTTTCCCTGCCCAGTCCCAGCACGGCTTCCTCCTGCTATTCCCACTGAAAGAATGGATCCCTGAGAGCAACAAAAGCAGTCACGCAGTTTACTTGAGCAGTCATGCATAAAGATGGGCAGACTTTCTGCTGTGAAAACCAAAGGGCAGCCTCCCCTGCCACCACATTTCCATAGGTTCTAAGAAGGATGCTGAGGATCTTGCACAGGAGGATGGTGTCCCTGGTGTGCACCGGGTGCTGCTGTTCCCCTGGACTAGGGCTGTCACAGCAGCCAGTAAGTGTATTGCTCTGCAAATAAAAAGGTAAGGAGCAATGATAGCCATGCCTTGTTCTGCACTGCCAGCTCTTGCTTTATTTTGAGAGATGTGAAGGGTTTGATGCGTTAAACCTTCGTGCAGTCATCTTGAATAGCTCGGATCTCTGGTGAGATTGATGAGGGGTAGTTATTGTTTTAAATGTACACTGAGGGTTCAGTTCATTGTCAGAGCAACTGGAAAGAACCAGGTTAGAACACGGCAGCAGGTGGCTGCATCCATGCGATGTGCTTCTTTGGGAGTTTGGCTTGGAGCTGTGCAGCAGTGTAAATAATTCAGCTGTGCCAACATCAACAGCACGCCTTGTGATTATTAGGGGAGAAAAAAAGGCTGATGCCTCGGAAATGGTGGGTTACAGGGGAGGGACGTGTCAGAAAGTGAAATATTGCAGCAGTTGCCCTCAGTGTCAGCACTGCGCTTTGGGTTGTTCAGGACTTGTCAGGTTTCTAGAAATTAAAGTAACTTCTAGCATTGATTCAGCAGACAGTGTGATGACAAACCCCAAAACCACGGCTGGAAGTGACAGGTCAGCTGGGTTTTACCAAAGCAAGGGCTCTGATGGTGATGTGGGTTTGGGGGAATGGCAGTAAAGTTGGTATTCAGGGAAGAAAGAAATCCAAAGCTATTTGGGAGCTGAAGAAAGGTGCCTCGTGGCAGCCGACCTGATGAGACTGAGCTGTTGATTGCCAAAGCCTATGGAGAGGTGACTTGGTTAAAGCACACACGTAACTGACTCTGAGAAACTTCTCTGCTGGATTAAGGAGAAAAAATTAATGGCTTGGGGCAGAAGGCAAATAAGAAATTAGACTGGCCTTATTGTCAGAAAGAGTGATGGAGCCGTCAGAGTAAACTCTTAGGATGTGCTCTTCTGTTTTGGCCTCCAAACACCTCTGGCCTGGATGTTGCCAACTGCTGTTGCACAGAACTGCTCTGAGGGCTTTGTGGCTGTTTAGCCCATGATTCTCTCAGAATAACTTGTGGTTGTTTGCAGGCTGATGGCTAATTTACAGTTCTGTAAAGCTGGTTAAATCATTGAGTTCATGAAGCCTGGTTGTTTGGGTGATTCGGGGCTGTGATTTCCCTCAGTTTAAGACAACTATCTAAGCTGTGTGTGACAGGTGTCCAAGAAAAGGGTATCTGTTGCACATGGGGATATGGTGGGGATGGGTTGATGGTTGGATGATCTTAGAGCTCTTCTCCAACCTTAATGATTCTGTGATAGAGGACTTGCTATAACAAGTGCCTTTTAAGACATATCCAAGAAAAGTAGTTTGGAAAACAGACCTGAAGCCTGTCCATTCCAGGGACCTGCAATTGGCAAATCATTAACTTTGTTCTGAGTAGGTTAAATAATGTGGCACTGGTTCTGTTTGGCTTCTGATTGACAGTGTAATGGCCAGCATCAGCAGTCTGTGTCATGCACTGGACTGCAAAGTCTGCTAATTAACACACTGGCAATGTGAAACCAATGTTTGCACTGAAGAAATTTGCTTCTTGGGGCCATATGGTGGGTGGGAATATCAGGATTGTGCTGTTATTCTGTGGTCATCCATGTGTGACGCCTGGTGCTCTGGTGTTCCCCCAGACACATAGCCAGGCCTGTGGCTGAATGTGCTGCTTCAGAGTATCTGTAGCTGGTAGGCCAAAATCAGCACAAGGTCCAGGCTCACTATCTCTTGCCCCAGTACAATTCCTCTGTTTCAGTAAGTGAGATTTATTTGTAAGATGTTGATAGGTTTTTGCCAGTTTGAGAGCATTTGCTGCAGTCAGCTCTTTGCTTTTCTTCTGCTGTCTCAGCCTTGCCTTGGCAATTCCCTCCCTTTACTCGCCAAAAGCAACAAAAAGGAGGTATTAAAGCAGCCCATCTATTTGTTCTCGTGCAATCTAGCAACTCTGAGTGCTGGAAGTTGGCTTCCTCCTGCTGTATGTCTGGTAACAGTAGCCTCTGTTGTTTCCTTGTGCCCCTTTTGACAAATAACTCCGTTTTGGTTTCTCTGTGAGAGATGGTTGGCCCATAAGTGTATGCCAGCCCACCTCATTACTCTTTTTGAAAATCCTTCATCGGCTCTTTTCTGTTATACGGTTTAAAAAGGGAGGAAAAAACCCCTCAATTCCTCAATTCCCTTACCCCTGGATACAGCAGTGTCCTTGTTCTGTTGACTGCTGGCCACACCGATCCATGCCATTTCCTTTGTCTTTGTTTATTTCAGAGTTGAGTTTAGAGTATAAGCTGTTTCAGACCAGGCTATTTCTGTTCTGTATCTCTTGTATGATCTGTAACACGAGTATCCTAAATGTTAAAGGAATTCTTTAGCAGAAACAGCCCAATCTTAAGCTACCAAGCATGGCATGAGAGAGATGGTTGTTGCTCTCCAAGTGAAGCTCTGCATTTTTGCTCTCATGAAAAACCTGGGCGAGAGCATCCCCATGTAGAAGAATGCATAGGTCAGGGCCAGAACCATGGCCATTTTCCACCTCCAAGCTGGCATTTGTCAGCCACGTGCCTTCTGCTCTCCATCTTTCCCTGTTCCTCTTCAGCCCTGTGCTCCCCAGGGGCTCTGCAGCCCTGTCTGCTTTAACTGGGAGGCGTTCACCTTCCCTGCCAGCTAAACCCAGAGCAGCTGTGTGGATTTATGAAGGCATAGCATGCCTCTGGAGTGCCCCTCCGAAGGAGCTGGGAGTGATGGAAGAGATCCTGCCTGATGTGGCATGTAGCATTCCCGTTTCTCTTCACACAGACACAAAGCAGGAATTCCCCGAAGCAAGGTAAGAAAAACAGCTCGCTCAGCTGACTCAGAATGAGACTCCAGTTAGGCTGCCTGGCATGGAATCAAGGAGGTGGGTGATAGATGGAATTACAAGAGTGTGACTTGAAGTAAGTTTTTTGGTGGGAGATGACACTGAATTGCAGGGGCAGAAGGTTTGTGTGCTTTTGGTTAGTGCTAAGAGCTGGCATTCCTGAGTTACTGACTGGGGCTCTTTTCTGCAACTTGGCTGTGGGCCATTCGAATGCTTTGCACTTGAAAGAAGAAAAGTTTCAATCTCTTTGGGTTTTGCAGACTTCTCAGCGTTTTCAAATAGAGATATGCCAATGGATTTGTTTTTCTAATTACCTTTAATTACGTTTGTAGACAACTAAAGCCGGCAAACTACAAATTAAAGAAAATCAGCGACACAAGTGGTGCGCTCCGCAGAATACCTTCACCTCTCCGTGATCCCTTCCAGCCATCTGAGCACAGGCTGCATTTTCCTTTCTTGTCTGGCGTGCGCATACAGGCGTGTCTGAACTTTTTGCTTTGACTCCTTGCAGATCTGAAACCAATCCCTCAGAAAACTGCAGGGTGTTTGCATAGAGCAGGGTGGGCGGCTGGGCACCGGGACTGACCAAGAGCTGGGTAGGTGCAGAGTGGGTTGCGTTTATGGAGCTTTGGTGCTGGGAAGGAATTTCCTTTCCTGGCTGAGGTAGAAAGACTGTCCAACGTACAGCTTTCTTCCTTTGCTTTAGCATTCTTTGAGGTTGTTTCCTATTTTACAAATGCATCTTTTGAGAACTGCCAGGAAAATGTCGCTCTCAAATGGAAATGGAAATTTCTGAGCTCAGAGGGATGAAAACCCGTGGGTCTGAACTCACCGAGTGAAAAGAGGATTACCAACCAGCCATTCTTCAGCATGCAAAGCGGCGGAGCAAAGTCTGCAGAGGCTCTCCGAAAGTTATTGGCTTTCCTCAGGAAGGGAACTTGTGAACAGAATGAAATGAGCTCAGTCCCATCCCATCCCATTCCCCACTGCGAGTGGAGAAAGTGGTGCAACTTTTACTTTGGTAGGTGCTCGAACAAAATGGAGAACTTCTCAAAGCAGATATCTTGGAAACCCGCGTAGAGCCGACGTTCCTGGAGATAAGAGAATTAATGGTTTTGTGGCTGCGTCTCGACCTGACAGAACACAGGGTAAGGGAGGCAGTGCTGCTTTTTCCAGAGCTTATTTGAAGACTTCCATAAGGAGGATGGGCTGCTGGAGCAGATGCAGATAGCACGTTTTCTTTGGAGGGTGTAAAGCCTGCCAACATGTAAACTGCATCTAAACAGAAAGACATGAGACAAGGCCTGCACATCTCTCCCTCCTAATTACCGCAGCTCTGCTGCTGCTGTCTCTTACACTTACATATCTGAAAGGTGACAATGATACTGTCTTGAATGGCAGAGCAATAGGAAGGAGACTTCTAAGCTGTATGCTGGAACAAAGAAGTTATTCAAGAATATCCTGGCTTGTCCCAGGTCATGTTACCTTCTCAAGAAGCTGAAAGACTTCTTCTCCTCAGCGTCCCTTGAGAAATGGTGCCTGAGATTGTTGGCAGCAGTTCGTTTGAGTGCCAAATCCAGAAACAAGGCTTTCAGACCTCATCACCTGCAGCATCTAAAAGGGAAAAGATGGTCAGTTTGGAGTATGAGCTCCTCTTGGAGAAACAGGGACTTCAGGGCGGTGAGGATAGTGCTGTGGTTGTGATTGCATTGCAGCAGTGAAGAAAGCTTGGAGGCAGCCACAGCTCCCAGAGGGTCCTTGGAGGGCAGTTCTGGGTTGGGTGTCTCTCTGAAATCTGGTCTAGTTGTGGTCTCTGGCAGTTCTGCTGGTTAGCTATTAACTGGTTCAATATCCCCTCGCCCCTGGCCCTGCCCTGTTTCACTGTATTCCTGTAAAGCTGGTTTAAGAAACAGCTTTGTCAAAGTTTCTCTTTCTGCCTCTCCTCGTGCTCTGTCAGTCTCAGGAGAACATGCTGGCACTGGTGCCTTTGCAGTCAGGCTTCTGTTGCCCTTTTGGCTCTGTCCCTTCCCCTCTGAGCAGCCCCTGGGGAGCCCCATCCTGGGGCAGGATGTGGGGTGGCTCTGGGCTGGGAAACTGAGCAGCAGGGTAAAGGCAAAACTGTGCTGAATAGCCCTGCTTTTTTTAGCTGAGAGGAGAATGTCCTCCTTCATACGCAGGCTCTTCCTGCTCATGCCCATGCATAGCCCCTTCCTGCTCACCAGTACTGCTTTCTCTCGCTGCCTCGGGGCAGCATTCAGGTTGGAGCAGATCGGAAAGAGCAAACGGTGTTAAGAGAGCTTTCTGCAGCGCTGTTTGCCCTCTTTCTGCAGAGGGCTCTGCCTTTTACATGCTCAGCTACCTACTTATGTTTCATATTGTAGGATGTTTCTTAGAGCACGCATCTTGTAGCTGTGTTGGGCCGTACAGCTCTTCCATTCCCTCCCACAGCAGCCAGCTTCCTTGGTGCTTTCACAGAGAGGGACTAAAAGTGGAAGCAATGGGATGCCTGTCCGTTTGTATCAGCCTGGGAAATGGTCGATTTCTCTGCAGAACCCTTTGCCCTCAGGCACATTGCCAGAAGGCATCTAGATGCCGTTCTCTTCAAACATGTGCAGTTCCGAAGCCAGAAATGTGCATGAAGCTCATGAACTGCCATCAGCTGAGGGCCAGACAGCGTGACCTGCTGCCTCCTGAGATCAATGAACGGAATTGCTGTGATTTCTGGGTGCTCAGGAGATGTGAGCAGGCTGAGGCCCCGGCTGTGCTGCAGGAGGGTCTGCTCAGAGTTGGATCTCATCTGTACTTGTAGATGTGGTACTTAAGGATGGTACTTACTGGGCAGTGTTGGTGGTAGGTGGGTGGTTGGGCTAGATGAACGTAAAGGTCTTTTCCAACCTTAATGATTTTATGATTCTACTGTAGGAATTTATCCAAAATCTGAGTCAGAAGAAATACAATTTGCCTAAATGTTTTGGCAGGGAAGTGATTACCTTCTTTGCAGGCCTTATGTTCAGGCTTCCTTTCTTCAGAGTGTGAGGAATGTAAAGCAAATTCGAGTTTGAATCTGAAGGGCATGTTTTTAGCAGAGGCATTGGGATGGACTCCAGGCTTCTGGTGCTCCCACACAACAGCAGTGATGGGCTCTCGGAGCCAGCAGCCCAGTTCCAGCTCTGGTTCGGCCTTCCACAAATGACCTCTGTCCCTGGATAGAAGCATAAAGAGCCTCAGTGAGCTCAGGCTGAGCTGGGCTTCTGCCTGTCTGCTCTGGGGAGAGAGTAACCTTGGTGTTCCCGGCCCCTGGCTGCTCTGAGACTGCTTGCTCGGTTTAGCTGCCAAAAAAAGACATTTGAAAAGTGTACATTGCTCTCCTGTGTCCTGACTTGTGTAAAATACAGGTTACAGTTGGTTCCTGTCTATGGTGCCGGGTAATTCTGCAGAAGAGAAAACGGCAGTGCTGCAGCTATGTGCACAGCACAGTGAGGTCTTGGTTGTGCTCGGGCTTTGGAGTGCTATTCTGGGCGTTATTAACTGGATTATGTTACACGTAGGGCTCTGATGGCATGGAGCCACTCTTGGGATGTTAACTGTTTCTATTAAGCTTTGCATTTAGAGCTCTGTGTGTCAGAGGGTGATGGCTGGCTCAACGTTCCCACAGCTCAATGGTCTGTGTGTCTGTAGGGCACAGGAGGGTTTGCCTTTGGCTTGCACAGGGGTGAGCTCAGAATTTGCTGACTTGTGGATGCTGTGTGCATTAATGGCTTCAGTGTAGCAGTTGTGTGGCTGCAGGTGCTGTGGCAGGGAGGCTTTATGTACAGAAGTGCAACAGAAACCCTCCAACGTGCCAGCAGCGTGTCATAAGGGATAAAGCCAGATGCAGTGTGGTGTTGGTCAGAGCATGGTAAGATGCCATCAAACAGCCCATTTCCTAAACAATTATGACTGAGCTTTGGTTCAGTTTAGGATGAAAGCAGCTGTGGAGATACTGAAGGGCCTTCCTGGATCTGTGCGGTTTTTGTTGTTGTGCTTGTTTGCTTTCAGAGGGAAGACGGATATCCCGGCTTTTGTGGAAACAAAACCAAAACCCAAACAATCACAAAGGAAGCCCTCCAATAGCTTTGGTGACCCAAGCAAACTTGGTGCCTAATTAGTGAGAAACCTAATGGCTTTCCTGGTGGGATCCATGCATCTGTTCACCATCAGAAGCACAGGGAGAGGTCAGGGATGATGTGCAACCTGCATGAGCGGGGCTTGAAAGGGTAAACAGTCCTTCAGATCAGGTTCTGCTCCTGAGCCCTTTTCCACAATGTCTCCAAGCGTGACGGTGCTGGGAGTGAGCTCCCACCCGGCCACTGGGCTCATACTGGGGGGTCACTGTGTTGGGAGACTCCCCATCAGGGCAGCACAGCTCTTGGAAGGCAGCAGGGCTGGGGTCCTGGGGTGGAAGGTGGAAGGAGGGCTGGGCCTGCTCTTCTCCCCCTGCCCCCCCCGGTGCCAGGGAGTGACAGCTTGTGGGCAGGCAGCCAAGCTTGGGAAAGGAGGAGTGTGTGAGGCCTTCGGCTTTCTCATGCTTTATCAGGCTGCAAAGAATAGCTCGATATTCAGCCGGCGTTGGTGCGGGTCAGGAGAATGGAAATGTGAACTTAACTCCTGACACGCCGGGGGAAGGCCTGACTGCCAGAATGGGGGCTGCTTCCTAAGGCTTTTTGTGCAGCGAGAGCCTTTCTGAGCCGTGCCCTCAGCTCACCCGTGTCACAGGGGACACCCCCAGCAGGGATGTGTTGGCTGGGGGCAGTGGGACAGGGGCAGTCCTGGTGCTGATGGAGCTGGTGAAGCACTGCATGTCAGCACACAGGGAGTTAAGTGCTGCCAGTGGCTGAGGGTGAGCCCACCTCGGGGTGCCGAGCTCCATTCCCACGGCTGAGGCCGGGGCTGGGGGAGGGCCCCTGGGGGTTGGGAAGCATCACTCGGCTCCTGTGAGCCTATGTGGGGCTGGGAGTGAGCTGAGCCACCAGGCAGGGGCTGCTGTGTTGTCAATGCATGGCCATGTGCCCTGGGTGCGACCCTCCTGCGGGCAGATGGAGGTGGTCTGTGGGCAGACACCATGCCGAGGTGTCTGAGAGAAAGGAGAGCAGGGTCAGAGCAGCCATCCAGCCCCTGGGAATGCTCTGAAGCCTAAAGCAGTTGGTGTGAGTGAAACCCAGCAGCAGCGTCAAGGAGAGATGAGCCCTGAGCTCAGGGTTTAATTCTGCTGGGCTGTGCTCGTGCTGTGCCAAGAAGAGTGGCCAGAGGTTGGGTTTTAGGCTGTGCTGGGCTGACTGGCCTTGCTCCCACCCCGGATCCTCTCTGGAGAAGATAAATTGCTGTGGTCCTCATGCAGACTGTGCTGGCACCAATATCTGGAGGGCAGAGGCTCTAGGAAGTGTCTGCGAGATAAAAGCTTGATTATTTATTTATTTGTTTGCTTGTTCATTTTTGTGCATGGCCACAGGAGCCAACACTTAGCAATAAGACAAGTGTTTGCATAAATACACTAAAATAGGTAGAGATTCCCCTTCTGAATCTCACTGATGGTTAACACCAGCACCCTAACGATGCTGTTAGGCAGCAGCCCTGCACACAGCCGTGGCCAGGCTTTGCTTTGCAGCGTGCTGCAGCTCTGCGCTCTGTCCTTTACCCCCAGCAGCTGGGATGTGGCTGACGCATGCTCTTGGTGCAGGGAAGCACAAAGAGCGGCTTGGGGCTGCAGCAATAGCTTGGGACTCAGGTGCAGTGAGAATGCACCAGCTCCTGAGGGGACGCAGGGTGTGTTCCCATTGTGTGTGTGCTCCTGTTGGCTTCTGTCAAGCTTCCCCTCATTATTCCTGCCTTGAGCTGTCTCAGCACCAAGGCAAAGCGTCCAGAAGGCTCTGTAGGCTTTGCCCTTGAGAGACGTGCGGTCCTTGGAGAATGGCTGTTCAAGGGAAGCACGGCAGTGGGCTGAATTGAGGCTGTTTCAGGCTGCACAGCTCTGAGCTAATCTCCCAGAGGCAGAGACATTACTCACCAATCAGGAATGTGTCTGTATTTTTCCTAATGAGAACAAAACATTTTATCCCTGTTCATTAGCGAGGAGTTAGGGTGTACTGTTGCCATGCCTACAGACTCCTCTCCCCTGCAGACACACTGGGGGTGTCCTCCGTGCCGTGGTTGGAAGGGTGAACGGGAAGGCTTGTTCTGGCGAGAAAAAGATCCCATTGTTTTCCCAGGGCAGCCTGGACTTTGTGCAGCTGGCCAGCCCTTGCCTCCACAGGGGGAGGGAGCCACTACAGGAGTCAAGTGCAACAGAGGTTTAATTTATTGCAAAAAGGGTCTTTACACTTCATGTTATGTTGTTGTTTTTTTTTTCCAGCTTGAAGCATACTCTTCAATGAGAGAAATGAAGGTGTCTCAACGTTCCCAAGAGTCCAGATGGTAAGCAAAACGCACCGGGGGTCAGCACTGGGACACCCATGGATTGCTGCAGCCCTCTGTGTTCCTCATTGGCCCTTTGTGCATCACTGTTGTGCCAGGCGGCCTCTTGCTGCTGCTGTATAATTAATAAGTTCACCTGATGGGCATCACCACTTGTGATTAGTGTGCAAGTGGGTTTACCAGGCACATAGTCCACTGGAGAGAGCAAGTAGCATCATGTGAGAATGCACACTTGTTCCTTCTATATGTGGAGCTCCTACCAAGGACAGAGGATGTCTCAGATCTGTGATCTGTAGGGCTCTGGTGTAAAGAGAATTATTAACTCCAAGGGTTGCCTGCCTGTTTTCTTGTCTTTGTCTTGGTTCTGCATCCCTCCCCCTGAACTCCCGCCCCTTTCCCAAGGGACCAGTTGGGATGTGTGGACTGCAGCAGTGTACACATCAGGCTGCTGTACACCTCCTGCTAGTCCTCTGCAGCTTTTGTGCTACAATTCCACTCCTACTGCACTGTAAAGTAACTTGCAAGTTAGAGTTCTCTGTGCAAGGTAATGAGCTTAATCTGCAGAAAGAAACAAACAAGTGTGTTACTTTCTGATGGTGCTTTGTGACCAGAAGTGGGCTGCTGAGTGTGACTAAACCTGGAGACAGTCTGCTGGAGCAGGGTGATGCGCATATCTGGCTGTCAGTCACTTTGCAGCACGGTGAGATGCTTTGTGCTGGCTGAGCCTCAGTGGTGTTGACAGCTACAGACCCTTGAAGAAATGTCTCCTGAAACTGCAGTTCTCCTTTCAGACTTTGTGCTGTTCAACTGCCCAGCTGTGACTCCTATTCCCATTCACCTGGCAAAGTGGTGTGGAATTTGAATGCTGGAATTTGAACATCAAATGGAGGGTGGTACAGCAGAGATCCCAGACTGAATGAGCTGCAGGAGATCTGCAGATCTGCGTGAACTTCTGGTTGGGGAACGAAACCCTGGCACCTGGACACTAGCTGCTGGCTTAGATGACTCACTGACTATTGCACTGAAGAGATGAATATCACTTGAGAGCATGGGAGCCCTTCATCAGAAAATATTCTGCTTGTTGGACTTGCAGCTGTAGCAGCAGGAGGGTTCCGTAAAAACAAAAGCAGTGAACAAAGCCAGACAGCATCCTCTAGCCCAGGCTTCTGTGTGTGTGCAGCTTGTTTGATTCCAGTTTGGTAGTGGAGGTAGATTAAAGTCTTGAATGTTAAAGAGCAGGCTTTATGGAAACCTGTTTTGATCTGGAACCTCTGTGAATAAATTTTGAGTGCATACAGCACATGTACAGGGATTGGTGAGTCGGGTTTCCTCAGCTTTTCGCTGGCTCTGGGCGGTTCAAGTAAAACCACTAAATCACAGCTGTTTGAAATAGGGAAGGAGTAAGTACTTGAGATGATTTGAATTCAGTCTTTTCTGGGTCTGTGCTTTTAGGGTACATAAAATTAAAAGACTAGAGAGAGGACTGCATGTTGCATATATGCGGTTGTATTCTTTGAGATAGCCAGCTGATTCTGTCCAGACCCTACTGAAACGCTGTCCCAGCAGAACTGCACTGGAAGTAATGTTTTTTAGTCCATTTAAGTGCAGGAGATCGTGGCTGAACAAACTAACTTCTGGAATGTGAGTTACGGTTATTATCCAAGTCGCGCTCTGCTTCATTCTTGTGCAGCACGAGTAGCAACTCAGTGTTACCTAGGAGAGCGCTGTTTGTTCCCTCCTCTGCTCTCCTCCCCGTTTTTAAGCAGTGTATGGGGTGATTCCTGACCTATTTTTTGTCCCACCTTTTTTTTGTTTCTCCTTTTTCCCTTTAATATTAAAGATAAGCACACACTGCTGTCCTGTGGGCAAGGCTAGAACCGGGAGAAACCCTTTGCTTTAGAGGCAGGGGGCATGTTTTCCCCGCAAGGAAAGCGTGATGTTGCGTTTTGGCTGTAGACATTCCTTTCTCATTGCTTCTCATGCCTGGCAGGCAGTTGTGTGCTGTGCCCTGCAGAGTGCTCAGAATAGTGATGTTTTGGGTATTTCTAGGCCACATACTTCATCTGTGATGTAAAGCCTCTGTGTAACTACCTCAGATTCCCTGTTCAGTTCACAATATGATGTTTCAAAGACAGATCCAGATAGTTTTACGGTATTGCATCTTATTGTCTCGTAGTTCTGTTTCTGAGATGTCTGCTGAGTGCTGAGCTGCTCTTCACAAGATATATATGCTCTGTTCGATTATTTCTCCTTGTAATAACAAGGTTTTTGTTTCAAAAGCAAGTGAGCTTCTCTGAGTATGAAAATAATGCAGATGTACGCATACCACAGTGGGATGAAGGACTAAATTCCTAATATGTTCCTATATCTTGCTTCTAAAAGCACTGCAGATGATACCTGTACCATGTCTATGTGAGAATGAACACTTCTGTTATGTTTCAGTGCAGTTTTTATGCAACCTCCAGGGCTGGAATTGTTTGATGTCACCAAAGGTGCAGACAGCACTTTCATGCTGTGTTCTGGAAGCTCAGCTTATAGGGAGAGCCAAATGCCTCCCCCAGTGGGTGTAGCAGAAGAGATGAGAATGGTTGGGCTCTGCTTTACTAGAGGAATATTTGAGTCCTGAGTGCTGTTTGGTACCCACCACCTGGGCAGGAGGGTTCTCCCCTTTGGTTAGAACAAGTTGTGGGTCATTTGGGGAATAAGCTGATCCTTTTAGCCCTTAGTAGCCTTAAGTTGTGAGGTAGGCTTATATATAAATAAATAAATGTTGCCAGCACTAAGCATTGTAAATGTTAAATAATTCATTGGCTGTCTTTTGAATTGTTTGGTTTTAATGACCTCGCTTCTTTTTTCTGTAATTCTAGAGACATTTCTACATTCCTGTAACTTAAAAAGGCTCGTTTGACTCCTAGCAGTGAAACTGGTGAAGGGCAGAAAAGCCAGATATTTCTGCCTGACAGGAAAGGTTAGGTTGCCTGGAAGGAGACGCATACATGCAGAGTGAATCCTTATACCTGATAATCAAGAAAAACACACACTGTCCTGGAAGAAGAAGATGATAGAATCACAGAATGGCCTGGGTTGCAAAGGACCACAATAATCATCTCTTTCCAACCCCCTGCTATGTGCAAGGTCGCCAGCTGCTAGATCAGGCTGCCCAGAGCCACATCCAGCCTCGCTTCCAATGCCAGAAGATGCTGTAGTAGAAGAGCAGCAGCTATTTTTTGCCTCTTCTGTGAGTGTGGGAGGAGCGTAAGTGTGAACAGGCATTGAACGGAGCTAGGTGTAGTAGGCTTAAAAACAAATAAAGACTGAGTGCTTGATGTGTGCGGGTAGGCTGGGAAGCTCCCTGCCACAGGATGTTGTGAATGCCAAACATCTGTGCGTATTTAAGGGCACAGGGCAGTTCCACAGAAGAAGGAGCTATTGAAGGTTCCTAAATGCATGGAACCCACCTCTGTCCCAAGAAGTTCCTGAGCTGCTCATCACTGCAACCAGGGGGGGTGCTTGGGGGAGGCAAAGTGCTGCTGTGTGCTTCCTTCATTCTTACGGCTTCAGGCTATCACTGGAGCTGGAACAACTGCAGTCTGGTTTGTTAGAACTGGGAAGGGGAAGATAAATGAAAATAAATGTAAAAACAGAAACCAGCACAGCTTGTAGCTTGAGTTTCTGCTGCTCTGGTGGTGATGTGTCCTGCCTTGCTGAAGGCATTGCCTGTGAGATATTAAAACCTGCAGGCTACTGACTTGAGTTTGGAGAGTATATATGGGGAAACTATGCAGCTGAAGAGAGTGGTGTGAAGGTGCCAATTCTAAGCAGGGTAGCTGATATTTTCCCTTCCCCTTTGGTGTGTGCTGTTCCTTGCTGCTCTATGATGCTTCATGTTTTACAAAGTTACAGAGACTGTCTTAATAATGATAGCCTGAATCTCCTCAGTGTGGATTTCTCCTCCTTAAATTGCATTTCTTGCTTCGTAGTGCACTGTAATTTAATTTGAGCTGAAATGAGTGATATGCAGATCTATAAACAATACAGTCTCTGTTCCAAATGTTTTCAAACTAAAAATGCTGTGGCCTATGTGAGGTTCAGGCCTTTTGGAAGTTCTCGAAACACTGATCTTACTTTAGGTCTTGTGTAAGCATTTAAAAATAACAGGGCTCAGTTTTAGGTGCTTCACCTTTGCAAGTCTGGCCTTGCATTTGGTTTTAGATGCTTACCCAGATCTGCAGAGAATGCAGCGCAGGATGAGATGTTGCTTTGAATGTTCCCTTTCCCTTTCAACAGGATGAGAGCTATGCCAACCTGTCTGTCCTTGTGTCCATAGGCTCTCTACTGTTGGATATTGTCCTATTTTTCTACTCTTTGTTGAGTAACTTTGCTCTGTGATCCTTGGGGGACAGCTATGGAAGGCTGACTGGAAGCAGAATATACAGTTTATGTTCTTGGCGGCTCTTAAAACTCAAAACTCAGCTTGTGTGTTTGGGGAAATTGGAGCCTGTTTGCAAAGATGCAGAAACCAACATGCCTGTGTCCGATGTGCTATAGCAAAAGTCTCTCCATAGGCTGGCAGAGAAGTCATGTGCTCAAATTTCCATTGTGTGTTAATGATACGCTTTAACTTGTGGTCAGCCCTGAAGTGGTCGGGCATTTGTACTTGATGTCCTTTGTAGGTCCCTTCCAACTCCTTCCTTCACTTTCTTGATGTGTCCTTTGCTGGACTACATTAAGTTTTGTTCCCTTTCTGTATACCATTGCATTATGATCTTGATGTGTTTCACCTAAACTCACCGCTGTTCCTAACAAACTACTGTAAATCTGGTTTTCCTGTTTTCTGGGTGCTTTTGCCCAGGGGTCACCCTGGCTAGATAGCACTCTCTTGAAATGCCGACAGTCAGCCAGTTATACTGGCTGCAGCGCCTGCTCGTAGGAGTGTGCATTTCCAGACTAGCATTGCAGTTTATGCAACAGACTTGTTAGTGCATCTCTGTGTCCCCAGGGTGAAGATCTGGGCTTCCCTGAAAGGCAGAGGGAAGAGCCAGTCAGTCCTGTCCATCTAGTGGCTGTCAGACTGCTCAGGTAGGTGGATTGCAAACCAGATGGAGAACAGCCTCAACCAAAAACTCTTTAAAATTCATGGCTACCTTGAAGAGGTAACTGGTTCTGAACCACAGAACTCTTAGGACAGCACCAAAAAAGACCTTTTTCAGCCCTGAACGGGACTGGGAGCTCTAATACCTTACTAGAGAAGGTTAGGATGCAGTAGTCCTATCTCTACATGCAGTCTGAATTTTACTGTTGAAATGAGAGCTTCCATGTCTGGGCAGCAGCTGGGGTGTAGGGCTGTGATGGTAGGGCAGAAGAGCACATTGCATCACTGCTGCTAACATTTAGCCTTGTGGTTCCTTGACCACAGACACCTTGAGAGCTCTTCAGTTCATGTACCAAGGCTCTGTCTTAGGCTAAATTAGGGAATGCTGGATAGCAGAGATCCCAGTCTGTGTAGGAAGGTAGTTGCTTGGGGCTGTTCAGACTGGTGTGAAGTTGATCCTGCCTCTCAAGTCTGCATTGTGTTCATTCTTCTGCAGTGGAAGCCTGGGAACTCCTGTGCTTTCTATGTGTTATGAGCAACTCAGGATTTTTGATTTTGGCCTTATGGAAGCTTTGGTATATTGAGTTCTGGAGATGGGAGAAAACATCTAGGTGCACCAACTCAGATTGTTATCTAGCAGACCTGTGTAACCTCATTACCAGAATATTGAGCTGAATAGTTCCTAGCTGACTGATGATAGTCTCCCAGGCCTAAGTAGTAATTTATGGAAGATTAATTGATTAAAGCTTCATTCCTGATAAAATGAGTTGAGTAATATGGGATAGAACGTAACCAGCTTGGATTGAAGGCAAACCACAAGCAGATTGTGGCGGTGATGTGGAATTCTGTTGATTTTGCTGTCTCTTCTGGGTGGGAGGAGATAAATGCGACTCGTGCGGTTGCATTGCATTACATTTATTTGCATATTACTGACTATTCATGGCTGTAGCCAGAACTGCTGACGCTGTTGGAGTGATGGGGGAACTGTCACGCTGCTGTCAGGCTGTGTGCTCTCCTGGGAGCTACTGGAGAGGGCAGAAGGATGAATCTGATCTCAAATGAAGGAAAACTCCATGGAAAAGAATTCATTCCTCCCCACCTTGGGTACATTAACTCTTCATAGAGCTGTTGTGATAAACGATTTGAAGGCTTCTGAGGTGCAGGGCTATGGTGCTCTGTGTTTTCAGATTGAAAAGGTTAATGTGAAGCAGGTTGCATTTTGTAAGGGCTCTGATTTGCTTCTTGACAAGGGGATGGTGGACTCTGGGATGCAGTCCTTGTGTGCTTGCTTGTGGGCTGTAATGCTGCTAGCAGGAGCTCCTTGTGCAGCAGAGCCCTCTGGTCTCTCTTCCACCCTGCAGTCTTGCAGGGCTGCTGCTGGTATAGAGACCGTGCTTTTCTCTTGCAGTGTAAGTGTGGAGCCAGCATCATTTCACAGGGACAAAAACAAGGCAAGGTGCTCTCTGAAATGTAGTGAAGAAGAGTGAAGCCCACCTGTGTTGGGTATTTGGAGCTACCTGTCAGCCCAGTGAGGCAGAGGACAGGAAAAACTGCTGTCTGTTCCCAGCTTCTCCGGAGTTTTAGGGCTGGAGTAGGTTGGGAGCTGCTACTGTTTATATAGGAAGCACCAGGGACTTGCTGGAGAGCTGCTACGCTTTATCACTGTGGGTTGTCCTTCTGGAGATGGTGACCCATTGGTTCTACTGAAGGCATCACAAATCCCCCACAGGAAGGAAGCAGGTTTTGAAGGGTGTTTGAGGTTCCTTTCCTCCCTTGACGGGTTATCCCAAGATAAGACCCCTGGCTGTATGCAGAAGGAGAGTGTGGCCCTCACCGTGTGGGGTCCCGGTGCTGGCCCCTGGGAGGCACGTGCTGTGCAGAGGTCTTGTGTAATAAGTGATGTAGTTAATGCAGGACTCCAGCTTTCCTGGCATCCCCGTGGAGCTGAAGCTGAGAGCAGGAGGGATTTTGGCTGGGGCTGGGAGAGGTGCCCCTAATGACAGGGCAGGCGGTGCGGTGGGAAGGCGTGCCTTCCTCGAGGTGGAGGCTGGTAACACATGAATCACGCCTGTTTGAAGTAGTGATGAAATCCCCGATGAAGGAGTTCTGTAATACCTCGCCAAACAGTCTGGTGTGCTTCAGTTTCCTTTCTCTCTGGGCAGAACGGATGGTCCTGACCTACTTTTCCCAATAGCAGTTCTGTTAAGCACTACCCAGCACTATACATGCAGCATTTGTGTTCTCCGTGTTGTTCACTCGGCTGCTGAGCAAGAAATTTCCACCAGGCATGTAGCAAACAGGGCAGAGACAGTCCTGGAAGGGGCTGCTTGTGCTTTAAACCCACAGCTGTGCTGCTGCTATGCACCATGGCTTGGACCTCTGCTTGGGGCTCCCAGGTGGAGGGGGGGATGCTCTGCTTTGCTGCTGTGCTGTGCATTAGCTTTGTGCAGCGCTGTCAGGATTCAGCTAGATGGTATCTAAATGCTAATAAGACAGATAATGCCTTAAGAAGTAGTCGATGAGGTTAGGCTTCCAGCTTCCTAAATATGCGATTAAGAAGGGCTAAAGTTACATTCCTAATATTTAAAAGTAAATAAAATCTATAAATGTACCATTAAAATAAGAAGTTTAAATATAACTGTCCTCCTGGGGCAGATTGCAGAGCGCTGTCTAGCTCAGCATCCTGTCTTTGACAATAGCCAGAAGCAGATGCTTAATGAGTACTGTAAGAGACGGGGCATGTGCGATGTGATTTATTTATTTTCTCTTCTCCTCCTCTCCATTTGATGCTCCCAGCTTATGGCCATCACCAGTTTAGGGCCCTCCTTGGCTTGGAGCTGAATCTGATTATCAGATCCCGACTACATTAATTTTTATAACCCCTTTTAACTTGTTTGTGTTTCCAGTCTCCATGACATCCCGCAGCAGCGAGCTCTACAATTTAATTGTGCACTTAAAATGTTACATAAAATATTTTTACATCCAGTGAAAATTGCCCTTGAACCGACTTAGGAAAGTTTAGAAGAGCTGTTTAACCTTGTCAGTGCTCTTGTTTTCCTGCACTGGAAGAAGCGGTCATTAATTATTCCACATTTCACATCCTAATTCCATTTGTCGTGTCTCAGATCTCTCGCGTTTTCCCTGTCTTGTCCTGATCACTTCTTTGTCCATCTGAGGTCCTGCTCTGCTCAGTCTCTCCTTATATGGAAGCCGTCCCGTGCTTTTGATCATCTTTGTTGTCCTTTTTGTCATTCTGTCTCCTTTTTCAGATGTGGGAAGCAGAACTGCCTGCAGCGTTCGACAACAAAATGGTGATGTGTTTCCTTTCCTAATCACGCCGAAGGCTGTATTTGCCTTTTTGCTTGATGCTAAATGCTGATCTGACATACCAACTTTCCAATGTTTTCATGGGCGATAACAGCTTGTTTTGGTCCTCATACGCTTATGTAATTAGGATATTTTGTGTTACTCTCGGTATTAATTGCTGTGTAGTTACTTAGGAGTGCATGAGTTCTGTAACTTTTTGCAGTCTCCTCTGTATTTGATTGTGCTGAATAATTTCATTCTCAATAAGCTTTGCCAGTTCCAGGCCTATTCCGCTTTGTAGATCATCTTATGAATATACCGAAGAGCACAGGTTGCAGAATGAATTCTTGGCAGATCTCTCTGATAACCTTCCTCCCTTGGGAAACTCTTCCACTTATGATTTCCTGTCTTTTAAGTACTTATTAAATCATGATAGGGACTGTAATTCCACAAAAGCTTCTCTCTTCTTTTTCCGAGAGCCTTAGCTGACAGTTCTTTCAAAGTCAGTTTAGTTCATATTAAACAGATTAAAAGCTGTCTCTTGGAGCTCAATTAACTGGAAATTGGAAATGTGGGCTTGGAATTTCCTGGGTACTGTGGGGCTTTCTCTCTGCTCTGGTGTTACACTGTATTTTGAGCAGTGATTCTCTGCCAGGACTTCTGTAGGTAAGCTTACTTCTGCGGGCTGATGGATTTAGGTTTGCCTGGATTTGTATAGACATGGTAGGTTTGCTCAGCAGGCTGAATCAGGTGGGTAACTTTAAGTGAGCTCTGCTTTCCGAGAAGGATTCAGTCACAGCTAAATTAAGCTTATCTGGGTTCCCTGGTACACCTCTTCACATTGGGACCAAGAGAACTGACCTTTTTTCTTTTGTCCTATTTAATTGCCTGGAAGAGTGTTTGAGTCTCAGCTGATATTTGGGTGGACACGATGTTGGCATATGATGTGACAGCTGGGTGGGGGAGAAAGAGGTTCTTGGGTAGGTAAATGAGCTGGGGGTTCAAGACAACATTTGCTCTGTGACAGCATGTCTGGTCAGGTGCTCCTCTGAGTCAGGTATGCTGTTTTATTTTACTTCAGAAAGGCTCAAAGTGCTACAAGAGAAATTGTCTCTGAAGAAGCTGGGATCGCCTCCTGTATCCATCCTGAAGGCCTGAAGCTGGAATGATTGCCTGGTGTTTGTCTGCCCTCCCTCTTCTCCTTAGGCATTTCTTATTGTCTGTTGCTGGAGACAGGGTTTCTGTGTAGGTGGACTTCTGTCTGCCTTAGAATAGCTGTCCTTATCTTCTTGCCCAAGGAGGATTAAGAAGGATTAGTTTTGGAACTGTTCATGCAAAAAGTGACTGGAAGCTTCTTTGACTGAAAGATGAGCGAAGTTAAAGGAAGTGACAAGGCAACTTACTGGGGTTAAATACCCTTGGGGAAGTGCTTGTAGGGTTAAGGTGGTGGTTTCTTTAACTTAGGAGCCCTAGGAAAAAAACCTGCTTTTAGATATGTTGGTTTTGTCAGGAGCTCGGAGGCAGAAGGGAGGAATTGCTGGTGTTCTTTGGCTCCATCACACAGCAAGCTGGAGCTGATCCTAAAGGATTCAAATCTTCAAATGCATAATGTGGGCAGAAAATTAGCCTTTTGTTGTGCTGAAATAACAGGAAGCTAATAGCTGACTTGATTTTCCGCTTTTTAAAATGTATATAGGATGTGATACTCGAGTTCTCTTTTTGTCAGCGTTTGGGAAGGGGGCTCAGCGAAAAGCTTGAAATTATGCAGTGGCTGGGGAGAAAACTTAACTGCAGGCAGCTTGTGATGCTTTATGTTCCTTGTAAATGTTTATGTAGTTTAATTCATAATAAGCTCACGATTTAGCTGTGTTAAACATTAACTCTCCATTAGCCATTGGTACTGGAAGTTTAAACTGTGTTTGGCTGTAGCGTATCGTAGTATGTTCAAGAGGAAAAATTGGATGTGCTTGAGGTGTTGGAGGAAATGCCTGTTTGCTCCCATCAATTAATTCTGGTATAGCTAAAATTAATGCTTGGTATGGCCAGGGAGTAAAAGCATTTTCTGCTGTTTTTCCAAGGAACCCTAACAATGCATAAAAGTATCACTGAAATGTTAGTGGTATCAGAAAGTAGAGAAGATGCTGGAGTGGCACTGGCACAAATTGCACAGAGAAGTGGTGGTGCCCGTGCCTGGAGACAACCAAGCTCAGGCTGGATGGGCTCTGAGCACCTGATGGAGCTGTGGGTCCTGTTCAGTGCAGGGGGGTTGGACTAGATGGACTTTAAGGGTCTCTCCAGACTCAGTTCTGCAATGCAGTGTGTGCATAACATTGTATTTGTGTAACATCTTTCAGCCTGAAAAGTACCCGTGTTCAAAGAGCCAGCAGTCATTATCAAGGGTTTGGAAAACATCATTTGCTCAAGTGTTTATCTACTAATGCTGTTAATTCTGTAGCCTGAAAGTGTGAGTTGTGCTGCCTTTTCCTGCCACTTCAGATTTTCTGTTTTGTGTTGGGAGTTTTCTAGTTATTTTAACCTCAGCTTTGGTGTTACTCACAGCTGACCTAACAGAGCCTCCTTGTCTGTGTCAGCCCTGCTCTGATGGGATGTGTTGGATGGGGGATTCTCCTCGGTGTTGATTTTATTTGGAAAACAGAGGTTTGTGCTCATCTCTGCAAGTGTTCTTAAACAGAGCAGCAGGGAACTGGCCTGGTTGCAGTAAATAAGACTCCAAAAGAGATGTATTTATTTAATGGGAATGTCATCTTCCGTGCCGGAAAACAGCAAGTCTTTGTTGAGCATATGAGACTTAGAAGGGGGACTGCAGCTCGGGGCTTTTGTGCAGCAAACACAGTGCTGGTGTTCTTGCTGCCACTGCCTGACTCGGACGTGCCGGAGCTCAAGGGTTGTCATGCAGCTCGAAGAATTATGCTTTTAATTTCTGTGTCTTGTAGGGCTCTCCCCACAGGCTGGATCTGCGAACAGTGCAGTGGGAGCTGCAGATGCGAGTATCAGGGGCCCCACTTTTCCCAGGAGAATTCTGCTAGGATTGGTAACTGGTATGAAAGACAACCTAGAGGCTGCAGCACGCTCTGACCTCTCTGTTTTGGGAGGGGTTAGGATATCAGGGAGATAGTTTATGAGGACTGAAATAATCTTTACATATTGATATGCTGAAACGTGCCCAAGTGAGCTGTTGTTTGTTTATTTAATGAATGAGTCAAGTCTTTGGGAGGGATATGTGAGGTCAGAGGTAAAAATAGTGCTACAGAAGGTGCTGTCTTATTCCGATTTCCAAGTAATGAAATGGTGCTGTTGCTCCCACGTTACTGGTGCTTGTTTTGTGGATGCAGTATAAGTATCCTGAACTGACTAATCCTCCAGGCCTTCTGTTGTGATGTAGATTAAATAAATGAAACCCGGAAATATAATTCGGATATTAATATTTTACAGTGCGTTAAAGCCAACATCCGGAGCGTTGTCTGGTGTCTTTTCCTATTTAAGGGGAATTCATCACCAAAAAAAATACTGAATATTTGAAAAGAATCTCTATGCCGTGGCAGTTGCCTTCAGAATTAATTAATGGCTACACACTTTTAGTGCAATCTGTCTGTAACAGCTGTGTTGTGCGCTAACAGCAAGCACGGGAAGCTGAACGCTTCAGTAAATCCATAAAGAGCTCAGTAGTGGAGCCTGTCATGAAACTATCAGATTTAAATGTAGGTTATCCTCCCTCTTCCTGTCCTCCCCGTATCGTGATGGGCTGTGCCAAAGAGCGAGAAACAGAGGCAGCAATGCCTGTGCTTGAGGAATAATTTGGAGAATTGAATCAAAAAGCATTGCTGACCTTTTCCTCTCCATTTTCAGGTAGGATGGGAATGCTTCTAACCACTGGTAGCCATGCACTCGGGTTTGTTTCTAATGTATGTTTGTTCACTGAGCGGTAAATGCAAGTTCATCCATTAATGGCTCTGCAGCAAAGAACAAAGAGCGCTGTATTTGGCGTTTACCCATCGCTGGGTGATGAGGGCTGGCTCACAGAGCATCCCCCTTCTTGATGTTTTTATCTTCTTACTACCCTCTGTTCTTCCCGAGCCATCAAGGCTGGATAGTAGCCTCTTACCTGGAGCACCTGTGGTAGGAACAGCTCTTAATAAAGCCACTTCTAGAGGGATATTGGCAAGTGAAATAATGGCTTCAGGACAGAGCTCTGACCGCAGCAGGATCTGCTTTTGGTTGTGGTCTGCTGGAATGTAGGGTGAGTTGACTTTCCATCTTTCCTCCAGGACAGGTGCTGCAGTGTGTAAAATGCTGGCGATGGGTTCAGCTACAAATCAGAGAGCTTAGGAAGGAAGGGGCTGTGTGCTGCAGTGGTGTCATGCACTGGGCTTTGAATTCAGACACTGGTGGCATGGATGTTCATTCAGCCCCAGCAGTTGTCAGAGATGGAAAGTGGTAAGCAGACGTCTTGTAGCTCATAGGCATGACCTCCAGCCAGAAAGACAGCATTTCAGCGTTCATGAATTCCAAAGACAAATGCTGGGTGTACTGTATAATTGCTGGCTGGCATAGGAAGGTTGCTTTAGCTAGAAAGAAGATTACAGATTCTTGTAAGTGGTGTAGTGTGATGTCTTTCATCTGGAGGCAGCTGAGAATCACAAGACTCTCTTCTCCATGTCGGTGTGGCTCTGTCACAGCGTAGTCAAGCTCCTGCTGGTGGATGGCTGTCAGCATATTGTTTTGTTTCCAGGCATATGAAGCTTTGAAACCGAGGCAGAGATGTGCAGCAAGCCATCGTGACAGCTGCGTGATGGCCGTGCAGGGGTATCGAGCAGTCATGTGGTTCAGGAGTTCCTTGAATAAAGTATTCTCCAATAAAAATAGTGAAAGGGCATAAAAACAATTCATGTTGCATCTCGGGTGAAATGCTGATGTGAACTGGAGGTGATCCAGTTAAGTCAGAGCTCTGTCCTTCAGTCTGTGTATCTGCTGGCTGAGCTTGTAGAGATCCCTCATCACTTCACAGATACAATCTCTGCTGTAATGAGGGCCTCTGTCAAGCCCCAAGACTCTCTCAGCACCCTGGCAAGGGACTGCATGGCTGGCTGTGAGACTGGGTAAAGCAGAGTGCATCAGCTGCACTGAAGCAGAAAGCACTAAGCATTCATTATCGGTGTGAACTGAAGCCCCAGTGTGCACGTAGCCTAAATGTCCTGATGGTACAGTGTGAGTTGGTGGCTGTGTGCTCAGAAAAGCTGCCAGCCTGGTGCCAGAATTCCCCTGTGTGGGTATTTCCTGACAGCGCTGCCTGCTTACCTACAATAACCGTGTGAAGCGGAGCCTATCCAGAGCTTCACAAAGCCTATATTTAATAACATATTGTATTTATAATACCTTCCATCCGCTGGATTTCCCAAATAGACTAATCCTCTCAGCTGGTCTTTTGGTAGAGCAAAGATGCCTGTTTAACTGACAAAGGAGCTGGAAAGCAGATTTTCGTGGTGGTTCATTCTGCAATAGCAGTGAAACAAGATGGAGCCAGAGTCTTACAGCTCCTGTTTTCTCCATTGTTGCTGTTTTTCTGCCTGCCACGTGTTGGAAGTTGTACAGAACTAGTGAAAGGCAGTTTGTATGGGGAGAAGTTTGTGACCTAAATCAGGTAAGTCACCAAGTTCTGTCCTGGCACTGGGATAGAGCAAGCCTGCTTGTGTGGGCCATGCTCAGCAATGGCATGGGAAGGTCCTTTGTGAAACATTGATGACACAGCGGTAGACCTAAAGGAGGTTGTGGGTAACCATGTGATGGAAAAAAAGAGGAAGGATTAATTGTGTTAATTTTCTTGAAATATAAACTTCACCTTGTATCAAATACAGAACTAAAGGGTTGTTAAGTTTCCTCTGAGTTGGAGCCTAGCTACAGCTTATTTAAACAATGGTCCTGCAGGTTGTGTTTGTCTTGGATGGTGGTTTGTTTTACTGCGGTGTTGCTCATTAGCAACGTATGCGATGTGCTGGATGTTGTTGGAATGTGGTCCTGTCCTGGAGAGCTTCCAACATAGCATCATTGGAAAGAGTTGTTCAGGAGTCTGGTTAGACGTGTCTCCCGCTTTCTGGTGTTACAAGAATAGTGGTATAAGTTCAGTATTTGAAACAGATTTTGTAGCAGTGTAGGTAGGACCTTCCTCCCTGGGTTACATCCCTGAGCTGATGGTGCTATGCTTTGTACCGCTCACTAAGTTCAGCACCAGTCCTGGGCTATTGAAGGGAAGCTCTCCCCAGTACAATCCGGCAGGCTCTGGGAGAGTCTCCAAAAGCTTTATTTGTAGTATTCTCATCTTCTCATGAAGGTGCCGTCTTGATGCCAAGGTGATCAAGTTGATTCTATCGTTCGGTCTCTTTCTGGTTTTTGTTTGTTTGCAAACTCATTTCTTCTCCACAAACACCTTGTGCTGACTGTGTGTCTAGTTCTGTCCCTTCTGGTTACCCCTCTCCTCTTTGCCCACCTTTCCTAAGAGTATTGTTGAAGAATTTTGATGTGTATTAATCTTCATTTCTGGCTTCAGGGTAGCGATAACACCCTTTCCTCTCTTGCAGAGTGTTTACCATGCCTCTGGGAACGTTCCTCCTTCCCATTCTCTGTTTCCTGGGAGTGGCAATTCCAAGGGGACTGCAGTATGTCACATTCTCACGCAACGCTACGAGATTCCTTCACCTGTCCATGGACTCGGAATCGGGGACCATTTACCTGGGAGCTACCAACTTTCTCTTTCAGCTGACATCTGACCTGCTGATGGAGAACATGGTTCAAACTGGACCAGTTCTGGACAGCAAAGATTGTCTGCCCCCAGTCTCAAAGCTGGAGTGCCCTCAGGCACACCACACTGACAATCACAACAAGCTGCTTCTGGTGAACTCGGTGCAGAAGGAGCTCATTGTGTGTGGCAGCGTGCACCAGGGCATCTGTGAAAAGAGGAGCCTCACCTCCATTGACCATGTTCTCTTCCGACCAGAGAGCCCTGGTGACACTCAGTATGTTGCTGCCAACGACCCCAATATCACCACTGTGGGACTCGTAGCCTACTCAAAGGATGAGGTCCCCTTGCTGTTTGTGGGACGGGGGTACACAAGCCGAGGAGTTGGAGGAGGGATTCCTCCCATTACTACCCGAAATCTCAGGGCCCACGGCAGTGATGTTCAAGCTACAGACTCTCACTCTATTTTCTCCTACGAAGAAACAGCCAAGCTGGCAGTGGGGAGGCTCTCTGAGTACAACCACCACTTCATTAAATCCTTCACTTACCGCTCGAGCGTCTATTTTCTCTTCTACCGTCGAGACCTCAAGTCTCAGTCACGCGAGTACAAGACCTACATCTCGCGAATCTGCTTGGATGACTCTCATTATTACTCATACGTGGAGTTACCTCTGCTCTGCCAGGGCAAAACCAATACGTACAGCCTCCTGCAAGCAGCCTACGTCACCCAGCCAGGGAAGGATCTGGCCCAGGGGCAGCTGGACACTGATGGGGAGGTGCTGTTTGCAACCTTCTCTGCCTGGCAGGCTTCTTCAGGCAAACTGAGCGAGGAGTCTGCACTCTGCATCTATGCCATGGAGGAGGTGGACCGCTTGACCAACTGGACGAGGGATGTGTGCTACATGAGAGATGGGAAGTCAGAAGATGGGGCAGAAGTGGCATACATTGAGTATGATGTCAGCTCCAACTGTGTCCAGCTGCCAGCGGTAAGTGGCTTTGCACCTTTGCCAGGGTAAGGAGAAATCTGCAGCACATTCTTGCGTTGCTTTGTGCTCCTGGAGTGAGCCTGTTTCCCACAGCTGTGTGATAGAATCTACTTGGGCTAAAAGCCTTTAGGCTCACTGCTTCTTTGCTACCGCAGCAAGGCGATGCTCTTACATTCCAGCTCAGGTCTGCCTTGTTCCTGCTGCAGTGCTCTGCCTTGCATAGACAGGTTTGTGCTGTGTGTGGCAATGGGGAAGGCATCTGTTGTGACCTGGCCTCAGTGCTTGTCTCATGGCAGTACCAGACAAGAGCACAGAAGCTGCAGTTCAGGTTGCTCTTAATCTCTTCATGTCCTGATCTAAAGGGGTGTGCTGGGTCCTTGTTGCTTAGGTTGAGGTGTGTTTTGCAACAGCTTCTAAGAAAGGGCAACCAAAGAAAGTCGAAAGCAAGAGTTAGCAAAATCCTGTCCTGAAGACTGCATTAGCCCTGCAGAATTCTGTACACCAGGAAGACTTTTTCCTGACCTGGCTCTTCTCCAGAGCAATAAGGAATGAATGTGCAAAACTTGAATTCTGTGGCAAAGGCGTGATGGGATATTGCAGGATAAAAATGTAAACTGGAACTTGGCTGTGACCCTGAGTCCCTTTCAGTTTGTCAGCCGTGCTGGCTGGTGCTGTGACAGCGGGGACAGTGACACAAACATAGAGCAGCAGTGTTCTCCTGGGGCAGGGTGCAGTGTCCTGGCATGAGTTTCCATGGCTGTGAGTAACCTGTTTTCTCTGAGGGCATTGCTGGTCCATGACAGTGCAGCATGCAAGGTGTTGTCCTTCTGCAGAACAGTAACTTCAGGTGATTTCCTCTTCCCAACCTCCTGCAGAGCGGTACCGCAGAGCTTTGGGAATATCTGCAATTAGATTTGTGGTCCAGAACCGGTTTTGAAATGATGGTTTGTGTTTTGGCAGCTGAAGCAGACTGTAGAATAGCTGTGGGACAACAGGGTGGTAAAGAGCAGGCTGGGAGCAGGGCAGACATAAGGTCAGGAAGAATACACTGACTGGGCTGTGATGTCCTGCTTTCACTGACCCTACACTGTGTGCTGCATGTCCCCTGCAGGCCAGCATGGAAGGAATGAGTTCAGTGCAGTTTGTGGGGGATTTCCCTGGTGTGAGCAGCTTAGAAAGCAGCACACAGGGTCACCCTGTCCTGTTTAGTCCAGCAGGGTAGTGGGGTGCACAGGGTGGGAGCAGCAGCCAGGCTGTGCTGTGCGATTCCTGGCACATGATCCCAGCTGCTCCAGCTGTGCTCCTTGGCACTGGTGGGCTGGATGAACTGTAGCATCTTATTAATAAGTGTGTCCAATGCAATGTGAACGTCCTAACAAACTTTATCCTTCACCATTCAGCCCGTGGTAGCGGTTGTCGTTAAGATTGTATCTAACAACACGCGGGGGGCTGTGCCAGCTCCAGCCTGCTCCATTCAGCATTAAGTGGAAGCGGCTGTCAATGAGCATTTTATGCAGGAGCGGTTTTAACTCGGTTTCAATAGTGGCAGCTTGTGCTTTAGATGGGAATAATGCTAATTAATTTCACGTTTTTCTGCCTCCAAACCCCAGCACAAGGTATGCTCTTTTCCTCAGCTCTGCCTCCTTATTTTGAGTGCAGAGGGGGAGCCTAGCATTGCGTTGTACAGCTCAGTGCCACCTTGTTAGCTGGAACAAACACTTGTTTTTTTATAAGAACTTCAGAACTCACTCTAGTTTGCTGCAGATCTGAAAGCCCATCCAGTTTTCCATGGTAGATGCTGCCGATGCCTTGATAATTGGACACGTGAAACAGGTTCCTGTGAGGCTGCATGTCTTCCTGGGGTGTAGTTTACAAGATAGGCAGCTTTTCTTTTTGCATCAAGCTTTCCATCCTTATCGTGCATCGGTACAGGTTTGTCCCGTTGTTGCTTCTGACGTGTGAAAGGTAGGAAGCACAAACCAGAATTCAGCTTCAGTCTGGGCACTCCAAGCTTGCTCAGTTACAGTACGATGCTGGGTGATCCCTGCAGTGTATTCGCTACTGCATTGCCAAGATGCTGTTCGCTGAGAACAGTTCACACAGCTTCTATGGAAATTTATATAAGCACTTTATACAATTATCATGGTCTTAATCCCATGGCACGGAACGTGTTTCAGCTCTTGCCTGTGATTAACTCGCAGTCCCAGCAAGGCGGTGGGCAGGCATTGAATTCCCCTGGCATCACATATGGGCAGCAGCACTGAGCATAAATGGGGTACAACCATTTCTGTCTTGTATCCATTTTATTACAACAAACTTTGAAAACTCAGCCTCCAGTAATGAGATATTTTTGGCTTCAGTGTTTGTCTAAATTGATATAAAGCTTGCAAAAGATAGCTAGAATCCCACTGTAAACAAAGGCTTGATGCTTTTGAGTGTGGACGTCTGGCAATGGCTCACTTCCTATTAAATCTTACGGGAACTGGGGCTATATAAATCCAGCCCTGCTGCCTGGGGCAAGGAGAGCTGGGTTGGTGAGAGCTGCACAGTAATACCTCAGTGGGAGTAAAGAGCTGTGGAGGAGGGTGAAGATATTACCCATGGTGAAAATCAGCTTCTATATGCTAGCGTTGTTTGAAGACAAGTCACTAATTGATTAAAAATGGTAGGTTTAATAGTATCAAGGATACTCTGACGTTAAACTGAGCGCTGAGCGAGATGTCAAGAAGCAGCAGAGAAGCTGTCCTACGCAGATTGTGCCATTATTTAGGGACAGGGTGAAGCATCTCCTTTCTACACATACAAATAGCAAATAAGTTGGCAGCTTTTATTCTTTCCTTTAGAATTGAGCAAGTGACGCTTTGGTGGGTACTGGGAGGGATCTGGCTGGAACAGAGGGATGACTGTTTTTGCACAGTGCTGTGGAGTTAACTTTCAGAAGCCTGGCAGGGCTAGGAAGAATTGCAGCAGTGTGCAGGGAGGACTTGTTTGTATTTTGTGGGTCTCTGGCTGCACGAACCGCACGGGTTTTGTGTGTAGCCCTTTGGAGCAGGCTGTGTTCCACCCAGTGTTCGTGTCTGTCCTGGTGTTGGGGACTCCACCTCAGATCTGGAATTCATGAGTGATTCAACAGAACTGTGCCATGGCAGAGTTCAGCACGGGTGCTTTTTGGAGCTGGTTCTTTGGTAGAGTTTAGGAGCATTTCATTAGCAGTACATCTGTTACACTGAATGAACTCAGGTGGAATATCTGCATTGTTCTGTTAGGTTACAGACAACCAACGTACCTTAACTAAGTATTAGAAGCTGTTTGCTACTCTCATCAAAAAGCCTAGAGATTCAAAACTAAATTCACTGCAGGGGAACCTCTGTGAGAGACAGAAGAGAGGATGGGAAGTGTGAAAGGTGATGATGTCCTTTGTATCTTTTTGGTTTTGGTACTGATTTCCCCATTGTTTCCACTCCCCCAAAGGACACTCTGTATGCTTACCCCTGTGGCTCTGACCACACTCCCAGCCCCATGGCCAGCCGGGTCCCCTTGGAAGCAGCCCCTCTCCTGGAGACAACAGAGTCTCGACTGACGGCTGTGGCAGTGAACGTGGAAGATGGACACACCATTGCTTTCCTAGGAGACAGCAAGGGGAGACTGCATAAGGTATTGTCTGGATGCAGCAGGAATCAAAGAGGGTAAAACTAATGAGGGATGCTCACGTGGGGGCTGGCAGGAAAAGCAAATTCAGTTCTCCTGTAATTCCTCAGGTAGGACAGATATCTCCCACTCCTATTCTCATACTTTGCCTGTATACTGCTGTGACTCTCCTGCAGGTGTATTTAGGAGCAATGGGAGATGCACACATCTATGCTTCTTTAGCCATCCAGTTGAACAGCATGGTGAGCGGAGACCTCCTGTTCGACCAGTTGCAGGAGCACCTCTTTGTCATGACCCAGTCAATGGTAAGAGCAATTAAATCCCTTCCACAGAAGAGCTGACAGGATTCGAGTTCCAGACAAAGTACTGAAGGAAGTGGAAGAGTCTAAGAAACCTGGCAGAGGTTTCTGACCTTAACCCATGGCATGTATGTTTTCATAAGCTGGTCAGGCTGCCTCGTTTCAGCACTGATTGTGTGATGAGTTTTACCGATAAAAGCAAGCTGTGTAAGGAACCCTGCAAGGCACCTTTCCTCTTCATCAGCCTTCTGTAATTCTTTTTGTCTGGTGGCAGCAGGAAGAGAAAGCAGCATTGTGATTGCTGGGGCTGCTGGGTAGAAAATTGAGCTGCGAGTATTTTATTTGAGAGGATTTGCTGAACACTCGGATCAGCTTCTTGAGCTGGAAAGAAAAGGATCCTCCTAGCAAAATGAAAGCAACCCTGGTGTTACTCTGTCTGAAGGAAAGGGCAAAATGAAAATGAGATCATGCTGGAAAACCATTGCTTCCCTTCACTCAAACCCTCATGTGAAGTTTGAGATGCTCAAATCTTGTAATGCTTCAAAGGAGGAACTGGAATCTGTGAGTGGAGGATGATTAGGGGAAATCTGGAGTATATCCCTACAACTAATTGTTCTGTCAATTAAAGAAATGCAAAATTCATGACCTACTTAGCAAAAGTAATAGGTTGAGGATTAGAAGATGATGTTTTAAGGTGACTGACAGCATAGTAACTGAAGTAGCCGATTTAAAAAGAGGCAAAAGGCTGAAATCAGCAAGGATAGTCAGTTCAGGCCGCAAGTCAAGCTTACCCCAACTGCTGCAAGGTTGTGTTCCACTTTGCTCAAAGCCGACTGCTCTGCTTTCAGTCCAAGTGGTTGTGCTGCCAGATAGAGCTGGGCAGTGGGCAGGTGCATTCAGAGCCCTCAGCTGGAGCTGCCACATCCAGCTTCAGCCTGGTGAGCCGTCAAGAGACAGTCTTTGATGACACAGTTCAGTAAAGCAGAAGAGCAAATGGCATTGTCTGTTATTTATCACTAAATAAAGTGTTCTTGCAAGAAACGTCATGGATGATGTTTCAGCAGCGTGCTGTTTGCCTCAGTGTCTCTGTGCAGCTTGAAGTTAACGCCCTTTCTTAATATGTAGAATAGGTTTTAAGGCGGGCTTTGGGAATTTCTTCCTTTTTCCTTTAGTTTTATGCAGTGTTAGGAATTAGCACGAAATTTCAGTGACTCTGCTCTGCTTTCATAGATTTCTTTTTCTGACAGGTGCTCAAAGTTCCCATTCTGGAGTGTTCCTTGTATGCGGACTGCGAATCCTGTCTGGCACTGAAGGATCCTTACTGTGGCTGGTGTGTCCTTCAGGGACGGTAAGATAGATCCTGTGTGGTTTGTGGAGGAATAATGCTTAGTTGTTGTCCCTGCTAACTCTCTTCCTTCTGTCTGTCTCCATATATGTCAGGTGTCTGGGTTTATTTTTAGCTCCTTTGTGGGATATATTTGGCCTACAAATTCATTCTGATTTACCATTCTTCTGTCTTCAGATTTCATTTCTTCTCCTGGTGTCCTTGTTGTACTTGGTGCTTTTTTACTTCTTGTTCCCCTTCTGGTGTTTCTTCACAAGAAATAAATGGTCTTTTCCAGCTTGTCTATCTGCTTGCTGGTTGCTGCCCTGCAGGATGCCCTAGGGGCCTGGTTTATGGCCCTTGAAGCCGCAACTGGCAACATACTGCAGTGGTTCATCCTTTGCAATGGAAGGTGGTGAGAGGCTGGGACTTCGTGGCAGTGTGTAGCAGCTTCTCTAAGAATCTAGCAAGGGTTTCAGCCAGCCAGCATTGGCTTGGGATTGGATGTGCACCCTGCTAGGGCTGTGTTGATGTCTGATAAGGCTTTCTGCTGTTTCTCTGCAGGTGCAGCCGTCGCTCGGAGTGCTTGAGGTCTGGGTTGAGTGAGCAGTGGCTTTGGAGCTTCAACTCTACGCAGCAGTGTCTCTCCATCCAGTCACTAACTCCAGCCAATATCAGCCGAGAGGAAAAGAGAAATGTGAGCAGTGATGATTCTCTCTGATAATCTTGTTCCCTAATAGAAAGTTACTAGATATTCTGGAGTACTTGATGGTTGCTTTGGTGAGGACCTTCCTTGGCTTGATATCAATTATGTGCCCCTGTCTGTGGGTTTAGAGTGTTTCTGACTCTACCTGTCAGGAATACCTAAAAGGAGCCACCCAAAGATAAGGCTTTAGTCTGGCACCAGAGACCTGGCAGAAAAGCTGAGGTATGGCAGTGCTTTGAAGTCTGCCACTGTGTTGGGATGTGACAAGAGTCTGTCTTGTGCTAAAGATTTGAGGAAAGGGGTGAAATTGTCCATTCCTTGGGTGGATGCCAAATTCATCGGGCAAATGGCAGGAGATGATGAGGGGAGCAGCCACCTAAAAAGATACTATAGAAAAATGGATGTGTGGGTAGATAACTGCGTTATGGGGCTCTTGCTTTGAGAAAGTAGAACCAGATAATTAGATGAGATGGAAGAATGCTTTGGAGAACAGAGTGTTTACTGTGTGCTATTGAACTGGCAGATATTCCTGGCTATCTCAGATTTACCTTCTCTACGTGAGGAAGAATTTTACTCGTGTTACTTTCAAGATTATGAAAGCCCAGCAGTTCTGACAGAGTCAGGAATCATGTGTCCCTCACCAGATCCCAACCAAACACCAGCCTTGCCAGCAGGAGCAGGTCAGTGAAATGCTTTAAACGGGGCGTGATAAGCTCAGATAGTATTGTCAAGAGAAAAGACATTTTGGGTCAGAGTGCCAAGATTATCAGCCATGGATGTACACAGTCTGTCAGCAGGTGTTCATTTCATTCTGTCATAAGATCTATTTGCTTGCTGCTTTTGTGTCACGCACATCCTGTGCTATTCTGGGCTGTTGCCAGATTCTGGTGCCAAATTCTGGTGGTTGGAAAGGAGCTCCTTTCCTTGAAGGGTTTTATGAAAGTCTGAACACCATCTGAAATGCAGTCCGGAGCGGTAGCTGGTTTGGCAGCTTTTGTCATAAATCTGGAGAGAGGACTTTCTTAAACACTGCTTTTCTTTTTTTTAAACCTAAATGCAAACCTTTTCAAACTTCAAACATGGATGGGAGGAGAAAGAATCTTTAAGAAGAGTGAAGGAAGGGACCTTCAGCCATTAAAAAGATTAGAAATAAACCTGCAAAGCAGCACAACCTCCAGAAAATACAGTCAACCTATTACTGTAAATAACAACTGGATGAGTATTGCTAATTGGTCACTCCAAAGCACATAGGAGGTTCTATGGCCTGTGTGTTGGATGTTGCCCAGCCTGCTGGTGTGAGCAATGATGAGCTGCTCTCTTCAGAGAACTTGTTCAGCTGAAGGAAGCACGGCAGGTGATGGCTGGGAAACATTCCACACAAATCACCTGAATAGCTGAGGAGATTTTGCCATATACGTATACAGCTGTCTAATGGGTCTGAAATGGTCTCCATGGACATAACATGACAGCAGAACCAAGCTAGCTCTGGTCTTTGGTCTCAGACAACTTGATTTTTGGCTTGCATGATGCTTGGAGTAAACCAACCAGGTCTCCTTTTCAGTCAAAGAGAGGGAGGCTTCGTGCCCTATTACAGCAGGCAAAGTGAACAGGATTGGCTTTTCCATTTAGATAGCAAACACTGACCTGTATTTAAACTGTAAAGGTCACTCACAGTCTAGTTTTCACTATTCTACACTTCAGATTCTTTTAGCAACTCATTTGTAAGCAATCTTGCTTTTATTTCAGTAATGAAGTGTTTTACCTGTATTATTTTCATCTTGCTTCTCTGAAGCAACCTGCTTCTATTTTCTAACCTGAGCTTATCAGACAAGAACCATCCAGGAATCTCATCTGTGTTGTCCTTCTGCTTCTGTAGTAATTCTTCCAGTCAATGAACTGTTGCCAAATGCTCTTAGAAGTGTTTTGCTGTGTTAACTGTGCCAGCCTTCTCTTCATATTTGCTGTTATGTAGGTTTTCTCTCTCCTTCGCTGCGTTTGTAGCCCTTCTTTGTGCTATTTTTATGCTCTGCTAAGATTAATTTGAAGTCGGTAATGAGAACTATACAATAATCTAAATGAGATGTCATTAGACGTATTTTCCTATTCCTACTTAAAAAGCTTTTCCCAGCTTGCTAAAATATTCTCCTCTTTTCAGCTTTACTTCAAAGGTTCCATTACAGCTCATCTGTCACTTCAAGCTGATGAGTTCCACGTTGGTAGCAAGATCTCTTGCTCTTAATTTGCAAGTACTCAACCTTGTCCTCTGTGCTGCTGAACAGCACCATTACAGTCACAGGAAGTAATTGGCTTTTTGGAGAAAAGGGTATTTATAACTATGGTGTCATAGTCCTGAAACCCTGTGAGGATTGGCCCTTCCACCACAGCCAGATGCCGTCACCTTCGTAACAGCGATAGAAGCTGGCAGCATTGCAGCGACTCCTGCCTTCAGCAGCATGCGATGCCATCTTTGTTCTTAATCCTGGCTTTTCATACACACCTCATCACCTGTTTTACCAGCATCATTTCTCTCTTGTCATTCTGTCAGGAATCCAGTTCAAGGCTGAGGGACCCTCTGTCAGACTGGATAGTTTCTTTGTTGCCTTCCAAACTATTGCAAATGAGCACATTTTTACATGCCAAAGTAAGACTGAACTCTCTTAGAGGAAGGAGGAACAGCCTCCTTGTTACTAGTTTTTGTAGCACATTGTTGCAGACAAATGGCGGCTCCTGGAGTTCAGCAGAGCATGCTATATATTCCCATTAGTTAGAGATCTAACGCTCAGTTCTAAGGTTGAGGGCATTTGTTTGAAATGAGGTTAACTGGCATTCTTAGTACTGCCATATGCGAAACGTCTCCCTCAGGTTCATGCTATCAGATAGAGTTAGCTATGACCATTCCTGCAGTTATTTGATCTGTTGTAAAGCAATGGTCATGCCTCTCAGTCGACATAAAAACAAAGATCTTGAGGCGATATCTGCGTGCGAAGCACATGTTGGTTCTAAGGATTGGGTTTTCCCTTGGATCACAAATGACAACAGTCATCTTTGAGCCTGGAATGTCACCTCTTCCTGTAATACAGAGGCGACAGTGGGATTACAGCAAATCTAGATGGAGCGATCTTCAGACATCTTCCTTCCTCTGGGTTGGCAAGAGCTGTCGTAAACTACCCCGATAAACTTGTCCAACTTGTTTTTAGTGAGCATAGGATAATCTAGTGATGGAGATGCTAGCAGCATGGAAGGGAATCTGTCTCCAGTTTTGGCAGGTGTCTTCCATAGAGCATGTGCTGTGTCTTCTAACAGTATGGCAGAAATGGCATCATTTCTAAGAGATTTTTATTTTCACTTTCAGATCATGTCACCATAAAGCTTGTAGTGCGTTTCCATGACATCTTCATTGCTTCTGTGGACTTCTCTTTCTATGATTGTGCTGCAGTGGCCCTGCTATGGAAATCAGCACCGTGAGCACCTGCTTTTTCTTGTCTGTAGTTCTAGGGAGGGTGGCTGCCCTGTCCTGGATCAGCATAGGAACTACTTTTCTATCACTGTTCCAGGTGCCAGAAGTGTGTGAGCAGTCCCTGGGGATGCAACTGGTGCGTCCAGCAGCACCTCTGCACCCACAAAGCAGCCTGTGAAGAAGGAACCATTATCTACAATGAAAGGGTGCGTCTCCTACTCAGTCCCTCTGTGGTGAAGCAGCCTGTTGTGAACATAGCTATGGGGGTGATACGGAGTGGTTTTGTCCCCGAGTTTTATTCTGTGTTATTTCTTTTCTCTTACCCTGCCATGTTGTTTTTCTTTAGGCCCAGATCCCAACTTCAAGTGTGTTCCCTTCGTCAGCAGCTCCCCTCACTAAGTCCTCTACCATAGCCCCAGTGGTGACCATAAAACCCATCACTCCCCCTGTGCATGCAGTATCAAACACTGTGCCCCCCACAGAGCCCAACCACATCACGTTCTCTGCTGCGTCTGATTCAATGACTGAGCCTACAGAAATCATCAGCAACCCGTACTCAACGCTTTCAGCTGAAGCAGCGTCTCTCCAGGCCGTTACAGAACACCCCCTGCCACCACCAGCAGACAAACCTGCTGTCACTCTGCCAGGCACAGCTTCTCCTGCTGCATCTATTCTCACCAGCCCAGGCAAAAACGTGGATCGTGCAGCCTTACCAACCATAGGGCCGTCTGCTGCCCATGAGCCGTGGCACACTGAGCCACCTACCACTGTAGCAGCTACTCCTCTGTTCACATCTTCGCCAGCAGTGACACCTTCCCCTCATGTCACCAGTTTAAGATTGCCTTTGAGTTCTTTTCCTACCGCAGAGGCCCTGACATCTGCCATCCCATCTCCCCAAACCCCTGGTCAGATGCCAGAGGACCCTTCTGCCTCTAATGACTCTCCTGCCATGCTGGGAACTGAAATACCTGCATCAGAGCCCCCACCGTCAGCTTCCCAAGACTCAGTGCTGGGGGAGGACGCAGAGCTCCAGGACACAGAGGACTGGATGGATTTGCTGCAGGCTGAAAACGACACATCTCCCTTCTCTGCTTCTACTCTTTTATCGGGTGATGGTGATTCTTCAGAGAGGGACGTCTCTGACTTGCCCAGGATCCTCCACCCTGACCTTGACTATCAGTATGATGCCCCTGGATTCTGGGAGGTAAGCTGCTCAACTTCAGAATCTGCAGCTTAAGGCTGTAATTATTTGAAGTTTTCATTTGATTTGCTGGTCTGATGTTTCAGCACATAGAAGAAGCTGTGCTCTCTGAAACAGTAGGTGACCACCGTAATGTGTGGGAGGAGAAGGGGCAATCTGAAGCTCCCGGGTCTTGTAGAAATGCTGCTGATCTGAAAGTGACAGCTGCTGTGATGTCCAGACTATTCACAGCTCTCTACTGTTCACTACTTTAGGCTTGTGCATCGCTTTCTTGTAACACATGCAGATGTCCAGATGGGGCTTTGCTTCTCTGTTGGCTGATGGTTTCTCTGATTTCCTGTATGAGAAGTGTGGAAATCTCTTTCTCTAAAGATGCTGTGTTTATTTTCAGAATGAAGAGCTTAGTTGGGGTCCTGGTGCATGTCCCTGTGTGCAAGGAATCCAAGGATCTTCGCTGTTTCCAGTCAATGTGACAAGGAAGATAACCCTGCTTGGGAAGAACTTCCACCTGTACCGGGTAGTTAGCTGCTATTTCACATCAGCATTGAGAAACCATATCAGTGCAGAGCACTGTTTGAGCAACCAATCCACTGGACTACTAAAAATAATTGTCTAAGAAAGCTGTGGCTCTGCTGAGGTTTTTCCTGTGTCCTAGCAAAGAAACAGCTGGAGGAGTGCCTGATTTCTGTGAATAAGCAATTATGTACTTGGATTTCTTCCCGGGAAGGAGGGCATGCAGAAAAAGGGATACCACAGGTGTACACCAACCTGCTGGGGATCTGAAAGTATTTGCATTAAGTTGCACCTGTGCAGCAGTGCAGATGGCAGTTCTTGGAGTGACTTTCTGCTGGATCTCTGCTAGTTGTTTCTGTCTCCATAAACTAAACACAGATCATCTGTTCTCTTTCCTTTCTGGGCTGGTCATGCTGATGTGGCTATTCCTGTTGTACCTGAAGCTTCCATAGTGGGGAAAACCAACCCTGGAAAGCTTCATTCCCAGGGTGTGCCTCTGATTAAAAAAAAATTGTCTTAGCTTCTTAAGTTGGAATATTGCTTTGGCAACCCTTTACAAACTGCTACTTCAGAACACGCAGCCCACAGACTAATTGCTAGTTTGTATGTTAAGCTTCACTCCACCACTCAGAGGAGCCGAGCTACTTACAGATACATATCCTCCTTTTTTTTTGACAAGGCGTGCATAAGCAATTCCAGGAAAGGCTTACAGGAAAGAACAGACAAATACACTTAATATTTCCAAGATGTGCTGCTCTTATCTGTGTGCTCTGCCTTTTGGTTCCAGGACCAGCGGTGGGACTATGAGTGTGTCCTGAATTTGGAAGGCAAGACGATGGTGATGGATGCTTATGTGGAAGGGGATGAAGCAAACCAGTCCCTGTGTTACATCACCTGCCAGCTGAACCAGGTGAGCGCTTGGGATGCGTGATGGCATTTCATGGTTCACACTGGTACTAATTTAATTCACCTTGTTTATCTGACGGGCTGGGAGGTGAAGTTTCTGAGGAAAAAAAAAACATGTCTGTAGTGTGTTTAACACCATAGAGATCTTGTCTGTGGAGCTGCTTCCTGGTGGTACCGGCATTTCAGGCTGCAGAAGGATTGTGTGGGCTGAGCCACAAGATCTGTTGCCGTGTTTGACGTGGCACAGAATGGTGCTGTCTCAGAATTGCTGCTCATTGCAACCTGCTACTTCTGCTGTAGCTTGAGTTGCTGCTTTGCAGTTTGCAGATCATGACTTCTGTGGCAAGGGTTCCTTTGTGTGGATTTTATATAAGGAAATGTTGTGGCCGAGGTGATATTCTTAGTTTGCAACCTCGCATGGTCAAAAGAAAAGGAACAGCATCAGCTTTTGAGTACACAGGCCCTGCAGGCCAGTTATAATCCTACATCCCCAGCGCTGCTGAAATTGCAGAAGTGCCAGCTTGAACAATTCTCTGAGCAGGTGGCTTGTAATTAGAAATACGGCATTTAGGGATTGCAGTTAGGAAGGCAGACAAGTATTGCCATGAGCACACGCTTCTTTGCAGTGTTCTTCCTGGCGAACCAGTGTCTGTTTCTCTTTTTAAAGCTAAGTGGTGTCTGAGTGAGTCAGTAAGGATGAGCCCATGCTGCTATTGCCTGAGCTTGTGCTTCTCTGACTACATTCATAGGAAGCTCCATACAGGCTGTGCATGATGAATGCTATTTATTTTGTTTTTCCAGCCTATTCCGCTGGTGTGTTTGTACCTCCATAATGTCCCTTACCTTGATGGTTTCTGTCTTTGCAGTACAGCTACACAGCACCTCAACTCGAATTCAATGCTGTGGTGTTTGTGCAGAGGCGGCAGCACCTTCGAGTGGACAGTGCTGCAGATCTTCACGGTAGGAATGCAACATTTCTCAGTGAGACAGCAAAAGGAACGGGAGGGGAATCAAGAAATCCTCAGCTTTTTATGTATATAAATAGATAGATCTATTTTTATACATCTGTAGTAATCCTATCACAGGGCAACTGAAGAAAACACACAGCCTTATTTCCATCAGGATTCACAGAGCAGAGAGGTGGAGGGGCTGCTACCTAAGACACCTAACTGCTGTGTTATTCTGTGCCTTAGGGGCTGTTTTCACATGCTTCTGAACGTTGCTTTTTCAGTGACTTTCTACAACTGCTCCGTGGGACACACTGACTGCAGCCGCTGCCAAACAGCTGATTCAAAGTACAACTGTGTGTGGTGTGGTGGTGACAAGCCCAGCTGCATCTTCAGGGGCTCCTGCAAGGAAGAGATAGAAGACCTGTGTCCAGCACCTCTCATTCACTCTGTGAGTAACCACCTACTCACTAGTGTATGGCATTCTCCAGTTGAAACCAGAGGTCTGTGAACTCAGAGTGCAAGCAGTGTAGTTCTGTGGCATGTTGGCATGTTGAAGAGCACATTAATCCTATTCCACTGTAACTCTTTGGTGATGTGAGGATGTTAGACTTGTGCTGGGCTTTTGTTGTACTGATAGAGAACGTGGGGGAAGGATGTGTTTGTGTCTCATGTGAGCAGAAACTGATGTGCCAAAAGAAGCATAATCACTTAAAAGCTGGGAAAGGGTCTGCAGATTGGATCCTCCAGCTGTCCCAAGCCAGACTCTAAAACAGATTGGCCCAGCTGAGCCTGGGGTAAAGGAGGGCAAACTCTAATGATAGTGGCACAGTGAGGATGTGGAAGATGTGATGGATTACTGGGATTTATTATATTTGTTTGTTTATTTTAAGTGTTTCCTGCTAACTGCCACATGACAAGTGTCTGTAGCCATGTGTCCCTTTTGCTTGTCAGCTTGTCCTCCCTCCAGTGGCACACAGCGTCCATGTGCTGCATCTTGTGTTAGTTCACCTTGGATGCTGCTCAGGGACAGAGCTTTGAAGTCTGTGCAGCATGTGATTCATCGTTGTATTGATGCTGGGGGGTAGTGGTGCTTGCTGCTTCAATACAAATAACACATACCAGCTTGTGCATTCCCATTCTTCAGTAGAGATGCCCTACAGAGTGGTCAGCACGTTGTTGAGGCAAGCAGGGCAGTCCTTGCCTATAGAAGTCCACAGTGGATATTAATACCCTCTGGGGAATGCTGGCAATGGTGAGGTATAGGAATGAAGGCTCTGAACGTGATATTCTTTATGATCTTTCTTCTGAGGATGCAACCTGGTACTGGTCCTGGTTACCAAAGTGAATCCATAGCAGTGACTGGACCAGGCAGCTGGTAATGGGGCAGTTGTGAAGAGCTCTGTGCTGTAGATCAGGTGCCAGACTGAGGAGGTCTGAGATAATGTGACATTTACACGTGCGCGGATGTCTTTGCAGGTGTACCCCCTGTCTGGACCAGTGGAAGGTGGCACTAGAATCACCATCACTGGCTCAAACCTCGGGCAGAAACATCAAGACATTGCAGAAACTGTCACTGTTGCAGGAATTCCCTGTGCCGTAGATGCTCAAGAGTATGAGATCTCTAGCAGGTAGAGTATCTGCAAACCTCCTCCCAGAGACAGGCGTTGGCTTTTTCCTTGGCTGCTGACACCAGGCTGAGATTTCGTTGCCTTTTCTGTAGCAGGTATCGAGCCTGGCCCATTCCCTAGGGAGTGCCTCTGAGTGTGGTTGCTTTCTGATTAGATTCTCCCCAGGCAGTGACCTTGGAGCGATAAGTTTGTGTACAAGGCAATGGCCAAACAGTGCTGCCATGTACCAAACACACTGCTGGTGTGGGGCCTGCGGGCTAGTGTGCTCAGGGAGTCACTAGTGTGCTCAGGGAGTCACGGGCTCAGAGCCACGCAGTTTCATGGGTGTGTTCCCAGTCACAGCTTTATTTCAGTAAAGCAAAGGACGTGGCTTTTATAAACTGTCACTGCTTGGGAAATTTTGTATTAATACATGGCAAGGATGAGAATGCTTGGAGGTACAGCACAACTTGCTGCCTCTGCTTGAGAGAAGGTATCCTTAGAGTGTTATTCTTCACCTGCTGGCTAGACGTGAACTTCCCAAACACAAATGCAGTGAAGAGACCCCCTTAGCTAGGGACTGACAGGGGAGTCTTGCTGGGCACTGTGCCACACTTGTGGTTAGCAGTGCCCAGCAGTTACACAGAGCCTGTAAAAGTAGTGGTTAGGAGGAGGATGAGAAGGGGAAAGAGATGTCCAGCTTATGTCAGTAATAAAGGGAATTGAGTAGCTGATGTGTCTGGTCAGGGAAGGACCGTATGGCAGGAAAATATAGCCAGGTTTGAGAGATGTGACTGAGGCAACTTAGGAAGCAGGGAGAAGGAGAAAAGAATATTTTCAGGGCAGGTAAGTGGGAGCCTTGGACAAGGGAGGGAGAGGAGCCAAACAACCTGCAGGAGATGAGGAGAGAAGAGCAGAGCAATTGTGAGTAACCTCCCATCAGAGCTATCACAAGCCCATTTTTCCATCCCATGATATCTGTAGTGCCCTTCCCTCTGGGAGCCAGGTAAGTTCCTGCTGGGAAGTGGCCTGCTATGTTGAGCAGTGTTGTCCTGTCTGTGCTCTTTGTTTGTCTTGATCCATCTGCTTTCTATTTTCATCCTAGAATTAGAGCATAATCTTTCTGGGTAGCACTGTCTTTGTTCTGCTACCTGGCATCACAGGTGGTTGGCTTGAAAGTGGCTCCCTGCACTGCCTAGTTTCAAATTCCTGAGCCTTTCTGGCTGGGGGCATATAGCTGTGTATATGGAACTCACTCCTGAGCAAGGCACCAACAAAATGAATGTGTAGGGAAGCTGGCAAAAGTCTGCTGCAGAGCTGAGTTTTTCTATTAGAAAACCAGTGCCATAAGATGGGATTCCTTGCTACCCTACTTGAAGTACAAACTGATTTTTCACCTTGTCAGCATCTCCCATGCCAAGTTACAATGTGAGGAAGGGACTGGGAAGAGCAAGGGGTGCATATCAAGGGAGCTGGCAGGTCCTAGAGGCTGCTGGCTGAGGAGCAGTGCCAAGTGGACCTCGTCTCAACTTTTGCTCTGCATCAGGCACAGTGCTAATGTGTGGATTGACCCCTGCTATCCTGGAGCCACTCCGGAAACCACTATTTGAATTGGTTCTGGACTGTAGGGGAGTTCTTGGCCTCTATGTGCATCTGCTACAGTGGGCTTCATCCTATCTGTCCCACTAGTAGATAGAGTGGGCCCATTTGAACGGCCACCTGCTTTTTTCTGCTGCTGCACCTGAACCAGCTTGTAAAGGAGTTTTATCCACATTCAGTTGTATGTTCTGAGCACATGTTAAAGCTGCAAGAGAAGGGAGCTGAGGTTGCGAGGTAGATTTAGAACATGGCACAGTGGGAGCAGCTCATCTCTTCCATGCTGTGACGCTGTTCTTGGATTGTCCTGCAGCATCGTGTGTGTCACCGGTGGGAGCTGGGCAGAGAGAGTTGGGCACGTGGTGGTGGAAGTGCCTGGAGGAGGACGGGGAGTCTCTGAGCATATTTTCACCTACCAGGTAATGCAGCTGCCACTTCTTTAATCTCTATGTTCTTTCGGTACTTCTGCTGTACAGGAACGGGGGGCGCTATCAGAAACCTGATGCTGATTTATCTGCTGTTTGTGTTGTGTGGGTTTCCATTTATCAGTAGTGAATTACTTGGCCCACTCTGTTGCCAGCCCCCCCCCCCTGAAGTTTTGTGCGCCACCAGTGGGACTCAGTTCATGTTGTTGTGAATAACTTTATCAAACGTCCTTTCTCCTTCCCAGGTGACCCAACAATACATTTAACTGCACAAGTCTTAGCACAGATTCTTAGAGCTCCATGCTGCTTATCTGCTCACCTACTAGACAAACAGACAATTTATTTGCTACCTTGTATTTCCTAACTTGAGTTCTTAATCCAGTTACAGATCTGAACAATCCCTTTGAACCGTTGATCCTGGGGTTTGTGTGTGAGGCTTATGGCTTTGCTATTTGCAGCACCCATCTGCCCTTTGCATCTTGTAGGAAGACAAGTCCGTAGCTCACGTTTCTTGCTGGTGTGGTTGTTCCCCTCCCTCTGCTGCTACCATTCCTCAGTAAGCAGTGCTGTGGGATCCTAGCTTTGTTTAGGAATCTGTAGCTTCTATTTTCAGAGCACTGGAGATCCCTGTTGCTTTCTTTCCTTGCCTTATTTTGTGAGGTCATTGTCACTCAAGCACTCAAATTCTATTATTTTTTTCTTTTTCCTTCCAGAACCCAGAGCTGAGATCCATTGTTCCAACTCAGGGCCCCAAAGCAGGAGGAACATGCCTTACCCTACTGGGCTCAAAGCTGCTAACTGGACATCCGAATGAGATCAGTGTCCTGCTCGGAGACCTCCCTTGCCACATGTAAGATCAGAGTCTGCCAATGTGCTGGCTGTGCGCTGCCCCAGATTTGCCCTAGAGCTTGGCAGGGTTGTCAGCATTGAACTTAAAACCTTTCAGCATTAAACTTAAGAAAACAGGGCAAGAGGTTCACAGGCTATCAGCAAAAGGCAAGGCATTGTGTTATAAAACCTCGCACTTCAGCGGCTGTATGAATCCCTTGTTCTGTTTTTTATCTCTCCAAGCCTCTCTGAGATGACAGAGGATCAGTTGGCCTGTCAGACGAGTCCCAGCAACGTGTCTACAGAACTCCCAGTCACTATCAAGTATGGAGAGCAGGAGCGGAGGCTGGAAGGATCCCTCTTCAGATATACTCTGGATCCCAATATCACTTTTGCAGAGCCACCCAAAAGCTTTCTCAGGTAAAGAGAAAATGCTTGCACCTTGCCCAGGGCTCTGTGCCGTGGTAGGCAGGTACTGCTGGCACCTGTTGTGTTGCACTCTGGAGTAAAGCCAGGCTTGTAGGAGTGGGCATAAGCATGGGCAAGACGGAGCTAGCGAATAATAGGTGTGTGAGATGAGCTGCTTTTCTCTTCCAGTGGGGGGAGAGTACTCAGAGTTCATGGATTCAACCTGGATGTTGTGCAGAGCCCAAAGATTCGAGTTACAGTTTCTCCGTCTGAACGCCGGCGCCGAGGGCTGGGGCGATGGCGCAGAATCATCCCAGACACTGAGTGCCCCAAGGATGCTCTGTGCAGCATCCAGCAGGTAACACGGCAAAGGGCTCGGTGGGGCTGTGGGTGTTGTGTTGCAGAGGTGGACTTTCTGTCACTGGGGCTTCTGGACTCAATGCTCTTATCTGCTTGTGTCCTACCAGCTAAGTCTTGGCCAGATGAGAGCAATGTCTGCCAGGTTAAGTGCTTTCACAAGCACTGACATGAGTTGGATCTACTTTTGCTTAGGGATGTTCAATATTTTTCTGCCCTCCAACTGCCTGTCTTGAGGTGTGTAACTGTAGAGGTGTTGATCTGGCCATCAAGACAGCAGATCTTGCAGCAGAATTTGCAGACTTAGAGAATATTTGGTAGCCAAAGTACAAGCATTTGTATTCATAGTGCAAACAATAGAGGGCTTCCTGCACATGAACTTGGAAGCCTTGTCATTCTCTTCAATCTCCCAGTGTACTGAGGTATAATCACTTGATGTGATTATACTGAATGATCTGACATTTCATCTGGCATTCCGAGATGAATGGTGAGGATGACGCTTTTCATATTCTTACACATATATGAAAGCTTCTCCAACCATGAAGGATGCTTTTTTTCCATACTAAATCCCTTTCAGGTTTTTATTGCACAGATGTGGAGCTGAACGTGCACCCAATGGACACACGCTAGTAAAAGTTGTTTCTCCACTATTTTTTGTGGCTGTGAATTCCTATGGGGGAAGGGAAGGAAAAAAATGACTAATGCTTTCACCACATGTTTTAAATGTCTGTAACCCAACACAGGACACTTCTTTCACAGCAACATTCAGGTTATTAAGTAAGTCTGCCTTGTGTTGGAGGTCTTTGATCTAAAGCTGATACTACTCCAGAATTTACTTCTGGGGGAATGTCAGAGCTAATTTCCACTGTGGAGCATTCAGTACTTGCAGCAAAACCAGTGCTCAGGAGGCTTCTTCAGAGGAACGCAGGGAATTCCTCACATCTTGTATTGTTTTTTCCCTCTACAATTAGCAGCTTCTCTGGCAACACTCCAGATTAAAGGAGCACATTGGCCCCAGATTGCTCAGGGCTGGGAAGTATTGCAGAGCTACAGGAGAAATGTTTGTGTTTCCCCACTGATGTTTTTGTCTTTGCTTTTAGTTTGAAGAACCGTGCCTTGTTAACTCCTCCTACCTGATCCTGTGCAAAACTCCAGCCATTAACCTGCTACTGCGGAGCGTCCACATCAAACTGGAATTCATTCTGGATAATCTGAGCTTTGATTTCAACTCACTGCATCCCATACCCTTCTCTTACGAAGTCAACCCCACCCTCAAGCCTCTGAATGCTGAAGATCCTGCCAAGCCCTATCGTCACAAACCTGGAAGTGTCATTTCTGTGGAGGTAATGCAAGAAATAACATATGTTGTACAAAATAGTTGCTCACCTTAGACTGTTTGAAATTGGTGTCATGCAGCATCCAGTGCTTCAAAGCATTGGACAGGCCTGCGGCCTATAACAGCACATCTATTTCAGCCCCTGAGAAATGGCACATGAGAAGAGAGGAAAAGGACTGCATCAAAAAAATCCTCTTGAGCCCATATGGATTCATAGGGGCTCATGTGAAGTTCCATATTCTTATTTTTAGTCTCAGTGTAAACTAATGCTGTTCATTTATGAGATACTAGTATGATAAAAAGCCTACACCTGCCAAACCCAAAGCTGCCAACCTTTTCATACCATCTTAGGAGTAAAACGAAAGGGCTCCTCTCATCTTGTGATGCTTGTCTCCATCATCTCTGGAACTATGGATAATGAAGATGGTTTTCAGCCCCATCTGATGTTCTGTTCTATTTCTGTTCCAGGGGGAAAATCTGGATCTGGCCATTTCCAAGGACGAAGTTATGGCCATGATTGGGGAAGGAATCTGTGTGGTGAAGACATTAACAAGGAACCATCTCTACTGTGAGCCTCCCTCTGAGCAGCCAGCTCCACGGCATCGCACAAAGCGGGAGGGCACTGACTTGCTCCCAGAGTTCACGGTAGGGAATCAGCAAGAAGGCATGTTTTTAGTAGGCACACAAACAAGATGTGGTGGTGGAAGCAGTGGGACAGGGAGAAGAGGAAAGGCAGAAGCAACAGTGGCAAAGAGCTGTTCTTAACTCCACCTGTAAGTGCCAAGCGCTGCCTGAAAACAAATGGTACAGCTGAATTCAGAAGCTGTGCTATGGGATGTAGCCTTGCGGGAGAGCTTTATACCGCCTGTAATCATGTTGGAGAAGCCATTGCTTTGCCTTTCAGTGCTGCACTGAGCTTATATCACAGCCCATGCTTTCTTCACAGGTGCAGATGGGAAACCTGAACTTCCTCCTGGGCAGAGTGCAGTACGACACAGAGAGCCAGCTCACCTTCCCGCTGGAGGCACAGATCGGTCTGGGTGTTGGTGCATCCTTTGTGGCACTGATTGTTCTGGTCATTGTCTTCATATACAGGTGAGAGGCTGTGGCGTTGTATGGGAGCTCCATTTGCCCTCGAGTCTTTGGCAGCAACACAGCAGCTGGTAAGGCTGGCTAAGATCACTGGGAACAATTCTGCTGCTTATTACAGGAGGAAGAGTAAACAGGCTCTGAGGGATTACAAGAAAGTTCAAATCCAGCTGGAAAATCTAGAAACAAGCGTTCGGGACAGATGCAAAAAGGAATTCACAGGTCAGTCACAGAGCTCTTATGGTTCTGCAGGCTCAGGGAACTTTGAAGAATCACACTGAGCCCGACTGCTTTTTCATAGCTGCGTATTTGTGTGGGTAGCTCAGGGAAGGTTACAACTTTTATCCTATCCTAGTGCATGGAAACGTGGCCAAATGTCTTATTTAATGTTTCTCTTTAATTCAGAGCACAGTGATCTGTAAAGACCCCTATGATTCTCCAGTTCATCCTCCAGACTCAGATGAGGAGCTAAAGGTCAGGACAGTGCACTTGGAGGGATCTGAAGGGCAGCTGCTCCAGTCTGTGTGTAGAGCAGATTAAATTACACCCCGTACATGTCCTGAGTTTGCAAACTTTGAACTTCAGCTGCTTTCAGCTGTGAGCCCTTTTGTGGGGCATCTGCAGCTCTAGAACTGTGCAAGCAACTCAGACTGTAATCTGCAACTAATGTGGGAAGGCAGGGAGGAGCAGGAGATCTCTAGTACTTTGTATATAGTTAATGCCTATAACCACAGATCAGTGCCAAACTGTGGCTTCTCTTTATAAAACAGCAAACCAGCCCCTATCTGTAAAAGAGAATAATCACCAAATTCACTTTCTGGTTCCCAGTGCAGTTCTCCCGGTGCCTATTCTAGTGACAGGTGTTCTAGTCATGGAACCCTAGTGTGACTCTTCTGATAGGAAACATCCTTCATCTTCCCAGCACTCTCATCCTGCTGGCCCTAACTCCTGCCTAGGCTCACGCCATGCTCTGTACCGTCAGTCATATGATAATGGGGTCAACATCACTGGTGTTTCCTTTCCCCCAGACCTGATGACTGAGATGATGGACCTCACCAGTGACCTTGTGGGCACAGGCATCCCCTTCCTGGACTACAAGTCCTATGCAGAGCGTATTTTCTTTCCGGGCCACCGTGAGTCACCGCTGCAAAGAGACCTGGACATCCCTGAATGCCGTAGACAAACTGTGGAGCAGGGTTTGGTCCAGCTCTCCAACCTGCTCAACAGCAAGCTCTTCCTCACCAAGGTAATGTGCCTCTCTCTGCCTGCAGCGTGCTGTGGGGTCGGGGTCATATTGCTGTCAGCTGGTGGCAGGAAGCAGGCAGTGCTCAGTAAAGCTCATTCCTGTGCAGTCCCCTGTGCAGCACCACTGCTTTCAAGAAGCCGGTAGTTGTGACTGCCTTGTTTTCATTGGGTTCACACACTGGTTTGTCTCTCCTCCCACCAGTTCATCCACACTCTGGAAATCCAGCGCACTTTCTCCCCAAGAGACCGGGCCTATGTGGCATCATTGCTTACTGTGTCACTGCATGGGAAGTTGGAATACTTCACTGACATCCTCAAAACGCTCCTGAATGACCTTGTGGAGCAGTATGTGGCCAAGAACCCAAAGCTGATGTTGCGGAGGTGAGCCAGCCAGATGTGAGCCTACCAGCCTTTCTGTCCAGATAGCAAACTTTGTAACTGCTGTGGGTATGAGAACATTATGGTATGAGCTGCAGTTGCAGCATCAATATGTGTCCAGGCAACACATGCCAAAAAGGAGAAAGCAGAAATGATGGCACCCCTCACCCCAGCCAGCAGCTGGCAGGGAGGAAGAAAGATGCAAGAAGATGCTGGCACTGCCCACCCCAGATTCCTGTTCTTTTGCAGCTGCTGTACATTAGTTGAGTTCAGGTACTGGGACTGCCAAGTCTGCTGGTCCTGCTCGCTTTGTAGAGCTCTGGACTCACAATTGTGCCATATTTGGAAAGTAAATTGAAATATCTCCTGTGTTCAGTTCCCTGTTGATCTCCTGTCCATCCATCCTTCTGACCTGATCAAATGTATTTTGTTTGAGAGGAGGAGGCTGTCCTCTGTCCCCTCCTTGTCTGTCTCACTTCTGTCATTTTGGTGCCTCCTTCAGGCTGAAAAGTGCCTCAAATAAGAACTGGAATCAAAAGGATTTAACCTGACTGGTTCCTAAAGTAATTTATGTTTTCTCCCTCTTTTCTTGATCATCTGTCATTGTTTAGCATTCTCTTTTCCTGAAAGGGGTGATCTTTATCTCCAGTTCTATCCTTGCTGTGCACTGTATTTGTGTGACCAACCCCATGCTTTCTTTCAGGACAGAAACAGTGGTAGAGAAGCTGTTAACCAACTGGATGTCCATCTGCCTGTATGCGTTTGTGAGGGTGAGTTCTTTGTGTCTTTCTGGAATAAAAGGGCCAAGAGAGGAGAGAGAGACACAGCGCTGCTCTGTGTCTCACTATTAGCTGAAATAATGCCAGTGACATCCCGTGTTTCAGAGGTCACTGGGGAAGACAGATGCATTAATGCCACTCCATGTTTCAGGATACCTTGCTAGATCATGAAGACAGCTCAGTGTAGCTCCTGTTTAATCGCAATGTAAGACACACCATAGGCTGCTCTGTGTGTAGGGGGGATGCCCCCTGATTTAATTTCTCTCCTGGGAGAGAGTGGCAAGGAGTGTCCTTCTGATTAGTGGCATGGAGACAGAGCGGTGCCTTGGTCTTATGTATCCAAATGGTCCTTAGTCCCTTACATGTTCCCTGTGCTTGGAGTGGGAGCTGTTGGCAGAGACTTTCTTTGCCTGCAGCGGTACCTGCTGTGTCTCATGCTGTCCTCCATCCCACTGCTCCTCTCTGTGACTGGAAGTCTGTGACTCCAGGCTGTTGGGTTCTGCCAGGGGGGAACAAGGTGAATTCCTGACAGGTGAAACTCCATCCTTTCTATGCCAGGACTCTGTAGGGGAGCCACTTTACATGCTGTTTCGAGGAATCAAGCACCAGGTGGATAAGGGGCCAGTCGACTGGGTGACAGGGAAAGCCAAATACACCCTGAATGACAACCGCCTTCTGAGGGAGGACCTGGAGTATCGCACTCTGGTAAGCACCAAATCTTCTGTTCCTTGTGGGCCCTCTGGTGTGACAAGGCTCCGTGTCTCTCCTCATCAATGCAGAAGTACAGTATCCTGCCACTGTCTGCTGGCAGCCAGGTTTCTCCCAGCAGCACAGCGCTGTAGCTGAGTGAGAGCTCTGCTAAACTGGGCACTTTTGCCCTAGCTGATAGGAGTTACCATCACAGCAATCTGGTGTACGAGCCACTCTGTGTGTCTGGAAATGAGGGGATAAAATCGCTGATGGCAATGGTGGAAGCCTTTCCCCAGCACAGTTAAACTGGCTTCCAGCTCTCAGGGCAAGACCAGGAATTAACAACTTTAATGATATGTGCCGTTTTCTGTTCTGAAACTCCTTCAGTGAAAGGAGTAGATGTTAACTCGCTTTAATGCCAGACATCAATGGTGTAAATGTGTCAGATGTGTCAGAATAGCTGTGGCCTTTTCTTTTGTTCCGCAGACTTTAAATGCTTTAACACAAGCAGGAGTTGCTGCAGGAGGGGCAGAGGACTCCCAGGGGATTTCTGCTAAAGTGCTGGACTGTGACACCATAACACAAGTGAAGGAGAAGATCCTAGATCAGATTTATAAAGGGATGCCGTACTGTCACCGACCAGACCCGGACACCCTGGATCTCGGTGAGCAGAACTCCTTGGTGCCAAGATTTAATGAGGACATGAAAAAGTGGTTGTTTTTGCACAGCACCCACGTCTGCGTGAAGTCTGTCACTCTCTGCTGAGCATGCAGAGTTCCTGACCAAGTGACCTTGTACTTTCACAGGACCCAGCATGGCATGTCATGGGAAAGGCTATAAATGTAAGAGGCAGGGTTGGGAAAGAAACAACTGAAGTCCACCCCCTTCCGTTTCATGGTGTTCTTTGCCACACTGGGACCATGGCAGTGGCTTGAGAAGGAGGATGTGGGAGGTGCGGGATGAACAGAGAATGTGTACGAGAGGGGAAGACTATTTGAGTGTAGAAGTGCGGTAGTCCTAAGCCAGCTCTTGCTGACAGTGGAGTCAGTGGTAACAAATAATGTTTATAAAGGAGGATTTTGTCCCTTTTCTGTCTCGAAGCTCCTCCAGCTCAGGCTGAAGTGCAGTACACTTTCAGAGATGCTGCAGCTTAACCATTTTTTTTCCTTCTATTTCCTGCGTTTTAATGACTGTAGAGTGGAGATCAGGGCTGGCCGGTCATCTGATACTGTCTGATGAGGACGTGACATCTGTTGTTCAAGGAACTTGGAAACGCCTGAACACTCTTCAGCACTACAAGGTCAGAACCAACTCTACCACTGCTTCATCTCCCTTCTCCCTTCTCCTCTTCTCCATGCTGTTATACCCCATTTGTGATGCTGGCTCCTAATGGATTACTGTGAAAGTACTAGAGCTTTCTTTGCAGCAGCATGTTCAAATGAAGTCAGTACTGTGTGCTGAACTGTGATTTTTCATCCAGCATAATCCCCTCCCCAGCCTGCGCTTGAGACGTGGACAGGTCTAGAGCTTGGGAGGGGATGGTAAGTTCAAGGCTGATGTGTGCTGCAATGAAGGCAGTGCTGCTGGATTCATTAATGTTCTGGTCCAAATGAGTTAGCAGGTGATAATGCATTGGTCTGCGATGTAGCTTCTAGGACTGGAAAGAGGATTTTTGACCTACCTTGCACCAATGTCATGTCTTGCACCAGTACATCATACTTGATGTGTTGTAAATGTGAATGGTGTCAGTCCCTGAGCGCTACCATTTTCTCTGCATGTCAGTTGTTCAATCTGAACAAACTAGATTCTCCTTCCATTGGGGCAGATAGTGATGATGCCCCAATATCCCTGCTCCTATTAACAGTACAGTGTGTTCAGAGTTTGTTTTGCTCTGCAAGCACTTGCCTGTTGTGCTGATGGGAAGCACGCTGTTTGTTTTCAATGTTGACTTTTGCTTGTGTGCAGGTGCCTGACGGAGCAACAGTAGCTCTGGTTCCACGGCTGACCAAGCATATCCATAGAGAGAACCAAGATTACATCCCAGGAGAGAGTGAGTTTGATGTCCTGTTCTTATAAAATCATCTCCTAGTACCTGTCAAGTTGGTGGAAAGAGGGTTGCCATAGCCGTAGCTTTATGCTGCTATAGAAGGCTGATGAGCAATTTGAAACCTTATAAGATTGTCAGGAAATTGGAACTTTGAGCAGACGAGGTGAGAACAGTGTAGAAAAATGCATAAGCAGAGGAAAGCCAACTTGGACATTAAAATACAGGATTAGAAAATTCTACTGATCCTAACTTGTAGGGCTGACATTTGTCTTTAAATAACTGGCTGTTTAGAAACACCTATGCTGGAGGATGCAGATGAAGGGGGGATAAAACTTTGGCACCTGGTAAAACCAACAGAAGAGCCAGAGCTTCCCAAGCATCGCCGTGGAAGCCTGAGAGATCGGGAGCGAGCCAAGGCAATCCCAGAGATCTATCTGACACGCCTGCTCTCTATGAAGGTGAGAAGAAGCACAGATTGTGTTGCACTTAGGATCTTGCCTTCTCTCATATCCCTCTGACAGACTGCAGGGATGTGTATGAAGATAAGAGCCCAGCATTGCGATACCAAACTTTTATTCCAGTGACCTGATTACTTCCAGCAGCAAGATGATGCTCACTACACACCAGCTGTGCACAGACTCAGCTGCAATCATAAATCAGGCGTAGCACCTGTTCACGTTCTCCTTTTTGCTCTATTCCAGTATCACTGTTAAAAAATTGACCCAGGAACTTGTTCCTTAGGCTTTGTTCTTGAGAATGGATCAGCTTTCAGCATCCACTTTCCCTTTGCCAGGCACTGCCTCTGTTCTGCCCACAGACTTTCAGCACAGCAGCTGGCAGTCAGCAGTCCCCCTCCACTGGTCAGTCTCTACACTGCAGTGCCAACCCACAGTGTTGCAAGATCTCTCTCCTATAGTAACTCCCCAGACTGGCTCTGAGTGTGTCTGATTGCCTCCTGTGGTTTGGTTTTCACAAACTTTTCCCTGGCCTCCATTCCAGGCACCTCTGAGGCCTCGTTTCTCCACTGCTGCTTCTTGCAGTGGATGTGAGGTTGTTTTGGGATCACTGAAAGGACATTGCTGAGCAAAAAAGGGTCACCTCTCATCAGCATGAAGCCTGGGCTCTTGTCACGGAGTTATCTAGAACTGGAGTATTAGCTCCTTAATAAACCCATACTTTACATGATGTTATCATGTGGAATACCAATAACAAAATTATAAAACCATGGCAGCTCTCCATTCTCCTCTTCCTGTGATGACTGAATCATGCTTGTTCTCCACAGGGCACTCTGCAGAAGTTTGTGGATGACTTGTTCCAGGTGATCCTTAGTACCAGCCGCCCTGTCCCTCTGGCAGTCAAATACTTCTTTGATCTGTTGGATGAGCAAGCATTACACTATGGGATTGCAGACCCTGAGACCATCCATATCTGGAAGACAAACAGGTACGGTCTTCCTGTGGGCCATGATGGAGGCACTGTTAATCTGTGTGGAGTTACCTGCTTGCAAAGAGACAGTGTGAAAAGATGGTTTTGCTGTGAGGGCTCATCTGGGATATGAACAGCAGTATGTGCAGAATACCCTCTAGCATGACAGCCGCTTTCTGTGCTGATAAGCTGTCATGCTTCTGTCTTCACTGCAGCCTCCCACTGCGGTTTTGGATCAACATCATCAAGAATCCCCAGTTTGTTTTTGATGTGCAGACATCAGATAATGTAGATGCTGTGCTCCTGGTCATTGCACAGACCTTCATGGACTCCTGTACCATTGCTGACCATAAGCTAGGGAGGGTAAGTATGGAGGTAGCAGCACACAGCTGTCACAGGCTGTCTGAGCAGTGCTGGCTCAAGAAGGCAGCACCTCTATGTAATTCTACCTGTATAGCCCACCTGACCTGCTCCTTGCTCCCACGTGCCACTAGAGCTCTGGAGAGCAGCTCAGAGCAGACACCTGTGTTGTGAGGAGGAAAGAGTTTTGTTTAGAGTACAAGTGATGGAGGGGTGCTCTGTATTTGCAGCTTGCATCCACTTAGGATACAGAGCACACATGCTACATGGTTGCAGCAGACAGTGTATGTCACAGAATGCATCTCAAGAGTCGGGTTAGCCATTGGAAAATACTTACTGGCCACCACTGTTTTCCCTGTGCCAATAGTAGAATGGTTGGGTGGATCTCTGGAGGATTTCAGATATTGTCTGTATTGGCCAGTGTGATACCGAACTGGTCCAAGCAAAAAGGTAGACTGATAGACTGGAGATCCCAGAGGTCCTTTCATGGTCCCTCAGACTGTGTTACTAGAAGGGAGGCTGCTATTTGAAGTGCCTCACTGCACAGAGGGCCAAAGTTCCACATCCTGGATGAATGATGAAGAATAGAATAGTGTCACCTGCTGAGCTTTGTGCACTGCATGGTGTATTTGTAACCAGTTCTGCTTTTGTATGTTCAAGGACTCTCCGATCAATAAGCTGCTCTATGCCCGGGACATTCCTCGCTACAAACAGATGGTGGAAAGGTAAGCAATGGGTTTGGGGAGTATAGTTTAAGGAGGAGGACAGCAGGGACATGATGGTAACCGCCTCTGTACCGCTGTGCAGGTATTATGCAGACATTCGCCAGACCATCTCTGCCAGTGACCAGGAGATGAACTCTGCCCTGGCTGAGCTATCACGGGTAAATAAACATATTTACTTCAGAAATCACGCTAGCCATTCATCTGTGCATCTCATAGGAGGTTAGTAATGCACAGATCATATATCCCAACCGTGTGCTGTTCTGCTCCAAAATGCTGGTTGTTCCCAGTGGCTGCTTTGTTTCATGGTACCACTGAGGAGAAAACTGTAGTCGTGGCTTCCAGTGAGTTCTCGTTCCCATTGCTTTGTGCTGGGAGCGATTCCAGCATGTTTCCTTGTTAGCGATGAGGACACAGGATTTGCAAGAGCAATGGTCGGATGTCACAGCTGTATCTGACTTTCTCTCTTATTCAGAATTACTCAGGTGACCTCAATTCCCTGGTGGCTCTGCATGAATTGTACAAGTACATCAATAAGTACTACGACCAGGTGAGTGTGTTCCCAACAGCTACGAGCACAACCTTCTCCTTCTAACATCCAATAAGACCCCAAATTAATTATTAAGAGCAGCCAGATTATTACAATGCTGTGTATTGTTTCATTGGCATATATAACTTCCATAACTTCTTGTCAGTGAGGGAGGACGTCATGCAAACAAGGGACTTGGCTCTAAGCAGGGGGCTGTCAGCATTTCACGTGCATTTGTTTAACATTACGATGTTTATCTCCAGCCAGCAGTGCTGCGTGCTGGACAAAGGCAGCCAGTGAGCTCTGTGTCTTGTTGCAGATCATCACTGCCTTGGAAGAAGACCCAACAGCACAAAAGATGCAGCTCGGATACAGGCTACAACAGATTGCAGCAGCTGTGGAGAATAAAGTCACCGATTTGTGACAGGTGCAGACAGACTGTTCTCCCCTGGCTGGACAGGGATGATGCCCGTCCCAGCTGTATGCAGGGTGTCCTGCTGTCATTGGAACCAGACTCTCCAAGGAGCCAACGAGTGACATGAACGGGGACGGCCAAGGCAGTACCAAGTAGAAGCGTCCTTCCATCTCAGAGAATATTTTTTTAAAGTTGGTGGGGTTTTTTTTTCCTTCTTTTCAAAAGCAAAACAAATGAACTTCACTTTTCCTCTGACAGTCTCAGGGGATCGTGCAGCTCCTTCCTACAGATGTTACATGAATGTGCCAAGCTTCTAAATGCTGCTGTTGAAGAGCCAGGTGGCAGCACCAAGCACCGTGTCCGTGGAGTCCTTGGCCTTGTGTGGGTGCCCAGTGCTGGGAGGCTCCCCTACTGTGGCTGCTCATTTTACTGGGGATGCACGAAGCTTCCCCCTGGTCTATGGCTGCGCTGACCTCCATCTCCATCTGGATGGATTAGTGAGCGCTCCTGCTCTACTCCACCTGAGAAGCTTCTTTGCAGCAATGTTTTCACTGGATCTGGATGTTGGATGTAAAAAGCAGAGGGACCAGTGGCAAAGGTCTCTTGCTGCCCAGTGTTCTGGTCTTACTGCTTGATTGCAACGTCTGCTTGGATGGGATGCGTTCACCAGCATGCAGGCTTGCCCATGAGCCCACTGTAAATGGACCATCCCCTCACCCTTCCCCTTAGGACAAACTCATCATGTGAGGAGTCGGCTGTCTGGCTCATCCCGATCTCCACCGACCCAGCTCTGGATCTGTCAGAAGTTCAGGGGTTGTCCTGCTCTTTGTAAAAGCACAACAATGCCTTGTGCCACTTCCCCCTTTCCTCTGGTATCTGGTTGTTCTGCTGCTTTGAACTGGACTTGTAAATACCCTCCGAAGGATAATGTATTTAAATGCTAAAGGAGAATGTTTAACTTTGTGGCTTTGAGACAGAGCTTTTCTTGGAGAAGCATCTCTGTGCACTTCTACTGACAAACGTCTGTCAGCACTGGAGCAAAGTTCTCTCCACTGCTTTGTCTGCAGGGATAACTTGTGGATGTCTCCATTGTCGTAACAGTCGCTTCCTTTTCCCCACAGCTCAGTTTGAGGCTTAGCTGTGTGTTTCTCTTAGACTTGCCTTACACCTCAGTTTCACCTCCCAGACTCTCCTGCTGTGGCCCACAGAAGGGTGACTTGGTGAGCTGTGAAATCAAGGGAGTCGTGAAGCACAACCACCATGTTCCTGAAGGGCATCTGGTGTCCTGCAAACAGCAGTGGCTGGTGCAAGGAAAGCAAGGCCAGAGCAGTTGTGCCATTAGCCCCCAGCCGTAGCTGGGCAGCTCCTCTGCTCCCTCCTGGAGAGCAGTCTGGGGGCCTCACAGCACTCTGCCCATAGTGAGTGAATTCCTGTTTTAAAAGGTATCTTTCACTATCTTATCCCTCACTGAGTCCAGGCTGATGTCCGTCATCCCTGAGGCAGATTAGGACTGAATCCTCTAACACTGCCCTCAGATGGTGGTTGTGCAGGCCTGGAGGGACTAGAGCTAGATCAGGGCAGGATCACATCCCTACCTCTTTACATTGCTCATAGCAGCATTTCCAGGCCTGTGAATCAGCTGTGTGGCTTTGTTTGAGCGCTGTGCAGTTGCAGGATTTTCTCCTAAGCAATAGAACCAGCTGGTGTTGGCATCTGTTCCTGCAAAGCCAGTGCTTTCTCATGAGCTCTCAGCAGCATTCCCAGGTACTATGTGTGTTCAGAGTACTGCTGTCAAGAGATGGGTATCTGGAAGGAGGGCACTATTTGGGGTCTGTTTCTTTCCTGACCACCCCATTCCATGGAACATGTGGGAACTCAGCTTCTCTGAAACCTCTGTCTCAACAGAACTTAGTCAAATTAGCCCCCAAAAAGCTGGGTGGAAGAAAGGAGTTGGCAGTGTCAGCCGGGAGCTGTGTGCTGTAGGATGCTACTGGCTTTGTGGGATTTCCTCTCTGCTCTCCCATAACAAGGTGGCACAGGAGTCAATTCTGGATCCACCTCACGTGAGTAAGGGAGGAAGACTCAGGAGCTCTCCTAGGGATCCAGGTCTCCTGCTCTGCACTGCCAGCTCTGTGTCCCTTTGTGTCTCCTCTGCTGTCACTTGCTGTGGTCGGATGAGTTCTGTCCACACAGCTGGTCAGGCTGCCAGGGAAGCGGGCTCCACATCCTTTTTACTTCTCAGTAGTGCTTGTGGGTGTTGGAGATGATTTACTTTCTCTATGTGTATCTGTGAAAATCTGCTTTTATCAAAGCAATAATCAAGGTGTAAGAGTAGAGCTAAACAGAAATGAGTCCTTTAACATCTCCAGTTTGGCCCTACATGGAGGTGTTGCCCATTGCAGGGGCAGTAAGTGATGCCCATCTCTCCCCATTGCTTGTCTTTGGAGCTGTAAGTAACAGCGTCCTCCTCGCTGTGGCTGTGTGCTGCAGCTCCATTGCTGGGTGCTTAGGCTTCACCCTGTTTCTCTCCGTCCACACCACACTCCTGTGGCAAAATCCATTACTACAACAGGGTTCTGTTGCATTGAGATTTGCACAAAACAGCTTTTATTATAAAATTCCCGACTGCGGGGAAGACTTATTTATTATTTCTTATAATCCAAGTTTCTTCCAGTCTCTGCTTGGTTTCTTGACCAGCTTGTTGGGCGTGCTGGGGACAGAAGGGGCCTCTGTGATGCTCCTGCAGGCTCTGTGGTCAGCAGCTGCCTCTGCAGCATGTAAGTGCTGTGAGGGGAGGTCACTGTGTCCTCAGAAGGATGATGTTCTTTCATGGTGGGTTTGGGGTCTGCTTTGAACTGCAGTCAGAGAAATCAATTCAGTTTCATCATGGTCTGCATGAAACACCGATAACTGATTGGTATTAAGACAAATGTCATTAGTGAGGCTGAATGTCTCCTGTGGGTATGGCTAAGAGTAGCCAGCATCCACACAATGTAGGTGTGAGAGTGCTGGCCTTCATCTCTTTGGTGGCAAACGTAGGCTGTATCTGGAAGCTTTTATTTCTTTAGTAGAAAAGATGGGTCATTTGTTTTTCAAGCAAACAAGAGGGCTTTGAGATCCTGCTGCCTGGGTGGAATGCCATTTCTTCTTCAGGGTATGCCCCAGTGGCAGCAAGATGCTGCTTGTTTTTGGTGCCTTTCTTGTCAGGATGATTGTTTTGGTTTCCAGAATACCCACTTTGTTCCTATAGCTCTTCCTCCTGCTCTTGTCCTGCTCCCTGCCCTCTTCTCTCAGCCAGGCAACTTGGTGTCTCTGTTCCAGTCCGATCTGAGCTGCTTTTGTGCCCTGCCACACCTTGAGTTCTGCTCAGAGCCCCCAGGTACTGTCTGTCTCCAATTGGAATTAATAATTAATATAAAAAGCTTGAAAAAAATAAAAAAAATCTGCATTTTGTTACATAGTTGTAATAACTGTTTGTAGATACTGTTCTGAGATGTAGGAGAATCTTTTGGTGATATCAAAGGTTTTTTTGTCTGTAAATAATCAGTTTAGAGTCCAAATGATTTTAATAAAAGAGAATTCTTACACAATAATTCAATAAATTTTAATATACAATCCACGCCACTGTGCTTAAGTCCCGCCTTCACCTATGTGTGTGTTCCCGCTGCCCTTTTATGGGTTCAGCTCTCCTGTGAAGCTGAGCTCTCTCCTTTGCTGCTGCCCTGCTCCTGGCTCTATCACAGCCCCCTCCCACGATATTTATAGTGCTGGGGGCGGCAGGTGAGAGGAGAGGGGCACAAGCAGGGGGAGAAGTGAGGCCCTGGCCTGGCTTTGGCAGCAGGGCAGGATTAACCCCTTGCTCCAGGGCTGCGGCTCTGCAGGCTGTGAAAGGAAACCTGAGCTGCACAACACCGGGGCCCCAAGCCAGGGGAAGGCTGAGGCTGCCAAGCTCTGCTGCACGTGGGTGTAAGGGGAATGTATCGAGTGGTTTCACTGCGTGTGGTCCTTTGCTCCGCAGTGGTGCAAGGCTGCCTGGGCTCACAGTGAGGATGCAGCCCTTTCCCATTCTTTCTGATGGAGTTGGGGGGGGGGATACAGCTGTTCCTGCACTAAAACCTGCATGCAGCTGAGTGAAAGTGCTGCCAGCGCATCAGGATTGTGCTGCCTTGTCCCCAGGTCTGGAGGGCCAGTGTGACTCAGGGTGCTGAGATGCCTGGAGTACAGGCAGGGTGATACATGGAGGCTTTGGGTGCATATGACCTCTGCCAAGCACAGGCTGGTGGCCGCTGTGCCGTGCAAAGACAGGAGGTGGTGCCACTGCCACACAACCTGCTGCCCTGCTCATGGGGGGAGTGGGAGCCACTTTCCATCTCAGCAGAGCGGTAATTTTCCTCTATAAATAGTTGCTGTGGAGATGCAGCAGGGTGACAGACCCTGAGGCAGGGGACTGCACAGACAGGTGCAGTGAACGGCAGTAAAGGAAACTCATGGCAGCTGTCCTGGGTCTCCTGCTACACTGCAGCCAAGGTTGTTCCCAGAAACGGTGCTGAGATCCGATACTCTGCTCCTCAACACATCTACCCAGCGATGCAGAACAGTTTGGTTGGCTCAAGGACAACCCTCCCAAGCACCGCAGGCTAAAAGGAGAGCAGGACCAGCTGGTATCTCACTTTTGGGAGCTCCAGCACGAGCCAGATGATGAGAGGGGTGGTATCCTCCTGAGCTGCATGGTAAGTGTGCAGGGCCACAGGGGCTGAGCCCCACGTGCCCTTGGGGCTGCTTTTATGCTGTGTGGTGTGACTTGCAGGGATGGTACATGCAGGACTTAGCAGGTCTGTGTTGGATGGAGATGAAGGCATGTGTCACTCTGCTAAATACTCCCCAGGTCCAGGCGCTGGGGTGCATGGCAAGCAGTGGGGCAGCTCCTTGCACCCTTCTGTGCAGGTAGAGTTGTGCAGGTGAGGTGAAGCTCCTCTGCTCCCCTCTGGAGTTAACAGCGACCATCTCAGCAGAGTGAACAGTGCATTTTTGGGCTGAAGTTCTCTGACCTGGTCCAGGCCTGCAGCAAATCAGTTGTATATGATGAAACTTTAAAGAAAGAAAAAGAAAAAAAGCTTTTAATATATCAACTGACATAGTACTTCAACAGTGCTTGCAGGTTTCTTTTGTTGTGTTTTTTGGTGTTCCATTTTTTATCATAAAGCTTAGAAAAGTCTGTTTCTGTCTTCTATACCAAGGTGCAAAGCAATGCTCTTCACCCTTTGCTGGACTGTCTGCATGAGTGCAGTGGGCAGGAGGTCAATTCTCACACACCTAAGGAAGGACAGCAGGGCGCTCTGAGCTCAAAAACTCCATCAGTGAAAGTTCTGCAGCACATACGAGCTCTTAGCTTTGGCAACCTGACTGTGAAGGATTTAAAGGTTGATATTTCTACTCATGCTAATAGTCTGCTTGGGTTATTATCACCTGTCACGAGCTCTGGCAACACTTGTTCATATGAAGCTTTGGCCAGTACAGCAAGTGACATTTCTGAATTATGGAATGCTGGGTTGGAGTACCCAAACTGAGGCAGAGTAAAACTCTATTTCCATTAGCAACGTGGAGCCTGGGGGTTCTGTTTCAGGTGACTTGTACTTGAGCCAATTCCACAACAGTGCTGTGGAGTAGGGGGAACAGCAGTTGTATCCGTCTGTCTGCAGTGCCTCCATGTTTGTACCTTTTGCTGTCATAGAAACATGCTGGGGAGCAGCCATTCCCCTCCCTCGTGGCCCCTTTGTAGGGGATCATGGGATGGTCAGTAACAAATCCCTGCTTTGGCCCCAGGCTGCAGGCAGATGTGCAGCATAGCTTCTAAACTGCACGCTCTGCTTAGCACCAACATGGGATATGAGTCTCCTACTGTCAGTGGAAGCCCTAAGTTGGGGCACAGAGTGCCTTTGGCCCAGGCTAGCATCATAGCCACTGGAGGAGTCCCTGCAGTGGAAACCATTGGAAGCCTGCCCAAAACACAGGGAAACCTGAGACTTCCACCTGAGAGCCAAGAGCCCTGCCCAGCCTGCCAGCTTTCCTCCTATGAACTCCTAAAATAATCCTTACATCTCTCAAGTGCCAAAAACGTTCCTAACAGCTCAATTCCAGGTTTGGATGAAACAGATGGAAAGGAACAGGGTGAGGGAGAGCAGAGCTGGAAGAACAAATGGGAGCTGTGCACATCAATGTGTGCAGCTGCTCTGTAGCTGTCTCTTTGTTAAGGGGTAAAATTGCACTGCCCATACTGCACAGCACAGTCCTCCACTGCTTCTGTCCCCTCTCACCAGGACCTGCTGAGGCACTGCCATGGAGGAGCAGGTGCAGGAGGGCATGCTGGAAGTGCAGCACACAGGTCAGTCCTCAGACCAGAACTGAGATCATACCAGGTTCTTCCCATGCCAGAGGAGGCCACAGGGACCCATTTGGCCATTCCTATGGGAAAACAGCTGTCCTCAGTGGTTCTTTCTTTCAGGATATCAGTAATGTTTCTTGGTGATGGTCCCCACAGGAGGCCACTACCCAGTGCGGGAAGGAGAGGTGTTCAATGCACGATACCAGGCTCTGCACGAGCTGGGCTGTGGGGCCTTTGCTACTGTCTGGCTGTGCCAGGACATGAGGTGAGGAGCTGATGCCATACGGGGCAGCAGTGAAGGACAGCCAATCTGGGCAGGACATGCCCTGTTTGCAGGCCAACCTGGCACACATTGACTTAGAGCTGTGGTTCCTTCTGTAGGAAGAAGAAGAATGTAGCTGTGAAGGTCCTGAAGAGCAGGGAAGGCTTTGCTGAGGCTGCCCAGGATGAGCTCTCTCTTCTTCGATGTGTAGGTATCTTCCCAGGCTCTGTGCTTTTCTCTATGGAAGCGACCACTGAGTTCAGATAGAGGTATCAGTTTCATTGTCCCTGCTCCTTCTGGGCAGGTCTGTCTGAGGAACTAGGTTGGGAAATGGAAAAAGATGACAATTAAGTCACCTTTGCTCATCCATGACCCCTAAAAGAGGCACCTTCTCCTTCATCCTGTAATGCTGTGACAGGTGGCTGTGTCTCACTTGTCCTATTAGCCCACTTTTTTTTTTCAGCTGAGACTGAAATGCAGTAAATAAGTGTATTTCCTAGCTCAGAGATCATTGTTCTACCACAACACAGACACTGAAGCAAAAGGAAACATCCTCAAAAACAATAAAAACCAGGACACAGCAAAAATAATATATGACATAATATACAACCCCTCAGCTCAGAAGGCTTCCTTCTGCTTTTGCTAATGGATGTGGTAATAAGGCACGTGGATCTGAGTCTCAACTGCTTGCTTTTGAAAATGGCTCGACCTGCTCATTCTAGAAAGCTGATGGTTATAATTCTTAAGAGTTGATCTAAATGTGATGTTCCATCAGCTGTATATGAATAAAAGTCATTATATTTTGCCTTTCTCCAACAGGTTTGGGAAAGGCTTGGTTCGCACCTGCAAATCTGCAGGCTCTATCCAAAAGGTTACGAGCCAGACTCAGTGATGCAAGAGGAAGTAAAAAGTAAATGTAATCAGAGGGTGCTTTTCTACACATCAGCACAATGTAGACCAAGCCTTACCCTTAATTTATTGCTAATTCTCTCAGAAAGACACGCCTTCCATTCAACAGAATAGAGCTGGTTCCCAGGGTCATTTCCATCAGCACAGTGGTCCACACGCACAGCGCTGCCAGAGGAGGTGACTGGGACCTCCCTGCTTCCACAGCTGCTCATTTCTGTTGTGAGAACAAACCTCCTGGTGTTGGTGCAAATAGATCTGGCAGCTGCACAAAAAGCAAACCAAAATCACCCATGGTTACAGCCATGTCAAAAAGAAAAAGCAAATACATATACAATAAATATATATATGTAAAAAATATATACATACAGTAGCCATTGCTTTAGCTGAATCAGTGTTCTGTGGGAGCAAACTCATAGTACAGTTTGCTATGAAAATATGTAGTGGTACAAGAGCAGGGATACCAGCAGCACATATATGTCTCTAATAGCAGTTCACTTGGAATCTCCCCGTCAGGTGTGCAGTATGAAGAAGAAGGATCAGGCAGGAGAAAACATCGTCTGTTTATTAGATGACTTCAGAATGATTGGAGAGAATGGCTTCCATATCCTTCTGCTAATAGTACTGCAGCTCTCGGTCAGCAAAGGTTGTGCTGGGGAGTCACGGGATAACATAAATCCAACTGCTGTGCTCCAGCAAGGAGGATGAGCAGGGCAGTAGCTAGAGCAGAGAACATGGAGGTGGCTGGAGGAAGGGAGGACTGCTAATGAAACGTTTGGCTGCTCTGGTGAAGGGCAAGAAGCTTACCAGCATGTTCTCTCTGTTGGTGAATCCATGACTCTTTCCCCACATATGTGCTTGGTATTCGAGGCGCTGGGTCCTTCCCTGCAGTTTCTGATGGGTAACTATGCAGCCCAGGGACTGCCTTTGCCTTTTGTGAAGAAGTCTTTACAGCAGGTGAGAAATGAACTCTGTCTGGGTGGGGGCACTGTGGGGGTGCTGGCTGGGGAACACGTCATAGTCTTCATCCTGGGGTCATCTGCCATGAATTTCTGTATGACTGCATCTGCAAAGGAAGAGACAACAGAGTCAGTGCCAAGGGCATACAATTTTAAGAAAAACAGTAGCTATTTCTTTTGTGTGGGAGGAGAAAAAATGTCAAATTGAATATAGAATGGGAGGTTAACACAGTAATACAGGGGCAATGTGCATTACTGCCTATGCCTGTTAGTCTCAATGGATTTGGAAGGGGGTCAGGACCACTGATGAGAAGAGTCAGGGACCTGCAGACCTGCACCAGGGGACTCAGAGATGGCATTTATGTTTGTATCTCAGCAAATTACTGAATTTTCCAGCAGTTCCAGCTGCCAGCATTGGCCCCAGTGAGTTCAGCAGGGCTCATTGCTGGCTTCAGCTGTTTGCCCAATAACATCCAAGGCTGCTGAAGGTCTGCCTCACAGCTGATTCCTTCCCAGAGCTTTTAAATTGCTGGTTCATACTGAGGTTTTCCTGCTCAGAGCCAAAACTTCCTTCGTCTCCTGTAAGGATGTGGCATGCTGATCAAACAGACTGTGAAAGCCTGAGTTTCTTATGCACTGTCTGTGAATAGTGAAGGAATAAGAAACCTGAGTGAGTCTAAGAATAATTAATATTACATTTTGCTGCTAGTGCCAAGGTTTATCAGAAGTCTGTGAACTTGCCAAAATGAAGATTTGCTGCCTTGATTCCTGGGCCCTTCTAGGGACACTGAGAAAGAAAACCATGTCCTCTTCCATCCTCTTTCTGAAATATCTGCTTCTCCCTTGAAAGCAGCTCCACTGACACCTGAATAAGCTGGATGAAAATGTAGTGGTGCTAATTGATATGCTCTGTTTCACACCCAAGCCTTTTGTTTGATCTCTTATTGGTGTGAATTGTGTTTTTTTTTCCCCTTTGGATCAGCACTGGGGCAGCATTTACTTCTGATTCATTCCACTTCAGCTATTGAAATCTTTCCTTGTGTTTCACAGTTACCATTTAAGGTTGGTATTTCCCTGGGGCTGGTGTTCCTCCCAGAATAGATTTTGATAACGTAGAGAATATTTGCCAGCCTTTATGACTGACCAGTGTTTCAAAAGAGCAACTTAGCTTAGTGAATTTTCTGATAGCAAGTATTTCTCTTGCACACACTGTTTATCTCTCCCCTGTGACGGCCAGGCTCTCCCTGTTCCACCACAAGCTGTTCTTTCCCTACATGGCTCTCTCGCAGTACCCTTAATTCCTCTCTGCATGTACTCACTCATCATCCCTCCCTCCTCCTGTCTGTGTTATGCTTCACCTCCTTCTCTTTCCTTGCATGATGGGGCTCCCTCGTGTGCCATGTCAAACACCCTATAACTGACTCCCAGCTTCCATTCCATTGGTAATGCTGTATTATCAGATAGGCTTGGTGGGCTGAAGACGTGCCATCCGTGTGAACAAAAGCTGCTTTTCAGGAGACAATTCTGCTTTGTGATTGCAGAGCCTCTTCATAGCCCTCTGTCATCCTACTTCCAACTCTCCAGGCCTGCCCATCTGTGCTGGCACCTGGGCACTCTCATGCTATGTCCTTTGCCAGATCTCTGTGCCCTGTCTGTGCCGTATGTGGGTCTACGGTGCTGGCTGTCCTCAGGATAAAACCACTTGTGCCTGCTTCTACAGGACGGCTCAGCCAACACTACTGCTCTTTGTTCATACATTATCTGCCATGCTGTTAATCTAAGTGCTGTCTGGCTCACACAGGTGCTTGCAGGCCTGCAATTCCTGCATGGGCGCTGCCGAATTATCCACGCAGACATCAAACCAGAGAACGTGCTGCTGTACGTTCATGACAAAAACCTCCCAAGGTTTCTGCTTGATGCTGCTGACTGTGGCCAGAGAACGGATTTGAGGCTAAAGGCACCAGGTGAGCACTGCAACTTTTACTGCAAGAACAGACTTAATATGCTTTCATACTTTCAACTACTGGATAGGATACATACCGACTGGTCTGACCAAAAAACTCTATGACACATCTACTCTTTTATTTCCTGAGGTTTGTGGGAGACTTGTATGTATTCTTTGAAACCTTTTGAGATGTGATTTATTTTCAGAGAATGATGTGAAAATATGGTAAGCCATAGGGCTGGAGAGTTTCTCAAGGGATTTAGTCACCCAGCAATAAGACTCTTTCATTTCTCCCATGATGTTCACTCCACTGCAAGCTGCAGTTTTCCATAACGTTCTCCTAGACCATGACTGGTTAGCAGCCCATCCTTTGCATTCCCTCACAAATTCAGAGTGGCATTTTATTGGTGCTAAAAGGAGCCCCCTGCATAAAGCATTTTTGGATTGCTTATGTTGACAAATGTCAAAAGCAGGTAGGTCTGCATGTACCTTCTGTAGTAAGTGATGCATACCTGCTGGTTTGGAGAAAGACCTGATTTCTCTCCCTCTTTTCCATCTAGGAGGCGATCCTGGCAATCAACTGGAAGATGCTGATTTAATGAGCATAGAAGTGAAAATTGCTGATCTGGGCAGTGCGTGCTGGACAGTGAGTCTGCTGCAAGTCTTGGTCCTGTGACAGTGTGAGATGCGTTGCACTTCCATCCTTCGCACCTTCGGTGTCAGTCCTTCCACAGCTGAGCAGTGGAGGGTGTGCAAAGTAAAACTGATTCCAGATGTTGTATTCATCACTCCCAGCTCAGAGCTGGGCAGTGTACTCCAGAGATACGTCAGCTTTGGATCTTTCTTCAGCTTGCAGTTAGTCTGTAAGCCAGAAATCTGTAATCAAATGTTGGGAGGTAAATTTAGCATGGTGCCAGTGGGGCTGAGAACGGGTCTGATGCCTCCTGCATGCATTTTACTACACACACTCAGTTCTTCCTCGTGACTGCATGGACAGCTTGTGGCCACAAGCATCACTGTTACTTATTTATGGAAGCTAACCAAAGGGTGTTTGTTTCTGTTACAGTATAAGCCTTTTTCTAAGGAGATACAGACCCAGCCATACCGTGCCTTAGAAGTGCTGCTTGGATTAGACTATGGCACTCCTGCAGACATCTGGAGCACAGGCTGCCTGGTAGGGCTGGAGAAAGCACTATGTACGTGTGGAAGACAACTGATAGTGGAAGTTCCAGGGTAGAATGTCCTCAGCACCCACCTGCACAGTGCATGCGGAGCACAACTTCCTTGCTGTTGCTGAGTCAGAGGAGGAAAAGCAGGCTGTCTGCACTCCTTCACTTTGGACTGAAAGATACATTCACTGTAATTAGTTCATGCTTAAGGCAGTTCACATTATAAGTATGGTGTCAGCTCATGTATTTGACTGAAGTAGGCACAGACTGGTTTCCATCCTGATGGAACTAAAGGTGCTGCTGCACAATGGTGCATCAAAGCAACATGAACCTTTCCATGTTTCAGTATCAGTTTTATGTGATAGTGCCAGTTTCCTTCCTATCAGAGTTCATAAGGAAGAAAAACTCCCCGTTGGTGAGTGAATTAACAGTGCTACTCCATTTCTAGGCATTTGAAATGGCAACCGGGGAGTGTCTGTTTAATCCTCAACCTGGGAAATACTTCTCCAGAGATGATGGTAGGACTCCATCAGTTGTATTCATTTCACTAGCAGAAGCATCGTATGTCTGTATCTAGACATGTTTTCTCTTCCTCTGTCCAGATCACGTTGCTCGCATTATTGAACTCCTGGGAAGGATCCCTCCCAAGATTGCTTTATCCTGGAACAAGTCAACTAAGTTTTTCAGGAGGCCGGGTAAGAATTAGCCTATGGTAACCACCCTCAAAGTGACTGTGGGTCTCTGATACACTCCTACTCGGCTACTGCTGTAAGCCACCAAAGTTCTGTTACACAATGATGCAGGCTACAAGCAGGGACAGAACAGAGGTGATTTCATAAAGCACAACAACACTTCCCACCCTGCCACCTTTAGAATTTGAACGTTCCAGCATGAATGCAAATAGAAAAACCTCAAAAATGGTCATAGCAAATATCCGACAAGGAAAAGATTTCTGTCCTCCCTCCTTTGGGGCTGGAGAGAATGGAAATGAGGACAGGAAACGGCTACATGGCAGGGAAGCTGTGAGTGTGCAACTGGCTGGATTTCACCCATTCACTTGCAGAGAACAATGATGAAGAGGAATGGGACACTCATATCCTCTCATCCTTCCACCGTGGCTGCTATTTTTAGTCTTCTGACCCAGCTGTAATGTCTTTTCTGTTTTAATCTCCCCAATTCCTTTGACTCATTAAGCTTGAAATCGTTGTCTTGGACTTCAAGGCATTACATAACTCCATCCTGATGCAATTTATTCCATTCTCCTCCTCATTCATGTTAACCAGCCATACAGCCTGTCTAGGTACAGTTCCTCTCACGTTGCACACTAATGCTGTGCTGTGTAGACCAACAAGCACCTCCCTGCTCATTCAGCTCCTTTGTTCATTTATTCCTTCTCTGGTGCTCCAAAGATGAGTCAAAAACAGGCCTTGTTTTATATTCATTCTCCGTGAGAACCAAGCTGGCCTAACCACACATGCCTAACCTGAATCACTGCCTTTACACCACATACAGAGGGACAAGGCTCACTTCCTGGTCAGTAATGGCACCTTTAATCTCACGGAGCGAGCAGGCGCAAAGCAAATTAAATGAGTGGCTCATGTCTGTGGCAACAATGCATTGTGGGTTGTGCACAGAGGGACTGCAGGAATGACTCAGGTGTTACTATACTGATGTTTCATTTGTGCTTGATGCATTCACATCTAGTAAGTGAATGGAGAGGCCCCACGCATTAACTTGTAAAGGGAATGTTTGAAACACTGAGGAGGCAAGTTTAGGAGCGCAGGTAAGTTTAGACATAAGACACACGTGGATTGAGCCCTCAGGATTTGGATGAGTTGTGTGAGGTGAGGAGCAACATCCTCCTGCTCTTTGGGGTGTAATGAACACACTGTGCTTATGCACTGCCAGGTGCCCTCCTGCGGATCTCCAGGCTGGTTCCCCGCAGCCTCCACACCATCCTGACGGCCAGGCTCAAGTGGAGGAAACACGAGGTGCCTCCATTTACCAGTTTCCTGCTGTCGGCGCTGCAATACGCCCCTGAGAATCGCTCCACGGCCGCTCAGTGCCTGCAGCACGCGTGGCTCAGCGCCCCGTGACCGGCCCCACGCGGTACCGCGGGTGGGAGCCCCCGGAGCGGCTCTATCCCTTGTGGTGCCGCCTCCCGCCTCCCTCCCCTGTGGTGCCGCCCCGCTGCACTGCGGTGGCCGCAGGGGTGGCGGCCCCGGGCGCTGCGCACAAGATGGCGGCGCTGCGGGTCCCCCCCCCCGCGGCCATTTCCTGCCCGGGGGCGGCGGTGCGGGATGGGCGTGAGGAAAAGGGGGGGGCAGGACACGGAGACTCACGGCGGCTGCAAGGACGTTCCGTAGGAGCTGGGCACCGCGCCGTGTGCATTGCTGCGGGTCCTTACACACGGAGACGCGGCGGGCATTAAAAGGACGGTCACCACATCCATCTTTGCCCCCCTCGGATCGTTCCTACCCCCGCTCCGTTCCCATGCAGGCGGTGACCTGCACAACGAACCCCCTCATCCCGCTTCCTCAGCCCCGGGGCCGCCCTTTGTCCCCCCCACCCCTCACCTCGGTATGTCCCGCATGGGGCGGGTCGCTGCCGGCCGAGCACAGCGGCCCCAACATGGCCGCCCCAACATGGCCGCCATGGCCGCCCCGCCCCCTCCCCCCCGCGGCGCGGACGTGCGGATCTGCAGGCCCCGCAGCCGGAGCACTGCGCATGCGCCGCACACCTCCCGCCTTGCCCCCTTCCACACACTCTACTCGCTCTCACTCCGCGCATGCGCAGCGCCGCGCAGCTGCCGCCCAGGAATGCCGTGTTCCCGCGCCGCCCCTTCGTTCTGCCACGTGTCCCGACGCGGGACTCACCCCGCAGCGCGGCGCCTCGCACTGGGAGGATCCCCCGCCCCGCCCCGCCCCGCCCCGCAGCACGTAGCGCCATCCCGACCGCACGGCACCGTCCCGACCCGCCCGGCCGCACCGCGTCGGCGCTGGCGTATTCCCGCCCTCACCCGGTTGATCGACAGGTCGGCGAGCCAACGAGACGCCGCGTCCGTGAGGCGAGCGGCGGGGCGGGCGGGCGGCATCCAATGAGGAAACAGCGCGGGAGGGGTCGGGCGAGGAGCCGGCCAATAGGAAGCGAGGGGAGGCGGGGCGAGCCGTGCGGCGGTTGGCGCGGCGCGGCGCCGTGGCAGCCAACGGGGAGCGGGAGGGGGCGTGGCCGGGCCGCCCCTGGCGCCGGCGCCGGGGATCCCCGTGCGCGCAGTGCCGTTTCCGCCCGGCCCGGGGAGCAGCCGCTGCGGGGGGAGGGGCCGAGCTGCTGCCAAGGGTGCGCTGCGCCGGCCGAGCAGGAAACGCCGTGGCGGCCAGCCGGGCCTAGTGCCGAGCGGGGCCCGGGGAACGGGCCGGACAGGTACGAGTGGGGCAGCGGGAGGAGGGAGCGTGCGGACGGGTGTGCGGTACCGGCGGGGCCCGGAGCGGGCCGATACCCGGCACAACGCTCTGCCGCGGGGCTGCTGCTGGGGGAGGCCCGGCGTGGAGGAGCGGGCCGGTGCTATAAGGCCAGTGCTATAAGGCCGGTGCTGTAGGGCTGGTGTTGTAAGGCCGGTGCTGTAGGGCCGGTGTTGTATGGCCGGCCGGGCCGCGGGGCTTTGTGGGCGGTATCGCGCCCCGGTCCTGCCGCGCTGTCCGGTCCGTGGGCTCGGTGCCGCCCGCTCGTGCTCTGCGGCGTTTTGTGCTTTCTCATGGTGCCCGGTCTCGCCCTGCCGGGGCCGCGGCCACGCGGGGGGCCGTGCGCTGGCAAGGTCACACCGTCGGGCCGCCCTCGGGTGTCGTTGTGCTGCGCGGCCCCGCTGCTCTCCGCCGCCGCCGGGGGAACCGCATCCCCTCCGAGGAACGACCCCCGGGGGGGCTTTGCCGCCTCTCCAGGGGTTCCCAGCTCCGTGCCCCCGGGAAGGGCCCCGGCCCGGCCCCGCCGCGGCCCCCGGCCATTATGTAACGGGGAGCAGCTCCGAGCCTCGCCTTTGTGCGGGATGCGGCCTCGGAGCTCGGGGCCGCCGTGTTCCAGACTGCCCCCCCCCAGCCCCCGCCTTGAGGCGTTCTAGAACGGCTGTGCCTTAAGGCCCGAACCCAGCGAACCCATTTCCTTCCTTAGAAAGAGGAGATTTCCCTTTTCGCTCGTATAGGAAGCACTGGGATTTTATTCTTCTTTTCTGTTTTGCGGTTGACCCAGGAAGTCCCCGGCTCCGGGGTGACAGCAGCGCTCCGGGTGCTGGGTGGGAGCCGGGGCAGGGCTGGTGCTCCCCCAGCCCCCCCTAAGCACAGCGCTGTGGGTAGGGGAGGCCTCGGGTTCTTCAGGCCTGTCCCCATTGCCATGAGCAGAAGCAGGAACGACAAACCCATCGAGGTGCCTTTCGCCGTCATTCCACGTCGGGTGAAATAGCAGAATACGGGCTGCGAACCCTGGGTTGCCCTCTGCGGATATAAGGATGTGTGTGAAAAGTAGGGCAGTGAGGATTGATAGGATCTTCCAGTGAACTGAGGGCTGCAGTCTCCTCGCCTCTGAACTCCGGCCTCCTTCCAGCCAGTCGCAGAGCCAGATGCTTGCCTTATTGTTTGTGTGTCTCCTTCCTCCCCTTCCACCGGCTGGGCCCCACTCGCCTTATTGACTGGAATTTCTGCTGTGCGCGGTGGGTGTGTGCGGCAGACACCAGCCTGCGAGTGCTCAGAAGGGATTTTCCGTTCACAGAGCGGGGAACAGTCAAACTAATGGCCCGGCTCAACTTCAGGGCTGGGATCAGGCTGCGGGCAGAGGAGTTTCCCCCCTCTGCTGCCTGCAGAGCACCATTTATCTGCTGCTGCTTGCAGGGCTGTGTGGCACAACGAGCTGCCGTGCTGCGGTGAGACGTCCTCTGCTAATGGAAAGATTCCTCTCCTTGCTCAGCTCGAGTGCTCGGTGAGGGAACAGTTTGCAGGAGGCCATTTTTGACGTGACTGTATTGTGGAATCTGCCAGCTCCCATCCACACACTGTCTGCTTGAATGTAATAGCTTCCTTTTTTTTTTTTTTTCTTTTTGGTTAAGGAAGCATGAGTACCTTTCCTATGTGATTAACCACCATTTGGCACTGGGCGCAGTCTGGGTGGTGATGTGCTGCTGGGATGGAGCTCAATATCCCAGTGCATTTGTTAAAGGTGGAGCTGCTGGTCGAGGCGTGCAGGATGTGACATGGGAACACGTTAGCGTCAGTGCCATCTTTGGGAACCACACCTCACGGGGAGCCCTGCTGAGCCCTGCTCCATCTCAGGTCCTGGCCTCTCTTATCAAACCCACAACACTGTTTTCTGGAAGCAAAAATTCCAGGAGCAGGATAATGTGAGAGAGACTGAAACGTGCTCTGAAATGCTCTTGGCTGGCTGCAGCCATGCTGAGGGTGTGGAGCTCCGAGCAGCCCTCACACATAGAGCACCAGCTGGGCTCCAGCCATGGTTCTGTGACTGCACCAAACCCACCCAGTGCTGGAGCAGAGCACAGTGGGTCAGCAGCAGCAGGTTGGGATTACTTGGCGGTACCAAAACCATCTCCTTCATTGAGTAAAACACAGCAAGCCACCTCCATTGCCCCTTAGCCTTTGTTCACTGTCTCCCTGTGCGTTGTAATGGGGAATTATCTGGTGCCTTGCATCCTGTTGAATAAGTGACGCCTCTTTGGCAAGGCCCTGGCCTGCTTTTTACTGTCGTATCCCAAGTGACTTGAAAGCAGCGTTCCTGCTGGTGTTGTCTGAGATTATATGGCCTATAGTGGCGTGGTGAAATCCCAAGTATGTTTAATCCCCTTATAGAAAATAGAGTACTGCGTGGCAGCCAAATCTTATTTTGAGAAGTAATAGGTCAAAGTTGAGACATCCCATCGCAAAGAAACAGCATTGAATGAGCATCTTGGAGCCCACAGAACCTTGTGCACCGCAGCTGGGCAAGAAATGGAACCCATGAGATCAGCTCATTTACGAGGTGCAATGCATTCAACAGAGACCTGAGTGCACAGCGCCCAGCTGTGCTTTATCACCCTGCCTGGCCCATCACCTCAGTCCTTTCCTTCTGGGCTCCCAGGCTTTTTCCAGCTCACCTTGGATGATGCGATGAGATCAAAACGTTTCTGTGTACTCCAGCAAACAGTAAAACAAACGTCGTGGGCACCCAGAGTTTTGAAGGCTCAAAGATCATTGTTCTCATGGCAGTGTTGCTGCATTACAAATGCACATTTGTGTTCTTACCCTGGTGCTGCTTTTGTGTGTAGTTTCAGAGCCGAGCAGCGAGCTCTCGTGTTACGCTGCCTGCATTAAGGTTGCAGTCGGGTGCTGTTCTTTATGCGAGACGTAGCAGCAATACTTTTGTTGCAAGTGTTGGATGTGTGCATCTATCCACAGCATGTGAGACGTTGGATCTCAGGTGACGTGAAACGAAAGCTGTCTGATTGAAAAAGGAATGTATTTCATAGCATCGTCCTTTTGGCTGTTTGTTTTTCACTTGGAATTAAGTAAAACCCCACAAAACCGTGTGTGTTAAAGCTGTTAGGGATTGAAGGCAGCCTTTGGCTTACGTGACTGCTTGAGGCGAGGGTTAGCGCGCAGCGAGTTTGCACTTAGGTTCTTAAATTAGAGACAGTTTTGTATAAATCTGGCTTAACGTAAACCTTTTGCTGATTTTGATCATGGAAAGAGCCTCAGACTGGAACTCAGCAAGAGTTCCATCTCTTGGAATTCTGGGAGCTGAGGTTTTTTTTCCACTTCTGAGCTGCTCAGTGAAGTTTCTGGTTGCTCCTTGGTGCTTTTTTCCCCTAAGATTCACTATTTTGATGGCAGTTTCCCAGTATTCCTGCAGCCCCTTGCCCTGCTGAGCAAGGAGAGCGTGTGCTGCTCCTGGGCTCCCCACGCTGTGCTGGGGGTGGGACTTGCTGAGCCCTCAGCGCACCCAGAAACACAGCCCGCAACTGCTCCTGGTTGAAGTTTTGGCTGTAATTAGGAAAGATGCTCTTTGTCTTGGAGGATGAGCCGCACAGCAAATCAGGAGGTTCTTGTTCATCAGCCCCTTCCCCCGCCCGAGCTGGTGGTGAAGTATTATTTTCCTGCAACAAAAATAGCTAAAGGGATTTTTCCCTCGCTTCAACTGATGAGTCTAAACTTGAAGAACTGAACAATCGTGTGGTGGATCCCAGCCTGAACCCGGGTTTTGTTGATAAACTCTATAGGAGTGTCAGTGTTGTTGTTTAAATTGTAACTCTGTGCCTTTTTGATTGGCGTATCTGGTTCAGGTGCTTGAACATAAAATAATTTGGGAAAGAGAAACTTTCTTGTTGAGTTTTGTTTTCCTCCTACCAAACGCACACAATATACTTCAGTGAGTAATATGGGTAGTGATGTGCTCAGGCTTCAAGGTGGGAAAGCATAGAGGAGGACTTGTCCTTTGTTGGACTGTGAGCAGTGGGACTGATTGCTTTTGTGGTCCGGAATCCGATAGTCCCACACTCACCCAACCTTAAGAGAAAGGGGGAATGGAGAGGGAGGGACTGGGAACAGTGGCATTGAGAAATAGTCAGGAATTTGGCTTTTAGAGTGAAGTGTGGAAGGGGAACTGTTGTTTATGCTAAAGTTTAATCCGTATAAACTTGATAACATAGACAGGTCTTGCATTCCTCCCCGAGGGTCATGGAAGGGCTAAGTTTAGCAAAGGGGAGGTATCCAAAGCGGGCGGATCTGTGCAGTTTTTAAGACTTTTGACTTTTTTTCTTATTCATCCCATTCTAAATGAGGTTTTTTTTCCTACTCATAAACGGTCTTTTGAGACACAGTGTGAGTTAGTTTTGAAAACAATGCTTAAGCCCTCGAATATTTCCAAGTAATTTTAGAGCAGAAAGGTCACGGCGCTTTTGATGTGTTCATATTTAGAGAGCGCTTACAATTGCAATCATATACATTGACAATGAGACGCTGTCTTCTTTTGGTAGCTACTCGTTTGCTGACTCAGGCGTGTTCCTGCCGTCCTTATGGAGCCCATGGTGCGGGGCTGGGCTTCCCTTTGCAGCTTTATTCATTTACAAGGCTTAGCTTCTCGGGTGCTGCACTGCTGGCACAGGAGGCAGTGTGAGGTTCTGATACTGGGAATCCTCTTGTCTTGGAAGCGAGCAGTTTGAAATGCAAGCCTTTGATAGGGAAGGAGTAGGAAGGAGATCTCTTCATCAGGCTTTGTAGCAGAACATATCCGTTGGTGATGATACAGTAAAAAAAAACAGGCTGCAGCTCAGTGTTTCAGTTAGTCAGTGTCAGATAATGCAGTCTCATGGTTGTGCATAGACTTTGTGTCATGGAAATAAGTGGCTGGTGTTTTGGAGGATTGTGTTGCATGGAAATATTTGGATAAGGAAGCCATGCACGCCAGCGGTGCTCAGCATGGAGGAGGGGAAGGAGCTTCCCTGGGAGCGAGTAATAGAGCTGCAGAGTGGTGCTGCTGGGGGGTGGGAGCATGGGGGGCACAGCATCCCAGGGACAGGGGGCACAGCATCCCAGGGACAGGGGGCACAGCATCCCAGGGACAGGGGGCACAGCATCCCAGGGACAGGGGGCACAGCATCCCAGGGACAGGGGGGCACAGCATCCCAGGGACAGGGGGCACAGCATCCCAGAGACAGGGGGCACAGCATCCCTGAGCCGTGGGGCACAGCATCCCAGAGACAGGGGGCACAGCATCCCAGAGACAGGGGGCACAGCATCCTAGAGACGGGGCACAGCATCCCAGCGTGGCTCTGGCCCAGCTGCACAGCGCAGGAGCAGGTTGGTGTTTCTCAGCATGACCCTCTTTCTCTGTTCTGCCTCTGCCTGAGTTGGATCTAGAATGAAGCTGCTCCCTGGATGGCCTCCTCAGCTCATCTGTTGGGGAGGGATGGGGAAATGAGAGCGTGTCCTTGTTTACAGGCAGGGTGGGATACACTGGGAAAAGTTGGATAAACACATGGGAAACTGGAATGTGCTGGGGTTTCAGCATGGATCCCTTCAAATATCAGCAGATCTCCCCCTGGTTTGCATTGCCAATGTATAGGCGCTTGTCCAAGTGAATTGAAGAATATAGGAATCTTCTGAATTTGTTTTTGAACTTCAAGCTTTCGGTTAAAGGCACTAAACCAAATGATTTCCTGTGTTTTAGTGGCATCAGGTTGAAATAGCTTGTAATCATGCTGCAGGAATGTTCTCAGTAATGAGGCTGTAGATTAACTTTCGCCACAGCAGAGATCTGGAAGCTTCCTGCACCTACCGCCCCAGTGAACTCGTGAAGAGGAGGTGACTGCTGATCTCCTTAAGCAGGATCTGCCTGGCTGCAGAAGAGGCTGCAGATTCAGAGTTACTCTTGTGGCCTCATGAACGTCAAGGATGTTGGGGATCAAGGCTGCCTGCTGGTTAACAGGGAACAAGGACACTCGTGGGCTAAGGTCAGGCTCTGAGCTCCACAGTTTCTCTCCAGCTCTGGCATGTTCCTGTCCCGCAGCAGGCTGTGCAGGCAGGCTACCTGGCAGCACCTCCCTCCTGGAAGTGCCTTCCTGCTGCTTGCTGGCAGGGCCAGGCCAGCACCGGTGCAGCAGGGATGTGGAGGCCGCCTGACGCTGTGTCAGCTGAAGTCAGCTCCAAACTATGGCAGCGCTGCGCCCTGCGGGGTTACTCGGGGTGAGGCTGCGTGACACAGCCCAGCACATCCAGCCTGCTCCTCCTGCAGTTCTGCCTTTGTCTGCAAGCTCTGGTGCTTCTCGGGTCCCTCTTCTGAGCTCACCCAGCAGAAAGCTGCTTTAGTTTTTTTTTGGTTTTGTTTTTTCAAGTTTTGGTTTTTGCTGGATTTTTCTCCTTTTGCCAAGATAGTGAATTGAATTGGCTCACAATGAGTTTGACGAGCTTCCAGAGCTCTCACAAAATAAATAGGGGAGAGCCTCTGGGTGGAAATACGGAGGATGTAGTGGGGAGTGACAGAGGGGAGCAGGACTGGCTCCGGTGGCTTCCCTCTGCTACCCAAGGCAGGTGAGCTATGGGATGTGTAGAAATATGTATGAGGAGAACACAGCAAAGCTTGAATTCAGCCAAGGCTGCATGCAGTGGGGATTTCAGTGCCATCTCTTTAATATGGAGAACTTGGTTCAAGTGCCATCTTCTTGATGTAAAGCAATTGGCCGCATGCTGCACATCCCTGTGTGAGCTGCAGGCCGGGCTTCTCAGGCCTTATATGGTGGGACTGGGGGGACTAGTGGAACTCAAGGCAGCATCTTGGCCATTTGAGTTGGAATAAAGTGATTTAAATGTTAACATGTTGTGGCACCTCTGAGCACATACTGCTGTCCAAAAACTCATGTTGGGCGTGAGTAGTGTGTCTCATGAGCAAGAACTTTCATCTGTTACAAGAGTTCTTGTTAAGGGTTATCCTTTATTTCATGAAGACCTGCGCAAATAACCCCAAATCAAAGAACATACAGTAAGTGAAGGTGGGAAGTTTGATCAAGCAGCAGACTGTTATGTTTGGGGTGCACCATTCCCAAACCTGCCCCTTTTTGCTAAGTGTTGTCAGCAGGAGGGTCTGTGCGGAAGTCAGAGCAGCCCTGGTGCAGGTCAGACATGAAGGAGATGCCGTGTCCTCCCAGTGGGGCTCTGTGCAGGGAGGCTGCTCTGCGGTGAGACGTTCCTGGGCCGGAATCCCAAGCTGGCAGCAGCCCTTGCACACACCGATTTGTCTGTGCTGTCAGAAGAACGGTGCTTGGATGCCAAGAGACAGAGCACAGCCTGGGTCGGAGGGCTGTGAGGTGGGTGCAGAGAGCTTGAAGTCTGTCATTTGGCAGGGTCTCTTCAGCCATTGCAGGTTCAGAATGTCCTTTGTATATCTGAGAGCAGAGTGTGCATTGAAATCTGCTGCAGGTTTGCTCTTCCCCTGTTGGAGGTTGGGGCTGTTGGCTTGGAACTGTGGTCAGCAGAAACATAGCGAGTTGCAGCTGGGGAAGGGTGCATGGCAGGAGAGGGAGGAACAGAATGGCTGGGCCAGGTGTTGGCACTGCTCCTCTGGATCTCACAGAGCTGCATGGAAATGCAACAGTGATCCTTTTGCTTGAAGGACTGAACATCCCTTTTGCCCAGAGGAGATGGATGGGGGTGATTTCGGAGCAAAGGGTTGTGAGCAAAGTTTGTACCTTCTTTGTTGGTGCCTGTAATGTCAGAGTTTAAGGCTTCCCTGCTTTCTGTGAGTGATAGCAAAGCAGGCTGCTCCCACGAGAGTCACTGTGTTGGGGCAACATTTTGAAGGAATTCTGATGCTTTCAGTTTTACTTGCGGAGAAGGTTGTGAGGGAGGAAATAAACGGCCTTGACACATATTTGAAACGTGATGGAAACTTTTCTGCGCTCTGTAAAACAAAATTACCTGGGTTGTTAGGAAAGATGGTTTTACTGAAATAGCTTGTGGGTTTAAAAAGTAAAAATTGGTCTCTTGAACAATGGGAATTGCTCTGGAGTTGTGGTAGCGTTCAGAAGGTACAATTCAGCTTAGGTTAAAATCTCTGCAGTTAAACTGCTGATCTCTGCTTGTTGGGATGGTGCCTCTTCTCCTGGATGCTCATCAGCCTGTGAGGGCTGAGAGCAAACAAGTGAGGTGGCTGTGGCAGGCAGTGGGGCAGTCGTCTCACCCATGCCAGGCTCCTAGAATCATAGAACAGCTTGGCTTCTGGGAGGGACCTTAAAGATCATGTAGCTCCAACGCTGTGCTGTGGGCAGGGCTGCCAGCCACGAGTTCAGGCTGCCCTGGGCCCCATGGAGCCTGGCCTCCAACAGCTCCGGGTTGGTGCTCTGCAGGTCCCGCATGGCCCTTTCATGTCTTTCAGCAGTGCAGCAGAGCAGTACTGATGTTAATAGCTGTGGTGGGAGTGCATTGTGTAGTGGACACAGGTGAGAAAGTCGTCTGAATTGTTGCTGGGGAAGCCTTGTAATATGAGCCATGGCATTTTTCCTGCTTGTTTTCACCAGCATCTTAATGCTACAAGATAGTTCAACTCGAGAACCATGTTGGTAATGATTTGTAGCTGTCAGGATTGATGAACTATGTGAAGGGGCCTTCAGAGCATTGTTGGCAAACTGTTTTTGGATGCTTCTGTGTTATTTGGGCAGATAACTTTGTGCTATGTTCCTCCTGTGCTGAGCTCATTCTCCTATCCAACCGTTACCCTGCTGAGGTCTTGACAGTTGTGTTTTTCCATAATGACAAATTAAATTAGCCCTGAGGTGACTGCTGCATGTGAAATTCCTCCTGGTTACAGCTTGTTGGCCTGAATTCTCTGGCTGTTGGGTTTTTGTGTGTTGTGTGTGGGTATATTCAGTATCTTGTGCTTGAAAAGGAGCAGAGGAAAGATGCAGGAGATGCTGGTGTTGAAGGTACAGGGAACGCAGCTTTCTTCTAGAATAGAATTTGTCCAGCTGCGAGTTACTCATCTTCAATCTTGTACAGAATGCACCCAATCTAAATAGCTGAGCATCTCCCTCCTGAATGCGGCAAACCAGCATCTTTTACGCTTCTGTGAAGCTGTAACAGGCGCAACCCATCTTAGGAGCGCCTTCATACTCATGAACCTGCAGCATCCATCATTCTGTCAAGCCTCATTTACTCACGTGATGGGATTTTTTTCCAGGTTTAAAGAGGTTCCTTAGTGTTGGCAGAGACTACGGCACTGAGAATCCCAGACAGGACTGAGAGCAGAGAACGTAATGCAGGAACAAGAGCCACTCCTGAGTCAGACATGAGGTTTTGTTCGTCTTGATCAGGGCCAAAAATTGGTGCTTAGGGAAGAATGTAAGGTGAGAAGACTGCAGGATCTTGGCTGAGATCTCTAATTTCAGTGTAGTAGTTCATGCTGTAATATTAAACACAGCCCTGATTGTGGTTGCTTTGATTTCATATTGCTGTTCTTTAAGGAAAGGAATACAGCTTGACCATTGTGACTTACTTTTGGTTTGATACATTGTTTTTTTCATATGGATAAGTGTATTTCTGCATTAATCCTTTGTATGTAACTGTGTTGGTTTTTTTGAGGGGAAAGGTAGGTTCTTGTTAGTGACAGAGGCAGGAATGGGTGAGCTTCGTGTTAACTGCCCTGTTGGGGCTGGAAGGTATTCTGTGCTGGTGAAGGGCTGGTGGGTCTGAGCACTCAAGAAAACAGATGTTGTGAGTGTGTTGGTAAATAAAAGTACCGATAAAGATAGGTGCTGATAAGTCTCAGCGCTGTGAATGTGAAAGAGAACAATTAAAATGACGTCAGTGCATTGGCTGTTAATACATGTTTTATGAAGCTGTGGGGAAGCTAACACCTTCAGCCAACATCTCTTTCTGCTGGGCAGAAGCAGGCTCCTTCAGAGGAGCACTTAGAGCTGGAGCTGCTTGGGGTTGTTTGAAGCATTCTCCAAAGGCTTCTGAGAATGTGTTCAATGTAGTTTTAGTTTAAAAAAGGTTTTACACTTCTTTTTTTCCCCCCTCCTAAAAAAGCTCCACATGTACTCTGCATGCTGTGAAGACTTAATGACTTGGGCTGATGCTGCCTTGGGATCTGTAGGCTGCATGCAGTCTGTTGCATGGTTTTAAACTTCCCCCAAAGAATTGTGGTAAATCCGTGCGCTGTTTTTCAGGCCCCATTCGACAAACACAGTTCATTTGTAAGCTGTGACGCCAAGAATAAAAGCAACTAGGTGAGATTTTCCAGTCATTGTTAGGTGGAAAGTCAGATCATCGGAAGGTTATTTTTGGCCTTAAAATGCATAGTTGCACAAACACTAGTGGCCCTGGAGAAGAAATGGGCAAAGGTCTGAGCAACTTGATCCAGCTTGGCTCTGCTTTTGGGAGAGAAGGGGGTTTCAGGCTGCTCACTTCCAGTGGTCCCTTCCAACCAGTGTGATGTGTGGAGGGGGGGGGAAGCCAGAGCAGGTGTGACAGCAGGGATATATGGCTGCTGTGAAGGGGGATGCGCTGCGACTACATGTGGTTGTGCTGGAGAAACTGCATCACAGATATCTCAAATATCTGGGATCGTAACTTTGAGAGGACACACCTAGCTGGAGAGAAGGCTGGGAGATGAAATCAGCTTTTAATTTACTGCTCTTTAGTATCTTTTTATCTGGATAGCATAAAATATTTGATAAAGCTTGCGTAAGACGCACGAGGAGGTTAATGAAGTATCATTAGGAGCTCGGAATTGTTTTTGCCACCTTTCAACGAAATGCCTGATCCCACCCAGTTGCAAGGTGGTGCGTTTGGTAGCAAAACTGGAAAGCCAGCCATGCATTGTGAAATGGTGTTTTGGAAAGCAGTAGCTCCAAGGGCCTTAAGGTCACCTCATCTAACTGCCTCTGTGTGCTGCGTGGGTCAGTGTTTTGTATGAAGGGTTAATGTGATTCCCGGGCACATTAGAAAGAATAAAAATGAGAAGAAATAAGAAAACAACGGAGAGAGGAATGTCAAGGAAAAATAAATAAGTAATCTTCCAAGCAGTAACGTTTAGGCTGATAGTGATAGAAGTGAATTTTGGTTTCCATGCTTGAAGAAGAATGCCAGTGTATTTGGAGAGAATTCAAAGGACAGCTGCAGAAACGATCCAGGGACTGGAAAATAAACCTCATGATGTGAGGCTTAAAGGAGCTCAACTTACTCAGCTCATTGAAAAGACAATTGGGAGAGGACTTGATCGTTCTCTGAAAGGAGCTGTGAGATCTGCTGACAAAGACCCAGCAATATCAACAGAGATTGGACAAATCTAGTCTTGAAATACAGTTTCTCAGCGATGACAATAATTAAACATTGGCACAGTTCACGGGGGAGGGGAAAGGAGCAAGCATTCATTTTAGCCTTTTAAAATAGGTCCAGCTTGTCTCTCTCTGGAGGAAATATATTTAATAGTCCATTCCTCAAAATGGTGTTTAAGATCTTTAAAGTTGGAGCAAGTTCAGTTGTTCAGTCAGCAGCAAGGTCATGAAGTAAAGATTAATGTAGAGGAGAAATAGTTAACCTGGTGCTAGCACACTGCCTTGCATAAGACATACAGCATGTGAAGGGAGCTCTGAAACTTAATGCTTTGTGGCTTGCATCTTTGGAACTCGGTTCTTTCCCATACTGCGTTGCTTCAGATGTTTAAGATATGATTAAGGCTTTCTGAAATCCTCTACAGAGAAGCACTGATGTAACTGTGTGCACTCACTGTGTTCAGATGAACGTTGCTGAATTCCAGTTGACCACAGCAGAAGTCTCAATCTTTTTCATCCTTTTTTAGAAGCAACGTTTGAAAAAAATAAAAAATAAATGGCTCAGCGATAACATGATTAGAGCTCCTCTGAGAGGCACAGCGAGCAGGCTGTCTTGGTAGGTTCGTTCTTAATGGAGGATATTCTCTGTCTCAGGTTAGCTGGATGCAGTCGGGAGGTTCATTAGTGTTTGAAACAGTATTAAATAACCATCAAAAGCAGGGTTCTAATGGCACTTGTTTGCTGTTTTTTCGTGCTATTCAAATGAGATTCCTTCAGCAATCCCGCGCCTCCCTCACTTTGTACATTCACCTGGGAAATGGGTGACTCAGTTGGGTGATGGCTCTGCATCACACCTGTGCTTTTTATGTGTTTGTCCATTCAGCCACTCCCTTGACGGCTGAGTTTCTATGTTTTCATAGATTACCTTGCCCTGGGTGCCTTTGCAGATGTGCAGGGCTCTAAAATTCCCTTGCAGGTCCTTCCCAGCTCTCCAAACCTGCTGTGTGATGCATGCTGAGCTCTCACAGCCAGCCTGGCGTGCAGAGGCGGTGCAGGGCTCTCTCCTCTCTGGCATGGCTGCATTCCTGCCTCTCCTCTGCTTCAGGTCCTGCCCAGGAGCTGCTCGGCCTCCTTCCTCTCTGCTGCCGTGCACTCAGAGCAGGAAGCACTGCTGTGTCCTGGGGAAGAAGGCAGCTCAAAACCCCGTAGCTTCTTGCACGTTGAGCCTATCGATTTGTCATAGAAATGGAGCTGTTTTGTAGCTGGGAAGGAGGTTGTCTAGCAACTGCGAGTTCTCTTGCTTAAGGCTAAAGAGATAGCAAACTGCAGGAACGTGTTGGGGCACTGCGCAGTGCAAAGCAAAGGCCTCCAGCTCCGCAATCCAGCACAGCAGCCCCTGCTGCTTTACCTTGTCCAGACAGCCCCGTCTGTCCCAACCTGCTGAAGCTTCTGGCAGAAAGTGCCCCGCACAAAGGAGATTGTAAAGGATTGGCAGGGAAGAAATCTGGCCTTCCCCAACTTCCTGCTGTGTCATCGGCCCTTTTCCCCGTCACTGGGAGGCCCATGGAGGCGCTGAGTCCCTTTGCCTGCAGGAGGGCTCTGGGCCTCTCCTCCGGTGTGAGCAACTCTCATGTTTCACCACGTGGCTGCACATACTTATGTGCAGTTGTAATTGCATAAGTCATTAAGATGTTCTCGTTATACTTCTCATAATCCAGCCTTCAAAAATCCAGTGGTTGTGGTGGCAGGTAGAATTTCATTATGGATTTGTTACAGAACCATTTCCTCAGCGTCGTTTCCGCACCAGCCCTACAAAGTAGCACTTTGGCAGCTGCTTGTTTTGAGCCCTCCTGCCTTCCCACCCACCTGTACTTCATGTGGGGGGTTGCAGTGCTGTGTGCTCAGAAGCTCTTCTCAGAGGAAGACATTACTAATTTTTCAGCAAGCCAGCAAAACTGAAACTGTTCTAAGTAGCTTTTATCTTTATTTAGTCACAAGTTGCAGGTCGTGTCTGCTGATTTCTGGACATGTACGTTTAGCATGAAGATGCATTCAACTCGATTATCCACTTTCTCATCCCATTAACAATAACCAAGCAAATTGAAGAAGTGACTGTGGCTGGAGGCACACTGAGGGATGTGATTTAGAGCTGGATGGTCTCAGTGGTCTTTTCTAACCTTAATATTTCTGTGATTCTATGACTGGCTCTGTCTGCTCACCAGCATGTCCGGGGCTGTTTAAAGTCATCCTGCAGGAAATGTGTGAGATTTACATTGGAGGGGGGGGGGGGGAAGCAAAAGCTCCTGGCAGATCTTGGAGTGCCTCTGGGTTCCAGGCCTGGAAGGACAGCAGCCAGGTTTCCTACTGAGACCTCCCTGACAGAGGCGTGATGTGGGCCCCAGCGCTGGAAGATTGTGGAAATCTCTCCTGAGCTCCTTACTGTGTGAAATTCACTGGGTTTTAGTGCGTCTCAGTGATTACGTAGCTTAATTACCAACTGGATTTGACCGTCTCTCTGTGTGTAGCACAGGCTGCCAATCTTCCCGTGGCCAAGTTTCCCACTCAAAGCACGTTAGACAAATTGCTGTTTGTTAGAGCGCGGCAAACGAGCGTTACATAAGCCTCGAATAACTTCCTTCCAGTTTGGGGGGAAAAACATATTTGCATGATCTCAGGGCCAGGTGCAATGCTGCAGGTCTGGAGGAGGGTCACAGAGCTGCTCAGAGGGCTGGAGTTCCAATGCTCCAAGAGCAGGCTGAGGGAGCTGCGCTTTGAGACCTCATTGTGGCCTTCCAGCACCCTAAAGGAGCGTACAGGTGGGAGGGGGACCGGCTTCTTACAGGGACACGGAGTGACAGGACAAGGGGGAATGGCTGCAAACTAAAAGGGGAGATTTAGGTTAGGTGTTAGGAAGAAATTCTGCACTCAGAGGGCAGTGAGGCAGTGGCATGGCTGCCCAGAGCTGGGGGTGCTCAAGGCCATGGATGGGGCCCTGGGCAGCCTGAGCTGGTGGGGGCAGCCAGCCCACAGCATGGGGTTGGAGCTCTGCGAGCTTTGAGATCCCCTCCAATGAAACTGTTCTGTGACTGAATGAAGCTCCCTGATTATGGAGGGGTGATGGGATTGGGATGTTCAGATCTGGACTTGTAATGGAGAGTGGGGTTGACCATGACTGTGCAGGGGTTCCATGGGGTTTGTGTGCTGCAGCCATGGTGCTGTGCGGTGCCTGCCTGCTGAGACTGGGAGTTCAGCTTCTCCCTTGCCTCTTCCTCCAGTTTGTGGAACAAACTGATTTTCCAGGTCGTTTCTGGATATCGTAGTGTCCTGTTTCCTGCCTGAAACCACAACAGGAGTGAGAGGTGACGCTGCGAAATGGAGGATTCCCGGGGAGTGCAGGCAGGCCGAGGCTGAGCGCTGTGATCCTCAGGCCGCGCTGCCATCTGCCTTGCTGTGAATAGTTTGCTCTGGCGCAGCCCCTGTTCCTCAGTGTTGCATCATCTCTGGGAGAAAGGCCAGGCCCGGAGCCCCAGCACAAAGGCTTTCTGAAGGCGATGAAGCTTGTTCTGTGTGCGAAGCGCCGTGCTCCTTCCTGTCGTCCTTTCCACGGCATTCCTGAAGCTGCCTGGCTCTGGGAACCCTGCAGTAAATTGTCGCTTTATCCCCCAGCTTCCTGCACACCTGGCTGATGCAACGTCTGCGCCGAGCCCGGCTGCGGGCTGCACTGGAGCCGTTTTGTTCAGCCTGGCAGGGAGTGGCCAGGCAGGCAGCCGGCATCACGTGGCGGCCTTAAATAGATGTATAAAGGACGTACAGCCAGACTCGTGAAGCAGAGAGCATTTAGTGGGATTATGGGGGAATCTTTTCCAATTCTAGGATGGGAGGCTGCAATCCTACTCCTTGGCAACTCGTTTGTGGTCAGCCCACCACTGGTTGCAGCTTCTGGCCTCCGCTGCCTGCCAGTAAATTCTGCTGATCCTCCTCCTATATTCAGCGACTTCCCGTGGCTGCGGGGACCGGCCGGATTCTCGTGGGAACTGTAATTCCCTCAGCTTGGACTCGATCCTAGTTATTGCCCTTTATTGCTCTCTTTCCCTCTGACCTTGCGTGTGGTATAAGATTTGCTCTCAAATCCCTTCACAACACAATTTCAAGGTCTGCAGCTCTTTATCTGCACTGGGGTCCAACAACCTTTTTAATTTAGGGCTGCTTAGGAAAGTTTGTATGCTTGCACCACTGAATCATTCACGTGCTTGCTATTATATTCTCAAGCAACAAAATCCAGAACAAAGAAACCTTCTGGCTTGCTACAGTTAAACCGGAGTCACTTACATTATTTCAATTAACCTTATTTTAGCCATAGCCATTTTCTGGCATAGGCAGGCCTCAAAAGTTCACTCTTAAAGTGTAGGACTTGTATGGACAAGGTGTAGCAGGCAGCTTTCCAGTATCACCATTCCTAGTTGCCTGCGCTGCCCTGCTGCAGGAATTTATTGCCCTTATGACCATCTTTTACCTGCTTCTGCTCTTACTCCCCTTGGGGGAGTTCTTGGCGCCAGTGGTGCTCAATGAGACATGGCAGCATTTCCTTCCTGCCAGCCGTTTTGGCAAAGGCTTAGAGGATGCAGTCACAGTAGTCACTGCCACAGCTGGATTCACTGGAGGTTACTTGTCAAGGCCTTACATGCAAAATACCAGTTCTGATCCGTTCTGTTTGCGTTTTGTTATTTTTTTGTGACATACAGACATTCTCCTGTTCTGCTTTACCCTGTGGGAAGTAAGAGCACAACCTCAGACTGCGGAACCAGCACAGCAATTAGGCCGTGTTCCTCTTGCCGTGGTGTTCTTCCCCTGATGCTGGCCCAAATCAGATACTTGTGGAACTGAAAGAGATTATTTCCCCACCCCTGTTTTTTGTATAATTTCTGTGGGGGTTCTATGTATAACACACCTTTCATCGTGTGTTGCCGTTATCTTTAAGGAAAGAACAGAAAATAAAAGTATTTTCAGGGCTTTGTCTTGAATTTGTTTTTGAAAATACCATCTTAAACACTTCAGGATTTGAAGTGTTTGTCATCTTCAGCGATGACTCGGTATATCGTGGGGTACAGCCAATGTTATCCTCTGTTTTAATCACAGAAATAGGCAGTGAAATATTCCTGCTGCCTCTTGAGGTTTTAGTAAACTTGTCCACTGTTAAATTATTATTCTTTCAGCTTTATTTTGATGATAACGTATTTGAGGTTTGAGCATTTCATGGAGGCTGCTAGATTTCCAACTGGTCAAGTCTTCTTAAAACACTCATTTTACAGCCCTTAAAGCCAGGAGGACTTTGCTATCAAGTTCCCTGCTGCGATGGCCCTTTTTCCTCTGTGTTGAGGTTGTTACTCTTTTAGAACATCACCTCTGTGCAAAGGCAGCCAGGTCTGTGCCCATCAGTGCGGGGCTCAGGCAGGTGCCTGAGTAAATCTCCTTGTGTAAATCCACCTCTACATTGTGTGGTCTACCGCAGGTTGCTCCTACTCTGTAATTTGCTTTCCCCTTTCTAATTTGGTACATATTTGTTAATAGAATTATCCTTCTGTGTGACTCTTTGACTACTTTCAAATCGATATAAATTAAACTTTCGTGATGGCAGGGAGGTGTTCTATGAAAACCCAAACCCAGTCTGTAAGGAATGCGGTTGGCTTGTCATGCAGTAGGTATTTCTGGAAGCGAAGTCTTTCTTACTGTTCCTTTCTCTCTTATTACATTTTTCTTCTATTTCTTATAACTCGAAGCCATCAATGATTCCAAAAGAAAAGCACAAACTATTTTTTCTTTGTCTGCAGAACAAAGAAGTTTTGCACAACTTCTTGACTGCTGCTTCAGCAACAAAGTTTTGAGGTTATTCCTTCTGCTTTCCTGAGGAATCTCCCTGGTCCCAGGTCAGCTGCTGGAGCACTTGACCAATGCATTTCATCATTTCTTTGATGGTTTCATTCCTTTCAGTTGCTCACTGTCATCATCAGCAGTCCCTTGGGGTGCAGTTTGCAGATGAGGTTAACTAAAACCAGTGTTTTCTGAGCCAGATCAACTGATGGAATCCTGTGGATGGCTGAGCATTGCCATATAATATATTAAACCTGGTTTAAATGATTGAAGTAAAAATATTTATAGTTTCCAGCTTCTTACTGAGTTTTATCAGAATCACTTTAGCTTGCTTGTACCTCAGTTTTAAACATGGCTGACGTGGCCTGAGCTGAACTGCTTTATCACACTGACTTTAGCTAAGTAGATGTATTTGTAGATACGTGTTGAGATGTCTGACGGAAGCATCGGAAGCTGCTTTAAGTGATGGGAATTCTCAGTATGATTCCTTATCTTCTGTGGAACAGCCTGACTGATGCGTTCACCTGTGGATTCTGAATGCGGTTGGGAGTCACCTGTGAGCTGAAGTCTCACCTTTCCCCTTGACTCCTGGTCTTCTGCAGCACAGCGAGCAGGCTGCAGCCTCCCTGGGTTATTGCATTTTGGCACATCTAATAGTTCTTAAGTGTTTGTGCTTGTTGGTGCTTTATCGTGGTCCTCTGGATCCCAGAGAATAGGCTGAAGTTTGAAACAAACTTAAGCATCGGTGCATTTCTTTTTGCTTATCGATAGCAAAATATAAGAGGAGAGAGTATTAATAAAATGATTATAAATATGTGCTCAGGTGCTGCATGGTACTCCAATAATGGTCAATGCTCCTGTCACTGCTGTTGCTTTTGCTTTATTTTTTTGGAACAGGCATCGTTTTCCCTCCCTGCTTAGTGAACCCAACTAGTTTTCAGAGCAGAGCTCAGCCTTTGCTTTGGTAGGCTGAGGCACAATTCAGGTAAAGCAGAACAAGTGAGTTAAATGACTTACAGATCTGTCTGTTCTGCCTCTGTGTAGGTGTCTTTATGGAACAGCATGTCTGAACTTCTGGGAATTTGATGTGGGGTTTTTTTTTTTTGAGCTAAATATCTTAAACTGGCAAAAAGCCTTGATCTGGTTCTGCTTGCACTGAAGGTGTTTGCCCTTCTGTGAGTATCTGCCCTTGACATGAGGTCTGTAAGCGTGCTGGGAAGAACAGGCAGTGCCTGCTGGGGTTCAGGCAGGCTGCTTTCCTACTTGGGTGTCACTGGGTGACGTGATGTTTGGAAAGAAGACCTCCTTAACATGGTAACTGAATCACTTAACGTTCACATTAGGCGACCATAGATTTTTCAACACCGGGCTTTCAGCAGCACCACTAATGAGAAAAGTTTCCAGCAGTAAATTTTCTGTGTCTTGTTTGATTTGTAACATGGAGGGCAGTGCTTGTGGAAGTGAGCCAATGCAATGCTGCTGCTCTTGCATCCTAAACAGTTTGGAAAATGAAATTTACTGTTAGAGCAGGTGTTACCTAACCTTCGCTTGGCCAGCTCAGATTTATTGCAGTCCTTTCTGTCGATACCGAATGTTACCTGAAATAATGGAATAGCACAGATTTACATTTAGCCAAGGCAGTTGTTTGTGATTTTGGCGTGAAGATGGTGAGTCCTTTGGAGTGTGACCTGTGCCAGGTGGGAATCTGGGACCACAGAGGTGCAGGTGAATGTTCATCTCAGCTGTTGTGATGATGCTGGGGAGGACCAGGTGTCCTTATGCTGGTATGACTGGTTAAGGAGGTAGGACTATAGCATGGGAAGAATATATCTTTAATGTGTTTTCTAAACCAGTTAAGTGTTGTATACCTATTAAGCCGTCAAAATTGCTGTTTCCATTTGATTTTGAGAAGTGTTGTATCACACAGGAGATAGGTTTGTGCTGTTATCTAATGTTCACCACATTTACATTAAGATATGTGGAACTTTAGGAAAACTATAGGTTCTGGGGAGAACATACTGCTTTTGTGTGTGTGTGTGTGTGTGTGTGTGTTTTAGGGGAGAGTGGTTGGGAGGAGTTTGGTAATGCATGTACAGGAAACCAAGCAGTGTGGTGGGTGAACGTTTTGATCTCAGCCTGTTTTCTGTGCAGACCGATGTTTTGGGTGTTACCAGAGCAAGTTTCATAAAGACCCACTGTAATGTAGCCTGAAGGTGGTGTGGTCTTGGACAGCACTTGAGATTTGTCTGAGCAATTCATTTTGAATGTTATATTGTCAGAGTTGAAAGTACACAGAAAGCAACAGCAGCAAACAGCAAGATCTGAGTGCTGGTGATTGTTGGGCAAGTACTGCTGGGTCAACACAAAAGCAATTGAACTGGAATTCGCCTCATCTAACCTTTTTGTTTGGTATCTGGTGTTTCTCCAATCCTCTCTTTCCCAAAAGTGGGAGTTACTGTTGTACAGAAACTGCATGTTGTTTGTTGGGGGGGAGGGTTTCCAATGCAACATGACCCAGAACTCATCCCACTTACCCCTGGAGTGGCACGGTGTCCTGTGAATCTTGAGTCCAGAGGCTGCACCTGGAACCCTTTGGTCCTGCTGAGTCACGAGTGGGCAGGGGCTGGAATTTGTCCTGGTTGCATCTGGGGCTGCTGCCAGCTGGGGATGGTCACGGCAAAGGTTGTGGGATCAACAGGGTAAAGAAACCTGTGCGAGTATTAAAAAGATGGTAAAAAGAGGTTCTGCGTCTTGTCAAAGGGAAAAGTACTGCAACACTGTGAAACCCTGTAGCTTTTCCTTAACATTTAGTCAGTGTTATGTGACTCTGGATTGAAGCAAGAGTTGGGTATTAAAGCAGCAGTTTCTTCTCTGGTGTCAGTGCAGAAATCACAGTTCTGTCACGAGCACAAGGATGAGGCACTCCTGAAAGGGCCTTTTTGTCCTTTCTTTCCTGAAGACTCAAGGACGCCCGTCTGTCCCAGGTTTGAGCTGCCTCTGAGCTTGTCCTGCTCTGTTTGTTCATCTCCTCACCTCTGTGGGAGATCATTGCTTTGGGGCATAACAGGGAATTGCCACTTAGATACTGTTACACACCATGTCTGAAGCTCACTGCATGCCTGCCATGATATCAGGAAGAGATTTCTCCTAGGAATGTGTGTGTAAAAGGCAAATGTAACCCAGTGATGAGAGAAGTGGCCTGCCTTTGAAGACAGGAGTGAAAGGCAATTGAATGCGTGGCATCTCCTCCTGCGGGGTGACCTGGTGCCTGTAATGGAGGTGCAATGCTTTGTTTCTCCCCACTAGGTTTCCCCATGTCCGTGACGTGTTGGCCGAGGCTCTGCGGCTCCTCTCCGCCCTCGGAGCGGCCAGTCGCTGCCCTCTGGACTCCGTGATCCCCGACGGGCGTCATGAGCATTGCAATCCCTCTGGGAGTCACCACACCAGATACATCCTACTCCGACATGGCTGCAGGATCGGAGTGAGTGTTACCCGCGGAGGAGCAGGGGAGGGTGACTGCGGGCTGCGTGAGAGGTGAATGCCGGGATGGACTCTAAATGTGTGACACAGGTTGTGCTGTGGAAATTAGTGCATTTGCCCCATGACATGGGCATAAAGAGGGTTCTGAGAGCATGAGGCACTCGCCCCTGCTTTTTGTATCTGCTTGGCTAGTCTACATGCAAGTACAGGCTGTAGCGCATTTGCTGTACCCATACTTGATGTTGGCAATGTATAGGCCAGCTCCTTTTCAAAAGCTGTTTTATGAGAGGTCAGTATGTCGAGCCTCTCTGCTAGCTCAGGTGCAGCACCAGTGCTTACATGACTGATTTCTGAAGCAGCATGGAGCTTGGCTGGAGATGTGTAGCAGCATCAGCCTGGGTGGACTCCTTCTTGTGTGCTGTTTCTATCACTGAGCTCATTCCAAGTAGTGCAGCTTAGTGGATAGTCCTTGAGGGTCCCCATCAGAGGATTCTGCCTTTATAGAAGTCAGGAACATTTCAAATCCTGAAAATACTTTACTGTGATTTTTTCTTAAAGCCCTTGACATAGAATGGTGTCAACTCACATGAGCACTGTTTTTGTTGGGGACAAGAGGAAGGGCCCACATTATTTCTGTGTGCTTCTACCTCCTGTTTTCCTGCATCTTTCTTTGAAGTATGGACTATAGCATCTATTTTTCTGTGGCATTTTAAAAAGGCTTTTTGAAGATCTGTTTCTCCCGTGTATTAATTACAGGTACCTGCTGTGCAAATACCTGCATGTCAGATTGATCACTGTAGAACAGAGTGCTCCTGTTTCTATTAATTTTGAGCTGTAAGAGCAGTGGACTAGGGTATGAATAATTATTTTGCCCTTCTATCCTGTCCTGTTTTAACTACGTGGAGTCTGACTACACAGTGCATTCACAGTGAGACTGCTAATGCTCTTTCTCATCTGTCTTGGCACTGGCCCCATTTGTAGGCATTCTTTGTGATCCTGCATTCCACCATAAAGTCTGTATTTTTGCACTGTTCCAAATGAGGAGTAGAGCACGTATTAAGTTGTTCATCTAGAGTTGATATCTAATCCTTCACTTTTCTAGACTTAATATTCAGTGCTGCTTGTCACCTTGCATCTCCCACACCAGTTTAAAGACTCAACATCTAGGAATTTTAAAGCAGGAGAGAGTGCTAAATATTTCACTGGTGTGCTATGTGCTTGCTTTCAGAACTGAGTGGGGTATACCTATGAGTGTCCCTTGTAATATTTAAATATCAAAAAGACTGTCTGTAAACCTTCTGCGAGACATCTTTCCCACTGGTTGTAAAGAATTTGCAGGTCCAACTTGAGGCTAGGCTGGAGTGCTCTGATAAAGGCTTTTGAAGATTTCTGAGTTGACTACTTTCTCTGTTTGCTAAAAACTGGTGATGTCAGGACTTTATTCTCCTGGCTCTGCATTCATCACTGCTTTACTGCTGAAGTGTCCCTTGCTGAGTCTGCTCAAAGCTAAGGCTGTCTTCTGCTTCTCTTTTGAAATTCTACAAATTCAATGCATGATATCTGTGCTACTTGAGCTTCTTGTCTCTTACACGGAGTTTCTCAGATGTGCACTATGAAGTAAATGGGAAGGCAAAAGGAAAACAAGCTGGTCCTCTCTTAAGGCTGAGGTTTAGCATCCCCCTCTGGCCTTTGATGCGGAGGGGAGGTGAAAGTGCTGAAAGTTGTTTGTGTTCAGGGATCTCAGAGGTTGATAAGGCTGTGGAGTACTTCTGTGTATTGGAAGTTGTTGAAGCTCTTTAGTGGGTTGCTGATGAGGGAACAAGGGCCTCAGCGTTGTTGCCCCTGGACACCGTTGCACCAACAGCCATGAAGTTTTATTGCTAATGACTGTGGCAGCGCTGCTGGTATTCCAGGCTGGCTGCAGTTAGCGCTATGAGTGACTTGGGCAGAGGGCAGACCTGCTGTTTGGACTCTTTTCCTTCGAGTATTTCAGCTGAAAGCGTGATGAAGTCGTGAATGATTTTAAATCCATGACAGTCTGGAAATCTTGACCCTGGTTGTGAAGATGCAGCAAGGCTAGATGATGTGCTAAGTCCTACTGCTGCCTTTTATTAAGAGCTGTCTCTCCTTGGGGATATCACAACCTGTATCTTCAACTCTTGACTATGTAGCTGAGAGTAGCTGTGTTAAAAACCAACCCACTTCATGGTGTTACGCATCTAAATCCAGAGCTGCGGAAGCAGGGTTTACATAGGCTAAAGGCCTTCTCGTTTCTGCAGTTCAATAAATCACTGTTCCTTACTACTGAAAAGACAGATCCACCTGACTCCAGAACAAGCCAGCAGCCCGGGAAGTCAGTGCGTTAGAGCATGTACTGGCTTTGGTGGCAGGGTGGGGCAGACTCAGTACTGCAGAGATTTCAAGAGCTAATAGGAAGTCCAAAGGGCACAGGGGTTAGTGTTCTTGGGTGGTGCCTAAACGCTCCCCCACGCGTGGCCAGTGGCCATTAGTGTCTGAGCACTGCCTGATTCACACTGACAGCATTAGACCCGCTGAGAATCCTGCAAGATCTCACCAGAGCGGCAGAAGTCCAAGGTAAAGTTTTCCTTTCCTGCATTTTTCTTTCCTGCTTGCTCAGCTCCCTGCCGTATTTTTTAAGAGGATTTCAGCTGCAGATATGATTCGGTAATATGCTGCTGTATTCTGCTGCTTCTGATCTGTGCAGAGGTTAGCTGATATCCATCTCCTGCTTGGAGGAAGCTCCTAAGACGTAGTGCATTGCCTTGCTGGTATTCTGTCCATAGCCTCATTATCTAATATTCCCTGCATTGAATTGCAGCTGTCCCTTCTCTTAGCAGGGCTTCTGCAGCTTTCTGCAAAGGATATACCTTTCATTTTAAGCAGTTTTTTTCACCACCGTGTGGTGGAACAGTGCATTGTACCTCAGCAGCAAATTTCTTATTCAGCACATTGCACACCGTTTTGCTGTATGGAATGAACAGGGAGTGTGGCTGCTGTCTGTCCAGGTCATGCATTCTGTTGCCCCTTTGTAGCAGGGATCTTCAGCTCCCAGTGGATGCTGTCAGGACAGCTGCAGGTTTCATGCAGACATCATTGTGGGACATTGGACTCTGCTAACGATTAATATCTGAGAGAAACAAGTGCAGATGCAGGAAAGCTGCTTAGCTGCTGTTTGAAGTAAGCTGTTGTAGAGATAACATGGCAATACTATTCAGTGCCTTTGAGATTAAACCGGCCAAGTTCAGATGTGAATGCTGAACTATACCCAACTTCCTCAACTATAAGGAAATAGAGCTCTTTACGTGTTTCTTAATTGTTACTATTTTTTTGTAACTTCTCAGACTGAGGCAGGTTTTATGTAAGAGGAGTTATCCAGGGTGGCCCTTACTCAGCTGCTTCCCTCTGTTGAAAGCAGGTTCATCCTGTACAACTTCGGCACGCACAGTGCCTGGTGAAGCGCATAATACACCTTGATTTCATGAAGTTTCTTCATTCATGTGGTGAATAGAAAAGAGCTGTGAATAACTGGCGCTCAAAATGATGTTCTATTGATGGGTTTTACTTCTGGCCCTTTCTGCAGCCCAGAGTCTGTGGAAGCTAGTCCAGCTGTCAGTGAGAAGAATGTGTACTCCAGCCACGGCTATGGGGCCACCCAGAAACACAGCTATCGCGGGCTGCCTTACGCAGTGAGTACTCTCTCTGCAGTGAACCAGCTCTTTACTGTCTGCTTCGCTCTTTTTTCCTTGTTGCATAGCTTTGCCTGTTCAGCCTTAGAAGGTTTGGCTTACTTTGTGAGGGAACACTTGAGTTACAGCTGAGTTGTACCATACATTTTGCATTTGTGTGTTTACTGTTTGTGAAGACTTGAGTACGTTATAGCAAGTTTTATTAGCATTCTAGGTGACAAGATTTTTTTTTTAACTGAATGAAGTGTGACTGTATATGAATATGAAGTATTTTCTTGGCAGTAATTCTGTGTCCTCTTTGGTTCATTGTACATTATTTGTGTTTGTTTAAACTACACAGATTTTCATATTGATGTGAGCAGTAAGAAAGAGTGGAAACATGGCTTGAACATGTATTGAACAGGATGTCATAGCATCCTTGAGGTTGAAAGGGATCTTTTGAGCTCATGTAGCCTACCCCCACCCTCCGCTCAGGCAGAGTCAGCTGGAGCACATTGCCCAGAACTGAGTCCAGTAGAGTTTTGAATGTCTCAACTAACAGACTTCAAGACCACAGGTGTCATCTCAGATGGACAGTTAATGATAAAATAGCTCAGTTGCTTTTAAAGAACTTGAATTTTATTCATTGATGAATGTAATTCATGAAGAAAACCATTCACCTCTTTCAGAGCTTTACCTCCTTGGTAGATTGAGGAATTCAGATTACTTAACAACCGGTGTAAAACAGTAATAACCTGGGAAGTTTCCAAACATCATATCTTTACATTAAAAGTAGTACTGCCAATACTCATTTTCAGGATCATAATTATGGAGCCCCTCCTCCTCCAACGCCACCAGCCTCTCCTCCTGTCCAGACCATTATACCTCGTGCAGAACTGAACGGCTTGCACTCACCTGATGAGGAGAACTCCGGGGACAGTGAGAGCTCCTCAGAAGGAGAATCAATTCCCACTTGGTGCCACTGCAGTGTTTCTCAAGATGGTTTCCTCCTCAAGTGTGAGAAGTGCAGGTGAGCTTTGGTGCAGTGCAGATCTTGACTGCTCTTTGTGCTGACTTCTCAAGCCAAACTCTTGTCGTGTTTGGGCTATGGGTCGGACTTCCTTTTGCTAACTGGAGCGTTCTTTCCAGTGCTTTACCTAGTATTGACCCTCCTCCTTTGCGTTGTCAGCCTGACAAGTGTTGGTGGCACCAGGAGTGGAGATGAGGATGTTAAATCGATGTTCTTATCATCCTGGGCCCCACTGAGGGCACGCATCTTGTGACATCCTGTTGAATTTCAAGTGACTTTACTCCTACAAACCAGCTTCAATTGTGCATTCTCGTTTGGCAGAGGAATGAGCAGGGGGAAGGTGATCAGACTCCGCCGCCGGAAGCAGGACAACGTGTCAGGTAAGTGAGTTTGCAATTCTGATACTAGTGACTTTTGCTTTCTTTCTGCAAGACCTTTGTCTTTTGGCTGATGTAATCATCTAATTGTGATCAGCACCTGCTAACGTTCTTTTCCTACCAACCACTGGGATTTTCTTCACTACTACCTCACCTCAGTTAGTTCTTGGGGCAGTCAGATTATCTTACGAACAAAAACGTGTGTTCATCTCTGCTATTCTGTATCAGAAATCTGGGGAACCTGTTCTCAACTTGAGAGGGAAAGCTGAAATGGTTTAGTTTTCGTGGGGAAGAGCTGTGTAAAGCTATCGAATCATCTTGATGAAAGTAGTAGTAAGGTTGAGCTGCTCTCTGCGGGATGAATTATAAGGTTACTAATGAAGCACTCCTTTCTGTAGGTGGGGACAGCAGTGCAACTGAGAGCTGGGATGAAGAACTATCTCCCTCTACAGTGCTGTACACAGCTACGCAGCACACCCCTACAAGCATCACGCTGACTGTCAACCGCGTCCGCAGAACCAAACCGAAGAAGAGGAAGAGGAGTACAGAAAAAGCTCGCACTGCTCCAAAGGCCAAAAAGATCAAGGTATGTGGAATGAGACAAGCTTGCTCTTTGATAGTTCCTATCAAATGCTATGTGGAGTACTTTTGAGAGTAGATTGTGAGCTTGTCAATAGACAAGCTTTTGTCCTCTGTGGAACTGCTCTTTCTGTTGTAATAATATGACTCCTTTTATTTGTGACCTGCTAGAGTATGTGGCTGTTAGTTTAGAATTACCTTACTCCAGCTCCACCCTTGTTTCCCAACACTGTCCATTCATGTTCAGAGGTTTGAACTCTCATATTTTTCCTTCTGCTCTATTAGGATTTGGGGAAATAGCTCTTGGAGTTTGTCTGCTTATGCCAAAAGAGCAGTCTGTGAATGGAATGAAAAATGAAGTGAACATGGCCATTTTTAGCAGATTACGTTACACTGGGCTGCAGTGCTTCTTGGCACTGTTCTTCAGAGGCAGAGATGGTGTATGCATAGAGAGCTTTGTAGGTAGCAACAAAGATTTGCTGAGGGATGACTTTACTGTCACTTGTGCAGGTTTGGTGACCGAAATAATTTTAAATTGCTTGCATTGGAATGGAAATATGTGTTCTTTCTGATCATCTACTGGCATTACCTGATTTTCTTCAAGTTCAGGGTTCCCTTGAAGCTGTTCTGATAGGCACTGATTAAGTAATAGAATGGGAGCAGGAATCATGGGAAGTGTTAGAGTATGTTGGGAACTGGCTTGATTCTGTTGTTGACCCTTTCTTCTGTCAGGGTGAGCGGGTTCACTCAGGACAGTATGGCTTTTGATCTTGAGATTTTTATACTAAGCACAAAGCAGGACTTTACAGTTCAGAAGTCTTAACTGACAAAACTTCCTCTGGATTTACATTGCTGAATCTCTTTACGAATGTCCATTGCTTCTTCTATAGGTCTTTTCTGTATTTCTTGCCGTCTGTTTTTAAGAGTCAATCTGTTCCATAAGATCTCCCATTCTGAAGCACTAATTTTCAGGAAAGGTTATAAAATAGTGTTTTTTTCTTCTCTCTCCTTGTTCCGGGGGCAGGCTTTTCGAGAAGGCTCACGGAAGTCTCTGAGAATGAAGGTGAGTGGAACTGAGAAGCATCTGTGATAACACTATGTTGTTGTTGTTTGGTTGGGTTTTTTACCCTGTAATTTTGTGCCTCTCATTATTTGTCTGGGGAATTTCTCACTGTGGTGTCTATGTCAAAATAATCCCAAGCCTTTCCACACACTACAAGCAGGCCTGCTCAAAAGGGTATCCCATGAATCACCCCTTGAACCTTTTGCTTCAGATGGCTCATCACTTTCTGTAAGTTAGTATCATCCTGTTCCAAGAGATAAGACTGATTCATGACACCTTAGATTGAGGTGTTTAAGATGCAGAACTGGTTGTGGCTGCTCTCTTATGAGGTCACTTATCATTTGACTGCATCAAATTAAATGTTGGTGTCCCCAGCAGCGTTGCCTCTTTTCTTTCCACATCCTCTTCGAGTGCATAGAATGGCATATTTATCTCTTTTTTCTTTTTTTTTTTTTTTTAATACTAATTGGTTTGGTTATACAATATAAAGCTTATTTGACTAAATAAATAAATAAAAGCTAGGGGGAGGGAGCAAGCTACCTTGAAGTTTCCTCAGATTCCATCTGACCCCAGTCCTGTAAATGGAGGTGACTCCAAGCGGTTGACTCAGAGGAAATGGGGAGATTCTGTGGTGTGTCTGTCTGGGTGCATACTTGTCTCTGTAGTACTTGAGTGCCTGGAGAGGCTAAACATACGTGCAGTTCTTATGTTTTTAATATGTATGATGAAAATGATCATTTTTCAAGGATTCTTGTTACTGATACTTCATTGTGTCATACATCTTGGTCCTAAAAACCAGTTAAGTTTTGTACCTCTGGAATATTATTCATTGATTATTTCAATTATTGTCAAGGAAAGAATGAAGCTCATTTTTTTTCTACCAGCTTCTTTTCATCTCCTCCCTTACAAGATGATATAAATGGATTACCTGATTTTACCCTCTCTTCTTTATACAGCTTAGGACTTGCAGTTTTAACCTTCTGGGTATTAGCTTGTGCAGTACATTCAGTTTCTTGAAACCTTGGTGACCATTTAGCCAGAAGGTTTTTTAGGAGTATTTTGGGATCAGTCCCTGCAAAGATTGAGATATGATCAGCATCATCTAGCATTATGTTGGCTGTGAGTGGGTTGACTGTAAGACAAGCTTGCATGAGATTTACTTGCATTTGTGTGTTCTGTTCCTTTGCTTTTTTAATCTGCATAAATATTTTTTCCAAAGTGACTTAAAAAGAGATTCTTTTGGCCCAGTGATGGCTACATTGTCTTGTATGTAACAGTGCCAAATACCCAATTCCAAGAGGTCTTAGTCTGACACACAGTTCTTTATAGATTCCCTTGTGTACTGTTGTACAATATTTTGAAGGATGGAGATTCTGAAAAAGGTGTCATTGTAACCAGTGATTTCTTAACTTGGAGCATATACACCTCTTCTGTACTCTGTTGATAGGCTCAGAGCACTATGGATAGGTTTTGCCCATTGTGTGCTAGTCATTCACCCTTTGCTCTTTGTGCAGAATTCCCCTTCTGAAGCACATGCCTTGGATGAAAACACAGCTGAAGGGTGGGAGAATCGAATACGACTCTGGACAGATCAGTATGAAGAAGCCTTTACTAACCAGTACAGCGCTGATGTACAGAACCTGTTGGAGCGTCATCTGAACTCTAATAAAGACTACGTGGGCAAAACTGCTATGCTAGACACAATCAACAAAACAGAGTTGGCCTGCAATAATACCGTTATTGGGTCCCAGATGCAGGTAAGAGCTAATGTGATGAAAGAAGTGGGGTGGGTGAGGTCCTCTAGCTGCTGGGCATGTGTTGTGGGTGTGGGGGAGCAGGAATGTAGCTGGTCATGGGAAGAACGTGGGGCCTTCTTTGAGTATAGATCACTTGTATTCAGTTACATCAGCGTTATAAAATTGAGGCCTTTTGTACACTTCTGCAATAAGATTCGCTGGTGTTTTGCTTTAAGTGCTTCTGGTGACTGAATGATGAACTGTACCTAATTCTGTCCCTTCTGAGATATGCAGAGGAGGTCAGTGTTTTGCCAGCTTTGTGGAATGCATGTAGAAAAGGAGAAACAGTGAAAGGATGTTTGTGTTGTGTTTATCCTCTCCTTCACTGTTCTGAGTTGATGTTTCATGCGGTCCATGAGTTGTTGGAGAGGAGCATTCCCACTCAGTTCAGGTGTTGTGGGGTTTCCTTGTTTGGAGGAACTGAAGATAGGTGGAACTGAAAAGGATTGGCTCCAAAAACAGATGTGGGGCACCTCTCCTTCAGAATGGCAGCACAGTCAGAAACCTGAATATCAGGTATATGTTTGTGCTTGAATCATTCTTGTTTATATCAGGTGACTCACCTCTCTGTGAAGTTCATGAGTTCCCTCCCAACTTTCCCTCTGTTTTCATATAGGTGAAGCACACCAGGCAGATCACAGATATTGCCAGTAAGAGAGAGTGCAAAACAGGGACTTTAGACTCCTCCTTTCCACTCTTGCCTCTAGATCTACAGTAATAAAACATAGGAGGAGGAGGGAATAACCTTTCTATACAGCGGAGTGAATGGCCTTTCTAAATGGAGGAACTGTGGAAACAGTTCCCCTGGAATACACAGAGGGAAATGTTCTGCTTTTCTTGAAGATGTAATATTTTCTGAGTCTTACATGTAGTTTTCTATCTCCTTCGTATTAATTTTAGAAGAAGACCTTGAATAAACAGTAAAACATATGCTATTTTCTTTTTGTCACCTTCACAGCATATAGCGGGACAGATGGTTATAAAAGAGCACCATACGTAAGAGTGCTTGTTCTTGTCATGCTTTCTTGCACTTTCCCTCTCCTGTACAGGTATAGATTTTCCCACAGGGAAAAGTGACCGACATGCCAAATCGGAAGGTTCCAAATGGAATCAATCACAAAGAAACAAAAAGATTAAGTTGCAAAACTTTGTAGTGAGTTGCAGTTACTCTAAACAAGCTGTAGGTAGGTAGCTTTCATTCCAAATGCTGGCAGAGTACAAAGGGAATTGATGTCTGTGGTATCTCTTGGATACTGAGGAAGGTTGTCCTGAGCTGCTGCTTGTCAGCCCTTCTGTCCTTGTTTACCCTGCTCAGCAGATGGCTGCAAAGTGTTGTGAGGATGCTCGCTGGTACAGGTGTGGACTGACCAGCCAGGAATATGAGGTCTCTTATCCTATGCTTTATGTCTTTTATTGACTCATTTGTCTCACCTCTGTTAGGTAAACTGAGAAGGTTTCTCATTTTGCATCACCTACCATTTCACTGGATATCATTACTGGATGTGAAAATAGCTTTTCTAGAAGATGAGAAAATAGGTACTTCCAAATGGGAAAAAATATGCAAATACTGCTCTGCTTGTCCACGAAGACTCTCAAGCATGCAGAAAGGAATAAAAATAGAATGTCATATATGTCCTGTGTGCTCTTACAGTTGATTAGCTTGGGTAAACTGTTATGTGAGTGTAGTCTGTGTATTCTTCCAAGGGAAAAAAAATATAAAGGGGGGGGGAGGGAAATGGTGACTTAAAAGCTTCCCCAAACTAGGATGAGTAGGAAGAGGTGGGCTAAGAAGTTTCACCCCAGATATGAGATTTTGATCATTGAGATGGTCTAAATAAGCCAGTTGTCAACTATCCGGATGATGCAAAGGAAAGCTTCTGAAACCTAAAGCTGTTTGGTACCAGGAATAAAAACAACTAGGTGGCCAGATGCCTGTCAGTTTGAAAGCGATGAAACGCTTTTCTGCCTTCTATTGCCAGAGCAAACCCAGGGTCATTATTTGCCCTTTGTTGCCTCTGATAATTGCTGACTTGAGCTCAAACCCCTGATTGATTTCCCATGCTAAAGTGAAGAGCCTTTATAAAATAAAGCCACCGAGTATTATGCAGATGTTGCTCTGCAAAAATATCAGAACGGTTTTGTCTGATTACCAGTCAGCAATCCCTGGCCTATGACGTGCGTAAAATCATTTGTTCTTTTCACACATGAAAGCATGGCAGCTAATCCTCTTCATATTTCTAAATTCAGAGTACGAAAAACAAGCTGAGCTAGGATCTTACAGAAATGCTGAGATCATTCCTGTTGTACCAAACTGAGATCATTGTGAAGCTTTGCAGATGCACTGATTCTCTCTCCTCCATGGGTTTTCTTTTCCTTTCACCATCTCACTTCATCCTACTGGTGTTCCACAAGCTGTTCTCCAAAATGAAGTGAACAGTAATGCAGAGCAGTCATGGACTGAAGGCGGGAGTGAAGGCCACCAGATAATAATTCGCATTTCTAAAAGATAGGAAGAAAACTATAGAACTGTGAAATAATTAAGGTTGGAAGGAAACAAGAAGCTCATCTGGTCCAACCCTTCTGCATACAGAGCCTGTTTAGATAAGGAGCTGATCATAACAGAAAATATGTGAATGTGACCACAGAATACTACTGTTGTCAGTAAAGGAAAGCATCTTATCTTAGAGTTTACTCATGTTATGGGGTTGTTGATCAGAAATTGGGGCTAGCAGTGTGACTTCTTGGTCCTAAAATATTTCTTTCATGCATTTTAATGGGTTTCTCTTTACTTGGGAAATGATCTGTTCATTCCTGTCAGGATTCAAGATATGACACTGCAAGGCTTTTCATAGTCTCAAATCCATGCATTCAGGTTTTTCCAATTGTCTGCAGATATATTGGTATGAAAATGTTTGCAAGAGTTGTGCCCTGTAGGCATGGTAAACATAGCACTGGATATATGTCTACAAGAAGATCTGGAATAGCAGGGCCATTATTCCCATCTGCATAGGTTTCAAGTGAATATTTTTATAAAGCTATTTTTGTCCTGGAGACCTGAGTGAGAGAATTCGACTAATAGATCTTTCTTTATTGGCTGATCCAAGATTTGCAGTGTAATGTCATATTAAAACAGTGAAAGCCTCCTTCTTCCCAAAGAGATTTATTCAAAACACATGTAAGATTGCAGGGTAAAGTCTGTGATTCAGGGCTCTCAACGTGGTCAGCATGGAGAGCTTTGTTTCTTCCCAGTGCTGAGTGCTGCCATAGGGCCGTACCTCTGTTTTCCTGATGTTAGATGTCATCATTCTGCTGTTTTTCATATAGAGCCCTTCCTTAAGCTAATGCAGTTTTTATTCAGATGAGCAGACTGCACAGTAGCTGTTTCTAACAAGTTTCATCAGGAAAAGTTGGGAGCTTTCCTTCAACAACATCATGTGGTTTACTTCTAATTTAGATAGATGGATGTCACTGTTGCTGAAGCAAGAACACTTATGTCTTGGTTCAGCCTGGAGAAGTATCAAGAAGTGGTCCTTATGAACAATGAATAAGGTACTTAGGAAGGAGCACGCTCAGTTCTCTTGTGGTGAGGCATCCAGCCATCTTCACATAACTCTGTAAATTTGTATGTGCAGAGAGATTTAACCTGATAAGCAAAGGAAGGGGTTTTTTTTGGTTTTTCAATAAAAGAAATCTTTTCTATGTCCTAGTGTTTATAATATCCTTCCATTGTGCCATAAAACGTGTCATTTTTGGATGTTTGTGCTTAAAGACCAATGTGGTTTCATACTGTCAAGATGTGTTGTTGTGAAAATCCATTGTAATAGAAAGTAGACTTGAACACGAAGGAGATTCACTAAACTGTCAGCATCTGCTTAAAAATGTATTTCTTCATGTTAAAAAAAAGTGTGATAAAATCCTCAGCACTGGTTGATCAGGAAGATGAAGAAGATTCTGGATGGAAGATGGAAATTGACAGCTTAAGTCTTTGGCTTGTTAGCTAGAATTACCATCCTCTGCAGAAGGAAAAGCTTCTGTTTTTCCTCTGAATGTGTGACAACCCACAATTTAGGGAAGATTTGAGTTATTCTGTCTGTGAAAGTGGCCATAATTGCAGAGCAGTTCCCTATTAGCGGCAACTGACAGGTCTGGTTATGCCTCCTAGCTGCAAGACTAAAACCCTCTGTCTGATAGATCTGTGAGTCTGTTGAAGGAAAGAAATAAGTACTTTGTTTTTGATAAATATAATCACGGTCATTGGTTATCACTAAACTGTTACAGGATAACAGGATAAACAATATATTGACTGGATGTATGTGCAGTTTTTGGATGTTTCTGCTGGATTAATTTTTCTTTTCTTGTAAGCAATATTCTCTCCATGAGTTGCAGGCCTTTGGTTTAAACGCTTGTATTTCACTCTGTTTTGTTACAGCTGCAGCTGGGACGGGTGACTCGGGTTCAGAAGCACCGGAAGATCCTGAGGGCAGCAAGAGACTTGGCATTAGATACCCTTATAATTGAGTATCGAGGGAAGGTTATGTTACGACAGCAATTCGAGGTCAATGGGCATTTCTTCAAAAAGTAAGAGTACTACAAAGTGATTAGTTTGAGAGCATCATGGCACAGAGAGGGCTAATGTGCACTTGCAGGGCCCTTGCCATCTGTGCCACCCATAGAAATGTGAAATCGAATATATAGCCTCAGCCTGATGCTCTGCTCATGAACCAAAACCCATTGAAGTTAATCTGTTCGATCTTGCTCATGGAAATGCATAGGCTTCCAGAGCAGCGGTACTGATTGAAACACTGCTTCCTGTTTTAAATGCCATGGGAATTGAGTATTTGGGGATTGAGACATTCTGTTACTTCTCCAGGCCATATCCATTTGTGCTGTTCTACTCCAAGTTCAATGGCGTTGAAATGTGTGTTGATGCCCGCACCTTTGGTAACGATGCCAGGTTCATCAGGCGCTCCTGCACTCCAAATGCAGAGGTAAATTCTCTTCCCCATCACCAAAATTGCGGATAAATTTTACATAAGTCTGATGCATTTACTTTTTATGAATATTCAAATTTAGAATGCGGTAAACAGGGTGAATTCTCTGCATCTCTTGCTCATTTGATGGTTTATATTTGGAATAAGAGATGAGCAGAAGGTTGGGAAAGTGAGTTTTTTCTTGAAGGGAAGTATTTCTATTAAGGTTTCATCTGGCTGCAGAATCATAGGGGTAAGCAGGTGTGAGTGGAAAAGCATAGGATAGCAGTGAAATAAGCGTTTCCCTTTAGCAGTTTTTGGATAATTATTCATGTAATATTTGAGAGCTACTTTACTGAAGGAGTCTTCCCTCTCAGAAATAAGAAGTGCAACTTGTGGAGATGTTAGTTTCTCTCTGCTTTGTTTAACAAGGTTCGTCATGTGATTGCTGATGGGATGATCCACCTGTGTATCTATGCTGTTGCCACCATTGCCAAGGACACAGAGGTTACCATCGCCTTTGACTATGAGTACAACATCTGGTGAGTCCTTCACCTCGCCCAGGAGCTCTCCACTGCCCTCCTGGACTGGACATCTTCCTCCAGCCCTTTCCTCGCATTCTACATTTTGCTCCGTTTTCTACTGAATTGCATTTTCCGGCTATTCTGTCCAGTTCTGCTGGCATATTCTACAGTAGAGGCCATAAGGTAGCCTGCTGTCCTTGCTTTGACACGTGGTGAGATGTTTAGTAGGAGATGCATTGAATGTCTCTGTGCAAGGGTTGAGAAATGAAGAGTGACACGAATTATGTTTGTGTTTTGGAGCAGCAACTATAAAGTGGACTGTGCGTGTCACAAGGGGAACCGGAATTGCCCTGTGCAGAAACGTAGCCCAAATGCTGCAGAACACCTACCTCCACCTGTTTTAGGCACACTGATTGGGGCAGAAACACGGCGACGAAAAGCCCGTCGAAAGGAGCTAGAAATGGAACAGCAGGGCGTTGTGTTGGATGAGAACATCAGTCAACAAACAGAAGTTGTTCCAGAGGGACCTGCTGCAGTCAGTGACAATGAGGTAGAACTCCTGATGTTTTGTCAGATACCTTTGTTGTTGAATGGTTTTATTGGTGTGGAATCTCATCAGGGACAATACCGTATCTTCAGAACAGAAAATGCCTGAGGCCTTTTTTAAACCTTAGATTTCTATGAGAATCTTGAGAACTTTAAAATGCTGCCAGATTTTGTTTGTTCTGCTAAGTCTTGAATTCTCTTTTAGGTTGCAGATAAGGAGGAGAAACAAGAAGAGGAGAAAGAGGAGTCTGTAGATGAACAAGGAACCTTGGTCCACAGCAGACGGGCAAGTACCTTTCTGTTTATCCTTCCCCTTATGAGTGGCTTAATGTAGTGACCAGCAGGTCCAGTTGCTTATTTCATGTCTTTCAACACAAATTCCAGCTGTTGGTGGTCATCAGTTAACTCCACACAGCAGGATTTAGGTGAAGACATTGCAGCTATGGAGGATTTATTTCCTGGTTGAAAGGTTTAGCTGTTAGTTTCAGGGCTATTTTATTGTCATACTCGTACCACTAAAAAGACAGTGCTAGGTTCAAAAAAGGTAATTGCACCCTTTTTATGTTCCTACAGTGCCCCTCATTTTGCCAGCCCAAGAATTTATGGAGCCATATCATGAGCCAGAACCTTGACCCTTTTCGATGAGTTGGGCTTGTTAAGCTGCATCTGTTCTATGTATGAGTTGACTGAACTGTTGTTCAGATATGTTGCTGTGAGGGAAGGGAGTAGGATGACGAGGCAAACCTTTTTAAGAGGGATAGGCTACCAACAGCATTTCTGGCACAAATCTGCAAAAGTCAGTATATTCTTTATTAGGAAATCCTTTTGTGCACCTTATTGCTCTCTTGATCAAAGTATTTCTTAGTGCTTTTGGTTCTGAGCCTCTTTTCAAGTTTCTTATATTGTTAGTTTTGTTTAAAAAAAAAAAATAGTGAAGAAAAGGGACTTCTGTCCTTCTGCCAGCCAACAAATGTATCAGAGTTGGGAGTTCCTTGTTTTCTTTGTTCACTAAATACCCTGACCACCATACTTTTCTCTAATCAGAAAGATCAATCTTCTATGTGGAAATTTCCTGAGAATGTTTTAATCATTAAGATAGAACTGTAAATTGCAGAGCCAGGGGACATCCAACAGAGGTATCCTTGGATTATCTCATGGATTTTTTAGAAGGGGAAAGATAAGGCTGTAAGTTTCTGCTTGAATTTGAATAGAAGCAGTCTCCCGTCAGGCTGACCATAAGCTTGGAGGGAAGACTATTTTTAATCCAAGGAAACTGATCTGAGACAGTATAGTTCAAGAAACACGTCCAAGTGAAGTGTTAGTTTCCCATGAGCTTGTAAGCCCTGTTCCTGTGCGTGTTTCACCAGTTAATCTCCTCTGATGATATTCAGCTTTCTATACTTGGCACCAGATAAAATACCTTTACCTGAAGTTTTCTCAATCTTGAAAATGTATTTTTGTGGACTGAATATTTTTGAAACATAACACTACAGTGGCAGGGTTGCTGTGTGTTACTATTGCTGTGTGCTTTAAGGCACTTCCTCCCCCTTGACAATTCCTAGAAGGCAGCTGATCCCACCCGATTCTTCTTGAAATTCACTTGGCTTGTCTGCCAGGCTCTGCAGCGTTATTGTACTGGGTCTTTTACATATGGAATTATATTTCTGACACAGCTAGGTGATAAGATTTCCTGTTGTTTGTTTACCTAATAAATACCTTCTTGCCTCCCTGCTCTTTTATGTTCTGTTTTTCTTACCCAGTGTAAGCTGCTTGGACAAAAGCTTTTGTTTTGAGCTGGGTGATCTCCTGACAATTTGTGTGGTAGTTTTGTCCTTGCTGAAAATTACTGATTCACTTCTGTTGCCTCTGGCTTATGTTTGCTTCTAATGTTTTTTCATTAGCAAGCAGATCCATTTGTTTCCAGGTCATCTTTTCATTCTGTTCTTTCTCTCACTTTTCAGTCCTTAAATCTTGTTTCCTTTTGGCTACTTTATAAATGTAACTCAGTAGTACCGAAGTGGTCCTATTTAAGAACCAAATCTAGTTCGTCTTGCTACTCTATGAATGCATAATTACATTGTCGGTATTCTAACTTCGATTTACTTTTTTTTTTGTTCTAGACCCGGGAAGACAGGAAGGTAGAAGCCATCATGCACATGTTTGAAAATTTGGAAAAGAGAAAGAGGAGACGAGAGCAGCCATCAGAACGGAGCAGCACTGATGCTGAAGTCAGCATCAATTCTGAGGCTCCTGAGGTGGAGGAAGTAAAAACAGAGACTCCTGAAACTGAGGATGCAACTTCAACACCTGCTGCTGCTGCTGCTGCTGCTGCTGCTTCCAATGTTTCTAACAGTAACAGCAGCACTGGGGTGAACACAAGGCGGTCTTCACAAGTAGCGGTAAGATGAAGATGTGTAAGATCCTGCACACCAAACTCATAAGCAGCTTGTCTCAACACGATTAGGAGAAACTTCAGAGGGTCTCTAGACTGTTCTCACCCAGACAGGGCTGGCTTTGAGGTCAAACCATGTAGCCCAGTCATTTACCCTGTCTTGTCTTTAATACTTCCAAGGGTGGAGATTGCACGTCCTTTGGGAGACCTCATCCAATTCTTGTGATGAAAAACTTTTGCTTTTTTCAGTCTGAATGTATGTATGTTATCTTGTCAGCCCACCATATGCTGGCTGCAAAGAGCCTGCATTTTCTTGTGCCCTCAGTTTGAACGTAGGAAGGCTTTTCTTAGGTGGCACTCTTTTTTGGGTGGATTAAGCCCAGCTCCTTCACTCAGTGGGCACTGTATATTAGGAGGTCTTTTCCCTTTTCTTTGTGTTTGTTTTTTGGGGTTTTTTTTTGCTTACTTTTTTTTCCCCCCATCTACTTTCGTTGTGTGTGTTCCCGTTATACAGCATATATTTTGTCTATGTATTTTCACAGATACTTGCCTAGAATGATGCTTGCCAACTCAGATCAGAAGTGATCTGAGTTGCCTTAAGACAAATAGCAAGTTGCATAGTGCTGCTGTCTTACTTAATACCAGTATTCTAGCTGACCTCTTAAGAACATAACAAAGAAAATAGTAGTGTGTGTCTGTCTTTTAGAAGAGAAATTGAAGGCTCCTAGTGGTGCTTGGACTAATGACAATTTATGTTGTAGGATGCTGCCCCAGAAAAAACAGTTACTAAGCCTGCTCCAGCAAAACCCTCCAGGCCCCGACCAAAAAGTCGATTCTCTCGATACCGGACCAGTTCAGCACAAAGACTGAGAAGACAGAAACAAGCCAATTCCCAGCAAGCTGAACTTGTACAGGCTGTCTCAGAGGAGGGAAGCACTGCCAGCTTGGTAACCACAACAGATGTCACCAGTGTAGAAGGTCCAGGAGAAGGCAGACAATTGATGGGATCTGACCCAACTGTTATCCTGGCTGCAGGATCTCAGTCTAATCGGACTGCAGTGAAGTACCCCAAAACTAAAAAGGTAAATATGATCAAATGCTCAAACTGGACAGGGAAAAAGTAGGTGTTTTGTGATCCTTAAGGAAAAGTTGGCTCAGGGGAAACTTCTTCTGAACACTCAGAATGACCTGATTTTATATTGGCTTTATTTTTTCTCTTGTAGTGTCTAAGAGCCCTCATCATGAGTCAGATGGCTGCTCAGTGCTGTGCAAAGACCAAGAAATGATTAGCAGATCAATACAGTTAGTCTACATAGAACGTAGATGCCAGCGGGCTGATGGAGGTGCAGTAGGAATGGTCTCACTGTTCGGGTACAGCAGAGAGCCTAGAGACAAATCATACAGCTGTGGGGAGGAAACCACTTCCAGCTTAAGGGGTCCTGGCAAAAGGGTTGTAGGAGGATTGTCATTATAAGGAATTGGGTGATGGAGGGTGAACCCTGATTTAGAAAGCAAAAAGTAATACCTGTGGTAAGGAAGAAAGGTAGGCTGAAGAAAAGAGTGTGCTCTTTGTGGGCACACTGAGCTTGAGATATTACCCAGTCACCTATGAGGTGCTAGGCACTTCTCAGGGTAAAGAATCCATAAACTGCATGCTTACAGTCTTGAGAAGTTTTCTCCATGCTTTCGGTGTATTGGAAGCAAGGAGGAAAAGGCTGTTAACCAAGAATTTTACGTTAAATCAAACAGCACAGAGGTGAAGTGAGACTTAAAACAAAAAACAAAAAAACCCAACAACAAAGCCACCAGAATTAACTATTATTTATTGCATCCTGCAAAGAATAATAGAGATTCTCTTGTATATACTGCCAAGAGGATGAGAGAAAAGTTGAGCCACTCTATAGTAAGGGTTAGGTGGGGTATAAGTTTAGAATAGCATAGCAGTGTGTTGAGATCAGTAGCAGCATCTTTTAGAGATCGGTGGGATGGCAGGATGGGGGGTATTTGTTTAGAACAAAATGGAATAGGTTAGCTTTCAGCTTGGCAGAACTGAAAACTGAGAGAGAAATGTGACTGCAGACTAAAATATGCAAGCTGTGAGAAGTTTCTGAGGGAAATGAGAAATTGCAGAAGATAGAATGCCAGCATGTACTGGGAATAAAAAAAAATAGCTATGAATACAGTTAGGCTTGCAGCTAGAAACTGGCTTAGAACAATGCAGTCAAATTCTAGGTGAACCTTCTGATAATGTTAATGAAGGTAAAATTGAGCTACTTCTATAAAACAGGATTAACTGATGCTGTGCCTATAGTAGATGAGAATTGGAACTGATGCAGCAAAGTTGTGGTTCTGTATTTCCTGTTGAGGAATATAAGGAGGTTTAGCATACAAGCTGACCCTGTGCATTGCTTTCCTGTGTGCCTTTGTGCCATATTACCTTTCTTCTTCCTCTGTGCTAGTTGCATTGACATGTGTTTTCTTCTTCAGTATCTTGTTACGGAATGGCTGAATGACAAGGCAGAAAAGCAGGAGTGCCCTATTGAATGCCCTCTGCGCATTACTACAGACCCAACAGTTTTGGCAACAACTCTAAATATGTTGCCAGGTCTCATCCACTCCCCGCTAATTTGTACCACACCTAAACACTACATTCGTTTTGGATCACCTTTCAACCCCGAGAGGCGTCGAAGGCCCTTTCTGTTGGATGGAATTTACAGCTCTTGTAAAAAGGTATGTTTGCTCATGTCTTACCTCTGGGGGCTGTATACTCATCATGCTGTTACAGGCACAATTGTAAATCTGTCCTGTTCTATCTGAGCCTGTTTCCATGTATTCCTGCTGAGCTGGCCTCATCTGGTGTCTTGAAGCAGTCTGCGGGTGGTGACTGCTAACCCTCTTCTGCCCAGGGTTCAAGTCTTCATCCTTGCTTTTTACTGTAGTAGAACTGTTCTGTGATTCCCTTTGAAACATTTATTTTTGCATCTATAGTGGCTGTTTATTATCTAGCATACGAGATTTGAGGTATTTAATTGTTGCCCTTAGAATGCATTTCCTCACTGCTTTCACAGTCAGAAGATGATTATCTTTGGGGGGACAGGACAGTGTTCCAAAACACTTTGGGAATACAGTGCCTCAGTCAGGTTCTGCTCTCATTGGAGAGCCTGTGTTATTTAGCAGAGCAAGCCCACAGCTCTTTTTGGGATCACAAAATAGCTGTATATTTGTGGCCCTGTAGGAAGCCCAAGCTGAGTACTTTGTTTCTCCAGAGATGGTGTGTGGCCAGCAAAAGCTATCATTTAACCATCCACAGGGAAACAGTAGTTCAGTCACATTTCTATCTGAATCTGTCTTGCCTGTCACCTGTCAGCTTTGCTCAGAGGCTTTTCCAGTTCCTGTATAATTAATTACCTGAGAGCAGCTTTATGGAAATCCTTTCTGATCTCACAGTCTTGGTAGCTCTTAAAGTCAAGCACCATGTCCTAGTTTCTTTGCCCTCCTTTGAGGAAGTTATATCCAAAGAGAAGTTTTGGACTTTGCTATTCTCACCTTCAGCCAATTTGTTGCCTTACACTAACACACGTTTCGGAAAAAAAAAGTCTTTCCTCATTATTTCCTTCATAGATACAGCTCTGATGTTTCATATATACTCATAGGAACAAAGTCCTGTTTGCTTCCATGGGCAATCTTCCCATGCTTCTTTTGTTACCTTTGGCTATTTTCTAGTCACGCAGTAATTGTGACTGTTTGAGAGTGAATGGAATAGTCTCACTATGGAATTCTTTCACTTGGTCCACGTCTTTTTGAAGTCAGTGAACGTTGTTTTGCAGCTCAGGGATTCTCGGTGCTGAATAAAGCAGAAAGCTGCTTTGTGTCATGTAGCCTATACCCATTTGTGCTTCCCAGTGTGACAACTGAATTTTCTTTTGACAGGTTGATTTAGACCTGTTCAGTCTGTGATTTACTGTGTTTGTTAGAAAAAAATCTATTTGTTTTCAGGGCCATAATTTTAGAAGTGATTGTTTCTGGCTTTGTGTGGTATTTTGTTCTAGTCTGCATTGAGCTGTGTCCTGTTTTTTCCTATCCATTTCCCAGATTACTAAGAAAATGTTGAATGCTGTCTTCTAGCATGTTCTTGTTCTTCCTAGGCTGACACTGTCTGAAAACCGCACTGCCTGTTCCAGTACTTAAATAATTAGTGAAGGATTTGGTGTCCAGAACCTATGTTGCAGATTTTTTAATAGATCTCTACTTTTTTGAAATAAAATAATTTATAACTGCTCTAATAAGGATTTTCATCTACTTTATAGGAGTTCCCCAGCTTTTCCATGCAAAAGACTGCTTGCTAGCATTTGGTGCTTCTATCATTTCTGCTGACATCCTGGAGATGTAGGAAAAAGTCAGGAATGTTCAGAAAGCTCTCACAAGGAAAACCTCCTTTTCAGCTAGCTAAGGTCTAGAAATGGTCCACAACTTGATAATACTACTCTCCCATGACCTGATCTTTGTTGTATCTGCTTCTTGATTATTCAGTCAGGAATGATGATTTATAAAGGTTGCTCAAATTGATCACATGTATTTTCTTGGGTTGTCTGCAGGCTTCTTTAATCTGCTGAGAACTGTGCCAAAAAACGAAGCTGATCTCAGCTTGCATCCAAAGCATGCCAATGTCTGTACCTTACAGGGAAACTGAACTGTATAACGTGTTCACATTCATCACACGTTCAGTGACTTGGCTGCCAGATCAGATGCCACATTTGAGGTAGCTGTGCTCCACACTGACTGGCTGGCACTCCACACTCTTTGTAGTGGCTGCAGTGTAATCCACTGAGATAGATTTGAACAAAGAAAGTGTCTGCTGTACAGTATTGAAGGCCATCAGAATAGGTCCTGTCACCCGCTCTTCACCTCTGCGTTAAAGTTGTTTCACTTTGAGGATTGTGACCACTGAGTTTTCAACACGCTTCCATGATAGCTTGAGGAATCATACATTACATATATGTATCTCTGATAGGACACACTTTCTGATGTGCAGAACAACTAACTGGATTACTGAAAGGCAAAGCTATGGTCTTAAACCTTTCTTGGAGAATAAAAGACTTGTGAAGTGAATCCCTCGGGTAAACTACACAAATTGTTGTATTTTTACAGCAGTTTTCCTGTCATTTGGCTGAATTACCTTTGTGTTTTCCGTTTCGTATTTATAAAGTAACCAAAGGTTTCCTGCCTGCTGTCAGGAGTTGGTTTGGATCAAGACATGGAGCTTAGCACAGCCACTGTAACAGCTCATTTGATGAGTCTGCAATTCAAGTTCACATCCATGTTCTAAAGACCACCATGATTTTTCTCTTTTATCTGTAGCTGAAGAAAAGATTCCTTTTTTTTTCCTTTTTGTTCTAAACCCCTTGAAAACGGCTGCTTGTGTTTTATCAGATTTTTTGTTCTTTTTCTCTGCCTGGAAGCGAGTGCAGTCCTAGAAGAACTATGTGACTAAGCTCAGCCATTTCTCAGAGGAACTGTTAGAGCAGAATCTATGTAAGGCTCTAATATGCCTTAGTGAGGCAGTGTGCTCATGCTCCTTAGCAGGAAACAACTTCTTTGCAAGAACGTTTTAAGACAGCTTATCAGACAACTCATCTTTATTAATGAAGCTTATTAATGAAGTAGTTCTTGGCTGCCAGCTTTTTTTTTTAATTTTATTTATAATTTGCTTTTATTTTTTACTTCTGTTATTGTTGAAGACTTGTCCTTAGTATACATTTCATCAAGTGCGCATAGTCAAATCCATCACAGTAGCTGTTAGTACATGTGCAGAAGGTAATCTCAGTGTTCTGAGCAGTCTGCTCCACTGCACAGTAGTGTAGGAGTTGAAGTACATCCTGCAAGGTTGCACAGAAAGTACTGGAGGGGTTGCACGTTTATGTAGTCTCATTCTGTTTCAGCGATGGATCAAACAAGCCCTGGAAGAGGGGATGACTCAGACCTCACCAGCTCCACAAGAGAACAGGACCCAATGTCTATACCAAAGTAACGAGAACAGCAGTTCTTCCAGCATCTGCAAAGATGACACAGGTGAGTCCTGAGCACCATGAGGGCACTTGGGTGAAGCTGGGGAAGCTGCTGAATAACAAAGGCAGTTATACAGGTTGACATCTTAATGTGTACTGCTGCTTCCTGGCACATCTTTGTGATGTGTGAGAATGTTAGTTTGCCTTTCATTCAAATTTATATAGACTTGTTCTAGCTTTGAGCATCATGTGTTAAATTTCTCAGTATTCTCCTATGAAAAGACAGTCACTTTATCTCGCATCATTGACCCCAGTGTCATGTAATCATTTGTACAGTGGTGGGAGGGGAAGTACAATTTCATCTCTTTTCAGCAGGATGCTGTTAGATGGACAAAATATCTGCTGACTATAGAAAGATGTAGCAAAGTCTGAGAGGCATGTATGTAATGAGCAAATCAATCTCAAAGATGGAGGAGCTCGAATCTGTGAGTAAAGTAGCAGGACGGTTAAGTATTTTGTCTGAATCTTTCTACAGAGAAGGAAGTTGAGAAGATCCACCTGATCAGTGATAGGTTTCCCAAGAATGACAGGCAGAAAGCCAGACAATATGCAGATGATAAGAAAGTGAGATATGAACAGGGCACCAGAACCATTAGAAGAACACCCCTGAGCGATACCTGAAGAAGCAAACAACTAAGCTGCAGAATTTACTTAATTGTTGGGATTTTTTAAACTGCACATTAAAAAAGATATTACAGAAAGGGATTAATCCTTTGTGGGAATAAAATGTGTTGGAACTGTACTGATGTTGCACATAGGAAACTACTGGGTTGAAGTATTGAAAACTGCTCTCTCTGGTTTGTTCATAGCAATGATACCGACATTTCCTTGTGACCCTCCCCTGTACTATATACCTTCCTGGCTCCTGTGCCCCTAGCTCCCTCTTGTGCTTCTTTTCTACTAGTTGAAATATTTTAATTCATAGCAGTGTTGGATTTTCATGGGCTTTGTTTGGGTTGGGAGCAGGGGAAAGGAGATGGTGTGTGATTTGCAGCTGTTAATGGTGCAGCCTTATCCTCAATTCACTTTACTTTTCAGACTTGCTGAGTCCCCTAAAGAAATGGAAGTCTCGCTACTTGATGGAGCAGAACGTTAAGAAGCTGCTGAGGCCTCTGTCTCCTGTCACCCCTCCACCTCCCATCCCTTCAGTTCCTGGCTCGGTGAGCCCACAGCTGGCTACACCCTGCTCATCTGTGCCAGGAGAGGAGGAAAGTCGCAATGGTTATGGTGTGATGTTCTCACCAATTCCTTCTCTGGCTGCTAGTCGCTGCAATACTCCACTACAGTTTGAGGTAAATCCAGCTGGAAGCTCGAAGTGCCAAAGAGAGAGACTAGAATATGTGCCACTGGGGTAGCACTAGACACACCTTCCTATTTGAATATGCAGCTGTATTCCTGAGCAGCATGGTGGTGGCAGACTCGAGTACTGCTGCCTTTTTCCTCTGCTCCACTTCTGTCTGTAACAAATTCCTTTCTCCGTTAAATATCAAACCTTGCAGCAGCCCAGCCTTCCCTCACATCACAGTTATCAAAAACATTAGATTAGTTCTTTTCTCCATTTCTACAGCTCCCATATTTTGCAGGCTCTTTAGTGTTCTTTACTCATCTTCTCTCCTTCATCTCTCATTGCCCATATGGTTCCCAGGCCTTCATGTCTCTTCCAAAGAGTGTTACGGTGTTCCAGTTTCCATAGGCTGTCTGACACGTCCTCATCTTCTTTTTCCCTCAACAGATTTCAGTCATCCAAAATATGGTAGAAATATTTTACATCACTTTCCACTGTGTTCTTCATTTCTCCTTTTTCTTGCTGGTGTAGCAAGGCAATACTTTGTGCCTTTGATTTCACAACAGCTTCCTTACACGTAAAAGTACTGAGCAGGCTGTCTAGGTGGATTTCCTTGCTCTAAACTCTGAGTGAGAGTTATCTGCATCTATCCAGCAAGGACTTTCCACTTCCATTTTGTGTTGCATTTCTTTATGCAAATAGGAATTGTGTTGTTTGTAGTTTATTTTTAGTTTATAGTATTGCATATTTTCATTTAAGAAATGTAAAAATAAGAGTCTGCTGCTCAGACTCTGCCATTAAAAGCTAATTAAAAATAATTCTGTGCAGTGACAGACTGCTCTATACTGGAGACTGTTTTGCTCCCTCATCTGCTTTGCAACAGAGCAAACAGTCCTTTGTGGTATTTTTAGCTTAGTGTGCTTTTGATTATTTTCTTTGAGAACCCTTTTTTCTGAAAGGTTTTTGAAAGGCATATCTGTGGAGGTCAGCAGGGAAGATTGTGGAGCACTGAGGAAAGAGATGAAAGGCTGTTTCAGGCACAGAGCTTGATTGTAAATTGTCCTTACTTCTGCAGTGGTTGAGGTAGCAGATCAGAGCAGTGTTGCTGTGCACCTCCTCAGTCTAGTCATTGATTTTTAGTCTCACCTTAGCATGTTGGTTGCAATGTTAGAAGCCTGTATTTCACTGTGTTTCTATATGCTTGCCCCATTTACCTTTTTTCCCCTCTCTAGAAAAAGTCTGACATCTTGACAGACCATAGGCAGCTTTGTTCACATTTCTCTAAACGCAGCTCATTCGTAACAAGTCTATTTTAATATCATGTCTGTTTCATTTAGTTCTCCATTCTAACTTGAGAGAACATGTCTCACAAAATAAACTCATATAAATGTTTGTACTTTAGTCCTGTGGCCATACAACATTGTGGGAAGAAAACAGTAATGATTCTTTTCTTGATTTACAAGCTTCCTTGAGCGAGCAGGTGATAATCTTCTGCTGGCTTGCTGGGGAATGTATTTTGTAAAGCTTCCAGGAAGCTTTAGAAACCACTGGACTTGACAGAGTTAGCATTAAGTATGGGCCAGTTCCTGGGATAGCCTTTGCTTAGAGTGGCCACTGCTAACCTCTGTGCTTGTTTTTAATTGACTTCATTTTGCTTCTTGACTGTTTGGCTATATGAATAACCAGATGCTTTCCCCCCTTCAGAACGTATCCTCCCCTGAGAGTTCCCCTGCGCATAGACCAGAGTCCATGTCACCTGAGGTGGGTATCACTACCTCAGTTGCATTTGGGATGAAGAACGTGTGTTTATTTGAGGCTTCAGTGAGATGGAAGGGATAAGAAGCTTGGGGGTTGCTGGGAACGAGGGTGGAGCATTAGTTGCAATAAGACTGAGGAGGTGTTTTGGGATTATCACAGGAGAGAAAACAAAGCGAAATGAAATTAATCAAAGACTGGAACTTATTATCTGTTGACATTTGTGGAAAACAGATGATGTAAAGAATTGGTATACTGAAGTGTAGGCAGGAGGTTGGGGTTGCTGGAAGCACAGTAAGCATCAGCCCCAGCCCAGGAAAACAAGTGGTGTGCAATACGTACTGAGTGGCAGCAAAATGGCAACTGGGGAAGGAATTTTGCTGTTTTTTGCTGGTTTACCAGTGTTTGCTAGTAATTTAGACTAGCTTATGGAGGCATGGTAGGGGCGCCTGACCTGCCCTTTTCAGCCTTGATTTATGTCTTGTTCACTTGCAGTCTTAAAGCATTGAGGAGACACAAGATAGTAGTACTTTATTTCGCTGCTGGCCTGTTGTGAAACACGAGGTCAAATTTCACAGTGGAAAATACACATTCATCTCTAATGTGGCAGATTACTGGGGCTGTAATACAACAGTGGAAAAAATTTCAACAGCTTCAGTAGGGCGGATCTGGTGCCTGGTGCTGCTGTTTTCCCTAAGCACTGTAGTCCTGCAAAGAGCATGAAGTAGTGTCAGTTATGTTCATTGTCTGAGATCTTGACAACACGGTGAAGGAGAGCATCATTTATTCCTTTGCCTGGGTGGTTTTTTGGCACTTAAAGTTAGAAAAATGGATATACCATTGTATCAGTGCCTCGTGTTCAGAAACTGTGACAGTGCAAAGATGATGCCGTTACGCCTTTGTTAGAGAATGTAAAATGCAGAAATGCCCTATAAATTAAATGAATGGACTATTGTTAGAGATTGCTGAAAATGAGATGTGAAAACAAATGGCTTGCGGATTCTGGGCATCATATTGTTAGGGAGTCAGTAGTGGTTGACTGGGGGCATTCAGGAAGCTGGCCAATAAAGCAGCAAATGGACAGCAAATCTCTTCTGTTTTCTCCTGATAGTAAACCTAGCTAGCATGAACTGTTAATGTCAGCTTTGGGACATGTGGGGTATTCAGAGATGCTTTTTTTTTTCCCCTTCATTGCCTGGACAGGGATAATGCTGAGTCTTGCCCTCTGCTGCAGTAAGACCTTTAAATGGGGAAAGGGCATCTTGTAATAGACAGCTAAACTGGATTACTATTTAGCCCCGATCATTCCCTTCTAGAACAAACAGAACAGTGCAGTACAGTGTCAAAAGGGAGACTAAAAGCAAAAACCAACTGGAAAGCAAGAAGTCTGCATTGTACAGAATGTTTTCTGACTTAAATTTCTCTCCCCATCCCTACCTGATCCTGGTCCTTTTCCCGACTTCCCACCCCATCCCATGGCCTTCCTGGATTTTGTAGCTCTGCCTCCGATCTGATGTGGATTCCAGTGCAAACACCTGCCCGGAACGGCCGTCGCTGCTCAGCTTTGGATCCTCTGATCTGGCTCCACAGCCTTCCATAAACTCTACTTCAGAGACAAACTTCCCAGGAAAAAGTGGGGAAGCACAGATGCTGCTACGAAGCTCTGATCAGGCTTTTCGGACAGAGTTTAATTTAATGTATGCCTTTTCCCCATTGAACGCTATGCCACGTGTGGATGGCTTGTTGCGGGGATCTGCGTGTTTGGGAGAAAGGAAAGCAGTGAATTCAGAAGCAGGATGCTGCAGCTCTCCTTCTGAAGGATATTTCAGCAGACATGAGTCAGGACTGCTTAAAGAGACAGCGCATGGATCCATGTCTCCCTCTGGTGAGAGGGCTTGTGAAGGCGTCCGATCTGCCCCCCAGAATCCACCACAAAGGAAGAAGGTAATTATTCTTGTAAGAGCGAGTCTAAGACTGCAGAAATTCTTTTACTGTGGGTAAGACGTGGGAAAAATGAAGCTTTGACACATCTGGGGCTGATTTGCACAAAATATATACCACCTCTTTTAGAGGAGTATAATTTACTTATAGAGCATGAACCTGCTCTAAGAAGGTTAGAATTCTGTGCCAGGCTCTGCCAAGTCACAGGTCCCCTACACAGTTCAGTGTGGCTGAAGTGGTACTGGTGAACAGGACTCTCTGAGAATCAGTTGTGTGAAGAAGGCTCTTATTTTGAGGTTTCTGAGATGTACAGGTGTACTGATCTGCACTGTGTTGTGTCACAAACCACGGAGTGCTGAAGAGTGTCAGAAAGAGTGTGAAATTTCAGAAGCAAAGTAGCTGTATATCTCTTCTGCAGTATCAGTTGTAAATGTGGGTAAGTGGTCCAAATTTGCACCATTTAGCTCTTTTCACAGATTTCCTGCAGATTCAGGAAGATTTATAATCCCAATGTAACTTCTAAGGTCTCGTCTGCAAAGAGAAATAATTTTTAAAATGATGTGTAGACGTGTTCTTTCCCCTAACCTTGTCCATAGCTTCCCCTGACTCATAGCTGTATTTTCCTTGCAGGTATCTCTGCTAGAATACCGCAAGAGGAAGCAGGAAGCCAAGGAGGGAGGCGATTCAGTGCGATGTGCAGGGACTCCTACCCGGCAGGGCAGCAGTGGTTCTGGGACTGACACAGATGCCAGCAGCCTGCCGGGCTCTGTAGTACGAACTCCATCCTCCCCACAAAGTGGCTTCTCCCCTTCTCATCCTTCCCTGCCTCATGTAGAGGACATCAGCCCACCAGACTCAAGGGGGGCTGGTTCCTCAGCATCGCTCTGCAAATCCCAGGAGAACATCAGCAGCAGGTGGTGAGTGTTATCCCTCCAAGCAAGGCTCAGACTGCTCTGCAGAGATGAACCAAACTTGGGATGGGGGGGGAGGGCATTTCTGTTACAGTAATTGTAGTGGGATGGATTCTGTTGAGTGTCTTGGCATAGTTCTCTTTCTTAATTGCTGAACTGTGAAGAATACCAGCAGCCTACTCGGCATGCCCTTTAGTTCTTAGTTTAGATATCAAAAATCTGCCTTGAAAGATGAAGTTAAACAGTTCTCTCTTACACCAGTTTCCTTTTAAGGACCCAAGTTTGAAGGACTTAACTTGTAATGAGAATTTAATCTAGTTGTAGGTTAAAAGGTCTTTTGTTGTTGAATTTCCATTCTGTTTTTGACGTATGTGATATGGGGTTGGTCTTTTCAGAAGCTGATGGAGCCCTCTGCAACCTTGCATGTGAGAAGCAGGGACAGTGGAACAGCCTCAGCTTTCCTGTACTTGCACAAATAGCTTTGAAGTGCAGTTACCAGGCTGCAGTTGGTTTGCTAAAAGTGTGAAAAAATCTCCCTATTGTGTTACTGTGTGAAGGTTTAATTTGGGGAAATGCAAGTTTTCAGAGACTTTTAAACTCCATAGTAAAGCCTGATGGCCAACATGAAGCACTGCTGTGCTGAAATGCAGAGTATTGAGCTATAGTCTTTATACACGGTGATGGTTGGAATTTAGGATGTTCTGCTAGCTGGAGAGATGTAGTAGAGTGGCTTTGCTGCCTTTCGTTCACGTTCTGTTTGTGGACAGTGCAAGTGTAAAGGCATATTTATAACACCCAGTTGGCACACGTGCACTTGTGTCACTGCTTGTGCCCTGGCAGGGGGTGGGAAGAGAAAGGTGGCTGAGTGGTGCTAAAGACTGCAAGAAATGTGAGGTTGGTAGTATCTCAGAAACATTGGTTTGGATGGATTTAGAGGAATAATAAGATGTGCTTTCTTCCTTTTCACAGTCCTTCCCCACCCCAAATATCCTCACTCTTCCAGTGTAAATTTACGAGATACAATTTTCTTTGTGATAGCAGTCGGTGCTATTGTGTAGTCTGTCTGCCTGCTGACCTTCTGGCCAGGCGTCAGGACTGACCGCAGCTGGGACAGGCAGCTGATGATTGCTTCATGATTATTTTGTGCAGGTATCACCTGCCCTTTCCCTCCCTCCCTTACCACTTCCTTCTGCCTGCAAAAAGGTGTAAGAAAAATCCAGCTGAATGGGAAAAAAATCTTAGTTGGAGATGAAGTGTCTGCAGTCACCTTGCTCCTATGTGGGGCTGCTCTGTTTGCTTCATCTGCTCCTCCTCAGTAGATGCTGTGGCTTCAGTTTATCACATGACTTCAAGAGTTGCAGGATTAAATATGGTATTGTCATAGGACTCTGAATATAAAAGTTGAAGCCACGCTGTTGTGTTTTGAAATAGGATTAAGCAGCTTTGCTGCCTTTTTATTCTTTTTTAATCCCTGTTCTGTCTTTTAATGGGCAAGGCTGATAATTATGGTCTCCTTCCACTTTAAAAAGAAACAGATCTTAGAATCTGCACGTTGCAGAGTTAAACATGTGGACCAGTCTCATCTTTAACTCTGGGCGCTCACATGTCTGATAAACTCCAGACATTCACAATAGTGTCATACAAGGGACAAAAGAAAATGGTGGGATCTAAAATTTCGTGCCTTAATTTTCATTTGTCCGGATTTTTGTTGAATTCTACACTATTTGCCAATAGCTTTCGTTTAAAAAAAATGAAGTTTCTGTCTCTTTCAGTTGCCAAGATACAGCCATCACAATGTAAACAGATGTGCTGCTGTGCCCAGTAAACCCAGCCTTGCAGAAAACTGTCTCCAGCAAAACAATAGCAGCAACGAAGGTGTGAATTCACCCCCTCACCCCATTCACCTCCATGAGGTGTGAACTGTGGCCCCTTTTCCCTTCCGCTCCAGTGAGGGGTGAATTTCAATATCTGGGCTATTAAATGCATTTTTTAAAAGATAATGTAAAATACAGTTTTTAATGTATCTTTAAAAATATATGTTAAATACAGGACATACATTCTTAGACTGCATATATGCATGATATGCAGTATGTTTAATGTAATGTTTGAATATAATTATATGATATTTGGGCATTTTTAGGGCACACGTTTTTCAGTGTCTGGGATAAGGCAACATGAATCCCTGATGGAAGTGCTACTATTTTACAGGTTAAAACACATACCTTTAAAGAGGTTTGGATGATCCAGTGCATGGTAGGTGTGTGGCAGGGATCTGGGGTGTGTCAGTGGCCCTGCTTCTGTAGATTGGCTTTAGGAAAGCCACTTCACTTCTGTTTTCCAGCTTTAGACCAAATGCTTGTAACAAATGATGGAATGAGGTCTGGCACCAATCTTGAGAGGTTTTATATTGCAGATTAAATGGCACAAAGTACAAATAATGGACCGAATGGTCATGGTAGCTCTGCTGCAGGAACAGTGCACTATCTCACTACTGTGTTGGCATTTTATTGTCATAAGATATTGGTTTTCCTTCTTTTTAGTTTGAATAGAAGTAATCTGTGTAAAACACCTAAATGCAATTTTAAGACAACAGCAGGTTTTCAAAGTGCTGTTGAATCTTGAAACAACTTTCTGAGACAAAATATCCTGTAATAGGGTGATGTACTGAGCTGAATGTTTATAGCATCCTTCTGATAAAAGACCTTGTTTTTCTCAGGGCAGCGCTATCATAGTAACCAGTGATGGACAGTCTGAAATCCCACAGGAGCTTATTTGTGTTGCAAAAGCAGTGCAGAATTTTATTCCTCCTCTGTGTTAGAGAGCTGGTATTCTCTGATCCCTCCGTTCTGTGGTAGAGGTTTGAAGCTGCAATAACTTCCTATCAGTGCATTTCAATAGAAACCTTTGAGACTTCAAAGACAAACGTGTCTTGTAATTATAGCCAGGACTCCCCCCTGAACCCCCTTGTGCGCTGGTCACATTTGTCTCAACTGAGTAACAGAAGTCCTCAGCTGTTACTGGCTTTTTTGTTGCAGGATGGTCCCAACGTCGGTGGAGAGGCTTCGAGAGGGGCGAGGTATACTTGAGAAGGTGCTACGAAGTGGTGCAAAGGTATCCCAGAGAAATGAATCCTCACCTACCCGTGACAGCGTTGTTGAGAGGGATGCAGGTAGGAAGAGCTTCTGAGTTCCTTGTTGGTGGGGAGATAATGGTCTCAGCTTTATAAACTTGCCAGTGAATTCGTTTGTACCTTCATCTCTAGCATCATCAATGCCTGATAAAGGCCTTCTGCAAACCATGCTTCCTTATTTGGATAATATTGCCTGAGCCTGTAAACGTCTCCTGTTAGACCTGGAAGTTGTCCAGTTTTGTCTGGAGTTTGGATTCAAGATCCAGCTGCATTTTGGCTCTGGCAGTGGCAGCTTCTTTGCCCTTGGATAGATGAGTTAACTGACATTGCCTTAATTGCACCTGTGTTCTGGGAACATGAGGGTGGTATCCCTTAATAATCCTACTTGGCTGAACATCCAGAAAAATGTATTGCTCACTGAAATGCACATTTGCTTCAGGCAGTGGTAGGAGCTAATATAGCTCTTAAATAATTTAATATAGCTTCCTATATAATATAGCTTCCACACCTTACCTCATCTCTGTTTTGAAGTTACTTGATTCCTTGAGTCGTGATGCTTGTTGGTTTTATGAGATACACTTATTCACTGAGGTGAGCTCAGTTCTGCCTTGCTGTTCCTCCCTTCTGTGACTGATGGGCTGTGCTCACTCACTGAGTAGCACACGGGGTCAGTGAGTGCTTGTGACTTGAGCTGAGCTTACATCCCTCTGTTATCCACCTGGGATTAAAGGTCAGTTGTGACTTCCTGTAAGGTGGGCAGATCACTTTATCATGGCCCGATTTCTTAGCTGTAATATGGAGTTATTCGTCTTCTATTTATTTTACAGTCCCTGTTGAATATGGTTGCTGTTTTTCCTAACATGTCCAGTATGTAACAGAACCCTGCTCTCCCTTGTGATTTATGATGATGGATCATCACGTTTAAATAACTTAGTCTGCGTTGCTATTGATCTCTGCTTCTTCACAGTTGAGAACTATTAAGGACTCCCTCACTGATATGCTTATAGCTTGCTGATGATCTGTAGTGGGGATCTGGATCTCTCTGGAGCATCTCCCTTCAGTGCATTTTCTTCGTGTAGTCTCAAGGGATTCTCTTAAGACTTGTCAAAAATGCTGCTGATTTAATGGGACCCAACTGTAATTCTCTTTTGTGTATTTCTCATTCCAATGGAAGTGGAAAAGAAGCACTTCTCACTCCTGCTTCGTGTCCTTTCTCGTGCAGGTATTGAGAAATCATGGAGGGAAGTGCTGGCTTTGTCTTGTTAAAATGGCATAAAGGGAATTCAGGAAAGTTTGCAGTTTATTCACCTTTTGTAATGTAGACTCTCTATGTAGCCTTCACTCCCCAAGGATGATTTTGTGCGTAAACACTGCGCCTAATATCTGCAGCACCGTTTGTGTAATTGGCCTTTTAAGAAACAGTTTCTTCCTGAAATCTTTAGAATTCTTCTGATTCAATTTCTGATCTCCTGGCTTGAATAGTTAGTCTCTGTGCAAGACTGCTTAACAAAACATGCCTTGACTGCAATCTTTGCCTTTCTGCAGTGCGGTACTCAGAATGTCACCAGCAGCAAACAGCTACTCGGTGCTTTGGATGTGGTTTCAGGAAATGGAAGGTGGCACAGGATACATGGTGGAAGCTTCTTGTATCAGCCTCTGTGCAGGTCTTGTGCCCAGAGGAAAGATGTCTGAGCCTCAGCAGCACAGAAGACAATTCCATCCAGGTTCCTGTTCGGCTGTGCCAGCAACCATGATGTAGCACAGGACAACAACCGCAACAAAGCCATGGGCACTGCTGGCACTGATACTCATGCCAGGGCATCTGGTACAAAGCCAGACCTGCCTGGCAGACATACAGAGCAGACCAATGCAGCATGTCCTGTTTCAGGACTGAGAGACATCTGTCATGTAAATTCGATACTAATACTGACACTATTTCACCAAGGCGTTTCAAACGCTGCTGCTGAGAATCCCTGAGATGCTGCAGATAAACAGCTCCATCTCATCAGCCTGCAACATCATAAATCTGATGTGAAATCTTCCAGTCCCACCGGTTTCTCTCTCTCCTAAACAAAGCACGATCACTTGCTAAGTCCCATGGTTGTAGTAGTGGCTACAGAAGAACATGCATGTCAGAATAACTGGGTCACTTGTTTGAACGTACTTCTTGCCTATCTCAGTTGAGGTTTGGTTATCTGGGACAAAAAACTCTCCTGCCGTCTAAGATCGGGGCATTGGAAGGGTTTGCTCTGCTAAGAAAATCCTTATTCAGTCTTCCCTCTCATGTAGCTATGACGCATCAGCGTGTGCTGTGCTGCTGTTACCCCCCCAGCAGGTGCACCTTTTCACCATCTTGGTCAGCGTTTTCTGAGATCTAAGCGTAAGCTGGTTTGGAGCAGCACACTGACTTGTAAAGCATGTTCCCCAGCATGGCAGCAGAGGTACGGTCAGCCTTGGCAGCGTGGGACTTCAGTCTTGGGCACCACCTGGATCTGCCTTTGAGGAGAACCAGCAGCAGGAGCCTGCTGACAGCACATCTAGGAAGGAGTAGTTTTATTTCCGCAGTTGTAACCGAAGCCAGGGAGAATTCCTATGGCCAAAACTGAGTGGGGAACTGCTGAGTCCTTAGAAACCGGCTTCTGCCTCTTGTTCCTTCTGGAAACCCCAGGAGCACATGCAGCCTGCATTCTGTCACTGGTCATTCAGGTAGATTGGGCCAAGGCAGGTGAGCTTTGCACTAAACCAGAGTTGGTGTAAGGGAAGCAGCAGTGCCTAATGTGTGTGGCTGTAGTGAGTCACATGAATGTTTACAACTGCCTTCTGTTGGGGTTCTTCAGCTTCCGAAAGGCCAATGACTGGAGGAGCCACTCTCATCTCAGCTGTAGATGGAGGCAGAACAAGACAGCTGCAGCGTGCAGGTGTCACTTGAGAGGGAACTGTGGTGACCTCAGTCCAGGGGTGAAGTGTAACATGTTGCCTGTGCTCTGCCTTGCAGATACAGCAGGAGGAGACACTCCAGAAGCCCACAAAGGACCAGCAGTTTACAGTCCTTCTCGATACAGCTACCAGGTAAATTCTGCCATTTGTTATCTGCCCGTTCAGAAGTAAAGCTTTAGACAGCATTAGCAGGAAGGAAACTGTTGAGCTGTCAGTTATTCCCAGTCCTGATGTACTAAGCAACTAGAGTGTGATGAGGCAGGAAATAGGGAATTGTGTCTGATGTCTTTTTTTTTCCCACCGACACGTTCAGCTCCTGCAGTCTGACAGTCCCCAGGCAGAGTCACAGACCCTTCTCCAGCAGAGTTCCTCCCCCTACCGAGGACACCTAACTCCTTCTCCTGGCTACAGCTACCGAGCGGCAGCACAGAGGACAGGACACAGCCTCTCCCACAGTTCCTCGGAAACCTCCCTCTCCTCTTCCTCGTACTCCAGCCCTGCCCACTTGGTCTCCACAGACTCCTCTGCCCTGTTTGCAGGGAATTCGGGGTATTACAGCAGCCAGCAGCACTCTGGCAGTGCCAGCAGCAGCCTCCTGAAGAAGAGCTGCCCAGCTGCTGCCAGCCCAGCACAGCAAATGGCTGTGGACTCTCTTCCCTCAGAGTCTGGCTCTCAGCCCTGCACAGGAGCGTCCAGCTCCACCTCAGCTCCCCAAAGCTCCAGGTCACTACAGTCAGACTTGCGGACTATCAACCTACCGAGCTCTGGGCAGTCGGTTCTTTACCAGGGCTCCCGGGGGGCGGTGATTTCCAGTGCACAACACTACCCGCACCGAGGGGGCAGCAGCGTCCATCAGTACAGACTGCAGCAGCTTCAAGGTTCTGGAGTAAAGACTCAAACGGGACTTTCCTAGGGCTGCTCGGACTCCAGGAGGAACAAAACTGCCCACAGCTCCTTCCAGTTACCTCTGGAAGTGGCTCCTGGGCCGGTGTTGGGAGGTCGCACCCGATGCTGGGTGCCGGGGGGGGGGTCAGAGGCTGAGGTCTGAATGCACGGGTGAGATTTGTGAGCAGTATTGGCCTCTGGCCTTGCAGATGAAAGCAGATTTCTCTGAGGCAGAGACTGTAGCAAAGCTGTTCCCTGATGTGTGAGTACATTGCAAAAGGTAAAAAAAAAATAGAAAAATAGAAAAAAAGAAAAAAAAAAAAGCAAATGGTTCAAGTGCAATGACTGTGGTGCAGCCTCTGTCTCTTGTCCGTGCCCGTGGCCATGGTCACTCATGCAGTACGGACATGTTTTTTTGATACAAATGCAGTTTAAAGAAATCATTGGGGAAGTTTAACTCCGATCCCAAAGCTCTCTTTATAGGTCAGGTTCTCAGCGCGTTCTGGGGAGGGCTTTAATCCGTTACGATCATTCCAGTCACAAGCAGATGAGCGCACACTGCTGCCTCGGGCCGGGCTGCCGCAGTCAGAGCATTTCCAGGACGAGTCTCCATCAATGTGAACGAGCGGCAGGGAGCGGGACCTCGTGTGCCCATTGCTGCAGGGGAGCTGGATGTGCTGCCCCACGGCGTGATCAGCGCGTGGGGTGCAGGTCTGTGAGTGGGGAGCAGTGGGGGGGAGGGGGGTCTGACCTGCAGGGCGGACGTGCTGGGGTCAGGGACCCCACGGAGCCACGCGGTGGCGGTGCTGTGGTGTGCTGGGGGCTGGCAGGGGGCTGAGCAGCTGCAGGGAGGGTCACGGTGCTGGGGGGGGGCTGTGATGTGCCAGGGGAGCCTGCGTGTTGGGGTGGCACGTGGGATGTCCCTCCCACCTGTCTGCAAAGCAGGGCAGAGCCAGCCCGAGCACAGCGTGCTGTCTGCTCAATTCCATACGATTGCCAGCTTCTTTCTCACTTGTTTACTGTAATATCGGGCGTGTTTTTATTTATCTAATTTTATATTCAGTTATAACCATAGTAGGTTAGCTAATATACGACAGGTGTCATCCCTGGTGCTGCAGTGGAACTTCTCCTTTTCTCTCGGATAACATGATGCTGTGAGTCTGTCTCCCCTGTCCTTTCAGATGCACAGTCTGCTTCCTTCCTCTCTTCTCTTATTTTTTAGGACTGTTACAGGTCTCTCTTAATTCACAACCGAAATCAGGCGTTCGTTCAACCCGGGTCGGGGGAGGGTGGGGGAGACTTTTAAACTACGGAATCAAAGAGTTCACTTTCCTCACACTGTCTGGCTGTGAGCATGTTGGGATGGAACTTGTCACCCTGCAGTCGGGTGTCTGTATACTGTATAAAATTAGGTGTAAACTTCGCTCGGCTTAGCCCTGGGTGTGCAGCCTCCCCTTCCACGCCAGGAGCAGCACGGGGCAGGCGGGCTCTGCCCTGCAGGGCGGCAGGAGGGGGCCGGGGGAGCTCAGTGCCCGGACAGCAGCACCTCTGGTCACAGCGGGGCAGGAGGGGAGGGACCCTGGAAAGCTCTTGGAAAGGTGGGGGGCTGTAGCTTCTTACTCTAGTGGAGTTTTTACACCGTGCTGTAACATTTGAACTTTCACAAGAGATGTAATAATTTTGATAATAAAAATACTTAACTCGAAAAGCAGTGTTTCTGGAATCCCACCACCCCCAGTGCTGCGCAGGGCTGCGCCTGCTCTGCTCCTTCCCAACCTTATCATCCCTCTGCCTGTATTTCAGGCTGTTGAGGTCAGGGCAGCTCCCACAGGTTCCTGGCTCCCACTGTTTGGGATGAAGCTGCTGGTGGAGGCTGCTCCCAGCGTTACCTCCTTCATGGCCCGTTCTAGGGCCGCGTTTGGTGCTTCTGCCCATCGTGCCGCTATCCGTGTTGTGCTGGTGCCCTGTTTTACCATCGCTCCCCTTTTCCTTAGGAATCCCGAGCTGGGCCCTGAGTGCAGCCACACTTTGAGCGTGAGGCGCCCAACGCCTCCATGGTTTGTGGCAGCCCTGCAGCCATCAGGGCAGGTCGTTCAGCCGGGTCGGTCTGTGCCCCCAGGCAGCAGCCAGCCCCGCTTTATACCCCCTGCGGCTGACCCCGACCCCCGCCCGGTGTCGCAGCCGTGTCCCGTCCCGCTTCCCAGCACAGCACGGGGCTCAGAGCTCGTCTGGTTTGAATTATATTTTTCAATAAGGTTTTGTGAAACACCGTATCAAACTTTGTACTAAAATACAGATATATTACAGCTACTGGATTCCTTTCTCCACTGATTTGCTCGGTTGGTTTTTCCAATTCACGCAGGGCGTTGCTCGCTGATGGGCCGCGGGGCGACGGCGGCCGCTGGGGGGGAAGCGCCGGTCCCGGCGACGCGCTGGGTCCCGGTGCTGCCGCTCGGTGTCCCGGCTGCTCCGTCCCTCGCTGCCCTCAGGGCTCGACTTACCGGCTCCGCCAGCCCCGGCAGCGGGTCCCGCTCGGCCCTTCATCGCCTCATCCCCACGGTGATATCGCCCGGTTCCACGTTCCCCCCGGCTGTTCCTCTCCCGTCCCCGTCCTCGCCCCCCCCAGAGCCACCCCGGCCGCCCCCCCCCCGCCCTGCAGCCGGGTCCCCCTGCCAACAGCCCCCGGCTACTGGCACTGAGACGCGGCCGGTGCTGAGGACTTTATTGCATGGTGAGGGCTGCGGCGGGCACCTGGGGAAGCCCACGCGCCGGTCTGGCCAGCAGAGCCTCGGCCGGGCTTCGGCTGCCTGTGCCCGGCACCGAGTCCTCGGCTCCGCGTGCCGCTCAGACGCAGCCGGGCACGTGTCTGGGCTGGGACAGCGGCGTGGGCCGAGCCACGCGTGGCGGGGAGAGCCGAGCCACGCTGTCACCAGTGGAGATAAAGCACCGTATGGGGATGGGGAGGTTTGGCGGCGGCTGGGGCTGGACGAAGGGGGGTTTCCTCCTGCACCCGCCCGGGGTCGGTTGTTATTATTTCCAGCTGCTCCCACTTACCGGGGCTTACATTCAGCGGTGCTGGGAGTCGGGCGCAGCGGCGGCCGGCGGCAGCGAGGCCTTTACGGTCCCCACTCTCGGGATGGAGCGAGCGGCGGCCGGCGGCTCCGGCAGCGCTGGAAAGCACGCGGTCCTGGGGCTGCGCTGCCGGGCGTGGGGGGGAGGGTGGGAAGGGAGGAGGGGCGAGAGGGCTCGAGTCACTTTACCCTGTTTAGAGAATATTAATTTACACGTAAAAGTACGGGCGGGCCCCATCCCAGCCGCAGGGCTCCCCGGCCATGGAGACAGGATCACCAAGCTGTACAAAATGGGAACGGGGAGGTGCTGGGGCCCGGAGCAGCCAGCGCAGGGCGTCAGTGGGAGCGCTGGGGTGGGAGGCGGCGGGTCCGGAGTCCTGGGGATGTAGAAATCTGTTTAAAAACTTGGGAGACTGTTTCTCTTTTTTTTCCTTGAAACAAAACTGCCGTTCTCGGATGAAGCGCGTTTGGGGCGTCCTCCCTCGACGGCGGCGGAGGTGCGGGACCGGTGAGGTGCGTGGGATGGCGGTGTCGGTGTGGACGTGGGCGCGGCGGGCGGCCGGCACGGCCCCGGTGCGGGAGGTGGCGGGGACCGGAGCGTCGCGTGGCCGCCGGCAGCGGACAAAGGCGGGACAGGGAGGGAGCCGAAGAGCCCAGGCTGCCGGCCGCGGGGTGAGGTCCTGCTGCGGGTGCTCGGCCTTATATCCTCTGCAGGGAGAGCACAGCGCGTTGGGTACGGGAGCCCGGGGGGTGGTATCGGGTGGCCGCAGCCATTTGTGCCATGAATGTGCATGCATCAAACCTGCCGCCCCCGTTTACTCCCCATCCACCCGGCACGGCCGCACCCGGACACGCCACGCAGGAATAGGGGACGGGACGCCGAGAGTCGGGACTTACCGCGGTGCCGACAAAATCTGTCAAGACACAAAGACAAAACGTCAGCGCTGCGGTGCCGCCGCTCCGGGCTTCGGCTGCCCGCACCCTCCTGCCCCAGCCCGGTCACCGCGTGGGTCCGCCCCGCGTTCTGCCGGCCCCAGAGACCCGGTGGGAGCACGAGGCCCCCAGCACCACCCCGCGCTGTTCCCACCTGGCAGAGCAGCGCCCACCTTTGCTCTCTGTCTTGAGCTCCTCGTGCAGCAGGTCGTTCTGCCGGTTGCCGAGGACGAAGGCCAGGAAGGAGAGGATGAGGGCGTTGAGGATGCCGATGATGGCCAGGATATAAGCCCAGCGCACGGAGCAGTCGCCCAGGGAGTACTTCCCCGTCTTCTCCCCGCACATGTCCCGGATGGTCTCCGCATCCCAGCCGTCGGGGAAGATCATGCAGCCCAGCACCAGGCAGAGAGCTGCGAGGGAGAGAGCGGAGCGTGAGGGAGCAGCGGGACGGGGCTCTGTGTCCCGGGACCTCGCAAAGTCAGCAAGAGACGCGGTGGGAAGCGGGGCAGGTCCGGCATCGCGCTGTGCTGAGCTCACTGGGAAAGGGCAGGGACGCAGCAACCATCTTGTGCGCTCCCAGCAGCACGACGCACCCCCTGTCACAAGCGATTCCCTCTCCCCGCTCGTCCCCAGCCCACCCTGTGTCCCTGAAGAACCTTTGCACACGCTGTGAGCCCAACCTTTCCCAAACGCCGGCAGCAAAGTGCTGGGAAACGCAAACAGAGGGGGACGAGGAGGGGGTTGTGCTGCCCGCCCTGCACACACAGGTGCTCAGAGACCCGCAGGCAATTCTCATTGCCTCTCATCCCCCCTCTCCCCGCCAGCCCCAGCTGCCTGCAGGGCATGTGTGCTCAGGGGATGCTCTGGACCAGGGGAATTGATGATGCTCAGCCTTTTTTGCAGCTACAGCGTGGTTTTGTGCTCCACCGTGCTCCATTATCAGGATCCTGTCAAACTCAATGGGCTTTGATATCTCAGCAAAATGAATGAACGGAGGGGAATTCAGCTCTGTGACTCAGGCTGCAGGCACAGAATGGCCGTGGGCAGGAGGACACCACGGGAGGCACCCTCAGCATGTTTGGACACCGCGGGGCTGTCCCCAGAGTCGGCACAAAGCACACAAAGCAGAGGACTCCCCTGCTTTGGTTCAGGGATGAGCACAAGAGACTGAGGAGCAGAAGGTGTGAGTTAATGGTGGGAGAAGCAGCAACGGGCTGCGCCCCAGGGGGGTCCTTAAACCCAGGCTGGGCTCTGCACCACCCCTCCCCAGGTTCATCTGCTGCCCGTCACATGCACCCACAGCCGGGGACTCCCTGCAGCTACAAATAACACCGGCACACGGCAGCCACGGCACCGCATCCCACAACAGCCCCAGTGGTTCTGCCCAGCCTCACAGCCACAATGGGGAGCCCCAGCAGGGACAGTGGGGACGCTGGGGGCTGAGGTCAGGAAGCTTCTTGCCGGGGATGAACAGCAGAAGTAGAGTGAGTGCACAGCCCTGTCCTAAAAATAGCAATCCCACGGAAATCAATGGAAGCGAGTGGTGGCACAGGCAGGAGACTCAAGAATAGGGCTATACGTCGGCACGAAGCAGAGCTGACAGCTGCTTTGTCTGGGAGCACAGCAAAGGGCTGCGGGCAGTGAGAGGTGCCCACGTGCCCAGCACTGCCTATAGAGCAGCTTCTGTGGGGGAAGGTTTTGGAGCCTGGCACGGGGCTGTGCCATCCCTGCTGCTGGATGGGATGGGGGACAAGAGAGAGGGGAAGCCTCTGGGGAAGTATTTGGGGGGCAAAGGCTTCTCGGTCCCACACCCTGACAGCTGACAGCTCTGTGCCCTCCCCTGGCACCCAAGTATGTGGCACGTGGGGACACAGTGAGCACGATGCTCCTTGTGTGCCCGTCCCACCAGGACACCAGTGATGTCCCCACGTTGGAGGCACGTTCTGGGTTTTGTAACAGAAGGATTTAGTAAAATCTCCAGTTTTGCGTTGCTGGGATTTTGAGCAGGGCAGATGGCTGCGTTTCTATTTGCGCTAAAGCAGTCTTTCCTCTTAATTAGATTCGGTTTACTCCTAGGGGGGCAGCGGCTTTTGAGCTGGGGCTTTCTGTGAGGCTCTAATTAAACCTTCCCCTGATTGCTGTCCACTAATTGGACACTGAAGATTTAAACACTTTTTTCTCTGGACGAGATGCTGAACTCCAGCCCCCCCCTCCCTGTTGTCCCATCTCAGAGGAGCCACACACTCCTGCATCAGCCCTGTGCCTGCACTTGGCCATCCCATCCCATCCCATCCCATCCCATCCCATCCCCTCCTTATACATGTCTGTTGTGAAACCAGGGGCCTCGCTGCTGCTTCTGCATCCCCCTGCCCACATCCCAGGCTGCCTTCAGGGTCGTGCCCATTGCCTCACAGCAGCCGGGTATGCAGAGCCCCTTGATTAAGCTGCTGATGATCGGCAGGATTTGGGCTCTGAGCTTGCCTTAAACCAGTAAATCTTCGGGACAGAGAAAATTAAAGATGAAGGAATTTCCCGGTAAGCCAAAGCAGCTCCAGGCCAAGTTGCACTGGGGGAGGAGAGGTCAGGAGCTCCACAAGCTGGGCCAGCTGTGAGCTCCCAGCATGAGGACAGACTCCACAGGGCCCTCTCCTAAAGGGGGTCACACTGGGGGTCTGCTATTGGAAAGGCAGTCAGCATCAGGTTCTGCTGGTGCAAGTTCTGGGTCTGGACATGCTCACTTAGTATGCAGCAGGTAATGGTAATGGTTTTCCAGATGTGGGAAAAGTGGAGAGAGGAAGAGGTGCAGGGTTTCATCCCTGGGGGAGCTCAGCATCGCTTCTTGTGCTCTGTCCTAAAAGGAGACAGGAGCTCCAGGAGAGCTCGGGGGGTCCTTGTCAATGTCCTGACCCTTCTGGGAAAAGTTTGGGTTCTGTGCATTTATGGAATTCCTGTTTTGTGGAAGGAGCTAAGGAGGACCTATGAACAGGGCCACTTTTAGGGGGAATCTTAGAATCCTTTGAGTTGGAAGGAACCCTTAAAGGCCAAATGGTCCAACCCCCCTGCAATGCACAGGGACACCCACAGCTCCATCAGGTGCTCAGAGCCCATCCAGCCTGATCTTGGCTGTCTCCAGGAACGGGGCACCCACAACTCTCTGGGCAGCCCGTGTCAGAGCCTCACCACACTCACTGTAAAAAACTTTTTCCTTACATCCAATCCAAATCGAGATAAATGCAATATCCCTCTGTGGGCAGAGCCGTACTCAAAGTCTCTTTACAGAAAGGGAAAAGTCAGCATTTCTGACTAGTTCATGATGCTGAGGCAAGGGACAGGACAGCATCTTTTTCAACACATTCTCTCAACCCCTTGTGCTGGTGTCCCATGCAGCCCTGCATACCCAAAGCCACAGCCCAACACCTGCACCACTGCCTGCATCCCAAGCCCAGTGCTGGGGTTCTGAGAAGCCCTGTTTGCTGCTGCCCAGTGTTCCAGGGAGCCCTGAAGGTGTGCAGCCCCCAGCATCCAAGTCAGTCCCTAGCTCCAGTGTCTGGTAGAGACCCTGGTGCCAGCAGCTTGAGAACCCCCAGCGCCAGCTCCCTGTGCTCAGAGGGCTCAGCTCTGGTGCCATTGCCCTTAATGCCAGTTTCCAGTGCCAGGGAAGCCCTAGCACCCAGTATCCAAAATACTCCAAACACAAATACCCAGTGCATGCAGAAGCCCCAGTACCTAAAGCAGCTCTGGCATCAGCGTGCACCACATGAGGCAATGCACACTGCCAGCCCCTAGCATTTGGGGCAGCATCCAGTGCTGGTGCAGTCTATTGATAACCTTCAATGCCAGCACCCAGTATCCACAGAACCCTTATCACCAGCACCCAGTGCCTTTGGTGTCAGCACCATAACCCCAAACATCAGCACCCAGTGCCCAGGGAAGCCCTAGCATCTAGCACCAAGTACCCAAAGCACTCCAAACACCAGCACTCAATGCATGGAGAACCCCAGCTCCAGCTCCTAGAATCCAAAGAAGCCCTGGCACAGACATTCACTGCACAGGATGGTCTTGAAAGCCATCCCCTAGCACTTAGGGAAGGCCCCAGCATTGGTGTGTCAGTACACTGATGACCAACATCTAGTATCCAAAGCAACCCCAACACCCAGTGCCTGCAGAAGTCCAGGCACTCAGTATCCAAAGAAACACATACACCAGTGCCCAAGGGACCCCCTAGTTTTGATACCAGTGCCTTGGTCACCCCTCATGCCAGCACCCAGTGCATGGGGAACGGGTGTCAATGACGTGATACCCCCCAGTCCCATCACCCAAAGAACCACCAGCACCCAGTACCTGAAGCACTCCCAACCCCAGCACTCAGTATCCAAAGGAACCCCAGCACCAGTGTGAATACGGGGCAGCGCATTGCTAAGCCCCACCACCAGCACCCAGTGTCTAGCAGAACCCCTAACTCTAGTGCCAACCCCTACAGCAGCACCCAGTGCCTCATTCAAGCTCGGGCACCAGTGCCTGGAGCCGCCAGCGCTCTGACAGCCCCTACAGCAGCACCCAGCGTCCAGGAGACCCCCAATCTCCGTTCCCAGCCTCCTGACACCCCCCTCACCCCTTCACCCCCCGCCCCCACCTGCCAGCAGCTGCATCCAGGCGCAGATCTTGTACACGGTGGCGGTGTTGCAGAAGAAGAAGAGCGCGAAGCAGGTGATGCAGCCCAGCGTCAGCACCATGGACAGCAGCACGAAGAAGGCCGCCGCCTGGAAGGCGCCCGAGGGGATGGTGCTGAAATCGGTGAACGATCCGCGACACGCCAGCTCGCGGCCCGCCAGCCCGCTGCCCACACAGTAATGGAACAGCCCGAAGTAACCGGGTTTGGGCGTGTTGACGCTGTCTCCCACCCAGTAGGGCTGGATGAACACCACCACGTTGATGATGGCGAAGCAGATGGTGAAGATGGCCCACAGCACGCCGATGGCACGAGAGTTCCGCACGTAGTTGTCATGGTACAGCTTGGAGGCCTCCTGCGACGGCAGCATCCTGCCGGATCGGGCCGCCCCGCCCGGACCGGGCACCGCCCGCGGCCTAAAGGAGCCCGAGCGCTGCCGGACCCTGCGCCACCCGCGCCGCCATCTTGGATGCCGCCTCTGCGCCCCGAGCGCGCGCGCGCCCCCGACGCCGCCTCGTGAGCGCGCCCCGTCACTGCGGAGCCGGCAACGCACGGCACGGAGCGCGGGCACGGGAACGGGACCCGACGGGAACAGGCGAGAACACACGAGGAGATTCGGCCCCGCCCCTCGGAGCTGTTCGGAACGGATCGGAACGGATCGGAACGGATCGGAACGGATCGGAGCAGCACAGCGCAGGAGCGGCGTGCGGAGGGGAGGGAGTGCGGGGCAACCAGCTCCTATGTGATGTGCTTGTGTCTGACCGGGGCTAACGGGAGGAGCGGGCACGGAGCCTCGTCTCGCCATGTTTTGTTTATTCAGGAGTTTCCCGTTACCGACGGGCCGTACCCGCACCATGGCGGACCGGGCCGCACGTGTCGCACGGTGATGACGACAGCGGCGCGCCGGAAGAGGCGTGTCACTCGCCGTGTGCTGATTGGTGGGCTCACAGCGCGGGGCGGGCGGAAGTGGCGGCGGGCGGAAGCGGCGCCATGGGCGGCTGGCGTTGAGTGAGCGGCTCGCGATGGCGGCGGCCCGCGGCTGCCCCCCGGCGGGACCCGGGGACCGCGGCCTGGCCGAGCTGCTGCTGGAGTTCTCCCGTGCCCAGTACCGCGCTAAGGATGGCGGCGGGGCCGCTGCCAACAAGGTGAGGGGGGGGGGTCTGTGTAGGGGGGACTCGGCGCCCGGTGCCCGGTAGCGGCGGGAGCTGAGCGGTGTCTGCCCGCAGGTGGAGCGGATCGAGCGGCGCTGCCTGGAGCTGTTCGGCCGGGATTATCGCTACAGCATCATCCACAACGCGCACGGCGAGGTCTGCGCGCACTACCCGCGGCACATCGTCATCATGGAGCGGGACAACGCCGCCCCAACAGAACCGTAAGGCACCGAGAACCGTAAGGCACCGAGACCCGGCCCGCACCGCTCTGAGCCCCGACCAGCCCCCGGGGCCTCGAAGGGCCGTGGTTAATTATAGCTGCTCCGTGTGCTCCGTGCTCTGCCTCCGTCGGGCTCTGAGCGCTCCGTGCTGCGCTGTGTGTGTTGTGTATTGGAGGGCTGAAGCGTGAGACTGACACTGTGTGATACTGTGATACTGTGACTCGTAGTCTGTAAAGCACCTCAGCTGAGAACCCCCATAGGGGCTGAGCAGAGCGAGCTGGGTGCTCAAAACACGGATCCGAGGGCACCAATATTCAGTGACCCAATGGGAGGCGCCTGGTTGCAGCTTAGCACAGCCTGAGTGAAGTGAGCTGGAGCGTTTGGACCCACAAAGTTAAGTTAGCTGGACTTTGACCCACCAGCTCAGAACTGCTTCCACTGCAGCCTGAGCAATGTCTGCTCCCTGTGGCTGTAACAACAGCCCCTTGTTTTATGTTTTAATCTCTTCCCACAGAACGTGCAGCCTTTCAATACCTGAAGGGAACTTACTCCCAGGAGGGGAGTAAACTCTTGGAAAGGGCTGACAATAGCAGGACACGGGGAAATGGTTTTAAGTTAAAAGAGGGAAGATTTAGGTTGGATGTTAGGGGGAAGTTCTTCACTAGGAGAGTGGTTAGGCCCTGGAACAGGCTGCCCAGGGAGGTTGTGGATGCCCCGTCCTTGGAGGTGTTCAAGACCAGGTTGGACGGGGCCCTGGGCAACCTGATCTAGTAAAGGTGTATGTTTGGTGGCCCTGCCAGGCAGGGGGTTGGAACTACATGATCCTTGAGGTCCCTTCCAACCTGGGTCATACTGTGATTCTGTGTGATTCTGTAACACAGTTTTGCAGTTTTAACTGATTATGACAAGATGTGTTGAACATACAGTGGTAGTGATGTGCTTTGAGCTGTGTTGGCCGCTGAACAAAACCAGTAGGTGCTGGAGGGGGGCTCAGAAACAGCCACCGCTGATGTGGGCTTGGAGTTTCTGTTTAAAGGTTGGACTGGATTGGAAAGGGTTCAACCCCTTGTTGTAGGCTGCAGAGAAGAGGGGAAACTGAAATCTGAAGTTATAGATGTAATTAGCGGCGTCTTTAGGGGAGAGAAAGCAGCTGCTTCTGTTTTCTGTCTGTGCAAGGATGAAGGATATTTAATTTTTCTGTCAGTTTTACAAAACAAAAGTGTTCTCCTGTTTTCTTCTGTGACTTTGCAAGCTGTGAGTGGCCACTAACACTTAAAGTACTGATTACTTTCAAGCCTAGACTTATTTTTCCAAGAAGCCTCGGGAATAGGCTGCCCTTCATCATGCCTTTCCTTCTGCTCTCTGGGCAATAACCTCTGTAAGAGCTGCTAAATAACTTCCACAAATACAGTTCTTAGTTGCATCATTATATTCTACGCAACAATGATGAAATACCCAACAAATGTTAGCAATATAGAGAACGTTGCACTTCTTGTGTTACAGAACGCAAGAAACCTCTTCCAGTGAATGGAACAATCCCTGTAGGACCTAGTGTCTGGGGCTGCCTTTCACCTTTGTAATGTTCTTGTTCAGCTGGTAAGATCCCCTTGAAGTGTGCGAGACACTTCACACCTCTGAGAATGCCACATTTTTTGGAAGCAATTCTAGGCTGTGCAAACTCTGCTGCCCCACGAGTCGTGCTGGTGCAGCAGTTTATGAAGCCACGTGGGGAACTGGCCTGGCAGAAAAGGGCTGTTTTAAACCCAGGCCGGTTTCTGATTCTGTTCAGGCAGCTGGGGGGTGAAAAGGTCTTGCTTGGCTGACCAAGCTGAGATCTGGGCTGGTGGAGGAGGTAGTGAAAGCGTGGGAGGAACATGGCTTATGTTCTTTTGCTACCAACCACCATAGCGGTATGTCCTTTGGTGCAGTGCTGCTCAGGAAGTAGCAGAGGGCATCTAACAGCCAGGAGCACCTGCTCTGTGCTCAGGGACCTTTAATTCCTCCCCCAACAGGAGTGGACAGGCACTGCAAAGGCTTGGAAAGCATTGAGATGTGCTCAGTTTTTTTGCTTCCTGTCCTGTTCTTTGTGCCTGTGGTTACTGACAGCTTCCAGAGATCAGACACAGGCCGCATCTTTGGCTTCCCTGCCAGTTCACATGTATGTCTTCACTTCAAACAATGGTTCTAACACTGTGAAGAAACACTTAAGTTCCAATACTGCTGTGGCTAGCTGTTGAGAAACAGCTCTGCTTTGACCTCGTATAGATACACTGTTAGCAAAACAGTTGCTTGCTCATAGTAAATGTTTCCTTTGTGTTTAGAAAAGAAACTCAAGCTTGAAGGTCTGATTTGGAGGGTGAGAATGAACACAGAGGTAACACAGAGACAAGGTTGCCCACTAGTATCCTCTAGAAAACCAACTTCTGAGGAAGCAATACCTGAAAATCCCAGGAGTTACGAGTTAAGATTCATTACATTCCTTCCGCCTTTTTCTTCATGTGGCCCTGGGAAGCCATAATGATGTTCTTTCACGTGGCTGTTGAAGTCAGCCAACATTTCCAAAGCTGATATCATTCCTACCTGTGCAGCTTTTTGCCCCTTGTCCCTGTAAGTGCATTGCAGCTGTTCTTCAGGACAGAGATCTTGCAGCATCCCCACTGTGCTTCCTGCTGACCCTGTGTCCCTGTCCTGCTGGCGCTCCTTGCTGCTGTTCTGCCTCTCCCATGAGATGCAGTTGGTGTGCAGGGAGCTGAAGCCTCTTGGCTGCTCTGAGCTCCAAGTGTTGGATAGGTAGGGATTGTGAATGACATATGAAGCCACCTCCAGCTGCTTGCTGGCTGTTCCTGTGCTGTGTTACTCTGTGCTCTCTGAGGAGGGCGTGCTAGGAGGGAAGCAGCTCCTGTCTGCCTGCAGTGCCAGCAGCAAGCAGTTCAGGCTGTGCTGAGTGGGCACGTACTCCTGTTGCCTGCACATGAGCTCACACTGTACAGTGTGCTGTGCTGGCATTTAGCACTCTCCTGTCCGTGCTGTTTAAAGACGAGCTTGGCTTCATACTCTTTACATTCCAGTGAATGTTAGCGCTTGTTGGAGCTGGAAGAAGCCTTTATATGTAAGGAAAGACGTGAGAAATCCTAAGCCTCCACTATGTATTCTGGGAATTAAGTTCTTATGAAATTGTAGGGCTGGGAGGTTTTGCTTGCTGCCTCCTTGCTCCCCCCAGCAGTATTTTATGTTGTCTCCTATAAATTGATCGATTTCCATGTTAACAGTAGTTTATTTTTTCCAGTCCTTGCCCAAATGCCTGCTGCAGGTCGATTGCTTTACACTCATGCTGATTCTAAAGCCTAGAAACTTTATTTTAATAATTTCTTATTTATTTGAATGAGTCGCCTTTTGGTTCTTCTCCATTGCTAAGTTCTTTTACTCACCCAAATACACATACTGTTGTGCCCTCTCTTAATCTTCATTTGCTCAGTCACTCGGTGCACAGCAGTTCTGTTGCAACACTGTCCCTGGCCATCCCTGTGAGTTTGCTGTGCCTCACTGCACACATGTGCACCTCGTGGCTGCAGATGGCTGGAATCAGGTGCTTATCTCACCCAACATCTGCTCTGCACAGCAGTGCTGCTTCTTCTCTATCCCATGGTGAGTTTCCCACGGTGGTTGTTGTCCCTTTGGTAAGACTTGCTGTATTGATAACTTAAAGGCAACTGCAGGTCAGTGAGTTCATGTGCTGAGCTCTGCTGCTGTGCAGGGCTAACTGGAAATTCTTGTTCCTCTTCTCCAAGTGCACGATCACACCGTTCTGTGTCACTGGACTTCATCTGGTTTCTGTAATGTCAGTCTGGATGCTTCTCCAATTCCTTGTGGAAACCCTAGTTCCCCCTGCACTGACCGTACCTCCGGAAGGTCTGTGTCATTCAAAGGGCAGCTTGAATTCCTATCAAATAGAAACTGATACTTGGAAAAAACTATCACAATTTAAACTTGCTTCCAAAATATGTCTCCAACTCAGAACACGTTTCTGTTTTACTGTAACCAGAAAAAAAAACAAAAACAAATAGAATCTAGTGGTTCAGTCGCAGCTGACATTAACCTAACTGCCCTACGCAACCCGCTGGCTGGTTTATAGCCCGCTGTCTAATCACCCTGCAGTGCCCGTGCTCAGGTGACCACAACTACTGCAGTTCACTGAGCGTTCAAACTTTGATTCTCCCTTTTGTTTGTTTTTTGCTTGCAAAATTCACTTGTGTTGCCTAACGGGGCAGACCGTTCTTAGAGAAACCACCTCTTGCTTGCTAAGTTCAGAGCTGCCTTTTAAGCCAAAGGGATGGGGATCACTGACCAGGGGGGTCTGCAGCCGCTTCGCTGATGGATAAATGGGAGGAGCTCTGTGCACTGATCTGCATCTCTGTCTGATAGGTTTGAGAGCACCGTGCAGGTTGGCAAACTGCAGGACCTCATCAACCGAAGTAAGATGGCGAGGTGTCGAGGACGATTTGTCTGCCCAGTCATTCTGTACAAGGGAAAGGTAAAGCTTCGTGGGTTACCTGTCTTAACTTAGAAAATGACCTTTCTCTGTGCCATTTGAACTGTGCAGCCACATCTTCGGCTGGTTGTCACCTTTCCTAATGCTGTAAAAATCTAATCTTAGCTACAGGCAGCCTGTAGCGGTAAGCAATATTTGCTGTCTAGGCTGCATAAATCATATGTGGGGACTTGAGGCTGTCATACCCCACCCTGTCATGAGCACTGCACCAGGGATCTAATGTTTTTTCTATGTGTGTTCCTTCCGAAGGACCAAAGTTATTTGGCCTTTGAGAGGGGAAAGACAGCTGTCGTCTCTTCCTGCCCCTTCCTCTTTCCAGCAGCGAGCTTCCATTGAATAACTTTTATCCCTGAAGAGAAGTTCCTCTTTTATGTTCCCTGGGGAGGCAAGATTGCATAAACGGTCTTATGAATGTGTGGGCTTGCCTGCAAGGGGATCTGTAGGGAAGTGAAATCAGATTTGTTTTTATGTGGATTATTTAAAGTGTTCTGAAGCCCTGTAGGAGTAGTCCTGTTTAGAATGTAAGCAGTTTAATTCAGTTTTCTTAGTTAAATTTAGGGACTCTGTATGAATAGCAAAATCATACCTGTGACAACATTAATCTGGCTTTGCGGAAGCCATCGTGGGCTGAACCTGCTGACCTTTTCCAGCAGGAGAGATCAGCCTGGGGTGGTAGTGGGACCAGCTACAATTTACCAACAGGAGTGTGGAAGGTAAAGTTCAAGGAGTGTGTTAACAGAGCATAGATGTTGCTCATTGTAGCAGGAATTGTCTGTGTTAATTCACTGAAAACTGGAGATGGAAAAGGTGGTAGAGAACCAAGCTACAGATAAAGAAACTTGGGAGTGTTTTGTGTATGGGGAATTTGATCTGGGTCAGGGCTGCAGAGGAGACTGTTGAGAGGCAGATCTGTGGGTACCAGCCACGGCAGTGGGATGTGACAGCACGTGGACCAAAGACTGGGTGTGGGGGAGACTCTTGGAGTGCACGTGGTTAACAATGAAATCTTCCTCCAGCATATTTGCAGATCAGCAACGCTGGCTGGCTGGGGAGAGCTCTATGGGCGCACTGGTTACAACTACATCTTCTCAGGTAAGTGAGGAGCCATGTGTCGCTGGCTGCCTGATTAGGCTTCTCAGTGCAGGGAAACAGGGCATGAGACCAGCCTGGTTGGAAGAGCAGGCACAGAACTCTGTCATGGACCTGCTTGTGGCAGGCCTGTCGTGATAGGGCAGACTCTGAAATCTGGTGTGTGTTTCCAAATGCCATATCACAGGGCAGAGTGCTGTACTCATAGTGCAAGAGGAAGTTGCAGAAGAACTTGAAGCTGAAGAGTGAATTACAGGAATATTAGAATAGTAGGCAAGTAAGGCAGCCCAAAGGATTCAGGGCACTGATTCCTGAATGCTGATTCCCAGGTGCTGAGGGTGGGAATAAATAAGACTTTGCTATTGCTAGGTAGTCATTGGGAATCAAATCCTACTACTGGGTGTTAGGGAGAACTCCTCAGGAGAGCCTTGGGTGTCCATAGTATAGGCTCTGGAGCTTGGTTTGGCAAAGAACTGTGCAGCACCAACATGGGTGTCCTTCTAGCTGTCAGTCATGTGTTTGACCTGCTCAGATCAAAAGATCTGAGCAAGGAAAAGGGAAAGATGGGCTACTTTACAGAACATGCCCTTCAGGAGGAGGAAATGTGAAGAATTACTGAGAGAAACATGGAGAAAGGGTGCCAATCCATAACATATTCAGGCACGTGAATGTCTGTAGAATTGGAGATTGTGTCGCTTTACACAAGTTTCTTTTCTTAATGCCTTCTTTGCAGGGGGTTCTGACGATGCTTGGGCAGATGCAGAAGACATTTCAGAGGAAGATTCTGCACTGAGGTTTGTATGCATCTCTGATGTGAGTTCATCCCTTGCTTTTGAAAAAGCCTTGAATGCCAGTGGCTGGCTGAACCCAAATGTAGTAACTGGTGTGTGCTTATCTACTTCCAAAGGGAAGAGTCAGAGACAGGAGGATATAGGGCCATTTAAGAGAAGCTTGAATTACACAGAAATTATTACTTCACAATAAAAATTAGATCTCCAGGGTGGGGGGAAAAAAAATCTGCATCTTACTTGCTTGTTGCAGAACAAAGCAAAATATGAGGAAGGATACCCTAAGCACTAACTCTGCAGTTTCAGCTCAGTGCAGAATTGGACTCCTACCCAAGGAGACAAGGCTTTTCCTGTGGGTCTTTTGGCTAGAAGCAGTTCAAGGAAGAACTATGGCAGTATCATGCAGGCAGTGGTCAGTCTTCCTTGTTGATCTCACTTTGCCTTGTTCTGTTCACAGAAATGCAGACTCTCAGCTGTTTGACAAGGTCAGAGGGCACGACATCAAGCTGCTTCGGTACCTCTCTGTCCGATATATCTGTGACCTGATGGTGGAAAACAAGAAGGTGAAGTTTGGCTTGAAGTGAGTCTGGATTCACTTGTTTTTTTCTACAGGCTTTGAGTTGGAACTAGCAGTCCTTACTGGGGAACTGTTATGGGGCACATACTCAGCATCCTGGGAGCAGTTACCAGAAGGGCAGTGCAGAAGGATCTGTTGGTCAATGCTGTAGAGAGAAGCCCAAGGTTTTATGCCAGAGAAGGCTCTATCAGTGGGCAAAATAACTATTTTCACCCATCCTCTGCAGTCTGAGTAGACTTTCTCTGTAGAGCCTGCAGTAATTTTACAACCCCTTCTCACAAAGGGGAGAGTTAAAGGAGCGCCATGCTTGTGTGTAAGAGTAGGTAGAGATGTTTCTCCTGGTGTTTCACTTGAAAGAAAATTGTAAAGTTTTGGGGCTACACCTGTTGATCTGAGTGTGCTGCATAAGTCTTGTCTGTGCTGGCTCCTGATTGGAGTCATTATGTGGGGTAGTGCAATGGATAGCTTTTGGGTGCTGCATTTCCTTGGAAAATACAGTACAAATGTCTGCTGTTTTCCTCTTGTCCTGTGCAGTGTGACGTCTTCTGAGAAGGTGGACAAAGCTCAACGTTACGCTGATTTCACGCTTCTCTCCATCCCATATCCAGGTACAGGACTGATGTCCAGAGGGACTCCCAAGGGACAGGTGACAATCTGCTTCTGGGGACTGGGAACTACTTGTGTGTGTGGTGGAATGATTGTGGCTTGTTTAATGTTTCCTTTGTTCACTTTGGAGAGAAGCTCTTGTAAACAGAATGGTACGCTGAACCTGGATGATGTGAAGAGTGAATCTGCATCGGACGCTCGGAGGCAGCAGAAGAATTTCTCAGTGTTTCTAATGAATTCAAGCACAGGGAAAAAGTCTGAGTGGTAGAGCTGAGGTTAGGGTGGCCTTTGACTCCAACCTAATACTTGATGCAAAACACAGCACAAAGCAAGTTATGTATAAAAACAACAATTCTTAGGAACTTTTCCTACTTCTAGTACTTCCACAGTGCCTCTGTAATATATTCTCAATGCAAGGTAGAGCTGTTAACCTGAGCCTGTAGTGTATGACTGGGATGCGAACCACTCCAGTGCTTCTCCCTGGTTAGATCAGTCCCTGTGCCTAGCAACCACTGCTGGGTCACTTGCTGCACTCTTAAAGATGAACTGAGTATTGCTGGCTGGCTGCTGCCGTCAGGCTCAGTAATGTGATTGGGTATGAGGCTGCTGTCTTTGAAGTCTGTCTGTGAGATAGAATTTTTCTCCCTTGCGCACAAAGAAGGAGAAGGGGGGCGAAAAAAGGAAAGCGGTTACGCATGATCCAAACCCAGACTATTTTTTATGACTTGTTGTTACTCTTAAACACCCAGAGGGTGGAGTACATGGAGTACATTTTTAATGTAGAAATTAGTGACAACTCAGAGAAGCTGCCTTAAGATTTTCTATTGAAGTTTCCTTACAGATTGCAGAGGTGTACAAAAATAAGTATTTCTGATTTCTGTAGCACATTCAGTAGGTAAATATCGCTGCCATTTGTCTTGCTAAATGTAGATTATGGGAGAGACTGACCACTGATTGTTTGCACTTATAAAGAAAGAGGAGGCAGTGATTCTATGCAAATAAGCTGTAGAGTTTTTACTGTGTGGGGATCTGCTTACTGTACTCTTCTGGGACAGTTGCTGTCTCTTAGTGACTCTTCAGTGCTGCACTAGAGATAAACCTTATCGAACTGGAACCTCCCTGCTGGTGTTGCCTGATTTTAGCAGTGCTGTTCCAGAGGACAGTGCTGCCGTTCTGTTAAATCTGAGTCATAGACGTCTACAGATCAGCAGCCCCTCTGATGCCTGGCAAAATGTGGTGGTCTGTTCTTACTAATTTCTCCAGGCTTGCATTGGAAGAGTTTATCTCTGAGACTGTGAGATTCTCTTATCACAGATGAATGAAAAAGTGTGCAAACATGAGTTAGGGTGAAAGATTTAGGTTAAAATGGGTTATCTGTGGAAGCTTATGTGCTCTCCAGTGCAAAAGCCCTCCTTTCCATCTGACTGGTAGTTGGCACTTATGGATGCCAACACTTACTGCTGTAATCCTCTGTTCTTTGCTGTAAGCCCGTGTTTAATTGGAGTTAAATCTCAACTGACAGTTTGACTGGCTGTGTGGTCTCTAGAACTAGTCTTGTCCTTCCAAATACCTATTTTTCACCACTGAAGTTACTTATGACTTGCAGACTAGGAATTGTTGCTTTTGTGCAAGCAGTGCCTGACACGGGGCTGTCTTGGTGATGTGGGAACTGTGAAGCTAATGTGGCACACACAGTATCTCAGGAGAGGAGTTTTGTGTAGCCTGCAGGCATCCGCAGTGCTAATAGTGTTGCTCAGCTGTGACTAAGTGACTGCAGTTTGCAGCATCGACTTCAAATAGTTGTTTGAGGAAAAACAGGAGCCAGAGGGCAGAAACTTCAGGAGGGGAGGGCTTGAAAGTGGTTGGGCTGCTGCGCTTCCTTCATATACAGCAATTCTGGTGTTTGAAAGGGGAGGCTTAAATGTGACAGAAGCCACAGCTGCCTCTGACAGAGAGCCCTTTCTTGTTACCTGCAGCAGATGCTGTGTGAAACTTGGCTTTCCCCAGGCTCTGCCAGCACATCTTTTGCTGATTCCTTCTCACTTGGGGTGCTGGGCTGATGCCTCAGATCTGCACAAGAGTCAGTGGCCTTGGGAAGTGCGGGTCCTGGATGCAACCTGTTGTTTGAGAAAGAATAAACCAGTCCCTCCACATTTGCTGTGCCTTCGGAGTTTGCTCTTTGTCTGCTGTGTGAGTGTGCTTACTGCTGAGTGCTCTGAGCTGTTGCTGCTGGGAGGCCATGCTGCACACTGTACTGATTACTGCTCTTCACTTCCCACAGGCAACACTTTTGATTGGTTCGGTGCTCTGGAGCCCAGGGCTGCCAGCACTTCCAGTCCCACGGGGCCCTCCAGTTGTTAGATATCAGTTAGCTGAACAGTTGTTCGTTATCTCTTCTCTTGCAGGCTGTGAATTCTTTAAGGAGTACAAAGACCGGGATTATACAGCTGAAGGTCTCATATTTAACTGGAAACAGGTATAAAATGGAGAGCTGTGGGCTTTACTGAGCTCTTAAGCCTTGGTTGCTCTTTTTCGTTTTCCTCCCTGAAATTTATTGCCTTCATATCCTGTTGTGGTGTTTTTTTTCCTCTCTAATTAATTGTTTGTTTGTTCTAGGATTATGTAGATGCTCCATTAAGTATCCCAGCATCGTTGACCCAATCTCTCAGTATTGATTGGAGTGAGTACCAGGTGAGGAAAGTAAGCATCTCTGTGGGAGGTCAGAGATTTAATCAGGAAGGATCATTAAAGATCTAAAATCTGTCTTGTTGCCACCTCAGTAATCTGGTTTACTCCATACCACCCAGTGGGAGTGAGGCCGCAGACTTGATTGTTCAGAATGGCAGTGGAAATCCTCTCCCCAAAAGCTCTGTGGTTTGGCGTGTCCCAAGGCAGCTAACGTTAACATCAAATCTGTTTCTGTAGCTTGTGTAAGCTAGCAGTCCATTAGGGAGATAAGGCGAGGAATGTGCCAGGAAATTAAAAGCAGTATTGCTTGTTAGCAATCTTGGCACGTGCCTGCAACAGGCAGACTTTCTTGGCTATGGAGAGACTGAAGAAAGGTCGACTTTCCCTTATGTGAATAGTAGCTACATAACTAGGCACCTTCTTGGTGAGTATGCTACGTATTTATCCTATTGCAGCAAAGGAGAGAATCGTAACTGAGCATAGTGTGTCTCCATCACTTACTGCCACCACAGCATCACTGTTGGCAATTGAACTCTTTTATGTTTGCCCAGGCACTGAGGTTTGCCCTGGTTCCCACTAGGGAACATCATCTTATATCCATCAGTGTGTGCCATTGCACGCAGCAGTGAGCCTGCCAGTCCCCCAGGTTTTGTGGCAATAAGCCGTGTGCTGGTGTGTGACACACTCTTGTGCTCTGCTGCTGGAAGCAGCACAGGACCAGCAGAGCTCCAAGTGCTGGGGCAGCATGAAAATAATATGTGAATGCCAGCAGAAGCACAGAGAAATAGCTTGCAGTGTTGAAGCAGAACTAACGGGACCTCAGCTTGTTTATGACTAGAAAGTTGTTCAATAAAATACTGAGCAGCCAGTATTGTTAAAAGGATATTAATAATTGAAGAGCACATAAGAAATAGATGCAGAAATGATCTGAAGATTGGAGAAGGTGCTTCACTTAAAGCTGAAGTTCTTGGTCTGCTCAGCTAATCACAAGGGTGACGGGGAGTTGACTTGATTAATGTTTAAGTACATTTTCAGGAAGAAAATACAAATTCTAAAGCACCCTTCAATCTAGAGAATAAAAGCTGTACGGGAAGCAAAATCCAAGGTCTGAGATCAGACATACAAATGAGGAGGAGCAGCCTTGAATGCTGTTAGTGAAGATTTCTGTCAGAACAGGGTGCTCAAGGTGTGATGATCTGCCATCCCCAGACTACGTGTTTGTTGAGCAGTGCTGCTGCTGAGCACAAGCTTCAGGCTTTGGATGGGGCAAATGAAGGAAAGTTTCTGGCTTGTAGTATAGAGATAAAAAGGGATGAAGGAATGATTCCTTCTGGCAATAAGGACAAAGTTTGGTCTACCTGGGCAGATAAGACCTTAGAAGAATGTGTTTCTTGCCCTGGGTTTGGTGTGTGTCCCATTTCCCTACTGTTGTTGTTGCATAGGGTTTGCAGCAGGGTAGTATGTCCTTCCTAGCAGAAGTTAAAGTGTAGTTGCACACAGCAAGGTGTTCTGTTGCTGAAGGTCAACATCCCTTACACCAATAATGCTGTCCTAATGAAACATTTGTCCCTCTCCTTGTCTTTTTCTTGCTCATGCCATCCCATTTTCCTTGATTGAGTTCTAGCTTTGGTCTCAGACTGCTAAAATTCCCAGCATCTTCTCACATCACAGTGCTAGCAGGTGGCATGCTTGAGCATCTTTTGATGTTTGCTTTCTTGTAGTGCACAAGGTCTCTGAGTTCAGAGCCCCTCTGTGATATTGCTGCCACTTGGGTGTTACTGCAGAAGCCCAGTGCCTGCCTAGAGCAGCCTGCAGCTGTCAGAGGGTGACGTGCTCAGGTTGTGGGGCTGGGATGCTGACCTTGTTCTGCTCACCCTGTCTTTCTTCCTGCATTGCACACACAGCTGTAACATGGCTGCTGAACTGTTTTGTAAAGTGCACGTGTGTGGGGGGCTGCAGAACTGGGTCAGCACTCTGTGGGTGTTTACCAGCTCACTTCAGTGTCTGAGCACGGTCTGCTTGGAGCTTTGGGGCTGCAGACAAACAGGTTACGTGCCAGCCACACAGATAGTAACGATGGCTTTTAATTTTTTTATTTCTTTATATTCCTGTCAGGCCAGAGGGCTTTTTACAGAGGTTGTGTGGGAGTGGTTGGAGGACCAAGGGGAAACTTGTCACTCCGCCAATTGAGTTATTTCTCTGGTAGAGAAACAAAGAGTATGGCAAGCTCTGAACCACAGAGCAACCTGCTTATTTTCAACATTTCTCTTTCTGCACAGAGCTGGGACCTCGTACAACAGACACAGAACTACCTGAAGCTGCTGATCTCTATCATCAACAGTGATGGTAAGGCAAACTCCTTTCTCCCAGCAGTCCAGCTGGAGCAGTTGCTTTCTCCACAAGATCAGCTGATAGTGCAGCTGTGGGTCGGTTCCCAATACCAAAGAGTTCCTTCATGGAAAGCTTCACTTTTCCCCCATCAGAAGAGGATGATGGTCCTCACATCTCAGGGCTCCAGCTCTATTCTTACAGAGAGGTTTACTGATCTGTTGAAGATCCCGCAGAGCTGGAGGGGTGTCTCAAAACTGAAGTTTTTACTGATTTAAAGCTGAATAGGAAAATGGATGCTCCTTTCCTTGTTGCTTCTCACTCATTTTTTCAGACCACCTGTGTTTTGTCTCCCCATTCTGAAGTCTCATTAGGCAGCTGTTTAGGAGTTCCTCTCATTTTTTGTCACTGCAGTCACCCCAGCCTTTTAAAGGGGATGTATTGCTATAAGTTGATATCCCATTCCCTGTGGACAAATAGTGACTTTATAAAGTCAGCACTGTTGGTCAGATAGAGCCCTGGCTGGTTCTCCTGCCCAGCCCACTGCAGCCAGTCCTGCAGGTTGCATTGGGACACGCTGCTGGGACTCTCTTTGGAGACCAGTGCAGTGGTGCCCCTTGTTTGCCTCTGCTTAGTTTGTATCAGTAGGAAGGCTGATGAGACTGAGAGAGAGTGTTCAGTTGGAGCAGTATGTCTGATACAAGGATAGACTGTGATAGTGGGTTGGAACTGGATGAGTGTATACTCTGGACAGCAAAATGATGCTCATACCTACTGACTTCATGTCCTGAGTAGCTGTCAGAAACAGGGCAGTCCATCAGCCAAGGTTGCTGACAACCCGGGAGGCTCTGTGCGGTTTGTTGGCTGCCCTGTTCAAGACAAAATGTTCTGACTTGGTGACTTAGCTCTGTTCTTGAGCTCAAGTTGTGGGGACAGAGAGTAGCTTGTCGCTACAGATTTACTGTAAAGAAAAGTAATTACTCTTGTTACAACATCCATTTGTTTCCCTCTCCTTTCTGCTCCCTCCTGGACCAGATGACAGCGGGCTCCTGGTGCACTGTATATCCGGCTGGGATCGAACTCCTCTCTTCATCTCCTTATTGCGCCTCTCCTTATGGGCTGTGAGTACCCAGCTGATCTGCACTGCTTGTAGGCCTCATTGTTTGGAGGGTGAGTGACAAAGTCACTGGAAAAAGCTGGTGGGAGCAGTTAAGGTTCCTTTTAGCTATCTTGGCTTTGAGAGTGTGTGGACTGGCTTTGATGTGGAGCCCAACGCACTGTCCTGCTATCAGGCTCAGTATCACAGACATGTAGAACAAGGTATTTGCAGCTTTGCTCAATGGATTCTCTGTCCTGAAGACTGCTAAGATGGTCAGGATTTGTAGCCCTGTGTGCAGTAACCAGGAGGGTGTCCTGACTCGTGCTGTAGGAGGAGCAGAGCAGGCTGGGCTTCTTGTTTCACTGTGACAGTTTTCTGTAGATCACACACACTCAAGTCCCAGTCTCCAGGATTGCTGCTTGAAGACTGTTTCCCATTTGCTTTGCAGGATGGACTGATCCATGCGTCCCTGGAGCCATCTGAGATTCTCTACCTGACGGTGGCCTATGACTGGTTCCTCTTTGGGTAGGTACACTGAGGATTATAACCACAAGCAAACTTGTGCTCCTCTGCTGATTCTGGTTTCTGGGTGTGTGAGTGACTCCTCTCCTTTGTTCTCTTTGCAGGCACATGTTAGTCGATCGACTCAATAAGGGAGAAGAGGTGAGTGTCTCATCTAGGACAGTACCTGAACTTTCTGTTCTCAGGGTACTTGTTTAGCATAGCAGTGTTTGTTGCCTGCTTCCTGATAACATCTCTGGTTTGGATGGGCTCTAAAAAGACTTTTGAGGTGCTGGAGATGCGAGGTCAGAGTCTTGCCCTGTACTTCTTGATACATAAGCTGTAGGAGTGCGTCTTTGAGACCACAGTTTGAAGTGGTTCCACATTTCAGCTATTAGTGCTTAGGCCCCTGGTGAAGGGCTGCCAGGACTTGCTCAGCAACAAGAAGGTTGTCTTAATACTCCTAGAAGTTTGTAGCCTTGTGTGTTAGTCCTGAGTGCCTGCCCTCCTGCCTGGGTGCTGCACATGGCATGTGTGCTATCACAGATGCACGGAGTTGCTTGTGATGGTTCTAGGATGCGTATCTGGGGTTGCACGCATGTACAAGAAGGCCAGGATGGAATGTTGGCACCCCTTGGCAGTTTGGTAGCTGCAGATTTCTCTCTATTCCTTCCTGCCAGCATCTCCTCACCAAGAGAAGAGGCTGCATGGTGCCTGGGCTCATGCCTGAATTGCTCTTCTCTCTCTCTTTGCTCAGATTTTCTTCTTCTGCTTCAATTTTCTGAAGCACATCACCTCTGAGGAGTTCTCTGCTCTGAAGTCACAGAGGTAAGGAGCCTGTGCTTGATGCTGCATGGGCTGCAGAGCCAGGGAGCTCGTTAATGCTGTTCCTTTGGGGAGATGGAAGCCCTGGTGTCCTGGCCCAGTTTTCCTTAATTTATTCAGCACTCTGAAGGCTGCAAAACGGGGCCGAGGCTTGTGAGGTGCCACACTGTGCTCTGAAAAACTGCCCATGCTGAAATGTGATCTCTGCTTAATGAGTATGTGTCTGCTTTAGCACGGATGGACCAAGAGATGTGGGCACTGTCTCAAGCACACCTGGCACTGCTGGGGGGGAGTGGGGTGGCTGGGTTTTAACAGGCTGCTAAGCATTAACCTCTTCCTAGTTCATGAGAGGCAAGAAGAAACAAACTGTACCCTGCAGAAGTCTGTTGGCTCTGAATTAGCATGTGACTGCCTGCAGCCTGTTGCCAGCATGTCAGAGCACAGGGTGTGTGGGCTGGGACTGCTAGGAGGTGCTGCACACCAGTCCCAGCTCCTCTCCTTTGTTCCTGTGCAGCTGATGTCCCACTGCTGTGTGCAGCAGAGATCTGGCTATGGCTATGGTCAGCCTCCACGCAGCACTGAGCTAACCCTGTCTTTTCTTCCCCAGAAGGAAGAGTTTGCCACCTGGCTTCACCTTGGAAGAGATCTGCATGCTCAGTGAGTGCTTCTGCTGAGTATCAGCGCCCTGTGATGCTGGTGATGGTTGATCACTTGGGGGCTTGGGTTGCCAGCAACAGGGTGACTACATATGGGTATGCTTCCTTTGGGCCTTGCAAGCATGAGGCCCTCAGGGCAAACAGGAAGAGTATTGCTTTAGGGGAGGGAAAGTAAGTGAGGCCAGGCTGGATTTCAGGCAGTTCTGTTTGCTTTTTTCTAGAGCAGAGAGACCGAGGCAGCACCACGAGTCTGAGCAGCGACTTCTCCCTGGGGATGGAAAGCTCCCCTGGAGCAGCAGGGAGCTTCACCTATGAAGCAGTGGAGCTGATGCCAGCAGGAGCACAGGCCCAAGCAGCATGGTGAGGAAACAACCACTCAATGGTCTGCAGAACAAAAGCATCAGGCTTAGAGCACTGTAGGAAAGTGCTCTAAAGTCCCTCACCATCCAGGTCTGCTCTCTGTAGCATGGGTGCCCTACAGTGGGGAGAGGAATTCAGTAATCAAAGGCTTTGCTACACGGAGACCACTCCATGTTAATGACCATGTCAGTGAGTCCCCCAATGAGAGAACAGCAGCGTTTGTTCATTTTCAATAGCTTTGCTGTTCAACATCATCCAAAAAGCATTTCATCACTTTTAAAAGATCATCCTGAACTACAAGAGAAATGACATTTGGCAGCAGCCTCCCTGGGGATCAGCAGAGACAGAAAGCTTCATTGCCCTAAAATGAAATTTAATCTGTTGATAAAAGAGTTTATATGGGAGACAGTGCGGTTAGTGGTAGGTAGACTGTGTGGCCAAGAATCCCCTCAAAACATAAATCCCTCTACCAACACACAGTGTGTGAGATGGAAACAGGTTGCTTCTTCAGGATGCTTCTGGGAGAGGCTATGAAATGGTGGGTATTCCTTGTTGGTAGGGGATCTTGTGGGAGTCTCCTGAGTGTGCCGGTCGCTGCCTGGAAGCAGGGGCTGGGAAAAGTGTCTGGTGGCTGCTCTGCCCCGGGTCTTGTGCTTGTGGAGTTTCTGGTGCTGTTTGGGGATTTCAGAACTTTCCTGTAGAGTTGCCCCTCTCAGTTTAATTTTTCTCTCCTCTCCCTCAGCACATAAGAAGATGCTATTTTATATTGCAATTATTTTAAATTAAATCTGGGTTGTGCTTGAGGCAGCTGGAAGTCCTCTGGGACTGAGCCTACAGCCATGCTAGTGGCAGCAGCCTTTCTGAAGCACTTTGCGAGTCAGTTTATAAAATGCTGAAGCGGGGAAAAGAAAATACTCCTGCAGAATCACAGAACAGCAATGTTGCCCTTCTCCCTGCCCCTCCAACCACGTTGGCCAGGTGTTAATTACAGAGTCCTCTTTAGCACAAAGAGCCTACCTACCCACAGCAAAAGTTCTGCAGTAAGTAGAGAAGAATTTTCCACTTGCGTGGCTACAGAGTAAGAAACTGTAAGTATTTACATTGCTCTGAACTAAGGTGTGGAATGCTCAGGACATGGACTGGATTGTACAGTCCAAAGCGTGTGTGTAGTTGTGACAAGATGTGACAGTGGCTAGAACACGCTGCAGAACATCCCTGTATGTATCAGGGCTCTGTTTTGTGATGCATTGTGAGCCTTGCACAAGTGCTAATGAGGGAGCTGGGCATGGATGTCTTGCTGCAGCCTGTTGGGGCTGGGTAATCTGCAGAGCAAGCAGAGCTTATACAAACATTGCCATCGGTAGGGAGTTGGGCTGTGCATAGCTAAGAGGCTTGTGCGTCTTTGTGATGTCCTGAAAAAAGTGGGCTCAAGGCCTGCTTGCATAGACAGTCATTTGTTTTTTAGCTTTACAAAGCTGACTGCAGGCTGTGCTTAGAGATGTTGGCAGCTATGATAACGTGAGATGAATAATGTTTGAGAGAGTCTGTGGTGTGATATTTGAGGGTGGACACACTTCAAGAAGTGAAGGGAGGATATCATGCTTCCCACTGTATGATGAGCCTGTCTTTAGCTGCACTTGCTGACAGTTCTTGATCTCAGTGAAAGCTCAGGGGCCCTTTTCAGGAAGAAGTGTATCTTCTCTTTGTGTTAATTTGCCTTAGTTTTTTCCTATTTACTTGTGTACATAGCAGTATCTTTGCCCATTTCACTGTGCTGTTGAAAGGGGAAACATTCTTGGGACTTTTCCAGGAGAAAAACTAATGTAAAAAAGAACCTCCTGAATGTGGAGCAGCAGTGATGTGAATTAGTCCCAAATGTGTGCATGTTTGTTTAGCATGTAGCTGGACAGTAATGTGAGCTAAGATCTAGTGCAGCAGTGGACAGTGAATTGTGCACAAGTGTGAATGTGCTGGCTGGAAGAGAAACCAAAGTTGTGAGCTGTTCTCACAGACAGGGAGAAGGCTGAAATGTACCTGCATCTGGAGAGGAAAATAACACTGGTGTTGTGTTGCTGCAGCCCTCATCAGTACGCAACAACACCCACCTGGGCTGGGCTCCTCAGCTGGTACATTTTGTAGAGTTTAGAACAGAATTAAATGGTCTTTGCCTGCTGAGAGGCCCCTTGTTTGAGGTGTTTTTACAGCTAGACTAAACAAAGTGCTTGCAGCATGTGTGTGGGCTGATGTATTCTCCCGTCTCTGATTTGCAGGTCACATGGATGGTGATCTATAAAAGAACAGGTTAAAATGGGTTGAGCTCAGTGTACCTCCATCACTGTGCAACCTGTGACTTCTTGCAAGGAGGGCAGGTTCAAGGGAAACATGAGTTTGTAGTTGCTGGGTTGAAATCTGGCCTGTTGCAGAAAGACCTTGTACTTGAAAAGCGTGAGAAAGCCAGCTTTCTCAACCAGATCTTTTGTCCTGCAGGAGGAAGAGCTGTGCATCATCACCTCAGGCCGTGCTGTGGAGCAGGGCACAGCAGTCTGAAGATAGGTTGCCTTCTGCAGGGATGGTCGAAGTCAAGTCCTCCAGCTCCTCCTCATCAACCCATTCTGATAACTTCCTGAGGATCGGCAGCAGCCCGCTGGAGGTGCCCAGATCCAGGTGAGAAGGGATGAGGCAGAACAAAGGCTGGGTAAAGGGAGTGCTCAACTGCCTCTGTATACTCACGAGAACCATGGAGATGGGTTTGTATGTACCAACAGGCTTCAGGAGGCCTGTTCTTGATAAGCTTGACCTTGTGGGAAATGCTTGTCACCACTTAACACCAAGTCCTGCCTCAGCCCATTTAGGGGAGTGAGGAACTGTGCCAATAACAACTGGGTGTTTGTTCTGCCTGTCCTTACACCTGCCTCAATTCCACAAGGTCTGGCTTCTCTGCATTCTGCATGCTCTCATAGCACTCTTTCTATCAAATGCATCTACAGGGATTTGCAATGATTGCCTTCTGGGGGGAGGAAACATTTCAAGCCAAGCAGACCTTACTCTGCACCTATCCAGGCCCCCTTTCCATTTAGTGATGTTTCTGACACTGCGGAGGGAAAAACTCTGGGTGCTGTTGGTGAGCAGGGAAGCAAGCTGTGAGTGCTGGGACAGCCCTGAGGAGTTTCTCCTTGAAGACTGTGTTCCTGTGGTGCTGCTGGGAGATGGGGACTGGACCTGGGTTGGAATTAGGATAGATGATCTCCAGAGATCCCTTCCAACCCCATGATTCTGTGATTCTGGGCCTAATCTCATGCCATAACAAAGGATATCTGGCACCCTTCTGAAGTCTGATGCTGCAGTAGGGCAGAGAAGAGCGGTGAGCTAAGCTAGGGAAGAAAGAACAGAGCCTGTGGAGCAAACACCACGCATTTAGGCTGACAGGGGATAACGAGGCTCTTAGATAAGAGGTTGCTGTTAACAGCATCAAATGCTTGTGTTGTCTCTGCAGGTTTTCTGATGAGTCTTTTTCTAGTGATTCCCTTCATAATAGCCAGCAGCCACATTTTAGTACATTCTCGTCACGTGGAAAATAGTGACAAACAAGCAGAGCATTGAAAATTTATGAGACTGTTTATCAAGGTTCTTGATTCCAGAGCAAAATCACTGACAGTTACCATACGTGATGCTAACTGTTCTCCCCAGGGAAAGGGATCAATAGGATGTTTTTCAGCTGTTGCTGGAGCCCACCTCTGCATTTGCTGTCAGATTAAACAAGTCTTCCAAGAAGAAAGCAAAATACTGAAGAGAAAGCAGCTTGTCTGGGGGTCTGCTTTTGTTCATAACAGCAATGCCACTGTTGCTGCGTGTTGTCTTGTGCCATTCCCAAGACATAGCTGGCTACTCGGTGCTGGGCGGCACAAACTGCCTGGTAGTGAGCTTGCAGCAGTGCTTTGGAAGCTGTTTATGATGCTTCAGCTGGCCTCTGCTCTGTGGGAGCGAAGGAGGGAAACAGAGTAGGCAGAACAGCACCACAGGAAGGGGCTGATCTCAGTCCCTGGAGTTTGTGATCCTGGGGCTCAGAGCTAGTAAAGCCAGTAATTAGCTTTCCTCTGGCTGTGTCTGTTTGAGGAGTTTATAAGCTTTTTGGATGTTCAGTGCCCGTTGCTGTCAGGTGTTTAGAAGTGGCATCCCCAGGGCTTGAGGCAGCAGGCAAGCATAGCGGAGAAGCTTGTTACTTCCCAGGCCACAGTCTCCAGAGATGACTTTTCACTCTGCCAGTAAATAATTCTGAGGAGAAGTTGCAGAATTCCAGTTGTAAGAGGTAAATGTTTTCTGGATTCCACTCTAAGCATTCCTTTATGACCTTCATGCTAGTTTCTGTTGTGACATAAAGCTTTTATAACCTTTCAACACAGCAAAGATATATCAATCTGTCTGTGGCCACTGTAGACTTCTATGAGTAAGGCAGCATGAAGGGCTGAGCGGGGGGGAAATTGTGCACAGGGTGAAACAGAAGATAAGAGGGAACCTCCTTGCACGACCTGAAAGCAAGAGAGCAGAAGAATCCATTGTGAGATCAGAATGGTAAAGTCAGCTGATAGAAAGGTGGTTAACCTGCTAGGCTCATGCTGGGTGGAGATGGTGTACACTTGTCTGCTTTCCTCTCTGGTGTCACCTGGGTTTCCTCTGCTCCTCTCTGTGCAGGCTAGAGGAAATGAGCCTGGAGACCCTGCTGAGAGTGGGTGGAATTGTCAAGGCAACGGCTGAACTGAGCTTCTCTTTGAAACCAAGTCTTCTGGCACGATTGTGCTCCTTTGCCTCGTAGTCCCTTGCCAGATCAGCCAGACTCTGGTCTCTGCCCTGCCTGCCTCCTCAGGATACATAACACTGATACCAGCTTTGCTAGCTGGGGACTTGAGCAGTGCATTGCCTTGCTGAATGATGACATGGGTTACATCTGTGTGGCCTGAGCATGGTATGGTTTATCTCCAAAGAGAGATCTCACTCAGCTTGGCTGTGTCAGTCTGAATTTGCCCAGTGAACTTCATGCAGGTAATGGTTATCACAGTATCTTCAGCCACCATTTTTCATCATGAAGGAGAAGGAGAGACCTGTTTTGTGTGGAGAAAGAATATATCTGTGATGGAAGGAACAGTTAACTTCTCTCACTCCCTGAACAATGGCAGGACTGGGATGGAAAGGCTGTAGCACAAAGACTAATCATGATGCCAAAAATACCTTTATCTCTGCAATACTGCTGCAGGTTAGCACCCTAGCCTCTTAAGATGAAGAAACTACTGTACTTGACTTCCTAATCCTCCGGTTGTGTGGCCATAGCAACAAAACACTTAACCACTGCAGCAGCAGTAGAGGAAAAGTGGTTGCTTGTAAAATGCCAGCAGGCACCCTCCAGGCAGTTCACATAAACAGCCCAGTCCATGTGCTGGCAGGCAGGGAGCTCAGCAGGGAATGAGAAGGGAAAGCAAGCAAGCTGAGAGATGAGCAGCACGTGAGCAAGGAGCTGGGCAAGGAGCTGGGGTATCCAAAAGGAAAGCTGAGCCCCTCTCCTAACTGGGTTGTGACAGCAGCCTCCTTGTCAGCCCGTCCTTTGAGCCTGCTCCCATCCAGATGTCCTGGGTGTCTGTATGTCCCTGGGTGATTCTCGTTAGGCAGAGCAGTACAAAGGCAGATTTGAAAGGCAGACTCTCACTAGGCAGCCTTTTTAGCTTATCCCAATGGTGAGATCAATCTGGTGAGGGCAAACGTGCGTGAAGATGCAGCACAGACAATCTGCAGAGTAGGACAAGGTGCATCTTGTTCTACAAATTGAGAGCTCTGAGTACGGCAGATAGACTGCATTGACTCAGACTCCTTGCCTGTGAATGGGCAGTGTTAGATGCAAACACAGGACGTCGTTTGCAAGCCACTAATAGTCTAAGCATCCCATGACACTGCAGGAAAACCCTGTATCTGTGTCAGGGATTTAGTGTGTGTGCACATACTGCTAAACGTGGATTAGCAGATGGATAATCTTTGGTTGAATGTGCTTTTGCTAAGTCAATTAAACAAAAGCTGTAGTACTGTGGTCTGAAGAGTTAAGCCATGGAGGAGCTGCTTTGGTCAATAGTCACAGGGAGCTCCCTTGCTGAAGGGCTGGAGGTGGTGCAGTGAAGGCAGGGAGGGGCAGGGAAGCTGCTGACCCACTCCTTTGGGTCTTTGGTAGTGATGAGACCACATGTGCACTGTGTGTTCTGCTCCTTACATCCACCTGCACTGGGAGCTGTGTCTGCAGTGCGACAGCAGTAAGACTTGGGACAGCAACTGCAACAGCACAGGAACTGTTTACAAGAACGTTTTCTGGATGATGCCACCAAAGCAGTTTGCCAGGACTCTGGCTGGCACGTGACTGTGCTCCAACATGGTTGTGCTCACACAGCACTGACTGCTTGAGCTGCTACAGCACTAACAGCCTGCAGATAACGGACTGGGATCCAGGCAGGGCCGTCAGCAGGGCTCCCTGCCAAGTCCTCCTTGCCAACTGTTCCCACGCACAGGTGGGAAGGACTGCCCTTTACTCCAGGTTGCCACAGTCTGCCTGCACCTACAGTACCTACTTCACACTTGCATTTGAGGCACAGAGCATATGCTGGCAAATGAGCTGCTTCCTAAACAGCTCTAGGTATGTGGAAACGTGGCAGGTGAGCGGGGGCAGAACAGGGCAGGATGAGAGCCTAGCTGTTGGGTGCTTGGCACTCATCTTACTTACGTATTAAGGAATGGAAGAATCCCTGATTGCTGCTCTGCCTCCGGTATTGGCTCTTCTCTGGTAAGCGGGTGTCCATGTGCTCTGAAATACTCTATTTTGTGCAGCATGTTGCATGGGAAGCGTTGACCTAATTAAAAGGAACCATTTCAGGCTAGGAATTGCCAGTTTATGGACTGCTAAAGGTCTTTCCTTCTGTGAAAGAACAGCTTGCAGCTCATCTCTGTTTTGCTAATCTAATTTTGTTAATTTTGCACTTTTGAGGGAGTTTCTTCCCACTCGTGGACCTGAGGAGGTGGGTGTGTGAAGCTCACTTTCATTCTCTTTCTGTCTGCCATTGGATGTCTATGGCAGATACAGCAACTTGAAGCCTTGCTGTATCTCCTCTTTGCTAACCGTGTTGGCTTTGCTGTAGCTGTCCAGCTGCTTCCTAAGCCCCTCTGTGCTGACCTTAAAGCTAGCCAGTCTCTGGCAGGGCTGTCATATGTTGCAAACCTGTTGTTCTTACAGGCTTGGGGCCTTTTCTCCCAGCATCAGCAGCTTGCACTGAGGCACCAGTGAAGCCCTTTTCAGGTTTCTGCGGCAAACCTTTGTAAGGAGCATTCAGGTGTTGGAGCACCAGGGAGATTTTCTCCTCTGGCATTAACTAGACTGCACTGGTTAGCCTACAGATCTGGTCTTGGTCTCAAGCTCAGCTTTTAAGAAGCTCCACCACCCTTGCAGCAAGCACAAGGTTTCTCACTTTGCCTTCCCATCGTTTCTCTCCCAGCCTTTGCCCCTGCTGTCTCAAGGCTGCTTAAGGTGATGGTTGGTTGTGATGCTGCCTCAGGAGCCTCCCTTGAGAAGAAGTTGGAGATGGAAGAAAAGTGTATCGTAGTGTCACAGCTCTGCTGGCTGCACTCAGATATTTAAACCAGAAGGAATGACCTAGACTCAATGCAGAGCTGATCAGTTTATTCACTTAATCAAGTGTTTATTCTGTTGCTTGGAGGAAACTGACCTGACTTCCTAGATTCCTCATGTTAGATGCAACTTTCCAAATTCTAGCTGCCTGGAACAGCACGTGCTGTCTGATAGTTTAGAGCTGATGGGCTCCGTTTCTGAAGTCAGTGCTTTGGGATAGGGTTTCTTTTTCCCACTGCAGATGAGCAAGAGATGGGAGTGTGGGAGCACACTGCTCTACAGGAAGGTGTCACACATCCACAGCCGCCCCTCTCTGCTGCATGGCCGGTGCTGAGAAGGAGCAGATGTGTTTGGGCAGTGTTTCAGCACTGCCACTTTGCACAGCTGCTTGACCGGGCCAGAGTTGCTAGGAAGAGCTGGAGGGCTGCAGAGCCACCAGTCAGTCTTGTGGGAGGTATACGGTGCTTTCATCAAAGAAGAGAGTGAAGAGGTGACTTGGTTCACCTCCAGGAGGTGGTGTGAGATTGTTCTGCTTCTAGCCAACAGCTGTGGGAGACAGCCCAGCAGCTGGAAGCTGAGGCTGCACACCCAAAGCAGGAAACAGTTGTTCATCCTCTTTATCAGAGGTGCCCCTGACCCGTGTGAATGATACTGGACAGTGACATTTTATGCTGTCCCTGGTGCCCTGGATCACATATTGCTCTTCTGTTTGCTACATGGACAGAGACAACTACACTCTCCCTTTGCAAGGACTGCAGATTTCCATTCAGCTCTCTTCATCTGTATATGAAGATCCCATCCCAAGCCCGTCTCCACCTGCTCTTCTGCTGTTTAGGCTCCCCATCTTCAAAATCCTTATTTCTGCTTGGCCCCAAGCTTGTCCTCAGGGCAACTTTGTACATTTCTGACAGTAACACCATCCTCTTCTCCTTTTCTCTACCAAACACTGTTGCTTGTAGGTCTCTTCACGGCTTTAGCTCAAATTCTTGTCACTCCACATGTACCTAAGCTGCTCCTATTTTTCCTGTCTGTCTGTCCCGCACTTAGAGCTGTGATAGTCTCTTCTTTCCACACCAAAGCAGTGTTCCTCCACTCCTGGTGTGCTTCTCTCTGGCTTCCTGCACTGTACTTCCAGCACTGCACTGTGCTTTGCCTGTTGTCCTCTGCTTTATCTGCAGGGAGAGGGATAGATGTCAGTAAAAAGCTGCTCCATGTAGGAGATGCCCTCGTTCCTACTGCAGTGTTACGTGCTCTAGGAAAAACATCTTTTTGGAAGAAAGTGTTCTCCCAGTGCTGGGCACTCACAGCTGCTCTCTGAACTCACTTGGTTCAACTCACAGCCTGAGGACAAGCTGTGCATAAGGCAGTCAGTGCTCTGCTCTTCCCATTTCTTCCTTTGCTGCCCTTCCAGAGCCTGGACTTGAAAACAGTGGCATTACCCAGCCTGCAGCTGCAGGATCACCAGCACTGCCAGGGAAGCTCTTGTGCAGCTCAGGGCTGTATTTCTCAAGCTTGGATATATCGATCAGGCTCATTAAATGCCAGGCTTAGATCTGGATCACGGATGGGTTTCACTCTGTGTTCCCCCTCCCGTGCCATTCTCTCTGAGGCCCTCCACGCTGTGGCAGATCCTGTGGCTCTGGCTGCTCTTCTGGCCTCTTGGGGAGCAGCTGCACTGCGCCACTGCTATTCTTAGCTGTGAAGACAGCATGCAAGTACCTGGCCCAGCAGAGCTGGAGCTCTTGCACTGCTCTGTGCCCGGCACATCTCAGATAAATTATCCACAAGATCTTGGTAGTGTGTAATTGAGTAGCTCTGCCACAGGCTGTGCTTCCAGCAGTGTGTGTGCTGCTGTGCAGCAGGGCGCTGTAATGGCTCGCTCCCAGGAAGCTGAGACTTATGGGTTCTGCTCTGATGATTGTGCCCACTGCTCAGAGATTTTGGAGGGACTCCTCAGGCTCTCTTCTCAGCTCTCTTGTTCCCTGCTTTCCCGGTGGGGAGGGAGGTTTCATGCTGCAAGCCTTCTCCTAATTATGTTATGTATTATCCTGAAGTTGTGCCTCCCCAGCACAGCCCACCCTCCTAATCCAGGGATGGAGCTGCAGGGGGTGTGTGCCCCCAGGCACAGGGAGTCCTGCTCAGCGCTGGTGGTACTATCTCTGCAGGCTGTGGTCTCTAAATCATCCTCAGCAGCGAGCCGGTCACAGCCACAGCTCTCCATCAGGCTTTGCCATTGCCCTAGGATGTGTTCACAGCTGAAGTGAGCAACAGGTGGATGCTCCGCATCAGTGTGGGATTTGGGGCTGCTGCATCTCGCTGAAGGGTCTCCCTGTTCTGCATGGCCATCTGCTTCTTGCTAGCTTTGATCTGCCTGGCTCCTGGGGCACCTGTGCTGCTCGATTGTCTCACCAGCTTGGCTCTCCTCATGCACTCAGAGGAAAGGCCTGGCCCGGGGCTGAGCCGGCGCTGCATGCTGCCCTGCTGCCAAGAGTGCCAGCACTACTGGCACAGCGCTGCTGGCAGCCGTCCCCCTGGCACTGGCACAGCAGGAGGCGTGTGGCTGATGACCTGACTGATGGCCCCGTCTCCCTCTCTCTCTGCCCCAGATCGGCGGACCATTCTCTGCCCGGATCTTCCGTTTCCACAGACTTTGGCAGCTGGCAGATGGTGACAGGGTGTGGCAGTATTCGGGAGCAGGCAACCCTGAGCACAGACGCCTCTCTCCCTTGCAGCTTCCCGGATGAGTTTCCTAACACTTGCCTGTAAGTGTCTACAATGCAGCATCTCCCCGGGCTCTCCCAGCTGGCTGCAGGTGCAGTTACCGCCTGGCGCTCTGGAAGAAGCCTGGCAGCCTGTAACAAGCTGTCCCATCTTCATTGCCTTGCTGCTTTCCGTCTGCACGTTCTCTCACTGAGCTCTGAAGGAAACCCGCATCTCTTCCATCCAGCAGTGGGAGAAGGCTTTTCTTTCTCTTCTTTGAAGACAATGGATTTGGGCATCCATGGAAGTGTGCTTAACAGCAGGACTGCTTACACAGATTTCTTGCTTTTGGATCTTGCTCATCTCCATCTCCCTGCTGGGTTCAGCTCCTTGCTGCAGTAGGAGAGGGGCTTTCACTCTGCTTTGTCTGGTGGTATTTGCAGGTGCTGCATAAGGCTGGGGCAGAGTAGCAGACCGTGCATCATGCTGCGTGGTACTGTGCGAACAGTGGAGAGGCACACAGCCCTCCCTGCACAGAAAGTCACCTCTGCGGAAGCTTGAAAGGCAGGAGCTGTGCTTTAATTGCTGTTAGAGCAGAGCCTTGGCGTGTGCCTTCAGGCTGCAAGCTCTCAATCAAGCAGCTGAAATGGCAGCTCAGGGGCTGCCGCTGGCTGGCTGCACTGGAGGCGTGCTGCAAGAGCTCGCAGTCCCTTAATGGAGATCTGAGTACGTACTTTGGAGGTAGAGCAGCATGAAAACAAACATGTGCTGTGAGACACTGCCTGGTTTGGCTCCTCTGGGAGCTGCCTGCTGTCTTGAGTAGATCCAAACAGCTGCCCCATGCTGGGCGAGATTCACAGGGAGTGTGGGACACTCCTTACAGCAGGTCCCCTTTTTGCCATGGCAGGGACATGCTGAGCTGCTCTGGTAGGGTCTGGAGAGTGCTGGAGAATGGGAGCAGGAGGGAAGCAGAAGGGACTGAGGAGCAGGACTGCAGAAGCGAGGCCATAACATCAGAATGGGGAACATGGCAGGGAGAGGAAGACAGGCACAGAAGCTACATGCAGGCTCTTGCTGTTTGCAGTCTGGCTGCTTGGGAGGCTCAAAGGGTGGGGAACAGCGGTGCTGCCTCTCCCTTGGGCTGTGAACACTTTACCCCATTCAGCTCTTCACTTGGGGTGCTGGGGGTTGCAGGCCCAGGCTGCTGTTGGAATGGGAGTGCGAAGATGCAGCACTGAGCCTGCCCCAGCACCGCCTTCCTGCTCCAGTGCTGCCCAGGAGCCTGCTGTGGCTTTATCCTGAGTGTTTGCAGCCCAACACAGTGTGAGTTTGGAGAAATGAAATTCCAATTAAGCTTCTGCTTTGCATCACAGGGCAGGGTGAGGACGTGGCACTGAGGGACACGGGGCTGTCAGTGGCTCTGCACCTCTTTCTGCATGTTAAGCTGCCCCATAAAAGGTGTGAGAGCCCAAAGCTGCGGGCCCTGCCTGCTGCACACCCTCCCTTACCTCTGCAGTCGCCATCTGAGATCACTGAACACGGGATATAAGCGCGCCCTGCTTTCATCCAGCTTCTTTTTCATGCCAGCAGCTTTGCAAGTTCCCCATCCTAACGAGGTTACCAACGAGCATCTTTTCATGTGTTTCAAAACGTCGCATTTTTTTTTACTTCACCCTCTGGCTTCTCTTCATTACCAGACCCTGCACAGCGGCCGGGCAGGCTGCAGCAGCAGCGCTCACTGTTTACAGGCCTCCCACCATATCCTCTCACTGCCATTTCCGGACTGAAGCTGTTGGCTGTGGGTGGTTGAACGCTTCCATTCAAATGAGCTGTGCCAATTTCGAGGCAGCCCAGGCGCTGGGGAGATGAAAGAGAATTTCTGATGGGGAGGTTTGAGCTGTGCCCTTGGGGCGACCTTTGAGGGATGCCTTCCACTCACTGGGAGCACAGGAGGACAGGGTTGAGCCGTGGCACGTGGAGCTGCTGGCTCTGAATGGCCACGTTGCTTTTTGCTGCTTCCCTCGTTGGGAACGTTACATCCTCGCCCCGCTGCACTCTGAGTTAAGGGCAGGGCTGAGCTGGAGAGGAGAGTGAGATCCAGGGGAGACACTGCAGGCTGCATCCCACCTGTGCACAGCCGCCTCCTTGGCCCAAAGCTGCTCCCTGATGTGCACGATGTGGCAGTGAGGGCTGCCCGCAGCTGATGTGGTAGTGGCTGTCCAGGCACAGCACACGTGGCTGGGCTCCATCTGGAAGCAAGGGCAGAGCTGGCACAGGGGGCTGATGTCCGCCAGCACCGCGTGGGCAACAGCCGCGATTTCTGCACATCTGGGGTAGGGGGAGAAGCCAGGGGGCGGTGGAGGAGAGCCGGGGGGAGCTGCTGGGAGCCTGCAGCGCTCTGCCACAGCCAGGGCATTTCAGGGCTGGCATTGCCTTACTGCAAGCCCCGCGTGGCACTGGGGCAGCTGCAGCGCTGACCTCCCGATTCTGTTTCCTAGGCTGGTGTCAGCGAGCGACCGCGAATCCCGGCTGGAAGAAGTGCGCTCTGCCTTCCTGGCCAGCTACAGCCGGACCATCGGCCTGAAGGCCGTGCCCCCCAGCCCCTCGGGAGCCATCGGCGGCCTCCTGGAGCAGTTCGTGCGGGGCGTGGGACTGAGAGGCAGCAGCACGCTCTGAGAGCCGCCACGATCCAGGACGGATGGATGGAGAAGCGGGGTCCCCAAGCCGAGCCGGGACCCCCATCCTCGGGGGTGGGATGGGGACGCGAGCACCGTTTTGAGCACCCGCTTGTGATTACCCGCCGTGGGGCCGGGGAGCGGCGGGGGCTCCGACTCGGCCCCGCAGTAAAGACCTCCGTGTGCCGACCCCTGGAGCGCGTGGTGCCTGGGCTGCGGGAGGCGGGCGAGCTGGAAGAGCCGGGGGGCGGCGGCGCGGAGGAGCCGGGAGCGGCTCTAGCGGGGGAGCCGCCCGCTATAAATAGCGCGGCCCACGCTCCGGGAGCGGCGGCACCGAAATAGCAGCGCGTCGGGGCCGGGAGCTGCTCCGGGAGGGAGCCCCGACGGGACGGGAGCCGGCATCGAGCGGCCATCGGGGCACAGCCCGGCCCGCGAACGGAGCCGAGCCGGACGGCGTCCCGGCAGCACCGCGTGTCGGTACCCGGCTCTGAGCAGCCCCGTTACCGGGGCGGTGCCGCCGCCGGGGCCGCCGTGCCCGTGCCCGCCCCCGGGCGCGCCCGCTTCGGCGGTGCGGGAGGAGGCGGCGCGGAGCAGCGGCGGCGCCCGCGCGGGGATGGCGGCTCCGGGAGCGCTGGAAGCGGCCGGCAGCGTGCCGGGCACCAAGGTGGAGCTCACCGTGTCCTGCCGGTGAGCCGGGGCTCGGGGGGATGCGGAACGCGGGGGGAGATGCGCGGGGAGTCCCGTGCCCGCTCTGCTCCGGGAGCCCCCGCTTGCCGCCTCGGGTGCCCCGCTGCCCGCCGTGCCCGGTGCCACCGCCCCGCTCCGGTGCCGGCTCGGTGCCCTCGGGACGGGAGCGCACCGGTGGTGCCGCTCGGTGCCCCCGGCCCAGAGCGGCGGCCGTAGGGGGCCGAGCGCAGACCTGCGGGGGGCCGCCCCCGGGACCCCCGGGCCGACGGGCAGCTGGGGGCAAATCAGCCGTTCTGCCCGGGGCTGGCGATCCGCGCAGCCCCAAACTCCTGCCCCGCGGCTGTGGGGCGCAGCTGGGCCGGAGGCTGCGTTCTCCCGTCACTGTCTCGCAGCCCCGCAGAGCAGCAGGTGAAGGGGCTGCGGGGCTCTGGGCAGGGACCGGGGCGAGCTCCGGGAGGTGGCCGAGCGTCCGGCTTTGCGTTCCCCCAGGGCTCAGCCGCTCCCGGGGCTGCTCTCCGCGCTCGGGCCGGGGGAGCGGAGCCCCGCGTTGCCGGACGGGCCCCGCGGAGCCGCTGTCAGCGCTGCCCGCTGTCCTACCGCCGCGGCGGCCGCGGGGCGATGCGCGGTGCCCCCCCCGCTAAGTGTCCGCTTTTCTCCTCACTCCTGCGCTCTCCATTAGCCGCTGCCGGCGGCACCGGGGAAGGTTTCGTGCTGTAAATGGGTTCCCTGTCACGTTCAATCACGGTCAGCGCTAGAGACGCTGCTTCTCTCCGTCCCACCGCGCTACCTCTGCCCGGCCACCCGCCTGCCCCACGGCTACGAGCAGCTCTCCTGCGTGGTGCCGTCCCCGAGAGCCCACGGGAGACACGCAGGGGGGACACGAGAGTTCGGGTGCACACAATCACTCGCTCCCTGCTCGGTCCCCCCAGGAACCTGCTGGACATGGACACCTTCTCCAAGTCCGACCCAGGTGGGTGGCAGCGGTGGCATCTCCGTGTGTGGGCACGGCGCAGCCTGGCACGGCTCTGCCCCTCTCTCCGCAGTGGTCATCCTCTTCGTGCAGAGCACGGGGAGCAGCGAGTGGAAGGAGGTGAGCGCTGCACCTCTCCCGGGTCCCCGCCGTCCCCAGTGCCCCCGCTCCTGGCTAATCCCCGGCTCGGTTAAATGGGCCCATATGGCCACCCGCTTCCACCCTAATGATCCCATCCTGCCGCTAATCGGGGATTAGTGCCGGGGCAGCCGCGCTGGGGAGGGATGTGGGGAGATGGGGTGGCCCTCACGGAAGCATCCCCGCAGTTTGGGCGCACCGAGGTGATCGACAACACCCTGAACCCTGACTTCGTCCGCAAGTTTGTCCTCGATTACTACTTCGAGGAGAAGCAAAACCTCCGCTTTGACGTGTGAGTGCCCCGGCACCAACGGGGAGTGAGGGGTGCTGAGCCCGTGGGTAACTCGTGGGAGACCACAGCAGTACAAAGCATTGCTGCGTGGATGGGCAGAGGGGTCAGAAATGGGGTCCCAAAGCACTGGGTGGAGACAAGGGGACGTGCCCAGATTCCAGCTCACAGCTCTGCTCCGCTACCTCCAGCTACAACGTGGACTCCAAGAGCTGCTCCATCTACAAGCAGGTGAGTGCTCTGCACACCCCAAAGCCCTGCCCTGTGTGGGGGCTCCTGGGTAGGACTGGCACCCCCAGCCTCGGGCTCAACCTGCTCTTTGTCTCTCCACGCCACGTTGGGTCTGGCAGAAGGTAGGTGTCTGCTATGATGGGGAACTGGTGCTTGCTGTGGGTGCACAGTGGCCCTGGGGAGCAGGAGGGCTCCAGGACACGTGGGGTGGCTCTGGAGGAATGTGTCTGGGACACATTTTGGGGGATATAAGGCTGTGGGCTGGGGTCAGGACATGGAGTGGGTACATGGGATAGTTGTAGGGCTGCATGATGAGCTCAGGGATGAGGGGTGGCCTTGGGTGTACAGGAGGGGTTGTGGGCTACGGAGCTGTGCTCTTATAGGGCACAGGGTGAGCTCAGGTCACCTGGGGTTCTATGGGGAAAGAAGGCTACAGGCTGGAGATGATAAGAGGGTGAGGGGGCTGCAAACAGGAGCCCCCAGGGTTTGAGCATGGCATTCCTGGGTGCAGGACTTCCTGGGGCAGGCGTTTGTGGCACTGGGAGAAGTGATCGGGTCCCAGCGGGGCCGTCTGGAGAGAGCCCTCACGTGAGTCACATCCTGTGGCAGGGCTGGGGGTCCCACACTGTGCCCCCGGCCGCCCACCCTGCTTCAAGACACCCCGCTGGCCATGCTGCCCCACGTCCCTGTGCATGGCTGGGGACGCACCTGCAGCACTGGGCCTTGCGGAGCGCCCTGCATCCTGCCCCTGTGCTGTCCCCACTGTCCCCACGCTGGGCTGTTGTCGCAGGGGGGTCCCAGGGAAGCGGTGTGGGACCATCCTGCTGCTGGCTGAGGAGCTGAGCAACTGCAGGGTGAGTGCTGCATTTGCAAGCTATGGGAGTGTGGGGCAAGGAGCTGGCTGCTGGTGACAGTCCCCATCCGCAGGACATCGTCACCATGCAGCTGTGTGCCAACAAGCTGGACAAGAAGGACTTCTTTGGCAAATCCGACCCCTTCCTCGTCTTCTACCGCAGCAACGAGGACGGCACGTGAGCGTGGGGATGTGGGGTGCGGGTGTCCCTGCACGGCATGGCCTCACCATGCCCCGTCCCCGCAGCTTCACCATCTGCCACAAGACAGAGGTGGTGAAGAACACGCTGAACCCGGTGTGGCAGCCCTTCACCATACCCGTGCGTGCCCTCTGCAACGGTGACTACGACCGGTGAGGATGGTTCTGTGGGGCAGCCTCCACCCACCCCACACTCTGGCCCCATCCTGCAGCCCCTGGGCCAGCCCACAGCCCTGCACACATCTCGTATCCCCCAAACTGTGTCCTGGTGATGTTTCTCCAGAGCTGCCCCATACGTTGCAGACCTGTTCTGCACCCCAGGAACACCGCTGTGGTGTTTGCAATGGGGCAGCAGTAGGACGGGACGCAGCATCTCCCCACAGCCAGCACGCAACTCCAAACAGGGTTCTTAGTCGTGTTCTCTTTTTTCTTTTTCCTTTTACAACCCAAATTCCATAAAAGCTTCCCCCCTCCCCAGAGCTCCACCATGACCCAAATTCCCTGCTCCCCTCCCTGGGCATGCAGTGTTACTCTGATGGCACACTGAGCCCTGCACACTGTGGGCCATGCCAGAGGCTCCCCCTCAGCCCCGCTTTACTTCCAGCACAGTGAAGATTGATGTGTACGACTGGGACAGGGATGGGAGGTGAGGCCGTGCCCCAAAGGGCAGCAGAGTGACATCGGGGTGTTCCTCATCCCATAACACACGCAGCCCCCGCGCTCCTCCTGCAGCCACGACTTCATCGGGGAGTTTGCCACCAGCTACCGTGAGCTGTCCCGTGCGCAGAGCCAGTTCACGGTGTATGAGGTAGGGCAGGGGCCACAGTGGGGCAGCTTTGGGGGCGTGGGGAGCCCCACAGAGGGACCTGCCTGGTGCCCGCAGGTGCTGAACCCTAGGAAGAAGTGCAAGAAGAAGAAATATGTCAACTCCGGCACTGTGAGTGGGGCTGGGCTGCTCCTGCAGCTCGCACCCATGGCAAAGTGCTGGCTCTGACACCCCGTGCCCACAGGTGACTCTGCTCTCCTTCTCCGTTGAGTCCGAGTTCACCTTCGTTGACTACATACGGGGCGGGTGAGTGGGGCCGGGTGCCCCCATGCTCCCGAGGGATGGGGGCAGGAAGGCAGTGATGGTGGTGCTGCATCCTGGGGGTGCCGAGACGGCGGCTGCAGTTGTGGGGTGGGCAGCGGGGCTGGGCTGTGGGGTCGCGCCGTGCCTGGGGCTGGCAGCCTCCTTCACTCTCCCTCCAAGGACACAGCTGAATTTCACCGTCGCCATCGACTTCACGGCCTCCAACGGTGAGCACAGCAGGGGGGGGGTCCCGGGGAGCAGCACCATGTGGGTGCTGATGTGCGCTGTGCCACAGGGCTGCCATCGCAGCCCACCTCGCTGCACTACGCCAGCCCCTACCAGCTGAGCGCATACGCCCTGGCACTCAAGGCTGTCGGGGAGATCATCCAGGACTACGACAGCGACAAGCTCTTCCCTGCCTACGGCTTTGGAGCCAAGCTGCCACCCGATGGCAAGATCTCCCACCAGTTCCCCTTGGTGCGCCCTGCTGCGAGGCTGGGGGGAACCTATTGCTGCTGGGTGTGGGGCTGGGGAGCAGCCGGCCTGGCCGCATCCTACCCAGCACCATGGGAGCATCAGTCCTGTCCCCAGAACAACAACGTGGACAACCCCAGCTGTGCCGGCATCGAGGGTGTGCTGGAGTCCTACCTGCAGAGCCTGCGCACTGTGCAGCTCTACGGGCCCACCAACTTCGCTCCTGTCATCAACCAGGTGGCCGGGTGAGCGCTGCGGGGCCGCCCCCATCCCGTGGCCGTGCTGTGGGGGACGATGTGGGGCGGCTGCTGGAGGGCTGCCATGCCGTATCCGTGCAGCACGGCCGCCCAGGTGACCGATGGCTCTCAGTACCACGTCCTGCTCATCATCACTGACGGCGTCATCTCCGACATGATGCAGACCAAGGAGGCCATCGTCACCGTGAGTGGCCGCACGCCACCAGGGTCAGGGCACCACGTACGGCCTCGGTGCCGCCGGGCTGCCCCACACCTATGGCTGCTGCCCTCTGCCAACAGGCCTCTGCGCTGCCCATGTCCATCATCATCGTGGGAGTGGGGCCGGCCGAGTTCGACGGTGAGGGGGTGGGCTGGGGATGGGGCCGGGCTGGGGGGTGCCGTCATACCGGGTCTGAGCAGTGCCTGCAGCCATGGAGGAGCTGGATGGGGATGAGGTGCGGGTGTCATCGCGGGGACGGTACGCGGAGAGGGACATCGTGCAGGTGAGCGGCGGTACTGGGCACTGAGCTGCAGCACCGGGCCTTGTGGGGCCGGGCCGGGCTGCCCATTGCCCCCATTGCTCCCCATTACCCCCACTGCCACCCATTGCCCCTATTGCCCCCATTACCCCACTGCTCCCCATTGCCCCCATTGTCCCCCATTACCCCCATTGTCCCATTGCCCCTATTGCCCCCATTACCCCATTGCTCCCCACTGCCCCCATTACCCCCATTGCCCCCATTACCTCATTACCCCCATTGCTCCCCATTACCCCCATTGCCCTCCATTGTCCCCCATTGCCCTCATTGCCCCATTACCCCCATTGTCCTTATTGCCCCCATTACCCCCACTGTCCCACTGCCCGCAGTTCGTTCCGTTCCGTGACTACATGGACTCCTCTGGCAGCCATGTTCGCAGCATGGCCCGCCTGGCCAAGGACGTGCTGGCCGAGATCCCCGACCAGCTGCTGTCCTACATGCGGGGCCGCGGCATCGAGCCCCGCCGGAACGCCGCGCACTGACGGCTCCGTTCGGCTCCGTTCGGTTCCGTCCGGTTCCGTTCGGCTCCGTCCGGTTCCGTTCGGTTCCGTTCGGCTCCGTTCGGCTCCGTCCGGTTCCGTTCGGTTCCGCTCGGCTCCGTCCGGTTCCGTTCGGTTCCGCTCGGCTCCGTCCGGCTCCGTTCGGTTCCGTTCGGCTCCGTTCGGTTCCGTTCGGCTCCGTTCCGTTCCGTTCCGTTGGTGCCGCTGTCACCGGCCGCAATAAAGCGCTCCGGCCGCTGAGGGGCGGGTACTGGTTATTGAGATTCGCATCGGCAGATTCGCCGCTCTCCGCGCGGTACCTCGTCCCCTATCCCCGGTGGGTCTCTCCCCGCTGTCCCCGCTCCGTTCTCCTCTCCCCGCTCTCCTCTCTCGGTTCCTCCCCTCTCCTCCCTCCCGCAACCCGTCCCGCCCGCTGGGCCGGCGCGGTGTCGAAAGTGCTGTTGCTAAGGCCGCCCGGCGCTTTACCCAGGGGCGCCCCGCGCTCCTCCATTGTTGAGGCCGGGCCATGGCGCGGGGCCGCTGAGCGGCGGGAGGCGGCAGCGGGGCCGGGCCCAGCGCACACGGTCACACCGAGCACGATGGGGGTCGACTTCGACGTGAAGACGTTCTGCCACAACCTGCGGGCCACCAAACCGCCCTACGAGTGCCCGGTGGGCAGCTGCCGTAAGATCTACAAGAGCTACAGCGGCATCGAGTACCACCTGTACCACTATGACCACGACAACCCGCCGCCGCCGCAGCAGCCGCCGCTCCGTAAGCACAAGAAGAAGGGCCGGCAGGGCCGGGCCAACGACCGGCCGTCACCGGAACCGTCCGAGGCGTCGCAGTCCCCGGGCCGCGAGGTGATGACCTACGCGCAGGCCCAGCGCATGGTGGAGGTGGATCTGCACGGCCGCGTGCACCGCATCAGCATCTTCGACAACTTGGACGTGGTGTCCGAGGACGAGGAAACCGCCGACGAGGCGTTGGACGGCGGCGGCAATAAGGAGAACGGGGACAGCCAGGCGGCAGCCGCGTCCGCCGCCGCGCCCAAGTCGGCCAAGCAGAAGAGCAAGGAGAAGCGGAAGGATTCCAACCATCACCACCACCATCACAACGCGGCGGCTGGAGCGGCCCCCAAGCTGCCCGAGGTGGTGTATCGAGAGCTGGAGCAGGACACGCCCGACGCGCCGCCCAGACCCACCTCGTACTACAGGTACCCGGGGGTCCCGGTGCCGCCCCGCGGGATGGGGGGCTCGGAGGGGCTTTGCTGCGGTCTGAGCGTGGTGTATAAGGGCTGAAGGGGAGCTTGTAGCAAACAGGGGGAGCGGCTTGTGGTCTCCTAGTGTTAAGGTGAGGGGGAATGGGCTTAAAGCATTTAGGTTGTGTGTTAGGGGGAAATTCCCTACTCAGAGGGTGGTGAAGTGCTGGCATAGCTGTGCAGAGCTGGGGATGCCCCATCCATGGAGGTGCCATGGGCACCGCAGCAGGGATTGAGCTGGGTGGGCTTTAAGGGCCCTCCTGACCCAGCCACTCCATGAAAGAAGGTGAGTGTCCTTCTGCCTCCCCCACTGCTGTCTGGAGATGCTCTGGGATAAGTCAGGAGCCCCCCAGCACCAAAGTTCAGCTGTGAGCCATGTGCATTTGTAGGCGTAATGTGTTCTCGTGGCCCTATGGGTTTTCCATATGTGGTTTGTTTCGGTGCCAATATTGGCCATTGTAGCAGTGCTCTCACTGCTGTCTCTGCCCTCCTAGCCACCGTGCTGCCTGAGAGTCTGGCACCAAGCTGCAGGCACAGAGGAATAACGTGGGCTTGTGTCACACTGCTGGAAAAGAGAGCTCCCCATGAGGTGTCTGCATAGTGCTCAGTGTGGTGCTGCACTCCGGCTGCTGGTTGTTGCAGATGGAGCAGGACAGATGGAGCAGGGTGCAGGGGCTTCTGGCTTTTCCCCATGATTCACCTTGCCTCACCTCCAGGTGGCAACAGGAGAAATATACCAAAACAGGGCACTGTCTGCACCCCATGTGCAGCAGGGCCAGTGCTATTGTGTCTGGGGAACAAGGTCACTGTCTCCAGAGTACTGGGTGTCCGCTTGCTGGCTTGTACAAGCTCCTGTCTTGTGTTGATGAGTCTACAACATCTGCAGCTTGTTATTTTGTCTGAACATCCAGCCGTGCTGTGCCAAATGCCCCCCAAGCAGTGCAGCACCTTCAGCTTCTGAGCGCTGCTGCCTCTTCTGTTTGTTGTGGGGTTTTTTGGGCTCTAATATGCAGAACTCTCACCTTCTCTTGCTTTCCCCTTCCAGGTACATTGAGAAGTCAGCGGAGGAGCTGGATGAGGAGGTGGAGTACGACATGGACGAGGAAGATTACATCTGGCTGGATATCATGAACGAGCGGCGGAAGACAGAGGGCGTCAGTCCCATTCCCCAGGAGATCTTTGAGTACCTGATGGACAGGCTGGAGAAGGAGTCATACTTCGAGAGCCACAACAAGGGGGACCCCAACGCCTTGGTTGATGAGGATGCCGTGTGCTGCATCTGCAATGACGGGGAGTGCCAGAACAGCAACGTTATCCTCTTCTGTGATATGTGCAACCTGGCCGTGCACCAGGAATGCTACGGGGTGCCCTACATCCCCGAGGGACAGTGGCTGTGCAGGAGGTGCCTGCAGTCACCCTCACGAGCCGTGGACTGCGCCCTGTGCCCCAACAAGGGCGGTGCGTTCAAGCAGACGGACGATGGGCGCTGGGCACACGTGGTCTGTGCCCTCTGGATCCCAGAGGTGTGCTTTGCCAACACGGTCTTCCTGGAACCCATAGACAGCATCGAGCACATCCCACCTGCACGGTGGAAGCTGACCTGCTATATTTGCAAGCAGCGTGGCTCTGGGGCTTGCATCCAGTGTCACAAGGCAAACTGTTACACTGCTTTCCACGTCACCTGTGCCCAGCAGGCTGGACTCTACATGAAAATGGAGCCCGTCCGTGAGACGGGAGCAAACGGGACCTCCTTCAGCGTGCGCAAAACTGCCTACTGTGACATCCACACACCTCCAGGCTCCGTGCGCAGGCTGCCTGCGCTTTCCCACAGCGAGGGGGAAGAGGAAGATGAGGAAGAGGAGGAGGAAGGCAAGAGCTGGAGCTCCGAGAAGGTGAAAAAGGCAAAGGCCAAGTCGAGAATCAAAATGAAGAAGGCGCGGAAGATCCTGGCAGAAAAACGAGCTGCAGCACCTGTGGTTTCTGTTCCCTGCATCCCCCCCCACAGGTACAACTCACTGCCTTCCCCTTGCTGTGGAGAAACCTGTCCCTTTCTCAGCGTCTCATGTCCCACTTTGCATGCAGGAGCTGTCTTTTTGCACAAGTGCTTTTCACGTTGCTCTTCCCGGGGCTGTTTGTGGTTTCCTCTGGCTTTCCTGCAGAGAGGAGTGAGATGTGCAGCCCCACGAGGTGCTTGCACAGGAAATAGATGCTGCTGGCTTCATGACAGCAACCGAGCTTGGCCAGGGGTGGCAGGAAGCAGCTGGGGGCTCCCAGAGCTCTTCTCCTGTGTGTTGGAGCAGGCTGCAGGAAGAAAGCAGAGGCCACCTTCCTTTTGCTGCAGCTGGCCCCACATGGCCCTGCTGCTTCCCAGCCTTGCAGCATGCCTGTGGTGCACAGCTGGAGCTGGGCAGGGCAGTGTTTGCCTTGGTGGCTATGAGTCACCAACCAGGTTCTCCTCACTGCAGCTGGGACACCACACCAGAGCTGCACTTGCTGGCCCTCAGGTCTCTGAGTTGCAGCCACCATGGCATGGGGTCACTGCCTCCTGGCAGGGCTCCTTCAGGGCTCTTGTTGGGCAGGAGGGGGTATGCAGGCACTGTGGGGTTTGCTCTGTGGGCAGTTTGTGCTGCAGGATTGGTGGCTTCGTGCCATGGTGTTTGTGTGTTAACTGTATGGTACGGCTCACTCGCTCAGGGTGCGTTCTATAACCCGAGCCTCTCTGTTCCCGTGTGTGGATGCACTAGCAAGCTGTTTGTAGGCTCTTTCTGCTACCCTCGGGCTCACAGTGAAACCCACACTGAGGTAGAAGCTGTTAACCTCACCTCAGGTCTTCCTGTTGGGATTAATTATTCTTCAAGGGCTGTTGCCAGAATGCCAAATGTCTTCCTGTAGAAGCTGTGAGCAACCAATGACAGCAGATGAGGACGCTGTCTGCCTTCAGCTGATGCAGGTCGGGTCACCCTGTGTGAAGAGCTGGTCCTGCAGGATGTGGAGATATGGGATCCACACTTCAGTCTCACCTAGCAGGGCATCTCTTAACTGCACTGATGGAAGAGGCTGTCTCAGTCGCTTCGGGCTCTGCCATTGTAAAGAGGAGGGAAAACCCCTTTTGTTTTGTTTGGGGCTGTTCAGGGTAGTTCTTCCTTAGTTCCAACAGCAAGCTCTGTTCTGCTAGCATCTGCCCACCCCTCCTCACGCTTTCCCAGATTTGTTCATGCTACAAACTCCTCGGGGCTGCTGAGCTGTCTGGTAATGTTTGAATAGGGCCTTTGTCGTCTTGGGTGGCCCCTTGCTGCCAGCATAATAAGCCGGGTGAATCACAGCTTTGGGACAGCCGTGCCGTGGTCTCGGGGCCGCAGGGAGCTGTGAAAGGCCCAGCTGCCAGTGCCCCCGCCTTGCACCCCAACCTGGAACAGTCAGCAGGAAAGGAGAGAAAGGGAAAGGCCTTTAGGAGAGACAAGGCTGAATGTTTTTTAGTGTAGCTGTCTGTCATGTGCTGCTGCCCCTCGTTCCTTGGCCCTTCAGGGATTGCTACTATGCAAAGGTGTGTGCTCAGTCTGAGGAGCTTGTGGGTGGCCTCGCTACACTGGGGCTTCTGCTGTGGCCAGATTTGCTTTGCTGACTGGGTTTGTGACTCTTCTCCCTTCTTCAGGCTCAGCAAGATTACCAATCGTTTAACTATCCAGAGGAAGAGTCAGTTCATGCAGAGGCTGCACAGCTACTGGACTCTGAAGAGGCAGTCCCGCAACGGTGTCCCTCTGCTGCGCCGCCTTCAGACACACCTGCAGTCCCAGAGGAACTGTGATCAGGTACACGCTGCATTTTGGGGTGCTGAGGGGCAACCTGGGTGTCTGTGTGTGCTTCCTGTGCCTTTGCAGCTGTGGGCTCAAAGCATTTGCTGCATGTGTTAGTGCCTTCGGGCTCAGAAAGGGGCTGGAGAAAAGAGTTCTACCTCCCGATACCGCCCCAGCTGCCTGCTTTTGCTGCTTTACCTTCTCCACTCTCAGCATTCAGAGATTTGCCAGACGGAGCCGCCTTTGGCAGCCTGCCATGGGAAGGGAAGCCTGCCCTGTTGTGTGCAGGAGTTAGCTCATTCCTCTTGCCGGCGTTCAGCTGGCAGCTGTGACAACGCTGGCAGAAGTGGGCTCTAACCTGAGGCCACTTGTGTCAGTGGGCATTGAGAGGGGTGGCCAGGGATCCCCAGACATGGTCTGGAAGAAACCAAGGCCTCACTGATCCTGAAATAGCTGTGGGAACAATCCCTGTGGGTGGTGCTCTTGGCCTGCTGTTTGCCTCAGCCTTCAGTCACTGCTTCACAGATGTGAGGTCTCTGGTGCCAGAGGAAGATCTTTCCTATGGCTCTCTGTTTAAGCCTTTCCAAGCCCTTTGAAGATGGTGATCAGTTAGAGGTTTCTTCTGCTTTTACCCCTCCCTCATTTTTATTTGCTCATCTTTGGCTTACAGCAGCAGAATAAAAGTCAGCAAGTTTTTTGATGCTCCAGAGGTGAAGGTAACCAGAGCTGTGTTTCTATTTTGCCCTGTTTGCCATTGACTAGAGCTCTGGGCAGCTGCCTGGACACTGTTATTGCTGCTTTGTGGTCCTGGGCAGCTGCCTGCATGTAGTCATGTTAGGCCGAGTATTTCCACAGTTCGCTTTCTGGCATCCTAACAGCTGGGTGACCATGGAGCAGGTACTGAGCTGTAGGCAGCACTTGGGCTGTCTCTGTGAGTCACCCATATGGCAGGGGAGCTGGCATGTTCACTGAGGCAGCAGGTCAGGCGTGCTGGTTCCCTGTACAAGAGAAGAGCCCTCGCACACAGCCAGGAAGGAAGAAATGGGAACGCTTCTCCTGTCAGCTCACAGTCTCTGATGTTCCTGCAGAGAGACACTGAGGATAAGAACTGGGCCCTGAAGGAGCAGCTGAAGTCATGGCAGCGCCTCCGCCATGACCTAGAGCGCGCGCGCTTGCTGGTGGAGCTGATACGCAAGCGGGAGAAGCTCAAGAGAGAGACGGTAACGATTGTTTGCCCCTCCTTGGGGAGCTGCTGGGGTGGGCGTGAGTACAGGCTTTCTGGAGTGCTGGTCAGTTGCCCTTTGTAAGCTGCACGGTGGGCACAGGATCCCCTCGGTTGCGCTGTGCCCTGCCCCGGCAGCTCTGCATGAAGGCGGCTGCTGTGCAAGGCTGATGTGGGAAACATGGGTGCTGGGGCCTGTGCCTCACCTCTGCTTTCTAGAGATGATATTGAGGTGCAACACGTATCCCGTGCAGTCCCACTCGAGGAATGCGGCCCCACTGCAGCAGGGAAAGGTGGCACTGTCCTGTGGGTCTGCTAAGCTGCTCCTGGAGGCTGTCACCGGGGTACGATGCTCAGTCATGCTCTGTTCTTCTGTTCCAGATCAAAGTGCAGCAGGTGGCACTGGAAATGCAGCTGACCCCCTTCCTCATCCTCCTCCGCAAGACGCTCGAGCATCTGCAGGAGAAAGACACGGGCAACATCTTCAGTGAGCCGGTCCCTCTGTCTGAGGTAACAGAAATCTACGAAGTAAGAACCCCCTCCCCCAGATTTCTACTTCACTCACACTTGCCCCTTGCTCATGTCAAGGGCTGCCCATGGGGGCCTCTGCTCTGGATGCCCTCTGGGCAGCCTGCTGATGGTTTCCAGTCCCGACACCACGCACTCAAGGGGGATGTGTGCAGCACAAGTGTGCAGCACTGCCTGTCCTGGGAGAGCCAGATGCACAGCAGAAGAGGTGGTGGTGCTGGTAGCTGCTGGTGGCCAGGAGTACAGCACTCAGCTCCTCTGCTTGTGTTACTGGTGATTCCCCACTGTCTGTGGCAGGGCAGGGGCTTCTGCCTGGGAAAGGCAGAATGCCTGCACTCAGCCCCAGACAGGTGACATGCTCTTATGTGTCCTCCTGCAAAACCCTCTGCTTGGTAACAGGCTGAGCACAGCACAGAAATGTCACTTCTAGGGGCAAGGGAAGTGATTTCTGAGAATATCAGTGGTGATTCCCTGCTTGGGGAGGTGGGAGAGGGAGTGCTGGTGCTGTGCAGTTCTGGCAGCAGGTGGGCTTGGAGGTGTCCTGGCTACATGGTCCCACCCACAACCATTGCTCCCACCCAGGCCAATCTGTTCTACGTGTCTGTACTTACCCTCATCCCTGAGAAGCTGCACAAAAATATTTCTAAGTGTGTCTTCCCTAATAGATTGAGTACAACACATGGGCTCTAGTACAGAGGCATTACTGAGCCACAGCTCCTCTAGCTGCAAAAGCAGGCAGCTTTTCCAGATGTGTGTTTGCACAGAGCACTGGAGAGCAATACCTCATTCCTCTTAACAACTGTTTTCTTGGAGCAGGTGGTACCAATGGGGGTCTCCAGGCTCTCAGCATGGGCTCTTTTCCCAATACAGGTCCCAGACTACCTGGATCACATCAAGAAGCCGATGGATTTTCAGACAATGAAACAAAACCTGGAAGCGTACCGCTATCTGAATTTTGATGACTTTGAGGAAGATTTCAACCTGATCATCAACAACTGTTTGAAATACAATGCCAAAGACACCATCTTCTACCGGGCGGCCGTCCGTCTGCGGGAGCAGGGAGGAGTGGTTCTGCGGCAAGCTCGCCGGCAGGCAGAGAAGATGGGCATTGACTTTGAGACAGGCATGCACTTCCCACACTGCGTGACTGTAGAAGAGGCTCAGGTCCAGGACATAGAGGACGGTGGGTGCTTGTCCCCTGTCCTGGTGCAGGAGAGCTACTCAGAGCTTAAGTCCCAGCAGTTGGGCACCTTAGGGCTATTCTTGTTGTCTCCTGCTGGGTAGTGGGGAACAACACCAGGGATAACACACCTGAGAAGGGTCTTTTTAGGGTTCTCCTCTCCCTGTTCCAGCATGTGTAGGGCTGAAGGGAGACCAGGGGTTCAGGGAGTAGAACTTCCCTACTCTTGAATGCTTCAGAGTCACTTCAGCTCATTTATTTCTTCTGTGTCCTTCCTGTTACAAATCCCTTTCTTTTTTACTGCTGTATGTTGCCTACGCTGATGGAAACCCTTAGCATTCCCTGTGCTGCAGGTCAGCCTGCCTTCCCCAGCAGTCCCAACTGGCTTGGTTCCCACAGGGTTCTTTCTCTGGGTGCCTTTTGGTAACATTCTGTGCTCATGGGTGTTTGGTACTGCATACATTATTTTCCTCCTGAGGGGAAGTCCCATGCCCTTCTGTGTAAGGGGTCTCCAAAAAGTTTCTGATTCCTTTCATCCTCTTTGTGCCCTCAGAAGACATGCGACTGCTGCTCTCGGAAAATCAGAAGCACCTGCCCTTGGAGGAGCAGCTGAAGATCTTGCTGGAGCGGCTGGATGAGGTCAATGCTGGCAAACAGAGCATAGGACGGTCCCGCCGGGCCAAGATGATCAAGAAGGAGATCACGGTCCTGCGGAGGAAGCTGGCACACCCCCGGGACCTGGGCCGAGATGGGCTGGAGCGGCACAGCTCCTCTGCCAGGGGGGTCCTGCAGTCGCACAACCCCTGCGAGAAGGATCTTCAGACAGACAGTGCTGCTGAGGAGAGCAGCAGCCAGGAGACCGGCAAAGGTACTGCTCCTCCAAAATGCTGCTGTTTGCTGGGGAATGGCAGAGAACCACACCTGGACGGGCTGTGTAGTAGAGCAAAGGCAGGGGGCCTTGCACACAAATCTCACCCATAGCAACTCCTTAGGATCTGTCTGGAGGATTCCCTCATCTCCCACCTTTTTCCTTGCTGCTCACTTTCCCTAGGCTGACTGCTTACTTGCAGCAGGGATGGCCATGTTCCCAATGCCCTGCAGGGGCTGGGAGCCAAGTTCATGCCAGCTGCGATCTCCTTGGTGCCAGGAGGTGGTGGGAGCAAGTGCTGAGTCTTGCTTCTCAGAGAGCACAGCTCAGGTTCCACATCACAGAGTCCTCAGGCACAGCTGGCAGATGTCACTGAGGTTTGTCACCTTGGGATCCTGTTCCCTGAGACCTGAAAAAGCAGGCTATCGTACAAGCAGAGAGCATTTAGGATCATTAGTTTTTGAGGCTGCAATGGAGCTCTGAGAAATGGAACTCTTCCTTTCTGCCACTGCCACCCGTTCCCTGGCAGGTCCTGCAGGCTGTGGCTGATGCCTTTTCATCCCTCCTCCAGGTCTGGGTCCCAATTCTTCTTCCACTCCAGCACATGAAGTGGGCAGGAGGACCTCAGTGCTCTTCTCCAAGAAGAATCCTAAAACTGCAGGACCTCCAAAACGTCCAGGACGTCCCCCCAAGAATCGAGACAGCCAGATAGCTCCTGGGCATGGGAACAGCCCTATAGGGCCCCCGCAGCTCCCCATTATGGGGTCCTCCCAACGGCAGAGGAAGCGGGGCCGAAGCCCACGCCCCAGCTCCAGCTCCGATAGCGACAGCGACAAATCCACTGAAGATGCTCCCATGGGTGAGTGCGGCAGCCGCAGCCCTGCAGGGAGCACATGGAGGGCACTGTGCCCTCATAATGCTCCTCTGTTGTTTGTTACCTGCAGACCTGCCGGCCAATGGCTTCAGCAGTGGGAACCAGCCAGTGAAGAAGAGCTTCCTGGTGTACCGCAACGACTGTAACCTTCCACGCAGCAGCTCCGACTCCGAGTCCAGCAGCAGCAGCAGCAGCAGTGCAGCCTCAGACCGTACCAGGTATGTTGCCTGCCTCTGAGCGTGCCTCTGCCACAGGCATCTGTTGGGTGAGGTGTGTTACCGTGCCTCTCCCTTTCTCTCTCCTGTTGGCCAGTGCTGCTAACCCAGTGCTAGAGGGCTGGGCTGCAGGCCTGGCCATGGGATTTGTGCCTTTTTGTGCTCTGTAGCATGCTTGGGTGAGTGTATGCTCCCAGGTGAGGCAAGGCTAAGGGTTGTAGGCAGAAACACTATCTGGTCTGCCTTCTGTACACCTGCTGAGTCCCTGGTGCCGGGTGGGCTCAGTGAGCTTTTACAGCCCACTCAAAAAGCAGTTTCTGGAAGCTCGGTGTGACTGCTGCTCACAGCTCTGCTCCCTCTCTCAGCACAACGCCCTCAAAGCAGGGCAGGGGGAAGCCCTCCTTCTCCCGCGTGAACTTCCCTGAGGACAGCAGCGAGGACACATCAGGAACAGAGAACGAGTCCTACTCTGTGGGTGCTGGGCGAGGCGTGGGGCACAGCAGTAAGTGTCACAACCTTCCAGCCACACCCCTGCGTGTTCTGTCAGCTGCAAGGGCCGTGTCCGAGTCCTCTCTCCCCCTTTTCCAATGCAGTGGTGCGGAAGGGCATTGGCCGTGGTGCAGGGTGGCTCTCTGAGGATGAGGATTCTTCCCTGGATGCTTTGGATCTGGTGTGGGCCAAGTGCCGGGGCTACCCCTCCTACCCAGCACTGGTGAGTGAGACCACCTACGTGTAGCTCCTTAAAGCCCATCCCAGTGCTAGGGGAGGTCATCAGTGGGGTGAGGTGGGCTCGCAGCTCTTGGGGCCATCAGTGGTTTGAAGGGTGGGCTCACAGCTCTTAGGGCCATCAGTGGGGTAAGAGATGGGCTCACAGCTCTTAGGGCCATCACTGGGGTGAGGGGTGGGCTCACAGCTCTCACTACTGGAGGAACGGGGCTGTGGTTTAGTCCCCTGCCTCAGCATCGGCCCCTTTGTCCTGGCAGATCATCGACCCCAAGATGCCACGAGAGGGCATGTTCCACCACGGGGTCCCCATCCCCGTGCCGCCCCTGGAGGTGCTGAAGCTGGGCGAGCAGATGACTCAGGAAGCGCGCGAGCACCTCTACCTCGTCCTCTTCTTCGACAACAAACGCACTTGGTGAGGCCTGGGGGGGTCGGGGCGGGGCTGGGCAAGCGGCGGTTCGGCTGGGGGGCAGCGCAGCCGCCCGTAACCCTCAAACGAGGTGGCTCCCCGCTCCCCGCAGGCAGTGGCTGCCCCGCACCAAACTGGTGCCGCTGGGCGTCAACCAGGACCTGGATAAAGAGAAGATGCTGGAGGGCCGCAAATCCAACATCCGCAAATCGGTGCAGATCGCGTATCACCGCGCCATGCAGCACCGCAACAAGGTGCAGGGCGAGCAGAGCAGCGACTCCAGCGACAGCGACTGAGACACCGCGGCACCGGGCGGCACCGGGCGGCTGCAGCTGGACTGCGGCGTAACGGGGCTCGGAGCCCGGCCTGCCCGCTGCCACCGGAGCTGTAAATATACTGTACAGCCCTGCCCTTTAAATTATTCCCCCCCACCCCGGGATGAGGGGGGGGGGGGTGGGGGCGGCCCCGGGAACGGAACGGGGCTGTGTTGGCCCCGAGTCCGACGTGTTTGTATTTATTTTGGAGGAAAAAAATGAAAACTCTATTGGTTCGTAGCGAGCCGCCATACACAGCGACGGGAACGGGAACGGGGAGACGGGACTTCCGGGGTTGGGCCACTGAGACAGCGGAAGTGGGACAGAGCGGCGCTAAAGGAGCGGGAAGCGGCGCTCTGCCAGCGGGGGTGGGGGAGCTCTATGGTGCTGGAGGTGCTCTATTGGGGGGGGGAGCACTGTGGTGGTGCGGGGGAGCTCTATGGTGGGAGGGGGAGCTCTGGTGGAGGGGGGGGAGCTCTATGGTGGAGGTGGTGCTCTATGGTTGGGGGAGGGAGCTCTATGGTGGTGGTGGATCTCTGTGGTGGAGGAGGGGGAGCTCTATGGTTGGGGGGGAAGCTCTGTGGTGGTGGTGTAGCTCTATGGTGGTGGTGGAGAGGGGGCTCTATGGTGGTGGTGGTGGTGCTCTATTGTGGTGATGGGGAAGCTCTATGGTGGTGGAGGAGCTCTATGGTGCAGGGGGGTGCAAGGGCCAGGCCGGGGGCTGCACTGTGGGACGAATGTGCTCCTGCAGGTATCCCCAGCTGAGCTCAATGTGCCCCGGGGTGCAGGTGGGCGCCATGGTGTGAGCGCAGCCCGGAGCCCGATGCCCCGTGGGGCCACGTCCGCCCCCATGGCGCTGCAGGGTTCCCCCATGGCGCTGCAGGGTTCCCCCATGGCGCTGCAGGGTTCCCCCATGGCGCTGCGGGACTCCCCCTCGCTGTGCCCGGCGCTGTGGCGGTGGCTGCGCTGCCCTCCGGCCGAGCTGCGCCTGGACCTGGTGCTGGCATCGGGGCAGGCGTTCCGGTGAGACACTGGGCCATATGAGGCCATATGAGGCCGTTGAGCAGAGCCTGACGCCCGGCGTTTGGCAGATGGAGGGAGAGCAGCCCTGGAGCATGGACGGGAGTGCTGGGTGAGCGCGTGTGGACGCTGCGGCAGGAGCGGGACCGGCTGTGGTACACGGTGTATGGGGACGAGGCGCCCGGCCCCGAGACCGACCGCGTCCTGCGGGACTACTTCCAGCTGGATGTGGGGCTGGCCGCCCTGTACCGCACATGGGGGGCGGCCGACCCCCTGTTCTGCCGGACAGCAGCCGCCTTCCCAGGTGGGGCAGCCCCATGGGGCGATGGCGGCACCCACCCGCTGTGCCCCGCTGACCCACGGTGCCGCAGGGGTGCGTGTGCTGCGGCAGGACCCCGTGGAGTGTCTGCTGTCCTTCATCTGCACCTCCAACAACCACGTGTCCCGCATCACCGCCATGATCGAGCGCCTGTGCCAGGCCTTTGGCCCGCAGCTCTGCCTGCTGGACCAGCAGCCCTTCCACGCCTTCCCCTCCCTGGCAGCACTTGCAGGTCGGCAGCCGTCCCTCACTCCCCGCATCCTCCCCCACGTCCCCATCCCACGGCTGTCCTCCCGCAGGCTCTGAAGCGGAGGCCAAGCTGAGGGCGCTGGGCTTTGGCTATCGTGCCCGCTTTGTCAGCGGCACAGCACGCGCCATCAGCGAGGGAATGGGCGCCACGGGGCTGTGCCGGCTGCGGGACATGCCCTACGCTGAGGCCAGGAGGGAGCTGTGTGCCCTGCCGGGAGTGGGGGCCAAGGTGGGTGATGGGGATGGGATGGGTATGGGGTGGTGGCAGGGCTGATGGTGTGTCGTATGGCAGGTCGCTGACTGCGTGTGCCTGATGGCCCTGGACAAGGCGGAGGCGGTGCCGGTGGACACCCACGTGTGGCACATTGCCCGGCAGCGCTATGGGGCAGCACTGGGTGCCCGCTCCCTGACCACCCGCGTGCACCAGGAGATCGGTGAGGGCACAACCCAGCACCCACAGTGTGGGGAGAGCAAGGGCTGAGCCCCCATGGCTGGTTCTGATCTGTCCACAGGTGACTTCTTCCGTGAACTGTGGGGTCCCTATGCAGGCTGGGCACAGGCGGTGAGTACCAACCTTCCCCCTACACACACACTTGGGTTTGTCCTTGCCTGTTGTGCCCACCCAGCACCCCTCATTCCCCACCCCCACTTCCAGGTCCTCTTCTGTGCTGACCTCCGCAAGGGCCGGGCCAGTGGGAGCCGGGCCAGGAGGGGCCGCAGCCAGGCGAGCCGTGGGGCCGGGTGCTCCTAGGGAGGGGGCACAGGGGGAACTGAGAGCAGAGTTTGTCTGTCTCCACCCACTGCATGCCGGCCCCTGGGACACGAGCCAAGCCAGGCAGCGTTTGTCTATTTCCTTTATTACAAGGAATAAAATAGAAACGTCCATTTGGAAAATTCTCTTTGAACATGCTGGGGGACAAATGCAGGAAGGGGCGAGGAAGGGGCTGGGCTGCAGCCCCCATTGGCTACTGGGGGGTGGGAGGGCTCCTGGGGGCTCCCCATGCAGATTGCAGAGCTGTGGGGCTCGCTCCAGGAGATGGTGAGGAGCAGGGCAGGGTGCCCTCCCCTTATTACCACTCCCCCCAAAAGGGAGCAGATGGGGAGGCAGCAGGACCCCCATGGACCCACCCCATACCCTGTGTTGTGCCCATGGGATCTCCAGACCCCCTCATTTGGGGGGCAGGCGGGGGGTTCTGTTTGCTGACACCCGCTCACAGTCCAACCCTGCTCAGGGAGGAGGAATGTGGGGTGAGAGCCTGGCAGCACCCCCGGGCCCATGAGGGTTGAGGGCCCATGAGGGGCTGGAGGGACAGCACAGTGTGCAGAATGGCACAGAGCAGGGTCAGGGCTCACTGCTGCTGGAGCCTCCCTCCATCCACTGACCATGGCAGGGGCTGTTCGGTGTCATCTGCCCTAGGCCCTCCTGGCTGGTTCCCAGCTGCAGCTTCCTCATGTGCCGTACCACAGCCGTGGCGTTGAAGGCTTGCTGCCAGGCACACCACCTTGTCACTGCGCTGCCTCCCAGCACTGCCATCCCCCCTTCTACCCCACAAAGCCCTGTGCTCACCTTCCACTTGCTCTTAGCAAAGTTCTTCTTGATCTGCTCGCTCACTGACTGGTGGATGTTCTTGTCCAGGGCTGTGTCCCCAGCAATCCTAGAGCGGGGGAATCAGCAGGGGGGGAGCAACCCTTTCCCATTCATTCACCCCCAGGAGGAGTGCCCCCATCGCTTACCAGGGGTGCTGCAGGGCCTGCTCGCACGTGAAACGCTTGTCAGGGTCCTTTTCCATCAGGTGTCTGATGAAGTCTTTAGCTAAGAGCAGAGGGCAGCTGTGAGCCCCTACCCCATCTGGGCCCTCCCCCCTAACTGCTGACCCCCGGGTTCACCTGAGTCTGAGATGTCATCCCAGTAAGGTGAGTCAAATTCGTAGTCAGCCCGCAGGATCTGCTCAAAGAGCTTGGCATCGTTCTCGTCATAGAAGGGGGGGTACCCACAGAGCCTGGTGGGGAACAGCATGGGGGTCACTCACAGTGTCCCCTGTGCAGCCACAGCATGTGGGAGGGGGATACGTACAGGATGTAAGCGATGACCCCGATGGACCAGCAATCCACTGCCTTGCTGTAGGGCTTCTGTGCCAGCACCTCGGGGGCTGGAGGGACAGCACAGTGAGGGGGGACCTAGTGCTGTGCCACGGGGAGCAGTGCCCGGTGTCAGCCCCCCAGGCTCACCCACGTAGCCAGGTGTCCCGCAGGCTGTGGCCATGACGGTGCCGCAGCCCTCGATCTTAGAGAGCCCGAAGTCGCTGATCATGATCTTGGAGTCCTCGTCCAGGCTGTAGTACAGCAGGTTCTCGGGCTGCGGGAGGGCTGATGTCAGAGAACCCCCCAATGCTGATCTCTGTGCCTCTCCTCCCTGTGCTGCTCACCTTCAGGTCGCGGTGCACGATGCCCATGTCGTGCAGGTAGCGCACAGCATCCAGGATCTGCCGGATCAGCGTGCTGGCATCGCGCTCCGTGTAGAAACCCTTCTCTACGATGCGGTCAAAGAGTTCCCCTCCCGACACCCTGCAAGAGCCACACGGCACCATCAGCCCCTTCCTCATAGGATGGTCCCTATCCAGCAGCCCCCCCAGCACATCACTCACAGCTGCATGATGAGGTAGAGGTGGGTGCTGCTCTCGTAGATGTCATCCAAGGCCACAATGTTGGGGTGCTTGATCCTACACGGTGGGGTGAGAAGGGCTGGGATCAGCTCCAGCTGGTGGCAGGACAGGGAGCAGCAGCACCGTGTGCCGGGCTATTTAGGGCCGAGCTGATAACAGCCGGTGCTGGGTGCTGGCAGTGGGGCCATGCTGGGGTGGGGGCAGCACGGGACCCTCCCTCCCCCCATCCCAGAGCAGCCCCTACTTGTGCAGGACGGCGATCTCATTCTCAATGCTGGCCTCCTTCCCCTCCAGCGCCTTCTTGGCGATGCACTTGATGGCCACCAGCTTCTGGGTCGCCCTCTCCTCCGCCAGCACCACCTCAGAGAAAGCCCCCCTGGAAGGGGGGGAGCAGGGTGAGCCGGGGGGACACTGCTGTACCATCATTGCTATGGTGATAAGTGGAAAGTTGAGCTATTTATAGGGGAACAGGGAGCAGGAGGGGACGGCGGGGCCGTGGGACGCGGGCAGTGCCACTGCTGGGGGGCACGCGGTTCAGCACACGGACACGTGGGGTCTGTGGGGCGGCGGTGCCCAGGTGGGGCAGGTGGAGGACAGCCCGGCCCTAAGCCGTGCTGTAATTAACCCGGTAATCCGCCCTAAGAGCCTTACGGCGCCTCTCAGCACCGGGCCCCGCCACGCGCTGCCACCGGGACCCACCGGGACCACGGACACGGCTCGGGCAGCGCCCCGTCCCCCGCCCCGCGTGTCCCATCCCCGCACGTCCCGCTGTCCCGGCCCGTCCCGGTTGTGCCGCCCCGCACAGCCCCCGCCCCGGGCCAATACTGGAGCTGGCCGGGTTCCACGCGGCGCCGTTGGCCGGATGGTGGCAGGGGCTGGCGGCCGCCCCCCGCCCGGTGCCACCTGGACTCACGTGCCCAGGACGTCTCGGAACTCGTAGATGCGCCGAATGTCGTCGGTCCTTTTCTTCCAGCCGGGCTCGTGTCCCAGCGGCATCGTGCGCTGCGGCCGCGGGCTGCGCCTGGGGGAGGGACGCGGGGGGGGAACGGGACACGGCGTCAGCGCGGAGCGGGACGGCGCGGCCGTGGGGCGGCGGGACGGGGGCACGGGACGGGCCGGGGGGCGGGGACGGCGCAGCCCCCGCGTGCCCACCCCACGCGTGACACGGGGCACGGCCCGCGCGGCTCGTGGTGCGGGGAGCCCCGCTCATGGCCCCGGGGCGCCGGACCCACAACACGGCGACGGACCGCGAGTGGGCGCGGCCGCTCCCCCCGCGTGGGCCCCGCCCCGCCCGCTCGTACCGACGGTTGCGGCGGAGCAGCGGCGACTCCTCCTGGCGCGGCACCGCCGGGCAGCAATGACGTCACGGCGGGGGGGCGGGACCTGCCCCCCGCTCAGCCAATGGGGGCAGCGGGCGGTCAGTGCCCACGCGTGACCGCGGGCCGCGGAGGGGCAGAGAATGACGGGGACAGAGCGAGGGGCGGGAATGGAGACATGGGACGGTACCGACACCAGCACAACCCCGCAGCCCCCAGCACAGCACCGCACACCGGCAGTGCCAATGCTCCTTTATTGCCCTCACCGCACAACACACGGTACAGCCCCGTCCCGCTCCCCGCCGCTGTCCCCGGCTGTACCCGGCGCTAACGAGGCCCGGCCCGGCTCCCAGCCGTGTCCTGGCACAGCTCCATTGCCCAGAATAACCGCGGCAGCGGAAACCAGAGGGCGGCTATGGCTGCTCCAGGGATGCTCTCGCCCAGTCCCTGCGGTTCGGTGGCTGCGGGTTGGGCCAGGACCCGGCCCCGTGCAGCCCGTCCCGACCCGCAGCGATCCAGGCAGAGCACAGGTACAGCCGGGAAGCTCCTGTGCTCACAGCGCCTCCAGTCCGTGAAATAAAGGGATGGCAGCGTTGTGCAGCCCAGTCCTGTTCCCCGCTACCCATCCAGCAGCTTGAGGATGCTCTCACGCTCCTTCAGCGTCTTCCACGCCTGGTCCTTCTCCTTCTTGGTGGGGGTGCGCTTCTTCTGCCTGGCCGCCATGATCTTACGGAAGGCGTCCATCACCTCGTTGTCAGCCATGCGGACGCGCTGCCGCAGCTCCTGCCGGTGCAGCTCCTCCTTGGCCAACCTGGGGACACAGGACGTCAGTGGATGCTGCTGGTGCTCAGCCGGCCCCGTGCCCTGCCCGCACTCACCGCAGCAGCTCGTGCTTCTTGGCGCGGTTGTGGGCGCTGAGCGCCTTCAGCTCCGCCTGCCTCTTGCGCAGCTCAGCCAGGACCTCATCCTCCGAGTCCTCGGCGGGACGGTCCTCAGACTCCAGCAGGCCCTGAGCCACCAGCTCCTCCTTGATCCGCCCCTCCAGCGACTTGGTGTGGGGCACGCTGTGAAGAGCAAAGCGGATGCTTTCTAAGCGCCCACGTTCTGCCCCGATTTGCACAGGGAAAGCAGCAGGCAGCACCGCAGCAGCTCACCTGAAGGGCTTGTTCTGGCTGCGTGGAGAAGTGCCAGCGCCATCGGCTCCTGAGTCCTTGCCAGCGATGTCGGGGATGGGCGAGTCTTCCACAGGGGAGATGATGTTTTCCTGGCAAGCAGAGCACATGGGAAAGGTTCACCTCGCCCTGGCAGCACCTCGCAGGGCCACTGCACAGACCTGAGCTCCCTCACCTCCACCAGGGCCTGCAGGAGACGCTGTGTCAGGGGCCCAAAGGGACATCCATCCTCAGGCTGCTCGTGCTGGGCCTCTGACTTCTTCAGCAAGGCGTCGACATCTGAGGGGATGCAGGAGACAGTTGTGAGCAGCCCCGGTTCTGTGGGAGCTGGATGCCAGCCCCCTGGTCTCACCACACAGCTTCAGTGCAGTCCATAACAGATAGGGGATGGGACAGCACCTTTGGTGTCCAGCTCGGTCAGTGGTCCCAGAACACCCTTCTTTTTGTCAGCCGCAGCCGCTGCCCGGGCTCCATCCTTCTGCTCCTCCAGCAGGTCCTCCTGAGCCCAGCGCTGTGAGTAGTGCTTCCCCAGCGGTGGGATCTGCAGCACAGGATGGACCATCAGCACAGGGCTGGGGTTGTGCTGAGGAGCCCGTGGGTCAGCACCACCCCAGAGGACACGCACAATGTTCACAGTGGGGTGTGAGTGCTCAGCCTGCCCAGGGATGGACAGTGCAGGGCAGGGTATGGGGTGAGAGAGCATGGGCTGGGGGCTCTGCAGCTTGTCACCTTGTAGTGCTCAGCCTCATCCTCTGGCGGTTTGAGCAGCTCCTCCAGGACCCTGACCTCCTCATTGGTGAGATCGGCGCAGTACGGCTCCACTGATGCCCAGAACCTGCGAGGCCAGAGCAGAGGAATGATGGTGATGGGGAGCTGTGATGGACACTTTGAGAGCAGCTCGTGATCTCCTGCACTACAAGGAAGGAAACATGCACTCCCAACTCCCCCATCTCCCCATTCACCTGTTCGGAGCATCGTTTTTAGGGATCCTCGGCACATCAATGGGGTCATCCTGGAACTCGTACTCCTGGATCTTGGGCTGCAGGTTTTTAGACTTAGGCCTGCCGGGCCCAGGCCCCGTCCCGTGCCCCCCTTTACCCTCCAGCTTCTGCTTCTTGGGCTTGCCGTGTTTGACGGAGGTGCCCACGTCGTGTTCCTTGCTCAGCTTCAGGAAGCGCCGGTCGCCCTTTTTGTCCTGCCAGTCCGTCAGGATCTGGAATAGAGGGATAACGTGTAGGGTCGTGTGTGGGGCGGTGATGGGGTGCGGGGTCACAACACGGACACGTTACACGTTACACGTTACATGGGCACATCCCACACCTGTGTCTCAGCCTCCAGTACCCGCAGTCTGCGGCTGGCTGAGGACAGCAGCGTCTCCAGCTCCAGCTGCAGCGTGTCCAGCTCCTCGATCCCGATACCATCGTCCTCGGACCGGGCCAGCACGGCCGTGTACCGCGGGCACACCTTCACGTGGTCCACAGACTTGAAGTCGTGGAACTGCAGCGGGCAGTCCTTCAGCTCGCTCATGGCGGCACCGGGTCGGAGCCGGGCGGCGATAGGAGCGGGGTGTCCGGTCTCTCGGTGCCGCCCGGAGCTCGGCGGGGGGCGGGCAGGGGGCAGGGCCGGGGGGGGCCGGGTTTACATAGGGCCGCTCGGCTACTTCCGGCCCCCGCCGCTTCGCCCCGCCCCTCGCTCCCCATTGGCTCGGCCCCGCCCGCCGCACGCAGCCCATTGGTTCGCTCGTCTCTCCTTCTTCCTTTCCTAATATGGAAGCGCCGTACGGAGCGTACCAAGAGCGGCGGGATCGCGGGGGGGGTCGAATCTCGCGGGGTTTCGCCGCCGCCTCCAGGCGCTGCAGCCGCGCCCCGTGACCGGCCGCATATACACACAGATACACATATATACACATATATACATATACACGGTGTGGGGGGACGGGACGGAACGGGGAACGGAACGGGAACGGAGAGAGAACAGAGCGCCCCCACACAGCTGCGGGTTGGGCCTTCCCGAGCATCCAGGAAGAGACAGCCCGCCACTTCCGGTTCCGCTTCCACGGACCGGACCGGAGCCGACACCATGGTGGGAGCGGGAGGGAACGGGGAGGGAGAACGGGGCGGGGGATGGGGGTGGATGGGGGTACGGGGATGGGGTGGGTACAGGGATAGGGTGGGGACGGGGCTGGGGTGGGCCCGGTCCCGGTCCGTGACTGTGCCGTGCCCCTCAGACCGCCACGCTCCGCCCGTACCTGAACGCGGTGCGCGCCACGCTGCAGGCCGCGCTGTGCCTCGAGAACTTCTCGTCGCAGGTGGTGGAACGGCACAACAAGCCCGAGGTGGAGGTCAGGTACGGGGCTGTAATGTGTGTCAATGGGGATGGACACGGACACTGCCCGCACTGTGTGTCAATGGGGATGGACACGGACACTGCCCGCACTGTGTGTCAATGGGGATGGACACGGACACTGCCCGCACTGTGTGTCAATGGGGATGGACACGGACACTGCCCGCACTGTGTGTCAATGGGGATGGACACGGACACTGCCCGCACTGTGTGTCAATGGGGATGGACACACGGACACTGCAGGCACTAAGTGGTTCCATGCTGACCTTCCTTTGGTCCCCAGGAGCAGCAAGGAGCTGCTGCTGCAGCCCGTGATCATCAGCAGGAACGAGAAGGAGAAGGTGCTGATCGAGGGCTCCATCAACTCCGTGCGCGTCAGCATCGCTGTCAAACAGGTGGGGATGGGCTGGATGGGGGCTGGGAGCTTGTGAGAGTGTGAGGAAACCTTGTTTCCCTTTTGTGTGTGCAGGCCGATGAGATCGAGAAGATCCTGTGCCATAAGTTCATGCGCTTCATGATGATGAGGGCTGAGAACTTCTTCATCCTACGCAGGAAGCCCGTGGAGGTGAGGGGGTCCCAGGGACCCACAGTGCAGATCTGGGCTGCACCGTCGCTGTGCTGCACACCCATAGCTCTTACACTGCTCCTCTCTTCCTCAGGGCTACGACATCAGCTTCCTCATCACCAACTTCCACACGGAGCAGATGTACAAGCACAAGCTCGTGGATTTCGTGATCCATTTCATGGAGGAGATCGACAAGGAGATCAGCGAGATGAAGCTGTCTGTCAATGCCAGGGCCCGCATCGTGGCAGAGGAATTCCTCAAGAACGTAAGGCTCCGGGGATGCTCCTGCTCCCAGCAGTGGGACACAGCTCTCATAGGCAGAACCCACTGCTGGGGGGCTGCTTTGGTGCAGTTTGTGCCCATCCTGGGTTGGCTGTAATTGGTGCTCATGTTTCCACTGGGGTTGAGGTCCTCTAAGTGGGCTGAGGGTGGGCAGAGCTGGGGGATGTAGGACATCCCAGTGCTGATGGGCTCCTGCCCTCTGTCTTGCCTTGCAGTTCTAGGCTGTGCCGTGACTCCGTGGCTTCCCGGTGCCTGTGCAGAGCCGCATGCCGGGGTTCTCGTGCTATGGAGAAGGGAAGCTGAGCCCCTGGCTGCGATCCCGTCTCCTCGCTGGCCGGGGCGGGGCCGGACCGGGCTTGTGCGTGTGTGGGGCTGGGCGGCCCCGCTCCCTGTCCTGTCGCATTGTGTTTTATAAAGAGTTACTTGCTGTACGCCCCGGCTCCTCGCTGCGTTGCTGTGGGGGGAGGAAACGGGGAGAGAATGCTCGGGGGCGGGGCTATGGGGCAGGGGGGGGCGGAGCCCGGAGCAGCACCATGACAACAGTAAACAGCGGGGGCAGCCCCGCCGGTACTGGAAGGAGTGGGAGTGGCTCGGGTGGGTGCGGGGGAGGGTGGGGTTACAGAGCGGCCTGGGGGAAGGGTTTGGGGTGACAGATGATGGGGAACCAGCTGGTGTGGAGCCATAGGAGAGGGGGCAGGGCTTAGGGCTGCTGGAACCCCCCCGCATCTCCCATTGGGTGAGGATGCAGCTCAATGGGATCCCCTGTACTGCATGGAGTGGGGCTGAGCTGCTAGCAGCCTCCCTCACCCCCAGGCTGCCCCACACCTCACCCACTCGAGAGCAGGGCCGTGGGCACAGCCCAGTGAGGGGAGTTCCTGGTGGGCACGCTGTGAGGCTGCGGTGCCAACATGAGCATTGAGAAGGAGGCAAATGCTGCAGGAGGGGCACCCAGCAAGGTGCAGCGTGTGCGGGCAGGTGGGTGCCTGCTCCCTGCCCCTCGGGGACAAGGAACATGAGGGTATACGTGTCCCGATGGGGCTCAGCTGGGGCTGTCCCACGGCTCTCTGGATTCTTGCAGACTGCAGCCGCCCCTGGCTCTGCCCAGAGAAGCTGAAGCTGGCCAAGATGCAGGTGGAGAAGGCTATCAAGGTGAGGGCCTGCTCCTGCCCCAGGCTGTCACCCATTTTCACTTGGCACAAGGGCTGAGCCCCCCGGGGTGGGCAGCTTAGCCATGGCATCTCCCCGCCCAGGAGAAGAAGATCTTCACGGTGCAGGGCCGCTACCCTGTGATGCGCAGCCTGCTGCGTGCACGGGGCTGGGTGGAGAGGAAGTCACCACGCAGGGCGAGGCAGCAGGAGGCAGGTGGTGGCAGAGCCCAGCACAGCCCAACACAGCACAGGGTGCAGCTGCCCCTGGAGTCCCTGTGCTCCATGTGGCCGCCCAACAAAGAGGAGGAGGAGGAGGAGGAGGAAGAGCAGATGGACAAGGACAAGGACAACCCTGACGCAATCCATGACCTCATGGTAGCAAGGAGGGCTGCAGCCCGTCAACATGATGCAGGAGGACCCCTCAGTGGGGTGGGGGTGAGGACGTGGGGCAGGGGAGGATCCCACCTCATTCAGCCCCTCGCCCCCACCAGTCCCGCATGGTGAAGGACCAGGTGCCCTACTTCATCTGGAGCAGCCGCTGCAATGTTGCAGAGAGATACGTCCTGCAGCCAGACCAGATGGTGAACCACTATGCCCAAGGGGGCAGCCTCACCACCAAGGTGGGGGCACGGGGACCTTCCCTGGGGGGGCACAGGGTGCATGCCGGGACTGCCACTGTTCTCCACACAGGAGGGGCTGTGCCTCACCCTGCGCAGTTTGCCCTGGTTTGACCAAGCCGACCCCGATACCTTCTTCCCGCGCTGCTACCGGCTGGGTGCCATGGAAGAGCGTCAGGCCTTCATCGGTGAGCTGGGGGTCAGTGCAGTATGGGGTTATGGTTCCCACATCCCCAGCATGGCTTTGGGCTGGGCAATGCCTCCTGTCTTACTGCAGAGGATTTCTGCCTCACTGCCGCACGCAGCCTGCTCAAGGTGGCCCTGGAAAGGGCTGAGGGTGAGCACACGGCGCTGGACCCACCCCCAAAACCCAGTAATGCTCCAGGTGAGGTGCTGAGCCCCCCACCCCCGGCATGGCGCAGTGCTCCATCCCTCACCCTGTGCCACCCCCTGGCAGTGGGGCCGCCCCCCCTGCTGCCCGCACAGCTGGTGGAGGAGGCGCTGCAGGTATGCAGGGGGCACCTGGACATCTTGACCCACCAGGACATCGATGTGGACACGCAGCCCCACAGCCCCACCTGGGCCAGCTTCCTGCAGGGCTATTACCGCGTGGTGCAGTGAGTGCCGGCAGCGGGGTGGGGGGATGGTGGAAAGACAGTGTCTGACCCCCCCAGTATTGCAGTGAAGGGGCCGAGCTGCAGCTGAGCATGGCACAGCGGGAGCAGGTCCGCAGCCTGCTGCAGGGCCTGGCAGAGCAGCTGCCCCAGCTGCACATGGAGGGCGAGCACAACGTCTGGATCCTCAAACCCGGCGCTGCATCCCGAGGCAGAGGTAGGACTGGGGGTGGTGCGGATGTGCCCCATGTGCCGTGGGGTCCCCACATGCTGCCATATCCACAGGCATCGTGTGCGCGGCGCGGCTGAACCAGCTGCTGCAGCTGGCGGGCTGTGCCGTGCGGGAGGGCCGCTGGGTGGTGCAGAAATACGTGGAGCGGCCGCTGCTCATCTTCGGTACCAAGTTCGACGTGCGGCAGTGGTTCCTGGTGACGGACTGGAACCCACTGACCATCTGGTTCTACCGCGAGTGCTACCTGCGCTTCTGCTCGCAGCCCTTCTCCCTGCGCCGCCTGGATGCGTGAGTGCAGCTCCGTGCTCTGTATGTCCATCCCTCCCTGCCCCCGCTCTATCACAGAGCTAAATTCCCAATGCTGTGCCCACAGCCACGTCCCTCAGTGCCACGTACACGCGGTGCTTGATCACCTCCACAGATGATGACCTGCCACCCCCCTGGCAGCCTGTGCCGGTGCCTCATTCTGCAACCAGATGAGTCCTGGTTCCCAACCTAAGGCTGCTTTCTCTCCCCTGCCAGGGCCGGCCATCTCTGTAACCAATCCGTGCAGCGGCACTGCCGCCCGGGGTTATCCCGACACCCGCAGCTGCCGGCAGACAACACGTGGTCGTGCCACCAGCTGCAGGACTACCTGGCACAGCAGGGCCAAGCCGGCGTCTGGGCGGAGGTGATGGTGCCAGGCATGAAGGCAGCGGTGGTGCGGGCGGTGCGGTGCTCGCAGGGTTTGGTGCGGGGCCGTAAGGGCAGCTTTGAGCTCTATGGGGCCGACTTCATTTTTGGCGAGGATTTCCAACCCTGGCTGCTGGAGATCAATGCCAGCCCCACCATGGCGGGCCACACGGCGGTGACGAGCCAGCTGTGTGCTGCGGTGCAGCGTGATACACTGAAAGTTGTCATCGACCGCCGGGACAACCCCGAGTGCTCCACGGGAGCCTTTGAGCTCATCTACAGGCAGGTGAGGCGGGGAGCAGAGGGGGGTTGGGGGCTGTGGGGAAGGGTTTACAGCCCTGTGCTCCCCACACGCCCCCCTACAGGCAGCTGTGCCCACCGTGCACTACATCGGGCTGAAGCTGGAGGTGGAAGGCTGCTCCCTGCACAGACCACGCCGCGCTCCCCGCTCCCTGGCTGCAGCAGGGGAAGCTCCCCCAGGTGTGGTGGGGACACAACCCAGGAAGCCCCCGGGGCTTCTGCCCCGGCTCAGAGAGCTCAGGGACCGTCCCCGTTTGCCCATCAAAGTCTATCACGGAACTCTTCCCCCCCTCGACCCCCTGCCCCTGCTGCGGAGCACTTGGCCCCATGGCAAAGAAAAGGGATGCAGGGCTCAGGAGGGGGCAAAGAGGAGTGGTGACAGCCCGGTATGCCCCCACCTCTCTCGGCAGAAATAAATCTGAGTGGGAGCCGTGTGCCTTCATACTGGGGATGGTGTGGGAGGGACACGTTATCAACCCCCCCGGCTTGAAGCGATAGGGACGTTGGCAGGAACTGAGGCCGCCAGAGACTCCCCCAGCATCCGCCCCAGATGGGAACTGGGTCGTAGGGAGGGAGGGGGCTGTGGTTACCAGTGCTGACTCAGCCCCCTGGGCAGGATACACAGGAAAGATGCAGGGAGTACAAACGGGACAGAGAAATGCTGTTTGTTGGGACGCTGAGATTTAATGGACAGGGAGAGGCGGGGAGGGCAGCCCCAGCAGGCGCAGGGTGCGCAGGAAATGGGGAGGGGGGGGAGCACACAGCACTGTGTGGGGCAGCACCAGCTGCTGCAGGTGGAGGTGCAGGGGCAGGCGCTGGTGTGGGGACAGCTGCAGCCGGGACATGAGCTCTGCATCCAGCACCTGTGGGGATGATTATTTCATAGGGAGGTTCAGCACAGGGCAGCAGTCCCCCTCCATCACACTGCTTACCTGTGTGTGGGGTGTAGGGGTCTCCTGGGGAGGCAGCAGGAAAGGTTCCCCCAGCACTTTGCCCACGCGGGATGCGTGTCTGTGGTCACCCAGCGCCGGGCACAGCAGCAATGTCAGGTGCACCTGGAGCTGCTCAGGGAAAGCTGTGGGGAGCGAGGACATGGGGTCGGTGGCACCGTGGGGTCGGTGGCACCGTGGGGTCGGTGGCACCGTGGGGTTGGTGTTAGTGGGGCAGTGCAGGGGGGGCACTCACCGGTGCGAGGCTGCAGCTGGAGCAAAGCGCAGCCCCCCGCCGCCCCCAGCAGCCGGTAGCGGGTCCGGGTGCTCTTCACCTCCCCACAGGCCAAACTGCGGCGTCCTGGGGATGGCACTGCCACCACCTGCGGGATGGGGCACGGCTTCAGCACCACCCGCTGCCCCCACTCCTCCCATACCCCCCCGTGTGCCCCTTACCACAGCTGTGTCCCCTTTCTGCTGCCAGCACAGCCCCGCGTGGATCTCACCCTCTGCCTCCGCCGGGATCCCCACAGTGACAGCGCTGAAGGGATGCAATGAGGGGAGAGCCTCACATTTATGGGGGGGAGGCAGCGGGGGGTCACTCACCTGTAGGTGGCCGGGAAGTGCCCCCTGCGCTGGGCGGCAGTGAAGGAGCGCTGCAGCCGCTCGGTGACACGGTGACAGGCGGACAGCAGCACGAGGCCGGAGCATTCCCTATGGGGCACGGCAGCTCTGAGCCCCTCTGTGACCCCCCCACCCCAGACCCCAGACCCAGCTCCGTACCTGCCGGGTGCCTTCACCACGTGCAGCTCTGCGGGCAGCCCCAGCCGGCGGCGCAGTGCGGGCAGCAGCGCGGTCAGGCTCAGCTCCCCGGAGCGCCCTGTGGGGTGGGGGGTCAGCACCGGCCCCGCCGCCCCCCGGCCGCATCCCCCCCGTTACTCACCCAGCACGGGCAGCGCGGTGGGTTTGCTCAGGGCCAGCAGCGCTCCTGCGGGGCGGCACAACGGTCGGTCCCACTCGTGATCACCCCACACCCACCCGTGTCCGGCCCCTCTCTCCTCTCTTACCTTCCCGGTGCACAACCGAGGCCTCCAGCAGCCGCAGCGCAGCCTCAGGTCCCAGCTGCCGGCCCTTCCTGCGGGAACAGCGACATGGGACACACGCTCCCTGTCCCCACGCGTGCCCCGTGTCCCCAGACCCGCCCCCACGCAGCCCACGCCCCCCGTGCGGCTCCATCCCCGCAGCCCTCATGTCCCGCAGTGTCAGCCCCGCACACACACCGACACCCCGCTCTCACCCCGCACTATTCGCCCCCTGCCCCACGCGCGACGCCACGCCAGCGGCACCGCGACCCGCCATGAACCCACTGCGCCTGCGCGGCACCGCAGGAAGTGCGGGTACAGCGTCACGGCCCGGTGAGCGGGGCTGCGGTGTTGGGCCGGGGGTACCGGGATACCGGGGGTACCGGGATACCGGGGGTATCGGGGGTACCGGGATACCGGGGGTATCGGGGGTACCGGGGGTACCGGGATACCGGGGGTACGGCGGGATACGGCGTCACTGCGGCCGGACGGGGCGGTCGGTCACGGTCCGGCGGCCATAGGGGTCTGTGTGCGGGGCTCTGTCCCTGCAGGCAGCCATGGCGTCTCGAGCTGGGCCCCGCGCTGCCGGCACTGATGGCAGCGACTACCGGCACCGGGAGCGCGTGGCGCCGCACTACCAGATGAGGTGGGTTCAGGAGCCGCCCCCCCATCACGGCCGGGGCCGGGCCGTGCCGTGACCCCGCCGTGTCCCCGCAGCGTGTCCCTGAAGTCGGAGCTCAAGAAGCTGACCTACGTGCACGTGGGGCTGTGGCTGCTGCTGCTGGCTCAGATGTGTGTCGGGCACCTGAAGCTGCTGCCCCACGACCGCGTGGCCATGCCGTACCAGTGGCAGTACCCGTACCTGCTCAGCATCCTGCCCTCGCTGCTGGGCCTGCTCTCCTTCCCCCGCAACAACATCAGTTACCTGGTGCTGGCCATGATCAGCGCCGGGCTGTTCTCGGTGGCTCCGCTCATCTACGGGGCCATGGAGATGTTCCCCATGGCGCAGCAGCTGTACCGGCACGGCAAGGCGTACCGCTTCATCTTCGGCTTCTCCGCCGTGTCCGTCATGTACCTGGTGGTGGTGGTGGCCGCCCAGGTGCACGGCTGGCAGCTGTACTACAGCAAGAAGCTGCTGGACTCGTGGTTCACCAGCACGCAGGAGAAGAAGAAGAAATGAGGGGGGTCGGGCCGAGGCTCCGCGTGCCGCGCGTGGAGCGGTCGGGACGCACCGGCGGCGCTGCGGGGCGGCGCTGCGGGTGTGTGCGGGTCCCCGGGGCCGAGCCGGGATGGCGTGTGACCGTACGGAAATAAAGCCCCTCCCGTGCTTTCCCACTCGTGTCTGCGCCGCCGCAATCAGGTCGCGGGCGGGGCCGCACGTGCTGCCGGAGGAATGCGGCGGGGCCGGCCCGGGGCGGGGAGCCGACACCGGCGGTGGGAGCGGAGCTGGGCCGCGGAGCTGCCGGCCGTGGGCTGCCCGGTGCTGCCGGCCATGGGCTGCCCGCTGCGCCCCGTCGCTCTCGTTGTCGCCGTGTTGTTGCTGCTGCCGCCGCCCGCCCGTCCCGCCGTGCCCCGCCCGCGGGTTTCCGCCAACTTCGTGAGCGCCGGGGCGGTGGGAACGGGGAGAAGGGAGCGGGGAGCGGGGGAGCCGGGCGGGGCCGCGCTGATCCCGTCTCTTTGCTTGCAGGACTGCCGGGCCAACGGTGAGTGGGGCGGCGGCGGGGTGGGCTCCGGCGGCGGCTCCCGGTGGGGTCGGGATCGGAGCCAGACATGGAGCGGGGCGGGGCGGTTCCCGGTGCGCGGGGTTCCCCTTTGTCAGGGGATCCCTGTGCGTGGGGATCCCCATCTCCGGGTGATTCCGGTGCGCGGGGATCCCCCCGCGTGGACCGTCCCGGTGCGAGGGCTGGCCCCGTGCACGGCTCCTCTCCTCTCCCGGCAGCCGACAGCGCTCAGACCCGGCCCCGCTGCCGCCGGGCAGCCCCCGCCGGGCCCCCGCTGACCCCTCCCGCCCTGTTACTGAGCACGGCGCGGCTGTGCCAGCCCTCGCTGCCCTGCCAGCCCTGCCTACGGGTGCGCATGGCCGTCCCGGCCGCAGGTACGGGCCGTGTACGGGATGGGCCCCGCCTTGTCCCGCTGGGGGAACCCTGGGAGGGATAACCCCAACCCCGGCCGCGGGATCGTCCCACCCGTGTCAGCGATCGCCGCTGTCCCGCAGGTATCCGCGGGCTGCAGCTCGACTTCCTGGAGCCGGGCTCCAACCGGGCCGGCTGGCTGCAGGTGTGGCGGCGGCACCGGGCACCGGGCAACGTGCCGGTGAGTGCGGGGCGTGCGGCGGGGCTGGGGCTGGGCGGAGGGGCCGCGCTCACCCCCTGCTCCGCACAGTGGCAGGTTCAGTTCGACTGCTTCCCTGCGGACAGCGGGCGGCGGGTGCTGGTCACCCTGCGAACAATCCCTGACCGAGGCCTGGCCATCAGCCGCAGCCACGTGGTTGCCATCGAGCTGCAGGGTAAGGCTGGAAGGAGTGGGGTGCTCGTAAGGTTTGGCACCGGCTGACCCTCCCTGTGCTGCCCAGGGCCCGTCTTCACCCACACGTGGCTCCCTGAAGCGCGGGCTATTGAGGTGGCCGTGCCCCAAGGCCCCGCGCTGCTGGTGCGGCTGTGCCACCAGCTGGCCCTGGAGTGTGAGGAGCTGCCACAGCCCTTCCACCGCCAGGTAACAGCCAGTGGTATGTGGTCCCCGGGGGTCCCTGCACTCCCAGCGTGCTCACATCCCCTCTGTGCCTGCAGCTCCTGGTGCCGGGCGGCCACCACGTCTCGCTGCCGTATGAGTTCCTGGTGCCCTGCCTTTGTATTGAGGTGCGTTCCCCATGGCAGCCCTGTGTGCATCCATCTGCACAGCGATGGGACACGGCTGACAGACACACTGTGCTGTGCTCTGCTCCCCAGGCCTCCTATCCACACCATGACAGCCTGCGCACCAAGCGCTGCCCCTTCCGTGAGCGGCCGGACGCCTGTGAGTGCCTGAACGGACCCCATGGAGGGGACACCGTGTCCATACTGCCACCCTACTGATCTCATCCCCACAGATGGCCCTGAGCTCTGGTCCTCGGTGCACTTCCACGACTACAGCAGCAAGGACCAGATGGCCATGGTGCTGAGTGCCAGCTGTCCCCTGCATCCCCGGGCCACCCTGTGCTGGAGGGAGGTGGCAGCTGAAGCTGCTCCGTGCCACGATGTCCCCAACTCCACAGCCAGCGAGGAGGAACAGGTGAGGGGACACGGCTGCACTGGGCCCCAAGGTGTCCAAGGGCGCAGTGCTTCAGTGGGAACAGATGGTGACTCTCTGTCCCTTGCCAGGCATACACGCTGGACAATGTGGATGTGCACCCCCTGCTCTGCTTCAAGGTAAGCCCCTGGGGTGGCACCAGCTGGAAGGTGCCAGGCAGGCGGCACAGCTGACTCATGTCATCTCCGCAGTTCTCCTATGGGAACAGCAGCCACGTGGAGTGTCCCCACCGCACAGGTGAGTCCGTGGGCTTGGGACACAGTCCCTTCCCCCCGAGGCTCCCCACCATGCCGCAGTGTGCTCTCTCTCCACCAGACACCGCTTGGAACGTGTCCCTGAGTGCCCGGGGGCTGCAGCTCCGCCTGCACCTCACCTCCCATGTCCCCGCGTCCTTCAGCGCAGCGCTGTGCCAGCACCGGGCCGGGCGCTGTGAGCCCGAGGCTCCGGTCTACACCGTCACACGGGTGAGTGATGTAGGACGGGGGAGCTCAGGGGGACGAGCTGTGCCACGCTGACCCTGCTTTGTGCTTTGCAGCCGGAGAGCTCTGCCCCAGGGGAGCTGGCGCTGCTGCTGCCGGTGCAGGTCCTGGGCAGCTGCGTGTTGGTAAGGTGACCCCCAGCCCCAATGCGCTGCCCACATCAGGGTGGGGGGCTCAACCCTAAATCCTGCTCCCCCCAATCCATCTCCTTCCCTATCCAGGTCTGGCGCTCAGACGTGCGCTTCGCCCGCAAGCAGCTGCTCTGCCCCGATGGTGAGCGGAGCCCCAGGGCTGGTGGAGATGGGGCAGGGTGTCGTGGCTGTCTGCTCACTGTGCCTCTCCCAGTCTCACACAGGCACTTCGGGCTGCTGGGGCTGGCTCTGGCGCTGGGGCTGGTGCTGACCGTGCTGCTCCTCAACTGCCGCAACACCTGGAGGATGCCCAGTGGTGAGTGGCAGCGGTTTGGGCACCCCAAGGGCTGGGGGACCACGGGTACGGGGAGGGTCCAGGGGCGGTGGGATGCTGCAGTTCCACAGGGGCTGCTCGGAGCAGGGCTGTCATTGCTGTCATTGCTGTCATTGCCGTCATTGCTGTCATTGCTATCCCTGCTGTCCCTTCTGCCCTGCAGGCGCTGCAGCTCGTGGCCGCCCGGTGCTGCTGCTGTACTCTCCCGACTCGGAGGAGCACCTGGCCCTGGTGTGCGCCCTGGCCGAGCTGCTCCGCGTGTGTCTGGGCTGTGAGGTGCGCCTGGACCTGTGGGAGGCGGGCGGCGTGGGGCGCTCGGGGGCCCTTCCTTGGCTCTACGCTCAGCGCCGCCACGTGGGCCGCGAGCGGGGCACCGTGCTGCTGCTCTGGAGCCGGGGCAGCTCTCGGCTCTTCCACTTGTGGCGGGGGGGTGAAGGCGGCGGGGAGCCCCGCGACGCACACGATGTGTTCGGGGCGGCCATGGCGTGCTTGCAGGGCGAGCTGGGGGCGGCGGGGCGCGGCCGGGGCTGGGTGCTGGTGTATTTCAGCCGGCTCTGCAGCCCCCGCGACGTGCCGCGGCCCCTGCGGCCCCTGCCCACCTACCGCCTGCCCCAGGAGCTGCCCGCTCTGCTGGGGGCGCTGCGGGGCGGACCCCCGCCCTCCCGCCGGCACCTCCGCGGCCGGGCCAAGGGGCTGCTGCTCCGGCTGCTGGAGGCCGAGGCCGGCAAGGGAGCGGCGGGGGGCGGCTCCGGGGGGAGCCCGGGCTGCCCGCTTCAGCCTGCCGGTACCTGAGCGGCCGCAGCGGGGCTGAGCTGGGGCAGAGCGTGGGCCGGGGGCCGCACTGAGGACGGAAACCCCGGATGGATCCGGGCCGAGCGAGCGGCTGCAGGAGAGAGACCCGGGCTGGGAGGCAGGAACGGAGCGGAGCTGGCCCGGCCTGGGGCTGCAGTGCGGGCACAGCCCCGGTGCTGCTATGGAGGAGACGGCGGGTCTTAAACGGGGCGGACACGGCTGGGAGCGGCAGCCGGGCGGCTCCTGTCACGTCGGGCACGGCCCGGACGGGCTGCTCACGGCTGGTCCTGGCTTGGAATAAAGGCAGGGTGAACGTGTCCCCGTGTCGCTTTCTCCGGTGCTTTGGGGCTGCGCTCACCCCAGGGCACTGCGGGAGCTCGGCCTGCGACATCGGTGCGGGGCAGAGCGGGGCAAGGCCCCACCCCGGGGCGGTCCCGGGAACCCGGGAGCGGAGCAGGAAGCGGGAGGCGGCGGCGGTGGCGGCGGCGGGGCCCGTGGGCTGGAAACGGGGCTGTGGGGCCGGGGCCATGCGGTGCCCCGGGGCCATGCGCTGCCCCGGCCCCACCGGGCGCGCCCCGGTGTTCCTGCCGGTGCTGCTGGCGCTGCTGGCGGCGGGCGGGCGCGGGGCTCCCCGTGACACCGTGCTGTGCTCGCAGGTGTGCCGAGGTGCCGGGGGCAGCGGGGCCGCAGGGCCCGGCCTCGTCCTCACGTCTCCCGCCCGCAGGGCCTCGCCTGCCGCCTGCTCGGTAAGTGCCCGCCGTGCTTCTGCCCCCGCTGCCGGGCGGACGGGACGGGAGCGGCTCTGACGCCGGCCGTTCTCCCCCGCCCCAGACTCCGACGTGCTGTGCGGGATGGAGCCCGCGGCGCCGGGCCCGGGGCTGGAGCTGCTGGGGCTGCGGCTGGAGCCGGAGCTGCGCTGCGCGGGGCCGGGCGGCTGCTCGCCGTGTCTGCAGGCCCGGCTGCGCCTGGGCCTCGAGCCCGAGCGCGGCGACGGTGACGCGGGGACCGCAGCCTCGGCCCGGCGCGACGGCTCCGCGCTGCTGCTGCTCTCCGGACACGGGTTCGCCTCGTCCCGCTGCGTGGCCGTGCAGGTCCGCGCCTCCTCCGCCCCGCCCGGCCGGCGCCTGGTACGTGTGTCCGCGGGGGGCTGTTTGCGGGCCGGGGCCGTGGCACGTGGGTGCGGTCACGGCGCTGTGGTTTTCCTGCGCAGGGCTCCGTGCGGTTCCGCTGCTTCGAGGCCCCGCTGGGCTCCGAGCTGCACGTCACCGCCTACAGCAGCGCACGCGGCCGCCGCCGGCTGAGCCAGAGGCAGCGGCTGCCAGGTGAGCCCCGGCCCCGCCGTGCAGCTCCGTGCTGCCCTCCTCACCCGCTGACCCCATTTGTCACCCTACAGACTGCTCGTGGCCCGCAGCACGCGCCGCCATCCCGCAGTGCCGAGGTAGGTGCCCGCAGCTCCGTGCTGGCTGTGCTTTGGGGGGGGAGGCGTTGGGGTACCTGGAGCAGGGACCTGAGCCGCCCGCATGCAGTGCCCAGGCTGCAGGTGTCCCCGGGGCTGACGGCGGTGCTGGTGGAGGTGCAGGTGGCCACGACGGAGCTCAACTACACCCTGCGGCTCTACCACAACCACAGCCACGGCGCCGGCGGGTCGGGACGCGCAGTGACGGCGGTGAGTGCCCGTCCCTTCCTGTCCCACCACTGCTGTGGTCACCCTGCTGTGCCGAGCTGTGCTGTGGGGTGACCCCCGTCTCACTCTTGGTCACAGAGTGGGCCCATGAACTACAGCGTGCCACTGGAGGAGGTGCTGCCCTGCCTCTGCCTGCAGGTAGGAGCTGGGCTGGGCGCTGCAGGGCTGGAAGGTGTCACCGTCCCAGTGGGGCCAGCTGGGTGTGAACAATGTGGGTGCCCTGAGTCATTTTTCAGCTCTCTCTTCTCCACCATCCAGGTCTGGCCAGAGATCCAGGACCCGCTGCGGGCCACCCTGTGCCCCTTCTCCCATGGTACCCATACTGGGGTGGAACATCCATAGGGATACTGGGATGTGAGCAGACGCTGTGATGCTTAAGGACCCCCAGTGGCCCCCACACAGACTCCTCTCCCCATGCAGATGCAGCAGCGTGGGAGCGACTGTGGGAGCAGACCCAGCTGGTGCTGCATGATGTGGGGCGGACATTCACCTGCTCCATCTCCGCACCCTGTGATCTCCCAGCTGAGCTGGTGCCCTGCTGGAAACCAGCACCTACTGCAGCGTGCCAAGCCCTGCCCGGCCTGCAGCAGCCTGTCACCGGGCAGGTGAGCATCCCCATGGGACCAGGACACGCCGAAGGGATGCACAGCACTGATGGGCTGCTCTCTGCCTGCAGGGACCACAGGAGTTCCAAGCGCTGCAGCCACACCACAATCTCTGTGTGCAGGTAGAAGGCACCCCTGCCCCATGGCTGCCCCACAGCTGCCCCACGTCCATCTTCTCCAACTAATTCTCTCCTGCAGGCAAGGAGCAGTGGGAAGGTCTGGCTGACACAGTGCCTGCGGGACGGTGAGCAGCCAGCAGTGCTGCCTGGCTATGCAGACGACATCCTGCTGATGGAGCCTGGAGGGAACACATCACTCTGTGCCCTGCAGCGAGGCAACTGCACGCCACTCTCCAGCTTCACTGCCATGGTAAGGGTCCCTCTGGCCCCTGTGGGTGGGGGCACTGCCACCAAACCTTTGGTTCAGCTGTACCCCTTGTAGGGGACCGGCCAACCGGGGCTGCTGGAGCAGCAGCTGCAGGAGGACGTGGCATCAGGGCAGTGTATGCAGGTCAGTGCACGGGCAGTGTATGGCAGGCACAGATGGGCTGGCACGTGACAGTGTGTGACGTGTCCTTGTGCCCACAGCTCTGGCGTTCTGCAGACGGCAGCGGGGTCACGCTGTGGGCTTGTCCCATGCACAAATGTGAGTAGAAGGAAGGGATGCTGTGGGTGCCAGGGCCATGGGACGGCTGCTGACACTGTGCCCCACAGACACACGTGCCCGCTGGGCACTGGCCTGGCTGGGAGTGCTGCTGTGTGCTGCCTGCATCCTGCTGCTGCTGCTGCTGAAGAAGGACGACGTGAAGGGTGAGCACAGCGGGGCTGCACGTGGCCAAACTGTGCTAAGCACTGTGTCACCATCACTGCGTGCTGAGCACTGTGTCACCATCACTGCGTGCTGAGCACTGTGTCACCATCACTGTGTGCTGAGCACTGTGTCACCATCACTGCTCCCCGCAGGTTGGCTCAAGTCGCTGCGCGCTGGCTGTGGCTGTAATGGTGAGTAGTGGGGATCACTGTGTGGGGCTGGGTCCCTTACGGGGTCACCCCCACGAGGCTTTTGGAGGACACCCCTGACGCTGTCCCACAGCCCCGCTGCGGGGTCGCCGCTCGCTCCTCCTGCACGCAGCGGAGCCGGTGGCGGAGCGTGCAGCCTGTGCCATCGCGGCAGCGCTGCGCCCCATGGGGATGTTGGTGGTGGCGGCGCCGGGCGGTGGCAGCGGGGTGGCGGCGTGGGGGCCGCTGCCGTGGCTGCACGCCGTGCACCGCAGGGCGCTGCGGGGCGGGGATACCATCGTCCTGCTGCTGTCCCCGGCGGCCGAGGCCGCAGCCCGGCGGTGGGAGGATGCGGCCCGGGCTGCCCCGACGGCTGGGGACGCTCCCGGCTGCCCCGGTTCCCCGCACGACCCCGGCGACGAGGTGCAGCCGTGCGAAGCGTTCGCCGCCGCGCTGTCCTGTGCCGTCCCGGCGCTGTCTGCGGGCACCGGGCGCTACGTGGTGGCCCGCCTGGACCCCGCGCTGTCGGTGCCCCACGTGCTGCGGGCAGCCCCGGCCTTCCTGCTGCCCGGCGAGGCCGTGGGCTTCCTGCGGGCGCTGTCGGGGCGGCGGCGCTGCCGGCTGGAGCGACACGGGGCCGCCGTGGCCGAGAGGCTGCGCCGGGCGCTGGGGGAATAAAGAGCGATGCGGCCCCGAGGCTTCGGTGTGGCTGTGAAAAAAGGGCGGCGGCGCCTTTAAGGCGGCTCCGGGAGGGCGGCGGGGATTGGCTGCGGGAGGAGGGGCGGGGCGTGTCGCGCCGCGCTGATTGGACGAGGGAGGTGGGAGCTGAGTCAGCGGGCGCGGCGCACGCCGAGGGGCGGGGCTGGAGGATGGGGCCGCGGCGGCGCCTGGCGGCCGCGCTGCTGCCGCTGCCGGGCGGGTGGGGGGGGGGCAGCGTTGGGGCCGCGCTGCTGGGGGCTGTGCTGCTGGGGGGGGTCCTGATGGGCACAGCGGGCACCGACAGCAACACGGGGAGCGGGGCCGAGCCGTGCCGGGCGTGCAGGGCACTCAGCGAGAGCTTCAGCAGGGTGCGGAGATGGGGCGGGGGGGGACGGGGGGAGGATGGAGGGGGAGCGGGAGGTGGGATGGGGATGGATGGGGGATGGATGGGGTGATGGGGATGGATGGGGTGATGGGGATGGATGGGGTGATGGGGATGTATGGGGTGATGGGGGACGTGGTGGTGGAAGCACGTTGGTGCTGTCTGGGGGGTTGGCAGCCTGTGCTGGGATCTTACGGGAAATGAGATGGGGGTTATGTAGGCAGTGCCGGGAGGGGGGAAGTGCGGGGTGACGGGGTGCAGGGGGTGGCATGGATTGGTGGGGGGGACGAGGGGTGACATGGTTTGGGATGGGATGGGTGACGGGGCTGGGCGGACACAGAGGTGATATGGTTCTATGGGGGAGGCAGAGGGGGTGGCCTGGGAATGACAGCAGTGGAGGGTGGGACAGGATGGTCCCTGAGGAGCTGGGATGGGGGAAACCTGGTGTGGGAGGTGTATCCGTGGTGGGGGAGCTCAGCTGTGGGGTCCCATGGTGCCTGGGCCACCCCCTCCGCATGCCCAGGGAATGGAGCGAACGGAGCACGAAGGCTTCGGTGGGGGCAACACAGCCTGGGAGGAGGAGAAGCTGTCCAAGTACAAGCACAGGTGAGTTGGTGTGCTTTATTGGGGGGGGGACAGGTCATGTAGACCCTCCATAACCATCACCATGACCCTGCAGTGAGACACGGCTGCTGGAGGTGCTGGAGAGCGTGTGCCCCCCCCAGGACTTCACCTGCCACCAGCTGCTGGAGCGCAGCGAGGAGCACGTGGAGCAGTGGTGGTTCCATGAGTGAGTGGGGGGCACAGCACTGGGTTTGGGGGAGGTAGGCACAGGGCTTGAGTGTTGTGTGTTGTGTGTGTCCCCCCCAGGCGACAGCAGCACCCTGACTTCTTCCAGTGGCTGTGCATGGAGCGCCTGGCGCTGTGCTGCCCGCCCGGCACCTACGGCCCCGACTGCCTGCGTGAGTCCTGCAGTGGGCAGGGGGGATGGACAGGGGCTGTCCTGTGTCCTCACCTTGCCCCCCTGTGTCCTCGCAGCCTGTGCTGGTGGCCCCCATCAGCCCTGCAGCGGCAACGGGCGCTGTGATGGAGAAGGGACACGGGGTGGCACCGGGCTGTGTGTCTGCAGCCCTGGCTATGGTGGGCCCTTCTGTGCTGAGTGCGGGGATGGCTACTATGAGGCATCACGCAACCAAAGCCAGCTGCTGTGTGCTGGTAAGCACTGCACCGTGCTGTGTTGAGGTCCCTGTGCCCACCACCCTGTGCCCACCACCCTGTGCCCACCCCTGCAGAGTGTTACCCTGCCTGTGGGCGCTGCACGGGGCCGGAGGACTCCAGCTGCCTGCGTTGCAAGAGGGGCTGGGTGCTGCACGAGCACCGCTGCATCGGTCAGTGCACGGGGATGTGGGGCTGGATATTGGGGTGGGGGTCCCGGGGGAGCACCGTGGGATCGTTTCCTCTGATCCACAGATATTGATGAGTGCGGCACGGAGATGGCACACTGCAGGGCCAACCAGTTCTGCGTCAACACTGAGGGCTCCTACGAGTGCCGAGGTGCGAAGGCAGCAGGGCAGTGATGGGATGGCAATGCAGGGAACCTTCCTTCAGCTGTGGCAGCCCCACATCTTCCTTTCTATCTCCTCCTCAATGCATTGCAGACTGCTCTACTGCCTGCATCGGCTGCATGGGCGCAGGGCCGGCGCGGTGCAAGAAGTGCAACAAGGGCTACCAGCGGGACGGGGCCAAGTGCCTGGGTGAGTGTTGTTGGCACGGCTGTAGGGGGTCACGGTGCCCGGTGTCAGCACGCCGCTACCTGTGTGCTCCCTGCAGACGTGGATGAATGCAGCAGCAGCGAGGAGCCCATCTGCACGGGGCTGCACGAGGTGTGTGAGAACACGGAGGGCGGCTATCGCTGCGTCTGCGCCCCGGGCCACGTGCGCAGGGATGGGCAATGCGTGGAGGACAAACCCCCCGGTATGGCACTGCTTTGGGGAGGGGGCACGGAGGGATGCTGCCCTCATCCACCACTGTCATCTTTGCAGACGCCCCCGAGAAGGGATTCTTTGACGACGTGACAGACGATGAGGTGGTGGTGCTGCAGCAGATGTTCTTTGGGGTGATGATCTGCGCCCTGGCCACGCTGGCTGCCAAGGGGGACATGGTGTTCACCGCCATCTTCATCGGTGCCGTGGCTGCCATGGCTGGCTATTGGCTGTCTGACCGCAGCGACCGCGTCCTGGATGGCTTCATGAAGGGCAGATAGCTGTGGGTGGGGGGCTGTGCGTGGGGCCCTGCATGTACCCCCCCCACTGGTAAGAGTAGGGACCTCGTCCTCCCCGCCTTGTCCTATGCAGAAGTGGGGTCCTTCAGGCGCAGCGCTGCTGGGGGGGCACAGCATGCTGCCCCCCACCTCTTGTGTGTTGGGGCACTCTGCCACAGGGATTGGGGTCCCCCCTCCCATCACAGTACGGGCGCTGGGGAGAGGAGAAGGGGGGGCAGGGTCCCCCCACCCCAAGCTGAGCTCCCCATCCCCAAACTCCCCTCGTGTTACCAGGGCAGAGCCCCCCCTTCCCAGCCCGTGTCCCCAGACAGTGTGAGTGCAGGTGGGGGGACTCGGGAGTGGCAGTGGCCCTCAGCCCGATGCTGCTCCTGGGTGGGGGGTCCCTCTGGATGCATGCACGTGGCCATCGCATTCGTCCATGGTCTGTCTGTCCGTCAAGGTGTGCTCATATCTGTGTGTGTATCTCAGGAATTAAAGCTCTGCACACCCACCGTGGCTGCTGGGGGGCAACGTGACTTGGGAGCAGGGGCCTCTTGGTTGGGTCATAAACTTTATTTCTCTTTTTGGCACAAATGGAGCTGGCTGAGGGTCACGGCAGGAGGGGATGTGGCTCAGGGAGGCGACACCTCAGAGCTCAATGGTGTCGCTGGAGAGGCTGCGGGCGTCCACCTGCCTGCTGAGCGCCAGGAAGCTGCGCCGCGCCTCAGGCTCGGAGCCGGGGGGCTGCAGGGCCGGGGGGGTCTCCTGGTGGGCCAGCAGCTGTGCCCGGCTGGGCGCCTCCTCCAGCGGCAAGCTGTCGGGTGAGGACAGGCCGTGCCGCCACGGGTTCCAGCTGATCTTCAGTGAGAAGCTCTCCATGGAGCTGACGGACACGTCGGCCTCTCCGCGGGGCAGCTCGGTCAGGGAGCTGCATCGTGCCATGGTGCTTTGGGGCTCAAAGGTGCGGATGGAGGCTCCAGAACCGCGGCGCGGCCGCCCGAACAGCCCCTCGCGCAGCAGGTGCCGGCGGCACAACGCCTGGTCGATGCTGCGCCGCAGGTCAATGGGGGATGGCGGGCGGAACACCAGCTCCCCCAGCGAGGCCGAGGAGCCGTGCTCACGGATGGCTGCCACCGCCACGTTGGGGCACTTGGGGCTGAGGCCGGGTGTCCCCGCCGCCATGGCTGTGTTGCTGTCCTTCAGTGCGCGCAGCGGGAGCTGCTCGGCCGGGTTGCGGATGAGGCTCTTGGAGATGTCTCCGGTGGGCGCGTGCTCGTAGCAGTTGTTGGGGTATTGGGGCACCTGGGCCTTGCGCCCGGCACAGAAGTACCGCACGGCTTTGGCCCAGCACGAGTGCCCTGCAACCTCCTCCCTCCGTCCCCGCCACAGCGGCTCGGCCACCCCCAGCAGCACCGCCAGCCCCACTCCCACCTCTCCCACCCGCATCCATCCCATTGCGGCCCAGCACGGCCACCCGCAGCCCCCAGCCGGGCCCACGGCGCCCCGCAGCCACGCGGCGCTGAGCAGCTGCAGCGCACAGCACGGCACCCCCAGCAGCCCTGCTGCCAGCAGCGCCCGCGCCCCACATCGCAGCCCCTCACGGCGGGACCCCCGCCAGCCGCCACGCAGCCCCCCCAGCAGCAGCAGCATGGCCAACACGCAGCCCACCCCATGCAGCGCCAGCCCTGCACCTAAACCCCATCGTGGCCACAGCAGATCGGCCGCCAAGGGGGTGATGCACTGCAGCATGGCCGTGACCCCCAGCACGGGCAGCCCCCCCAGGGAGGGGGGCAGCAGGCACAGCTGTGCTGCACACTGCAGGCGGCCCAGCAGCAGAGCGAAGGCTCCCAGCAGCAATGTGAAGGGCAGGGAGCAGAGCAGCAGCATGCAGCGGGGCGGCAGCCGGTCTCGTGCCCCATAGGGGTCCAGCAGCAGGAAGGTGCCCCGCAGCAGGCTGGCGGCCAGCAGCAGCCCCATGGCGCACAGCAGTAGGGCGCAGTGGGGTGGGCGCTGCAGGATGGTCCCCCCCAGCCCCGCTATGCAGCCCAGTGCCAGCAGCAGGCACAGTGCAGCCCCCACGTAGGCGTGCACGGCCCAGGCGATGCGCAAGGGCCGTCGTAGCTCAGCCCAGCCCTGTGCTGTTGTGTTGGAGCTCCCAGTAGCACACAAAGCCCCCGTACAGGTGCTGGGTTCTGTGGGGGGCTCGCTGGGCTCCGGCTCCATGGGGCGCCGTGGGGCACGCTGTGTCATCACCCGCACCACTCCCTGCCGCCACGTGGATGAGGGCACTGCAGTGCTGCTGGCAATGGGGGGCTGCGTCCCTGCGGTGTCTGCAGGTAGAGAGGGGGAGGTTCGTTAGTGGGGTGCCCCATATGTGGGTCTATTGTGATGGCAAATGCTCCAGCTGAGTGCACTGTCTCTGACCCCACAGGGAAGCCCCCCTCCTGCCTGGCTCTAACTGTGATAATCCCTATAGGCAGTAGATTAGGGCCATCGCCGGGCACAATCCTGATTGAAGGTGGCACCTCAGCCCAAGATAGCTGCCATCCCCTCGTCCAGCTGGTGGACGCCCCCCGGGCCCCATGCTGGGATGGTGCTTGTCCACACTGTGTCTCACCTGGGCGCCTGGTGCTGGGCAGTGTCCCTGCTGTAGGGCGCACTGTGGGCACGGTAACATTGGTGGCATTGGGGGTGCTGCCATGCCCCACGGCACCCCGGACTCGCTGCGGGGAGCCGACGTCTTGCTCAGGGAGCAGCCCTGTGAGGGAGAAGACAGCTGGCAGCCAGGGCTCGGGCACCATGGAGTGTCTGTGCACCCTGCCAGCTCCTACCTGTATGAGGGGTGCCAGGGGGGGACCTGCTGGTGGGCAGCGGTGTGATGCTGGTGCTGAGGGTGGGCTGGGGGTCCCGCAGTCTCGTTGACCTGGCAGGTGCCGTATCCCCGGTGGTGGCATTGCTGAGCGGGGCCCTGCGTGTGCTCCTCTGGTGTGCAGGCAGCAGCCAGGTCCAGGTCTCAGCCCTCACCTCCTGTGCCATCTTGGGTGACAGCCCATGGGATGGGGCTCTGCGCTCCCCCAGAGTGGAGGCAGGGGTGGTGCTGGGGGGACCCCATAGTCCCTGCTTGCTGCTGCCCGCAGCTGCTGGCTGTGCCCAGCTGTGCATGGCTGCTGTCACCACTCTGGTCCCCACTGCTGGCTCTGGGCTCAGGGCAATGGTGGACACGGTGGGCTGAGGGCTGGCAGTGCTGCCTGGCATGGACACACTCTGCTCAGACAGGAGTGTCCCCTGACCTGCCCAGGGTGGCCCCGTGTCCGTGGGCACCTGCGGGGATGGCATCCCTGGTGTGGAGCTGTGGGGCTGCTGTGTGCTCGCCCTGGGGCTGTCCTGGCCTTTGGCCTCTGGTCCCTGCCAGGTGATGAAGGGCTCCTCCACCGCAGCCAGAGCCGTGTCACCTGCCAGGCTTCCCCCTGTTACCCGAGGTGTCCTGGTGACAGCGCCCAGCTGCGGCAGTTGGGACCAGCGCACGGAGCTGCCACTTCTCCAGCGCTCACTCTCGATGTCCTCGGCACCGCTCAGCTCCCCTGATGCATCCCAGGCCAGGGGTGTCCCCACGCGTCCCCAGGACGGTGCCCTGCCCTGCTGCGATGTCTCATCTACGGACAGTGTCCCCTGGGCCGTGGTGGGGACGCTGTGGGCCAGGAGCAGTGCCCAGGTGATGAGCCCCACTGCGGCCATGGCGAGCCTTCCCCTTCACCCTGCGGGGACAGGGGTTGGTGAGTGGGGGTGACACAGCCTGGGGGCGGGGGCCGTCCCGGTTTCCCCGCACTGTTCCAGCTGTGCCCCATCCCGGGTGGCTCCTGGCCGCATCCCAGCTGGGCCTATTCCCGGCGTCCTCGGTGCCAGCAGCCCGCATTCCCACCGCTCCCATTCGCAGCGGCCCTGCTGCCGGCAGTCCCCATCCCCAACGTCCCCGTTCCCGGTGCGGATGCTCCACGGTGCCTGTGCTGCCCGCCCACAGCATCCCCGGCGTCCCCGCTCCCGGTGTCCCCATCCGCGGCGTCCCCGGTACCGGCAGCCCGTTCCGCCGCGCTCCGTTCACCTTGCCGCGTCCCCGGCTGCCTCCCGCCGCCCGCCGCAGCCCGGGGCGGTCCCGCAGCCCGTTCCGCCGCAGCCCCCGCTGACCTGCCGCTGCCGGTGCCGGTGCCGGTGCGGGCCGGGCTCTGCGGCGGAGCGGGAGGCGGCGGCAGGCGGTCACGCGCCGCTCCGAGCCGCGGGCACCCGCACCGGGAACCCGCCCGGCACTGGGGCGGGAGGGGCGGCGCGGTGCGGTGCGGTGCGGTGCGGTGCGGCGGGGCACGGACGGATCTCCAGCGGGGATGCTGGAGCGGAGCAGGCAGCGCGGGCAGCCCTTGTGCCGGTTGTACCCGAATCCGGGGGTGATGCCGCGTTCCGGCCCCCGCACCCGTGGGGCTGCGTTACCGTTCAGGGCACCGTCCCCAAAAGGTGCCCCCAGGCACCGGCACCCCCTGCCCGCTGCCACTGCGGCACCGCTGCGCCGAGAGCAGGGCCGGGAATTTGGGCAATGCCGGCCCACAAAGGCAGCGGGCAGGCGGCTGATCCCGGGATTAGCGGCGGGGAGGCTGCGGGGGAAGCGGGGCAGTGCCGGCATCACCCTGCGCACGGGAGGAATGCGGGATGGAGCCCCCCGCACACCCCCGGCTCAGCCGCTGGGGATCCCCCGGCTCCGCGCAGCTCCCGCATCCTCTCCCGCTCTGCCCCATGATTCAGGGCCAGCTGAGCTGATGTGGGCCATCCCCGCAGTGCGTGTACGTGTCTGTGGGCAGCTGTCCCTCTGTTCACCTGCTGACACGGGATATCTCCTCACCTGAGAAAGGACCAGCACAGAGAAATGAGACATCTGCAAAGAAACATTGGGTTTATTGAGCGATCCCAGCCATCCCACACACAGCACCATGTGGGCTCACGGCAATAGGCTGCTTTTGTCAATACTGAAACGCTTCTTTCACCTGCAGCAGCTCAGATCAAAGATCAAAAGGGCAAAAACACGTGAAACAGTGGAAACAGCCCCATGGCTGGAGATGCAGGGAGATCTGCCCTGTTTGCTTGTGGGGCTGCCGAGAGCTCGAGCTGCCATGTATGCAGGGGTGCTGGTCAGGTGGTCCCTCCTCAATCAACATCTGCACACATGGGATGACCCTGAGCCAAAGAACCACGCTGAAAAGATGAGAAGCATCCATCGGTTACTGAAGCTGTTGAATTTCGACTTTGCTTCTTTGGGCTTATGTTTGAGAGCAATGCTTGAAAAGCTGGAGGTGAGCATGTCCTTTATGCATGAAGACGTGAGATTACTATGACAGAAACTAAACAACATCCTGAACATCCTGAAACAAGGAAAGATTGGCCTCAAGGGAGAAGCAGCACAGCAGTCGATGCACTGGGGCTGCTGGGACTTTGCTTCCACCCAATGCTCAGAAACAGCTCTTGAGACAAATCTAAACGTTACCAGAAAAAGACCCCAACTTTCAAGGGAGCCAGAAGTCAGAACTTTCAGACATACAAACCAAAACAGAGACTATGAGTAAGAGAGGAGTGAAAGCCTCCAGCTATAGAGATGTTATCAGCAGTGTAGGGCTGAAAGTCCCAGCCGAGCGCAGGCACTTCTCTGCAGGGTGAACACAACAGTAAGCAGAGCCCGGGGCACTTCTGGCGGGGGGTGAAATAATGCAGACCCACGCAGCTTTCCAAGCCTCAGATCCCACGCTGTCCCTGAGCACGGATCTGAGCAGGCAGCAACTTGCTTGGGCGCCAGGCAGGAGCCCTGCCTGTTTGCAAGGGGCTGCGCTCACATGGGTACGCTCAGCCCTTCTTGGCAGTATGAGCTCCCACCATCAGATGTAGGACACATTAACAGGAGGAATAAACGGCAACAGAGAGAGGGCCATGTCTGCACTGGAGGCTCTGAAAATGAAACCCCTCAATCTGAATAATCGCTATCAAAAACCAAGGAGCAACACTCCATGCCCTGCACGTTGCCAGCACACGGGTTGGTGGAGCCTATGGAGCAGCTCTCCTGTTTGTCACCTGCCCTGCACAGGGAGAACAGACTCTCCTGGGGAGAGGAATCCCAGAAATCCCTTCTCACGCTGGAGACCATCACACTTGTCTTGTTTTCCAGACTTCTCTTCGTTTGCTCTGCAGGTTGGAGCATGCTTTTATTGGAGCACGGTGCTGGCAGGGAGCTCATTGTAAGCCTGGGCTGAGCACCGCTGAGCATCTGTGGAGGGGGAGCTGCGGGAATTGGGTTAGAGCTGGCTAAACTGAGAGCAACTGTATATCTGGGAAAGCAATTCTTTCTGGTGCTTCCCAACCCGATAATCCTGTTTGCTCTTACTTGCTTCAGCCCACCATCAGCACACCTGGCAAGCTCCCTTTTTTTCTTGCTAGGGTATGTTTTCTTTCTCTCCATTGCTTTATTCCAAGGGATCCTTCCCACCTTCTGCCTTGCCTTGTTCCCTACGGCTATGTTCTCCAGCTCCAGGTCTGTGGACGAGTTCCCATCTCTTTGCCCAGACACGTTGCTTTGCACAAAGAGATGGCACACTGGAGGCTGCCTCTGTTGTAATGGCGTCAGGGGTTTAAATCCTCCAGTGCCTCTGCGGATTGCCTTCCTCAGAGGAGTGACTGGGGATATCTCCTGCAGTATGGGAACGTGCTTCTTCCGACCATCCCCCAGGAACTGGCTGTTAGCACTGAGCACACACGGATGGTGAGAGCAGCTCTGTGCTACCAAAGCAGATTCCACTTCCCTGCCACACACGGCTGTAGCAACGGGGCTGACTTTGTTTTCAGAAGCTGTATCGGAGCCACTCCGAGGTGTCACATCCCCAGTGACTCCGTGCTGCTTCCCCGCCGCAGACAGACCCAAGGAGCTGCAGCCCCCCATAGCACAGCAGCACGGCCAGCGCGCTTTCTGCTGATGTGGGCCACAGTCCTGGCGTGTGCCAGGCGAGGTCTGGGAGGAGTTATCCACCATCCTGGGGGGGGCTCTGGCACTGGACATGAAGGTCTGCAGCTCAGCTAAGGCACTGGGGAGCTTCAGGGAGTGTAATTCTTCACACAGCTTCAGGTGGTGGTCACCGAGCTGGGCTGGCAGCGACTCCAGGCCCTCCTTCAGCTGCTGGACACTGGATTTCACGTCCGAAATCTCCACATCTTTCTGGGGGAGCAGTTAGCAGAAGCAGAAAACAATGCATTACAAAGTGTGATAACAGGATTCAAAGAAGAAACTCTGGTATAGTGCATCAGTGAGACGCCTTAAGTTAAGACCCAATCTTAGCAATTTGTATCACTCTATGTAAAACATATTTATTGTGACCCAAAAGTGGGCACGCACTGCACCATCTCCTGCAGGAAAGGCATGTGATAGAGCAAGAAAGCAGTGCTTCACCGTGTGCCTGCCACCACAGGGCACTGTTGGGCTCCCTTTGCCCCCACCAGGATTCCATCAGCACTGACAGCACTGTGTTCAGGCTCCTGGGTAAGCATCAGCCAGTATGTGGTCCAGAATTTGCATTTTAATATGCTTTCCCCATTCATTACAATAGAAACTGTCTACTTTGTAACCCTCAGTCTGAAGACAATTTAATATCCAGTTAATATTTGGAAGAAATTGGAGAAATTCAGAACGAAGATTCAGAATAAAAGATTAATTTCCCCACTTACGGCCGCCAGCCTCCCCTCCATCTCCAGCAGCACCCGCTCCATTTGGCTTTTATCTTCCAGGGCTTTCAGCACCACGTTGCTGTGACTTTGAAGAGCATCTTGCACTAAACAGGCAAATCAATAAAAAACACATTTGGTCTTTCATTTGTAAATATGAACAAAGAGCTATCAATACTATCGCTACTTCCGCCACGGCTTGGCATGAAATACTTCACTGTGATGTGCAACCACAGCTGAGCTCTCCCCGAGCACCAAACAATGAACAGTGGGGTACATGCTTAATGCAAAGCACTTGGAAATTATAAGATGCTGAGTACAGGCCAAATCTCATTTACTGTGCTCTATTATATGGCAGCCGGAGATGAAAGGCTACGTGAAGCTGGAACGCTTGCTTAGCTCAGTACAAGGAAGGCTGAGGTGAATACAGACAGCACTGGGAGAAGGACCCCAGTGCCTGGTTTACAGTTTACATGGATGGGGAAAAACCTTGGCAATCTTATAGAACCATAGAATCATTCAGGTTGGAAAAGACCTCTGTGATCATCCAGTCTGACTGTCCACCCACCACCAATGCTGCCCACTAACCATGTCCTTAGGTAGCACATCTCCCCTTTCCTTGAACCCCTCCAGGGACGGTGACTCCCCCACTCCTGGCCACTCTTTCTGAGAAGAAATTCTTCCTAAGATTCAACCTGAAGTCATCCTTTAAAGCCATAAATGATGAAACAGAAGAAGAGATGCTCTCTAGCCGTGTCTGCTCTTCCCTTTGAGCAGCACAGGAAGGTGTAGATGTGTGGCTGGGGGCGGAGCGCTCACTGGTTGCCCCAAAACAGGATTCAGGGCCCTCCTAAAACAGTGTTCCCAAACCAGCTGGGTGGGATAAGCAAAACTCAGGAGTTCTGGAATGCTGCTGTGTGCCCGAGGGAAAAATCCACGCAGAGTGATGTTCCAACAAGTGGCTGCAAGAGCTCTGCAGTTCATTAATCCTCTTTTCCTGCAGATCCAATATGTTTGATTGACTGTGGTGTCTGTGGAGCCGAGAGCCCTGCTGAAGAGGTTGCTTCACATGGAGTATTTATCTCAGCTCCTCAGGGCAGCTCCTCTCACCCCAGGGATGCTGCTCCCCCGCTGCAGCACCACACAGTGCTCAGCATCACTTCTCCTGCCCAGCTATTTTCATTAAGCTCACAGGAACTTAATTATCCTGGTGGCTCTGCCCTTCTGTCAAACTCGTGATGGAATTGGCCAGAGTTAAAAACTATTAAGGAGAGACAGGCAGAAGGGGTTATACACGCTTTGGTTTCATGAAAACCAGGGACTTTTGAAAGGGTACATTTAGGTAAAGAGAAAAGAACGAGATGTGAGCTATTATAGGCTGTCGGGTTTGTTCTCATGCTGCCCAAGGTTTTAACTAGACATTAAAGGAACGAGCAGTCAAAGATATGGAGGAAAATGGAACAAAACAGAACAAGACTCCATGAAAGGCAGATTGTGCCCAACTAAGGCACTACCCAATGATAAGAGAGGTGATTTGTTAGATGAAGGCAATGCAGTGGCCTTTGTGTAGACTCAAACAAAGCTTTTCTTTGGAAATCATCACGGCATATGAAAAAAACTGAGACAAACTGTGAGGTGCATAAAGGCTCTGGGAAGTGGTGGCTGGAGGGGACAAACTCAGGCCAGTCCTGCAGGAGCCTTCCACAGTGACCTGGGTGCAGGTGAGGCAGTGGGCAGCCAGCAGGTGACACAAGGCTGTGTGCTGGGTCACGTATAGCTTGTTAAATGGGTTTGTAATGATGGAAGAGGTGTTTCAGTGGCTCCTTTCAGAGTCTGCATCTCCCTGGTTAGACCCAAGCACCCCCTGCACTGTTTCTAGGAGGCTGCCAGCCCCTTGCAGGCCTGCAGCCCCACCGAGGGGAGGAAGGCAGCAGCTGCTGAACGAGGAAAGCCCCTCTTGTCACTCCATCCCATTCCAGCTGTACACAAGGAAGGCTTACCCCAGCTTGCTGCTCTTCCCCATATGCTTTATTTTAACTCTGAATTATTTTTAAAGCTGATTTCCCCTGCCTATCTGTTCTTCCTCAACACGGTATCCTTGGTTTAAAAATAGTGTTGCATCCTCCAGGCTTGTGATCTGCACACACATTTGACTCAGCACAGCATGCTGCAGGCAGGCTCCCAACAGCCTTTGGAACACACTCCATTTGTACACGTAGGAGTGTTCTGCAGAAAAACCTCAGTGCAGAGGAGGGGCACTCTCCTCCCTCGCTGCCTTCCACACCAAGGAGCGTTCAGACTTGTCAAACATTATTAAACACAACAGAAATGTGTGTTGATCTACGCTGAGAAAAGGCATCGAGATGGCTGAGGTAGAATCAGATCAAGGGCCCTGCTAGTCAAAGCTCTTGGCTTTGAAAATGATCAAGAACAGCTGCCTCAGAGAAAGTCTTCTACAAATAAACCCTGCAGTGGATGGTTACTGAATAACTCAATCACAGAGGACAAATCTTTACCCGGTTAATGAGTGGATTATGCACGGGCTTGTGCCTCTCTTCAGGTATTTCACTCCAAGCCAAATAGATTTTTCCAACCTGGAATGTTGCTATGGTTGGGTTTACAGTACCATTGTCTTGGAACGCTGCTGGTTTGCATAAATAACATAAGCAATGTGAAATCCATCAGGAGAGATAATGCTGCAAGTCCTCAGGGTGGGCAGTAGGTGAGCCCACCCAGTCAGCCCATCCTGCTGCCCAGTGCTGGGTTTTGTCAGAGGATTGCATTGACTCATACCTCTGTAAGGGAAATATTGCACATTATTTGCTATCTTTGCTGGCAGGAGGGGCAGATTGTCAGCAGTGTGCTAGGAAGATGCTAAGAAGTTTTGCAGAGGATATGGCTGTTGTGAGTTGTCACAGCTGGAACTGCCAGATAGCAGAAAAGCAAGGCAGTTCAGAGAGGGCTGAGCTGTGAATACGAAGATTTGTATATGTATATATATGTGTGTGTGTGCATATATATATAAGAAAGCTTTGATATAAATGTGAGTATTAAATGAAAATGAGGAAAATAGAAAAGAAATTAGTTACAGCAGCTGAGACCAGAAAAAGCAAGCAAATGGTGAGCCAGCAAGTCAACCAGATAAACTCTTTACAAGGCAGATCCGAGAACACAGGTCTGCTTCCCTCTTTACATCCCACTGCACAGCACACTGAGATGGGTGCAAGGCACAGAGCAGCTGTGCATCTGTGAAAGCTGCTCAGGCAAATGCTGTCTCATTGATGGTGCCAGACGCAGCTCTATCCACTGTGTGCATGCACATATGAACAAATGCACAAAAGAGAACAGTTTTGATCTCATTGCAAAGAGTGTGCCAGCACAACAGCATTTGGAAGGATATTTTCAGCAATATTTTCTGTTTTCTTCTCACACGGTGGCTATGTAGACTCTGCCAAATGTACATGCTGCTCACTGCTGTAAACGAGGCCTATGGCACTCCTGAAATGCTTCTAATGAGAACAGACTTAATTTCAAGTGATGCTTCCTTTACTTCCCAGCGTTGTTTGAATGGCCTGGTGTACAACTTCTGTCTCCAAAGAGAGTCTTGTCATCTTCCGCATTCAGCTCCTCACGTCAAATCCTCCACCACCAATTGCTTAACACCTCTACCATGTCACCCACATCCCACGGTGCTGTATCACCAGCCACTGCCACTCAGTGCTTCATTGGCTCTGAATTTAGTTCTTCGTCAGCTGAGTTTAGGAATTTTACAGAGCTTTTTTGAAGGAATTACCTCAGCTGGGATCTTTTCAAGGCACAAGTGTGGGCATTTATGTGGTGGGAACTTAATTATCCATCACCGTGACACCAGTCAAATGGCAGTGTTTATCAGCAATTAACCAGTGACAGATGAACCTCCCAGAAATAGAAAAAGAACAACATTGTGGAGTGTGTGATGATTTTCATTATATATTCAACATTCTGCAGCATGATACATTACAGAAAGTGCCAATTTCTCTTTTCAATTGCTTTGAAAATCTAGCAGCAGGCACCTCTGGGAGGTTTCTCATTTCATTCAAGGCACATTTATTTAAAATGGTTACAGAAAAGAAACAGGGCAGATGAGCAAATGGCAGAGAAGGACGAGGGGGAATCATGAACAACAGATTTAATTTTCAGTGCCATGACAACAATTTCTGTGCTAGAGGTGTATGAAATTAGGCAAAGTCCTGCCTCAGAGTGGACAAGCTGAGACACTGAAGCAACCAGGGGATGGACAAATGCACAATAGGAAGCTTGCTGTGCTGGCCAAAGCAGACAGGATTTTTGCTTACATTGAGGTCCCACAAAGAGCACTTGCCAAGCACAGCAAGGGAGCATTCTTACTACAATAAGATTGATATTTTGAACACGTGTGCTACCACAGCCTGTTGAAAAATGCATCAGGCTCCTCTGCTCATGCCTGAGAGGGCTGTGTTGACTTAAAGGGTAAGTGTCAAAACTGTGCATCTTAGAAGCCACATTTTGCTGCACAGATAAGATTCTAGTGCTCTTCACCTTGCTTTTCACCTAAGAAGAATAGTATCAGAGACAGAAAACTGCAAACTACAGTGAAAACTTGAGAATGACTTAAAACTTGGATGTGAAAACATAGGATATAAGTATCAACAGTATTTTTAGTGAGCACTTCGTTAGTGTATCAGATACAGTAAAACACAAAGCCATAGAGGTGCCTTTATCTACACACACACAGTGTCTGACCATACAGCACTTAAGTTCTTTGACAAAAGGGAGCAAAGAAAAAGTAAGTATAACAAGAATGGAAAAACCAAACCCATGCTGTAACTAAGCCTCTCTTGGCTCTTTACCCTTACGAGGAGCAGCTGTGAATGGCATGAGACGCCTATATCAGCTCAGCCTGGAGGCATTCAGTAGTTTGACTGTGCCCTCTGCTGTTAACAGAAGCACTGAAAGGACTCACGTGTCCTGGAAACGGTCTCCAGGTGAACAGAAATTGATTTGTTTCTTGAATTGAACTCTTCTTCAAACTTGTCCAAGCACGATTGCAGCTGCAGGAGTGGAGGTAAGTGAGAAAATTATACGTTGTCTTTTATTTGCTTGCAAAAATACAGCCTTAAATGCCACAGAACAATGGGCAACTGTCTGTTAATTCAAACAGTTGGTTGGTTGCAACCCCAAAAGAGACCTGGAATGGCTCAAAAGACAAGTGAGGGATTGCAGAAGTCTTACATTATTTTGCAATAGAGGTATGAATCTGTTCATAAGAAGCCAAACACTAATGATAACAGTTAAATTATTTATGAAAAGTAGAGGGAAGAAGAGACGTTCACCTTTAGACTGTGAGACTACACCGGGTTACTTTTTCCTGAGCGTAAGGTACTGTCTGTGGGCAGAGGCTTTTGTATTTGTAGAGAGCCATTACAGCCTGTTCCTGCTCCCAAGCCCCAGAGAAATTCCATTACTGACCCTGAGACAAGGCCCTATGGCCTGTAACCCTAAGGATTGGCCACAAAAAGCATGGTATGTGCAAAAAGCATTGGCGTTTGTTGGTCTGAAGTATTTGTGTGCTCACAGCAAACAGTACACTAAGTTAAATATCAGTGAAGAAAGTGTGAGAAGGTGAATGCTGAGTAGCATTTCTAATTCTTCCTTCTGGGCTCTGAATTTGCTTTAACTTACCCCTTGGAGCCTGTCGTTGATGCTGGAAATGAAGGTGCTTAACACTTCTCTAAAATGGAGGAGAAAAGAAAAATTAAAAGCCAGAAACACAGCAAGTATAGGACACACATGTAAGTTATGGAAGTAGTCAGAAATTGGAAATATCACATTTAAAAAAATACATACATATATATATATATATATACATACACATACATTACGCACACATATATATGTATTATTTTAAAACATATTATTTTAACTCTGCTGATCCTGGCCTAGCATTTCTGCCTCTCATGGAAGTTCCAGGCATGTTTGCACAGCTGCATGTTGGCTGCTGGGTGCTATTGCTGTGCTGTCTGGTCCAGAAGGACTTGCTCTGGGTGGAGATGGCATGCCAGTTGCTGAGATACATACATATTATATTTGGACTAAAATAGGTGTGGGGGGGAAAATAGGGAAAAGCTGCAGCATCAACAAAGGAAGAACATACAGCACAAGTCCTTTTCTCTTGAGATTACGCCTGTGGTTTCTGTTATCCATCCTTTGGAGTGGAGTGAGCCTATCAAGAACCAGGCTATATTCATGATTAACCTATCAAGCCAAAATGCACGGACTGTTGCTAAGCACAGTGATAGCTTATTTCCTCTCTGGAGTTTTGGGTCATTTTAAATTGATCATTTAGTCATCCAAATTACAGAGGTCAAAAAGGTGGAGGCCAGGTAGAGTGTAGCAGTGAGAAGCAGGCAAGGCTTCTGCAATTCTTTCCAGCATTTATGAAAAGAATAAGTTCATTTTGATCATCAGACACACAGGAGATGCAAAAGGATAAATGATATATTTATTTCTGTGAAGGTAACACAGCTACTTCCGTAGGTGTACTTCGAATCTGAGAATGCATCTGTAGTATGGAAAGAAGCATATTGAATTTAAAAAAGAAATGGAGGATAATTTAAGATTTCTGTCTGAACATTTAAAAACGCATGTCCATTCCTTACAATTTGGGTACAAATACAGAAATCCTCCCTTTTTCCAATGAGCACCAAGCACCATGTTTTTGCATTGTCAGAATCACGGTGCCTATTGTAAAAGAGGAGGAGATGTGCAGTCTGATCTGATTCCAGGCTTTTAACAAAAACCTGTTTCACTTGGAATGTTACTTTACAAAATGTACAGAACGAAGAATTATTTATAGGTGTGCTGGGGAGCTTGCCATCTTTCATTTGAGATTGAAAAGACTGGCTTAATCCTTAAGTCATAGAGGTCTGATAGCTGCATTTAATTCTTACTGCTTGACAGAGGGCTCGTCATCAAATTGTACTTGGCTGTTATCAAAAACACACATAAAATCCTGCATACAAATAACATTATAGGGATTCGTGCAGGTTTATGTTACAATCATCACATCTTCCTCTGCACACGAGTGTTCTTGGCAGCCTCCTCATCTGTCTCAAAGGTAAATGTCACACCAGGAGTCTCTTTGATCAGTCCCAATAAAGCCTATAAATTTTTTAGAACCACGGGCTTTCATAGAGAAGCAACACAGGAGGAAAAAAAAACCGAACAAACCCCTGCTGACTAGAGAGAGAGAAGACAAAGGTAAATTCAGGTTATAGTTCTGGCTGTTCCTCGTGGCTTATGGCTGGAAGCATTACACAACTCTTGCTGCAGATAAACCCTATTCTTTTATCCTGCCACTCTTTGCAGTGAGAGATTGTCTAAAACCTGGAATATGCAGCTGTGCCGTGTCTAACTTTAAAAGAGGAGCTGCAGGGAGTGATAACAGACTTCACAGAAGGAGTTTGTGTGGGTACATACCGGTCGTATTTGTCCTTTATTTTGTTCTTATTTGCTTTGAAGTTTTCCAGGACTCTCATCCCCTGTCCTGCTCCAAAGCTAAGCAGCCCTTTTTCTTTCGTATCTTCATCAAATAGCTGTGGTTTTGCTTGGTATTTGGTAAAAATACTGGGCTCGCTCTGTTGCACAAAAGAAAGAAAAATGAAGTATAAAAATAATCAGAAAGTTGATTAGCAAAAAGCATTTGTGTACCAAGGACTTTGTAGAGGCAGGGCTCGTAGTGATTGGGTGTGACAGACTGGATGGGGATGCTGAAGTATCATGAGGTTATTGCTCACTGACTGTGCCTGGTTAGATGGGCTCAGTGGGTTGATGGTTGGGCTGGATGATCTTAGTGGTCTTTCCCACCCTTAACAGTTCTATGATTGGCTCCTTGTGGAACAGACACCCAACCTGAATTTCTTCAAACTCAGGCTTTTTCCTCACCCTCACTGTTTCCAGCTGATTGCTGTCATCAGCTGCATCGATATTTTTCCCTGTACGCTTAACACAGAGACTGCAAAAATGATTTCAGGGAGCTCCCTGCACATTAATCTAAAGAAAATCCTATTGAATTTCCTGCTAGGTGACATCCTTTGCTGCTGAACATCATCAGACTGTAGCTCAGTTTTTCACATGTTTCAATGCTCTTTCATCTTGAAGAGCGAATTTCCTTTCCTGCGTCTGATGAAAAGCTACACAGTTAAAGGGCAAGCTCTTCAGCAAAGTGCAGGGACAGCGGATGGGATCTGGGACTGAACGGCTGCCTGGGGCTATGGAGCTGGCATGACTGTTTTTTTCCTAATCTTTGCTCCCAGGTGTCTTTATTTGGATCTGGCGTTATCTGCTAGTGAAGCAGGAGCTATTTTAGCGAGGCTGGTAACATCAGAAGCCACGTGCTACGGGAAGAAGATTTTGAGCACAGAAGCTCTTCATCCACAAGCATTTGGAGATCTGCCACAACAACAGTACTGCAAGGTAACTCTGTGGAACTGAATACCTGTGTTTCTCCTGTGGGAAGCGAATAACAATTAACGCAGAGTTGTTCAAAGAGCAGACAACGCTTTCTACCTTACCTAGGGGATCTAAAGACTTCAGCTTGAGACTAATTTCACATTAGGTTGGTAATCAAAAAGAATCAAAGAAAATAATGCTTATCTCAATAATGATCATTGATGAGAAATGGTATTTTTTTAGCTAACCAGGCTGCTTTCTAGTTGCTGTAACTATATACTCTTCTTACTGTATCAGAAGGTAACCGGGTTTGCCAAATGTTAGTACCTATTTCTGTATTCACTGCTAATTTTGGATGGTGGCTGTGTGCCTGGGCAGGGCTGAACGAGGGAGCAAAACTCACATCCTGGGAGTTGTGCTGGCCCAGCTGCACACCCAGCTCCAGCGGTGCTGCTGACTGCACATTCTCTGGGCAGAACTGGGAGCCGAAGAGCACCTGGGAATCACTCAGACTTGAGTAGTCACTCGGAGCACTGCTCCGGGCAAAGAGCTTGTTTGGCCTGAAATGGGGCAGAGAGAGGCTTGTGAGTATAAATAGCAAATTAATAGGTAGCATATGGCTGGACAGATTGATCTGGTTGTTAGAAAAAGTTCAAATGTAATGGCATGCTACTCTAAAGGTGTGTTGCAGCCTTAGGTGCTGTTTCTCAGTAGCAGGTAGATGAAATCCATTCTTCCTCTCCATCCAACTGTGTCACCGTGCAAAGCCTTTCCCCAGCCTGTCCATGAGAACAAAAATCTCACCATGTAACATATCCTAAAATGCATCAAGGAAGAAACAAACTGAATTAGTTCAAAGCAAAATGTTTGCTAATAAATCACAGAGGCTTTTTTCTGATCAATTCTGGCAAAACAAGGATAAATGAACTGAGAATTACAGATCAAAATTAACGATGTAGGCTCTTAGGCAGGGTTTTCCTTCCATATCAAATCATATAACTAAAGGAAGAATAGAACAGGAGACTCATTTTTGTTTCTAACAAAAGATCATCACCCCAGTGTTTATTAGCAGTGACGTCTTCAGTTAATCTCCAGTTTTGGAAGGAGCCCAAACATCATACACAGGACAGAGAGGGCGTTTAGTGGGAGCCTGCTCAGCCTCCTCCATATAGCAGTGTTGGTGACAATACCATCTTAATGCTTTTGGCTTTGAGCTCACTGCATATGCTGAGCTGCAGGGCTTTGGCTGGCAATGTAAGTATCGCATCTCCTGCACTGTTTTTCTAAACCCGTCCATCTTTTAACCAAAAAAGCTCCTTCTTAGTTTGAGGAAGGGTTTTTATGCTCTTTATGTATTGACAGTAAGGCACTTAGTTCCATAATCCCCTTTCCAAGTGTCTGGTATAACTGGAGCATGTCACGTCCCATAACCTGCTCCTCTGCTCAGTCCCTTGGCATTACCTAATGTCTGAATTACAAGATTCCAATACAAAGAGTTCTGTTGCTGACGTTCTGAGGAGCTCAGAGGACTTTACGAGCCATGTAACTCCCCTGCTCACTCTGCGCTGATGCTATGACCAAAGAAGGCTATTGGCAGCCCTGGAGCTTCATTTTTCTGTTTTAAGCCTGCTCTCTTGGTGGTCAGTTTAGGAGTGATGACACTTTGCAAACTATGGGGGGAGATGAAACAGATGCCTCTTGGAGCACATTCACTCCCTTGAGCAGTGGAATTCTTTCTCCCCTGCTCAGCACTGCTGGCTGTGAATTTACTAATGAGGCCATCTGGGCAAGGCATCAGCCTGGCCACACGTGGCCCAGAACTCTCTGTGATGGTGAAATCAGACAACCACCTGACTGTTTCCTTCAGGATGCCTGAGCTTCACGGATGCGTGATCTGCTCTAAATATAAACCCTTCCTTATAAACAGCAAGAAAACATCCTCGCTATTTAATCCTGGTTAGCAGTCCCTCTTAGGTGATGCAGTAGTTCATCTTGGGAGAACTTTCAGCCTTCTGCTAAGATGAGCCTTTCCCTGTGCCATTCATGCATTTGTGCCAGGAGTGCTCCCAAAGCACTACTGTATGCATTCAAAGGAAGGGAAGGCTTTCATTTGTAAGATAGGCACCATCACAAGCTGTTGTCAGCTCCAAGATTGCTAACTTGTGCTCTGCTGACCGATGGGGCGGTTTCTTCTTCCCACCTAACTTTCCGCAAGGTATTGCGATATTGGCAACTGCCATCTACTGTAATATGAGCACGGCCTAAAAAATCTGCAGCCCTCTGCATAGCTGGGGAGTCAGCTGGTTCTCTGCTGTCTCAGTTTCCTTGTCACCGGTGGGAATTCCTCCCCCTATCCCTAAAGATAAGTTGGATCTTTTTGAAGCTTCTTGCATGTTCCTGAGGTGCATTTTAGCACATCCAAATACATGCTGAGTGTGGCGACACGCAAACAGATCGCCTTTCGTTTAAAGGTTCTGCCTTGCCCCAAAATAGCTGTCAGATGCAACAAACGGAGACATGCAGTGTGTAGTAAATCTTCTCTTCTTGTGTTCTCTTGATGTTTCTAGAATTGCCATGCCAAACCTTATAAATTGTCCTAGGCCTTATTAGTCTGTGGAAACAATTTGAACTCTGTTATTAGGTCCAACACCAAGTGCTAAGAGTCAGCTGGAAAAGCAAACAGTCTTCTACAGTTTCCAAAGTAACATTTATCTGTGATGCTGCTGGGATTGTATTTAGCCCCATCACCCACACCAAACCTGTGCCAATGTCCCTCCTCTTCCACAGCTCTGTGGGTGAAGCTCACCCTCTTTAAAGCCTCTTTCCTGAAGAAACCTTTCTCTCCTGGTAGCGATCTTAAGTAGTAGCAGTGCAGTACTATTGCTTTCCTCCTGCTTTCTATGCAAAAATCTCCCTGCCCTCTCATCTAGTGGCTAGGACTGCATCATAATAAATCCAACTGAAGAGCTGTGAGCTGCATTTCACTGGCCCTTCCTCACAGCTTTAGTCTGTATCTGTAGGAACTCTGCCATGCTGCTCTTGTCATTAGTTTTTGCTGCCTGCCAAAGTGTTCATCAAACAAGGATGAGCATTTGCACTGGGTGCAGAGAAGGAACTTCAGCATCCAGGGGGCTTGGAGGGTTTTAAATCAAGGAGGCTTAGCTGCTATTTCTGCTCCCAGCCATTTACCATCTCTGCTGGAGACTGCCAAAGCTTAACATTATTTTTCTGTTCTCTATCCTGTGGAACTCAGTGACCTGCTTGCTGCAAATCATTTGTTTCATTTCTACATTCATATCCTAAAAGGAATTTCTACAAAGTGATTTTGGCAGTGGCCCCAATGCATTAACCACAACAGGATTTCTTACAGCCGCCACCTCCAGTTTCCAGGTAGCAGGCTCAGAGTCCTTCTGCTCTTGCTTTAATTCTTCAAGGTCATTTTTACTTTCTATGAGCAACTCCATTATTCATTCCAACGTGATTCAATACCACCCAAACATTCCTCACCTTGGAAACCGCGTCGGCTCTTTTGTCCTGAGTGAGGAGCCAGCAGGCAGAGATTGCTGCAGCACAGCTGCATTTACTTACACATTTATCCCTGGCCATATTAGGAATTAGATCTCTGGAGACAGTTTTTGTCCCCCAGACTGAAGCTGTAGTCCAGCCTGTGCAGTTCTGTAAGGCTCAGGATTTTTTGAACTGCCCTGTCTTGGCTATCTCCTTCCTTTTCTGCTAATTCTTGGACCTTAAGGTGACTTCAGATTTTGTGGGTCTGCTGTATGGAATGGAATTTAATGAAATAATGGATCAAATGGAGGCTGTTACACTTGGAAATCTGTTCTCAAAGCAGAAATATGCCATAGAGAATAAATGGCACCAGTAGGCTTCATGTCGTAGCATCTTTTTCTGAGTTTAATATTTCTCTTCCATATTTTCATCATGCATTGGCCTTACCCCCTCTCTGGCTGGCTGTCTGTTCCAGATGCCTTTTGAAATTGGTTCATTAGTAGTTATTTTGCCTTTAGCGTGTCACTGCTTTTCACACGGAACAAGAAAATTATAGCAACTTCAATTTAAAATTATAATACGTGGCTTCCCATCTTTACATTTTTAATGCTCTTTAATTTCTTAAAGGATGCCCTCTCATTTTCTTTACCATGCTATTTAACCACGTCAGTCTGGTACTGGTCCTTCTCACTCTGCCCTGATAGCTGCTCTGCATTTCTTCCGTGCTTCAGCTTGAGGTCTAAATAGTAATCTCTATGCCTCAGGCGAACCTACAGCCCTTTCTGCCACCCCCTTTAAATTCCTTTCTAACAAGCTTCTTTATTTCTACGTCAATGTCTTTTTGGAAATTAAACATTTCTGCAATGGATTTTTGGCTCCTGTTTCTCCTGCAGAGATGCTGACTCCCGTTCATTACTGTCACTTCTATGGCAGCACTATGAGAGTAATGGAGTAATACTCCAAACAAGGGTCTTGTGCCCAGCCTGGGACCTAAGCAGGATGTGATTCTTCCCTGTGAGTTCTATCACTGAGCAGGTCTTAATGGTGCTGAAAACCTGGTTTTAGCACTGTGCCTATCCAATCAATAGAAGGCAGATTGAAGCATCAATGCTTTTGTGACCACTGTGCTCAGATCCCCTGTGATCTTCCTCCACATGCCCTTCTGGCCAGGCAGTCAGCGGTGCAGCTCTAATGCCACGCGTTCCCTAATTGTGTCTGGCATTTCAATCCCCCAGAATGGTGTTGTTTGTTGGTACACTTAAATAGACTCTCAGCTTTCTCCACAGCATAGCTGTCACTTTATCAGCATGACCTCTTCTCACCTTCTCAAATAATTGGCACCCTGATATTACAATTTCCAACTAGATAATCTCCCTTCTGATGGGTCTCTAGGATCGCTGTTATGTCAATAGTCGTATATAAGAACAGGTGACGTGGGGAGTTTGGCTCCCCTGTTGTATTTCTTGGGCTGCCAGCAGTTGCACACGTTTGATAGATTATGAATAAAACCCCAAGTTCCTGGTCTGTTCTGAGATGGAGGCAGAAAGGAAGCACTAGAGGTAACAGTGCAGAGCAGTGTTGGGCTTCTGCAGAAACTCTGTGGCCTTATTACATCACCGGAGTCCTGCATTGCTCATGGACCTGGTGGCAGCTGCTCTCAGAAGTGACATTTTTCATTGCCTGCTCAAGGAACAGACACTTTGAGGCATACCCTGTCAATACTATGTGCTGATTTTGTGTTTCATCTTGGAAGCTTTCTGAAAGGCAGTGCTGTGCAATCTGTGTGTTATATCTTGCTGTAGTGAGAGAAGGATCTCTAGTAACAGGAGGAGCGAGCTGGGAGAAGCTATTAACACCTTTTCCCCATAGCTCAATTTTGTGCACACACTCCTAACTTTTTTTTTTTCCTTTAAAAGAAGTTAATTTGCCTTCTGAGTTCTCCTTTTAACTCCTCTAAAAGCTCTGCTTCATTCTCAGTGTTATTTCATGCCCTGCTTGACCTTCTCAATTCACTTGCGAAAAAAAGATGAAGTGCTGAGAAGCAGGTGTAAAAATCTCATCTGTGTTTCAATTGTGTGTGATTAGATTGGTTTAGAGGGAAGGCTTTAATAAAAGCAGGAAAAAAAGAAAACAAAACCAACCTGTAGGTATCAAGAAGACAATAGAACGATGCAATGCATATTTATGAAGGCTAAATTGTGACAGACATAAACATACTTTTCTCTGAGTTGGGTCCTCTTTGACCCCTGCATCTGTGCTAAACTCAATTAATTCATACCTATGCGACAGGTACTTTTATAATGGGGAAGGAACCTGCTATTATATATTCATTATCATCCATCATCACTGTAACATCAGGCCACATCTGAACGCTATGACTAGAACTGTGAATTTGAACAACAGTTAGTTAGTTATGTAAGTGGTTATTTAACTACCAGAGGATCAGAGGACGAAATTAATCAATTAGCTTCTCCAGAGTTAAATGAGGGATAAATCTGGCTCCGTTTTTAAGACAAGTGGTGCAAAGGTTGATATTCTGTTGTTCAAAACCTTTTTTTTTTTTCCTTTTTTTTTAAAATGCATTTTCTCGCTAGATGTTCAATACAAATCATATTTGTTGTTTCATTATGTATTGTAGATGTGGGGAGTTATAGCTGCTCTTTGACTTCTACTGGGGAAAAAAAATCAGCCATGCGTATAAATGCAGTATATGGAATAATTTTAAAGTTACATAACGTGTAATGATATTGCAAATCGTGATTCATTTTATCTATCTTCTACGCGAGGCAAGAAGGGAACATTTAACTTATCTAATTAGACATGTTGCATAAGATAGGCCATAGGACTCTCCTGAATAAATTCCTGCTTGGAGCTTTCAGCAGGAAATAGAATAGCTTTCAGCAGAGCATCCAGTGTTGATTTTAGAATTCCCTACAATGGTAAATCTATCACAGTACTGAGTAAGCTGAGAGTAACGCAGACAGAAACAGAATCACAGAGTAGGTTAATTAGCCATAATTCAGCAGACCATGATTAACCACAGATTAATTCTAGGCATATTTCTTGTCATTCCTGCAGTCATTCCCCACTTTCGCAATACATTGACCATGTAATTATGGCAGTTTCTCCAACAGTTTCCAGAAGCAGGGAGTTGTAACAAAAAAAATGGTGGTACCTCCTGTTCCAGGCGATCCTGCTGGGTTACCTTCTAACTTACGTCCCTTGCAGAGTTCTACCTGTTCCTGTCTTAGGCCAGGCTGAGAGAGCAGCCTGAAAGCCACCAAAAAGCTGAGCATAGGCAGGCACGGTGGCTGTTCTTCTTTCCATATTTCACTGTGTTACACCATGTTTTCAGGAGTATTCAACTCAGGCAATATAACCTATTTCTCACCATGATCCCTGTTTATACATTCTGAATTCAAGTCAGTGGACCACTAAAGTGCTTTTGAGTAAATGCTCTTAAACACTCAAAATGTTGCCATTCCCAGGAATGCTTTATATTGGTATATTGGCAGTGCAAAACCTCAGAACTATTTGATGCTCTAACCAGTTATACGTCAGGAAGGAGCTTTTTGTATTTATAACATCCTCATCATCTTAATTCCTTAGAGAGGCTGTTGTGCTTAAAGGCTCTGATGGCTGTGTGTGATGGGTGTGAAAACGCATGGCACTTACCCAGAGGCTGTGGGAGTGCTGAGCATCTCCTTGATATTCCAGATGTTTAAATTCATTCCCCCCCACCTCAAGATTAACTGTTAGAAAAATACAAGAGCTATTGATCCTGCATACAGGCACCTGTGGGGGTGCTGGCTGCACTGCAGTGGCAGCAGCCAACCTGCAGCCTGGTCACCCTGCAACCAGTGTGTTTTTGGGGCTGAGGTGAGGAATGCGTCCCCTGGGCTCTGTCCCCAAGAAACTCATGTACTGCCTGAGCAGTTTGAGTATTACAGGCTCCCTCAGGACACAGCACAGCTGCTGTGCATGGAGCGCGGCCCAGTGTAAGGCCTAGTGAGGCCTAGACAACATGGCTGCCACGGCCAACATGGCTGACGCAGCCAGTGTGGCTGCTGGAGCTGGGCCTGCAGGCTGCTCACAGAACTGGGTTCTCAGCTGTCCCCATACATGTGGGACCCACCCCAGTGCGGTGTAAAAAGGAGGTGCTTGAGCCTGGGGACCCTTGGCTGCTTGGTGCAGCAGGTTGGGGTGCATTGTGCCCGAGGGCTGTGCAGTCCCCAGTGTCAGCAGCACTCTCAGAAATGCAGCGCAGCTTAATTTTACTTGCTACTCTGACAGAAATAACCTATGATGTAAACGTGCCCTGAAGAAAGACTCTCAAATATGGTTTCACAGGAATTTTTATCCTCCTTGTCTTCAGAAATGGAAAATGGGCACGTTTGCTTGCTTATTTTTTCCCCTTTTAATTCAAAGCTATATTAATGCCAGTTAAGCTGTTTGTTTGCCAGTTCTGAAGGTGCTCCATAAGCAACAGAATGCTGCAGAAATGAAGCTGCTATAAATTTGAAGATAGATTAGAGGGGTTCATCGCATCCCCTTCAAACTCCTCTTGCCTGGAGAGAGATTTTAGCAGTAATGCAGCCCAGAGCTGCAAGGTGTCAAAACAATAACTATGCTGTGTTTCCTTAACAAATCCTGCAGAACTTAAGCCTTGACTTTAAGAATTATGGACTTTTACCCTTCACAGACATCTTGGAGCAAATCTGCTGCACTGTCTTTGCTTATAACAACAGAGTTACATCTGTATAAATAGCTCAAATTTATTTCTGTGGTTGTTAACTCTTGCCTGTGCGATGATTCTGTGGTAGGAAGCTTTTCTAGGACTGAAACAGAGGCTTGTGCTCCCACTGCAATGGTCTGATAGTCAAACTGTCTAAGGATGGAAGCCCAGCTTTCCTCCAGAGAGCACTGCTGCAGAGATATCTGTGGATATGGCACCAGTTAAGTAAAGGAAGGGTTTGGTATGCTTTGTACAGTTTGAGTGTACAGGGCAATGCCCAGCACTGCTATTGCTGCTTGGAGGTCAGTTGTGTCCCTGAATCACTGTTGGTTTTTCCATCCTTTTATTGGAAAATCTAGAACTCCATTTGTAGGAGCCCATAGGGCCTTCTACCTCTTACAGCACTGTTATTAGGAAAGGATTTGCTGGCGCTTTGTGTGTGAGCCATAGGAATCGGTGCGTTATTTTAAGTTATTATGCAGGACTATTCATGTTTCTGATGTGGCTGGAGCTTTCTGGTTTGAGTGTGTACAAAATTTGTGGAATATGGTAAATGAGATTTTGTATTCCATCTCTCCTGACAGCGGAAAGAAATTTCTATAAGAAAACACATTTTTTTAATTATAGGTTTGACAGCTAGCTCCAGTCCCAGTCTTCCTCATCCATAACACAGCTCTGTGGAGATCAGAAGTGTTGCCAGGTGCTGGCTTGTAGAATTCCTCCTATCTGGAGTAACAGACTGTGCTTCTAGCATTAGGGAGTCTGGCCAGACACTTGAAGCCTTTCATTTAGTAAAAATTAGAAGAACATATCAGGAGACAGGCAGCAATATACCTTGTACGTCCCTCAGCTGGTTTTCTTTGATTTGTTAGCATTTCATTAGCAACTCACATGAGCTCTTCGCTTAATAATGTGTCAGTCTTAAGCAGTCAGGGCTATCATTTGTTTTGCCTTTTTGCTTGAAGATTTCAACACCCATCCCAAGGCATTCTTGGCTCTTGTCTTGGATGCTCTCTTCCCCTCATTTGGTTGGGATTCTGCTCCGGTGCCCAAAAGTGGAGAGAGAAAAGAATGAGCAATCCAGACTTTTAGGAAAGGTCACAGATTCTTCTCAATTGAAACAGTCAAGTCAAGTGGTGCTGTGGTCTGTGGGTGCACCCTAAACTCCCCAGTCACACGAAAGAGACTTGGGTGCTAATAAAAGAGGCAGGCTGACGGTAGGGCTGCAGGAAATGTCACCGCAGTGGGGACACACAACAGCAAAGTGCTAAGGTGCAGCTGGCATGGCCTTGCACTTGGAAAGGGCAGTTCCAAGCACTGGCACCCATTCTGCAGCCTGCCACGTTGGAAGGGAATGCTGCAGAAGAGTGTCAGCCTGCTGGTGACTCAGTGCCTGATTTATCCTCTCCATGCCATGCTCCCATGGGACGAGTTCATTAATCAGGTCTGTGTTTCCAGTGCAACACTGTGATTTAGGGTTGCTTGTGACAAAAGTTGGGATGAGTGAAGTTCTTTGGAGCCCTGGTGGCTTCTGGAAAGGGCAGGTAGGCTATGGAGGGGTACCATACCTGTCCCACCAAGGCATTTTAGGGGTGTTGTGAAAGTGCAGTTTGCTGCTATATTCACAGCAGAGTGCCAGAGCCCTGCATCTGCTGTGCTCAGAGGACAGGATCCCCCTATCCAGCCCCCAGACCTCCCAGCACAGCACAAGTCACCTTGTCCTGCTGCTGGCGAGTCCCCCCAGCTGCTACAAGCCTCAATACTCAATTTAGGGCCCCGTGTTGATGCAGGCTCTAGCACAGGAGTGTTTCTATGGCAACTCCAGAGGTGGATGCAAAGATGCTTCAAGCATCAGAGGTACCACCAGCCCAAGTATCCCAGGATATTTCTCCCAAAACACAGCAAGCTCTTCTTCTCTGAATTGTGCCCAACTTTTTCCATGCAGTGCCCTGGCACGTGCACAGCCTGATGCAGCAGCACACTGGTCCTCCTCTCTGAAAGGTCAGGTGCTCACGTTTGATATTTACCCCTGCCCATGAGATTTTTTTCTAATGTCATCTCATTAAAAGACTGAATCTCTCACCTGCATCTGTTCTGGCCTTTCTGTGCTTTAGAGAGTGCGACTTTGCATGGAGTTAAAACTAAAAAGGCTCAAGCAAGTGCTAAGCAAGCTGGGGCAACCCATTTTCCCTCCCACAGCAGGACGACATGACTGCAGCAAGCTAAAACTTCACATTTCATTTATTTGAGGTGCTACATCACCTCCTAGGCACTGAGCTACATGGCACCTCTGCGCTACATGAGACATCGACTGGGTCTACAACGACACAGCACTCACTGCTACACACATGGCACGGACACGGTGCCGGATGGGGCAGCATGGCCAGCGACAGCCCTACCTCCACGGCTCCCCACGCCAGCAGCCTCGGCCCTCCCTGGGCACCAGGATTTGCCCCTGGGCTCCACTGCTGTGGGAGCCTGGAGGGGTTTCAGACGTGTCGCAAGAAACCATGGCTGCTGCAGTACTTGGTGTCGTGGGATGGCAGCTTCCTGGAGCCGTGCACACCCTGTCCCCGTCTTCAGGCACTTGATGCTCTGCTGGGGCTGCTCCCCAGGCTGTAGAGCCGTTATCAGGGTGCATCACGCAGGCAGAGAGCCTCGACAGCTCCACTGGGGCTCTGGGCCACCCCACCGATGACGAAGAGCAGGTCAGGGGCTGGGCAGCTGGAGCAGGAGCAGCGGCCAGTGGGCATGGGGGGCAGCAGCTCCCACCTCTTCCGTGTGAGGCTGAACCCTTCCACTGAGTCCAGCGGGCATGACTGGTTCCCTGCAAGAGATGGCACGGCCTGAGCCCTTTCCATACACCCCTGGGCTCTGCTGTACTGAAGTAATTATGCAGGGGCTCAGCAGGATTAACAGCATCCCCTGGGAGAGAGCTGCTGGCACCAATGCCGCACCATGGTTCTGCCCCTGGCTGGCACTGTGGCATCTCAAGTTGCCCAGAGCCCACGAGGCTGGGGTGCTGCAGCTGCCCTCGGCAGCCCTCTCCAGCTGCTTCCTGCTGCTGAGCAGCAGTGCTGACCTTTCCCCAGCTCTCCTGGGAGCAGGATGCAATGCTGCAGCTCTGTGCAGATGGAGCCCAGGAAGGACAGGTTTTCATGCACTGAGAGCCCATTCCCCACCACAGCAGCACCGGTCAGCATTACCAAGGCCGCCCATGGCCACCACGTATCCTCCCAGGCAGCTGGCAACGAAGTCAGCTCTCTTCTCTCTCATGCGGATGGCACGGCTGGGCTTGCACCATGCACCTGCCAGGGAGAGGCTGTCAGCATCACTGTGGACTCCAGAACACGGGCAGCACTCCTTCCCTGTCTGAGCCTCACCCTGTGCTGGGTCAAACATCTCCACGGTGTTAACAAAGTGGGGTCGGGAGTAGAAGTTGTGTGGCCCTGGCTGCTGCAGCCCCCCCAGGCTGAAGAAGATGCTGTCAGCCATGGCGCAGGAGGCGAAGGCGCGGCGGCTGGGCACGCTGGGGTAGCGCATCCAGCTCTTTGTCTCCAGGTCAAAAGCCTCGAAGGCGGTGACGGGCAGCTTGCCCTGCCGGCCCCCTGTGTGTGGATGAAATGAGAGCTGGTGATACCAGAGGGGCAGCTGGCATCACCAGCGATGCCCAGAAGAAGGGTCTGCATGGAGCAACCTGAGGCTGTGCCAGGGCCTTGGGGCAATGCCTCCATCTGGACAGGCTTCTGGGATTGCCTACCTACCCAAGACGAAGATCTTGTTGCCCTGCAGGAAGGCAGAGGCCCCATAGCACGGTGTGGGCATGGAGGGCAGCGGCTGCCAGTGGTCCTTTGCCAGGTCATAGACACGGACCAGCGCCTGCGGAGAGGTGTCTGCTCCCATTCCCCCCAGCACATAGACAGCACCATCTGTGGAACCAGCAGGGGTGAGGGGGAGACAGCTAACACAGCTGGGCAGTGCCCTGACCCCGCTCGGACCCTCGCCCGCCCCATCCACCCTGCCTGGAGCAGAGCACCAGGGCCATTGGTTCTAATTATTCCCAGCAGCACCATCTCCCTGGAGACACCATGGCAACGCTGCCATGCTGCCAAATCCTGCTCCGCTGCCGGCACCCCTGCCTGCACCCATCACAGCTCCACTGGCTGCTGCCCCAAGGTAACGCCACAGCATCCCCAGCCCAGAGCAAACGCGTGCATCCTCCATGGGACTCCCACACAATAGCTGTGCTGAGCCTTGGAGGCAAAGTTTGGGCAGGACATGTCACCTACCTCGCTGCACGGCCGCGATGCCCATGGAGGGCTGTGCCAGCGCTGCCTTCTTCTCCCACCTGCCCTCATCCACATGGTAGATCTCGACAGAGGCGAGGGGGCTCTGCGTGGCATCCACACCACCCACTGCCAGGATCTGTTTGCCCACGGCGAGGGTGGCGGCACCAGCCCGTGGCGTGGGCAGCGGAGGGAGTGCGGTCCAGCGCTCGGCCTGGAGGTCAAGAACCTCGGCAGCTCCCAGGGCTCTCCCGTTGCCTCCGCAGCCCCCCAGCACGAAGAGCTGCCCGTCGTGGTGCGCTGCGCTGCAGTACACGCGCCGCGTGGGCATGGAGGGGAAGGAGACCCACATAAAGGCACCTGCACTTGATGCCGCCATGGGATGGCTCAGCCACCCTGGGGGTCCCTGGGCCCAAGCCCCACCGTGCCACCCATCCGGCCCACGGCAGTGGTGGGTCTTGACTCGGCTGCCGCCAGGCTCCTGCAAAGAGAGCAGCAGTAGGGTCAGCACTGGGCACCAACTGCTGCTCCTGTCCCTGTGATCCAGAACCTGGTTTGGTGTCACAGCGTGCTGCTGTGCTCCCAGTGCACCACCCGCATCCTCTGGGGCTCCCACACCTGGATGATCCCAGCGCTCATCCTGCACACCCGGCCATCTCACGCCCCGGGGCTTCAGTGCCCAGCCCATCTCCGCAGGGCACCAGCTTCCCGTGGCTCTGTTGGTCCCCGCGGGGCATCCGCTCCCGATGCTCCCGGCTCATCTCCCGCACCCTCCGGTGCTCTCGCTCCCCAGGGCTCCCGGTGCACATCTCGGACCCCCAAAGCTCCCGCTCCCCGCTCTCCCGTCCGCAGCCCTCACTCCCGGAGCTGTCCCGCCCCGGACCGGTCCCGCCGCCCTGGAGCGGGTCGGTCACCGCGCAGCTCTCACCTCGCCGCCCGTTCCGCCCGCTCCCCGCTCCGCGCCGCCGCTCCGCTCCGCTCCGCGCGGGTCCCGCCCGCTGCCGGTGGAGGCGGCGCCGCGCCCGCCCGGCCCCCCCGGATCTGTTCCCGGCCCCGATCCCCGGTGCCCCCGACGCCCTGCGCGGATCACGAGAGGGCAGGGCATGGAGACCACCCTGAGCACCGGGGCTCGCCCGCAGGAGACCCCCGGGGTCGGTGCCGCTCAGCGACGGCAGGCGCCTGCCGATGCCGTGCTGCTCATCCTTTTGCTCCTCGCTTTGCCAAACTCTGAGTAAGTAAACACGGAGGGCAAGGCGTCTCCCCTGCCTGCACAGCCCGAGTGAGGGCAGGAAGGGAACTCACACCAGAAACAAGGTAGAAAGATTCACTTTAAAACCAGGCGGAAGTGGCATGGAACTAGCTCTGCTAGGGAGCACACCGTACCCATGGTGCCGGCTCTGGGCCAGCCACCTCTGTGGGATGTGGGAATGGTGGCAAACACTGGCATGGCTGGACGTGGCTGCAGGAGCAGGGGGCACAGAGAACCCCATCCCCAGGGCAGGAGCAGGCACAAGGCACGGCTGCCTGCTGAGGGGCTCCAGCTCCCTACACTGCTGCTGAGGACAGGAAAGCAATTTCCTTAAGGGATTCCATCACATGAGCTCCTAGGACAGTTGCGTTTGGGCCTGGAGGTTCTTGGTGGGACAGGGTGGGCACATCGCATGCTGGAGAGCGGACAGCTCAGAGCAAAACCCACCCAGGACTTGACGTGCAGCAGGAAGGAAGCAGGGAGATATCCTCGTTCTGAGCACCTTGGCCCCAGCCCTCCTGCATGGTGGTATCACTGTCCATCACTCTGTTGGATCAAGGAGCCGCTCTCCATGCAGGCCAGGTAACTATCATAGTTCTCCTCACACCTCTTCACGCAGCGGAGGAAATAGTCCTCATCAGTGATGGCCTCCAGGAGGTTGGTCTGCACCAGGCAAACATCATACAGCTCCGAGGTAGGAGCGCACCTTGGGCTGCTGCTGCCTCGCTCCGAAAACACCTGCGGGAGAGAGCAGAATATGGAAGCACTCATCCACTGTGGACAACAGTGCCAGGGCTGTGCCCAGCCCAAGTGCAGAGCCTGGCAGCAGTGCATGCATCTTGCCGTGCATCACAATCTTGCCTCCCTCAGCCAGGTGCTGTCAGTTCACTGAGCATCTGCCAAGCGAGCTGATTGCAGCAGGAAAGAGCTTCCATTTTCACTCTAGTGGTAGAAGATGAAGTTTCTCCAGATTTCCCTCCCCTCCCACACGGCCCCTTTGGATCAGAACCAGCTTGTCACAACGTGTGGCTGGGGCTCCCCTAAGGAAAGGGCTGCACTGGGCTGCTGGAAGAAAAACTGTGCCAACCCCAGAATAACCTCTGCCACCAGCTCTGCCATTGCTGCCTCAGCCTGTTGCCGGAATTGGTGCAGCCACATGGCACAGGAGGGGTCAACAGCTTCACCGTGCTTCTGCCTAAGGCTGCCTGATAACCTGCATCCTTCCCAGCACAGCCGTATGGCACTGTCACTGTCACAGGGAATGGCCCTGCAGAGCTAGTGAGACAAAAGTGGAAGACGATGTCTAACCGACCCATCCAGGCTACAGAGCAAGGCCCGACAGCAGCACAGAGCCCTGCTGGAAAACTGCTTAGCTGCCATCCAAACCCCTGCTGGGTCTGCTGCCAAGATAACTCGATCCCACCTGTCTGATCTGGTGCCAGGGGAGCCCTGAGGTTATCTTCACAGCTGCCCCAAGACAAGCTGAGCAGCCCAATTGACCCAGCTTTGCTGGCTACAGATGGTGACAGGCAGAGCTCCTTGATCAGGAAAACAGCCCAAGGCTGAAATGCAGCAAGTGGAGCTGCATGAGCCGTGCTCTGGCTGCTCTAGACATGCAGGGAGCAGCTGCTGTAGAGAAACCTCGGGCTCTCAGTAGAGCCTTCCGCATTCATTCACCTCAGTCAGCTCAGGCACAGAGCAAGCCTTTCCTCTAACAGGTCTGCTCTGTGCAGAGATAACTCCTGTCACCAGCTGCAAAACTGAGAGTGCTTGTGTAGAAGTGAATATATGCAAACATCCCATCCTTTGCCATGCTCCAGGTGCCCTGCAGACCACTGCAGGTTTCTTTGTGTGCTGCCTCCTTCTGGATGGAACCCAGCCAGGGTTAAGACTCATTTGTGGAGCTGCAGCTCTTGTCTGATCATCGATAGTTTGTCCAGTTGCTGAGTACATTTCAGGCTGCATCAGTGTTCCCAGGCTCCACCACAAATGCTGCCCTTTAAATACAGTGCCACAAGATGCTGCAGCCACACAGCAAGGCTGGCTGGCTGCCGTGCTGGCAGGGAGCAGGGATGACTCACCCCAGCGGAGCACAGGAGCTTGGCAACATGCACAGGCATTGAACGCCTGCTGTTCTGTGCTGACAGCCAATTCCAGCCTCCCCACCGGCAGCCCCAGTCATCTGGGGAGCAGCAGCACCAGGACAAAGCCTTGGTCCTTCTCCTCATGATAGCACAAAGGGAACAAAACATGTCTGCCTATGCAGGGACACCCCAGCTAACACCAGGGGGTGTTCAACCACCTACCTGAGGGTGGACAATGGTGTCTGTATCATCCAGCCGGATGTTGTCATCAATGAAGATGTGGTGAATGCTGGGATCGTGGGGGTCTATCCACAGGGGTTTCCCACCCTGGGAAGAGAACTGATTTCTGGCCCACCTGAAACAAAAGGTGGTGCATTGCACTGTCAAGGAAAGGACAGGGTGATGGCTTGCAGGTAAGGGTAGTTGAGTCAGCACCGATTTCCTCCTAAGAACCAGGGAAATGGGACAAGGATAAAATGCCCAAAGCGCTTTCTCAGTGCCCTACTTCTCACCAGTCAAAGTGGTCTTGGAAGCCTCCAATTCCCTCCAAAGAGCTGAAGTAATCATACAGCTTTCTTCCATCCTCCCTGGTGGTGAGTCGTTCTGCTCCTCGTTTCAGCACCACCTCTCGCTTACTGCAGCGTATTTGGCCAGGAGTGAGGACCACAGGGAGCTGCAGTATTATTGAAAGCAGGAGATGAGAGGTTTCCAAAGCAAGCAGATTGTTTACTGCATTGTAACAGACAACAAACAGCAGGGTGGTAACTTCCCATGACAGCGTGGGAGGATGGCGCTAGGGAAAATATGAGATGTGGAACCCACACAACCCAACAAGCTTTGCATGTCCTGGGGAATAGAAACAGAGACCATCTAGCTACACCCTTCCAACCTTTCAGTGCCTGGTTGTTGTCAGCTCTCTGAGAAACAACTGGAGTGACTTCTGATGGTTGGAGCACATAATCTTAATCCAACCTCAGTGATTCTGTGATTCTATGACACTTGATTCTATCACTCCTGCCCTGCCCTGTGACCAGCTGTGGGCAGAGGTCCTGATGTGCTGTAGAGGCCGCTCCATCCCCAGCTCAGCCACCCTGCCAGCAGACCCCCCCACCAGAGGGGGACACTCACCGCCAGGTCCCGCAGGGCAGGGAACTGGGGGTGCTGCCCGGCCAGGGCCGAGCGCAGGGCCAACAGCGTGCGGGGCAAGTCGGTCCCGAAGGTCCTAAAGATAACAGTGAAGTCCCTGCCGTCCCGGTGCAGGGCATCCAGCAGGCGGAAGAAGGAGGGCAGGATGAAGTGGTAGTGCTTGCCGTGCCCATCCCGCACCGAGAGCTCCTGGTGGGGCTGGCCCGGCCACTCCAGCAGCCGCAGGTGCTGCTCGTGGAGGCTGCTGAAGCGCTGCCCGGGCCCGGACTGCGTGAATTCCTGGTCCCGGCCATAGCGGCAGTAGTAGCTGACGGCTCCGGGGCAGGGGGCTCTCAGCGAGGGGCGGTCACTCACCCACTGCCATTCACCTGCAGGAGATAAAGGCGCTCACTGGCTGCCCGCCGGTCCCTCGCAGGCACCGCCCCGGTTCTCAGCCCCTGCCCGGCCGTGGCTCCCGATCCCGGCTCCATCCCCGACCCCTCGGTCTCCCATCATCCCGTCTCTCACCGTCATCCCCCTCCCGGCCCCACGTGGCGGAGCTGAGGAACACGTTCAGCGCCTCCCTCGGGCCCAGCCCCGACACCGCGTCCGCCGCCACCACCGTGTTGTTCAGGTCCACGTGCAGCACCAGGCGCCGCCGCCCCGCCCGCCCGCTCATGGCCCCGCTGTCGGCACCGGAACCGGCGACACGGAGCCCGTTGCCTGGAAACGGCGCCGCTTCCGCCCTCCGTGTCTCTCCGGCGGCGCCCCCTGCCGAGCCGGGCCGGGCCGGGGCTGTGGGGGCTGGAGCTGGAACTGGAGCCCGGGGGTCGGGGGGGGCGGGGGTTGGGGGGGTCTCGGTGCGGTGGGCGTGTCCGACCGCCGGTATCGCTGCGGTGGGAGGGGATAAAAACCGGAAGCGGAACTGGGCGCTATTTCCGGCGCTCCGCGGGCGGCCATGTTGGAGCGGAGAGCGCGGCGCAGCGGCGGGTGCGGGTCTGGCGGCGGCCGGTAGGTTGGGGCCGGCGGTGCCCGAGTCCCGCGCTCCCGGGCGGGGGCACTGCCGAGCCGCCCCGGCGGGAAGCGCCTTCCGGGAGGAGGAGGCGGAGCCGCAGCTCTGCGGGCCCCGCCCCGGTCTCCGCCCCCTCCGGGTGCCGGGAGCCGGCGCGGGGCCGCACCCGCTGTCTGCACCAATCACCTCCCGCAGCACCCCGTCAAACCGGGCCGAGCACCGAGACACGGCGGGATCCGCACCGGGATCCGCACCGGGCTCCTCCGGCCGCTGGGGAGGGAGGATGTGAGGAAGCGAGGGACGGGCCCGGGCCCGGGCCCGGGGAAGGGGCAGAGCCTCGTTACCGGAGGGAGGCAGCGCCCGCAGCCTGCCCGCCCCGCGAACCATCCCTGCAGAGCTCCCGGGGCACGGCCGGGCTGGCATTGTCCGCTGACAGCCGGCCCCGGGCCCCTCCAGGCCTCTAGACTTTGCTCCTGGGGTAGCAGAGCACCTTGCGCCACACCAGCAGCTGTGGCCATCGGGCACTTCCCCTAGGACGTGTCCCTGGGTAGGGCACCAAACGAGCAGCCTTGCTTTTGGGTGGGCCTCTGTGCACACTGCTGTTTGCACTATGGCAGCAAGGCTGTATATCTGCGTGTTGCGCTGTTCTGTCCATGTGGCAATGAACACTGGGCTGCACGCTGCTGTTGGACACCAGAATACCTGCCCAGGTGTCCTGCGTGCCCCTGCGCTCAGTGTACCATGAAATTCTCAGTGGAAGATGATTGTGTGCCCCTGTGGCGCAAGTGGTAGAAGTGCCGCTCTGCTACACAGAGGCTCGAATCCCAGGGGGTTGGACTCGATGATCTCTAAGGTCCCTTCCAACCCGCACAAGACTGTGATACTATGATATGATACTATGAAGATGATGAATTTTGCAACCTGTTAAGAGTGTGTTGGTAGTTGTGCTTCTCTGCTGGCTTCTCTCTACCACGTCAGGATTGAGCTCTCTGTCCTTGCTGGTTTCACAGTGCCCGCTGCTGCTTGGCCATTATGGAGATGGCAAATGTTGCTGCTGGGCCCCGGTGCCAGCCTCAGTCCTGTCCGAGCACTTCCCTCCTCACCCGTGGGAGGTTCCCTGTGTGCTGCGAAGTGACTGCATGATCCTCCTTCAAATCCCTCTTCTGCTGTGACGTCTGCAGAACACTTGACATGGATTAGTCTGTCACGTGGTGGCTCTTAGCCCCTCGCTGACCTGTGCTTCCCCTCCTCTCTCTACTTTTGGCTGATATTAAACTCCAGGCGTGTGTATCTTCCCTGTCTGTGGGAGCTGCCCAGCCCTGCGGTGCAGCTGCACTTTGGGAGGAGTCCAGGCTATGAGCAGTTCCTCGCTCTGCTGCCTCAAGTGCTCACTTTTCCAGCTCTCTTATCTGCATTCTGCCCTTTCCCCTGATACCTTCAGCATGTCCCTGAAAAGCTTGTTCTCTTGATTCCTCCCCGTTATTTTGAGAGCAGTGCTGCAGATTTTTGCTTCCAACTGAGGTGTTGGTTGAGCAGCCAGCTCAGCAGGAGAGTTTGGGTTCTCCCAGTCACGCTACAAAATCCCACCCTGCTCTTTGATATCTTTTTGTTTTTGTTTTGTGAGCCAAAATTGGTTCTCTTGTTGCAGCTGCTCTGTGCCACTAAGTGAGATCTGTGCTGTACTTCTAACCGTTATAGCCTGCTGATATCCGTTTCCTGCCTGCCACTCCACTTGAACTTCTCACTTCCTCACTTGGCAGCAAATGTCCTTGGATCGACAGCAGTGTGCTGGGACAGCGAGCTGTAGACTGTGGCTGCAATACAGGGACAGCAAGGAGTGGCGTTGTGTTACCCTGATGCTCAGCACCACTGAAGCATGGCTGAAATAGCCTCCAGCTCTGCTGTCAGTGTTTCAGAAGGAGGCTGCAGATCTGGAAAGGACTCAAAATCCTTTTTTTTTTGAGCAAAATCAATTCAAAAGCTGAAAAAATTGAATGTGACACAGGGTTAGAGTTGAGACGCTTGAGCTGCTTAGTTCATCAGTGAGAGTGTTGACATGGTGCAGTCACGTTGTTCTCAGTATGTGCCCAGGGAAAAGCTTGAACGAAAGGTTGCTTTGCAAAGGCAAAATAAGATCTGAGTTCCAGATGTTGGGGCATATGAGACTCAAACAGGAAAAAAGCCGTGTATGTCACTAAGTTAACACTGGAACTGTTCGTCTTGGGGTGGGTTGGATGGGATTGTCTGAAATCTTTGTTTAGAATTGAGTGTATTTCTGTGAGATATGTTTTAGTTTTGCTGCAGAGATATATCAGTGATGGAGTATTTTTTGCTGCTAGCTGGAGATGTGCAGAGATTTCAGCCTGATGCCTGTGAGTAGCAAAAGTCCAGGCTTAATGCTTTCAGGTCCCCACTTAAAAATGTGAGATGATTTCAGTTGCTGTAAGCTAACTATTTTCTCTCTCCCTTTGAGGTGCCTAGGGTTGTTTTTCCAGTAATTTTGAAGCACCCAATTGCCTAATGCCATGAATATTGCAGTGAACAATGTGGAGGAAAAAGCTGTCCATTCCTGGTCGAGAATTTACTCTGCAGGACAAAAAGTGCTGGAGGAAGCCCTCCGAGTCTTCAACCCCATGTCCAAGGACCTCTCAGACACAGAAACGCAGCTGGTCGCCTTTATTCAGGGCCTCAAGGAAGAGGGTTTCCAGCCCACAATTCTGAGGAGCAAGGATGTGTATGGGTACAACTCGTGCACAGCAGACACACCTAGCCAAGCAAAAGGGAGCTCACCGCACAGCTGCGCTGCTGCCGCCACCTCCACATCCCCTAAGACTCCAGCTAGAAGCACTGCAGCCATGGCAAGAGCATCTGCTTCCCCCACCAGCATCTCTGTGAACTCTTCTAAAGTCTCCTCTTTGCCAATCTCTAAAGGTGATTCCACAAATTTGCTGCTGAACTCCTTTAAGCAGACCAGGTCAGGCAAGTCCAAGGCCTCAGTAGTGGGCTTTCCTGCAAGCATGTATCCTGATGTGTATCCAGCCGTGAGGCTGTCTGTGGTTCTGGAAGCTCTGGTGCCACTGAAAACCCACACATCCTGTTTGGAATCCAAGTACACACACGGGCCTCTTGGGGTCTCACCCTCGGACCTTAAACTCCTGAAGGTTTCAAGCCAGACAAGGCAATTTTCTCCAGGCAAGACCACTAAAATAAGAGAAGGTAGGAGGTGTAAGCGTGTGGGAAAGAAAGCACCGGATTCTGCCACCCTCGCTTTAAATCTTCTGAAGGGACTAAAGGGTGGAGTGCTGCAGGAGAGCAATGCTTGCAAAGCCTCAGGAGTCCTGAACGGAAGAATTGCAGGCAGCTCCTCCCAAGGCTGCACCACAGCACAGCAGTCCAAGGCCTTGAAAATCAAAGCTAAGGAAGCTCCGGTGGGGAAAATGGAGTGGAAGGATAGCGGCACTTACCAGGAGACTGTTGGGAAGAAGAGGAAAAGAGTTACAGAGGTGAGAGATGCACCCCAGAGAAAAAAGTCAAAATCCATTCCTGTCCAAAATAAGGCTCGACGAGCTCGGAGCACTTTGAACCCGCTGAAATTTTGGGCCATCAAGGTGGGCAATTCTTCTTCCGATGATGAAGTGAGAAGAAGAGCACAGAAGATTCTTAGAGTCAACCTGTCCCCTGTGATCCGAATTCAGCCCTTGTCCCACTCTCACAGCGTCCCCTGAGTTTCTTCACTTGGTCACTTTCTTGTAAGTAAATATGATCCCGGCACCGGAGCGTGGTGAAGTTTAAGAGCAACTTTGGATTTCTGGTGTCTGGTGACTATACATCGACTAACCTGTAGACGGAGCAGCCTGCTCTTGTGCTGCTTCTGGCTGTCCACCACCACCACTATGCAGAACTGGCTGCACAAGTGCAAAACCGTGCTCAGCAATGCGGGACGGTGCCTTTGGCCGCCGTGAGCCGAGCAGGTCAGAACGCCGACTTTCTCTGGTCTCCCTTCTAAATGTGGCAGGCTGTGCTCTCGCTGCAGGGTCAGAACACATGACTTTCTCATGACGTGGATGCACTGTGATATTGCTCTTTTTCAAGCTGTACATTTACTGGTTTTATTTTGATCAAATTTTATAACTTTATTATCTATGTACCCATATATGTGCATACAGCCCAGGAACTGCGGGAAGATGCACTTCCTCCATCCCTCTGGGCCTGGGTTCAATAGCTTTTGTTCCCCCTTCCCATCAGCCAGTCTTTTGTTGAAGGTGCTCGGATTTCACTGTGTTTCAGTGTTGTGACAGTCTGTTCTGGGTGCTCTTGAACAGCTCAGAAGCAGGCAGAGTTATAAGCACTTGAAAATGCCAAGCAATCTGGAGAATTACCAGCTGATAGTTGGTACTATCATACTTTTTTATCATCGGGATCATACTTCTGGTATTACTGTTGCCTGAAAGTGGGGGAGTACTACTGGGCTGGTGCTTGCAGTTTTGCTAGAGGTCTCTGGGTGCTTCCTCTGTTCATGGTAGCGGAAGCTCTGAACTCATCTTGGGACTTTGCCTCCAAAGAGCAATTCTACTGGAGCCCAGTGTTGTTCCGCCCTCTCTTACCTCTGTTGCAAAGGTAGAAAATGAGCTATGACTGTTACAGCCTTAGGGCTAGAGTTGCTGATCAGAGTTGCTTAAAGTGCCCTGCCCATGATGTAGCTGCTGTTGCTGAACGCGTCAGGAGCAGGTTCTAGGTGTTACTAGAGAAGATGCCCACTGTGTCTGAATGTATTAGATAAAGCCCACCTGTCCCAGAGTTCAGTGGCATCGGTGAGCCTGAACCACAGCAGAAGAGATGAATTATTGACAAGTGTATACCAGCACTTAAGTGTGGAAAGTTTGTGGGGATGTCTGTCAGTTTGTGGGGATGGGGCAGTAGGAGCAGAGAATCACTGCGTAACCATGGATAGCAGCTTTGCCAACCGCTGGGGTGTTGGGAAGAGGTGTGTGACAGCTCAGCAAAGGTTCTGCTGGTCCCCAGGAGCATCGCATGCCACTGCCAGTGGGCTGTGCTGCATGTGCCAGGACAAGCTGGGGTCGAAGCTCAGTGAGCAGCACACACCTATAGGGACAGCAGGTGGGGATGTACACATGGCTGGTGGTGGGATGTCAGTGGGGTACAGCGGTCTGGCAGCTTGGGGAATATAGTAGTGCCTGGCTGTTTGCAAGGTTGGCTGTGTGCCGTGCTGTGTTCAGGTCTCTGCAGCAGCGGGCTGGTAATCCACTCATTTTCTCACCAGCTCAAAATACTGATTGTCTGACCTAGTAATCTCTGGGGACATTGGTTGAAGGGATGAGCTCCACAGGGAAGCCACAGCTTCTTATGTATCAGCTCTTCTCTAGCACCTGTCCAGATTTCAGTGCTTAATAAAAGGGGTTGGTGTCTGATCCCCAGCTCAGAGAGCAGAACTGAGGTGGGAAGAGGAGAAAGGAGTTTCACTAGGGAGTGAGAGGGCAGAGGAGCTGGTGTCCTGGGGCACAGCTTGGGCTCTGAGCCTGCTCTCACCCTCAGGAGATGATGGCTGGCCCTGCATCACGCGCTCTGCTTCTGGGCGGTGTGACCTGCTGTCAGAGATTATAACTTGCAGTGTTCAAGACTGACCTGTGAATGCCGCTGGTTGGCTGCAGAGCAGGAGGAATGTTTTCTTCTCCTGTGTTCTAAAATGCCCTGGCAGAGAATTCCCTTTCCTGACATGATTCTGGATGAACAGGAGCCTTCCATCACTGCTAACTGGCCAAAAATTACTTTGTCCCTTTTGTTCCCACCCCTTCAGACCTTTCTCATTCCCACGCTCTCAAATGCCAGGTCTCAAAGTCCTGTGCTGGAGTTTCTCTTTCTGGCCGTGTCCCAGGGAGGGCTCTGTGGTATCGCTGCTCTCGTGGCTCCTCCGTTCCCAGCCCCATATAAGGGCACCAAGAGCTGTCCTGGAGCTTCTTTGTGCAGCACGAGACCTACCTCCCAGCAGAGTGCCTGGGTTCCAGTGGGGAAAAGCAGTTGCTCATCCGCAGGGCTGAATTTAGGGACTTATTTCCTCCAGTGTGAACAGGAAGCTGAGCACCTGAAGCCAGCTGTCTGATGCATCCCTCACCTTCCTTGTGTTTCTTCTGCTGCTGCACTGCTATCTGCTCCCCCGCTCTTCTGTCACCTCTTATTTAACACTTTGAATCTGTGCCAGCTGAGGACTTGCCTTGTGCTGTGTTGCACATCATGCAGAGCACACCACCTCAGCCCCACCTTTCCAGGCACTGAGCTGGGTAGAGGCATTATCTTACCCAGCATCCTTCCCCAGCCACCAGTGCAAGCTCTGCTGTGCTAGAAGTGCTTTGTGGTAGGGCTGTATCACGGCATCCTGTGAGGAACGTGAGCACCCTGTAACACTGTGATCAGACCTGCCTCTGTCAGCATTTCTGTGGCACAGAGCACCAGGCCTTGAGCTTGCAGGGCTGTGCTGCTGCTCTCAGACTTGCTTTGTGTTTGCTGAATTCACATCATTTACACCAGGACTCTGCCATCCTGATGTCTCCTCTTCCCCATCGCAGATGACTTTGGAACATGGCTGGAAGAATGGCAGCCCATTATTCACAGAGGGGCTTTGCGGCCTCTGGTGCCAGTGTCAGCCAGTGCAGCCTGGCAGTTATGTCCTGGTGGATGTGTTGGCTGTGGGCTCCCCACAGCCTGTGCTTGGCTCTGCTGTCCTTTGTCTGTACACACAGCTTGCTGCCTGGTGCGCTGGGAAGGTTGGGGAGCTATCAAACCCCTTGGCTCTACCAGAGATCTCCTGAGGTCACTTCCACCCTGTTTGTTCAATGGCAGTGGTTGGATCGTATGCCTTCCAAGGACTTGCAGCAGTGCTGGCTGTGCAGCATGTGGAAAATACATCACCTGCAGTGCCCCCAGTCTCTCCTGAGCATGCCGTATGCACGTTGCTCAGACCTGCTTCTGTATTAGTCAGTTTGAATTCATCCAAGTGCCTAACGTGGCCTGTGCTATTCCTGGGCACCGTGACAGCCAAGAGCTGTGGAGACTCTCTGAGGAACGCTTTAACTGCGTGGGTTTCTGCCACTGTCACTTGTAGTAACGATTCAGGCAGCGGTCAAAGGGCTGCTCTTCAGGCTGAGTTGGTGGAAATCATTTTTCTTTTATTCAGCTGCCAAGAAGCAAGAGTTTATGCTTCACTTCCACCAGACGAGCTCTGTGAGCTTCCTGCAATGCTTCAGATGTCTGTCACTGAGGTCCTTGGGGAGAGCAGCTTGTACAGCGGGGAGCAGACATCAGACACCGGGCTGAAATCACAGTGTTAATTGGTAGAAATGTTTTAAAGCTCATGTGCGCTGTGATCACATTTCACCTTCTGCTGCTGCTTTCAACTGGAGAAGTTTCTCCTTGGCCTCTTCCCTGTGAGCCATGTAGTGTGGCACTCCTGTTTGCTTTCCCCCCGGATGCCAGCTGCAGTAGTGTCCTTGTACTGAGTTTTGTAAGCACTTTTCTGCGAGATAAGGGATGATGATTATTATTATTACTACAAAACTCCTGTTTTGTAGCCCACCGCTGGTGTTTTAGCATGGAGAGCTGTGCTGGGGGGTCCTTAGAGCTGCACTGGGTTGGATGGGGACGGCTCTTTGCCTTGTCAGCTGGGCAGGCTGGGACCATGTGAGGACAGAGCTGCTGTGCTGTGTGTGAGGCAGTGCTGATGGCTGTCGGCCACAGCTGAGCAGCTGTGGATGTGACATTCCTGCACTGTGCTGCCTGCAAAGCAGTAGTGCTGAGGTTGGACCCCTCAGCTTGCTTAGAAAGGCAAGAAGGAAGATCTCTAAAGGAGAAGCAGGGATTGGGGGGAAACAAAAGATGCCAGGCTCCCCTGGCGCCTGTTGCCTGCTGCCCTCTGGAAGAACTGGCAGGGAGAGTGAGCATCTGAAATGACTTCCCCTGTGGGGGTGATTAGGCCTTGCCCATGGGGAGTCCCTTAAAGGCCTTATTATCCTCTGGGAATCTCTCCTTCTCTTAATTAGCCCTTCTGGTTCCTGTTGCTACAGGCAGCCCCTGTGAGAGTCCGGTGATTCCCATGGATAGTGAGGCACATGGCGCTGCTGTAAAACAGTGAGTGCTGCAGAGCTACCACTGAAACCTCCTGTCATCCCCAGGGCACAGCCTGCAAAGCAGGGTGTCAAGGCCTGGGACAGTTTGAAGCCAGCACTGGTATCTGTGTTTGGGAAGACTTGGTGTGTAATGACATTCCCTCCTTGTGGTTCCCAGTGCAGCATAGCTGGGATGCATTACTCCTGCAGCAGGGCACAGCAGGGATGTGGGGATCTGCCCCAGCACTGCTGGCTACAGGAATCCTCCTCCAGCCATCACATCTGGGAGAACCACCTCCATGGCACAGCATGACCTCCCTGCCCAGGCATGGTGCCACCAATGGTCCCCAACACTTGGGAGCCCCAAGTGACACTGGGAGCAGCAATGTGCCGTGCCCAGGCTGCTGGTGCTGCACCTCATCCCCACGGCTGGGCACTCAACAAACTTTTGTATGATGAATTCACAGCAGCCGACCATCTTGTTCTGGAGTGAACTTTATACTGTTTCATTTGTTTGTGTAGAATGTTTCTGAAGGTATATTTAATGTTTAATATGAGGCTGGGCTGCTCCACACTCACTGTTGTATATTTTGGAGCGGCATTGTTTGGTGAAAAGACAACCTTAGTATTATCCCACTCTTATGAGGGAACAGGACAAAAAACAGACTGTCTGTCTTCTTTCTTAAATGAGATGAGCTTTTGTAATGAAGTCCTAGCAGGTGTCCAGCCCTTCAGTAAATGGTGCTCAGAACCACTCGGCGTGTCCGGCTCTTCTTTGGTGCCTGCCAGGCGGTGCTGCAGCTCCCAGCCCATGTGGTGCTGTGCCATCCCTGCTGTGTTCCACTCATGCACTCAGTGAGCTGGGGGTCACCCAGCCGCAATGAAGGAATGCCTGGCGCGGATGGCAGATGCTCCAGCCGAGTAGCCGTGGTGCCATGCTGGTATAAACTGGCACAGATCTGCATTCCGGGTTAGTTCCCGGCTTGGTGCTGCGCTGTGGGCGCTTTGCCAGGTCCCGTTTGCCTGCCCCCCTCCCTCTCCCCTCGGGATCCCTTTCTGCCGGCTAATTCAACAGCGATGCCATTGTTTGCTGCCGTGTGATCCGGCTCCGTTTGTCCCGCCGGGCCATCGGTGCGCTGACCCAGCACTAACGGTGGTGGGACCGCGGCCCCAGCCGAGCGGCAGCTCCTCCCGGTGCATCGAACAGCCGTGAGCTGCAGCACCCTGGTGAGTCAGCCCCCGTGGCACGCGGGGAGCCCGAGCAAAGTCCTCAGGCAGGGAAGAGGTGAAGCAGCTCTGATCGCTGGGGATGTTCCGGGAGGCGTCGGCCGCCCGCTGGGTGCACTGAAGTTGGTCCAGCGGGGCTGGCCAGGCGTGGGAGGCTGCACTGCACACCGGCTCAGCACTGCGGGAGGAGCTGAGCTCACTGCCCCCACCTGTGTCAGGGCTCCAGCTGCTCTGGGTGGGAAATCACAGCCTTTGGCAGGCCGGGATGTGGCCCATTTGCACTGCTGGCTGCTCACATCCTCAAAAGGATCCTGAGAATCCCTCCCTCTCCCATTTCCAAGGCTGGAGATCCTATTACAGCCACCTTTATCAGGCCACTGGCGATCTCCCCAAAGCAAATAAGATGTGCTTGGCAAGATACATCAGTATAGACATGCTGGCCCGTGCTAATGGCTCTTTATCAGCTCATCTCCTCCCAGCTCTCCTATTACCTCAGCAGAGCCAAGGTCGGTGCCCGGTCAGTGCCGTGGGACCCTTGCTGAGCACGGCCCTTCCCTTCCTGCGGGCTTCCCCTGCGCAGTGCCTGGCCATGGGGCTGCACATCCACCCCGCCCCGAGCCCCGGCGTCCCTCGCCCAGCCGAGGTGTATGGGATGAGCTGCATTGACACGCACCGAGTGCCGCCGGGCCCTGGGGGCTTTGTTACCTTCCTTTCTCCCTGCCCAGCGGCACGCAGCCAGAGCACGGCCTTGGTGCAGGCACGCGGGTCCTCTTCCTTCCTTCAGCCTTGGCTAATAAAAGGCACCGTGTGACAGTGAGGGCTTTGTTGGGCTCCAGCGGTCTCGGGGATCCCAGGCAGCGCCGGTGGGCATGGGGTGAGTGGGGCTGGCTTAGGGCTGTGCTGTGCTGTGCTGTCCGTGGGCCACCTCCGCCCGGCACCCCGCCTTTGCCTCACCTTGCTGCACCTCGGCGCAGGCAGGGCCCTCCCTCCCTGGCACGGCGCACGGAGGAGGAGACATTTGCCGGCTGCCCTCCTCCAGGAACCAGCGGCCGAGCGCAGCAGGGCCGTCCCGGCTCCGCTCTCGGCCCCCAGAGGGCACGGCCACCTGCCCGGCCCGCCGGCCCCACGTGCACAGGTAGGAGCGGCTGCGGGGCCCCGGGGCACGGCGTGGCCTCGCGGTTGCGCGTGGGCATTGGGCACCCGGCACGGCCCTAGTGCTGAGCCCGGGCGGTGCCCCGCGGCATCCCCAGCCGGGGGGGCGATGGGGCCTTGGCTTGGCCCCGTGGAAGCCGAGCCAGCCGCCCCTCGAGGCGCCTTTGTTGGCAGCGGGGCGTGCCGGTGCTGCCGACGCCTGGCTGTGCCGCTTGGCCGGAGCCGGCCCCGCAGCCCCACGGGCGGGCAGTGGGGGCCTCCAGGCAGAAGGAATCGGCAGTGACATTCCCGTAGCCTGGAGACCGCCGTCCCATTCAGTGGGCAGCGCATTTGAATAAGAATCGTGTGTGTCTGTGTGCGTGCGGGGGGGGTGGGAGGCCGGACGGCTGCTTTCCCATCGCCTCGGCTCAGTTCTGCACGCCCGGATCGGGGCGCTTTGCCCTCATTCACCTCCGGCCTCGCTACATCGCTGCAGCACCCAGGTACTGCCGGGCCGGGGTCGGGGCTGGGGAGCGCTCAGTGCTGCCTGTCCCACCCATTGGCACCGCATTGAGGGGGACCGGAGCCGGGCAGAGCGCGGGCAGCCGGCCGGGATGGGCGCATGGCGTCCCCAGCACTGCGGGGCTGCACGCGGGGCAGGAAGGCCGTGCTGGGCGGTGCGGGGTCAGGCTTTGAAAGAGCCTTCCCAAGGCTGGAAAGAGGCGGTGACGGCGGAGAACGGAGCGCAACAGGCAGCAAGAGCCTAAATTTAACAGCAGGACCCGGGCAGCTGCAGGATGTGCTTTCCTGGCCTGCTCCAGCCCTGCTGGCTCTTGTCTCCAGGTGTCCCTGGAACCCAATGGGGACACCGGTGTCAGAGGCAGACATGGAGGCAGGGAGATGCTCCCTGGGCTACAGGATGGAGTTTGGGGGCGCAGCCATGGGGCTGGGGATGCGGCTGAGAGATGGTGATGCATGTGTGGGGCTGGAGGGGCCCAGGCAGTGCTGCCCCACGCTGCAGCCCCACGTCTGTGCCCCACAGGCAGGGCCCGTGGCTGCCCATGGATGTCCTGGTGCTCTCTCTCCTCCTGGGTAAGTGCTGCTCCCGCAGTGCCCGGGGCTGCGATGGCCCCAGGACTGCTGACCTGTGTGGGGGCTGTGGGTCGTAGGGCCATGTTGATGCAGTGAGGGCCCGGGCACTGCAAATCCCAGCCAGGAATCCACGCTGCACTGAGCCCTGCAGGATTAGCAAGCACCTGACCTGGCTCCCGGCTCCCCCTGGCACCACTCCATGAGCCGGGTGCCCGCAGCACCCACACTCCCCCTCCCCATCCCCTCCTGCCAGCAACCCCCAGCCCAGCTTTCCCTTACTGTCACTGCTCTCCCGGCCCTTTCCCTGCCCCCCGGTCACGAGGCCACAGCCGCGCTGCCAGCACCTTTCCGGGTCATGGAGCTTCATGCTGCATCAGTGGGTCAGGATGTGGGGGTGGCGCAGGATGGGGGTGGGGTAGCACAGGGCTACGGGGTGTGGGTTTGTGGTGCAGCCCCCCAGCCCCTGCGCTCTGTGCAGCGGGGGTGCCAGCATCAGGGGGCTGGGAAGAGCCGGATCCATCCCAGGGCTGTGCCCGCGGCAGCTGCTACCCGGCCACCGGCAACCTGCTGGTGGGGAGAGCACAGCAGCTCAGCGCCTCGTCCACCTGCGGGCTGCAGGGACCCCAGGAGTACTGCATCGTCAGCCACCTCCAGGTGAGCCTATGGCACAGCACAGCATGGCACGGTGTGCTGCTGCAGCCACCACGGTGATTGATGCTCCCCATGCAGGACTCTGAGAAATGCTTCACATGCGACTCACGAAACCCGGCCCTACGTGAGAGCCACCGCATCGAGAACGTCATCTACCTGCACGGCCCCCACAGCGAGAGGAGCTGGTGGCAGTCGGAGAATGGTGAGAGCATGGCCACCCCATGTGTGTCCCCACGTGGGCTGCATGCCTCAGCCAACACCATCCATCCCTGCAGGCGTGGAGCGCGTCAGCATCCAGCTGGACCTGGAGGGCGAGTTCCACTTCACGCACCTCATCATGAAGTTCAAGGTGGGTGCACGGAGCACAGTGGGACAGACCCCATGACCCACTGGTCCCTACCCCACCATGTGTCCCCCCTTCCTGTGTGCCCGCAGACCTTCCGCCCCGCAGCCATGCTGGTGGAGCGCTCGGCCGACTCAGGCCGCAGCTGGAAGGTGTATCGCTACTTCGCATACAACTGCTCCAAGCTGTTCCCCGGCATCCCCACACATCCCTCGGGGCACATCGGCGAGGTGCTGTGTGAGCAGCGCTACTCTGAGATCGAGCCCTCCAGCCACGGCGAGGTGTGTACGGCTGGGTGGGGTGAGGAGATGGGGGTGGGGGATGCGCTGACACGCTACATCCACCTCCAGGTCATCTTCAAGGTGCTGGACCCCTCCATCCCAGTGGTGGACCCATACAGCCCTGACATCCAGGGTGAGTGTCCATTGGGATGGGATGCCGCTCTGGGGCAGCACTGTGAGCACTGATGATGCCACCTGTGCTACCCAGAGCTGCTGCGTGTCACCAACCTGCGGGTGAACCTCACCAAGCTGCACACGCTGGGGGACAACCTGCTGGACTCGCGGCGGGAGGTGCTGCACAAATACTACTACGCAGTGGATGAGCTGGTGATGCGCGGGAGCTGCTTCTGCCACGGCCACGCCGCCGAGTGTGCGCCTGCACCTGGTGCTCCGCCATCTGTCCCCGGCATGGTGAGCTGGGCATGGCACGGTGTGGCACAGGGTGACTGCCTGGGCTGATCCAGGTGCTCTCTCCCAGATCCATGGGCGCTGTGTCTGCAAGCACCACACGCAGGGGCTGAACTGTGAGCGCTGCGAGGACTTCTACCACGAGCTGCCCTGGCGCCCGGCTGAGGGCTCCAGCACCAACGCCTGCCGCCGTGAGTGCCACGAGCCCACAGCTGCACGGCGCAGGGCTGTGGGGTCCTGCTCTGCATGCTGGGGCTTGGGGTCCTGCGTGCGGTGGGTCGGGTACCAGGGGTGCCGTCCTCACAGGGTGCGACTGCAACGAGCACTCACGGCGCTGCCACTTCGACATGGCCGTGTTCCTGGCCACTGGGAATAGCAGCGGGGCCGTGTGTGACGGCTGCCAGCACAACACCATGGGCCGCCGCTGCCACCTCTGCAAGCCCTTCTACTACCGGCACCCACGCTCCGATATCCGCGCTCCCACCGCCTGCGTCCGTGAGTGCCCCCCCTGCCCCCGACCCCGTGTCCCCCCCGCCACCTGCCCCAGCTGCACTGATGTCCCCACAGCGTGTGACTGTGACCCTGCGGGATCGCTGGACGGCGGCGCCTGCGATGCCCACACGGACGTGGCGCTGGGTATGATCGCGGGGCAGTGCCGCTGCAAGGAGAACGTGGCTGGGCCGCGATGCGACCGCTGCCAGCACGGAGCCTACGGCCTCAGCCAGGGAGACCCTCAGGGCTGCCAGCGTGAGCTGGGGCTGGGCTGGGCATGGGCATGGGGGTGGAGGGTTTGTGTGGGGACAGATGTGGTGATGTAGGGATGGGGATGGGGGAATATGGGTGGAGGAATGGGGATGAGGGAGGGTAAGGGAAAGGGGGATGAACAATAGTGCAACAGGGACTCAAGGTCATGGGGCAAGGAGGGAGGTCTGCGGAGCTGCTGGTTGCACATCACTGGGTGCACTGGGGGCTGTGGTGGGTGGCAGTGCTGCGTGGCAGCCCACCATGTGTGTGTTTGTGTGCTGGGCAGCGTGCCGCTGTGACCCACGGGGCACGGTGGCGGGCAGCTCCCCCTGTGATCCCATCAGCGGGGACTGCTACTGCAAGCGCTTCGTGGCCGGGCGCTCCTGCAGCCAGTGCGTGGTAAGTGCCCCCCAGCCCCACACTGTGCTCCATTGCCTTGGCTCTCCCCAGCCCCACAGCATGTCTCAGGGCTGGGTTGGCCCCACACCTACTCTCCATCTCTCCCATTTTACTGCAGCCTGAATTCTGGGGCCTGAGCTATGATGTAGGGGGCTGCCGGCCCTGCTCCTGTGACTTTGGAGGAGCCTACAGCAACCGGTGAGGCCCCACAGTACTGCCCAGCAGGGCACAGGGGCACAGGGATGGGGGTGGGGACAGGGAGTGATGGGGCCATTGCTGGAGGGATGGGGACAGGGCTTTACAGTGGAGACAGACTGGTGCGGAATTGGGGGTGGTCTCTGTGCCTGGAAGTGGAGGGATGGGGACAGGGGGGGATGAGGGTGAGGCACAGTCGGACAGAAAGATGGATAAGGGCAATTCCCCAGGTGCTCCATGGAGGACGGGGCCTGTCCCTGCCGCCCCCACCTCATGGGCCGGCAGTGTGACCAGGTGCAGCCTGGCTTCTTCTGTGCACCCCTTGACCACTACACCTATGAAGCTGAGCAAGCCACAGGCCACGGGCCCAGCCACCCCCAGCTCCCAGTGAGTGTCTCCAGCCTGGGCTGCCATGGTGCCCCATGCCTTCTGTATGGCCATCCCCATGCTCTATGCATGGCTATCCCCATGCATGGCCGTCCCCATGCTCCCTGCATGTCCATCCCCATGCATGGCTGTCCCCATCCCTGCAGGGCGCTGTGCGTGCAGAGGTGCCCCAGGACTGCCCCCAGCACCGCAATGGGGACCCAGCGGGGCGGAAGGCACGTGCTCGGCCCCAGCACAGTCCTCCCCGTGCCCCCCAGCCCCGCACAGCCCCACACCACAGCGTCCAGCGGCCCCCCAAGGTGAGAGCCAGGGTGAGGAGGGGGCAAGGCAGGGCACAGCCTTGGGCTGGGGCTGAGCCATGCGATGCCGTGCCCAGCCCGACGTGGAGCCGGTGCTGCGGGATGGGGACGGGCGCATGGTGACGTGGACTGGACCGGGGTTTGCCCGTGTGCGGGATGGGGCCGGGCTGACATTCCACGTGGACAACGTGCCCTACCCAATGGAGTACGAGCTGCTGCTGCGTTATGAGCCCGAGGTGAGAGCGGCTGTGGGATCACCCCGGTGTGCACCGTGTAGCACCGCCGGTGCTGATGGCTCTTGTATCCCATTGCAGTCAACCGAGGACTGGGAGGCTGTGGTGAGCGTCAGCTCCCGGGTGCTGCCCACCAGCCCCCGCTGTGGGAACCTGCTGCCCTCCGAGCAGATGTACCGCGAGGGCCTGCCCCACAGCCAGAGGTAGGATGGGGTGGGGGGATTGGACGAGGATGGAGATGGAGACGGGGAAGAGATGGGATGGGATGAGATTGGGAATGAAGTAGGGGTGGAAAAGAGATGGAGATGTGGATGGGGTGGGATTGGGAGAGGGAGGAGATTGGGGATGTGGATGGGAATGGGATTGGGTTGAAGACTGATATCAGAATGAGAATAGGAATGGGGGTGTAGACAGGTTGGGCTTGAGAATGAACATGAGTTTGGGGATGGAGATGGGGATGAGACTGGGTACGGAGATGAGAATGGGAATGCACATAGGATAAAGGTGGAGGTGTGCACGAGAGGATGTGATGGGATGAAATAGAGAGATGGAATGAGGATGGAACTGGGAATGAGGTGAGATAGGATAGGGATGGGAATGAAGATAGGATCAGGACAGGGAGATGGACCACACTGCCACACTTCCAGAACTGAGGGATGGGCATTAGGATGTGGCTGATATGGTACGGAGGATAGTCCTACCACACAGGTCAGGGAATCAGGCTAATGAAGGTGGCCAGGTCCTGCTGCATTCTTCTGTCCATCTCCCCGTGCCTCACTGCCTTCCTTTTGACAGGTATGTGCTGCTGTCCCGCCCCTTTTGCTTTGAGCCCAGCACCCCATATGAAGTAACTGTGCGGCTGCAGAGAGCCGGTGTCACCCAACGCCACCCCAGTGCCTTCATCCTCATCGACTCAGTAAGGGGGTCCCAACACATCCCACACCTGGTGGGGAGAGGGGCATGGGTGGGTGAGACACACATAGATAGGGTGTTGGATAGAAATGGGACAGGGTGGAAAGGGAGATGAAGGGGCTGGTGTTGCAGCTGGGTCTGGGGCAGGGAATGAGGACAGAGATGTTGATGGGATGGGGCTGTGCATGTGAATGGAGATGTCAGTGGGGCTGTGGATCTCGATGGAGTTGGGGCTGGTTCAGGGACAGCCCCACCACCTCCGTGCTGCCCCACAGCTGGTGCTGCTGCCACGTGTGCCAGAGCTGCCGGGCTTCCACGGGGCAGCGGCGGAGGCGGTGCAGCGTCTGGAGGAGCTGGAGCGCTACCGGTGCCTGGAGGCTTTCCATATGGCCCCACCACACACCCTGGCCGAGGCCTGTGCCCGCCTGATCTGCAGCATCTCAGCCATGCTGCATGACGGAGCGCTGCGTGAGTGGGGGGCTGTGGGGATGAGGGGCTGTGAGCAAGTGGGTGGGTGAGTGGGCTACGGTACAGCCATGCTCAGCGCAGCAAGGCTGGATAATGGCTGGCACGGGAGAGGGCAAGGGATGGTGGCAGCGTGTGGCATGGCATCCCCGTACCCAGCCACATCACTGCCACCCTGCAGCCTGCCAGTGCGACCCGCAGGGCTCCCGCAGCAGCGTGTGCCAGGTGCAGTCAGGGCAGTGTGAGTGCAAGCCCCACGTCCTCGGCCGCCGCTGTGACCGCTGTGCAGCCGGCAGCTATGGCTTCGGACCCACGGGGTGCAGCCGTGAGTAGCGGGGTCTGCTGGCATGTCAGGCATGATGGAGTGGGATCCCTCTGTCTGTCTGTCTGTCCATCCCACTGGGATGGTGATCTCTGGCATGAGGTCACCCTGACATGAGCCATGCCATTCCACAGCCTGCGCCTGCTCCCCGGAGGGCTCCGTGTCCCAGCTGTGTGATGCAGGCAGTGGGCAGTGCCGGTGCCAGCCAGGCATCGTGGGCCGGCAGTGTGACCGCTGCCAGCCGGGACACTGGGGCTTCCCCAGCTGCAGGCCATGCCAGTGCAATGGGCACACCGAGGAGTGCGACCTGCGGACGGGCAGCTGCCTGCACTGCCGTGACCACACCACCGGCCGGCACTGCGAGAGGTGAGCATGGCTGCTGGGACAGCTTGGCATGGCATGGCATGGCATGATACTTACAGCACTGAGGAGGTGAGGTGAGAAGGAGTGAATGGGATCGAGCAGGTTTAGATTGTATGAGATGGGATGGGGTGAGAAAAGATGAGATGGAATGGGATTGGGTGGGGTTAGAGTAGATGGATGGGATGAGATAAGATGTGATGCGATGGTATAGGATAGGCTAGGGTAGCTTGGGATGGGATGGGGTAAGACAAGATGGAATGAGAAGGAATAAAATGTGATGGTGGAACTGGATGAGACGGGTTAGGATTAATGGGATGGGATTTGATGAAATAGATGGGATGGACATCTGAGACCTCATTCCTGCCCTTGCAGGTGCCAGGATGGTTATTATGGAGACCCAGTGCTGGGCTCAGGGCAGCAGTGCCGTCCCTGTCCCTGCCCTGGGTACCCCGGCACGCAGCACTACCACGGCAGCGCCTGCCATGCCGACGAGGAGACTGACCACATCGTGTGCCTCTGTGCACCTGGATACACCGGTGAGGGGCAGAATGGCACCGTGCTGCAGAAGCCCAGCAAGGGGGCCGAGGTTCCATCACCCACACCCCATGTCCGCACAGGGCCCCGCTGCGACCGCTGCTCTCCGGGCTACTTCGGGATGCCGGAGGTGGAGGGAGGAGTGTGCCGGCCCTGCCAGTGCAACAACAACATTGACCCCAGTGACCCGGGGGCCTGTGACCCGCACACCGGGCACTGCCGCCGCTGCCTGTACCACACCGCTGGGCCCCGCTGTGCCCAGTGCCAGCCCGGCTATTTTGGCAATGCCCTGCAGCGCAGCTGCCGCCGTGAGTTGGGGCTGTGGGCACGCAGGGCTTTGGGGTAGCGCAGGGCCGAGCCCCACATGGCTGCCCACCACCCACAGGCTGTAGCTGTGACCCGCGGGGAACGCTGTCTGCCCACTGCACCGCTGGCACCTGCAGCTGTGACCGCGCCACGGGAGCCTGCGCCTGCAGAGCCAATGTGGTGGGCAGGAGCTGCGACCGCTGTGCACCCAACTTCTGGAACCTGGGGGGAGCGGGGGGATGTCAGCCTTGTGGATGCCATCCCATGCACTCCACACACCCTGCTTGCGACGAGGTGAGCATCCCAGCGTGGGTCCTGCATCCTCTGGTGGTGAGAATGGGTGGGCTGAGCACCCTGCTCTCGCTGCAGGTCACGGGGCAGTGCCGCTGCCACCCCGGCTTTGGTGGCCGTGTCTGTTCCCAGTGCCAGGAGAATCACTGGGGAGACCCTGAGCTGCAGTGCCGAGGTGAGAGCATGGCCCGGGGACTGTCCGTGTACAGGGGCATGGGGACCCTGGGGAAAGAGGAGTCTTAGGGATACAGGCTGCCCTTGGGACAAGGGTTGAGATATGGGGTACATGGGGTCTCCTGGGAATATGGGAACCTTGGGGAAGGAGGAGTCCTGGGGACATAGAGAGTCCTGGGGACATAGGGTGAGATTTTGGCTACGTGGGGATTCCTGGGAACATGGAGAGGATCCTGTGGATGTGAAGGAGCTTGGGGACATAATGAACTCGTGGGGATATGGTGGGACCCTGGCAATAGGGATGAACCTGGAACCATAGTGTGATGCTGAGAACATGGTGGGATGCCAGGGACGTGGGATGGGGACACGGTGAGTCTCTGGGGACCCTAGGTATGTGATGGGACCCTGGAACCATGGGTGACCCAGGGGACACGGTGCCACTCTGAGGACACAGGGGCCTCTGGAGGGACCAGGCTGTGACAGTTCCCATCTCCACAGCCTGCGAGTGTGAGCCGCTGGGTGCCGAGAGCCCACAGTGCGACCGAGCCAGTGGGCAGTGCCAGTGCCGGCCAGGCTTTGGGGGGCTGCGCTGCGACCACTGCCAGCGGGGCTACCAGACCGCCTTCCCTCACTGCTCTCCGTGCCACCCTTGCTTTGGGCGCTGGGATGCAGTGCTGGGCAGCCTGCAGGATGGGCTGCAGCACCTTGGGGCACGGGTACAGGCACTGCGTGAGGGAGGGGCTGCAGCCCCACTCAGCCCCCGCCTGCGAGCGCTAGAGGATGCCTTGAAGCATGTAGAGCGGCTGCTGGGTGAGGGGAGCAGCCCCAGTAGCCCCCTCCTGCAGGAGCTGGCCGGGCAGCTGGATGGCACCAGGCAAGTGCATGCAGTGGGCTTGGGGGAGTTTATGCATCCAGAGGTATTTGAGAGCTCTCTGCCCCATAGCACTGAGCTGGACAACTTCTGGAAGAGGCTTCAAGAGCTGGAGCAACATGTGGATCAGCTGGAGCAGGCTGATGCGCTGCACCATGGCCGGCTGACCAGGCTGAGCCATGAGCTGGGTGGGCTCAACCAAACCACCTCCCATCTGCAAGCTGTCCTCGGCACCGTGACAGCAGCAGGATTCAGGGGTAAGGGCATCCAGTGAGGGCTTTGGGGGGTATAGGGGCTGGGAGAGCCGTGCCATGATACTGGGTGTGTAGTAGGGGCTGGGAGAGCCGTGCCTGGATGCTGGGTGTGTGGTGGGACTCTGGGGAAGTGGGGGGTGCTAGGAATAGAGGGACCTTGGGGAAGTGGTGGGACTTAGGAGATCCTGGGACATGGGGAGCTCGTGGGGACATGGAGAGACACGAGGGACATGGCTGATCCTGGAGCCATAACAGGATGCTGGGGATGTGGTGGGACTGGAGGGACACTGTACCTGCAGACTCATACCGGAGCATCGTGGCGGCAGCACGGGACTCACGGCAGGCAGAGATGGTGGCCAATGGCACAGCAGGTGAGCTGAGTGCAGCACGGGCCATGCAGCAGGCAGCTGAGCAGGCACTGCAGCAGCGGGGCGATGCGTTCCGCCGGAGCACGGCCGCACAGCGCAAATCCCTGCGGGAGGCACAGAAACGGGTGTCAGGGCTCAGCGTGGCCGGGATCAATGAGAAGGTGAGAGTGGGATGGGGGAAAAAGGGCTCAGGGTGAGCACATCGTGGGTGACACGTGGGCTACTTTGCCCTTGTGCCAGCTGGGATGAGGGTCTGCCCATTCAAACTCCACCTTTTGGATCCCTGCAGGTTTGTGGAGTTCCTGGAGACCGGAGCTGTGCAGAATCGCTGTGTGGAGGAGCTCTGTGCCGGGACAGTGCGGGGACGCGGCACTGCGGGGGGGTGGGCTGCACGGGGGCCATGCCTGTGTCAGACCAAGCCCTGAGCAGCGCCCGCAATGCCTCACAGCAGCTGGAGGTGGCCTTGGGACAGCTGAGTGCTGTAACACAGAAGGTAGGGACAGTGTCCCTATGTGCTGGGTTCCCTTTGTGCCCACTTGAACATCACACCTGTGCCCACTTCTGGCTCAATGGCGGCCCCTTGCACATCCCAGCTGTAAACCCCCTGGTGCCCCTTGGTTACACCCCAGATGCAGGAGGTGCAGGACCTGGCGCGGGGTGCCCGCAGCCGTGCAGAGGAGGCGTTGGAACGTTCCCAGGCTGCCCGCAGCCGCACAGAGAAGGCGACAGCGCAGCTGAGGGACTTCATCCGCCGCATCAAAGCCTTCCTGTCAGGTAGGGCTGGCAGTGTGTGGGCACTGGGCATGGTGCGGGGCGTTGTGCCCACCCTGAGCTCACCCTGCTCCCATGTCCTGCAGAGGAGGGAGCAGATCCAGGCAGCATTGAGCTGGTGGCACGGCAGGTGCTGAACATCTCCCTGCCCAGCAGCCCTGCACGCATCCAGGAGCTGCTGCGGGAGATGCAGGAGAGCATCAGCCAGCTGGATGGGGTGGATGCAGTGCTCAATGGCACGGCGCAGGGGCTGGAGGCTGCACAGGAGCTGCTGGCACAGGGACAGGATGCCAGGTGAGTGGCAATGTGCTGGATGGGGACGGTGACAGGGCCCTGAGCATGGCTGGAGATGTCTGTATCACCACAGGGAGCGAGCGGAAGGCGTGAGGGATGAGCTGGCAGGGACGCAGCTGGCGCTGCAGGTGGCACGGGCACAGGTGACGGCGACTGGGAGCACCCTGCGGAGCGCCAAGGACAGCATCCGGGCTGCTGAGGGCAAAGCCAGGGAGGTGAGAGGTGATATGGGAGATGGGGACCCTGGCACAGCCCCCAGTGTGGGGCACACAAGGAGAGCAAAGCCTCCTATGGGCATGGTGTGGTCACGCCATGGGTACCTGATGGGCACATGATGCCCACCCACCGCCTGTGCCCTGTGCACCCAGGTGGAGCGCAGGCTGCAGGCGCTGCAGGGGAAGGAGTCACGGCTGCAGCGGCGGCTGCGTGAGCTGGCACAGCGTGTCACTAACCTGCAGCAGCGCAGACGGGACGCCCAGCGCCTGGCACAGGATGCCCAGGATGGAGCACAACGTGCCACCGCCGCCTCCAGGACGCTCAGCCAGGTGAGCCCCGGCCTCGCAGCAGGCGGGGTGTGATGGGGGGAGCTCGGCTCACCGTGCCGTGTGCCCCCAGGACCTGGCGCAGGTGACTCAGCGCTACGTGATGCTCAAGGGCCGGGTTAGTGGGATGGCAGGGGCGGCCGGCGGGGCCCTGCAGCGTGTGACACGGCTGACGGCCGAGGCCAGGGACCTGCTGGATAAAGCCAACAGCAGCAAGAAGCGGCTGGAAGGTAAGGAGCGGCGTGGGACGGGGGCCGCCTGCTCGGTGCCCGCAGCCCACCCCGTGCCCGTGCCGTCCCGCAGAGCTGGAGCAGCACTTCGGGGCCAACGAGCAGGCGATGGCGGACAAGGCGACGCGGCTGCAGGCGCTGGAGCGGCAGGTGTCGGGGCTGCTGCAGGAGATCCGCGAGCGGGCCAACGCGTACGCCACCTGCTAAGGGAGCTCGACCCGCTCGGGACGCGGCCCCACGCGGCGTGGAACGAACCCGCGGGGTGTCTGTAGCGCGGCCCCGCCCGCAAATAAAGCGCTGAGCAGCGGCTGCCCGTGTCCGGCCTCTCACTGTCACGCGTGGCCGAGCCCCGCGCGTCCCCCCGCGGTACCCCCGGCCTCCGGCGGGGCGGTGCTGGCCCTTCCCGGCCCGGCGTGGGCCGCCGTGCGAAGGGACCGCCCCGCGAGTTCCGCGCAGCCCCGAGCGGCGCCACAACTTTGCGGAGGGGCGGCGAGAGGGAACCCCCCCCACCCTGCAACGCGCGCCCACCCACGCGAGACCGGACCCCACGCGGCGGCACCTGCACCCCGAGTCCCGCGCCCCGAGTCCCGCGCCCCGCCGCAATGCGCGGCTCCGCAGCCTTCCTCCCCCCGCTCCTCCTCGTCCTCCTCTCCCTCCCGGTCCCGCTGCTGTCCGGTAAGTGCGCGGCGCCCACTCGCGGAACGCCCTCGGGTTGGGGTCCGGGCCCCGCGGAGCATTTCCGGGCGGATCGCGGAAGGGCCCCCGCTTCGGGGCTGTGCGGGACGGGAACGGAGCTCCGCGTGGGGTCCGGCCTCATCCACCCGCTGCCCACGCAGGGCCGGGAGGGGCCGCGTGGGCCGTTTCTTCTCCCGACGCCCCGCAGGGCTGCGCCCGCGGCAGCTGCTACCCGGCCACCGGGGACCTCCTGGTGGGCAGAGCCCCCCGGCTCAGCGCCTCGTCCACCTGCGGGCTGCGGCGGCCACAGCCCTACTGCATCGTCAGCCACCTCCAGGTGAGGCGGGGGATGGGGACGGGGGACGGGGATGCGGTGGGGCGGGGTGACCGCGGAGTCCCCTCCCGCAGGAGGAGAAGAAGTGCTTCGTCTGTGACTCGCGGAGACCCTACGACGCCCGCAGCAATACCGACAGCCACCGCATTGAGAACGTGCTGACCACCTTTGCCCCCCGCCCCAAGAAGGCCTGGTGGCAGGCGGAGAACGGTGAGTAATAGAGCGTCCCTGGGGGGCTGCTCTTCCCGTCCTCCCACACTGAGGAAGCCGTGACTCAGCCCTGTGCTGCTGTGGCCAAGGCTGGACTCACACGGGTGTCCCCCCCAGGCGTGGAGCACGTCAGTATCCAGCTGGACCTGGAGGCTGAATTCCACTTCACCCACCTCATCATGACCTTCAAGGTGGATGGCACAGACCCCATCACCCCGGCTGCCTTCCTGCCGGGTTTCCCCACCCTGCCACGTGCCTCCATCCATCCCGCCATGTGCCCCCCTCCCTCCATGTGCCCCGCAGACCTTCCGCCCCGCAGCCATGCTGGTGGAGCGCTCGGCCGACTTTGGCCGCAGCTGGAAGGTGTATCGCTACTTCGCCTATGACTGCGCTGCGTCCTTCCCCCACGTCCCCCGTGGACCCCTGCGCCGCATCGACGATGTGATCTGCGAGTCGCGCTACTCTGACATCGAGCCCTCCACCGAGGGAGAGGTGAGGCTCCGGCTGCACCCAGGGGCACTTTGGGGACCCCACTGTCCCTTCACCAGCCTTCTCCCTCCTGCAGGTGATCTATCGTGTGCTGGACCCAGCCATCCCCATCCGCGACCCCTACAGCCCCGCTATCCAGGGTGAGTCGCCCGCCCGTCTGCCGCCCCGCGGCTCTATTTTGGGTGCCACTATTTTGGCTGCTGTCTCTTCATGCTGAGCCCCACTGAGGGGCTGGATCTGGGAGCTTCCATACCCCTACATCAGGGTGTGGATGAGTGTGGGGCAGCGTCGAATGCCAAGCAATGGGAGACAGGGCCACGCCAGTGCCAGTGCAGTGGCCGTAGCCCTGCGGGAGGGAACCGGTGGTGGGCAGATGAACGGCACAGGATGCAGTGGGTTAATGGCTCAGGCTAAATTTAGGCTGGGAGCAGGAGGAGAGGAATCTGCGGGGCCCGGCTGCTGGGAAGCTGCTGTCCCTGGGGAGCCGTCCTGCTGGCCCCATGTGCCGTGCAGCACCGCCAGCATGAAGCAGTCCATGCCCAGCCGTGGCACAGCCCGGTGCAATGCCCTGCAGCTGGGCACGGCCGCGTTCAGCGGATACGGGTGAGCAGAGCCAAGCTGCCAACTTTCTATGCAGACCTGCTGCGCGTCACCAACCTGCGGGTGAACCTCACCAAGCTGCACACGCTGGGGGACAACCTGCTGGACTCACGGCGGGAGATCCGCGAGAAGTATTACTATGCACTGTATGAGATGGTGCTGCGTGGAAACTGCTTCTGCTATGGGCACGCCTCCGAGTGTGCGCCGCTCAACGGGGCCACCGCCACTGCGGATGGCATGGTAGGTGACCCCAGTGCCGTGCTGCATTGGGGTGCCCACAGCGCTCTGTCCTGCAGCCCCTCACTGCAGCATCCCGGCAGGTCCATGGGCGCTGTGTTTGCAAGCACCACACGCAGGGGCTGAACTGTGAGCGCTGTGAGGACTTCTACCACGAGCTGCCCTGGCGCCCGGCTGAGGGCTCCAGCACCAACGCCTGCCGCCGTGAGTGCCACGAGCCCACAGCTGCACGGCGCGGGGCTGTGGGGTCCTGCTCTGCACGCTGGGGCTTGGGGTCCTGCGTGCGGTGGGTCGGGTACCAGGGGTGCCGTCCTCGCAGGGTGCGACTGCAACGAGCACTCACGGCGCTGCCACTTCGACATGGCCGTGTTCCTGGCCACCGGGAATAGCAGCGGGGCCGTGTGTGACGGCTGCCAGCACAACACCATGGGCCGCCGCTGCCACCTCTGCAAGCCCTTCTACTACAAGGACCCCAGCAAGGACCTGCGGGATCCTGCCGTGTGCCGAGGTCGGTGCTGTGGCGTGGGGTGACACAGGGCTGCATCCAGCCCCAGTGTTGTGGGCTGGCACAAGAGCTCTGGCACTGACCCTGCCTGTCCCCAGCCTGCAACTGTGACCCTGAGGGCACCGTGGATGGAGGGCTGTGCGATGGTGCCGATGACCCGGAGCGGGGGCTGATTGCGGGGCAGTGCCGCTGCAAGGAGCACGTGCAGGGCCCTCGCTGCGACCGCTGCAAAGCTGGCTTTTTCGGGCTCAGTGCTGCCAACCCACAGGGCTGCCAGCGTACGTACTGGGGTATGGGGTCACCCAGCGGTGTCGGGCACCAGCACAGAGCACTGTCTGTGCGCAGGGTGTCGGTGTGACCCCCGTGGCACGGTGGCCGATGGCAGCCAGTGTGACCCCGTCAGCGGTGACTGCCTCTGCAAGCGGCTGGTGACCGGGCGCAGCTGTGATCAGTGCCTGGTGAGTGGAGCCCTGCACAGTGCTCAGGGCAGTGGCACCACAGCTGGCCGCTCACTGACCCCATTGCTCTCCACAGCCCGAGCACTGGGCTCTCAGCCACGATCTCCCTGGCTGCCGGCCTTGTGAGTGCGACGTAGGAGGTGCCCGTGACAACCGGTGAGTTTTGTCACAGCTCAGTGGAAGGGGCAATCCTTTAACCCTGGGGGGATGACGATGTGGTTGTGGGGCCAGGTGTGCCGCAGAGACGGGGCAGTGCCAGTGCCGCAGCCACATAGTGGGGCGGCAATGCGAGCAGGTGGAGCCCGGCTTCTATCGCATCAACCTGGACCACTACACCTATGAGGCCGAGGATGCCCAGCTGCACAAGGTGAGGGGCAGAGCTGGCCCTGGCACCACGTGGGGGCAGTGAGGCTGAGGTGCACGCTGACCGAGGCCCCTTTCAGGGTCCTGTCTCATCTCTGCGCCTTTCCCCAGGGCTCGGTAGTGGAGCGTGAGCCTCATGCAGGTCGCTCAGCCTCCTGGACAGGGTCAGGCTTTGCCCGCATGCAGGAGGGCGGCTGGGTAGAGTTTCACGTGAGCGACGTGCCCTTCTCCATGGAATATGATGTCATCATCCGCTACGAGCCCCAGGTGAGCCCCACTGATTGGGGTTTTGCACCTCTAGCATGCGGGGCTTTTGGTGCAGTGATTTCTGCCTGTTCTTTGCATGCAGCACCCGGAGCCCTGGAAGGAGGTGAGGGTGCAGGTGCTGCGCCCCAGCCCTGTGTCTGCCAGCAGCCCATGTGGGAACACCATCCCAGCCGATGACCAGCTCTCCACCAGCCTCCCATCTGGTGCCAGGTGAGTGTCCCAGCAGGGCTGAGCTGAACAGGGCTGATGGGAGACACTCAATTCCTCTTGCTCTGCTTTGTCCCCAGGTATGTGGTGCTGCCCCGTCCCATCTGCCTGGAGCAGGGTGTCTCCTACACCATCCGCCTGGAGCTGGGCTGTGCCACAGGGCAGCAGGACCCCACCGCCAGCGTGCTCATAGATTCGGTGAGGACTCTGGGATGGGGCTGCATGCTTCAGGGCGCACAAAGGACGTGGCATTAGGGTGATATTCTGCTGACCTCCCACAGCTGGTGCTCCTTCCCCGTTACTCCTCCATGGAAATGTTCAATGCGGGTGACCCCGCTGCCATGGGACGTCGGGAGACCTTTGAGAGGTATCGCTGCGCTCAGCATTTTCACACCGTGGTGCAGTCGCCGGTGGCCGAGCCCTGCTCCCGGCTCCTGCACAGCCTCTCAGCCATCCTGCACAACGGGGCACTGCGTGAGTACAGCCCTTACGGCCCTACACACCCCACACCGTATGCTGATGACAGGTACTCACTGTGTCCTGCCCGCAGCCTGCCTCTGCGACCCGCAGGGCTCACTCAGCGCCGAGTGCCAACCCCATGGCGGGCAGTGCCGCTGCAAGCCCAACGTTGTGGGACGGCGCTGCCACCGCTGCTCCCTGGGAACCTTCGGCTTTGGGCCTGGCGGGTGCCGACGTGAGTGTCTATCCAGAGCAACGGATACAGGGAGAGGTGCTCCCTGCTTGCCAGGGTCTTTAGCCCATAGATACTTCTATGCTTTGCAGCCTGCCAGTGCAGTGGTGAAGGATCGCTGAGTGCTATCTGCGACACCGTCACAGGGCAGTGTCCCTGCCGCGAGGGTGCCCACGGCTCACGCTGTGACCGCTGCCAGCCGGGCCACTGGGGCTTCCCAACCTGCCGGCCCTGCCAGTGCAATGGGCACGCTGAGGACTGTGACCCACACACGGGCAGCTGCCTTCGCTGCCGTGACCACACAGACGGCGAGAGGTGCCAGCGGTAAGCAGGGTGCTCGCTCACCTGGAGCGTGGCAGTGCCACAGTCAGCCCTAACCCCGCTTACTGCCCACCCCCAGGTGTGCGGCCGGGCACTTTGGGAACCCAGCGCTGGGCTCTGGCCAGCACTGCCGGCCCTGCCCCTGCCCCGACGGACCCAGCGGCCCCCGGCACTTTGCTGCCTCCTGCTACCAGGATGGGCGCTCCCGGCAGGTTGTCTGCCACTGCAGCCCTGGGTACACAGGTGGGTGCCTGCTGTGCCTTGCTCGGTGTCCCCAACCCCATCCCCAGGCACTGCACAGTGCTTTGTGCCCACAGGTCCCCGCTGTGACGAGTGTGCGCCCGGGTACTATGGGGACCCTCTGCAACCTGGTGGGCGCTGCCTGCCCTGCCAGTGCCACAATAACATCGATATGTCAGATCCTGAGGCATGTGACCGGCGCACAGGGCAGTGCCTGCGCTGCCTCTACAACACAGCAGGGCCATACTGTGCTGAGTGCCAGCCTGGGTACTATGGGGATGCCATGCAGCACAGTTGTAGGCGTGAGTATATACAGACATGCTATACGTGCCTCCTGCCCCAGCACTGCCAGAGCCCATGTGCACACCACTGTAAGGTCCCTGTTCTGCTGTGGCTACCTTCTCTGCCCATCCCCAGCACTGCTGCCCCGTCCTGTCCCAGCTACATCCTCATCTTGTGCCCATTCCTACCTCCCACCACCCATTCCCACCCTCACAGCCTCCCCGATTCTGTCTTTGACCTGTCCTTACCCCATCTCCATCTTGTCTCCATCCTATCCCTGCCCAGCCTATGTCTCTCCATTTTGCCCCATCCCATCCCTACCAGTACCCCTAGCTTCCCTAACTTGTAACCCTTACCCCATTCCCATCCTAATTCTGATCTGCTCCCACCCTTTCCCTGTCTGCATCCTAACCCCAACTCCTCCCATATCCCTACTCAGCCTCCCTCTGCTTCCAGGTTGCTCCTGCAATGCACTGGGCACCGACCCCAGCACCTGTGGGCCGCAGCAGTGCCAGTGCGACCCGCGCAGCGGGCAGTGCCACTGCCTGCCCCACGTGGAGGGGCAGAACTGTGACCGCTGCAGCCCCAACTTCTGGAACCTGGGCAGTGGGCAGGGCTGCGAGCCCTGTGCCTGCCACCCCCAGCACTCCTTGTCACCTGCATGCAACCAGGTGAGATGCCCCAGTGATGGGGAGGCTGAGAGAATGGCGTGGGAATGAGGTGCCAGCTTTGACTGTGTGGTGTCTTTCAGTTTACAGGGCAATGCTCGTGCCGGCCGGGCTTTGGGGGCCGGACCTGTGCCGACTGCCAGGAACAGCACTGGGGTGACCCACGGCTGCAGTGCAGAGGTGAGAGCTGGGTGGGCAGGGGCTGTGCCTTGCCCTGAGGCACCCTAACCGCTTTCTCCCCACAGCCTGTGACTGCGACCCCCGTGGCATCGCCAGCACCCAGTGCCATCGTGGCAGTGGGCACTGCGACTGCCGGCCCGGTGTCTCTGGCGTCCGCTGTGACCAATGCGCCCGGGGCTTTTCTGGCACCTTCCCGGCCTGCCAGCCTTGCCACCCCTGCTTTGGGGACTGGGACCGCGTGGTGCAGGACCTGGCCTCCCGCACCCGGGCTCTGGCACAGCGGGCCAGCCTCCTGCGGCACACCGGAGCTGCCGGTGCCTTTGAGAGCACCTTCCGACGGCTGGAGGAAAACCTGGCCACCGTGCGTGATGCAGTGGCCGCCCGCAATGCCACCGCCACCACGGCCACCTTCCTGACACGTGCCACGGAGGGCTTGCGGTGAGCACAGGGTGTGGGGCACAGCTGTGGGGCGTGGGGCAGGGCTCTGTGAGCGTGGCAGGTTTGTCACCTCCTTGCTTTGCAGGCAGCAGATCGGGGAGGCCACTGAGAAGCTGACACGGCTGGAGAGCGAGCTGACAGCGGCACAGGATGCCAATTTCAATGCTAGCCATGTGCTGGGCATGGTGGATCGTGGAGCCCGCACCCTCAACCACAGCCTGAATGAGCTGGGGCAGCGGCTGCATGCCCTCAAGACCTCCAATTTCCTTGGTAGGCGGCACTGAGGTTCTCACAGCAGTGTTCCATAGTGGCACGCAGGGGTCTCATGCTGTTCCACTGTCTCCAGGTGCCTTTGACAGCATCCGCCAGTCGCACTGGGAATCACAGGATGCTGAGCACCGAGCGGATGCCTCCACCCGTGTGGTACCCAGCCCTATTAGTGCTTCATCAGCCATGCGGCACCGCACCGAGCAGCTCCTGGCCAGCAGGAGGGATGCCTTCAACAGACAGAACGCAGCCAGCCGGCGGGTGCTGACGGAGCTGGCGGCCAGAGCACGGGAACTGAGCCTGCACCCGCTCAACAAGAAGGTGGGATGTGGGATGGGAGTGGGGTGTAGCACCTGGGAATGGCTCAACCCCGCCAGCCTTACAGGTGTGCGGCGCTGCTGGGGATGTGCCCTGCGCTGAGAGCCCCTGCGGAGGAGCCGGCTGCCGGGATGAGGACGGGGCACGACGCTGCGGGGGGCTGAGCTGTGGCGGGGCCGTCTCCACGGCTGACAGTGCGCTGGACCGAGCACGGCACGCACAGGAGGAGCTGCAGCGGGCAGCTGGAGAAGTGGCCCAGCTCACCCATAGGGTGTGTGATGTGAGTGGAAGTGGGTGGTGTGGCTGCGTGTGCTGGTGCTGATGGTCTCTGCTCCTCCCAGGTGGCTGAGGCCAAGGGGAAGGCGGATGAGGCTCGGCTGCAGGCGCAGGCGGCCCTGGACAAGGCTAACCAGACCAGGGCCCGTGTGGAGCACTCCAATAAGGAGCTGCGGGAGCTCATCAGCCACGTCAAAGCCTTCCTGAGCCGTGAGTACAGTGTGCAGGGGGGCTACCCCCACTGCCTCCTCTGCCCCAAGGCACAGGGGTTGATGCTGATGGCTTCCACCTGCAGAGGAGGGGGCCGATCCCGAGAGCATTGAGGTGGTGGCCAGCCGTGTGCTGGAGCTCTCTCTGCCTGCCTCACCGGCCCAGATCCACCTCCTGGCTGAGGAGATCAAGGCACGGGTGCGCAGCCTGGCCAGCGTGGATGCCATCCTGGAGCAGACAGCTGGTGATGTGCGCCAGGCTGGACAGCTGCTGCAGGATGCCCAGCGGGCCAAGTGAGTCTGGGGACATGGGGACATGGGGACACAGCCTGGCTGCAGCCTGAGGCACTGAAGCCGTACTGCCTTGGCTGCAGAGCACGGGCAGAGGGCGTGCGGGGCACAGCTGAAGCGGTGCAGCAGGCATTGGAGGAGGCGCGGCAAGCACAGGGCATGGCCGGGCAGGCACTGCACAGCACTGCTGCTGACATCCAGCACAGCCAACGCACCATCGGCACGGTAAGGGCACCCATTGCACTTGGCAGCCCCGTTGCCTGTCCCCACCACGGAGACACCCCATCACCGCCTGTCTCCAGATGCAGACACAGATGCTGGGCGCGGAGCAGCAGCTGGCTGCTGCCATGGAGCGGCTCGGTGTCCTGGAGGGTCAGACAGACTCCCTGAAGGTGAAGCGTGCCAACAACAGCCTGGCGGCCACACGTGCCCATGATGCAGCTGGTGTCGCACGGGACCGGGCCAGCGAAGCCAAGCAGGTGCTGGAGGGGCAGCTGAGGGATCGGTACCGGGCAGCCCAGGAGCTGGTACAGCACCGGGCACAAGGAGCGCAGCAGGCGGGCGGCCGGGCACAGCAGCTGCGCGAGGAGGCTGCCGGGCTGCTGCAGGATGCCCAGGGCAAGCTGCAGAAGCTGCGAGGTGAGGCCAGGAGGAGTGCTGGGGTTGGGGGGGTTGTGGTGTGGGGTTGTCCTCACCCACCCCCCCCATCTTCCCCCCCGTAGCTCTGGAGGAGGCGTACGAGCGCAATGAGCGGGTGCTGGATGCTAAGGCGGCCCAGCTGGATGGGCTGGAGGCCAGGATGAGGGAGGTGCTGGCCACCATCAACCAGCAGGTCCAGATCTACAACACGTGCCAGTGATGGCTGCCCACAGCCCACAGCTCACAGCCCACAGCCCACAGCCTCTGCCTGCCCCAGGGGTGGGGGGGCTCAGAGCGCCCTTGCAACGGGCACCGTGTGTGCGAATAAACTACCCAGCAACATTCTCGTCTGTATATTACAGCTCCCATCCCCACCTGCTAGTGCAGGGCTGCCATTGGGGCCGGGGGGCTGCGGCGGGTGCCGTGCGTGCAGAGCTGAGTGCCGCCATGTGGGTACAGGGCCATAGGGCGGCGGGGCTGGGGCACAGGGGGCACGGGGCGAGACGAGGGCTGACAGGAACAGGCTGCCCAGGGAGGCTGTGGATGCCCCGTCCTTGGAGGTGTTCAAGGCCAGGTTGGACGGGGCCCTGGGCAACCTGATCTAGTAAAGGTGTATGTTTGGTGGCCCTGCCAGGCAGGGGGGTTGGAACTACATGATCCTTGAGGTCCCTTCCAACCCGGGTCATACTGTGATCTGTGATTCTGTGACACGGCGGGAGGCGGCAGGCCCGGGGCGGAGCAGGCCCGGCCCGGTACCGCGGGTACGCCCCGGCTGGGCGCGGCTCGGTGCCGTCCCGCCGTGGTTTCCATGGCGTAACGGGCCGTGAGAACAGCGGGGGCCGAACCGGAGACCGGGCCCGGCGCGCGTCACGTGACCTAAGCACGCTCTCGCGTCACGTGGGCCGCTCCGCCGGCTTCCGGAAGTGCGTCACGGGCTCGGGCCTGTCTCCGTTGTGGGCCCGCTCGGAACTTCGCACCGGGGCAGCGCGGAGCGGCGGCCGGGCCGTGAGTGCGGGGCGGGCGGCGGCGGCCGGGACCGAGCCGGGCTCGGGGGGGCGCGGGGCGGGCGGCGCCATCCCCCCCCACTGCGAGCCGGTCTGAGCCTAGGCCGCCGGGCACGGCCCGAGGCTGCCGCCGGCATCGCGACGGGCTCCGCCTCCTCCTGCCTTGGGCCCGGCGGCGATGCTCGGCGGGGAGCGCCGTGCACGGGAGGCCGCACCGAGCGGCTACGGGATCGACCTGCGGCTGGGGCGTGGGACGGGGCCGGGCCTCGGGTCTGTGAGCCCGCGGGTGGATGAGAGCGGCGGATACCGGGAGCGGCCGTTCGCACGAGGGGAGCGTTGCCGCCGGCCGGGCTGGGTGTGATGGGGCGGGGGAAGGAACGAGATGAGCGGGGCGGGCGGCCCCACTTCTCACCGCCTCGAGGGGCGGGGGTCGGGGCTCGAGGCCGGGGCTGTTTCCCTGCCAAGTGCTGGATGCGGCTCCAGCATCTGGGGCGACCCGCGTCCCGCTGTGCTCGTCCTGCTGTCAGTGTCTGAACGCTGACCGGCCCCGCGGTGGGAACAGCTGGCCGTGCTGCACAACCGCGTGCCGTTGTTTCTGTGTTCACACGTTGCTGGGGCTACTACAGGGTGTTTGTGCAGCCTCAGGACGAGCTGGGCTGTGGAGCTGATTCAGGTTGAAGCAAACTCAGCCATCCAGGCTCCGGTCTGCACGGCTTCTTGATCCGATGCACCCTGCAGCACGTGGGTGCTCACACTGACACAAACCCTGAGAGGAAGGAGAAGCACCTCCTCTTATAACCATGTTTGCCGTACTTGAAGTGCTCAGCACTGCGGCTCAGACACCCACCCTGTGCCTCTCAAAGATTCAGCCCTGGTATTACCTCCCTCAGTACCAGCCCCCTGGGAGCAGCAGCAGCTATAATGCTGTGCCCCGGACAGCTGGCTGATGAATGCCCCATTACCACGCATTTCCTGCTTGTGGAGAGGGGAAGAGTCCAGGATTAGAATAAACCAGTGAGAGTAACTCTTTATCTTGCAGTTGGCTCAAACCCGGAGGCACCCACAATGGCCTGAGGCTGCGATCAGGATTCTGGCAGCCAAAATCAGGCGGAGTCCCAGCCCCGCTCAGTTCCTGCCAGCTGTTAGGTGGAACCGGTGGCTGCAGACCCACGGAAGCCAAGCCCCAGCAGGCAGGGGAGTGCCCAGCTTCCTTGGCAGAGCAGCTGCAAACATGCCTGTCCTCCTCATTCCATAGGACCCTACTCAGAGCTCCCTGTCTCCTTTGTCTTGGTGCTGCCCCTTTGGATGCAGTGTGGCCTGGCCTGGCCATGGGTAGAGCTGTATCTGCTTTTCATTTCCTGCTCCTGTGGGAATTTCCCGCTGGAGACAAAGGGAATTCATCAAGCACAGCTTGCCCACGTTTGCCAAGCTTTGCAGCAGTGCCCAATATAATACAATCAACAGCTCAGAACTGGTGCTGCTGCTGTTCCACATCTGCTCTCTTCCCTCTGGGGGTGACTGCAGGGTCCTGCCCAGAATTCCTTTCCCGTGTTGACTGGGGCCTCCCTGGTGTGGGTCCCGTGCTGGGCAGTCGGAGGCACTTGAGCTTTCCATTCTGTTCTGTTGGTTCTTGGTGTCTGAGGCAGGTTGGCCTGATGAAGTGGTTTCTGTGTGGGCTTTGCCATGGGGCTGGGCCTGCTGCTGCATAAAGGGTACCAGCACTTTTGCCATGGAGTCCACTGCATTTTGTGGTCATTGGTTGCCACAAGCATTCCTTGAACACAGATGTGCTGTCACTGCTCAGCCTGAACTGGTGCTATCCATGAAGATGTCCTACCCCTGACAGTGTCCGAGAAGAGCTATCAGGTCTTTGCTGGTGCAAGGGTGACAGGGTGATGTGTGGCTCCAGGAGAGCCAGGAACAGCTGTGGGGACTGTGGGGCCAAGATGCCGTTGAGCTCAAGGAAGCCGTTTTCAGCAGGTTGTGCCAGTTGTTCTCTCTTCTGAACATCTCAGGGCAGAACTGAGACCATCTGCAGCCCTTAGGCTGGTGGCTCCCTGCCCTGGCCTGGGTGGCAGTGGGAGGCCATGCCCAGCTTCCCCAGCACTGGGAACAGGGGTGTCCTGTTTCCAGCCTGGCCCTGCTGGCGCTGTCTGTAAATCAGCGAGATGAATATGCAAGGTGCCGCTGTTCTGGTGGGTGGAGGGAGGAGCTTCCCTCGTGCCAGGGAGCTCTGCTTTCTGCTGTCACGGGAGCCTCTCCCAGGCCTTCTGCTTCTCCTGCTGCTTCCTTCTTAGGGTGTTTCTCTCTCTCTTCCATCCTCTTACATGGAGTGCTGTTTTGATTGCTGACCTGCCTGGTGCCCTGTGCTGTGGGGCTGGCTTGTGTGGGCTAGGGACGTTGCTTTGCTCCTCTTCATTCTGCCTTTGGGTATTATTAGAGCCAGCAGAGGTTCTGGGTGGTGCAGTGTGCGCCATGAGTGTGACAGTTGCATTCCAGGTTTATGTGTCTTGGGAGCCCATGCTTTTGCCTGTTGTAAGGGCTGAGAGGGTTTCCCATAAAGGCTGCAGGGAAGGTCATGTGAGGGCATTGGGAGCGTGGGGGCAGTAGCTCCTGGTGCTGTTGGACTTTCTCCATCCACTCCTCCTGCCATGCTTGCTCTCTCTTCTCTTTAGGCCACTAGTTCCTTGCCAGAGAGTTTGAGCACAGAGAGTCGCCAAGATAGCTGGGCCAGGAAGAAAACGTCGCACCCCTGACCCAGACTCCATTACCGACCCTGGTGGGCCGTTTGTGTCATCCAAACGGCTGAAAATGTCCAGCAGCACCAATGCCCCCGGCCAGAGGAGAGTGTCTCGGGGCTTGGATGATGCCACCAACAAGAAGAAGCAGAAGGATCGAGCCAACCAGGAGAGCAAGGAAGGTGAGAAGCCCCAGGCGGTGCCACAGGGAGAAGGCCCAGCAGGATGGTTTCTTGGCCCCGAGGGTGGGAGCCTTGCAGCCATCTGTTGCAGGATAAGCAGATTTAACTAATCGCTTCCTGTGGCTGATTGTAAACCATGCAGTGGGATCTTCTTTGGCACAGTGTCCTCCCTGGACCTGTAACCTCCTTTCTTTTGTGCTGCCTGTCCCCAGGGATGTGAGGAAGGTGGGGCCCATTCCTTGGTTAGTTTAAGCCTGACCCTGCTCACGGCTCCTGTTTCCAGTCACTGCTGTCATCTGGGCTGAGCTACCTGACCCAGGGGAAGTAGGATCAAAGCCTGCAGGTGCTTTTGCAGCCGGACAAACTTTTGTCTTTCAGCCTGCATGCTGCGGGCTGGTACTGGAGGTGCTGACAGCACCCACAGGGTGCAGGGCCTGTGGATGGGGCTGTTGCTTCACCTCTTGCACCAGGGGGAGGTGTGGCTCGAGTGAGATATTGCTCTGCAGTAATTCCCTCCACAGCCATTGTGTATCTGGTGACACAAACGTAGCTTCAGGTGCAGGCTGCCATGCTGGGCAGGGAGTACCTGCAGGCAGGAGGCAGACACAGCTTCCTGCTCCTGCAGCACAGTGTCCCTGGCAAACTGCTTGATTTCTGTGCCTGCTCTGTGCTGGCTGTTGTAACCTGAAAATAACACAGCCTTTTGTAGGCCAAGGTGAAATAGCACTTACTGATGTCTGCACTTGGAACGATAGGCTGCACTCCCCAGCGCAAAACACCAAGACACAGAGTGGCTTTGCTGCACCTTTGTGCCTGTGACTGCAACACTCCACAGATATTCCCTGCTGTTCTGTGGTCTGTTGAGGAGGGCAGCTCACAGTCCTGTAAGCTCTCTGAAATGGAACCCACAGTTCCTTTTGCCACTGGTTCTTTGCTTCAGGACAAGGTGCTGCTGCACCGACGCCTTTGCCTAGCACAGCACATCTCCCTGTGGGGGTGGAGCTGACCCTGAGATGTTTCTGGCTCTTGGAGGTAATCCTGCAGGGAGCAGGGATTAGGTGTCAGGTCAGTTTGGTCCCCTGGTCTGATCTGGAAGGAAGTTTTATCTCTGGCAGGTTGCACAGTGATGGGAATGTTAAAGTGCAGCTGGGCTGCCTGGTTCTCTTGTTACAGCAAAATTGGTTTTAGCGCAACCTAACATCAGGTTCTCAGTGTAAGATCAAGACAGAGCCTCTCCTATGTGGGTAGAGGCTGGGAGCTAGCAGAGACTTGGCATACTGAGTGGGGCACACAGCCCAGTTACCACAAGCTCCACAGTGATTCAGGCCTTGAAGCAGCACTGTCTTTCTGGTGCATCAGTGTTGTTTTGCTTTCACTGCTGAACTGGGGTGAGGAGCACATCCCGGATTCTGGCTTGTTCTGCTGTGGAAAAACTCAAGGCAGCAAGGGGGTGGGAGAAAGCAGAGGGAAATGAGCAGCACATACACAAAAGTCTGGGCAGAAGTTTGGTGATATATACAGTTTTGGATGTTGGAGCACCAGCCTGTGCTCTGAGGTGACTGAATGAGAGACCCACCTGTGCTCTGCTTCTCTGCCCACCAGTGTCTCGCCCTGAATTCGAGCAGGCTGAGACCTCCCAGGAGAGGGACTTGGAGGAGGGTAAGTGGAGGTGTGCCCTAGCTGCCAGTGCATGGCCACCGAGCACCCCCGCAAGGGGTCTGAAGCTCTTGCCTTGTCATCCTGTGCTCTGGCAATCAATGGAACTAACCCGAGTGCTCCCTTGCCCTTGTGCTCCTCTTTAACAGGGTGCAGCCTTCCCAGGAAATGTTACACATGGCTGGGAACTACCCTCTGCAAGGGAGGGGTTCAAGGCACGTGGCAGACTGCTTCTGTCCCAGGTGTCACAGTGCCTATGAGCACAGTCCTGGGATATCTTGCTGCTGGCATCCTCTTGCTTGTTCTGTAGCAGGAAGCCTTCCATGCTGGGAAGATCTCAGGCCATGTCACCCATCAGGTGCTGGTTGGTTTCTGCCTTGGCTGCAGGTCCTCACTTTGAGAACAGATGGACTAAAATCCCAGCGTAGCTGAGAAAGTAGAAGTAAACCAATTGGAAATTAAGGAAACATCAGTTTTTTTCCCATGAAGATTTTAGGATGCTGCATGGGCAGACCTAGAGCCTGTTGGACACCTGATGGGATTCTGTCTGCCATGGCTTGACACTACTGCTGTGTTTTTCCCCTTGATAAGATGTTCATGCCAGGCTGGCTGACCCACCTGTGTTTCAGCTGTGTTAACTGTGCTTACCTGGCAGGAGTACAGTGCTCTTGGTGACTATAGCTGAGCTACTTGTTTTGCATATGCAAAAGGGAAGTGGCAATTTCTGGTTGTGGTCAGAGTCCACTTGTATCCCCCAGAGTAATTCTGTGGCTTCCTTGTTCACTGGGAAAGCAGCAATTGCTTTGTAGCTGGCAGGAGCCACCCTTTCTTTCCAGCCCCGCTGCTGCACGTGACTGGGCCAAGCCTTTCTGCCTCATGATCTCTCTGGTTCCCACTGGGATTCACCTGACCTGCTGCAACCTGCTGCTCAAGTCCTTGTTTGTGACTTGATACGAGTAGATTACAATTGTTTTTCATTCACTGCTATGAGCTGTGTCCTCTGTCCTGATGTCCTCAACCAGATGTGTGTTTGGGCTCACACTCCTCAGCTCAGATGTGAGCACTGTGGCCACACACTCTGGCTGGACAAGTGGCTGATGCTTCCCTTCCTCTTCCTAGAGCTGCTGCTGGACTGGAAGCAGAATGCTGATGAGATCATTGTCAAGCTGAACTTGGGAAGTGGATCTCTGAAGGTGGAGGACGTGGATACTTTTTTCACCGATACTGACTGTGTGATCAAACTACCAGGTACAGGGAATGGAGTGACTGCTGCAAATGTTTCTCCAGCAGGGCTTGGCATGCCTGTGGACTGGATGTGGGACTGATCCAGACGAGCATAAAACTTTTCCTTCAGAGGCAATGCCCCGCTGTCAGCTGGCACAGCTTCAGCCAGCAGGCCAGGCTGATACGAGGGCAGTGTAAAAGAAGAAGGGTGTATGGCTGGGGAGGGTGGGAGCTGGCTTTTCCCTGCCAAGTGAACAGGTGCCCACTGCTGTGCTGGATGCATCACTGCTCTGCCCTTTGGGATGATTGAGTCGGTGCTGGGTATCCCTTGCAGAAGTGTCCATGCCCCTGAGGGCAGGGAGACCCAGCACCTTCCCTCTGGGAAGGAGGCCAGCCAGATGTACAAAGCAAACTCAATGAAGCTGGCATCATCCTGAAAGTTCGTGGGATGTGGTGGCAGCCTGCCTGCAGCCTCTTTGGCTCTCAGACAAGAGCTCTCCTGGCCCCTGAGGCAGGTGAGGGAGGGCTATGGGTAGAGTATATTGATGCCTGCTGCACTGCCTGAGGTTCCACCCCCCTTTTCTTGCAGATGGGCGCCAGTGGAGCTGTCAGTTCTATGAGGAGATTGAGGGCTCCTGCAGCAAGATACAGTGCAAAAAGGGAAATTTTCTGCAGCTTGTGCTTCAGAAGAAGATCCCGCTCCACACCTGGTCTTCGCTTCTGGTGAGGGCGAGGGGACCTCTACCTTTCAGGCAACTGTATGGAGCCTGGCAGAGTTGGGTGAGGGTTTCACTCCCTGCTCTAGAGCTGCCCCGACCCAGGGAGCATCTTAGGACACATCTTGCATCCCCAGGCTGCATGAGGGCATTGAGCCAAGGGAGGGCATGTTGTCATGTCCCTGTCCTTCCTGCCACAGCCTCTGGGTTCTGGAACAGAACCTTGGCGTGCCCCGGGAAGGGGGAGTAAGGGTGAGGGGCTGGTAGAGAGCAAGACAGGTACTGCTTCCTGGCTGTGTTCCCACTGTGCTGCACTACTTTTCACAGAAGAGAAAGAAAGATGGATCCAAAGAGCTGGGCAAAGGGGCCATGTGCTGGGAGAACGGGAAGGAGAAGGCTGCTTCTGCAGAACTGGCCCCTGAAGAACCACGGACTGAAAGCACTGAGCTTCCAAGAACCCGCAGAGAGCCCTCCAACCCCAAGCGTGCTCAGGGAAGAAGCGAGGCCCTGGGAGGGAAAAGCCCAGCCAGCCCAGGGACACAGAGTGGCCCCAGCGCCAAGCGGGCAGTATACCTCAAAGTGGCTCCAACTGAAGAGGAGCCAAATACCAGAGTCACCGGGAGCGTGGAGCCCGGCAAAGGGCATGGCGGGAGGTCAGGCAGCCGTCGCAATGGCAGAGCCAGCCAGGGTGATGGGCCTACAGCCCTGACTGACCTCGCACCACCACTAGAGAAGGTATGTTGCTATGGAATGAGATGGGTTCCTGGACCCTTGGTGGTGCTGAAGGCTGGTGTGGGCCTAGCTGGGAGAAAGGGTGGGTGAAATATAAGCTAGGACTTGGGAATGAATGCTACAGGTGCAAGGAGCCTTCAGTTGCTGGGCTGAGGCTGTAGTGCTAAGGGTGCTAAGACAGGGGTGTGTGGGTTATGTGGGACTGTCCCTTCTTGGCTGACAGCAGCAGGCTGTGGAGAAGTGTTGAACTGGTGGCACAAGGGGTCAAATTATCTCTTTTTCACTATCATTCTGTCTTGAAAGGCTGTGATTATGGCCAAGGAGACTGTTCCTGTGGAGATGCCACCACTTGCTGCTACCACAGAGGTGTTCCCCCACTGTGTTGCCACCTGTGTAGAGAAAAGAGTCCTGCAGCCAGGCAGCCCTGTTGAAGCCTCACGGGGCCGGGAGAGTGCACCAGTCTTGGGAGAGAGCTCTAAAGCCATCCCATCAGCCACACGTCCCCTAGGCAGAGATGGAGAGAAGAGGGACTGGTCCAAGGATGATGTGGCTCTGGAAGCAGCAGCTGATGGTGAGTGGCCCAGGGGTCAGTATCTATAGACTGGCATGGCTGGGAAAGTTCCTCTGCTCAGGACCTCTCCTTGGCCAACCTGCAGTGCTGCCTTGGAGTGCAGTGAAGGTGATCTCTGCTCATGTCTTTCCTTGCTCAGAGCCAGAGCCTCTTGTGAGCCTGACCTTTGTCAAGTATGACTCATATGAGAAGGGCAATGACCTGGTGGTGGTGCACGTTTATGTGAAGGAGATTCATAAGGAGACTTCCAAGGTTTTCTTCCGGGAGCAAGACTTCACACTGGTGTTCCAGACAAGGTACAAATGCACTTTTGAATGGAATCAAGCTGATGCAAAGCTTTTGGCTGTTGCCAGGCTACTTTATTCACCTTTTCTCACTTGTTCCTTATTTCTTTGCAGTGACATAAACTTCCTTCGCCTCCATCCTGGCTGTGGGCCCCACACAGTGTTCCGGTGGCAGGTGAAGCTCAGGTATGGCTTCCATCCTGCCTGCTTATACTGAGATGAGGAAGCTGAGAGCAGGAGCCAGTTCCAGGACATACTGATTTCTGCACCTGAGTGTCTCCATCACACCATACTGTTCTAACACCACAGTCCTGGGATGGTTGCAGAGAATAAAACTCCATTATCTGCAGTCTTTCCCCAGCCTGATCTAGAGCTCTTGGGGGTGGAGCCAGACCAGGCTGCGTGTGCTTTAGCTGAGACATCCCACTAGATTGGGCATATGAACCAGGCAGAATGGATCTCCCAGAAGGCAGGTCCCCTGTGTGCTCAGTGTGGCTAGACTTGAGGGCATTTGTACTGCTTTGTGGAGCCCCCCCTCAGGGTCGATGCCAGTTGGGAAACTGTGGCCCTGCCTTGCAGACTTCAGCATCTCTGAGGCTGCTGGGGAGGCTGGAATGATCCTCACTTTCTGTGTGTTTTGCAGGAACCTTATTGAGCCAGACCAGTGCACATACAACTTCACAGCATCTCGCATTGATGTCTGCTTGAAGAAACGCCATAGCCAGCGCTGGGGAGGGCTGGAGGCTCCAGCCACACGAGGTCTGCACCCTGCCTTCTTTCTGTCTTGACTGCCTGCTTGTACCTAGTGCCTTCCTTGCCACCTGCAGTGTCTGGAAGGCACTGGGTCTTCTGGAATGGGATCATGGGGAGGGAGGGTTGTGGGGCAGGCAATCCGGTCACTCAGGAAAGGCACTGCTGCTCACCTTCCTGCACTGGAAGGTGGGAGTAGGCAAGATGCTGAGCAAACAGCTCAGCCCCACCGTGGGCAGTGCACGGTGCTGCTAACCACAGGCCCACTCTTCCCCCTTTTTAAGGTGCAGTGGGTGGTGCAAAGGTTGCCATGCCTACAGGCCCTACCCCTCTGGATAAGACCCCTCCAGGCAGTAACCAGCACCCCCTGTCCAGCAAAGAGGAGGCCCGAACCAGTGAGAAAGAGAAGCCACGTGTCGAGGATGGGAGTCTGGATGGTGTGGCAGCCCGTACAGCCCAAGAGCACGTGGCAGTGAAGCAAGAGCCGCACATCCCCTCGGTGAGTGGAGCTATACTGTGTTTGACCTGGCTGTGGGGGGAAGTGGGGATCAACTTGTCCCTCTGGTTGGGCTTCACCTCCTTTGGTGCTGCTGTGGGGTCTGGCAGACTGTTCCTGGGGGAGGAGTTGGCATAGCTGGCAGAACTGGGGACAGCAGTTGTTCTGGTGGATGATGGCTTCAGCCCAGCCCTGTATGAGGTGTGGCTTGGATGTTTCCAGAGACCCCCGAGTACACAGCACCATCACACCTAGTTTTGCTTTGGCAGCCCAAACCAACTTGTATGGTGCCACCGATGACACACAGCCCAGTGAGCACTGAGAGTGTAGAAGATGATGAGGATGAAGATGAGAAGAAGAAGGTGTGCCTGCCTGGCTTCACGGGGCTGGTGAATCTGGGCAATACCTGCTTCATGAACAGTGTCATCCAGTCACTGTCCAACACCCGGGAGCTGCGTGACTACTTCCATGGTGAGCACATGCCTGGAGCTCAGCAAAGCCCTGTCACTCTGTGCAGCCAGCAGCCACCCTCACTCTCTTTCATCTCTTACAGATCGATCCTTTGAGTCTGAAATCAACTACAACAACCCCCTTGGGACAGGGGGACGCTTGGCCATTGGCTTTGCTATGCTACTGAGAGCGCTGTGGAAAGGCACACACCATGCTTTTCAGCCCTCTAAATTGAAGGTAGGTACCAATGTTCTGTGGGAGCTGCTGCATTGTCCTCAGCTGTGGGTCTCAGCATTTCTCTGTGCTGCTCTGCTGCTTTGGGTGCAGCCAGGCTTTGAGTATGGGGCAAGCAGTGTTGCTGGTGGGCTGAAGACTGTGCTTCCCACAGGCAATTGTGGCCAGCAAGGCCAGCCAGTTCACTGGCTATGCCCAGCACGATGCTCAAGAGTTTATGGCCTTTCTGCTTGATGGCCTGCATGAAGATCTCAATCGCATCCAGAACAAACCCTACACAGAAACTGTTGACTCAGACGGGAGGCCTGATGAGGTGAGGATGTCTGTCTCCAAGGCTATTGTGAGCACTGGCTGCTACAGAGCAACCCTGGCCCATGTGATTTAGTGCAGTGCTGAGCCCTTTCTCTCCGCAGGTGGTAGCTGAGGAGGCCTGGCAGCGACACAAGATGAGGAATGATTCCTTCATTGTGGACCTATTCCAGGGCCAGTACAAATCCAAGTTGGTGTGCCCAGTCTGTTCCAAGGTAGAGCAGCCCTGTTGGCTGTGCCCCTGGATCTCCAGTCTGTTGAGACTGTTGCCTTGCTGATCTCAGACATAAACAATTCCCAATATTGAGTGGGCTCTCTCGTCTGCAGGTGTCCATCACCTTTGATCCCTTCCTGTACCTCCCAGTCCCCCTCCCGCAAAAGCAGAAGGTGCTGACTGTCTACTACTTTGCAAAGGAGCCGCACAAGAAACCCATCAAGGTAAAGGACACTAATTACTTTGGGGAGGTAGCCTGAGGGGGCTCTTGGAGGTGCCATAGGCAGCTGGTCCTGTGCAAGTGGGCTGTGAACCTTGTGTTAAGCCAGGGCCTGCATGCCCTAATGTGGCATTACTAATGTGGCACTTACACTGTGGCAGTTCCTCGTGAGTATCAGCAAGGAAAACTCCAGTGCCATGGAAGTACTCGACTCGGTGGCCCACAGTGTGCATGTGAAACCAGACAACCTGCGCCTAGCAGAGGTGAGAATGCTAAAACTGACCACCAAGCTGTGGGCTGCTTGTGTGGGTGCCCCTGGGTCCCACAGTTGTGCTGAACACATTGCCACTAGCAGCCTCTTGTCCATGGGGTGAGTTTTGTCCGTGGGTAGTAGTGTCACACACGAGGTGCTGCCAGGGAGAATCCTGCTCAAGTGAGCTGGGCCTCTGCAGCGCAGCAGGCAGAGATACCAGGTCATGATGGTGGGCAGAGCACACCATCACTGTGATGCTACTGCTTCCACAGCTCACTATGTGGCTTCCTCAGGAGAGGAAAAGTTGGACAGCCCTCTGAGCACAAGGCAGCCCTCACACAGTCCTGTTCCACTGCTTTCCCGGCAGGTAATCAAGAATCGCTTCCAACGCATGTTCTTGCCGTCCCAGTCTCTGGACACAGTCTCTCCCACAGACCTGCTGCTCTGCTTCGAGGTGCTGTCCACAGAGCTGGCCAAAGAGCGGGTTGTGGAGCTGCAGGTCCAGCAGGTAAGCAGCAGGGATTGAGACTGCCAGGAGGCTGAGCGGGATGGGGAGAGCAGTGCTAGCTTGCACAAGTCTGGCATACTGGCTGATGTGTGCCCAGCACATGGCCCTGGTAGCACTCTGCCTGCAGAAAAGGGCTGCCCATCCTGGTGAATGACTTCTACCATGGGCAGGAAGCACAGGGGTTTGACAAGGCTACCTTATCCTGCCCAGGTGCCTTGCCATGCCCAATGGGTTCTTTCTCCTGCAGCGCCCACAGGTACCTAGTGTCCCTGTCGCCAAGTGTGCAGCCTGCCAGAAGAAGCAGCTGTCAGAAGAAGAGAAGCTTAGGCGCTGCACGAGGTGCTATCGAGTCGGTTACTGCAACGTGTGAGTTGGCTTGGTGCCTCACAGGGAGGGAGGGTCTCCAGCTGTGAAGGGTTGAGCGGGAGCACTCAGCCCACTGGGAGGAGGTGGGATGGGCTTGGCCTTTGGGAAGGAGCCAGTCTGGCTTGCAGCACTCCTCTTGTCCCAGACACACCTCTTGAGCACCACCAAACTCCTGCTGAGGTCTTGCCTGTTTGTTTGCAGGCACTGGGTTCACTGGGGCTCTATGTGTTACAGGACGTGTCAGAAGACACACTGGCCAGACCACAAGGCTTTGTGCCGCCCTGAGAACATCGGTTTCCCCTTCCTCATCAGTGTGCCGGAATCCCGCCTCACTTACGCCCGCCTGGCGCAGCTGCTGGAGGGCTACGCAAGGTGAGGGTGCAGGGAAGGGAGGTGCTTCTGTCACAGCAGCAAGCACAGCCAGGAGCTGAGCTGAGCCCAGCCCTGTACCTGGCCTGCTGTAACTGTCCAATTCTTGCTCAGGTACTCGGTCAGCGTGTTTCAGCCTCCTTTCCAGCTGGGACGGATGTCACCAGAGCAGGGGCTTCAGCCTCTGCTCCTAGACAAGCTGGAGCCCCTGGCCAAAGGCAGCTGTGCCGCCGCCACCTCTGCTCCTGAGCTGGGGGACGGGGACAGGGCTTCTGGCCTCCTGCAGGAGCCTCCCCTCTCACCAGCTGTGCCTGAGCTGCACCCGGAGATTAGTGACACTGGCACTGTTCGGAGCAAGGTCCTGGCTGCCAGGAGTTCCCTGCTGAGCTTGGATTCGGGCTTCTCTGAGCACATGGATTCGCAGGGTGACAGCTGTTGCGAGAAAGAGCCCTCCTACGAGAGAGCCCTCAAACCAGAAGGTAGGAGGTGCTGCGGTGCTAACCCTGTCTGTGCCAGGAGCCCAGGCAGCCCCCAGCAAGGCAGGGAGCAGTTTTCCCTCGTTGGCATCACCTCTCGCCCACAGTGTCTGTTTTCCCCACCCGGCTCGGTCTGGAGACCCCTTTGGATAAATGGGGAGCTCTGGGAGCCATGTTTTAGAAGTGCAGCCCCACCTGAAATGCCTAACAGCCCACGCTCTGCCCTGCCCTGGCAGGGCCTGTGTAACAGAGCAAAGACCTGACTTGGAAAGAGTCTGGGCTGCTGGAGGGGTGGGGAGGCAGGGGTTGGCAGAAGCCTTGAGTCTCGTGGGAGGGCAGAGCCCAGTGCTGAGCCCTTCGGGGCTGTGAGCGCAATGTTTCCCTCGCTCTGACTCAGCTGCACAGGAGCAGCCTCTTGCACTCGGGCGCCCAGCTGTCACGTTTCCAGACACTTGTCTCAGGATGGCAGCAATGTGCAGTGAAGGGGCAAGGCAGGCAGAGGAGCGCAGCTTGCCAGGGGCAGGCGTCTGCTAAAAATAGTCAAGGACACTGGGCACGTGGTTGTGTCCCTGCAAGGCCGTAGCATGTGAGATGGGGGTGGGGGCACTGCAAATTCTTGGCCCCTACGCAGGGCAAACAGGCAGTGCCACTAAAGATATGTCCCTGCCTGTCCACAGCTGCCATCCCTGGGTACCAGCACACTCCAGACTCGCTGAGCGCCCGTGCCACGCAGTTCTACATCAACAAGATCGATGCTGCCAACAAAGAGTATAAGCTGGAAGATAAAGGTGAGCCTGGAGCCCTGGGGAGATCCAGTTTCATCCCTCGTGGCCTTTAGCAGAGAGTGGATCTATCTGGCCAGGGTGTAAGAGGCTCCTAGGGCCAGAGCAAGCCCAGGTATGCCATCAGCCCCAGGCTGTGCAGCAAAAGCTGTGTCTGGTGTGGGAGGGCAGGGCTGCACTGTGCAGAGCTCGTGCCTGTTCCTTGGAAGCTCTTCTCAAGCTCCTACTCCCCTGAGCAAATAAACCGGTTCCTTTCGACCTCCCACACTCAAAGAGGAGCAGAGATCTGTGTGGCTGGATCACCTCCTATCTGAATAGATGCTGTTTTTATTCCCTTTGGGGCGGAGAACCTAGCTTCGGCAGTGGGGGTGTGTGGCAGGACCACTCGCACCTTCTTGGCTGTGCTGTGTTAAAACTGGGCTGGGCAAGACTGCTCCTAGTCTAGTCCGGGTGGGCTTGGGGGTCAGCTGGCTGAGGTGTGTGCCCCTTTGCAGGTGACACCCCCTTGGAGCTGACGGATGACTGTTCCCTTGCCCTGGTGTGGAAGAACAATGAGCGCCTCAAGGAATTTGTATTGGTGGAGTCCAAGGATCTGGAGTGCGTGGAGGATCCGAGCTCAGCCAGTGAAGCAGCCCGAGCTGGCCACTTCACCCTGGAGCAGTGCCTCAATCTCTTCACCAAGCCTGAAGTCCTGGCCCCAGAGGAAGCGTGGTGAGGAAGGCGACGTGGCGGGTTCCAGCCTGCAGGCGCAGGCAGCAGCGGGGGTTTCCCGGGAGCTGCCTGGTCCTGCCTGACATTTCTCCCGGCAGCCGGGAGTGCTGGGGAAAGGGGCCAGAAGCCAGCAGGGAGCAGTGCCAGCACTCTGCGGGGCTGTGCTGTCCTGCCTCTGGCAGGGAGGCCGAGACCTCCTGTCTCCTCTGCCACATCCATACGTCGGGGGAGCTTAGGGCTGGGCTGGGCTCAGAAACCCAGGGCTCTCTACATGCTGGTAATGAACACATACTTTTCCCAGGTACTGCCCCAAGTGCAAACAGCACCGCGAGGCCTCCAAGCAGTTGATGCTGTGGCGCCTGCCCAACGTCCTCATCATCCAGCTCAAGCGCTTCTCCTTCCGCAGCTTTATTTGGAGGGACAAGATCAATGATATGGTTGACTTCCCTGTCCGGTGAGAGCTCAGGGGATGGATTGCTGGGGATAGTACTGCTTGTGCTGCCCGGCTGATCCCTGACCAGCCCTGTGTCTGTCCTCAGGAGCCTGGACCTAAGCAAATTCTGCATCGGCCGGAAGGGTGAGCAACAGCTGCCTATGTATGACCTGTATGCTGTAATCAATCACTATGGAGGCATGATTGGCGGGCACTACACGGCATATGCCCGCCTGCCCAACGACAAGAACAGCCAGCGCAGTGACGTGGGTGAGGATCCGCCGCCCTCCCCTCCCCTGCAGCTGTGGACGGTCTCCTTGCTTAACCCTTCTTTCCTCTCAGGCTGGCGGCTCTTCGATGACAGCACAGTCACCACTGTGGACGAGAGCCAGGTGGTAACCAGATACGCATATGTCCTCTTCTACCGCCGGAGGAACTCTCCTGTGGAGAGACCTCTGCCAGGGCACCCCCCAGACCACCGAGCCGAGCGCACCCCCTCTGCTGAAGCTGCTGCCAGTCAGGTGAGAGCTTGTGTCCCTTCCAGTATTGGAGCCACAGAGCCCTGAAATATGCATGTGCCCACCTGCTGGACCCCATGGAGCCTAGCACCGCTGCGGTGCTGTGCCAGCTCTCTTTGAGACCAAAGAGCGTGCACCAGCTGGGCTTTGGGGTCTGCCTTGCCCTGTTCTGGCTGTGAGCTCGGAACAGTCTTGTCGCTAAAGGGTGGTGGGAGAGCTGGTTCCAGCCGCTGGGCTGGGAGTGCTGGTGGGAGGGCACAGAGCTGCAGGGGCAGGAGGGGGCTGTGCCCTGCTGGGCTCTGCACTGAGGAAGGCTGAGAACGGTGGAATGGGAGCTGGCTGTGGCAGGAGGCACGGCCTCCTGGGGACAGGGTGGGGATGTTTTCTGCTCTGGCCCAGGATGGGGCTGCTCCAGTTGCAGAAAAGGTGAATGCAAGTACTGAGCCAGAGGCCTGTGAGCTGCGGGATGCTGATGGGGAACTGCCCAGAGCACACTGTGCTGCTGGAAGGGTGAGAAGGGTGTGCTGACAGAAAGAGTGCTTTCAGCACTCATCAGTAGGGCACGGTTGGACTGATCTTTGCAGAAGTGTCAGAAAGAAAGGCCTGGGCTGGTGGTGTAGCAAATCACCTGCCTGCCAGGCTCCCCTGGGTCCGCTCTGTGCTGGCCTTGTTGGATCTGAGGACAGTGCTTGGCTGTGGCACAGCTGAACACGTGTGCCCCATAGGGACGTTGTGGTTGGCTATCCAAGCTGTTCTGGCTCACGTGGGCTGGGTGTCCTGGCTCTGCCTTCTCTGCTGGGGGACGGTGCTGCTCCTATCACAAGGGTGTGTGTGCTGAGCAGCCACAGGAAGGCTGCTCCACTTGTCCTGTGCTGGCTGTGGGATCCCTGCCGTGCTGGGGACCGCTGTGTGCCCTGCAGCACCTGGCCTCGCTGCATCCCCGGGGTTCATTGCGACCTCAGCAGCACTGTGTCCTGCACAGTGATGGGATGTGTTGGATCTCACTGGGGCTGAGTGGTCTCCAAGTGCCTGGAATCACCTGCATCCTCCAGAGACCCGGTGTCCTGATTGGCTGCCCTGCGTGATCACCGGCACAGGGAAGGGCTGGGCTGTGACCGGCTGCCTGCAGATAATCCTCTTGGAAGCTGAGCTGTGATTGGCTCTCAAAGGATCCCAACCCACCAAAGGAGAGCTGGGACTGGTTGTGCTGCGACCGTGCCTCCTTCTCCTGCCATGCAAGCTGCCTCTGAATTGGCATCATCTGAGCAATCGCATTGGGATCACCAGACTTGAGCTGTGATGGGCTGCTACCCGCCCCCTCACCCGCATGGATCCGTCAGTGCCACGGAATCGACTGCAGAGGGATCCAGCCGCTGGCTCCTGCAAAGACACTGCTCCTGTTGCATCACCTGCACCCACCAGAGCAGCCTGAGGAGCTGTGGGGGCGGGTGTGACCGTGCTGCATGGGGAGGTGGGCTGGTGGGGCACGGGACTGGGCTCGCAGGCGGCCGCCTGCCCCGGGGGATGGCGAGGGGTGTTGCCAGTTGTGTTCTCCAAGTGCTGACGCAGGTTTCCACATCGCAGGCTTCTCTGATCTGGCAGGAACTGGAGGCTGAAGAACAAGAGCTGCAGCTCGAGGCTCCCCAAAGGCCTGCAAGAAACTCCTGGAGGCCCCGTGGCCAGAAGAGGAGTCCGGGTACCCCCCAACACCCAGACGAAGGCTGCGTCAAATACTTCATCCTGGCCACCACGGCCGCAATCGTGGCTCTCTTCCTGAATGTGTTCTACCCGCTCATCTACCAAACCCGCTGGAGATAGGTGTGGGCACACAGCCATTGCAGAGCAGGGCTGCCGGGGCACGCGCCGTGCCAGAATGCTGCACCACGAAGACGTCAGAGCTGCCAGGTGGCCCGACAGAACCCTGCGGGCAGCAGGACAGAACCCTGTGGGAAGGACACGCCTGCTGCGGGCACCAATGCTCTCGGAGGGAAGCTTGGGGCTGTCGGCTCCTGTCTGTCTGCTCTGGCATCCCCTATGCCAGCTGGCAGGGCTGCGTGGCCGGCCCCCAGCGTTGCCAGGGCACAGCCCAGAACCAGCATCCCCTCAGCCCGCCCTCGCCCTGGCTGCCTGCTTGGATCGGGGCTGGCCCCAGTGGTACATGCTGCTCAGGAAAGGACGGTGCCGCTGCCACTGGGAACATCCTGGCAACAAGCAGAGCCCTGCCCGGAGCCTGTTGTGAGAGCAGGATGCCCTGACACGATCGCTGGTCCCACTGCTCCCTGCTTTGGGAGCCTCACGTTCTAAAGAGCCGGCAGAAGCTGTATCCCTCTAGGCCAGCATCATCTCCTGTGCTGGGACTGGATGACTTGTCACCGTGTGCTTTGCACTTCCTTGCTCAGTCGGGGGCCTTGGCCTCAGTACTGCTCCTCACCCTGGGGCATGGAAGAGCAGCACCCAGGCAGACTGTGCTGGGGCACACACAGCACTCCCTGAACTGTCCCTGTCTGCATCTGGAAATCCCAATTTACAATGGGATGGGTCTGGGGGAGCACGAGGCAGCACCTCACTGGGGGACTGGCGTGGGCTTGGGGAGCAGCAGGAAGGAGCTGGGCTGCAGGAGGCCCGTGGGAGGTTGTGCTGGCAGCGTCGCTCTCCTGCACGTTGCGGCGTGTGCCAATAAAGGCAGGTTTTCCAAAGAGCTGCAGCACCTTCTCCTGTGTGACAGGACCGTGGCAGCAGCCAGAGGCTCTGCAGCCGAGCCTGCTCCAGTGCAAAGGGCAGCTGGATGGAGTGTGCCTGCCCTGCCCCTGAGCTGGTCTCACAGCACAGCTGGCACTGAGGTGCTGCCCTGTGCTCAGCTGGGTGCAGGCTGAGCTCTGGTTGTGCCGAGGGGCCCCAGGTGTGGCAACAGCCGTGGCACGTGCTGGGTGCCCGGCGGGCCTGGCAGCTCACAGCACTGCCTGGCTGGGGCAAGGCCTGTAGCTGCAGCGGTGCGTGACATTGAGACGTGTTGCCCTTGGCTGAGCGAGGCTCGGGCTGCTCGGGAGTGTTTGGGTTTGAGAGGTGACTTCAGAGCCCTGTGACTTCCTTTTCCGTCTCCGCTGCCGTCCTGCCGGCAGTGCCCTTGTGTGTGTCAGGAAGGATGCTCAGTGGGAACGGTCGGGGCCCCATCAGCGCTGGGAGGCTGGAGCGGGGCAGTGCAGCCCCTGGAGTCCCCCCACCTCCCCCCCATCCCTGTCCTCGTACAGCTGTGCTGCCCGGCCCTTATCCCTGCACACGGGTCCCAGCCCGGTGCTCCCCGCCGTCGGGACGTTCCTGCCCTGGAACAGTCGCCTCATTGTCTGCGGTCTGGGGCCCCCACGCGCCCACGGCGCTGCCCTCGTGGGGCTGAGTCAGCGCCCGGCGCCTGCGGGGTGACCTCTGCTCCGCCTGGCGCTGCCGCCCCGGGCTCGAGGCCACGCACCGCTCCCTGCACCTGCCTCAACCGCAGGTGACGGTTCCGTCCCGTGCTGCCGCTCCCGCCCCGCGGACCCGGACCGAACGCAGCGGCCCGTGGCGGCGGTGCGGGACGGGACGGCGCGTAGCGGCGATGCTGAGCGTGCCGCAGCCCGGCTGCAGCGCTCGAGCAGGTCGGGGCCGTGTGCGGGGCCGCTCCGGGCTCGTTGCTTTCCAGCCGGGGCCTTTCCCGGGAGCGGAGTGGGAGTAGAGCGGTATGCAGCGTCGTGCACTGTCTCACGGCCGCCTTCTGCTTGCAGGGACTGACTGCGGTGCCGTTCGGATCCGGCCTGGCCCCCGAAGGAGCCCCGCCGCTGGCTGCGGAAGGTCTCCCCGAGCGCTTCGCCAGCCCCGCCGAGCGCCCGGCGCCGTCCTACAGCAGCATGGAAGAAGTCGATTAGAGCAGCGCGGGCACCCGCCATGGGGCTGCGGGCCGGGCTGGGCACCGGGACGGGTGGGGGGCGGGCACGGGTCGGGGTTTGTCCTGCTCTCATTAAACTTGCTGAACTCCGCTCGTCTCTGCTGCCTGCTGCCCGACCCGGGCTGCGACCCGGGTACTGCGTGTCCACCGCGCTGCCTACAGCCCCAGTGTCCCCTACAGCCCCCGGTGTTCCCTACAGCCCCTGATGTTCCCTACAGCCCCCTGTGTTCCCTACAGCCCCCGTTGCCATGCAGCATCATCCCGGCGCTGTCACCCGCCGTGCCGGTGCCTCGTGGCGCTGCTGTCGGGGAACACCCGATGTGCCCTCGTGCCCCGTGTCCCCGCGTGCACCCAGGTGTCTCCCGCTGTGCCCTACGGCCCCGAGCACCGCGGTGGATGTGGCGCCCGGGGACGTTGCTCGGTAGGCGCGGTGGGGGTGGGCTGAAGGTTGAACTGCAATCGCAATCAGATTAGGTGATCTCAGAGGTCTTTTCCTCCTTCAATTTCGTATCGATCAAACGTCCCCCGGGGCGCCCTGCCGCCCCAAGCGCCCCGCGTTCACCCCGTGTTCGCCCCGTCACCCGCTGCGTCCCGTTGCCCGGTGCCCGCGTCCCGGTGCCGGTGGGGCGGACTGCAAGTCCCGGCAAGCCGCGGGCGGGCGGCGCGGCCAATGGCTCTCGAGGGGCGGCGCGGCCCGGCTCTGCCTCCGCCGCCGCCCGGTGCCGCGGCGCAGAGAGCCCCGGAGCGGCCGCGCGGCGCCGGCCCCGCAGCCCGGCTCTGAGCCGCCCGCCCGGCCCGGCCCGCCCCGCCGCGCCCCGCCGCCCTCAATGAGGTTCTTCCGACTCACCTTCAAGTGCTTCGTGGATTGCTTCTGAGCTCCCCCCGGGCACGGAGCCGCCCCCGAGCCGCCCCCGGTCCCCGGCCCCCCGCGCCATGCCCCCCGTCCCCGCCGACACGGCCGCCCCGCAGCCTCCCGCCGCCCCGAGCCGCGACGCCGCCGCCCCGACGGGCTCCGGTAAGAGCGGGGCTGAACCGGGCCGGGGAGGGATGCGGTGCGCGTTGGGGGGGGGGGGCGGTTGGGGGGGGGACTGCCCACGGCCACGCGCGACCGCGGCGCGCCCCCTCCCGTCCCGCCGCGGGGTGAGTCACCGCTCTGCATTGTGACGTCACGCGGCGGGCTGACATCTGACGTCACGCCCCCACGCGCGGAGCGAGGGGCGCGGGGGGGGATCGCGCGGGGACATGGGGGGACCCCCCCCCCCCCCCCCGCGTCCCCCTTTCTCCCCACCCGTGAGCGCTGGTGACGGCGGCGCTGCCCCCCCCACCCCCCCAGTTCCCGTCCGTGTCCCGGCAGAGGGCACCGAGCCCCCCGCGGCGGGAGAGGAGCGGACGGTGACGGCGCCGCTGGTGGGAGCCCCCGGCCCCCCCAGAACGGCCGCCCCGGAGCGGGAGACATGGACCCGGCAGATGGACTTCATCATGTCCTGCGTGGGCTTCGCCGTGGGGCTGGGCAACGTGTGGCGCTTCCCCTACCTGTGCTACAAGAACGGCGGAGGTGAGCCCCGGCGCGGGGTGTGTGTGTGTGGGGGGGGGGTGGTGGGGGTCCGCCACCTGCCCGCCCTGACCTACATCGGCGCGCGGCGAGGGGGAGTGCGCCGAGTGACGCTCGCCATTCGCTGCGCCCGGCGGGCGGCGCGGGGGGGACCGGCGAGGGGGGGACGGCACGGCTGAGCCGTACCCTGAACGGCCGCGTCCCCCCCCCAGGCGTCTTCCTCATCCCCTATCTGCTCATCGTCTTCGTGGGCGGCATCCCCGTCTTCTTCCTGGAGGTGGCCCTGGGGCAGTTCATGAAGCAGGGGGGCATCGCGGCGTGGAATATCGCTCCGCTCTTTAAAGGTATTCGCCGTCCTCCCCCCTGCTCCGTGCCCTGCGCGGGGCCCCCGCAGCTCCCTGTCCACGCCCCGTGTCCCGCAGCCAAGGATGGCAGCTCCCTGCCCTGCCCTGCAGCTCCCCGTTACCGTCCCCGAGAGCCACGAGTCCCCACTGTGCCCATGGCTGATCCCACGCCATCCCTTTGCCCATCATCCCACACCTGCACATCCCGTCCCCGCCATTGTGGCACATCCTCTCCCCCTGGATCACTGTGGGCACACAGAGCCTCGTGCCAACCCCACCGCCACCGTTCCAGGTCTGGGCTTGGCCTCCATGGTGATCGTCTTCTTCTGTAACTCCTACTACATCATGATCCTGGTGTGGGGGCTCTTCTACCTGGTGCACTCGCTGACCGACAAGCTGCCCTGGGCCACCTGCGGCCACGCGTGGAACACGGAGCGCTGCGCAGAGTTCTTCCACCTGGAGCTGTGCCGTAACGCCAGCGCCAACGCCAGCGCCGCCGCCACCGCCCTCAACGTCAGCTGCTCCGACATGCGCTCACCCGTCATCGAGTTCTGGGAGTGAGTGTGGGGACGGCGCGGGGCGGAGGGGACGGGGATGTGTTGGTGCTCAGTGCCACCCCGCCGTGCAGGAACAAAGTGCTGCGGCTGTCGGGGGACCTGAGCGAGCCGGGGGAGATGAACTGGCAGATGATCCTGTGCCTGGTCTCCACCTGGATCATCGTCTACTTCTGCATCTGGAAAGGTGTCAAGTCAACTGGGAAGGTAACGCGGTCCCACGGCTGTACGGGAGGTGCCACCAGTGCTTGGGGACGTCCAAACCCCAGCCCTGATGGGGACACACGTGGCACGGGGCGTCCTGCCCCATAGCACCTCCTGCCCCGCGGGGCTCTGACCAGCTCCCTGTCCACAGATCGTCTACTTCACGGCGCTGTTCCCCTACGTGGTCCTCATCCTGCTGCTGGTGCACGGCGTGACGCTGCCCGGTGCACTGGGCGGCATCGTTTACTACCTGAAACCCGACTGGTCCAAGCTGGCTGAGGCGCAGGTGAGGGCGGGGGGGGCAGCGAGGCCACGGAGAGGGACAAGGGACACGCAGTGCCCCTAAACCCCAGCGCCGTCCCCATGCCCCAGGTCTGGATCGACGCCGGCACTCAGATCTTCTTCTCTTACGCCATCGGGTTGGGCGCGCTGACGGCGCTGGGCAGCTACAACCGCTTCCACAACAACTGCTACAGGTAGGGCTGCGCCGCCGGGACCCCGCAGAGCCCCACAGAGCTCCTGCACAGCCCATAACCCACTGTGCCCACAGGGACGCCTACATCCTGGCCGTCATCAACAGCTCCACCAGCTTCTTCTCTGGCTTCGTCGTGTTCTCCGTGCTGGGCTTCATGGCCTCAGAGCAGGGCGTGGATATCTCCAAAGTGGCCGAATCGGGTGAGTGGTGCGTGCTGCGGGCCCTGTGTATCCTACAGGGGGTGGCACCGCTCACCCTACTGTCCTGCAGGCCCCGGGTTGGCCTTCATCGCCTACCCCAAAGCCGTGACACTGATGCCCCTGTCCCCGCTGTGGGCCACGCTCTTCTTCTTCATGCTCCTGGTGCTGGGGCTGGACAGCCAGGTACGGCAGTGGGGACGGGGACGGGGCTGGGACCCTGTGCCCCTGCTGACCCCTCTGTGTGCCGCAGTTTGTCGGTGTGGAGGGTTTCATCACTGGCATCCTGGACCTGTTCCCCCAGCCGGGGGCCGGCTCACTGCGCCGTGAGCTCACGGCCGCGCTCTGCTGCATCGTCTGCTGCCTCATCGACCTCTCCATGGTGACACAGGTGGGGACGCACACGGACACGGGCCAGGGCCGGGCTGTGCCTTCCCGTGGCATGGGGCTGGAGCTTCCATGGCTCTGTGGGGTGTCTGCCATCTGGGGTGGCTGTGCCATTGGAATGCCCTTGGATTGGGGGTGTCTGTGCCATTTGGGGTGTTGTGTGTGCCATTGGGGTGCCCATGGCGCTGGGCTGTCTGTGCCATTCAGAGGATCCATGACATATGGGGGGTCTGTGCCATTTGGGAAGGTTGTGCTACTGAATGTGCCCATAGCACTGGGGGGTCCCCGTCCCATTTGGGGTCCCCGTCCCATTTGGGGTCCCTGTCCCATTTGGGTGCCCATGGAGCAGCCCGGTGAATGCAGTGCTGTCCCGCAGGGCGGCATGTACGTGTTCCAGCTGTTCGACAACTACTCAGCCAGCGGGATCACGCTGCTGTGGCAGGCGTTCTGGGAGTGTGTGGTCATCGCCTGGGTGTACGGTGAGGCTGTGGGGACGGGGAGGGCTGCAGGGATGGACACCCGTGGGACCCCACTGACGTCCCCGTCCCCGCAGGCGCTGACCGCTTCATGGACGACGTGGCCCGCATGATCGGCTACCGGCCGCTGCCCTTCATGAAGTGGTGCTGGGCCGTGGTGACGCCGCTGGTCTGCGTGGTGAGCGGGGACGCGGTCGCGCGTGGGTCGGGGGGCGCTCGGGCGCCCTCGCGTGGCCGTGTGCGCGCTGCCCCGGCCGGAGCTCCGCGGGCTCCGGGCTCCCCCCGGCGGCGGCTGCGGGCACGGCGGTGGGTGGGGGGTGGGACACTCGTGCGGGGGGACGCGCGTGGGGACGGCCGTGGGAGCTCGCTGCCGCTCCGCGCAGGGCATCTTCTTGTTCCACGTGGTGAACTACAAACCGCTGACGTACAACAAGACCTACGTGTACCCGTGGTGGGGCGACGCCATCGGCTGGGTCCTGGCTCTCTCCTCCATGCTCTGCATCCCCTGCACTGTCATCTACAAGCTCCTGCGCTGCAAAGGCTCCTTGCGCGAGGTGAGGCGGCACCGGGCCACCCTGGTCCCTGTCCCCATCCGCACCTGAATCCATTCCCTGTTCCTTCTGGCATTTCCATCCCATCACCTCACGTTGGTGGCTCAGTCCCATCCTGAGCTGAATCCCATCCTGATCCCTGATGCCTTCTCCCCATCTCATCACTGTCCCCATCACCGTCTCGCTCAAAGCCAACCTTATCCAAATCTCATCCCCGCTTCTATGGTTGTCTCTGTTCAAATCCCATCCTTGTCCCCATCCCTGTCTCTCTCTCAGTGCCATCTCAGTCCCCATCCTCACCCTGCCACTGCTGCCCTACCCCCTCTCTCAGTCCCATTTCAATCCCTTCCTCCCAGTCCAAATCCTATCCCTGCCTTATGCCCATCAAAATGCCATTTCTGTCCCCATCCCCCCTAATCCAAACCCCATCCCCACCCACATGCTCTGTTCTGTGCCACGTCCCCAATGCTGACCCCATGTCCCTGCAGCGCTGGCAGCTGCTGACCACGCCAATCTGGGGCCACCACCACCTGGAGTACCTGACGCCCGAGGCCGAAGCCAAGCTGCTGGCCCCAGAGCCCCCCAAGGAGAAGACAACGCTCTTCGAGACTGTGATCTGAGCGTGGGGAGGGTCGCGCTGCTCCCGCCCGCCATAGCAATAATGCCAGCACCGCCTCCCACCCATGCAGCCCCGCGCCTGGGCCCCCCCCGCCGCACTGTCCCAGCCTCTATGCAGGGAGTAGGGGGTGGTGGGAACCGCTCGGGGACACGGGGACGGGGCGGCCACGGGGGTCCCCAGCGTCGGGAGGGGGGTGTAGGACATGGGGTGTGGGTGGTGGGAGGGGGTAAGTGAGTAGGACAGCTCCTCCCTGGCCTCCGTCCCTGTGCCCCACTGCCCCCCAGCCCGGCCGCCCCGGCCGGTGGCACTTCGCTCACTAACCGCTTCTGTAGCGTTTGTCTGGTGTAACCCCAACCGCCCCGACATCTGGCAATAAACTGGGAGACCCTGGCACACCCCGGCTTGGGATGGTGGCACCGGGTTGGGAGGAACTGGGTGGGGGTGGTGACACTGAGGGGCTGTGGAGAAGGGGCCACCTCTCGTTGCAGGAGGCAGCTGCTGCCCTGTGCCCACTTGGCTGTGAGAGGGCTGTGGGACTGAGAGTTGCACAAGCCTGTGTTTGATGTGGGGCTGGGGGTGTCAGTGGTGTATGCTGCCCCAGGAAGTCCATGGGCATCCTGCCCAGCAGTGAGGTCAGGGATGTCCCCATCATGAGAGACAGGGAGGGAACAGTGGCACCGCCTGCCCAGGCCGTCGCTGCATCATGCCTTGTCACACCACCACGCCATGTCATACGGCTCTGTTGTAACACCCTGTGCTGTGCCGTGGTGGGGGGCTATGCCATGCTGTGCTGTGCCAAGTGGCCATGCCATGCCAAGTGGCAGTGCTGTGCTGTGCCAGGGGTTGCACTGAGTCCCAGTGGGACCGGGGCACAGTGGGGTCTCATCCTGGGACACTGGCTGGTCCCACCGCTGCACCCTCTCACCCCACCACTGTGATCCAGCCTTTCCGGCCCCACTGCCATCTCACACCATAATTAGTGCAGGCAGGGCGGAAGCTCCCCTACTAATTGCCGGTGACTCGTTAGCGCTGGAGCGCCATGTGCCTGGGGTGCGGCAGGACGATCCGGCAGGGCTGGTCTGCGGGCATCCCGCTGTGCTGTGCGGGTCCGTGGGGCCGTGGCGGGGCCCTCATGTCACAGCATGTCACAGCCCTGTGATAAAAGCGGCGGCTGCGGGGCGGCGTTGGGGCACAGCAACACAGAGAGCAGAGGCAGCGGGACGGGGCAGGGAGGGCAGCCAGGGACAGGAGGTGCCGGGGCTGCCGGCCACACAGCACCATGAACAAGATCACGGTGTATGAGCGCGCCGACTTCGAGGGGCTGAGCCGTGAGTTCACCTGCGACGTGCCCGACCTGCACGAGCTGGATTTTGGCGACTGCATCGCGTCGCTGAAGGTGGTGGGGCAGCCCTGGATCGCCTACACGCAGCCCAAGTACGAGGGCGAGCCGCACGTCTTCGAGGAGGGTGAGTACGAGGCCGTGGAGCGGCCCAACAGCTTCTCGGCGCTGCGCCTGGTGCACCACGACCTGCTGGACCCACAGATCACCCTGTACGAGCGGCCCCACCTGCAGGGCGCCTGCAAGGTGGTCAGCGAGGAGACCAACCTGGCCTACGGGTACTTCAACGACCGCGTGGCCTCGCACGTGGTGCAGCGCGGGGTCTGGCTGCTCTACCAGCACCCCAACCGCGGCGGCTGGCACTGCCTGGCCTGGCCCGGCGAGCGCGTGGACGACTATGGGGCACAGCTGAACTTCCAGGCCCGGCTGTCACACCTGCGCCCGCTGCGGCCCGGCCGCCCCACGGTCACCGCACGGCTCCTGTGGGACCAGAAACGCATCGAGGAGGAGCGGGAGGTGCTGGTGGACGAGATCGTGGGGGTGAACGAGACCGAATCAGAGCAGGCGCTGGCAGCCGGCAGCACCCGGGAGTACAGCACCACGCTATGGCAGAGCTTCCGCTTCAGCAACGCCACCAGCCTGCGGGCCGGGCTCTCCTTCACGCTGACCGTGGAGGCCGGCAACGTGTTCACGGTGCACAAGGGCCGCAGCGAGTCGAGCACCAGGAGGGAGCGCAGCGAGGTGGCCCTGCCCGCCAAGGTGCCGCCGCGCACACAGCTCACCGTCCACGTGCTGCGCAAGGAGGTGACGCTGTCGGTGCCCGTCGTGCTCACCATCACACAGAACGAGGCGGTGCGCACCGAGATGGGCGAGTACCGCAGCGTGTCGGGCACCAACGTCTGCGCCAGGTTCAGCATGAGGCCGCTGCCTGCTGGCGGCACCGGGACGGAGGAGCAGATGGAGAATGCGGCGGGCACAGAGCGGGCACACAGCGTGCAGGTGGGGCAGAAGGCCATGGGGACGGAGCCAGGGGACAGCTTGTGTGTGGAGCAGGTGCACACCGGGTGCTGAGAGCAGGTGGAAGTGCCAATAAAGCCCTTTCTGAACTGCGGTGCTGCTGGTGGTGGTGTGGGTGAGGGGGGGTATCCTGGGGGGCCACAGCCCCAGCAGCTGCGGCAGCTACAATGGGTGGGTGTGGGCACAGAGGTCAGCTCAGGGTGCAGGGTAAGGGAGGGGACGTGGGGAGGGACACGGGTGGCTGCGGGAACTTAAGGGGAGGTACAGGGGGGTGGGGCGGCCGTGGGGATACAATGAAGGGAAAATGGGTGGCTGTGAGGATATAAGAGGGTGCAAGGAAGAGAGATGCGGGGACACAATGGGGGGGATACAAGGGCAGGGGTGGCCGTGGGGATACAATGGGGGGATGAAGGGAGGAGACGGGTGGCCGTGTGAGGCACAAGGCGGACACCCGGGGCTGCACCATGGACCCCCACCGCCGACAAAAGAGACCCAGCCCGCTCCTCACGGCTCCGCCCCCCGCCCGCCCCCGGCCCCGCCCCGGCGCTGCCCCCCACGTGTCCGCCGCGGGCAGCGGCCCCTTTAAATGATGCAACCTGCCTTCCGCCTGGCAACGCCCCCCTGCTCTCTGATTCGCGGAGCTCGCGAGGAGCTCCCTCACTCCATTGGCCGGAGCGAGCTGCGCTCTCTCCCGATTGGCTCACCGGGGAGGGCGGGGCGGCGGGAGGCTCCGCCCCCGCAGGCGGGCAGGGGCAGCATGGCGGCCATGGCGGCGGCGGAGGAGGCGGAGGCGCTGGAGCTCTTCACCGGGATCGGGCTGAGCGAGGCCAAGGCCCGAGAGACGCTGCGCAACGCCGCGCTGAGCGCGCAGCTCCGCCGGGCCGTGCTGCAGGCCCGCACCGCGCTGGGACCGGGCCTGGATAAAGGCACCGGAGCTCTGCTGTACAACGCGGCTGCACGGCTCCGCGACCCGGAGCGCTTGGCCTTCGTGGTGGGGTACATCGGGCGGAGGGAGATCCGCACCGACCAGCAGCTGGGAGGTACGGCACGGCACGGCGCGGCACGGCACGGCACGGCACGGCATGGGGGTGGGGGGAGCGGGGCCCGGTGCTGAGCGCTGTGTGCCCGCAGCCGCCCTGCAGTACATCCGCAGCCACCCGCTGGAACCGCTGGAACCGGCCGACTTCGAGCGGGCGTGCGGCGTGGGGGTGCGAGTCAGCCCCGAGCAGATCGAGGAGGCGGTGAGTGGGAACGGGGGGAGCGCGGAGGGAACGGGAACCGGGGGGTCGGGTGTGTCCTTCCCGCTCAGCCCCGGGGTCCGCAGGTGGAGGCCGTGGTCAGCCGGCACCGGGAGCAGCTGCTGGCGGAGCGGTACCACTTCAACACGGGGCTGCTGATGGGTGAGTGCGGGGATGGGGATGGAGTCGGGCCTGGGGGGCTGCTTGAAGCCCACCGGGTCGCACCCCACGCTGTGTGCACCAACAGCGGAGGCACGGAGCCGGCTGCAGTGGGCGGATGGGAAGAGCATCAAGAACGAGGTGGATCTGCAGGTGGGTGCTGGGCACTGCGGTACAATGCGCCCTGGGCCGCCCCGGGCCTGGGACACCCCGTCAGACCTCCTTCATCCCACCCAGGTGCTGCATTTGCTGGGACCAAAGACAGAAGCTGATCTGGAAAAGAAACCAAAGGTGATGCAGAGGGGCCGAGTGGTTGTTCCTGAGCGGCCACAGCTGCCATTGCAGGACAGTGCTATTGCTGGGGGTGGGTATGGCTGGAGGGAGGTGTGTGCACAGCGGTCGCTCAGGCTGCTGTGTTCATCCCTGCAGGCTGCCAAGGCCCGTCCGGGCACGGTGGAGAAGCAGAAGGCACCTGTGGTGGAGAATGGTGAGTGGCCCCATGGCAGCTTCCACAGCCCTTTGGTCCCAGCAGCCCCCGGGCTGTGGTCAGGCATCACCACACTCAGTGTGAGCACAGGCTGCGCTCTGTCCCACCCAGCAGTGCTGGCTCAGCCCTGTCACTCCCCACAGGTGAGGTGGGCACAGAGACAAAGTCGCTGCTGGAGCAGCTGCGAGGAGAAGCTCTGAAATTCCACAAGCCGGGTGAGCACAAGGAGGTACAGCCTGCAGGCTGCCAGGCCTGGCACTGTGCTGTACCACTGACCACACTGTTCCCACAGGAGAGAACTACAAGACGGAGGGCTACGTGGTGACACCCAACACCATGGCTCTGCTGAAGCAGCACCTGGCAGTCACGGGTGGGCAGGTGAGATCGAGTCTCCGAGTACAGTGACCCCCTTGAGGGTGCCATTGTGGTGTGAGGCTGCAGTGGGCTCTGCAGAGGCACAGGGCATGCGGGATTGTGTCAGTACTTTCTCTTCTCCCCCCATGCAGGTGCGGACACGGTTCCCTCCAGAGCCCAATGGCATCCTGCACATCGGCCATGCCAAGGCAATCAACTTCAACTTTGGTTATGCCAAGGTGAGCTGCCAAGCCCTACAGCCTGCTCCCTTCTCCCTGCATCCTCTGGCTGTGTCCAGGTCCTGTGGGGAGCAGCTGCTTACTTTCCTCACTTCCCCAGGCCAATGGGGGCATCTGCTTCCTGCGCTATGACGACACCAACCCTGAGAAGGAGGAGGAGAAGTACTTCACGGCCATCCGGGAGATGGTGGAATGGCTTGGTAGGGCTTGTAATGGGGAGGGCGGGATGCTGCATGCAGCTCCTGCTGCCAAGCCCTAGTGATGACTCAAACCTGTCCTGTCCCCCCAGGCTACCAGCCCCATGCTGTGACCCATGCCTCAGACTACTTTGACCAGCTCTACGCCTGGGCTCTGGAGCTCATCCGCAGGTGAGTGTGATGCGGCGGTGCCCAGGGATGGCTGCTCCTTGTTCAGGGGTGGGCTGCTTATGTCCGCTTGGCCATGTGTTCTCCCTGCAGGGGACAGGCCTATGTCTGCCATCAGAAGGTTGAGGAGATCAAGGGTCACAACCCACCACCATCACCGTGGCGGGACCGGCCCGTGGAGGAGTCACTGGTGCTCTTTGAGGTACTCTCAGCCAGGGTACTCTTGGTGCCCATGGGGTGCAGGGCCCAGCTGATGGCCTTTGCTTGCCTTGCAGGACATGCGAAAGGGGAAGTTTGGGGAGGGGGAGGCCACACTGCGTATGAAGCTGGTGATGGAGGATGGGAAGATGGACCCCGTTGCCTACCGTGTCAAATTCACTCCGCACCACCGCACCGGGGACAAATGGTATGGAGAGCCCATAGCATCCCACAGGATGGTGTCATGGATGGGTCTGTGTGTGGGGGGGGTAGGAGGGTCTTGGAAGAAAAACGGGGAGGCTGGAGCAAAGTTCACATTCCCTGTAGGTGCATCTACCCGACATATGACTATACCCACTGCCTCTGCGACTCCATCGAGCACATCACCCACTCCCTCTGCACCAAGGAGTTCCAGGCCAGGTGAGTGCTGTGCACAGCCCCGGGCAGGGGTCACCATGTCCTTGTGGCTGAGCCAGGCTGTGCTTCCTCGCAGGCGCTCCTCCTACTTCTGGCTGTGCAACGCGCTGGATGTGTACTGCCCCGTGCAGTGGGAATACGGCCGCCTCAACCTGCTTTACACCGTTGTCTCCAAGAGGAAGATCATCCGCCTGGTGGAGACTGGGGCTGTGCGGTAGGGGTGGACCAGCAGACGGCGTGGCTGTCGCTCAGGGCATGCTGGGTTGTCACAGCAGTGTTTTCTCAGGGACTGGGATGACCCGCGGCTCTTCACGCTGACAGCCCTGCGTCGGCGAGGCTTCCCTCCTGAGGCCATCAATAACTTCTGTGCACGGGTAGGCACCAAGGGATGGAGCGTGTGGACATGTCCCCATAGCCAGCAGGGTGACAGCAGTGCATTCCATCCCGCAGGTTGGTGTGACAGTGGCCCAGGCGACGATGGAACCGCACTTACTAGAGGCGTGTGTAAGGGATGTACTGAATGAGCAGGCCCCCCGCGCCATGGCCGTGCTGGAGCCCCTCAAGGTCACCATCACCAACTTCCCGGCCCCCCAGGTGAGGCTGCTGTGGGCTGGGCTGGGTGCAGGGGTCCTGGGGCAGCATTCACCCCCTCTCGTCCCCCAGGCAATTGATGTCCTCGTGCCCAACTTTCCTGCTGATGAGAGCCGGGGCTTCCACAAAGTGCCCTTCCAGTCTGTTGTCTACATCGAGGAGACTGACTTCAAGGAGGTGAGTTGGGCTCAGTGTCACTGAGCAGAACAGGGAGAGGGACACAGTCATGGGGATTCAGCTGGAGGGGGGATCTGTGCTGCACCCCGTCCTGCAGCAGTGTATCCTCTTGCAGGAGGCAGACAGGGGCTACAAGCGCCTGGCCCTCGGGCAGCCCGTGGGGCTGCGGCACAGCGGCTACGTCATCGCCGTGCAGAACGTCATCAAGGTGCGTGGCCCTGGGCAGGGGGGGCTGTGGGCTGGAGCTGCCCCCTGATGGCTCCTCTCCCCCCACCTCAGGATGCCCATGGGCGCGTCACTGAGCTGGAGGTGACCTGCACCAAGTCGGATGCAGCAGAGAAGCCCAAAGCCTTCATCCACTGGGTGTCAGAGCCGCGGGTGTGCGAAGTGCGGCTGTATGAGCGGCTGTGAGTACCGGGGCAGCATGGCAGTGGTGTCACCTGGCTGCTGTCACCCCACTGCGGGGTGCTGCTGCCACACAGCCCCTTTGGCTGAGTCTCATTGCAGGTTTTTGCACAAAAATCCCGAGGACCCTTCGGAGGTGCCAGGTGGATTCCTGAGTGACCTCAACCCCGTGAGTGCCAGCAGTGATTTGCTGCAACTCTCCTGTCCTCAGCACTGGCACATAGAGGGGCTGGAGGTGCTGACAGTGCTGCTTTCCCCCCTCCCCAGGACTCCCTGCGTGTGGTGGACAATGCCCTGGTTGACAGCTCTGTCCTCGGGGCGCAGCCCTTTGATAAGTTCCAGTTTGAGCGTTTGGGCTATTTCTCAGTGGATCCTGACAGCACTGACAGCAAGGTGAGCCCTGGGCTGAGGGGCAGCACATCGCCCCCCTGCAGGGCTGCAGTGCTCTGAACCCTGCTTCTGTCTGTACACAGCTGGTGTTCAACCGCACTGTGACGCTGAAGGAGGACCCCGGCAAAGCCTGAGCCCTGCTGCCACATCACTGCCCGTGTGCCCCCCACCCAGGGGGAAGGCTCCTGGGCAGGGGGCAGGATGGAACCCAGCCTCACCAAGAGCCGCAGCTGCCTTAGCACAGCCCCACGGGGCAGTGCCCGTGTCACCTCAATAAAGTGGAGCATCGCAGCCTGGTCCCTGTGTTCAGCCCTGGGGTCAATGGGAGCGGGGGGGGGCGGGGACGGCTGTGCCGTGTGGCGGGCGGTGCCGCGGCACGGTGTGATGCTGCGTGGGGATACGGACCGCGGCTGACGGGGAGGTGCGCGCGCTGTGTACAAACAGCGGCTGCCGTCCCGCGTTAAGGTGGATTCGGGTGGGGCGAGCCCGGCCCGGCCCTGGGCTGCAGGTCCCCGCGGAGCCCCCGCGGTCCCGGTTCGTCCGGTCGCAGCTCTCTGTGCCCGGACCCTTCGGGGCCGCCGTGGGGTGTGGGACTCTCTGCCCGTCCCCGCGGGCCACCTTAACCAGCCGCGGGGCCGCACCGCGCACACGGAGCGTTAAAGCGGCCTCGGGCAGCGTTCAGCTCCCGATCCCGGCGTGCAAACAGCGGGGCTGGGACGGCAGCAAGGTTCGCGGCCGGCACCCACCCGTGGGCACCCCGTGTGTCGGGGTTCGCCCGCAGCCCCGTGTGTCGGCCCGCAGCCCCGCGCTCTGCCCCGCACAGACACGGGGCGCCGCGTGCCCAGCCCCGCACCGTCCCGCCCCGCGGTGCCGCCGCCGTCCCCGCCGCCCCCACGCGTGTCCCCGCTCTCAGCCCGCCCCTCCCGCCGGCCGCCCCCACCGCGGGAGCGCGGCTCCTTTAAGGCGCGGGGCGGGCCCGAGCGACGAGATCTCGCGGGAGTTAGGGTCCGCGCTCTCGCGAGGCCGAGGTAGCGCGCTGATTGGCTGCGGGGGGTTGAATGTAAGATGGCGCCCAGGGAGCTGTGAGGGGAAAAGACTCGGGGCCGAGGCGGCGGCGGCGCGAGTCTGCGGCGGCAGCGGGACCGGGCTGAGGTGCGGCCGGGACGGGGCGGCGCGCGGCGGGATCGCCGGGCCGGGGGGGGCGGGGGGACGAGGCGAGGCGGGGGCACGGCGGGGCCGGGCGGGGCCTACCGTCGTGCGCAAGGGGGGAGGCGGCGGCGGCGGTTCCGGGGGCGGCGCGGGCCCGGCGGGGAGGGGGAAGGGAGGGAAGGAGGGGCGGCCCCGCCCGGCGGGAGCGCGCGCCACTTCGGCGGGAGCGCGCGGGGCGCGCCCCCCTCCCATCCCCTCCCGTTCCCTCCTATTGCTTCCCGTTCCCTCCCGTTCCCTCCTATTCCCTCCTATTCCCTCCCGTTCCCTCCCCTCCGCCTGGCCCGGCCGGCGGCAGCACACACCGGAAGGCTGCGGCCTCCGCCTTCACCCTGAGCCCAAACATGGCTCCTGCTGCGGGGCGGCGGCGGGGGCTGCCCGGGGCCCGCGGGGAACAAAGGAGGGGCCCGGCGCCCCGCGGCCTGTGCAGGCCGGGCCGGGCCGGCGGGAACGGGGCGGTTTGTGCCGGGAGCTCCGGGCTGTGTCACCGCCTCGTGCTGCTGCCTTGTTCTCAGCTCTGCCTTCCCCAGCCCGGTGCACTGACAGGTGCGGACGGAGGGCTCCCAGCGCCGCCTTCCTCCGGATCTCTTCCCGATCGTATTAAGTGACAAAACCTATTGAGCGTAAAATGGTTTTTAATAAAGAAAAAGAAAGCGGGGATGGAAAGGGCTTCTTTGTTCTGTCTTCTCCAGAACGTTACAAGTCTAAGAGCTCAGGACAAGAGCAGCAGAAATACATGCACCATGGTGACTGGTGAGTCTGGATCGTCCACATGCTGCGAGTCGTGTGTGTGTTCTCAGTAACCTCGGGCTGAGTTGATGAACTAACTGTGTGTGCTCGCGACAGGGGGCTTTGTGCCCTTAGTGCCTGGAAGATGGGGCTGTACTGAGCAGGGAGGGCTTACATCCACTTAGAGCGAAGGAAGCATTCTGCCCGCCTGCCCTCTGGGCTTAAAAATGTGCTGCTGAGGCCTAAGTGAGAATTTGCTGTTTCTAATGCGTGTCGTATGGTTCACGGGAACGTATCCTGATGAAAGTGGCAGCTGCAGAACCTTGGCCTGTTGAATGTATTCAAAGGTTTTCTTCAGAACCGTGGGTGAGTTTAGTTGTAACAACTGTGGTTTCTGTGGTTACAGCGTTACTTTCCTGAATCTTCCCTAGCCCTGGTACCTGTGCTGCTGCGTGTGGCTGTGAAGCACAGCCTGAGCCATTGGGTGCTTTGTTGAGTATGTCCCCAAGCGGCCTTTGGGTAGATGGGAATGATTCTGAGAGAGCCCAGGCTGCTCTGTTACCTGTGGTGCCTTTCTGTTGGCTGGAGTTGAAAGGAAGGTCCTGTTGCTGTTTGGGAGCAGGAATGATGCTTTCAATACCACGTGGCACAGTGGGGTTCTGCTCCATGCTTGGGACTTCACACATTGCAGTGTCTTACAGAAGCATTTTGGTGCTTTATGTGTTAGTGACTCTTGGTGCAGTGATTTCATGCCAATAACAACAAAGGTTTTTCTGTGCTAGGTGAGAGCTTCCTTGTGACAGCTTGTGGCAGGGGAAGATTCTCAAGACCAGAATGGTAGGCTGACTGTGGTGCTGATTAGGATGGAGCAGCTGAGCAGGGTGAGGAATTTGTATGTAAGAAATTCATGCTATTTGTTCTGCTTCCTGGTGGTCAGAAGAGGTAGGTGGTGGTTTGGTGGTGGACCTCTTGCTGATCTTTGAGCCTGTTGCTTCTGTATCTGAGTTTCTGGTAGCTTCTGATCTCTGCTGTGGAGGAGCATGATGTGTGTGTGAGCAGCTCCTGGGAGAAGGGTAGGAGTTCTAAAAGCAGTATATGAGCCTTAATGGGGTGTAGTCCCATGACATAACTCGCTGTTTGGGGTAATGGATAACTACCGATGTCCCTTGACAAGATTAACAGAAAGTGAACAATCTCCTATGACACAATTGATTCCTTGAGCCATTTCACCAGAATAAGTGCCAGTGCAGCAGTAAGGAGGAAAGCAGGACTTTACCAGGGGGTGAGCCCTCCCAGCTCTGCAGCAGCTGGTTTTCACGTCAGCAGCACTAAAGTCAAAGAACAGCTGTTAGTGTTCGCTGCTGGACTCCTGGCACGGCATCCTTGAGGCTTCTTCCCTACAAGTCTCCCCTCTGCAGGCTGTGTCTGCTAATGCACCTGCAGGTGGCTGTGCACTGTGATTGTGCTGTTCTAAAAGCTTCACCATGGTACTTAAGTAGAAAATGTGCAAGTTCTAAGTAGAAAATTGAGACAAGTTAATAACTCATACGCTTACCTGCTTGAGAGCATCTACCAGAGCTTCTTACAGTTAGGTGTGAGATGAGTTTGTGTGCTGGGTGTAGGTCCTGTCTGAGTCCGTGAAGGTGCATTCGTAACTTTAATCTCTGGTTGATGTCACCTTGGTACATGCAGTCATTGGTCACCTGGAACGAGGTTGATGGGGAAGAAAAGGTGCAAAGCATCAGCTGAGCCACTTTAGTGGGAAAAGCTGAGCATTGAGCTTAGATGTGCTTAGCTTTTCCTTGGGTGGCTCCTGGAGGAAACCTTGCTGAGTCAGCAACTGAGTGAGCAGCATTATTGGTTCTGTCACACAGGCCTGAGAACTTGTCAGAGCAGAATGACTGACAGGTAGGAGAACTGTCTCTCTGTCCAGCTCTGGGCTCTATGGGAACTTCTGTTTGCTAATTTCTACGGAGTTGTTGTATTTAGCAAGTGAACACTGCTATCATCTGCTTTGTATCACTGAAAACTGGTACATGTTTTAAGTAGTAATTCCAGCAAGTTGCCTCACATTCCCTTACCTGTGGTGTTCATTCTTGCTCACGTGGGCCTGGTCAAACGTGCTATCTGTGAACCTCTCCATGTAAACAAAAGCTCAGTGTGTTTGGACTGCTGTCACGTAACAGCAGAGAGTGGTTAGAGATCACTGTAGCGCTTGCTGGTATTGGTGGGAGCTGGGCTTGGACTTGGCAGTGCAGTTACGCCACTGACAGCCTTGGACTTGCTCCCGTCTTCACACGGTTGTTGCAGTCTCCTGTTCAATCAAAAACCTCTGTCCTGGTTCTGCTTGGTTAAATCACTGTGAACTGTTGCTAAGGGTTCTGCTTTTCATACTTCTTCTGTTAAGGACAGCAGTCAATACGTGCATACAGTGATGTTGTCTCTTTTTCTACCTCTCCGCTGGTAATAACACATCTCCTCTCCTAGTCTGAATGCTGTGCTGTTTCATGTCTTTTCACAGCCATCTCAGCAGCTGGTGGTGTTAGAGCTCAAATCCATTTACCCTGTATCGGGACTAATGAGTACCTTAGAAACAAGCAGTATGCTCACTGCAGACAGAAACAGTTTGTGGGTTTAAACAAGTTAAGTCAATAAGAGAAGAACGCTGCCAGTGTGTACCCTGGAGCTTTCTAATGTTCTCAGGTGTAGTCATCTTTTTTTTTTTCCTCCTTGCACTCACTCTCCTAAATCATCTGACTGCCGCTGTCCCTCTGCTGTCTTTAAATGTTTCTCGTTAATCTTTTCCTATATTAAAAAGGTAACAGGAACCGATGCTGCTGTTGGCTGCTTAATTTCCAGTGCTCTGCTTCTCTGTGTGCGTAGTTCTGTTTGAGGAATCTCTTGATTCCAGTGCTCTCCTTTCGCTTGCTGTGTTCAGATCGATAGGTCTCTACTAGTTTTAATAGCAGAGGGCTGAATGCTGCGTCTGCTGCTCTTCTGTTCCGCTTCCTATTAGCTGTTTAGAGTAGAGCTGCATGGCCTGGCAGAACACCCTGCCTGGTTCTCCCACCTCCATGGCTGTGAAGCAGGGCCATGCGTATTGATTTCTGAACTTCTCTCGCTAGCGTTGCATGCTGCAAACGAATGAGATCTGTGATTTGATTGAGACTCGCCTGGTCTGGGTGAGATATAATTCTGGAAGGTGTTACATGGCAGTGAGCTCTTTGAAATAGGTGTCATGATTGTACCTGGTGGCATTCTGACTTCCCTGAACTGCTGAGGGTTAATTTGTAGCGCTGTAAGGTGCATTACAAAGCTAAAGCATCTGTCTCAGGGCATCTGGCCCTACATGTTTGCTGGATTTCATATGGTGCTCAGTATCAGAAGTTAGTCACTGGAGTTGGGAATATCCTTGCACCAGAGGAGCGCTGTAGTTAAGAGTTTTCACTTTCTCTTTCCTTAAGGAACCCTCAGGACCTTGCAATATGAATAATTCTCTGGAGAACACCATTTCCTTTGAAGAATACATCCGTGTGAAGGCACGAACGATCCCCCAGCACAGGATGAAGGAGTTCCTGGACTCCCTGGCTTCCAAGGGGCCGGAAGCTCTGCAGGAGTTTCAGCAGACGGCCACCACCACGATGGTGTACCAGCAGGGAGGCAACTGCATTTACACGGACAGCACAGAAGTGGCCGGGTCTTTGCTTGAACTTGCTTGCCCTGTGACAACCAGTGTCCAGCAGCAAACTCAGCAAGAGCAGCAGATACAGGTTCAGCAACCCCAGCAAGTCCAGGTAAGCATCTTAAATCATCTTTGGAGGTATATATGACTTGTTAACCTGCAGAATAGCGCTCAGAGCCAGCTACTGGCTAACCTGAAACCAGAGGCAGGCGCTTAAGAAGCAGGACCATTCAGCTTCATACAGAACAGTGTTTCCCTCTTGTTTAAGGAATTTGGTAGTAAATTTGTCTTGCTGAGCCTCCATTGAGCCCCGCTGTAGGAGGAGTAACATACATAGCAATGTAGTGGTGTAACCTATTTGAGAAATGGTTGACAGTTTTGGCATGTACACAGCTCCCCGAAGCCTTGCACTCTGTGAAGCAGCTATAAATACCCTTCCTCCTCTGCTGGTTTTGCTTTTTCTCGTTGTTTAGAGTGGCTGTGGGATCTCACTCTTTTTGCTTTTATTTTTTTGCTTATTTTTTTATGAAATCAGTACTCTTCCAATAATTTTACTTGAATGTTGTGGAAGCTGTAGTTCTCGAGCTGGCTTTTAAAGGTGGAGAGAAATGCACAGAAGTTGATGTAAGTTGTGAACCATAGGAAGATGCTTTTCGTGAAAGGTGTTCTAAAAGGAGCGTATATGTCATGGAAGTTGGCTCCTTTGCACACTTGTAGGATTCTTCTGCAGCTCTTTTATCGGGTATTAAAATAATTTGTATTAATTATTAAATGAGAAAAATCAGACATCAAGAAAAATATGTAACTTTGAGGACCAGCTGCCTGGGTCCTCAGACACTCCTTAAAGAGCTCATAGGTGGCGGGGCGTTACCAAGGTTCTCTTAAGGTGCATCTCCAAATGGCTGAACTCTGGCTGTGGCTGTGATTTTGATACGCTTCAGATGGGAAGCTTTCTGACTTGTGCAGCCTGCATCTAAGGTTGTGAGCTTTCTTCTTTTGCAACAGATGAAGGTACCATTGCTGCGGTACAGACCTGTGCTAACATCTCACTTGTGCGCTCTTATCCTACCGTAAAGACAAACTTTCCTCTTTCATTGGGTAACTTGTCTCCAATTACTCTTTCCATTGAGTAACTGAATGCTCAGCTAGGACTTCTGTAACCCATTGCCCTACAGTAACTTGTGACACAAGGCTTTTGAAGAATAAAAGCCTCTAGTCTCACAGATAGATGCCTTAGATCTCTGCGTGAGTCTATTAGAAGTGGTCAGGGGTGGCACTGGTTCTGTCTACTGTCACGTTTTGGGGGAGAAGTTTCATTTTTCAGTTCAGCAGAAGAATTCGCAGAAGGATTAGGGCTTTTTCAGTGCCTCAGCCTTGAAGATGTTAAAGGCCTCATACCAATCATAAAGCTGACAAGGAATATGTATGAATGCATGTGTTTCCTACTGCTGCCTCCTTCTGGAACTCTTCAAAGTTCAGGCTTGACCCTTGCAAGCCTCCTAGTAACAGAGATAGGGAGGGAGGTCAAATATCACGCGCTCCTGACCTTCTTGAAAATAACTATAGAGTTGCTGCCAGTTATGTTCCTGTTTTGTAAACCAAATGGTCTGCACCTTATGGAGAATGGAAAAAAAATCTTAACAAAAGTCAAGCTCTCAAAAAGCTTTTGTAAAATACATTGTGTACTTTTCTCCTTTGCCTTTGATGCAACTCTGCTTTAGTATACCTGCTTTCACATCTGTCAGTACAGACAGTAGTGTTTGTTTTGCCTTCTGTGCTTTGTGTTGGGGTTCTGGGGGTGACAGTGTTCCACCACAGCAGTGTGTTCTGATTCCTCTGTCTCACTTTGCTGTTTTATGATAATCTTTGGTCATCTTCTGAGATCTTAATCAAACTTAAATAATCCCAGTTCTTGACTTGATAATCCTTTTTAATTCTTGCTAATCCAATTGCAAATCAGTGAAGACCCTCTGAATGACTGCGCTTCTATCTGGCAGCGTGGCGGTGTTGCTGAAGGTGACTAATAATATCACAGGTCAGATGACCTCATGGCTGCAAGTGCTGATGACAGCCCTATGATCATAAGGATAGACAGTGCTCAGGTTTCATCCTCTGTCTTCATTGCTGAAGACAAAGACAGTGCATGACTGCTGCTGTTTTTATTTGTCCTGGCAAAATATGCTTTGAAGGAGAAATTGCCACTGTAGGGTTTTCTTGCCTAAAAGATCCAACAAACTGTTGCCTAACGTTTATTTCCAAGTAGATGGGACTGTTCCGTTAAGTTATATAGAAGTTGGTGCTACGGTGCAAGTGTCCTGGAGCTCCTTTCATGCTCAGTATCACAGTTAGGTGTTATGTCTTAATAAATGGTTTAGCATGTCAAGTTGTCAGACCCTGTGTAGTGTCAGGGGCTGCTCACTTGCAGTTGAGTAAGAGTTTTATCAGCTTAGATTCTGCTAGCTGATTTTTGGCCATTGAAGCTGCAGAACTGGTGACACCAGCAAGAAGAAATGTTAACACTGACTTCCTTAGAGAACACAGTATTTGTGCAGTAGTGAGCCCCTTCCTCCTTTCACTTCTCGTATTTACCTGCAGGATGTAGCTGGAAAGACATCAGTGAAGAGTCATTGTCTTGCAGGGTGAATTCAGTGCATGTAGGGAAGTTCATCCGTTCTAACCTGTCTTAGGACAGTCTGATTGCAAGGTTGCAGGAGCTCCTTGTGCTGGGGAAGAGGTGAAGATGGTACAGGTGAGCTAGGTTGCTGAACTAGATAGAGAATGATTAAATGACTGCGTAAACTGTGAAGGCTTGAGCCCTTCTAATTCCCCAGTTCTTTATGTGCTCATTTCTTTCTGCTTTATCCTTCTTCCAGTCTGTTCCATGATTTCAGCCCAGTATAGGCATTGTTTGTAACATAAAGCAGGAAAAGGTGTGCTTCAGTATCTCAGAAGAAAATCTTATCCTTGGCTCTGCAGAGAATTTACCTTTCCTTCACTGCTGGTGGAAATGGCTGTCCCCTTGTCCCTGTCTTGGTTTGGGGTTCAGCCTGCTTTTCTAACACAAGGTAGGGCTCCTGTTTGCTTATCTTTGAAAAGCATTCTAATAAGAGGTATTAGTGTAGCAGCTAGTATTAATTAACATTTACTAGGGTGGACTGTGCTGCTTCAAAGAATGGTTGTAATACAGAGTGGTGTTTTAAAGATAGCTCCTCCTTGTTCTTATGTATGGATATAGACTCCTCTTCAGGAGAGAGAAGCTGTTTGTTGTCCTTGCTTCATGTGTTCTGACTTAGGTCTAAATCCTGCCTCAGAGTGGAGCTTGACAACATAATCCTGATATGGTAAGTGTTGAAACATGCAAAATACCTTTGTGGTCTATGGCATTGTCTCACTGATGCTGATGAACGAGCAGAGGAAAAAACCTGGAGTGAGTGTCTGGTAGTGGTTCTGAACAGTCAACTTGTGTTTTCCCTGTAGGCCTTATTTACTTTGATAGGTAGCGCAGGACTTCCTGTAAGGCAGTTGAATAACAAGTTCACCATTTCCTGCTACTTCAGTGATCAGTCTTTTCACCTATTTTGTGCTTATCTGTATGCTGTAGGTACCTTCTCACCTAATGTTAGAAGGAGCCCTTTATTCCAGCATTAGCTCTAAGTGCTGGAGTCGCTGGTTTTGAGGGAAGTGCGTTTTAAGCTTTAAATGGGGCTGAGAATAGTCAGGAAACTGCAATTCAGCTCATCAGCGTTTTTGACCAGGTGATGATTTACTTCCATTGGTTTGCTCAGTTGTGGAAGTTCACTGCGTTGCTCCTGCTGGCTTTTGGAATATACTTCTGCAGCGAGTTGCCGCTTGTCCCCTCTTACCTGTCCTGGGTTTTGAGCCTAACTTTTGGGATTGCCTTCAGATGAAACTAAGGTGTGAGCTATAGTCTTGACTCGGTGTTACTCAGTGGCTACTGATCTTCTCTTTGTATGTGCTCAGTTCTAGATAAAATGTGTGTTCCTTTCTTATTTTTCCTTAAAATGGCACAAGGTTCCCCCTTTAAGGGAATGAAGCGTGGTTCTACCCTGCTATTACAAGTCAGGGCAGGGATCTAATGCTTTTGGCTCTCTAGTCTGCAAGTATTTGGCCCAACTTCTAGCTATTTTATGGTAAAAATGCATTTCTCTTTAATTGCAGCCTGCTGGGAAGTGATTATTTACATGCTGTTGTGTCCAAACTTCTGACAGTAAGCAGTCTTCCAGTGCTGGTGACTTGATGTGTTTGTTATTCTATTGCACCAGTATAATCCAGGCATTCCCAGCGTAATGGTCTTCCTTCACCTTGGTGCTGAACATTGCTGTCTCTGGTCTTTGCCTGCAAATTTAAAACATTTCTTTCTGTAAAGGGTATTTTAAAAAGTCAGCCACTGATGCTGTTTAATTCTTTGTCCTTCTGTCCCAGATGAGTTATGTCTTTAAATCTGAAGTGTAGGCTCGTAGCGCTCCTGGGGTGCAAGCTACTGGGAAATGGAGAGGGAGTTGCTGCAAAATATGGTTGATAAAAATAGCTATGTAATTCACAAGGGATGTGTAATATGTAGTAGGGAGAGCTTCAATATGCCTTTAAATAGGAGCAACCTCTACTTGGAAATGTGATGTCAACAGTTTACAGTATGAAGAACTTGCAGCGGTTCTGGAGTCTGACATTCACAGCGTTTTTGGGACTGGGCTCATTCTCTGGATATTTAAGAAAATAAAAACCCCATTGTGTCCTCTAGAACAGTAGCTAGACATCCCCGTTCTAGAGGTGAGGATTTAGTTCTAGGATTTAGTTCTTGCAGAGCACTGTGTGACTGCAGGTCATGATACTCACCTGCTGAAAGTGATGGAAGCTGCCCATGGCTTTTAGAGATGTGAGCTTAGGCTGTAAAAGAAGAGAGAAGAAAGTACTGGTCTGTTCTTAGGCTGTGCCTCTTGCTTAAACCCAATTCACAGCCTTACTAACTGCACTTAACACTATGAAATTGTCTCCTTGCAGGAGCAGGCTTTCAAGTTTTCTGCTAGTAACAGAAATACCGATTTCATACATACAAAGAGAGGAGGGTAACAGACTTGAATGTAAAATTGCATATATAGTTGAAGGTGGGGGTACTTCTGAGGTATTCTCAGTCAACATGCGCATATTCTTAAGTTACACTATAGAAATATGGGATGAATGATACCTTTACCTCTTTCTGACATGATTCTAAATGTGTTTCTCACATTGAAACTGAAAATCTACTGTGTTATAATGCATTTTAGATTGACTTGTCTTGACCTTTGTCTTTCTGACAGTGTTTTGAACAAGGGCTTGTATTAGTATTAAAGGCTACATTAATGATGACTAGTAGTAGTGATGGTTGTTATTTTGGAGAATTCTTGTCTTAGAGATATAATACAATTGACTCTCTTAAACTGAAGTCAGGACAGGGACCTGTGTTGGGCCTGTTTGCCGGGCACTACTCGTAGTGTGGGGCAGTGTGGTCTGAGTATCAGATGGAACTGAAGAGCTGTCCCGTAGGTGACTTCATCCTTTTCAATTAACTCCTGAGCAAATCCCTTGCTGATGCAGCTTTTTAAGCTGCCGTGCTGGTGCAAGGTCGTATGTGTCTTGTTACCTTGCAGGAAATTATATAAAGTCCACATCATTTGGATTGCAGTATACTGCATACAGCTGTCAGCAGGAACCTCTAAAATTCACTGTTATTACCAGGAACAGAATGCGTTGCTAACAGGAGGTGACTTACACAATTGGTTTGCAAGTGGTGCATTTTGCTACCCCACTTGCTACTTAGCTATTCTTAATTGGCTGCAAATGACTCCTTGGTGGTTTCTTCTTTTTAAGACCTTTTAGTGGTGACTGTAGGAAGTGGGGTTAAGATTTTGCATAACTGTGCTGCATAAACATGAGCGTAGAGTTTGTTCTGATGTTATATGTACTTGTTAGGCTTTGATAAGTGAGATGGAAGAGGCTGAGGGAATGTGAGCAGGGAGACACAGTTTTATGACTAAATAAATCAGTGTTGGGCTCAGCCAGCACATGGCCCTAAAAAATGTCACTAAAAAGCTCTTGTTGCAAGAAAGTCTTGTAGCAAGGAAAAGCTGAGTGTCCCCCTTAAGATTAAGCTTTAAGGAAGCCTGGAGAAGCTGGTGGTGATGGAAGGCTGGGATGTTACTTCTGAGAACAGGTTAAATGCACCAAAATGTTTGAGGAGAGAAATGGGTAAGTCTTTGGAGAGGAGAGCAGACCTCTCAGTGACCTGGGAGTGAGGGCATCACCTGGGTTGGGCATAGGAGGATTTATTTATTTCCCTTAGGGTTCAAACAATTCCTTTTAGTTCAAGTACTAACGTATTTTGTCCATAATATTCAGCACTGAGTGAAATACTTGAGACAGAAATACAGCTGAATGGCTTGGGTAATAAACACAACTAAATGGAATAAGTAAATAATAAAAAGTTAACTGGTTTTAATTATCCTTGTCAGATAAATACTTCTAATGTTTAAAACGCTACAGCGAGGCATGTGCTGAAATAGCACTTTGCAATGGAAACAGCACTGAAGACTATCTGCCTCCAGGCCTGCAGTCTGTTGGCTTGAGCCAGCAGCACTTTGAGGATGGAGATGCAGCTCATGTGTTGTTCTGTCTGTTCATACAGTACCATGTAAACACAGCACCTGCCCTGATTCTGTCAGCTGGGCACTTCTGGAGTAGCTCACCTGGTTTAATTTTCCTGAGATCTTTAGTAGTAGTTTTTAAGTCCATATATTAAAACTGAATGTCAAAGAGCTGGGGCATAGAGAGATATCTCTCTCTCCAGAGATATGCCATCTCTGCCAGTGGCCCTGCTGCTGGTTGCTGCTGCTCACCGTTGCTAACTGCCCAATTGGTGTCGTTGCAGGTTCAGGTCCAGGTCCAGCAGTCACCGCAGCAGGTCTCCGCCCAGCAGCTCTCTCCACAGCTCACTGTCCATCAAGCTTCTGAGCAGCCAATACAGGTCCAGGTGCAGATCCAAGGCCAGGGGCAGCAGCAGGCCTCCCAGACAATACAAAGTCAATGTCTTCAGAGCCCCAGCCCATCTCAGCTGCAGGCAGCTCAAATCCAAGTGCAGCATGTGCAGACTGCCCAGCAGATCCAGGCCGCAGAGATACAGGAGGAGCACATACAACACCAGCAGATCCAGGCACAGCTAGTGGCAGGACAGGCCATCACAGGCGGTCAGCAGATCCAGATCCAGACAGTGGGGGCATTGTCACCTCCACCTTCTCAACAAGGCTCTCCGCGAGAGGGAGAGAGGAGGATCAGCACCGCTAGCGTCCTTCAGCCGGTGAAGAAACGCAAAGTGGATATGCCTATTACTGTATCGTATGCTATTTCAGGGCAGCCAGTTGCCACGGTGTTGGCCATTCCTCAGGGCCAGCAGCAAAGTTATGTCTCTCTAAGGCCAGACTTGCTAACAGTGGACAGTGCCCACCTGTACAGTGCCACTGGGACCATTACTAGCCCCACTGGAGAGACTTGGACCATCCCTGTTTACTCTGCTCAGCCACGTGGTGACCTTCAGCAGCAAAACATAACCCACATTGCCATCCCTCAGGAGGCCTACAATGCTGTCCATGTCAGTGGCTCCCCAACGACACTGACCACAGTGAAGCTGGAAGATGACAAGGATAAGATGGTGGGAAGTACTTCAGTAGTGAAGAACTCTCATGAGGAAGTGGTGCAGACTCTTGCTAATTCACTCTTTCCAGCGCAGTTTATGAATGGCAACATCCACATTCCAGTGGCAGTGCAGGCTGTGGCCGGGACATACCAGAACACAGCACAGACAGTGCACATATGGGACCCGCAGCAGCAACAGCAGCAGCCCACACCCCAAGAGCAGGGGCAGCAGCAGCAGCAACTACAAGTCACTTGCTCAGTAAGTTTAACTTGCTTGGGTCTTGGTCCTCAATTTACAACTTGCAGATTTTGTGGGGAGAGGGAATGTGAGCAAACAGCTTGTATCAAGGAAGCAGTGATGTCTCTCTTCCTCTGGTCTGGACGTGACATACAGCATTTGTCTCCTGATGTAGGGCTGCCACATGTAAATACTGGTACATAATTATAGAGTGCTAAACTTCCCAAAGAAAGTTCTTTGTTAATCTCTGTAACGGAAATGAATAAACAAATGCATGTTGGTAGCTTTCCCTGTAGCAGGTGTTCCATGGTCTGCAGTCTGTTCCTGAACTGTCTAAAGGAAAGGTGGGGACCGCAGCAACAAAGTCAGTTGCATGAATGTTGTAGTGGCCTAGTTGTGGTTGCTTTGTGTTCTGTGGCATTTGGAGTTCCCAGCAGATCTAGTGCCCAGTTAAAATGTCAAGGTCTGACTAGTTGTCAGAGCAGACTTCATGGATCAGGTGTACCCATCTGTAACCGACCTGCTTCCAGTAAATGCCTCGTGTGCAAGAAGGCCATAATGACTAATGGCAAGTAACTATCTCTTTGTCATGCTTGGCAAACATAGCAGCCAAATTTGCTGATCTTTTTTAAACTTAGTTAAATAGAGCAATTAATGACCTGTCTTATATGTGCAAATGAATGTAGTTTTTTGTTTTGTTTTTAATCAGAAGGTGCAGAGATTGATCTGTGTCAGAGCCTGTTCTTGCTGAATGGAAAGAGAGCAGAATACCTACGTCTGCTAGCACCAGTGTTGTCACAGATTCCTTCCAGTTTTAAAATAACACTTTTGGCTTTATAAAGACACATATGCCTTCTACTTCATCAGGAAGCAGCGGGACAAGGAGGATTGCTTTTTGGTTATCATGTCTATGTTTCTGAATCAAGTTATAACCTTGGTAGGCTACAGCACATGTCTTCAATGAAAAGGGTTCCCTGCATGTCTTGATGAAGCACCAGTTGCTGGGTGCCCTCTTCTATAAAGCTGTACTTTAACCCACAGCCTGTAGGTCATGTAATACATCTGTTGTTTTCTTTTGCTGTTGTCTATTGTTTGTTTGTTCTGTTGATTTCAAAGAGCTTTCAGGATCTTATTTTTTTTCTCCTGTATTGGTACACTGGAGATAACTTTATTCCTTTCAATTACTCAAAATAAGTTGACTGAACTTCTTGCCTTTCTACTGAACGTGTTTTGGGGGAGGTTATTTCGAGTGTCTTTTGAAAGTACATTCATAGAATCCTTTCCAAAGTGTAAACTCCGTAATTTCTCTAATGATTTCTTGTAAAGCTCCTACCAGTGCTGTGTATTCCTGTATGTAGTGGACCACAGTATTTGGGTATCAAGACAGTATTCTGATTAAAAGTCTGTGGAGTTCTGAGTACTGCATAACCCCCTAAACGTGGAGGCAATCCTGGAAGGCGTGTGCTTTTCCTCTAGGAAGGATGATAAAGCTGCTGTAGGTGAGCATCTCATGTTTGGGTGTTGTCTGTCTCACAGCTGTGAGACTTTGTGGTATTCCCTGTCAGTGTCAGCTTAGCTGGGACAAGCCACAAACAGCTATTTTGTTCTGGTTTTGAAAGAATGCAAGAAGTCATTTAAAAAACAGCTTCCAGTCCAATGACTCCAGTGTGTTGCCTTCGCGCTGGATGAGACAGCTGTAGGTCAGGGCAGCAGATCCCCCATCTTGCTGGAGCTGGCAGACGTCTCTGTGGTTTGGAGGCTGATGGGACAGTACTCTGGAGGTGTGGGGGTAAAATCCTGGCTCCGATGGAGATGGGAGTGTCAGTTCTCACCCTTAGGCTCCTGTCTTCTTTACAACATAGGCTTGATTGACAGCTTCTACTTTGTTGCCGTCTGCCTCTATAAAAGCTGAGGCCTTTCAGTGATAGTCTTCCGCTGCAGCTATGGGGATGGAGGGGCTGATATGCAAACAGCAGTTGTGAGCTGATGCAAAATCAAACAAAGCAGCAACAGACGCACAACAAATCAGAGGTAGGCAGTCTGAAAGCTCCAGTCTGAGGCTCTTACAGGCATCGCCTGTCTCATTGTGGTGTTGTGCTGGCATTTTTTGGTGGGTGTTTTACATTAAATTACAGGTATTACTAACGTTTACGGCATTTTCATCACAGATTCTAATAGTGCCAGAGCAGTTGAGCCTCTCTTGCTGTAGTGAGGAGGTGGTCTTTAGTGGTGGCTCAGCCTGGCAGGTTGAATAAAGTCAAGAAAAATACACTGGAGCAAAATCAGTAGTGCATTTTGCTGTTGGAGAAGAGACCAGAAGTCTGTTTTTGAGGGGATTTCAGTTCTATGAAGTTTCTTGTCCATGAACCTAGCTTCTCTGTGACACTGCTGCAAGGATTGCTCATGGCTGCTGGGTCTCCTGTGTTGTCTTGCAGGACATTTGAATGCATCAATCAGCAAGTATTATGGATTTGTTGAAGGGTTTTTAGATATGTCCATAAAAAAAAGAAATAGTTGGAGAGACAAATGATCTTTCATGAGCAGTAAATTAGACAGCAAAGATTACGTGCCTTGGACTACTCTGGAGAGGGTGTTGCAAAAGGCTGATGTCCTGGGGCTAGAGGTAGCACTGCAGTTAATTGTTTTCTATGCAACTGTTGTGTTTGAAAGTATATGCAACTGAAATATTTTCTTTCACAGGCTCAGACTGTTCAGGTTGCTGAAGTAGAACAGCAGCAGCAGCCGCAAACTTCACCTGAACTTCTGCTTCCAAACTCTCTGAAGCCAGAAGAAGGGCTTGAAGTGTGGAAAAGCTGGGCACAGACAAAGAATGCAGAGCTGGAAAAAGAAGCCCAAAATAGGCTAGCACCTATTGGAAGTATGTGTTGTGACAAGAGCTTTCTTTTCTTTCGGTCATTGCCTAATCTCTACTTGAAATATTAACCGTTTAACTGTTCCTCTTGGAAAGCACCTTTTTGTCAGTGATGTTTTTTTTAAGTTTAAACAAGTATTTACTTTGCAGTACTGATTATTGCGTGATCCACATGCCATAGGATGTGTTCCAAGGGAAATATTATAGGTCTGTGTTGATCTGACTTGAGCAACTAGCCTAGTGGCTGTAGAAAAGGATATTTTATGACTGTAATGTGTGGCCGAACAAAATGGCTGTGTGTGCCAGCCAGTCTGGTAGAGCAGTCATGGAGCTGCTGTTTTCCTGTTGCTGTAGGGCAGCGTTTCATTGTACATGGTAAAAGAAGGCAGTCGTCATGCAGTTGGCAGGGCACAGTCTTCCTCTTGGATTCCTGCCCATTTATCTTTTTGGTAGATCTGACAGCTTAGAGTCTTGATTTATTTTGGTTTTCTTTATTGTACTGGGAGAATGTGGTACTACTAGGACTGCCAGATAGACAGCAGAGCTGGAGATGTGGGAAATCGTTCCTGAAAGGTCAGAAATAATATGGCTTTATGGCTTAAATAATACAGCTTTGTTTTGTTTCCCAGGACGTCAGCTGCTGAGGTTCCAGGAAGATCTCATATCTTCTGCTGTGGCTGAGCTGAATTATGGTCTATGTTTAATGACACGAGAAGCACGGAATGGTGATGGTGAACCGTATGATCCAGATGTGCTCTATTATATCTTCCTGTGTATTCAGAAGGTAGGGGAAGGACAGTTCTATGTGCAGCGGAGCTGTTTGTGTTGTTGAGATATATAGGGAGGATTCTCCTTTATAGAAAGTGAAACTTGCTTCTAATAAGCTTCCCAAATATTTCATATGAAAGAAGTCTTTGCTTCTCCATTATAAGAAGATAAAAAAGATGCAGTGACTAAATGTAATTGATAAGCAGTAGTGTGTTTCTTTTTTTCCTGAAGTAATTTACGAAGAATTGATAGTATGAGTTCAGTGTCATGATGAGAATAAGAAGTCCTTTTAAGTTTGTCTTTTGGGGGAGGGAGGAGCCAGGGGGATGATGTGTGAGAAATCTATGAAGACTTGATCTAGCTGAAGCTTTAACTGGTAAAAATTTAGTTTTTTATGGCATGGGAAGTCTGAATTGGTAATGTTAGTGAGCTTCCTGGAAGAGCTGCAGGAACAGAACTAAACTGATAGGAGAATTGGCATCTGCCTCCTTATCTGAAGGAGTCTAGAGTCCACAGGACAGTCGTGTCAATTAACTTCCAATGAACACATCTAAAATAAGAGGTGAAGTCCAACCACCTTTGCTTGCTGTCTCTCCTTTCTGTCTTTGCACTCCCCTGATAGTAACTGACATTACTTGTTCTCAGTGCAGGGCTCCTCGCTTCCCTAGGTAGTATGTATTAGTCTTCAGCGCTGTGCTGTGAAGTGATGGAGTAACCGGGTATGTAGGCTCTTAGGATAAAATCTTGTTTGAGAGGAGCATACTACCACTGTACTGGACTGTTATGAATCTTTTACAGTATCTCTTTGAAAACGGGCGAGTAGATGACATCTTCTCGGATCTCTACTATATTCGCTTCACTGAATGGCTGCATGAGGTTCTCAAGGATGTACAGCCTCGTGTTTCCCCCCTTGGTAAAAACTTTTAAGAACTTTAACATTTTCTGGAGTTTGGAATGTTTAATTGAAAGCTACAGCAGGTGTGTAGTATGAATAGAAAAATGTTCAGCATAAATAAGTCTCTAAGACAGATGATACTGATCAGGCAAAAGAATGTTCCATCCATAGGCTGTAGCCTCAACTAAGGAGTGCTTACCTATTGCTTGTTGCCCATCAGAAAGCAGGTAGTGGAGACTCTGTGCTTTTATGAGGTTGGTTCACTTGGAGATCCTTGATCCCAGCTGAGCTTCTTCATCTGAAGTGCTGATACATCTTGCCTGCAACATACGTTGTTGCTTTGGGAGATGTTGCCATATAGTCAGATGGATATGGTCTTTCCATATCCAAACCCACTAAGTGTCAGGTTGTTTGTTTATTTGTTTGTTTGTTTTCCTTTTAAATAAAAGCACAGAGCCTCTGCTGCTCCAGTCAAAAGCAGCTCATCTCTACTCTGTGTTTAGATGATGGCAATAGGGGTGAGAGGGCAGTTTGAGAAAAGGCAGGTTTTATGTACAAAAACTAGAGTAAGCGTTGTGTTTTTAGAGAATAGAAATGTGTTTTCTTATGACTTTGCCTTTGATCTGATTAGATGTCAGTGAAGAAGCTATTGCTTGTGTTCAGATAGGCAGCTGATGTTACAGGCTACGTGGCTGCATAGCAGTGTGAGTTTAGGAATCTTTTTGTTTTCACTCTGGCTGTTTGATCTGTGCTTTGTCATTCCACAAGCCCAGGAGTTTATAGAGCTGTCTGTTTTTTCTGTTTATCTGTGTATTTGGAGTATAGTATTTCCTCTTCTACACAAAGGGAAAAAAATCTGAGAATCAAAGGATTACCCATGTGTCCAAATACATCACTTGGCACTGTGTACTGACTGTGGCTGTGCACAGGGCCAAGAGCTGATTTGTTATACTGGCCTGCCTGCTCTCACATATTATTGGATTAGGAGCATCTGCATTGGAGTTGGGCCATTAATTAAAAGCTGTTTAAGCACGTATTTATTTCTGTCTGACTGGAATATCTAGACATATTGCAGGAGTATATTCTCTGCAATTTGAGGTTGATGTGTATACATACAATTGTTTTCCTAACTGTATCTGCTATTAAAAAAGTTAATTCTGTGGTTAATTAATCTTGACATCATTAAAGATGTCCTCCTTCCCTTGGAGAACAAATATCTTCATCCTTACGGAACAGAAAATGCTGCCTCTCTGTTCCTGCTGTAACTGTCTCCTGGCATGATGCTGATTTTTGATTGTTGCAGGTTATGTCCTCTCTAGTCATGTAACAGAGGAGATGCTGTGGGAGTGTAAGCAGCTGGGAGCTCACTCCCCTTCCACCTTACTCACTACGCTGATGTTTTTTAATACAAAGTAAGTACTTGTGCCTGTGAGACTTTTGCAGCATAAAAACTTCACTGTCAGGGTTGTTGGGGAAACTGCTGTGCTGGATTAAGGCACTGTTGTAAATTTTGAATGGGTTCAGACAGAGCCCTCTTGCAACCCCGTCGGGCAAAGAAGATGCAGTGCAACAAGCAAAGAGCTAGTGGAGGGGAAACTAAACTTCTGCCAGTTGCATGCTTTGCTGGAATAGTCTTTAACTCGGTGCTGATTTGAGCTTCAGCTGGCTCATGATGAGTGAAGATAGCTGCGTTGCTGTAGAGGCTGTATCCTCTGAATATCCCGTATTGTCTTTTCTGAACAGATACTTCCTGTTGAAGACAGTAGACCAGCACATGAAGCTGGCCTTCTCCAAGGTATTGAGGCAGACCAAGAAGAACCCTTCCAATCCCAAGGATAAAAGCACGAGTATCCGCTATCTGAAGGCTCATGGTGCACACCAGACAGGCCAGAAAGGTAGTGTCTAGAATTTTCTTTGGGAACATTTACTGAGCTTGAAGAGACATGGAGATATCTGCAGGTGGGACTGTGACAACCCCAGGCTTTATCAATTATTACTATCAGCCTAAGAGAAAGAAATGTGCGCTCCCTCTGAGAGAGCATAGTACCTTTCATTAATAAGTATGTTTTGGAGGCAAACCTTACCTGAGGCAGTCAGGACCTAAGGATAACTTACCTGTTCTGTTTTGTGGGCAAGGGGGCAACTGTTAGTGTGTATGAGCAGGGAGAGAAACTTCTTTGGAAAGACTTCTCTTTTTCAGAGTGCTCAATGCACGTGAACTGTGTAGAATTATTACCTAAATGTGGTCTGTCCCCTTAAAAGCACAAAGCTGGAATTTGGCTCAGACACTGCATTCTGTGTGGTGAGATCACTTTGGGCGCACACAGAAATGGAGAAATGGCTATGGGGAAGTTGTATTATTCAGTTTGCCTGGAATAAAGAAAGCTCTCCATGTGATACTTTGAGTACTAGGAACCAGGCAGCTTTGCCCTGGAAGAGCCATGTCTCTTACCAACTACTGTTTCAGAGACTCTGTGGCACTGCTCAGTTTGTTGTGCTTCTCATACAGAGTGTCTGACTGACTTCTGGGGGTTGGTTTCTAGTTACAGATGACATGTATGCAGAGCAGACTGAGAATCCAGAGAACCCCCTGAGGTGCCCGATAAAGCTGTATGACTTCTACCTCTTCAAATGGTGAGAGCCTCCATTCCATGCCTGTCATTGCTTGTCTTCACTGTCTGGGTTGCACAGCATTTTGTAGCTGGCCTAGTTTTCAGGACAGCATTTTACTCCTGGCAGTTTCTGTATTTGCATAAATTTACATAGATGGGGAAGGGTATTGATTATGAGAGGGTGGGAATTTTGCTATATGGTCACCTAACTTAACTTGGAACTTTTTGTGGTATTTAAAAAGACAAACCGTTATTTGTGAGCTGGCTGCTTCTAATCTCATACTTGCTCCGAAGGTTTGTTGCATTGGCATGAGCTCATTGTTCTGCCTGTGACTTGCAAGCAAGTGATCTGGAAGCATCTGCTGCTACAGATTAGGGTCCTATTCAAATTGGCTTCTGAACAAAAATGAGGACTGGAAATTGGAGGGAGCGTCAAAGGACTCGCCTCTGAATTATTATGATTCTGATAACTTAAGTATGTGTGTTCTTAATGGGTTGCTCCGCAGCTCACCTGCACGTGAAAAATATCCTAATTTTGCTTCACTCTGTTCTTTAAGGCGTTTGTTATACTTAGCAGTGGGAAATAAAAATGACTTACTTGTAGTTGCTGCCATAGCTTTTTAACCTTGGCACGGCTTAAACACTTGGGACCACTGTTGTCCCTAAGAGCAACTCCATGCCTACAGAACAAGTACCTTTGTGTCTCCTCAGCCAGATGTTCGCTGTCAGGATTTGTGAGGGCTGGGATGAGGACAGGGGAGGTCTCTCCCTCCCAGGACATTCTGTTAGTCTGGTTATTTCTGATCTTCCTCATGCAGCCCCCAGAGTGTGAAAGGCCGGAATGACACGTTTTACTTGACTCCGGAGCCAGTGGTGGCCCCCAACAGCCCTATCTGGTATTCCATCCAGCCGATCAGCAGAGAGCAGATGGAGCAGATGCTCACCCGGATCCTGGTGATACGAGAGATTCAGGAAGCTATTGCCGTGGCTAATGCCAGCACCATGCACTAAGGCATCCTTCTTGGCTCAGAAGGGGTGGGGTGGGGTGATGGGGGAGGGACAAGCAAAGAATTGTACAGACTTTTACACTAAAGGAGATGCCTAAGTTTTTGGTTTTTTATTGGTGTAGCTATGAAGCCCTTTTAGGCTTCTTCTCTTTAAAAGAATCTAAAGGAAACCTACCCATTGTGTATCCTACCCAACACACCAAACTGTTGGAATCATTGGAGGCTGCATATCCCCTGCAAGCTGGGAGCTGTGGAAAGCTGCTGGTTGACTCTGATTTTTTTTATGATGTAGAAAATATGAACTACAGGATTGGCCTGGATGACTGGGGCCTCTGTCTCCTTGGAGCACGTGCAGCCTAGAGGGCACAGAATGATGGATGGACCTGCTCAGCCAGTGGAAGAGAGGCAGGCATCTTCTTTTCTTGTGCTTGGACATTAATTTGCTGTTATCTTGGAAGGAAGAGGAGAGAGTGAACTACAATTGTCATTTATACAAAGAAAACAAAAAACAAACAAACATTGATTTCTATTCAGACCTTTAAGTGACATTTTTAGATGTTAAAAGTACAAACTTTACCACACTCTTCTTTTTTTTGGCCTAATACTGAGGCCTTAAACCTTGAGGCTCCTGTGCCTGATGGAATTCTTGTAACATACACTTGTGTATCATATAAAGATACCACCCTGTTTCTCTTATGTATTCTTACTCTAGTTGTTTATTAAGAATGATGAGCACGTCTTTTCAACATGCCATTGAACAATGTGTCTTTATTTGGGGAAGAGTGAGCTGTGAGGGTGGGGGGGTCGTTAAACAAAGATCAGTATGCAAACTGGTTGTTTTCATCCCTGTTTGTGCTTTCCAGCTTGAGTTTGCTGGACTTCTTTCACCCTGACAAATTAGGAAGGTAGAAGGGGATTAAATTCTATTAAAGGACCTGGCTGTCTGCTGATGGAAGCTTGGTATCAGGCTAGGAACATGGATCTGTGAGACCAGATCAGGCTGTCAGTCTGTCCTAAATGTTCTGTGGCTGGCCTGTGAGGCTTCACTCCTAGGCAAATCCCCCTCTCCCTGCCTTTACAAACATGCCATACCAACTGTGTCAGAGGGAAAAGGGCCTTCCAGGGCATTCTGGGAGCAGCTTGTGGCTTACTCCTGCCATGTAACAGCTTCTTCAGAGTTTAACACAGCTGTGTAGCTTCTGGCATCATTCATGATCATAAACCCCAACCATGTAGCCTTGCCTTCCTGCATCTTCAATAGCTGCTGTATTCTATATTATTAACAAATAGTCTGCTCTTTTGAAGCCAGTGGGTAGCCAGCTGTGCTTGAAATGGGAGATCACTCTAGCCAGGCTTGTGATTTGTGCCATCAGCTTCTTGGATGCAGAGAGGTGACTCTGTTTCTTGAACTTGTCTTACCTGCTTTTCCATCTCCTGTCCCTTCCCTGTTCCAAGATACGTGGATAGATATCTACTTATATATGTATTACAATAAAAGAACTTGTTTACAGGCAAGCAACTTTTTTGAAGCTTCTGTTGGCCAACACTTGTTTGTATTGAGAAGGAAGATTTGCCGTCTCCATTGGATGTGTAAATCTGCACATAGAATGAGAATAGGAATAATGTTGTCTACTTCTGTGCTCTTGATCCTTGTAGAGGTGTGTGGCCCTAGCGAGACTTCAGGCCTCTGATGCTTCATGTTGGCAGTGTCCATGAGAAAGCAGATGTGCTCGAATTGGTTGTATGATTAGTTTGTTCCCTGTATAGGACTCTGCGCTTAAGGAAGTGCAGAGAGGTGAGGTAGCCACTCACTTATTACTGATACCTGCACTCTAACATAGACTTACTTATAGCTTAGTTTCTCACCTCAGAGTTATGCAAGGGGAAAATAACATTGGGTTGGCGTCCACATCCTGGTGGGTAGGTTGGGAAGATGGTGTCTGGATGGTGTGTCATGTTGACAGCATCTACCTTCAGTGAAATTCAGCCATTGGGAGCCAGCAGCTGCCTCCTGGTAAGGCAGCTGTCAGGATTGCTAGTGCCATTTCAGCTGTCAGAAGCCTATAATCCCTTTACCATACTCTAGCTATTGGCCCTAACTCAAGTATTTAAGGATGTGGTGAGGGGCCTGCTCCCACTGTTTCAAACAGGTGTGAGTGGTTGTTGTTGAGGATGCTGCACGGGCTTGCACAGAGCAGACTTCCCATTCTTTTGGGCAGCTTGCCCTGTCTTCAGAAGAGAGACACAGTGATGTGAGAGAAACTGCAGATTGACCACTTGTGCTCAAGTCCTGGTGTGTGCTCTGCAATAGTGCATGTGAAACTAGCTCCAGCATGCCTGCACTCGTGTGAGCCTGCTGCTTGCTCTGTCTCCATCAGAAATGCAGTGGGTATTTGAGTCATCTGCCGGGTACTAAGTGTGCAAACCACTTCATTAAGTGGCTTTGAGAGTCACTTTACTCTAAAAATTGCCAGAAGCTGCAATAACTTAAAAGAGTATCAGGGCGATTTCAGGTTAGAGTTGAACAGATAATTCAGCTGAAGTTTCAGGAGAAACAAAATTCCACATTACCTAAAAATAAAAAATCCTAGATGGTGCGTTCTCCTGACTGCCCTTAAGAGCACAATGATCTGAGGTCTTGGTAAGAGAAGAGTTCTCCTTGGCCTTGGACTATACAGCTTAAGAGCGAAGGAACTTGTCTGTGCTGAGCTGTGGAGCTCTCCTAGCGATTGGTTGTGTTCTGACAGACTGAAGTGTTTCCATTACTTTCTTGTTGTTTGGACATATATAAGAGATGAACTTGCTGACTTAGTAGTGGACTGCTGTACTGTTCTGTACCGTCTCATCAGAATGTCCACTGTGTTAATTCATTCCCTATTTTCAGAGACAATCGATATACTGTGACTTAAGGATTATTTTTCTGGGCCTGGCTTCTAGTCTGGCTCTCTGGAGCTAGTTTAAAAGGTACAGTATTTCTGGAATATAAATACTATGTTCTTTGATAGTAAAGAACAGTATCTGCTCCCTTGTAGGGGCTCATAGGAAGGCGTGCACAGAGTGGCACAGTGCTGTGGCGTGGGGTTGCTATCCAAGTTCTGGGAGCTGTTCCCAGTCAAACATGTAAAATAGCTTTTTAACACTTTCCTATAACCAGCTTGTTTGCTGCTTAAAGGGCATTCCACCTAAGCTCCAAGAGTGCCAAACTGCTAGCTCTTGTACGCGTGTATATATTAAATGAGAACTCTCCATGCCCTATGCCTTGTTTGAGGCAGGCTGAAAATGCATCAATCTTTAAATAACTAAAGCTGAGGAAGTCAAGCTAGAAGACCCTGCATTGTTGGTTTTGAATTATGCCCATCTTGTCTCTCTGATATGAAAGGAACTGTAGAAGGCAGAGTATGACTGACTATTGTAAAGCACCTCACACTCTGACATTAGGCTCATGTATTGTCCTACCTCTTGACACTAATAGCATTGCTTTCTTAAAGAACACTGTAGCCTCTCTTACACACTTGTCTGTGGCAGCATTAGATTTTCATTTACTTTCAAAAGTTCAAGTATTTCCTTTAAGCAGTAATGGCTGAAACGGCAGAGAACAGACGAGAGAGTGGTTCTTTACCTTTGCTTGAAGTGGTGAGCGAAAGGAACAGTCTAAAAGTGGCCTAAAATGGCACTTGTTTGATGGCTGCTTCAGAGATTTCTTTGGTTTCTGAAGTAGATCCTGCTTTGGGCCAATGAAAAAGACTTAATCTGATCCCTAAATAAGAATCCACTTCCGTGCGGTTGCTCTTAGGGCAGAATTAAAGTCTTCTCTCAGCTGCATCAGGGCTACTAACTGTCTCGGCGTGCTTAGAATGAATCAGGCCATCTTTAGGCCTCCTGCACAGTGGTAAGAACAGCTTCAAAAATGGCAGAAATGAGCCCTCTGAGCATAAGTGCAGTGCAGCCTTCCTGATACTGCAGTCACTCATCTTCTTGCTGGTCTGAGTGCTGCTGGATGCTAACGGACTCTGCATTGTCATCTGATTTTAATAGTGACTTACTTGCAATTAGTGTTTCGGCTCTTAAATCACTGTTACAGAGGGATGTAAACTGTCTTCCACCCTATATGGGACTCTTCTTCCCATCTTCTTGCTGGAGCTGCTCCTCTCAAGTACTACAGGGAACGTACCTTATCCAGTTGTTTCAGCCTGTTCTGTCTCACTCGTGCCAATGCATAGGAAACAGCCCTCAGCTGCTGGCAGTGCTAAGTTGAGCATCTTCCTCCCTTAACAAGCATCTTCAGTTTTCTTCCAGAAGTTTCACAGACCCGCTGCCTCCGGTCTGTGCAGCGGCTGCTGAGTCCCCTCCCCGTCAGTTCCCCTCTGCTGTGTGGCTGAAGCTCAGCTCTCAGCACTGCGGCTGCTTTCCCTGTAATAACCTTGTGCATGGCAGCGAGTTTGCCTGCTTCTGTTCTTGTTTGAGCTCATCGGGATGGGGAGGCAGATCGAACCCACTTACAGCAGCAATAAACCGTGTCTAGATCTCAAGAGGGAACTGCAGGAGAGAACGAGGTGGAGAGGATGTCTGAGAAAGGCAGGGTCCATTTGCAGCCCAGAGCCTCGCTTGATAATGAGTGTGCAGCCTATATGCAAAATACGTCTTGTCTGTCCCTCCCATGTTGACCCTGATCTAAACAGCACATGTGATTGGCATCCTGCAAAGTGACCTTCAGAACTCTCCAGTAGCTTTGCCCCGTGAGTAACTCACACTACAAATCATTTTAAAGAGATGCACTCAACTATTTTTTTAATTTAATTTTACTCTTATATTCTCTGCTCTTTGTAATCTGCTTGGAAATAAAATGTTTTTCCCTGCAGCCTTTTGTTGTAGTCTCTTTGAGAACCATCTTTGCTGAGTGTTTCTTTTGGAACAGAGGTTTGACCTATTTACAGCCATGCCTGTGCTGCAGTAGCACTTGAGATCAGCGCGTGCCTCTCAGGTAGGCTTTGCTAGCACTGTTCTTTAAGATCAGAACCACAGAATGGCTCAGGAGGGGAAATTAAAGCCCTCAGAGCTCCAACCCTGTGCCATGGGCTGGCTGATCCCTCCAGCTCAGGCTGCCCAGGGCCCCATCCACGGCAATGGGTATCCACGGCAATGGGCAGCCGTGCCACTGCTCCACTGCCCTCTGAGTGCAGAATTTCTTCCTAACATCTCACCTAAATCTCCCCTTTTAGTTTGAAGCCATTCCCCCTTGTCCTGTCACTCCGTGTCCCTGTAAGAAGCCGGTCCCCCTCCTACATGTACACACTTTAAGGTACTCGAAGCCCACACTGAGCTCTCCCCGCGGCCTTCTGTTCCCCAGCTGCAGGACTCCAGCTCCCTCCGCCCTTGGAGCAGAGCTACGCCCCCAGGTGTCACGGCCCGTTACGTCACGGCGCGTTGCGTTCCGTGCGTGCAGGCCGCGCTCTCGCTGCCGTGTGGGCGGCGCCGTATGATCCCTGCCGGCCGCCGTAGGGCCGCGTGTGCGGGCGGGGCGGCGCGGGGCGGCATGGCGGACTACCTCATCAGCGGCGGCACCGGCTACGTGCCCGACGACGGGCTGACGGCGCAGCAGCTGTTCAGCTGCGGGGATGGGCTCACGTACAAGTGAGGGCGCGGGGCGGGGGGCTGCGGGTTGGCGGGCGGGGGTCGGTCGGTGCCGGCGCTGAGGCCTGTCGTGTTGGTTCCCGCAGCGATTTCCTCATCCTGCCCGGCTACATCGACTTCACGGCGGACCAGGTGGTGAGTGCCGGGGGGCGGGGGCCAAGCGGGGCCGCTCGGTGCTCGGTGCTCAGCGCTCGGTGCTCACCGCCGTTGTGCCGCACGCAGGACCTCACCTCGGCGCTGACCAAGCGGATCACTCTGAAGACTCCGCTCGTCTCCTCGCCCATGGACACCGTGACCGAGGCCGGCATGGCCATCGCTATGGCGGTGAGTCAGGAGTGCCCGCACTGCGCCGCGGGCGGGCTGGGGGCGGCGGAGCTCCTGCCTGCCCTGTGCTGCCCAGCGCTCCCTAGAGCAGTGGGGAGGGCCGCACCATCCATCCATCCATTGGTCCCTTAGGGAAAGGCCTCTCTGCATCCTTCTGCCTGTCCCTTAGGGGAAGGCTCTACCCCTTTGCCCACAACCCTCATCTCCCTCTGTGTCTTCAGCTCACAGGGGGAATCGGCTTCATCCACCATAACTGCACCCCCGAGTTCCAGGCCAACGAGGTGCGCAAGGTGAAGGTGAGCAGTGTTGTGCTTGGGGCGGGTGGCACAGCAGGGGTTGCCCCGACGCATTGCAGCACCTTGCACGTGGCCGTACTGACCTGTAGGGTGGTTTAGGCCTGGAGCCCTTCCAGCCTGCTGGAGAGCTGGGATAGGAGCCGCAGCTGCAGGATGAGACTGCAGTGTGTGCTGGGTCTTTTCAGAGTGGTGGTGTTGACGTGGTTGCCTGCATAAACCTCGTGCTTTTGTTATACGTTATGCTGAGTTCAGTGTGGGTTTAAAATCTGGGTGGGGATGTTGCCCTTAATTTCAAGCAGGAGGTCAGCCTGGGAACTCCTTCAAATCAAATGCTATCTAAATGAGCCTTAGTATTGTTTTGCATTCTGGTGATGAGCATTTGGCCAGGCTGGGAGGCTGCAGACCTTTGTGCCTGGGCAGTGTCTGCCGGGTGCTGCTCAGCCTGTCTGCTGAACCTCTCTCTTTTCAGAAATACGAGCAAGGATTCATCACAGACCCTGTAGTGCTGAGTCCCAACGACAGAGTGCGAGATGTGTTTGAAGCCAAAGCTCGTCATGGGTTCTGTGGGATTCCCATTACAGACAATGGGAAGATGGGGGGCAAGCTGGTTGGCATCATCTCATCTCGAGACATTGATTTCCTAAAGGAGTCAGAGCACGACTTGCCCCTGGGTGAGGTGAGCACCCGCTGGATGTGAGCGTTACGCTGGGAAGCCCTTGTGCAAGGGGGAGGGATCAGAGCTTGGCTGTGAGGGGCTGTGCCAGCAGGAGGTGAAAGGCTCCATGTTAGCTCTGCCAAGTCAGTCTTGTTTAGGGCAGAGCATCTCTTCCTTTTACTTCCTCTCTGCAGTGTGAAAACCATCCTCTCTGCAGCTGGTGCTTTCTGTTGGTGCAGGAGTTCCCTGTGTTCTTGCTTACTGCTGCTTGTCCCATGCTGCTGTGGGCTGGGGTTGCAGACTGTCCTGTGCCCAGCTATCCTTGCAGCCTTTCTTTCCTGGCCTGCCTTTCTCTTCATGACTTTTGTCTTGACTACTCACTTCTTTTAAATAACACCCTGAGCATGAAGATGAACAAGTTGCCTTTAATAGTGCTGCACTCTCAAACTCCCCTCTTGCAGGAGCACATTATCTGCAATGCTGGTGTTGATTTCTGTTAGGTTGGCTGTTTGTGTCACTTGAGCTGTGTAACTGTACACCACGGTGGGTTACACCAGCGGTGCCTCGGGGCCATTTGCTGCTGTTGGCTCAGGACTATTATTAGCTCTTGGTGAACAAACCTGTTGTCACATGCTCATCCTTGTTCGCATTTAAATCTCCTATAAATACCCGTAACAAGAGTCCTGCAACAGGAGCAGGCTCTAAAAGTGTGCATGGCCCTTTGAAACAGTGCTGACCCATTCAGAAGATCCTGATGAGAACCTCTGCTCATGCTTTATGTGGTTCATTCAGCATTGTGGAGCTGGAAGCTCGCTGCTGTTGATGAAGGCAATGAACGGTCTCCTAGATCCTGACACATTTGCAGCCCAGCAGTGGTCTTGCCAGCCCATTTGTTGCTATCCAGTTAAACACGTGGGTCTCTTGTGGGTCCCACAGGATGTTTCTGTGATGTTTCAGGCTTTTTCTGAGAGGTGGATTTTGTCAGATACAGGATTTTAGGTGGATGTAGGCAGAGCGAACATCCTTCCTGATGCAAGGTGTCTGTTCTTATGGTATAAATAGCTAATGTAATCCATCATCTCTTTCGTGTGCCACTAATCGACCTTCCTTGAGGTTCAGTCTTCCTTTCCAGCTTTGCCTGGCCTTTCTGAGTAACTTTTTGAGAGAACTTTGGGATTGCTCAGGTGGGAAGGGGCTGGATGGTCTCCCCAGCCTCTGCTTGTTCAGCTGCAGCAGGTTGCTCAGGGCTGTCTGTATCTCCACGGGATGGAGGTCTGACTGCTTCTCAGCTGCTCTTCTGCTGTTTGACCCGGTCATGGTGAAAGCTGTTTTCCATATCCCACATCAAATACACCTGCGTTCCAGCTGTGCCTGTTGCCCCTTGCTTTTCTGCTGTGTTTTGATGCATGTTTATCAGGGTGAGCGTGGGTGAACATGTTTGTTTGGATTCGAGTGACTCCTTTGCCCCAGTGACCTTCCCAGCAGCTCGCTATTCTGAGTGTAGAAGAGAGCTGTGTGCTGGGGCTGCTGGCTGCACACAGGGCTGAGCAAGCAGTTCTGGAAGCATCTCCAACCTTTATTTGCCTGTACCCTGTTAAAGGGGAGGCTGTTGGTTTGGGTGACGTCTTAGAGTTGTTGCTTCCAGGTGCTCTCCCTTGGCTTGCTAAGGCCTAGAGTATTCACTGCACCAATGGGCTCAGGGGCTGAGTGTGACAGATTCCATCTGGCTGCTGCTCACATGGGGACGGAGCATTGAAGGCTGTTCCTGTGTGTTGCTGGAGGTGTTGCTGTGCTGTGGGATCCTTTGCCTGCGGAGCACTCCCACTGTGCTGTGGAGCATTTCATGTGGGCAGAGGGGCTCGGTATTTTCAGATCAGTGCGAAGGAGTTTTTGTGACTTTCTGTCTTCTCCCTCCCACCAGATCATGACAAAGCGGGAGGATCTGGTAGTGGCCCCATCTGGTGTCATGTTGAAAGAAGCAAATGAAATTCTGCAGAGAAGTAAAAAAGGTACATGTGAATGTCTGTGATGCAACAGAGAGAGGTGGGAGCGCAGGTCTGGGAGGAGCAGGGGGAGAACGTGAGCATGCATCTGTGAGCGGGTGGACCATGAAAAGGCCACGTGCCATGAGGGAAGGACAGCAGGGAGAGTGCCCTGAGCCCTGTGCCAGGGGACGGAGTTCACGTGCTTTCATCCCAGATCTGTTTGAAGTTGGGGGATTCTTGGCAACCCCGTGGTAACAGAATGCCTGGCTGTCCTGACACACCTCTTCTATTTCGTATCCTGGCCTTTATGTTTTGGCACTCAGTTCAGCTCCGTTAGGGCTTGATAGTTTGACTTGAACTCCTAGAATTCTCTGTTACACAGGTTTTTCAGTTATCTGAACCCTCTGCAGATCAGGTCAAGTTCAGTAGTTGTAATCCAGACTGAGACTGTACCTAAAAGAACTTGAGCCACTCGCTCCTCTGAGGAAGCAGCTGGTGGTGGAAAATGTCCCTGGCCCCTGGGAAGAAAACTGGGGTCTGCTATCCAGCTGCAGTTCTGGCCCCAGTCCCCCTTAGGGCGTGCTGCTGCTTGATTGTCTAGATGGTGATCCCGGTGCCACTGCGTGTGTCAGGGCATCATGGCAGCCCAGCAGCTGGGCTTGGATAATGCTGATGGCCATGATCACCCTGCAAATGGGTGTTCCTGCATCCGGGCACCAGAGAGGAGGAGGAAGGGGGGATGATTAATACGGAGCAGCCTGCTTATGTATGCTGTATGTTTGCCTTATCATTGGTTGTGCTAACCATATTGCCAGAGAGCAGGGGGTGTTTGTTGTAAGCCATGACAGGTTGGATAATGCAGCTCTGGGTCAGCACCTTGTACCAGTGCCTTCTGCTGCTGCTCTGCCACGTGGCTCTGGGCTGCTGTCTGTCTGCAGGAATGTTCTCTGTTTGTCTCAAGGCAAGCTGCCAATTGTTAATGAGGATGACGAGCTGGTGGCAATAATTGCCCGCACTGATCTCAAGAAGAACCGGGACTACCCTCTGGCTTCTAAGGACTCCAAGAAGCAGCTGCTGTGTGGTGCTGCTATCGGGACACACGAAGATGACAAGTACCGGCTGGACCTCCTCGTGCAGGCTGGTGTGGATGCAGTCGTGCTGGTGAGCTGCTGCAGGCTGGAGGGATTGGGGGTGGGCTGAGGATCTGATCTGAAGCTCCCCTGGCAGTGGAACAGCAGCGTGGCAGTTACTCTCGAGGCGCTCCACCTCTGCTCTGAAAGCTTTCAGGCACAATGGTCATTGCTGGTATTCCCACATTGTTTCTCATCGATTGTTAGCCTGCAAGTCTGCTGTGCTCTGAGGGCATGGCTGAGCTGTGCTGCAGCTGGAAATGTTTAACAGACACTGCCAGCTGCCTGGGTCACTGACGGTCAGCATGGCCTGACCATGAAGTGGTTGACATCTGGTGTTAGGGCTGTTTTCTGCATGGTAGGGAGAGATGCTTTCCTCTCACCTTTCTGTTTCACCTGCAGCCTGAGACAAGACAAACCGTGTCCTGTTGGTAGAGCAGCTGGTTCTTAGTTGCAGCCAGATGTGCTACTTGTTGCCTACTGGTGATAAGTAGGGGAGCTGTGGGATTAAAGTGGGAAGGATATTACTGAAGTCTTTATGATAAGCTGCCTTGCACAGGGAGGTGCGTTACTGTCTTGACATCAGTTTCTGTTGTGGTTCTGTGCTCAGTTTGGGCTGTTATTTTGCCCACTTAGCAAGTTCAGTAAAGTGAAGATCTGAGGTTCTTCCAGAGCTGTACTTATAATCTTTTACAGAAATTCCGGTTGAAATTGGTTTTCTTTCTGTTGCAGGATTCCTCTCAGGGGAACTCCATCTTCCAGATCAATATGATTAAATATATTAAGGAGAAATACCCCAACCTACAAGTTATTGGAGGAAATGGTAGGCATGTGTTGAACAGTTCTCGTTTCTAAAGTATGTTTGCTCTCTTAGACATAGAGGGAGCTGCAGGGACATGAATGAAATTGTGGAATCATAGAATAGCCTGAGTTAAAAGGGACCTGCAAGGATCATCAAATCCAACTCCTGGCCCCACACAGGACTACACACTATTTAAATCCTGTGTGTGAGAGCAATGTGAAATGATCCTGTTGGTAAATGTCTGAACTTAATGGTTTCATTTGGCTTGTGGAACACAGCAGCACCACTCTGCAGATGCTGGGCAGTACCCTGCTGCTGCCACTGCTGCAGGTATTTCTGAAACCTTTGTTCTGCAGCGCAGTGTGCAGTAGTGTTTGGTAGCCCACTACATTTAGTCTCTTTTGCACATTGGTGTAAAACTTTTGGTTAATAATAATGAATGATGCTTTATGTGGCAGCCCAATGGGGACTTTCCCTGTCTGTTATCTCTGAAGTACAGCAATCCCTGTCATTTACCTGGTTAACATCTTATTAGTGCTGTTCTTAACCTGTGCTCTGCCCTCACTGCCCAGTGTAGCCCAGAGAGTGTTTAGCATTATGTAGTGCCCTCTGCTACCTCAGCCTTTGGGCATAAGGACCTGGTGAACCAGTGTCATCTCATCTATTGGGCGCAGCTGGGACTCATGACTCCTGCTTTCCAGGTAGCAGTGGGCAGATAGCTGTGGCACAAGTGTCCAGCTGGAGCCCTGGGTTTGCAGCCACAGGGGAAAACACCAGGGCAGAGCAATGTCATGCACAGATTTGCTTCTCTCTCTTCAAACCAGTTTCTGCTCCCTACAGTTGTGACTGCTGCTCAGGCCAAGAACCTCATTGACGCAGGGGTCGATGCCCTGAGAGTTGGGATGGGCAGTGGCTCCATCTGCATCACACAGGAAGGTGAGAGAGATCAGCTGTCTCCAAAATAGACTGAAGACATCTGGTCAGTAGAGGTACTCTGCTCAAAGCAGTGCAGCCGGGACAGACTTCTCCCATCGTAGCAGCTGTGTCTCACACACAGCAAGCGGTCTTCCACCCCCTTTGTCCAGGACACTCTCATCACTGGGGTCAAACCTTTGAGGTTGCAGCAGCAGCAAAGGCATTTCCCAGTATTGACTGAGACTGAGTAGAGCAGGTGTGGTGCACTCGGCTTTGCCCAAGGGAGCTGCTGGCGTGGGGCAGAGTGGGCTTGGCAGGCAGCCCTGCAGCGAGAGGGGCTTCCCTGCTCTCTGTTCTGTGCTGACAGAAGCAGCAGTTGCAGTGGGTTTATGCACCAGGCTGTCCGTGCTCCCCTTCCCTCTGGCAGTAGTGTGCATGGTGGTTGAGTTTTGGTCTGCTGGGCTCTGTGCCTTTCTGCAATTTCCAGGCTGAAAAGGAGTTTCTGGCCATTGTCTCTGCAGTTAGTGGGAGCTTGTGCTGGGCAGAGGCAGTGTCACCCTTAGCTAAGAGCAGAGAGAGCGTCCCTAATGCCTGGAAAAGCATCCTTTGTGGCCAGGCTCAGTCCTTGTGTTCTGATTCTGACAGGTGAGGTGCAGGGGCTGGTGCAGCACTGCAGCCTGCGTGCACAGTCCCTCTGCTCTGCTCCTCAGTCCTTGTCAGGAGAGATGGCTGACGGATGGAGATGTTGTGTTAGTGCTCTGCCACTTCCAGTGTGGAACATCTGAACTGCCCCAGACCTGGACTTTGTTTTTGCTTTGCCTGCTGGGGGTGCTGTGGCTGCAGGGATTCTGTGCCTCACAGCCAGCATCGGGCTGATGCTCCCACAGCAGAAGTGGAACCGAGATGTGTGTGTCCTGCTCTGTCCCCAAGGCAGAGAACTGATGGAGGCGCACTTTGTAGCATGGTGAACACCTGCAGGGGGTGCTGCAGGAGGTCGGGTTGGGTGCTGGCTCGGGGGAAGGAGCGGAGCTAGGACATGCCACTTTGCAGCAGACAGGGTTGCAAAGTTCTTAAGCACAGCTCCCCAGGCTTTTGGCTCTCTTAGGGCAAGAACTCTGGTTCTGGGGATTAATGGGTTTACCTCCCTGGATGGCTGCTGGGGTAGGGTGAGTATGCGCTGTGCACAGCCAGCCTGGCTGTCTTGGAACTGACCTCTGGCTTGGCTCAGGCTAGGCAGGATTTGCAGGGTCAGCTCTGTCCCACACCGTATGCTCTGCCTAGTAGCAGGTCACTGCTGGGGTCCTTTGTTCTGCTGCTGTTCTTCTGTCTCTAAAATATATGTGTTTGTTTTTGTTTAGCTGCTCCAAAGATCCCTCCAGACCTAAAGTCCCACAGCCCCAAATGCCCTTCTACTGTCACGGGCACCTATAGTAAGTCACTTGCCCTGTTCCCAACCCTAATTATGTGTCTTGAAGCAGGACCCTTATTTGGCTGCACATGGCCCTACTGCTTGTTTGAGAATAATTTAGCTGTAGATGCACTTGGGGTTTTGTGGCTTTGGATACTGGTTTTGAATCTGAAATGGAAGCGGAGAAGCCTTTCTGAATTCCTAAAGCAGGGTCTGAACTGTCCAAACAAGGAGCATTCGGGCCAAAAGCCAGTTCAGGAGCCTGGCCGAGCCTCCTGGCTGGATCCCTAGCCAGGCACGCACCTGCTAGTCCAGCCCTGGGAGATGATCCCCGAGCAGTCCTCAGTCCTGCTCTAAATCTGGGCCAGGTTGTGGGGAATTTATGCACTGGCTGAGCTTGACTTGAAGCTGACTCCCCTGGGGTTACAAAGGGATGTAACAGCACGTTCCAGCTGTGTACTCGGAGCACATCTCTTCCCTACTAATGCCTGATTCTTGTGGGGAGAGAAGGGGCTCACTCCTGCCCAGCACAGGGTGCAGCGTGGCTCTGTCCTCTGATGCTACCGGATTGAGCAGACAGCCACGGTAGCCCTTGGTTTTTGCCCTTTCTTTCTGTTTTGAAACACCTCAAAGGGAAAGATGTTTCTGTGGAAGGTTTTTTTCTAGCAGTTGATCTTTTAGGGCCACCTTTTGCAGATACACTAAAAAAGACAAACCCTCACCTTGACTACTTGGTGTGTGCGTGCTCTGAACCCTGCTTTGGAAGCCTGCACTTGGAATCTGTGGTGTTGGGCCCTGGGACACTGGGAACAGCGTGATGCTCCCAGGAGCCCCAAGCCAAGTGGTTCCTTAAAGGGCTGGTCTCTGTGGTTGCTGGCAGGAGGTTTCTGCAGGCTCTTTTTCCTGGCATAGTCCAGTAGGTGCCAGGCTTTAGGCCCACCCAAATGACTTGCTTCTCTCCACTGAGCTCTTCCCTTGCAGCCTCAACGTGGCCTTTAGCAGTGTGGTACCAAGTGAGACCAACTCTTTAAGACTAATGGCATTCATGTGGACCTGGCAGACCTCCCTGGCTGGCTGAGCCCTATAGCTTAATGCAGAGTTTTGTTCCATTCAAATCATTTCTTTCATGACCTCTACCTGGCTTCCCTCTCTCAGCAGCTGCTGCTGAGCCCTGGGAACAGAGCGATCACAACCTCTCGGCCTTGGCAGATGTGCCAGGGAGGTGTGCTGCCAGTGCTGCTGCCAGCAGGCTCAACCACACCTGGAGTTTGCGCTCTGAAGTACTAATCCTGCATGTCCGTAATCTTATCTGCTGTATCAGACTAACTGTGACTGGCGAAAAGGCTTCCGGTTAATTGTGGGGAAGTCGCGGTGAAAGCAGCTTATCTCGGCATAGTTGCATGCCTGCAGCTGACAAATGTGTTACAAGACATGCCCTGTGCTGATTTTCCCTCAGGCCTTCCATGCTCAGTGGAAAGCCTCTAACTGCTAGCGACTGGGAAGCGCAGGTAAATCTGGAGCTGATCATTTCCCTCCCGTGGGGCAGCTAAAAGTGACAGAATCCTGGCTGCACTGCGGGGCAGGAACAGAAATTATTTCCTGGCAACCATCTGATCATCCTGCCCACTTCCTTTTCCACTGCTGCATGTTCGTGTGTGCGTGTGTGTGTGCGTGCAGGTGTGTATATATCTAACAATATATCTATACGTAGCTATGTGTATTGACTGTCTCCCAGCCAGCTGCCTCTCCACGCAGGAGGCACAGTGGCCAGCTGCTGGGTGTACAGAGGAGGGGTCTGGCACTGCTAGAAAGGGGTGAGCAGTGGGACGTGGGATGCTCAAGAGAGGAGCATTTGGAGTCTGCTCCACTTCCTTCCCAAGCTCCCTGTCTGCCCGCTGTGAGCCACGAGCCTTGGCTCATGCCAGGCATCCCATCAGAGCCCCGTTCCAAGATCAGCCCCAGCCTGCAGAGCTGAGGGCCACGAGGACGTCCCAGCAGGTACCTCCCGGGCATGTGCTTCTCTTGCAGCTCAGCCCAGGGATTTGTGGGTTCCTGAGTGCTGGGGGCATGTGTGTGCTGGAAGCCTGAAGGGCCTGCTGGGGTGGGGAAGCAGTGCTGTGTGGGAGCTGACTCTCTTCCTGCTCTCTCCCCACCTGTAGTGTTGGCATGCGGCCGCCCCCAGGCCACGGCTGTGTACAAGGTGTCTGAATACGCCAGGAGGTTTGGTGTCCCGGTGATTGCAGATGGAGGGATCCAGACAGTGGGGCACATCGCTAAGGCCCTCGCACTCGGTGCTTCCACAGGTGAGCAGAGCAGCTGGGCTGTGCACCCAGTGCCATGTGTGGCTCTATACGGAGTCAGATTTGGCACGAGACAGTGTGCCTGCAGGAGGCTGTGGGCACAAGGGACCAGCACGGTTTAGGAGCTGTGTGCTGGTACTGAGGATTTTGGCAGCCACAGCCTTCCTGCTGCTGACCTGCTGCCCTCGGTGATCTCTTGCACTAGTGATGATGGGCTCTCTCCTGGCTGCCACCACGGAGGCCCCAGGCGAGTACTTCTTCTCGGATGGAATTAGGCTGAAGAAATACCGTGGCATGGGCTCACTAGATGCCATGGACAAGAACTTGGGTAGCCAGAACCGGTATTTCAGGTAAGAGATGGTTCTTCAGGTAACAGATCAAGTTGTTGGGATCTCTGATTCACAGTTTTTCTCATTTCTGCTCCCACACAGTGAGACAGACAAAATCAAAGTGGCCCAGGGGGTCTCTGGCGCAGTGCAGGACAAAGGCTCTATCCACAAGTTCATTCCATACCTGATTGCTGGGATCCAGCATTCCTGTCAGGATATTGGTGCCAAGAGCCTGACCCAAGTCCGGTGAGTGCTCACTGTGCTTGTGCTGAGGTTAGGCCACGGTGCTGGTCTCTGGGCAGGCTGTGCCCAAGCTGCAGTGTGCTGGTGCTGCCTTGCTGTAGCCCTTGTCTCCGTTAGGCTCTGGGGGGTACATCCTGCATCCAGAGGTGCAGGAGCATGGCTTCCCATCAACTCTCTGTTGGCTGGGCCTGAAGTGTCATGGGGTTACCTGGCTCTGAGGGGCACAACCAAGGTGGCTCTGACTGCAGCTGGAGGAATGAGCTGCTCTGGCTGAATGTGTCAGAGCACTGTTCCCTGGGGGCTGGCTGGCTCACGACTGCCTGCCCTTCCTCCTCAGAGCCATGATGTACTCGGGAGAGCTGAAGTTTGAGAAGAGGACGACATCTGCCCAGGTGGAAGGAGGGGTTCATGGCCTCCATTCGTAAGTGCTCCTGGCTGGCAGCTGCTCCTAGCTGCATTGGGCCCCTTCCTGGGATCACACAGCTCAGTAAAAGGGCTGTTTTGCTTTTGTCCTCGCAGGTATGAGAAACGTCTCTTCTGAAGGAGGCCCCTCTATGTCTCGTTGTGCCACTTGGCCTCACGCTACCCCCGATGGGAGCTGCTCATGCTGCAGAAGTGCCATTTCTCTGTGGGCTGCCTGGAGCTCCCTTTATCTGTTGGCTGCTTCATCTCCACCTTTGAGGGTCCACCAGCCCCCCAGGAGCCATGTGCTGCTGGGGTGCTGCCTGGAACCTCGTATGTGTTGGCTGTGTTTTACAATAAAAGAGGAAAAGAGGCGTAGTTGGTGTGTTCAGTTATAAGTGGGGCTCCCACTGCTCCAGTTTTACTGAGAAGTGCTGGATCTTACACTGTGCTTCACGGCCACCAGGGGAGCGGATGGCCACAAAAGGGGCTGCGTGTTGGGGAGAAGGGACAGCCCTTGCAAGTGAGTGTTCTACGGTAAGGCAGTTTGTTAGCAAACCAACCTGGCACCGGCAGAAAACAAGTGGCCCCTGGGCAGGAAAACAAACGTGTATCACCATCAGCCGCTGTGAGGAGCTGCCAGAGGCAGCAGTTTGCTGGTGCAGGGACAAACATGTAGGTGCTTGTACATGTGTACGCAGACAGGTATGGACCTGAGCGAGCACATTGTCCTCGCCGTGTTTTTGCATGCTTGGTGCTCTACAACAAAGTATTTCTCTCTGTGGCCTCCCCTAAACATCCCGTCACCTCCCCCCTGCAGGCCCTGCCTGCACCCCAAGCACCAGCCCTGGGGGCTGCCATGGGAGCACACAGCACTGCAGTGTTTGCAGGGGCGGAACGAGCTGCTTGTTTCCTGGAAGGGACGCAATGAACTCAAACATGAGCTCACAACCAAACAACAGCTTGTGAGCTGATGAATGCTGCAGAGGTTTGCTTTTCTGCATGACTGCCTCCTGAAACAACCCCTGCCTGGCCAGGATAGATTGCAGCACAGCCCTGCATCAGCACCCTGCCCCCAGCACTGCCCCTGCATTATAAGTGTGCATTCACCAACAGTGCTTCTGCTGCTAACGTTGCCTGAAAAATACACAGCTCTGCAGCATGGTGATGTCCAATTCGATTTACATATGCTAAAACCAGAGCCTGGAGTTACATGGCAGCCGTATCAGTGCCAAGCATTCATTGACCTGCAGGGAGGAGGGCGAGCATCACAGCATCGTGCAGCAGCTCGGGGCTCAGCAGGGAGCCACAAAGCCCACAAAACCTGGGGCAGGTGAGGAGGAGCCCTGACACCTCACACCCAGCCCGAACTGCTGCAGCCCCTGCCCAGCTCTGCAGGGTGCTGAGCACCTCGAGCCTAACAAACAGCCCGTCATTGCTGAGCGTTAACCACTCCGTGACTGCTTCGTACTTCTGATTTATGTGTATTCTCGTGCAGCCCCCAAGCCCGGCCATGCGGCAGCCCACAGCCCACAGCCGAGAGGCGGCGCTCAGCCAGCAGCCGGGCTCCCACCGTCCATCCTGCAGTTTCTTCACCTTCAGCAGCGGCGCTCGGCGTGGGGCAGCCCCGGCGCTGCGGGTGAACGAGGGCAGAGCGGCTCAGTCCGTGGCAGCGGGCAGCGCCGGGAGCCCCGTGTAGATGCCCCGCGGGGGGATGAGCCCGGCGGCCGTCAGGCGCTTCTCGCTTGTCAGGAAGTTGAAGGTGGCACATGCGTTCGGCTGCGAAAGGAGAGGGACCGTGCAACGGGTCGTTGCGGGGACGGGGACGGCAGTGACGGGGAGGGGCCCCAACTCACCGTGTCCTGCACCTCCACGGCGATCCCGCACAGCCGCATCTGCCTCAGCACCGCGGGATGGAGCTGCTCCACTCTGTCCCCCGTGCCCAGCACCAGGATCTCTGCAACGGGGCACGGAGGTGGCCCCGGAGCCCGGAGGGAGCCCCGAGCGGAGGGTTCCCATACCCACCCCATCCCCATCCCCATCCCCATCCCCATCCCATCCCATCCCATCCCATCCCATCCCATCCCCATTCCATCCCCATCCCATCCCGTCCCACCCCGTGTCCCGGGCCGTACCGATCCGCGGCTCCAGCAGCCGGAACAGCGCCAGGCTCTGCGGCGAGATGTCGCGGTGCGATCCGACCTGCGGGCAGCGTCGCTCAGCGGGGCGGCCCGGCACCGTCCCATCCCGTCCCGTCCCGTCCCGTCCCGTCCCGTCCCATCCCGTCCCGTCCCATCCCATCCCATCCCGTCCTGTCCCGTCCGGTCCCGCACTCACGTTCCACTGCAGGATGGCTCGTGGCAGCACGGCGCACGGCCCGACCACGACGCTCCCGCTGATGCTGAACCCGCGGCAGCTGTAGCCCTCGATGAAGGCGCTGTTGGGGCTCTCGGGCTGCAGCACCGTCACCCTCGTCCTCTGGTACATCTCATCGTCCGACGGCGTCAGGCGGTGCCCGCGGCGCGGCGCCCTGCGGGACCGGCGGCAGCTCAGCCCGGCGTGTCCAAACCGGGACCCCGCACCCCGCAGTGCCGCCCGCATCCCGCCCCGCACGGCCCCGCACCCTGTCACGGCCCGCGGACCCACTCGGCCCAGCCGTCGCAGCGCCGCCGCCGCCATGGCTGAGCCGCTCCCGGAAGCGGCGCGCGGTCCCTCGTGGCGCCCCCTGGCGGCTGCGGCCGGTCCTACCGCCGCGCCCCGGCTCCGCGCGGGTTCGGGGCCGTGGGGCGCCCGCGGAGGCGGCGCGAGGGCGGCGGGACCGTGCCCCGCTCCGCCCGGTGCCACCGGCACCTGCCGGGTGCTCGCAGTGCGCACCGAGACGTGACGGACGGACTCAGGGGCCGCACACGGGGGCGGCTCTGCGGGCGGCGCGGCCCCGCACCGTGGGGTTGGGGTCCCGCGGGGGCTTTGGCCCCTTACCGGGCTGCGGGGGGTTCCCGGAGCGGCGGCGGCTCCGCCGGTTCTGGGTCCGCCCGGGGCGGGTTTTGGCCCCAGCTGCGGAGCAAAAGCGAAACCGGCAGCGTCGGGAAGGGGGAAGCGGGCGGCACCGCCGCCAAGGGGTGAACGCGGAGCCCCGCTCCGCACGGGGGTCCCCCGGCCCCGCGCTGCCGGGCACAACACGGAGCGGCCGCGCCGGAGCTGCGGGTGCCGCCGTGCGGAGGTGAGCGGCGTCGGGGCGGCCCCGCGGGGTCCCTCGTAGGCGGCCGAAAAAACGCGGCGCTGCACCACGGGGCCGCGGGAACGGGGCAGGAACGGGGCAAACGGGGCAGGAACGGGGCAAACGGGGCAATGCCCCCGGGCTGCAGCCGTGCGAGCAGAGCCGTAACCCACGCGTGGGCTGGGGGAGCCCCGCATCGCTGAGCCCGCACCGACGAGGGCTCCACGATTCCCTCCTCTGTAAGGGCTCGGCGGGGAGCGGGGCCGTCGGGTGACTCGGCGGGGCGCCCACGCTGTGCCAGCCCCGGGCAGGTGCCGCGGGCAGCGCCGCCGTCGGACACCGGACACCGGACACGGGGCCGCTTCACCGCGGGGCCTCTCGCTCCCCGGCTGGGATTCCCCCGCCCGGCGGCGCACGGTTTCGATTCCCCGCGTGCTGAGCGCTGACACGGGTCGGGCTTTGGGCGGCTGCCGCGCCGTGCCCATCCCCGGCACCCCCGGCGCAGGTGTCCTCCCTCCCTCGGGGCCGGCTCGGGTTTCCGGGGCCGCTCCGGTGGCACCGCACGCCGCAGCCCCACCGGGCTCCGCTGGGAGCCATTTCCTCGCGGCCCGCCCCGCGGCACCCGGTAAGTCGCCCGCTCCTCCTCGTCCCGTGGGTGGGCGGCAGCGGCCCCCGCGTCCGTCCGTGTGCAGCGCCGGCACGGGCAACGGAATCCCAAAAGCAGCTGTCCCCGCTGCGCCCAGCTGCCCTGGGGTTTCGTTACCCGCGCCTCCGCCTCAGCCGCCATTCACCGGAACGGAGCCGCCGCTCCGGCACCGTGGGCAGCAGCGCGGCTCAGCCCCACGCGCCACAGCCGGGGGATCCCCGTGATGTCCCGCTCCTCACGGCAGCGGTTCCTACGGACGAGCCGTCGGGGTGCGGGGCCGCTCACACTGAGCCATAAAGTTCTGCACCGGCTCCGCGCCACCGCCCGCCCGTGAAGCCCAGCAAGGGTGGGCAGCGGGTGGGCAGGATCCGGCCCTCGGAGAGAGAGAGAGAGAGAGAGAGAGAGAGAGAGAGACGGCTTTGGAATGACACGATCACTCCCGCTGAGCGCGCAGCCGAGCAGCCATCGGGGATGTCGTGTCTGCCCGAAGCTCTTTCGGCACCTCAGAGCCCCCCCCGACGGGCTGTGCCGGGAGCGCCCTGCCCCCACTGCAACGATCCGGGCGGGGCCGGGACCGACACGTGCTGGGCCGCAGTGAGGGACCGGGCCGACCCAGCTTTGACGGCCCCAGGCGGCAGCTCCGTGGGCCGCAGCACCCCGGGATCCCGGGCGGCTCCTGCCCTGCGGACAGTCAGCAGTTGGTCTGTGCGAGCAGCCGGTCTCAGATCACCTCTTGGCTGTGGGTGGTGCAGGGAGCTCCTCACACCTCGGGGCCGCCCCAAGGAGGGTCTGGGCCCCACGGAGCAGCCGCCACGTGCCCGATGGTGCCGCGGGAGGGAACGCGAGCCCCGGGGGAACCGGTTTGTGGCTGCGGGCGGAGCGGCCGCCCCGCAAACAGGGAGGAGGAGCCGCTCCGTGCCGTACCGTGCCGTGTGCTGCACAGCGGAGCGGGGCGAGCACGGACACAGCACGTGGCCCCACCAGGAGGAAGCGAAACCGAGAGCGGAACCGCAGCGCGGAGCGACACGGCGGCTGCACGGAGCTGTAACGGGGCAACGCTGCCCCCGCAGACACGTGCATTGGGCCCCATCCCCGCAGCACCGGGTCCTCGCTTCGGTTCGGGCCGGGCCTCAGCATAGCGAGTGGGCCGGGGTACGACGGCACCGACCCGCCGCCATGACGGAGCGCGGCCGTACCGGGACACGCGGCCTGCTCCCTCCCCTCCCCTCCCCTGCAGATACGGGCTGCTCCCCGCCCGCCACACCCATCATGGCGGCGCCCCAAGATGGCCGCCCGCTCCTAAGATGGCGGTGCGGGGGCGCCGCGCGCCGCGCTCAACATGGCGGCCGCTCTTCTCCCGCCGTACCCACGTGAGAGGCGCGTTGGTGACGTCACTTCCGCAGTGACGCCGGAAGCGGTGGCCGTGCCGCCATGGACGCCGGGTGGCAGCGGCCGGGGCTGTCGGTGACGCTCGGAGCTCTGCACGCGGCGCTGGGCCGGGCCGGGCCGCTGTGGGTGAAGGAGAGCAGCGCCCGCAACCTGCGACACCGCGACTTCCTGGCGCCACGAGTCGCCCTCGGGGCCGCGTTCGGCGGGGGGCAGGTCGGTATGGAGGGGTAGGCCGCGCTGGGGCCGTGCCCGTTCCCGTGCTGACCGGCCGCTCCCCGCAGGTTCCTCCCGGTGTTGTTGCTGCCGTGTCGGCGCTGTGCGGCCCGGGGGTGCTGCCGGTGTCCGAGTGCCGTCACACGGCGGCGGGGCTGGAGGTGCAGCTGCGGCGCGGTGAGACGTTCCGCCGCCTGCTGGGCCCGGCAGCCGCCCCCGCCGCCCCGTCCGGTCCGCGTTCAGCCGTGGTGCTGCACTGCCCGGCCCTGCGCTGCCCCGGCCCCGTGTCTCCCCGCGGGCTGCGCCCGGTGCTGCTCGCCGACCACCTGGCCCAGCTGCTGCGCACACAGGGGTGAGCGACCCCCCCCCACACACACACGTCGTGCCCGGCCCGCGCTGCCCGGCCCCGTGCCCACATCCCACCTCCCGCAGGGTCAGCGTGTTGCTGGTCCCCGCCGTCGCTGACAAACAGGGTCGGGAGGTTTTACGGCAGCTCCGCGTGGAATGGCCCAGCAGCACAGCCGGGTCTGACACCGTGTCGGCCCTGAAGCAAGCACTCAAACAGTGCCCCTATGCCACGCGCTGTGAGAAGGGATCAGGTGAGGCCTCGCTGCCCGAGGACGTCATTTGTAAAGTCCACCTGAAGAGCTTCGTGGAGCAGCAGGGCCTGCAAGGCTACGACCCCAACATGGGAGTCCTCCTTGGTGAGCAGCATGTGGGGTGTCACTGAGGTGACAGCAGGGCAGAAAGGCTGCAGGTGGGCATGACTGAGAGTAAATTGCTTCCTCCTTTTCTCTGGTCTGAGCCATAAATGGGGGCAGCCTGGGACAGATCCAGATGCTATGGAATAAGCCCCTTGTCCCACTAAGTGCCCTCCCTTCTTTCAGTTACAGAGGAGAAGTTGCGGTCCCTGGCTGAACTGCAGCAAGCTGTGCTGCAGGGCACGGTGAGTGACCCCCTGGTGCTGCCTGCTGCTTTATCTCCTGATGTTCCCTTCTGTCATGTCACAGTGTTTGATCTTGTTGCTGTCCCGTGCTGCAGGCAGGGTGTCAGGGGAGCAGCTGCACTGTGGTGCATGTGGTGAGCTGTGAGGAGGAATTCCAGCAGCAGCAGATGGATCTGCTGTGGAGGATTCTGGATCCAGGAACCCACGTGGATTTGCAGGTGAGTAACACCTACATTCTGCACCATGACCATGAGACAGCCCATCTTTGGCACCTGCAGTGAAGGCTGAGGCCCAGCCTTGTGCCTGTATGAGTCTTCCCTTTCCCTTGGCATCCAATTTCCTTGGGATTTTATCATTATAGAAGGAGAAATAGGAGAAAACTGCAGGTTCACAGCTAGAACAGGACTGTATTGAACTTAATGCAGTGCTGTTTTAGCAGCCTCTGACTCTGGGCTCCTCTTTTACCTGTGGTACCCATTCCCAGGATGTGAAGTTTCCTGGCAGCTCTGTAGGCAGTTTCCTGCACTTCATTATAATGGAGTTTGTCTTTCTCCTAACACTTCCTGTCTCTTTCAGAAGCACCTTGTCTGTGGACCAGTGAAGGTGACAAACCCCTCATCCCCCATCAGTGCAGACCAGTACTTTCAGTAAGTTGGTATTGAGCAAGGAGCCTGCCATGCTGCATGTCTGTCACGTCTTGCCTGTGCTCGGTTTGGCCCAGCAGGCAGCAGTGGTAGCGCTGTTCCTCTCTTCTGCTTCTCTGCACTGCTGGGCTGTTTCTAGAGGACTCCAACAATGTTCCTTCACTACTGTCAGCAGCAGTGCTGCTGTCCCTGGCCTGCTCCAGGCAGGATTTGTGTGCCCTTGGTTGGCCTTCTTTCTGTTGCAGAAGGAATGATGCCCCATGCAGCCTGCTCTGCAGGGAAGGAAGCTAAGACTAAGTGTCTGTGTTCCTCCCAGGCTCAGAAAACGCCAGATGTATGATGCCTCTGTCATGAAATATGGGGAGCTTGCGCAAGGTGAGGGAGGGTTTGCTCTGCAGGCTGTGGATGGGGGAGGTGAGGGCTGGGGAGGTGCCCATACACCAGCTTCAGCAGAGCCCCCTCACTGCAGTGGGGTTTTCCTTTCAGGGGCTTTGGAGATGGCAGGCACACAGGTACCACACAGTCTGCTCCACCCCCACCTGTGTTCTCTCTGCAGATGAGGCCTGGACTGAGGTTATCGATATCCTGACAGTGGCTGCCATCAGGTTTGAGATGCTGAGCACTGCCCACCGGAGCCAGGTAGGACAGCCCAGAGCTGCAGTGCAGTGGGAGGCAGGTGAGCAGTGTGAGTACTGCTCAGGGAGCTGTGGATCATGGCACGGGTTGGTAGATTGGTGGGAGCAAATGGACAAGCAGCACTGTGTGTGAGGATGCACTGCATGGACTTTGGCCACCCCAAGCCCAGTCTGGGAGTGGTTTTCCTCAGCTTAAATCACGTACAGTGTCTGGGCTGATGTCCTGGTAGCCTGTGCCTGTCAGCCCTAGCAGGGCATGGTGCTCAGCATGCTGGTGGCCACACTTCACCTGATGGGAAGGTACTGCTCCCCTAGCAGGAAATGCAGGGATGCACCAGGAATGGCCCTGGGCCAAGCAGCCTGGACTGCAGGTTGTCTCTGCCCTCAGATCACCCTGGACCTGGAGGACAGCAGCATTTCTACAAAGGGAACCAAGAGTGGTGCCTTTGTGATGTACAACTGTGCCCGGCTGGCCACGCTCTTTGACACCTACCAGAGGGCTGTAGAGCAAGGTGAGCGCTGGCCCTGCCTCCTCCATCTCTAACCACTGTTCTGGGCTGTCCTCCCACCTGCAGTCTCTCACCACTTTTGCAGGCACGTACCCACCTCTGCCACCAGCATCAGAACTGAACTTCTCCTGCCTCCGAGAAGAGGTGAGTGCTGAGGCACAGAAAGGGACTGTAGACAGCAGCATGCCCTTAGCTCTGGGGGATGGACGCTTCTGGCCCTCTCTGACAGGCATAATCCTTTCACAGGGTGAATGGCTCCTCCTCTTTAACTACCTCTTGCCCTTCCCAGAAGTCTTGCAGCAGGCAGCGCAGCTGCCCTCACCCAGCAAGGGGTTCCGGATCACAGCCAACACAGAGGCAGTAAGTGCTATATGCCAAAGCACCTGTAGGTGCTGAGCCAACACTGCTGACCCAGAGCAGGGCTGCTGTTCTGCAGGGTGCTGGGGGGGCATTCCTGGGAAGAGATGGTAATGCCCTTGGTGCTATTCCTGCTGTGTAGGATGGCCCCAGACTGGCCAGACCATGCAGCATCAGCCCAAGCTGTCTGTGTTGCAGGTGTGCAAGTTCCTTATCCAGCTCAGCATGGATTTCAGCTCCTACTACAACCGGGTCCACATTCTTGGGGTGAGCTGATTGTCCCAGACTATTTAACTGGGGGCTGCTCCCAGGTGCCAGTAAGATGCCAGCCCTGCAGGAGCAGGATATGGAGGATGGAAACAGCAATAGAACAGCAACAGAACCGCCACCTCACTGCCTTTCTCCTTACAGGAGCCATTCCCTCACCTCTTTGACCAGATGTTTGCTCGCCTCCAGCTGCTGGGAGCAGTGAGGGACATGTTCCATAGTGCCTTGGCGACTCTGCACCTCCCTCCTCTCAGCCAGATCTGAGCCACCAGTGAAGACTGTTGACAAACTGCAGTGTTACAAGGGGCAGAACAGGGCACTTCCTCCCAGGCCAGGCACCAGGCTGCCTGCTGGTCAGGGACTGGGAGTTGAGGTCCATCTGAGTCTCATGATGGGGCTCCTACTGCTCAGTGCCCATGTTTTAAGGGCATAGTTGAGTTCAAAGGAAGGAAGCACAAGGGACCAGGGCACCCCCATAGAGCCAGGTACCAAACTGTTCCCTTAAAGCCGTTTATTAAAGAGGAGCTCTGTGCTGGCAGAGAGCTCTTGAGCCTCAAGGGCTGCAGCCCTGCTTTGTGCGAAGTCCTGACATTAGGGCTGAATACAGTTATTGCTGGACAAATGCTGTGTCTGACCCTGCAGTGATAACTGAGGAGTGGGAGGGACAGATGGGTAGAAGGAGAAGGGTCTGTGCTGTGCACAGGAGTGGGAGCACCTCGCTACAGGAGCAACGTTGAGCAGTGCTTGCAAGCAGCCCAAAGCTCCAGTAGCACAGTACAGCCTTTCTGGACCAGGGCTGTGTACGGCTTCTTGTCTTTTATGTGCCTTGGCTGCCTGCAGGCCTGCTGCTACACAGGAACAACCCTGCCAGCCTGAGGACGGCACTGAAGGACTGCTCTGATAGGGCTGGCCTGGCCTGAAGGGGTATAACAGACTGCATGCTGCAGCCCTCTTTGTTCCCCAGTAGCTCTGTATCTTTCTTAGCCTCCTGCTGCCCTCAGTCCTCCCATCACTGTGGAGAGCCCTGCACCTCCCTGTGGGACAGAGGGACGTCCATCCTCCTTGAGGAGGACAGCACAGCTGCATCACTGCACACACACAGTGTGGAGCAGTATGCTGGGACATTCCTTTTCTCTCACTGTCCCCAGGCAGGCGGGGAGCAGGGGACTGTGCTGTACCCCTTTACTGAACAGCACCCTGCGACTGGAGCTTGCAGTGGGTGTCCAGGGCAGTACAGCGCAGGAGCTCCAGGCCCTGCCCACAGAGCACGCAGTACCAGCACTGCTCCCCACCTGCCCCCACCACCTCCCAGCAGTCCAGCTCTGCCAGGTCAGGCACATGGAAGAAGGTGGTGCTCAGCTCCTCCAGGCCGTCCCAGCTCAGCCGCCACAGTGTGAGCCGCTGGTCCACGGAGGCAGAGAGCACCAGGTCTGGCTGCAGCACTCTGATCCCTGTCACATGAGCAGCGTGGCTGCACGGCCTCGCCACGCGCTCCAGGATGTGCAAGCAGGTGCCTGGTTCATCACTGCCCCGTGTCACCTCCAGCAGGCAGACGTGGATGGAGCCATCATCACTGCCACTGGCCACCAGGAACCGTCCCTCAGGCAGCTCCTGGATGTGCAGGCTGTTCACCCCACAGCTGTGAGCCATGACAGTGAGCAGCGGGGTGCCCAGAGCTGGAAGGAGAGGCTCAGTCAGGATGGCAATGCAGAGAGCTGCTGGCACAGCCTCCTGCCCACAGCTGTACCCACCCAGCAGCTGCATCTCTCCCTCCGAGTGCTGCAGGGCATCTGTTGCGTCTGCGATGGTTCTGGTGATGTCCCAGAAGGCAACGCTGCCGTCGGTGGCCGCACTACACAGGAGGTGCTTCCTGGAAGGAAGGTGTTGGGCAGCCCCCAGCCCCATGCTGATACCCAGGGCAAGCAGAAGGATGGCTCTCTGCTGCCATCACTGACCAACTTCCCCATTCCCCTCACCAGCTCCACTGCCATCACCCTGTCTTGCTGTACAGGCATCACAAGGATGAATGCTTCCCTCCCAGTGCCCTGCCCAGAGCTCACCTCTCCTCCTCTGCCCGTGTGTACAGGAATGCCTCCACTTTCAGCACGCAGCGCTGGTGGTGGAACGACTCTGCCACGAGCAGCAGCTTCTGGGCAGCCTCCAGCAGCACAAACAGCCTGGGCAGAGAGAGATGTGGCTGATCCTGAGAGAAGGAGGTGCCAGCTCAGAGCTGACATCTCTAGGCAGCTGTGCCCTGTGCTGACTGCTTACCGGACCGATCCATCGCTGCATGCAGCAACCAGGAATGTGCAGGGCATGGGCAGCTGCTTGCTGTTGGTCCCACACACAACTGAGAGGGACATGTACCTGGGCAAACACAGAACACTTGCTGCATGCCCCCCCGGCACCTGCTGTCCTGTAGGAGGATGGGGGACAGCAGCATGAGCTCAGCACACGACACAGCTCTGAGCACTTTGGGGGTTCTCAGAGGAAGGACTGAGCCAAAAGCCCCTCAAAGGCTCAGGCAGCCATCGAGCATCACCTCGTCTCCGGGTCCATCTTGACAAGCTTGTGCCTGTTCTTCATGCGGTCCCAGTGCTCATCCAGCCGGTGGGAGGCCACGTGGGCGACCTGGCAGCTCACCATGCCCTCAGCCCCCAGATCCAGGGCGCACTGCAGCCGGTAGCACTCAATCTGTGCCCGGCCGCCAGCTGAGAACAGCAAGGAGCAGAGCTGGGTGCTGTTATGCAGTGCAGCGTCAGCCAAGGCCAGCGCCCTGACGCTGGAGATGTGGTCGCTGAGCCTGGCGAGGGGCACTGCCGCACGTGTCAGCTCACTGAGTGTCAGCACACACACCGTGGTGTCCTCGCTGCCGGTGATGAAGACATTAACGGGGTGGCATCCAGGTGCCCTCAGTGCCCCCAGGTGCCGCACGCAGGTGATCTCGCGGCCATGCATGGACGCCAGCAGCACCCGCTGCTCACAGGGCTCGGCCTCGCTGTGGTACAGCATCACATCCCCACGCTTAATGAAGGCAAAGGCATCAGCCTCAGGGCTGCTGTAGTAGCTCCAGGAGCGGTGCCCTCCGCCACAGGGCACACAATGCAGGTTCACCCCACTCCTTGTGCTCCACACTATGAAGTTGTCAGCATGGAAGCCCAGCACCAGCAGGTCCCCATCAGGTGTGAAACGCAGCTCCTCGATCCACTGCAGCCCTTTGCAGGGCCGGTGCTTCTGCAGCACCTCCAGCTGCTGGTCCTGCAGGCGGAGCTGCCGGTAGCAGCCGTCCCGGCCCGTGCTATAGATGTAGTCCCCGTGGCAGGTCACCGAGGTGACCCCTGTCTTGCCATGCAGGCCAAAGAGCACGGATAGAGGTTCCTGGAGGGGCACAGCCTCACTGTGTAACAAGCAGGAGGGTTCCGACTGGCTCGCAGTGCCCTCCCTGCCTGGGGTACCTCTGCCGGTGCCATCAGAGCTGCTGCTGCTGCAGGGGAAGAGGAGGAGGGAGCCACGGCGGTCCCCACACAGCAGCAGCCCCCCCTGGGGCAGGAAGGTGGCACACGTGTGCCAGCGCTGCTTGCAGGGCGGCAGCCGGTAGCGCCCCATGAGCTGCACCGCAGGCACCTGCCCGGGGCCGCACGTAACGTCCATCCAGAGCACGGTCCCGCCGGGGCCGGAGACCAGGAGGGCGGCGGGGCCGAGTGACGCCTCTGTCCGTGTGGCCCAGCTGAGCCCCAGCACGGGTCCCTCGAACGGCCTCAGCCTGGCGACGCGCTCGGGGCCGCCCGGGGCGAACACGAGCAGCCGCCCATCGCCGCCGCCCAGCGCGCACAGCGGTTCAGCCCCGCCGCTCGTCGGTGCGGCCGCCAGCAGCCCGCGGGACCCGCAGGAGGCGGCGGGGCCGAGCAGCGGCTCCCAGCGCCCCGCCGCAGCCTCGTAGGCCGCCAGCCCGCCCGCCTCGCCCAGCGCCAGCACCCGCCGCGGCTCCAGCAGCAGAACCGCCCGCGGCCGCTCCGGGGCCCCCAAGGGCTCCGCTTCCACCGGAGCGTCCCTCCGCGGCCGCCAGAGCCGCGCTCCCCCGTCGGAGCCGCCGGTAGCGAGGCAGCCGCCCGCGGGCCGCAGGGCCAGGGAGCGCAGAGCCCCGCGGTGCCCGCGCCGGACGCTCCTTACGCCGCCGCCGCCGTCCCACTCCAGGCAGGTTCCGTCCTCCCCGGCACTGACCGGACGGGCCCCGCGCAGCCCCACGGCGGCCACGCGCGAGCCGTGCCCGTAGCACAGCAGCAGGCACACGGGCTCCCCGCCGCCCCCCAGCTCACCCACCGCCCACAGCCGCACGCTGCGGTCCTCGGAGGCCGAAGCCAGCAGCCCCCGCGGCTCCGCGTAGCTCAGCGCCATCACCGCGCCCCGGTGCCCCCGCAGAGTCCTCCGCGGCGCCTCCGCCTCGGCCGCCCTCCACACCGCCACGGTGCCCGTCGCCGTCCCCGCCGCCAGCGCCAGCCGCGCCCAGCCCGTCCCCGCCATCACGGCGCACCGCAGCGCCCCGGCCCCGCCGCACCGCGCGCTCCGCAGCCAGCTCCCGCCGGCGCGCCACTCGTACAGCGCCACGGTGCCGCCCCCCAGCGCCAGCGCCAGCCGCCCCCCCGCCGCCCATCGCGCCTCCCACACCCGCGCCCCCAGCCGCCGCGCCGCGCCCCCCCCGCAGGCCGCCAGCCGCGCTCCCGCCCCGCCCGTCCGTTCCCGCACGGCCAGCACCGCCAACCAGCCGCCCCCGAACGCCGCCACGCGCCCGCCCGGCCCGGCCCGCAGCCCCCGCACGGTGGCCTCACGCAGCGCCGTCCGCCTGCCCGCCGCAGCGCCGCTCAGCAGGAACGCCGCCACGTCCGGTCCCGTCCCTGCCGGAGCCGGACAGAGCGTCAGCCGCCGCACACAGCGCACAGCCCGCCCGCTCCCCGCCCCGCCGCTCACCCGCCAGCAGCACGTCCCCCGCGAACTCCAGCGCCGTTACCGGCGCCACCAACGCTACGGACTCCATGTCGGTACGGACTCACGCCATGTCGGTACGGACTCACGCCATGTCGGTACGGACTCACTCCATGTCGGTACGGACTCTCGCCATGTCGGTACGGACTCACTCACGCCATGTCGGTGCGTTCCCGCCCCGCCCCGCACGCTTTATTGGCGCGCCACGTCGCCCCGCCCCCCTCCGGCAGCGCGGGAAAAAGCCACGTGCGCCAGCGAGGCTCCGCGGGAGCGCGCCGCCTACAGCTCCACGTGCAGCCCGCTGTACGACTTGTCCACGCTCCACTCGGCCGGGGCTCCGGCCCCGCTCCCCGCGTAGCGCTCCATCTCCTGCTGGAAGCGCTGCTGCCGCCAGCGATTGGGGTCCACGTTGATCCAGTTGTTGGCGATCCACTTGGTGCCCTGCGTGACCAGGCAGCCCCCGTGCAGGGCGAAGTCGTCCAGCTCCCCCACCCAGCCTGCGGGAGCAAAGCGGGGGGTGCTGCAGGTTACTGGGCACAGCCCGGGCAATACTGACACCCGGCTTTAGCTTGGGGGCTACAAGGGTCCCTGCTGACACCTCCCCACCATCACCCCACCCTGTCTGAGCACAGGGGGGTGCTCTGCCTCTGTGCCCTCTCAGCATTTCACAGCACAGCTGCCCTTTTCCTCAACTTTTCCCCAGAGGAGAGGGTGGAAGCCAGAGTTTTGAAGCCATACCATACATGATGTGTCACCGGTTCCAACCCTTTATAGAGATCTCAGCTTTTCTGTGACAGATTTCAGCAGCTTTTTTCCATTTGGGAAGAATTTGGTCATAAAAATACAACGTGTCTCCTCTGACACGACAGCAATGCCACTGATATTATCATCTGGCAGCCCAAGCAGTGGCCTCGTGACCTCCTCCCGTGGCTTTGCTTGAGATGGAAACTCTTGGGCTACTCCCAGAAGACCCAGGACACTACATGACATACCTTCACCAGCAGCTGGGAAGGCTGAAGTTAAATCCCCCGGCCTGGCTGCCAGGGAAAACCACATGGCACTCTGAGAAGTGCAGCCCTGAGGACATCTATCACAGAGCTGCAATTGCCCCATAGTGCAGCCTCAGCCCCACGTGGGGCACAGCACAGGGAGGGCTGTGCCTCCCCACACCCACACCGCAGAGCTTATGGCCGTGCTTTTGTCTGCCTCCCCTCCCCAGCCCTGCGGGCAACACCACATCAGTGAAGCGTTTTGAATTGCGGCCCAAGCTCCAGCAGGACTTTCAGCTCACACAGCGGGGCAGAAAGCAGCTGGTGATGGCTCAGTGCAGCCAAGGGCTTTGTTTGCTGGCTAGTCCTGTCCCCCAAAGACACCAGAAGCCACTGACCCCACTGCCTGTGAAGAAAGGCCTCAGAGAGCCAGGAAGCTTCCAGGCAGCTGGTGACAAGGAGGCTCTGCAGAACTCAATAGCAGGCAGCTACCCCCCCTAAGGCCTCTTCTGAGCCACAGAACCTCTGGAAGATGGTTGTCACCTTCTGCAGTCCTAGCAGGACTTGGCCTGGAGCCGTACCTTCCCCATCCGACAGGTAGTTGTACCAGAAGACAGCAGTGCCTTGCTGAGGTTTCACTCGCAAATTGCCCTTATCACAGTTTTTCCGAGTATCACGCAGGTCAACATCATTCTGGATCAAAGACTGAACAAGACAACAACAAACACACAGAAGGTGTCATCAAAGGGGTTGTGCTGTGCTGCTAGCATCCTCCTGCCCTGTGCTGAGTCCCTTAATGCATCACCAGACAGCATGCCTACAGTTATCTTAGTCTGAAGGAAAGTGCCCAGATTAAAGCAAGCAGAACCTGTGTCAGGACAGCAAGGTCCAAAGGCTGCCCCTCATGCACTGGAGTGGGGAACTGCCAAAGCCCTGCACCTCCTCCCTTGGCCTCTGAGTGAAACCACTCTATGTGGAGCTCGGACTTCCCACACGCCAGCTCAGAAAGCTCACATCTCCAAACCCCCTTTCTACAGTGAATACAGACACAGTGGGACCCACAATCCCTGTGAAGGACAGAGCCACTCACCATCTCTTCATATGTCCTGTTATCAGCTATAGGAAAGACAGTTTCTCCTCCACCCGTCACACTGTTCAGGTAGAACAGGACTGTCACATACCTGCAGGACAGGACAGAGCAGTTGTCAGGGGACACAGCTGGAGCAGGAGGAGCTGCATGGGGCTGCCCATCCCCTGCCATATGTACAGCACTCCTCCAAGGCAGCACGGGATATGCAATTTACATCATTTGCTGTCAACACAGAGTTGCACCAAAGCAGCCCTTACCGGCACGAGGTCTCGAAGGGAGCGCTTTCATTGGCAACCAGCTTGGTGTGGCTGCAGGCAGTCTCAGGGAACACGGGGCCGCTGTCCATGTGGGCATGGTAGTGCCCCCCCTGGTCATAGCGCACGACCTGCAGGGGCTCACTGTGCTCCACAATCTCTGGGGGCAAGCGAGTCAGGCGCATTACCCTGGGGAGACAGCACAGCAGGTGAGGGGAAGACACCTTCACCAGGACAGCCGCTACTCCCAGGCACCAAATACATCCAGAGAAAGAGAACCCCCTTCCCCAAAAGACCGGAGAGACGGATGGGCTGCAGCAAGCATGCCAAGAGATAACTAGGTTCCTTACAGATCTGTCAGACCATCAGCATCAGCTCAGAAACTCCTCCTCAAGGTTAATAAAAAAACAAAAACGAAGGGCGCATCTCCAGCAGGACTGCTCTCATGAAGACCTTGCTTGCTCAGAAAGATCCCTCCTTTGAGTGTGTCCCTGGTGCCTTCATGTGCCATCTCAGTGCTTCTCTGGACTCCTGCACACCAGCTACAGACCTCGGGGACAGTTAGCAAAGCACAGGGCTCCTGCTGAGAGTGAATGAGAGACTAGCTCTAGGGATATTCTCATCACCTAACTCACCTTTCCCTGTTGCCTTTCAACAGCCTCCCCCCAGGGGAGAGGGGCACAGAGGGTTCTGGGTTTTTTCCACTGCTACATCTGAGCTCATCCCCAAAGTAAGCAGGTACCTCTCAAGACCTGCCAAAGAACACTCAGAGCTCTGGGAATTCTGAGCAGTGAAGCCTGAGGGGAACGTGGCACCAAGACAGGGTGGCAGAGCTACTCCAGGCCCCACAAGATCCCACTGGGGATTACAGCCTCCTTCAGCACCACGCCTCCAGGTCCACAGGGGCCTTCTAACACTGGCAAACCAAAGAGTGACGATGCCTGCGTGCGCCAGCGAACTGGCACAGAGAAAGTGGCAGCCACAGTCTGCTCTAATTAAGGCAATATGCGACCCCATTCTCCCTCTGGAATGTGCTGAAGAAAAGGAGTGGCCAAAAGCCATTTTCCAGCCTCGGGACAGATTTTCCCCACCCATGTCCTGGGCAAGGACCAGCACCACAAGAACGAGGAGTCTCCAGCCAATTATCTGAAACTCACCACAGCTAAACCATTTGGCCTGCGAGCTGGGTTAACTCTTCCCAGTACCAAAACCAAGGCGTAGGGAAAGACAGGAGGTTCTCCCATCTGCTGGGGCAGGCCCCGTGGTCATGCGCTCCGATGACCGAACTACCTCGGTGTGCTTGAGATAAAGTCGTGCTTATTATGAAGTTAGCTCTGAACAGCTACGACAGATCTCAGTGAAATGCATGAGTAACTCAAGCAATTGACAGTAACTACTGGCACCCAGACAGGGTTGGAAATGGGCAGTTTCTCCCAGTAAGCTTGTTTACTAATTAGAATGAATTATTTCATATAATGCCAAGTCGTCTTGGTTTTACAGGGCTGTTCCCAAAAGTGAATGGCTACACTAAAAGGTTTGATTTTTCTTTTTCCTTTTCCAGGGGACAACACAAGTCTTTGTTTTAACAAAAACCTCCTCTCCCCATTTCATGACTGCGCTCATTGCTCTTCATACTCCAAACTTCCACACAATGAGGAAGCGTGAATATGAGCATGTCTGCATCTGCATCTCCCAGCACAGGTGGCCCACGTGCCCACACCCCCTCAGCCCTCACCTCTGCCGTATGGCTCTCATGACCTGGTGTGCACCCTCGCCCTGGTACAGCCATGTGTGCTGGCTGTTGCGCACCGCGTCACTCATCTTCACTTTCCGGCTCCCTATGTACTTGTGGAAGTCACGGATGTTCAGCCTCTTGAACTCCTCCAAACTCAGCACACCTGTGGAAGAGAGCAGGAGCAGGCTGACCTGGGCACTCCACACACATGAGGCAATAGAGAACCTTCAGCTGCAGTGCAAGGTCAGAACCAGAACAGGCAAAACACAATCAACTTGCTACTTACATATTTAAATGGAGCAGAGGGGGACACCTCAGGCCACCTTCCTACAAGACCTTGCAGGGTAATTTAAAAAACCAAACCCCAAACAACAAGCAGTACATTCTTCTGCTTTTGTGCAATTGCAAAACATGAGAGAGACACACAACACAGTACGATCCGGTGTAAATAGAAGGCAGAAAAGCAAAAGGTTAAAGGCAGTTTCTACTAGAACAGATATTTCTTGTTTGCAATCAGCTGAGCTCAGCAATGGATGGGTTTTTGCCTCTGATAGCTTCAGAGAGATCCTTACCATTTGTTGTGTTCCCTTTTTGCAGAAGCAGGGAAGCAGCACATGCCCAGCATCCAGCACACACCAGGGACAGCGAGAGGAGCTCAGGGAGGCAGCAAACACACTGCTGTTTGTGGACAGGGGAAAGGCCCTGCCACCAGGGTCAGCCCAGGGAGGCTCCTTAGGTGCTGGTTGTTGTCAGCAGATCACCCACGTCACTATTTCTCATGCCCCGCTCACATCTCCCCGTCCCCATTTCCCCTTATTTGACACGGTCTTTGATAACACAGTGCCACATCCAGGTCGTGACCTGGTCCCTCAGTGGCACACACCAATGTGACAAAGGAGGAAAGCAGCACTCTGGAAGCAAGGTCCTGCCAAAAGCACTTTAACAGAACTCTTCATTTGTCAACAGCCGGAACGGTGGAAAAGCCATTGGCAACTCAGTCATATGCTCCTACCCCTGCCAAAAGTGTCACCAGCGTGGGTGCTCGGGGTGCCATCCGGATATTTAGGCATTCACATGGGTACTGCTTCATCTCCAAAGCAGCTCCTCTCTGGCACTCTCAATGCCAGGTCACTGGAAGAGAGCATGCAGAGCCTGTGCATTCACTTAATTTGATTAGGAAATGGAGAGTTGCTTAATTGAGGACACACTAATTAGAGCAGCAAAGGTTAGAGTGCGTGTCCAGGCCAGAGGGAGGGGGGGGAGGGCAGAAGCAGCCTCCTGTAATACAGAGAACAGGGCAGTGCCAGAGATGAAATCAGCATCAAAGGCTGAACAAGACCACCCCGTGCTGCACTCCCATGCCAGTGAAGCAGCTCCCTCAGACACCTCTAGACGTCCCTTTGAAAGCAGGAGGGAGCACGTTAAGAGCTGTAGCTTCAAACAATGAGAGCTACATAGTCAGACCCAGCACAGCCTCTGAGAGGTCTACACCAATTTCACTTTCTGTAAAGGTCCCTAAGCAGTGTTATTTTCCTTGCAAAAACTTCTAGTACAACAGGCCTGGGCAGGGACGTGGCTGTGTGCAGTGTCCCATGCTGAGGATGTGGGGATTCCTGAGGAGCTGCTCTTACCATTCCCATCAGGGTCAGCCTTGACTGCAGCGTACATCTCTCGGATGTTTTCGGGGGTCATCCACCTGCCATTCCCAAGGCGGGTGTGAGTCAGCACCTGAAATTCAGAACCAGATTAACAGCAGGCACAGATTTCTAGTACTAATGCAACCCTCCCAGTTTCCTGCTTGAGGCCAGGCCTGCTCTCTTCTGCAGAGCATCAGTCAGCCAGGCGTCAACACGTCTCTGCACGTGGATTTGAGTGGAGATCATCTGGCAGCCACGCTGTGTGGCTGATCTGCATTTCTATTTCCAGTTTAGGTGATGGCAAATGACTGCTGAAACTCAGTTAACCAGTCCTTAAGTGGAGGAGGCACAGCTCTCAGCAAGCTCTGACCTCCAGAGAAGCACCTGGGAAGTGACATCCTTCTACCTACCACGATGCATGCTGCCCCACAGGACAAGGCTGCTGAAGAGCTGTGGACAAGGTGCTCCTTATCCCCTCCTAGATTGTGGGTGATTCTAAAGCCCTGTCGGCTGCAGGAAGGCACAGCCAGCTCTACAGCACAAACTCAGTGTGCTGGCACACCCACAAGAAGAAATGCACCCTACCTCTTTGAGCTGCAGCTGCCCATCCTGATTGTGGTCCAGCAGATTGAAGAAATCCATCTGGCTGATTTCTATCATTTCCATGGCTTCCTCATAGTCATCCGTCGGTAGGATCTGGCTCTTCTGCAACCCCTTCAGCTGTGCCAGATGGATGATGAGTTTGCACTCCTCCTCTGTCAGGAAGTCTGGAATTTCTGCAGGAAAACACAAGCAGTAACAGACTGAGGAACTGTTATATTAGGACAAATACTAACGACAGGCCACTGAAAAGAGAGAAAAATAGGGAAATTTATAAACTTCCTTCCAAGTCAGAATGGTGGGACAGTCAAATATATGCACCCTTCTACTCAAAGAGCTCTACAACAGCACACACCTCACACCTGAGCTGCAGGAGATGGGTATTTTTACAGCAGCTGCTCCTGAATGTTTGGATCCTGGGGTCAAGCCCCTTATTTTCTTGCAGATCACCACAATGGACAAAGGAGTGAACAAACACAGCCATATCACCGCATTTTATCACTTCAAAGGTTATATGTGGATCACAGTCTGGAACTGCTGTTTTACAGGAAGGGAAGCCTTAATGGGGGAGTGGGGATGGCCAGGGTTTCATGCTCCCTCTCATGCAGAAGAGCAGGAAGCACCTTACAAACAACCAAAGTCCTTTTGGGGGTACCTAGCACAATGCTCTATGGGGAAACTCAACATCCCGACTTATTCCCATTCATTCCCTTGTACTTTTGTACAGCCATCAGAACAAAACAGGCTTAAGCGAACATGGCTATGATGGGCTGGATTAGATGATTTTAAATGTCTTTTCCAATGATTTTATAAGTACTTTCAGACACAATGCCCTGCTCTCTAAACTGCAGCCCTGCAGGTGTGTGCTGAGGACGCATCCAATCCCAGCTGCAGCAGCAAACCCTCAAAGGGGGAAAGAAAAAATAAAAGTTAATTACTTCCACGACCTTAAATCAACCCTATCAGCTCCGACTGTCAACAAGCAGTTGCCCTCTTAAGTGCATACCAGAAAACATGATGCTCCTGGGAAGCCCTGGGGATACAATGCAGCTGTATCCCTCTGAGGACACAATTTCTGCCACCAGCAGAACAATGTCCTTGTAACAGAGTGGGCTTTTGGGGCCAGAGCTTCCGCTGTCCTGAGCGTCACAGCCTCGCACCGAGTCAGAGCCAACCATACCCGCTGGCAAGCAGCGGTCCCAGGATCTCCAGTTCCTCAAACTGGGCTCAAATAATGACGGCTTCTGGAATCTTAATTACGTGCTGGAGGAAGGACAATCCCTCTCTTCAGTGGTGGTAATGGGATTTTGTAACGAGGTAGAAATTGCATTAGCAGGAAGCGCTTTCCGCCAGGCAGGTTGCAAGGTGAGGGGCTTTCCAGCTAAGAGCTGCCAATCCGCAGTGCAAACAGCCTTCCTCCCCAGCTGCAAATTGGTTCCTGTGCCCACTGCTCTCCCAAACAGTTAACTTGGGGCTGCGAGACCATCCTATCTCCCTGCCCGCTCAACAATGGTTCCAGCTAAACAAATGCCTCCTAATTGACTTTGAGCAACACTTGATTGCTTTCAGAAGAAAAAAAAAAGAAAAAAAAACAACAAAAGAGGAAAGCATTGGGGTTTATGAAATAATGACTAATCCTGGAGCAAAAGAAAGGGGCTGGGTTGGAGCGCTGGTGTCAAACAGAGAGCCCCAAGACACAGGGCCAAGGCATTCACCCCTCCCCAGCTGCCCTCATTTCCACACCTGCTGATCTAAGCCAAACCCCTGCTAAAATCCAAACAATCGGGGCCGCTGGCAAATGAAAATTGGAGCATTGTCTTCCCCAAGAGGGCTCTGAAAGGGCCGCACTTAATGAGGATGGATTGCCACGGAGGTGGCTCGCAGGCTATAAAAGGCGTTCTGCAGGCTGGAGCAGCTCAGTCCGGGTGCGCTGTGAGCCCACTCCAAACACCATGAGGGCTGTGAGCACGGAGAAGGCGTCCCGCAGGCGGGGAGCCCCATGGCTGCCAGGTCTGCTGCTGCGTCTGCTGCTGTGGGGCTGCCCAGGGGGACGGGCCAGCTACCTGCGCAGGTCCTCCAGCTGCACCGCCATCCCACGCAGCATGGCCCTGTGCTACGACATCGGCTACTCAGAGATGAGGATCCCCAACCTGCTGGAGCACGAGACCATGCCGGAGGTGATCCAGCAGTCCTCCAGCTGGCTGCCCTTGCTGGCCAGGGAGTGCCATCCAGACGCCAGGATTTTCCTCTGCTCCCTCTTCGCACCCATCTGCTTGGACAGGTAAGACATTTGCATGAGTTCTTTCCGCGTTGCTCCCCAGCAGTGACGGCATTCGCCTCCTGAGAGCAAAGACGTGCAATCTGATCACAGCCACTTTCAGGCAGCGCAGCGAGGGGACATGGGATTACCCAGCAGGGACTCTCCCCACTTCTGAGGGAGAACTGAATTCCCGTCCAATTTCCAAAGCAGCCTTTTGTTGCTTGTTTCCCTGCTTCCCCCCCAGGCTCATCTACCCCTGCCGCAGCCTGTGCGAGGCTGTCAAGAGGAGCTGTGCACCCGTCATGGCTTGTTATGGCTATCCCTGGCCTGAAATCCTCAACTGCAACAAGTTCCCTGCAGACCACGAGCTGTGCATCGCTGCCATCTCCACAGATGAAAGTTCCTCCAGCAGGAGAAGTAAGGGCTTTTTTTCTCATATGTTTTCCCATGTGTAATGCTGAATGCTCACAGGATGAGCCTATGCCTTGCCTGTGTTCACAGGATGGCTTGGGTTGAATGGGACATCAAGGATCGTAAAGATCATAAAACACTCCTGGCTTTAAGCTATACTTAAAAAGCAAAGTGGAAATTCTAGTTTTTCTCTCTGGGAACTGCACTGTGACTAGAGAAGGAGCATGACATTGGCTAAAGCTTGTTCCCTCAGCTCTGCTCATCACTACCTGGGTGCCCTCAGACAGTAGTGGGGCTTGGGGCAGTGGGGGAAATCTAAAAGACGTGGGAGCTCATGGTGGCCTGTCCAGGAAGTGAGAAGCAATAGATATTTGTTAAGCAATGTCACTGCTGTGGCAACGTGCAGCAATGAACACAGCCTACACAAAGCACAACCAGCAGTGCCTGCTGCCTCACCGTGGGATGGGGAGCTTAACATTCCTATCCTGGGGCTGGATAGCTCAGGAGGAAGCACCATTTCGAAACTGCAAGCCACCACTCGCAGATGTCAAAACCATATGATGCCTTTTCCAGCAATGGGCGTTCTAACCAGATTTGTGTTGCAGCAGTGCCCAGAGCCAGCTGCAAGGACTGCGAGCTGGAAGAGGCCAGCACCACCAGGGAGATCCTGGACAACCTCTGTGCCAATGATTTCAGTAAGTACACCCACCTGCTGGCTCAGCAGCCAGCATGGCCTCCAGCAGCGAAGCTGTGACACGCACCAAGAATGGCTTGGCCATAAGAACTGACCTGGAGGAGTCGTGGCTTTTATAAGCAGATTCCAGAGATGATCAGTTCTCACTGTACCTGTTAAGTAACAGGACTTGCTGCCCGTGCCACTGCTCCTTAGGGGCACTCTTCCTGCGCCATGGTGCTGCTGTACCTTTTGTACTCATAAAAAAAGCAGGGTGAAAAGAACAGTTATCAGTGCTGGAAGTGCTCAGCTCAGCTGAGAACCTTTCCATGATCACTGTAATTGCATGGGCTTGGATGGACATGTCACCACGTTACAGGAGCAGCACAAAGCTATGACGTGTAAACAGAACTAACAGCTCTTTTTCCCCACTCCAGCCGTGAAAATCCGAATCCTCAGGAAGAACACGACCACAACCGTCTCGGACTTTGACCTGGACCCCTCCAGGGTGGAGGTGCTGAAGCACGGCCCGCTTCTCAGAACCGAAATCCCAGGCAGGCTGCAGCAGTGGCTGGATATAGATGCTACCTGCGCCCACAACATCATGAGAGGCACTCATGCAGGGGTCTTCGTCATCAGCGGAGATGTGCAGAGTGACAAAGTGGTGGTGAACAAGGCCTATGCCTGGCAGAAGAAGAACAGGAACCTGCACCAGGCTGTAAGGAGATGGAAACATCACCGCTGCCCTGAACAGGCCAGCAGGAAGGTCTGAGATCTCGATCCTAATGCTAAGAAAAGGCTCCCTTCCCCACGGCTAGAAAACTCCTTCCCCTGGCAGTTGGTGTTTCGGAGGTGTACATTCAGTATCTTTAGGTGAATCGAAGCAGTCATAGTCAGCAGGTAGGGCCTCACTACAGATCCCTGCGATCACTAAAACCCTTTTCCCGAGCCAGAGCTTAGGGATGCAGACTTAACATACTCCTCTGGCCAGGTCCTGCAAATCCAGGACTTAGAATGGATGGCTTTGTGCAGCATCAGTGACTTGAAATCTGCAGGCGAGCACAGATTAGAAGAGGCTGTTAATAACATGGGCACAGGTGAAAGGAAAGAGCCCTTCTGGAGCACACAGCGGGCAGCCGAGGATTTCTGCTGGGGATAACTGGGAATGACTGTTTTTTAAGTTAAGGCATTCAGTTCGGGTCAGAACATTCTGGTACCTGTGGAACTACCGAGGATACCCCCAGAGCCTGAGAGAGGTGGCAATGACACCAAATGCCCTGCAGATCACTCTCACCCAAACACACACGGACCGCAGTCACTCTCAGAGATGAACAGAGCCACAGCCCTACATGAGCAGAAAGCAGAAAACAGCAAATCCCCAAGTGAGAAAATGAGTCGGGTTTCTACTGTCTAACAAAGCCCCATCCATGGAAAGTTTTCTACACTGGATTAAACTTGAGAATGAAATAAATGACAGAAAAAAACCCCAGCCCCACCACACAGCTCTGGGGATAAATACGTTCTTCCCTGTGCTCAAAGCCTGCAGCCTCAGTTGTGGAGAGAACCGCCAGCTTTGATGGAGACACATTGCCTCCCTGTGCTCATAAAGCACACCCACAACCCAGCCAAGACTGACTCTTCAGATTGAATATGGGCTGAGATCAGCACTCACGGCACTCGCACTGCGACTCAGCCGCGCTCTGACATTTGTGCAGCAATTACTTCTATTTCCCCGAGGCTCAGAAGAAAAACACAGCGAGGTTTCCTATTTTTATTCCTCCCCGCCGCCTCGTCTCACCAAGTGCCGCCCGCCCCGCAGGGCCTGCTGCCAGGTGGTCCCTGAGACAGCAGCATCCTCTGAACAGACTGCGTTTGGAAAACACAACAAGTAAAAGCTCTGAAGGTTGAAAAAAGGCTTTGTCTGATATTTGTTTTCCATTAATGGGATTATTTGATTACTGGTGTTTCCCAACTAAGAAGCGCACAGATGGTCTGACTTACAAGCTTAGAATGATGTCTCATAACCAGAGGGGGGATAAAAAAAAAATAAATAGGGCAGGGACTTTTTCAGAGCTCCATGAAATACACTCGGGTTCAATGCAGATGACTTACCCGCATTTAAACAACAAACTGCGTGCTCCCTGCGGTGCCCAGCCCCACGCTCCAAAGCACAGAGCTCCCATTAAGCCATCACCCAGCTGCCCACAGCCCCACACCACCCTGCTCTGCTGAAAGCAAAGATCACAGCGCAGCCACTTCTCCCTACTCAGGCTCTTCTGTGCTACAGCACTTCTTGCTCAGCAAAATCCCCTTCAGAATTTCAGGAGCCCTGCTAGTAACTTCTGGCTTTGTCTAACAGCACCCCATTAAATACACACCTCTGCCCAATTTAAACAACAGAGACGCAATAATTAGATTTTAAAGCAGTTAATTTAGGTCAGTGCTGTTTGTGTAGATAGAGAGGTCTCTGGAATTCTTTTTAAGTCACAGTTGGCTCCTGGCAGGTCCATCTGGGAGATAAGAGCTGTCTTGCGAGTCGAGGTTTCTAAATTAGGGCTTCCCTATCAGAGGATAAAGGAAGGTGGGATCTGAAATGCTGCCTGCCCAGGGCTGTCCCCAGAGCCAGCATCAGAAGGCACAGCTTGCCCCAGAAGCTGATAAAGGAGCCTGAGTCATATCAGGGGCTGCAGGATGCCTGTGGCTGCCCTCCTGGGGGCCACCATCAACCCAGCAGAGCAGCAACAGTGGGGAACAGAATGTGACAACAGGAGCAGGAAAACCACTGCCCAGCCTGTGTCATGGGTCTGACCACTGCATCAAGCAGCGTGAGTGCCAGGCCTGCATGTCACCAACCAATGTTTGATACAGAACCAGCTAGAAACGAGCCATAAACACAGCATATGTAGAAACGATAAAACAACTCCATATATTTCTTGCAGGTACTTACTGCGTTAAAGCAATTTAATAAGGAAATGCTCTGACCTGCGCCTAGATTTTCAGTCCGTATGATCGATTCTGAATCAGAGAACAGCTCAGGTATTGGCAAAGCATCTCAAGGCCCCCAGCATCACCAGCACAGCCAACAGCTCCGCTCTGCCTTTGCAGTAACACGAATTCTGTCACCAAATTGACTGGATATTGTGGATTTCCACAGCACAAGGCCCATGGCAGGGGCTGCTCTCAGCCCGGGGAGCATCGCAGCAACGCGGTGCAGGCTGCAAAGCATCAGAGCGGACCCATTGGAGGGCACAAGGATGCCGACCCCGCACTGTGTCACCCCGCACTGTGTCACCCCGCACTGCCGCCCCTCCGTCCCGCTCCCAGCACCCGGCAGGTCCCCGTTCACTCACCGAAGAGCAGCGGTTTGAGGCTCAGGGTGCGCACGGCGCGGCTCCGGCCGGGCCCCAGCTCCACCCGCTGCGTGTGTCCCACCTGCGGGGAGAGCGGCGTTCAGCTGCTGCCCGCCCCGCCCCGCGCCCCGCGCCCGGCCCCGCGGCCTTGCCTTGATGCCCTCGAGGCGCGGCAGGGAGCGGGCGGGCGGCGGAGGAGGCGGCGGAGGAGCGGCGGCGGTGGAAGCGGGGGTGCCGGGGGTGGCGTTGCCGGCGTCGCCGGCGCTGAGGTGGACGAAGAGCAGCAGCCCCAGCACGTTGAGGACGTAGAGGTGAGCGAAGACCATGAGCACGAGGAAGTACGGCCGCGAGCACACGGGCCGCGGGCGGGCACCGGGCGGGCCGTGCAGCGGGGGACTGTCCGCACGAGCCGCCGCCGCCGCCATCGCGCCCCGGCCCGCCAGGCCCCGCGCGTCACCACGGCAACGGCGCGGCGTGATGCGTCAGCACGTCGGGGGGCGCGGCCGGCGCGCTCGTGGCGGGAAAGGCGTTCGTGGCGGGAAAGAAGCACGTGCTGCATCTCCCACCCCAATAAGAGCCGGGACACGAGCGGAGTTAAAAAGTCACAATTTATTGCAAAGAAACCAAGGGCGCGCGTCTGGCCACCGTCTCCCAAGCGGTTTCCGCCTCCCCCGCCCCAATCCAGTGCCTGCAAAGAGAAGCGAGGAGGAAAACATTCGCAGCCCTCCTGCAGTGCTGTGGGGTTACACGGCCGCCCTCCTCCAACGCATTCCCACAATCCAAACCAGATCGGGGCGAGGAAAGGAACTCCCAGAGCGAGCGCCTCGTTTAAAAATAAACTTCTGTTTTTCACCCGCTTAAAAAGTCTAAAATTTGAGTGCAAGGCTATGGTACAGAAACCTCCTGCTGCCACCGGCCCCGTGCTGGGACGGAGCAGCAGTCATGCAGTTTATGTGATCAGTAAAAAAGTTTTTGTTACAGTCTGGGAAGCCTGAGGACCATCGGAGGTGAAGCAGCCGATGCGTAACACAAGCAAAGCTGAAATGAAGAGCGCCCGATGCACGGCTGGATGGTGCTGGGAGGGCAGGGAGAGACAATGCAAAAAGAAAAGGAAAAAAAAGAGCAAACGTTCCACATCTGTAGCAGTGATGCATCAAAAGGAAATTCTGTACCTCAGAATGAACAGCTCCTGAGCCACTAAGCACCTACGGTCACATACCCCTGCTCTGTGAATAGGGCTGCGTACCTGGTAGAGGGGGGAAAAAATCAAGCATTGTCTTTTGATATTGCAACTCCTGTTCTCCTTCCTGCTGTTACTTTTCAAGTAGAATCACTTTACTCAAAGAGCCAACACTTCCTGTGCTCTGCAGGTTCTGTCCTGCAGTTCACAACTCTGCAACAGCCATCACCCTACTTGGGCTGCAATGGCAACTAAGTCCTGTTGTTTTCCCAGGGAGCGTGGAAATGGGATTTGTGTGTGTGCAAACCAGAACAAGCACCACCCCAAGAAAGGGTGTGATTCGTTTTGTCTTAAAGCAAATAGAACTGCTGTGTAAAGCTTCAGAAATTCTGGAAGAATTAAAGGGCACTCAGTGCAACGTGTCATACTGTTCCTCAGCCAAGCATCTCAGCAGTCTGTTCTGCACATTTGGCCATAGCTACATAGTCCAGTTTTTCTACAAACAAGGATTCATGGCAAAGCATTTTGTGGGGGCAATGGAGAGGGAGGGAGGGAGAGCGCCAAGGAGGAGGTGGAGAGAGACAAAACCCCATTCTAGTATAGCTCAAAGCCTGGCAATTATGTAAGGAAAGTGAGAGCTCTTCGGAATTAGGAAATACCAAGTATCTGTTCTGCAGAGAAACTGACTGTGCGTTAAGCTTGTTACATTTAGACAACAAGAAGACCAGCTTTTATCCTAGATTAGTACTTGGCAGGTCAAAACCTTCAAAGAACAGTTGAAACCTTAGTTCAACACATTGCAAACTGCTCTGTCTCCCCTGAGCTATCCCTTGCCCTTTGTCCCAAATTTTGAGAAGCATTTAGGAAGAGAGAAAGGTACATTCCAATCTCTGGAACATATTCTGAGCAGGGCACAAAGATGCTGCTGCTGGGAGCAGAGGAGGGAATGAATTCAGGAGGCAGTGGCTGGAGTGAGGACATATCTAACCCCATGGCTTCAGCCCAGATGGGAGCCAAAATAGCCCAGAGCAGAAACATAAGGAGCCATGGCTGCAGAGACCTCATACAGGTGCTGCTTCTGTTCCTATCCCTGCTCCACTGCCAGCAGCTCTTTGGCAGCACATTTCTGAGGATACACCCTACAGCAGGGAAGGGAGGGAGGAAGAGCAGGCCTCTCAGATGGAAAATTTCCACTGCAAGCAAGCATGGCCACACGATTAGCTTTGATGGCAGCTATTGTCTTAAACCAAGCATCTCTTGTTCCAATCCATCTGCCCAATTATACATGCTGCAAAAACTTGGCTCACACATCTCAGGTACATGAAAAAGGCTCCAACAGCAGTTAGCTTATTTGGACATGCAGAAATTTAGTACTTTTCCCCCTTCGGTTTAATCTTTGTCAAGTGAAATTGTATAAAAACAACAGAGTATACAGGGACGCATCAAAGGTTACGCTTCCATGTACAGCATGGAAGAGAATTCCATGAGTCCCCCACAGAAGTGATTTCCTCAAATCAGACACTCCAGCTTCACCTTCGCTGGCTGTGTACAGCGTGTTCCTGGTGCAGGTGACATACATGCTTGTGAAATCTTAACACGTGGCCCGCTTCCTACAGCAAACAGGCAAGCATCAGCATTTAAGTAACCTTTTTCATGTTAACCCCTACTAAGATGAACTAGGTTTTCATATTTTTATTTTAGTGTATATTTTACATTAGAAAAAAGAATGTTAATAAAAAAAGCTCCACATGCTCCTAACAATCAGTTTTCTGATAAGTTCCCACTGGTATTGATACTAATATACAAATAAATTAATTTTGCATGTTAATTTTCTGCCTGGCTTGGTGCAGGCTCTGCACAATCAGTGCATCTGTATTCTAGTGCCTGTCCAACATGTGCCAGGGAGCGTGTTGTACATAATATTTGCTCCTCGTAAAGTAGCAGAGTTTAGTTTCACATCGATTAATGGGATCAAATTTTCTCAACCATGTCACCCAGCAGGCACAAATATTATTGACCGGATTGCATAGCACTGTTATGACATGGATTGTTTCACTCTGAAAAAGCCCCAAGCCTTGATTAACATCTGTATGCTACTATTCCCTCATCACTCACTTTGGCAATACAACACCCTCCCCACAAAAACAAGTAAAGCAAAAAATCTATATGGAAGACCTAAAATTTATCAAATGCAGAATCTGACCTGACTTAGTGGTAACCTGCTCTCTTCCCTACAATTCCTCTGTTTGTTTTTGTAGCAAGATTTTGCACAGCTGATATTCAAGAAGAGATGCCACGTCTAATTGGACTAAGTCACAGACACTGCTGGTACCGCCAGATCAGACACAGCAGCAGCCATTCTTAGCACCAGCCACTCTCCTCATGCAATGCCAATGCTACAGTGTCCTGGTTAAAGGAGCATCAAGAAATCTACATGAGTTATTTTGTAGCCTCCTTCAGTGCTTAGGAGGATTTTTGGTTCAGAGGAAGGAAGGAGGAGAAAGGGAAAAGCCCATTAAATTTACAAGCAGATTAAGGAAAAACACTCCACTGCCAATTTATTTTTAAAAAGGGTTGTGTGTTATTCTAAGGTTTGTCTGTATAATTGTACAACCGTTGAAAATTACATAAATTGTATTGATCTAATACTATTAACAGCCATTCAGAGAAAAACTCCCTCCCCTTCTGAAACCATTGAGGGCAGGAGGGAAATGTCCCAGGAAATATGCCAATCTGAACTCTGGCCTCTAGCATGGCGGAAACAAACAGAAAGATAAGAGAACAAACTGGACTAAGATGTGATGTTTGCATGTGTCTGACTTGCAAGGGGAGGGGTGGCTCTGTCCTTGGCCGTGTTCTCCCAGAGGCAGTGCCTGCTTGTCCTGGTGAAGCTGCCATCACTTCACTCGCTGCTCTCACCCCTGCACTTTGTCATTTTCTCCTGTTTTATGTGTCATGGAAGTCTTTCAGCAGGGTCCTCCGTCTCTGCTCTGCTATGTGCATCTGATTCTCTAAGTCCTGATAAAACAGAAGGTAGAAAGTTAGCGTGAGTTCCCCAGAGATGAGTTAATAATTTGAGAATCGCCAACCTTCATACTTCAGATATGCTCTGAATCACAAGACCGCAGACCTCATTACTTTTAACACGGTCTCACTCCACAGCTACCCAGCTCTTGCTTTATCTAAAAAGCTACACACTTCAGGAAGCTGCACTTAACCAGAGGTTTATTATGGGTAGTTTCCTCCAAAGCTTTGCTGGTTCTGTTTCCAGCCCTCCTTCCTCTCCCGAGAAGCAGTGAGCACTCCACTGCCACAACATCCACCAGCAAGAGGAAGAAAAGTGAGACTCTGGATCCAGTATTTCAGCACCCCTCACTTAACTGCCTTAGCTCCCCCACAAAGGTGTGAAGCCTGATATTAACAAAATCCAGCCAGCAGGCTCAAGCAAGCAGAACACTCACCCCTCTGTCATAGCTGTCTGCTCGTTCCACCTTCCACGAGAGATTTTCAATTTCAGCTTCCAGCTGGGCCTGCTGGTATTCAAACTGCGAACAGCAAAATTAGAGTTAGCATCAAGAAATCAGTTTAGTGGAACACAGCTTTGTTCAACCTGCTACACTTGAGGAGCAAACAAACATGTTCTGCTGGCATATGTGCTGGAAAAGCATGTTTGTGCCTCATCCCTATCCATCTTTAGCTACACATGCCTTGCAGGAGGCTCCTGGTGTGAACACTCCCCAACCTGCATCACTCAAAGTTAATCATATCAGTTCAGAAACACTTGAAGTGATAAGTATCTGCTAACTCAGGTCACTTTGCCAATAAGCAGGTCAGGAAATGCTCTTGTGAGCAGCTCTGCAGGCAGAACTGAGGGACTACTAACCACTGCTGGGAGCAGTAACTTGTTCCAACAGCAGAGTCAGATAGAAAAGAAAATGTGGCCAAAGCCTGAGATATATGCTATGGGAAGAGACTGGAGAACAGGTTTTACTTGACTACTGAGCCAAAGAATCAACACATTCAATGAATTCAGGACTATTTTTGGACATATCCAGCTTGTAGAAATTTCCAGCTTGCAAGGAACTTGCAGTAGGAATCAAAGGCAAAGCTACACACTGATTCCAGGCTGGAAAAACTATGTCCCAGCAGCAATTCATGGGAAATATGGCCCACAGCACTGTGATAGTCCCACCAAAGAACAAACTCACATTTTTCAGCTTCAAAACTTCTTGGATAACGTGCTTATTAGTTAAAATGCAGTGCTGCCAAAGGAAGATAATGATTGAGCAGCAGAACAATTTGAAGCAAAAAGGAAAGATGCAAAGGCACACAATCTTGTCCTGTCCTTACCCCAAACTTAATATTCATATTTCAGCTCTGGAATAGGGATGCCTGGCTATTCATTCAGTCTAGCATGATAGCAGACAAACTGTAAGTGGAAAAAAAGAGCAAAACATCTTACCAGTTTCTTTCTGGGACCAGACTCCATGTAGTAGGCATATGGATATGTGTACTGCAGAGTGTAACGACACTGTTGGGGTCCAGGGAAAAGAGAGAGAAAAGAAGAAGTCTCAGACTTTGAAAGTCTGCACAGTCAGTTGCATAACCGCTACAAAGAAGCCACCTTCTGACAAGGATGCCTAAACACTTCATGGTGCAGCTTCCCATCCTTGATAGAATTCACACAGTTACACTTTAACTCCTCAGAGGTCACTTCCAGGTGATTTTTGCCTAGTTCATGGCCTGGACTAGAGGTACAGTTTCACATACCCATAATCCCCAAGTCCCCTTCCTCTCACTAGGTGCTGTGAAATTAGCATTCACATGCATAGATTCTCTTCTCTGCTAAACAAGCCACCAACCTTTGCAAGTAGTTTTGCAGCATTTTGTAGGTATTGCCAGTCTATCCATGTTCCCAAGTTGTTCATAACTCTTTCCTGAATTTTCTCCTGGATTCGCTGGTATGTCTGCGCCTCCAGCTGCAAACTTTTATTGTGATTCTCCCACTACAAAGGGCAGGTAGAAGGGGAAAGAAAAGATGGTATGAGACCAGAATATTTTTGCTGTAGAAGCACAAACTCTAGCAAGCAGAAACTGAAGTGGGGCAGGAGTCCAGCAAGGCAAGACATACTGTGGGAAAGAACAGCAAGGCAGCAGCTCCAATAGCAAGGAGTGGAAGCTGCATACAACAAACTGACAGCAGGAAAAAGCAAGAAGCAAACCCAGCTCCTCAGAGTGGGAATGCCCTCTGTTCCCACAAAGACTTTGTGTACAACAAGATAGATAGCAATGGTGATTCCTCTACTCAGACAATTTCTATAGAAAGGGCAAGAGTTGAAATTAACACCTAATGTGGGTTCAGTGAACTCCAACATCCACATGCACATTGTAAACATAGCCATGTCCCAAAGCCTGTTTGGTCTAGCAAGCCAAGAATGAACATGTTTATTTTATCACAGGAGCTGGCTCATAGCATGAAAAAGAATAAATTCACTTTAATGAGGAAACAAGTGCACTGAAAGGCAGCAGCACTGTACTTCTATCACATTCTCCTCTAGAGATGCTGTTCTAGAAACACACTGTATGTCCAGGTGCTTTGAAACACCTGTGTGCCTACAAATTATGCAATCACATTTTTTTAAGTTGCAGCCAGTGCTTTGGGTCCTTTAGGAAAACTTTGCTACAGTCAATGGAATTTGAACATAACAGTTTATTCTTTGTCTCTATGAAGATATACTGCAAGTTCTGCAGTCCTGTAAGGAAACGATTGGAATAATATTTATCTACTGCAGCAGCACTCAGCCTGCAGGAAAACAGTATAGTGGCACACAGGTAATAGCAATTTGCTCTAGCACAAGGAGACACAGGATCAAGTATGATTTGCTTTGGGGATGACATTACTGGTTTGAACAGGACCCACAGGACAGGACTTAGAGTAAGAAAGAACGGGGCCTGAAAATTCAGCACAGATTCTCTTTGGGCAGTTTCTTGCATGGAGATTGCTGGCAATGACCTTTGCACCAGGCAGGGAGCATTAAAAAGCTACAGCAGCTCTGGCCAAAGAGATGTCTCCTACCCTCTCAAAATAGAACAAGTACTTCTTAAGGGCCTCCCTGGCCTGTGCTTGCTGACTCTGGTTTACAATATCAGGATTCTCTTTGTACCGACTGCATTCGTAGTACTCGCTGCCATGAGTCTTCCAGTCTCCCAGACACATCCAGCAGAAGTCTGCAGAAAACAGTGAAAATCCACTATGATGCACAGAAAAAAAACCAAAAACAACCCATAACTCTGAGAAAGAAAAGTTTCAGGAGACATAGCTCATCTGTTCTCATTATTTCTGCTAAGCCAAGAAACATATATTTTGTATCATCTTGCAAAATGGAACACAGCAGTGAGCCAAAAATACCAGCCTGTCTGGAAGATTTTCATTGTGCAGCCTCCTGTGCAACTACAGAAAGTAAACCTTAAAGTGCTGTATTCTGTACACCAAGGCCAGTGCACAGAACTCGTGCTCTGCACAGACTGTCACTCCAGGTTAAAGAAGAGGCAGGCTGTTGTCTTATTTGTGAATTGCATCCACCCCACTGCTGGCATACGGCACCATGAGAATCGCTGGTTGAATAAAATATGAACAATCAAATCCAAGAGTGAATTAATTCATGCAAATAAAGTCTGCCTTCAGCTCTCTCCAAGAGAAAACTACCTGGATGACTTCAGATATCAGTGGTCAATGACACTTGAAGTTAGAAGCCACTGAACTGGGAAGAAAGGGGAGGAAAGAGAACAATAGCAAAACCCACATAACAGTTTCCTGATTTCAGAGCGAGGCTGTGAGTGTTTCGCTGGAAAGGAAAAAAGATGGAGATTAAGTTGCTAAAATAATAATCACTTTTGTGTCACTCATTTTAAGGGACTGAAATTGGCATTTCCAGAATTCACCAGCCTTCTTGAACGCTAGTCACCATGGTACCTTGGCACTTGCTTGCTCACTCTTGTCACAGAGCTCCATCAAATCACATCCAGTGCTGCTGAGGACCCCAAAGCAAAGGAAATGAGAGAGGACAGCAATCTTTAATCATCATCCAAATAAGGTTCTGATAATATAATATTTCCTAGCAGCACACTTATTATACAGGGCCTGAACACAAACTATTTTGCACCAAGGCAACAGGAATTATTTCTGCCATGAAAAGATCTACAAAAGAACAGGCTGTTGTTTTAGAGGAGCACAAAATGGTCCAAAGACATTCTGGCTGCCCATTGAACAGGGGTGGACTAAGAAGTCAACTAGAGAAAGTTATGCAGAACAAATTCACAGCTCCTGCAGTTTTATTTGGGTTGGGTCTCAATTATTTCCAACAGTGACCAGAAGGACCTAAGCTGATCTGAGAAGATAACTTAGACCTGCCAGTATCTTCAACTGATAATCAGCAGATTTACAGGGAAAGCATTTGATATCCTTCTCTGGGATGTTTTCCACTCTTGGTATTATGGCAGAGATGGAGACTTTCCTATACAATGGATGTCAGGGAGAAGGAGTTAAACTAGCACCAAATCAGAACCTAATCAAAAATCACAGCCAGTGGGGGAAAAAAAAAAGGCTATCACAAGTGTGTAATTTAATACCCTATCCACATTTTATGTGGGGAAAAACATTGCAGTCAGTATTCACAATTCATCTTCATAACACACAAAAAGAGAACATCTCTAAAACACATTGCTGAGAAAACTATTTCCAAACTGTACTTACCATGCTTGCATTTGGAGCATTGCTGAAAGAGAAGACAGGAGACACTGGTTAGTGGAAAGTGGAAAAAATTCCTGCTTAGAACAAGGAAGATCTGATGTGTTCAGGGAACTGCTCACCATGTGATTGCAGCCTCCATTCTTTTCAATACAGATATTGCACTTCGGACACTGGGGAAAAAGAAGCGTTTGTTAGACCCCAACTCTGTCTCCAGCAGACTTTCTGAGAATGACAATGTTTGCATGACAACATGACGTTCTTTATTTTTATATGCATGTATGAAAATATTTAGAAAGAAGACAGAAAGTCACAAATATTAGACAGTAGCACCAGACTCCTTGCTCAAGAAAACAAGTTTTCTGCTGTTAGACCTTGTAAAATCAAAAATCTCACTGAGTTACCAATTAGCAGTTGATCAGACACATAAATGAGTCCACATATGACAGTAGCTTCCACAGCTACTTAAAGTACAAGATAACCAGCTCTGTATCCTGCCACTATCAGATGACAACTAGCAGAGGAGAATCTGTAGAACCACAGTGAGAGCTGCACACTTATTTGCTCCAGCAGTGGTTCTCTGATGCTCTCAAGTGTTGAGTTCAGAACATTGTTCTGGTTGCACAAGTACAAAGAAAGAAGTGAGTTTTATTGCTTCTTATAAATTTCAATGACAGGCAAGATGTATGCTGAATATAAAAGAGCCTTATATATACAAAGATGCATAGCAGAAAAACTGCCATCACATGCTGACACCCCTCTAAGGAAATAACGATATTCAGGATCTCTAGTCTAAGTATTCACTTTCCTGAAGTGAACTGAAGCTGGTGCCTAATTAGCACTGTCACTTTTACTATTGTTTACAGTAAAAACAAATGCCAGTCAACTAAGAACTGTTTTGAAGTTGGGACAGAAAATCCTCCAAAAGACATTAAAAACTCCAAGTCTGCAAACAGCTAATTTAGGAGAAATACATCTGTGACCTTTAAAGATATTTCTACAGATAGAGTTTGCAATATGTAATTGTTTATTTTTCCCAGGCTTAAATGTACCAGAAGTACTTCAACATACAATTTATTGAATTCATCCACCCTCTTTTGTTGTTATTACCAAATCAGGACCTTATCTCCCTCACCTTCCTCCACACAGACATTGAGACTTGAGCACCACTAGGGTTCACTAACAGCACTGACTGCACCCTCTCCCTCCATTTGAAATGCACCTTTGCTGTCTATTTCCAAGCAGTCACAATTCTGCCTTTTGCCCGTAGGAGGGCAGCACAGCTGGCTTCCAAAGACACTCATGCAAGACCTGGAATAAGGACCAAGACCACCATCCTGTCCTTACTGCAGGAGGGCAGATGGACAGTCTGCATTCCCAGTGCATTCAGTTGTGTTATAACACAGCCCCCAGAGAGCTGTGAGGATTTACAGCCTGTGAAAATGCTTCACATATAAAGAACTGTATCCTGCTCCCCAGGTAGGACTAGAGGACATGAAAAGACATGCAGGTACTTGTCCTTACATCTTTAGTGTGAGCACTGATGTAGTTGGCTGTTTCGGAGTCATCTGCACATTTGGTGAGCCATTTCCGGATGGTAGCACAGTCTGTGGGTGCGTGGTACATCTGCCGACACTTAAAGCTTAACAGGAAAAACAACAACAACAATAACACTATATATCCATTTCCACAGAAATAACTCAAGAATTGAGGTATTTCTGATGACCAAAATCAGAGGCAGAGCGAGGGTAAGGGATGCCAATGGATTATTGTATTAGCAGTATGCAAAAATGAAGGCTGAGCACTGCATAGTGAGAGCTCCAATAAACCACCATTCTCATGTGCAGAAACCAGCATTAGGATGAATGAAGTGTCCTTCTCTGACATAAAGGACACTCTGACCAAGGACACTTGAAAGCCAACCAGGAACATTAGTGTTCCTATTTAGTCAAAATTTATTCCCACACTAGTCTCAAAATACACCAGACACGCTGGTAATCAAATACCTGTAAAAAGCCTAAAAGCACCAGACCAGCAGATAACTTAAAGGCCTCTGCATCCATTACCAGAACCTTTACCACTCGCTCTGGCTTTACCCAAGTTTGTAACCTAACCAACAAAGGACAAAAGAAGATTTTTAACTCTTTCATTACTCAAGATCAGTGTTCCCTGATTGTCGTAACACCCAACTCCCAAGGAGTTTTGGGAGCAAGGGGAAGGCTGTCCACCTGCAGAAGTCAGACACTACGTGTCCAGTTACTCAAGTTAACTCAAGTTACAAACAATTTTAGCAAAGCATTTGAGATGCTTTCACACACTGAACCTACTGGCAAGCAAACGGAGTAGCTCTGAGGACAGCAATTTCCCCATGATCTTTAACCTTTTCTGTTTCTTACCAGAAGACCTCATTGCAACGATTGCACTGCACTCGCCGGGCTTTTGGCTCCTGTACCTGTATGACCATAGGGCAATCTGCACCAGGGCACAGCTGCAGCTGGTAATGGCTCTGTGAACACACCAAGGTGGTAAAATCAGCAAAGGGTGCAGAAGAGCATTATCTTTTCAAGTCTAACTACTCCTATCCACAAAAACACACAAGACAGTGTTTTCTTATTGGAAAAGATATTGAAAACTGCTACCAGATCTTGGCTGACACAGCAGCCAAACCTTTCCCACATTAGGAAAGTTGGTGTTAGCTACTTACAGCTTATCACAACAGGGAGTTCAAATGGAGGCCTACAGACCACGTAAGCACAGCAACACATGTGGCTGTGAGCCCACAATGACACTGAACAATTATACTCTATTTGAGCTCTTTTCCATGCTTATTTTATAACCTAGAATGTACTCAGCTGCTTTTCTGTGGTGGCTGTTGAAGAGAGGTGACACCATTCTTTCATACTGTTCCCTTATTTCTTTTAGCCCTCAGTCACCAGAATACTTCCTACAAATGTGATCTTATATGTCTGCCTTAATTTCAATAAATCTCAAATTGAAATATTATTAAGCAAACCAATCCAGTTGAGCTTCAATGTGGTGAGAGACTAATTTGTCAGAAGCTAAAATATCTACGTAAGAACAAGGAGGACATCAAAACTCAGATCAAAGTTTGAGATTCTCAGCTGAAATACTCTGAGAATTCTACTTCAGGAAAAGAGTCAAGCACCAGCCAACAAGTTCCTGGGTGACCTTACAGAAGAATTTACTTTGGCAACCTGCTAGAGCATTTCATCAGGGAGGCTGCCCTACAGAAGCAGCCACATCATGCTTATGAAGGACGATTTTATTGTAGTCACTGCATCTCTAATCAGAGATGCAAGACACTTCAAACAAGATTTCTGCAAGTCATTGATGAATTGATCCAGGGTATTTTAAATCCGAAAGACAGTACCTCCACATAGTCCCTGAAGAGGTAGCGCCTGTATTTGTCTTTCAGCTCTTCACTAGGCAGCAATGGAAAAACAAAGTCTTCGGGTGTGCGAAGTAGGCAGTCCTGAGCCATGCAGGAGACCCCTGAGAAAGGAAGGCAACATTTCAGCACTGTGCAATGTATACTAAATAGCAGACATGGAGATAGCATTCAACAGTTTCCTAGGTGCCATCTGTTGTTGTAGCAAGAGGGACACAACTGTGGAACAGATCAATTGAATGTATCAGGGCTGCTGAAAAGTTGAAGCCCAACTGTCTTCACTGAAAGATGATAGGGCACAAATGTATTCAGGAGCTGTAAGTGTTTCAACCAGAGTTCAACTGCATGTTACTGTCATACCAGCAAGAATGACAGGCCAGGAGAAGCCCAAACCAGCTCCGGCAACCACTGGCTTCTGCTCAACACAAACGGAACAGGTGTTTGTATCCACAGGAATTTCCAGGGCAACAAAACAAGGCATCACAGAGGTGCAATCTCAAAATACAGCAGATCTCTGACTTCTAACTTGTTACAGTTGTGCTCTTGAGATCACAAGGGTGAGAAGAGCAGCAAATGGATCTATAGAACTGCAGGTTCTGTTAGGCAGGAGTAGGGCTTTCCAGGTGGTAAGCCAACACCAACTAGGGATTCAGGTAAAACAGCTAGTTAAATGTATCACAAATTCCATGCTCCATTTTCTCATTACTGAGATATTTTAGAACAATTCAGACCATTACCTGCAGAGCAACCAAGATGTCAAACACAGACCCACTACCAAACCTGCCTTGAACTTACCAACTCCGACACCATCCTTGACAAGCACTGTACAATGCTGCTCCCAGCAGCTGCGACAGAACTGGTGCTGACAAGCCAGAGAAAGCAAGTTCTCCTTCCGGACAAACTGCATACACACTGCGCAGTGATGGGAGGAATGTACCATTGTCTGGGAGAGATAAATCAGCATTACAGGGAATCGCTTTTCATCTAGTTATATCTGTGTTACTCTTTGAGAAGCTAGTGAGACAGCAGTGAACTTCCATGAGTAGCTCTCTGTGCCAGGGATGCAGCAGCATCGTCACCCACCCAGCCACATGACCAGTAAAGCTTGTTTTGTGGCATGACCACATGAAAAAGCAATAGAGCAACTTCGCTCTAAGCAGACCAAAACAAGATTCCTCAAGTTGGCAACTGTGTTATTGGCCAGATCAACTGTAAGCACACTACTTCAAAACTTTGAAAGCTGTCTCTCTGAGCTTACCATGATAGTTTTTCTATCACTACAGGGCCAGATACCCCGTAATAAGCAGACACCCCAAAGAACTCCCCAGAAATATCAGCATTCTGCATTAGGAGCTGAACCACAGAGCAGCTTGCCATAGCACATACAGATAGATCTTAATATATTGCCTATCAAACAAGTCTGCCAAACCTAAATTAACCTCTGAACTGTAACTTCATTCCTCCAAAAATGAAATCACCATTGCAATGAAGGGTACTTACTTAAATGACAAATGATTCAGACAAATCTCAAAATACACGCACTCCTTTTAGGTATGTCAAATAAAAAAGATTTTTTTCTGGACTCTAGGCAGATAATTTGAGCCCACGAAGCTTACCACTGCCAGCTGTATTAGCATTTGACTCTATGTTAGTTACAAGTCAGCTCAGATGCCAAGCAGATTTTCAGATCCTTAAAAATTCCTCTTTCCCACAGCCCAAATTGTGTTTCTCAGATGTAACATTTTATCACTCAAAATGCAACACATTGTAATGTGTTCCTGGGGTACTAGACCACACTCTGTGAATGAATTCTGTAAACAAGAGAAAATTCCTATCTAAAGGAAAAAAAATAGTATCCAAGGAACCCACAGCCCCAGCTGCAAAAGGCAAACTTGGGTTCAAGTATTGCTCCTGCTTGGCTCAGCCAGAACAGCACAGGGAGATCTGGCCTAAGCATTCCTAAGCAGAGCAGTACCCTTTAAAAAGTCAACCCCACACAGATTTAGGGCAAAGGACTTTGAGTTTGCAGAGAGTTAACATGGGACAGACCCATCAGTAATGCAGACCTCCAATGAGGTGGGTCAGAGGTTTCTCTGCCAAGGGGAACAGACCCAAATAGTTAGCATACTTACATGTTTGGATGAGTTGGGCTGAACTCGTGCTTCTACTAGTAACTGGGCAGCATTAGACTTGTGCCTAAAAAGACAGTTAAAAGAATGATCAAATCCACTTCTGAATATATTTTGCATTGTTCCATTACCGCGATAACATGCTCTGGTGAGGCTCCTGCCTGTCTCCTATTCCTTTGTAAAGTCAAGCTACCCTGCATAGGTCTCGCTTTGGCTCCAGTCTGCTACATAGCCAAATATTTACTCTATGACAGATTATCACCTTTTAGGTATATGAAGCTGTTCGTCAGCAGCCTTAAACACATCCTACTGTTTGTGACTGCTATCACAGAGCAACCTCCAGTAAAGAAACCACCAGCAAATTCAAAGCTGCATCAGAGGTATGACTAGGCCGTAATTTGATAATGCTACTTCATACCAAGACAGAAGTTTGAAGACCAGATCAGCGGGAGAACAACTTGCAAAGTCACTGTTGCAGAGGTAAGCCCTACCCTGTACTTTCTCCTGTCTAAATCCTGTTAGTGAACCTGCAGAATCACCCTGACTGCTGTGTAGGAATCTCACCCTCCACACACCCTGGAGAAAAGCTCACAGATGATGCATAGCAACGAACAAGTCAGTTACCAGAGATGCTGCAACAACATCCATACATGAGATGCATTTCCCATATGTTGTCTGGTTGAAGTTGGTGGCTAACGGGGCCAAAAACGGCACAGCAGAATGAGTCAGCCTGATGTGCTCTCTATTTTCAGACAATGTTCAGCTCTAAGCCAGTACTTCCAAGGAGGGGCTGCCAGACAGCAGTGCCTCCTGACACACTTCCCGTGTATATCTGGGCAGAGTCTGAACTCTCCCTTTGAAATCAGCTAGAGGATTTCACTGCGGTGTGACGCTGCCCAAGCAACAAAGGGGCTGCACTCAACAGTTCTCTCACAGCACCTGCTGCTGCTCTCCAAACGCTATTCAGCTTGGAAAAAAACATCACATTTAGAAGGAACAAAAACCTCAAAGCAACTGTATTAATAAATTGTACATTCAGTGCTGCTTTAAGATTTACAGATCATATGTTCAAAACAGACCATATGTTATCTCCATATCTTCTGAATAAATATAGCAGCACTCTCATTCTGCTAGCTTGTTGTTTAAGCTCAGCACATCAGCGGGTTTCCAGCCTGTCAATAATTCCTTGGACTGAAAGACGTTTGCTGACAGCACCCCCTCCTTATTTATAAATCCTCTGCAGGCAGTACAGCCTCAGAAAGCAGCATTTCTCCTCTGCTCCCTGACATGCCCATGTGTCCTGCTTTCAGGTTCAAAGATACTTGTCAAAATACACTATGGGACACCCTAAGCATTCTTGCAGAGAGGGAAATGCACAAAGCACAGAATAAATAAGGTTACTTACCTTTCCAGAATCTCTGAGATTTGCCAGTGGAAACTAACTAACACAAGCTTTGCAACAGCGTGTGATACCTAGGTGAAAAAACAAAAAGTGAAGCATATTTAGAGGACAAACTTTTGCTTAAGGCCGCAATTTTCCTATAAGACTAATGAATTGTGCAGACAGCAAAATAGTGATACTACATTTTTATTAAACTACTAGATGTAGTTTTTACAGCCAGTGCACCTGTGGTGTACAAGCTGGAACAAGGTATGGATGTACCCAAAGTAGTTGACACAATTCATCACAACAGCACCACAAGAAAGGAATCAAGGATGAACTGAACAGCTGCTGGGAGTCCAACACACAGCCCTGGCTGCAGCCACCCCTCAATGGGACCAGGCTGGGATCAGATCCTCGCTCAGCGCAGTGCAGCTGACACTGCTCAGAGCTGGAGACGCAGCAACAAACTGCAAGCATGCATGTGCAGTAATAGCAACGGGTAGGGAAAAAAAGTTCTCTCTCTCTCTCTCTATATATATATACATATATTTATTCTTTTTTCCCCTAAACTTTCATTATAGAAAAAGTCATTACACACCAGAATGGACTGGGAAGATGGAAACATCCTCTGGTAAGGACTATTTCCATGCTGACTGGCTTACATTACATGAGCTCCTGGTAAGCATTAGCACAGACTGTGCCAGCCAGAAGCACCAGAGCATTATAAAATACTGCAACACAACGTGAGAAATCATGTTACAAGGGTAAAAGTGAACAAGTTCTTCTTTGGTTCTATGTATTAGTTTACTTCAGAAGGAAATTTCTTCACTAGGAGAGTGGTTAGGCCCTGAAACACGCTGCCCAGGGAGGTTGTGGATGCCCCGTCCTTGGAGGTGTCCAAGACCAGGTTGGACAGGGCCCTGGGCAACCTGATGTAGTAAAGGTGTATGTTTGGTGGCCCTGCCAGGCAGGGCGTTGGAACTACATGATCCTTGAGGTCCCTTCCAACCCGGGTCATTCTGTGATTCTGTGAAATTGGCCTTTGGACCCCTTGTGCCTCAATGACCCTCATGGAGCTCTGCCTCCCCTGCTCCAAGAAAAGCTGTCACCACAGCATCCATCTGCTGCACATACAGAAAACACCACTTCTTCTGTCCCAGCTGCAGGAAGAGATCTTTGTTTGCTTGTTTTGACAAGCTGTCAGCCCCAATCACCAGCTGAGAAGCCATAAGCCATCTTGAATCCCACTGCAGGTGAATCATGGAATCTGACACGTGGGTAACACAGCCATACAATGACTCCTGCACAGCCCCGGAAAGAAAACAAGCTGTGCTTGCTCCTACAAACGGGCTCTGCTCACCTACTGCAAGATATCCATTACCCTTCTAAAACCAACTCATCGAAGAGGTGCAGTTTCACAGCACAACACAACTGACCTATCTATTCCTGCCATCAGATACGGCCCCGACCCTGCACTGGCATCTGTCAATGTCAGAAGGTTGGAGGGGGAGCGTCCTGAGGAGACAGCTGGGTGCTGCCGTGAGGAGAGCAGGGCAGCCGGGCACCTTCCTGCAGCCAGCAGGATAACTCTGCTCAGTGGAAAGCATCAGCAATGTGGTCTCCACAAGACCGGCTTCCTGCAAATGCAAACCACATGCTAATGAATCACTCCCTAATAGTAACTGAATTATTTTCCAGTAGCAGCAAGAACAACCATCCTGACAAAAGCAAACAAACAAATAAGAACACCCAGACTTTAATGGGAAGTTCATCTGTAACACATGAAAATGAGTAATTTTTGGTTGCATTTTCACAGCCTGAGGTACAGCATCACAGCTCCATGAACAATGTACAGAGCTGTTTGTTTCCAGACGATGTGGTAATTAACAAGTCCTTCTGAGAATGAGAAATTATAAATACAAACACTAGCATTCACTCCTTACATCTAACAAACCAGCCTAACAGTGAAATGGTTTTGAATCAAATTGTTCTGCGAGACAAAGAATTAATATTCTAGAAAGATGCCAGGTTAACAGATCCAGAGGCAGTCTATCTGTGAGGAAATTCTAAATCAAGAGCAAGGATTCTGCAAAGCTATTTCTCTTTGTTCTAGGATATGTTTCAGAGAAGCCCTATCAAAAAGAAGTTCCCTTCTGGCCCTGCCTGTGGATCCAACTCCTCCCAGCAGCCAAAGTCTGCTTCCCAACCATGAATTCATTTGTTCTTGGTAAGGGACAAAGAATGAAGCTTCTGTGACCACTCCAAATTTGCTCTACCTACAAGCCCTGACCAGATCAGCTGTAATGCTCATTTTATTGCTTGCATCATAAAAGCACGCAAGAACAAAAGTCATGTTTGTGATGTAAGTCCAGTTTCACAAAAGCCCCAAAGCACAGGATTTTGGTACTTTCCCCCTGAAGCACATGAGACTTTGCAAACAAAGTCCCAGAGCATGTTTGGCATGGAAGGACTAGTTCTTGCACACTGAAGACAGATGGAAGAGTAACAGGTAACATATGAGGCTGGGCTCCGCCTGCTGATTACAGCAGGTGGAGTCTCACCACAAGACAGCCTATATCCTGCCCACCAACAAGGCTGGTAATTCAGACTGCAGATGTGTGGAAACTACTGGAGGCCAATACTAGTGGAAATACTGAAGAAAACAAGCATAAGAAAAGTAGTTTTTTAACAGTAAAGCGTTTCCTGGACAGTCAGAAGTTTGATACAGTGAAAGACCTCAAACTTACAAAGCATTTCTGAAAGAGCTGTGATCCTCTATCAGCAGCTGGGTGACAGGAGAGTTTTAACACTGTCCAAGAACAGTAATGCCTCATCTCAGACACAAAACAAATTGAAAAAGTTACCTCTGAAAAACTGTCACTCTGTTTACACCTCTCTGCTCTCTTTTCAGAAGGCACATAAAAGCTGTGGGATGGTGCATTCAGTGTTCTGCTGGCAGCAGGCCATTACAGAAAAGCATTCCGACGGATCCCAGTGTAGAAAGCAATGCATTCTAGATGCTGCGCTTCTGTTTTAGCTTTTGTTGGCAATAGCAGAACAGTGGTAGTGCTTCTACATAACTTCATAACTTGAAATCAGACAATGATAACCATGCTGTTTTTATTTAGAATCATCTATCATGTAACCTTTTACATTTGCAAAGAACTTCAAGATCATCAAGCCCCATCACTGCCCCATGTCCCCACCACATTCACGTGGCTCTTAAGCACCTCCTGCCATGAGGACTCCACCACCTCCCTGGGCAGCACATTTTGATGCTTGACCACTGTCTCCAAGACGAGGAATTACCCTTCCATCATCCAGCATTTGCCCATTTTCTCACTATTACAGAGACCAACCTGACGGCACATCAGCTCAGACAGAAACCAAACTTGGAGAAAATTCAAAGAAAAATTCAAGACCAGGCTTCTTTCCCTGCATCCAGGGTGGGCACAAATATGAAACTGAGGCTGGCTGGGCAGCACATCATCCAGTTTCACCTTCCAAGATGGTCACTTCAGAAATCTTTTCCATCAGCTTAACTCATCCTAGTGACAGAGGGTTGCTGGTTGTCAGAAATGGGTCAAACACGACCAGTACTCATGTTTAGTGCTGCGCTGGAAAAGCGGTGCAGTGTCAGTAACGATAGGAAGAGTGCCAAGAGGAAGCTGCTCTGCCTTAAAAGGAAGTCTTCCAGAGTTATACAAGAAAAACTTACATTGTGCTGGATAAAATTAGAAAGTAGAACAAAAAAAGAGACATCATCGCATTAAACACGGCCATTTGGGTTTTTTTGAAGTAGAGAATAGTGATTTTTCTGTCTTGAGAACAACCTCCTGGGGTCTGTACTCTCCAAGATAAGCACAATTCTCATGCTTCGGAAGTATGAGAAACAGTGCAGCTCTCTCGGACAAGACAACATCAAAAGGATTTGCAAAGAAGCTCTGCAGGTACCTTGCTGGGTCTGGAAAGCACAAGGACAGCTATGCCTCAACTTGCTTCCCTGATAAGCTGTTATTTGAAGAGCTGGAGTTTCATCTCCCTACAGAAGAAAAGCTTTTCAACCATGTCACTTTGACAGCCGCTCATTCAGACAGAAATGTTTCCTAAAAGCTAAAAAAACACCATCTTTTGTAGAGCTTATATTCTACAGAGGTGGCTCATGCATATTGATGTAGCATGCATATCTTATGAGCTCATTTCACTTTTCTCCAAGAAGTGGCCTATTTTTTTAATTTCTTTTAATTTTTGGAAGTCTGCTCCAATTCACACTTTTGCAGAAATTGGGTATAGGAACCCTAAAACAAAACATCCTCACACGATTCTCACAGTAAGTCATATCAGAACGAGTTGCTGGAGCTGACGACCCCTGGCTTTGCATCAAGCTGACAGTTCACGTTAAACCAGGGCTGCACTGAAATGCCTGGCCACGATGAGTACTTCCCTGGCACAAAGAAATGCTATTTCTATTCCTCATGCTCCCCCTTGCCAAAGGTTTTTATACAAATACAGCTAAGCAAATAGGATTAATCTTGAGAAGCATTTCTTCTAATCCAGAAATACAGTTTTCTGTTAGGTCTAAAAGAAAAGGAAGAAATTATGAAAATGTTAAGTTTGTGCATTGCATCAGAACTTCTAAAAACATATTCAAGTGTTCAGGAAAGCAAGAACAGAGCAAGAGCTTCTGACATTGTTGCTGTTGGTGAGCTGTGATGGGAAAAATAGAGGAAAAAAACTGAGCTGACAGCTGCAGAGCAGTAACACCTCAGAATGAACCACATTGAATGGAGTGTTGTTGAAGAGAAGAATACCTTCACACACAATTCACTTAATGATACTGAAGTCAAGGAAGTGACCCACCAAATGGAAAGAAACACTATTTGGCACTTGTACCTCATGTGGAAAGGAGATCTGAATCCTTCCACGCACCGCTGGAAAAAACTGTTTGATTGCTCTGTTTTTATTGGAGGATTTCTCAGAAAATTGCAGAACTATTAGGAATCAAGAAGAAACAAAAAGGGCCAACCAAAAAGCTTTATTTAGGCCACATTTTCATCTTTGCTTTATCTATTGCTCTTTTAAGCAGGTTTCCAATGCACAAACCTGGCAGGAAAGTCCCAAGGCTGCAGGGATTGGGCTGCCACAGCCACCAGCTGCTGTAAGCACTTGATGTGCTCAAAGGCTTGTAGCAAAGTCCCTTCTAACCACCACAGGTTTCTAGCATTAGAATGCTGTTTTCAAAACAGAACTCAAATTGATACACAGGAAAAAAGGGGAAGATACAACAAAGCAATCACATGCCCTGCCCAGAGATTTACGTGTTCAGTCATGGTTAAAAAACATGAGAAAAAGTCATTTCTCTTTAAATATCACTCACAGCATTGCTTAGAATTTGTCTGACAATTGGGTCCTTCTGTTGACAGGCAGGCTGCACTGGTGAAAGAGACACAATTTGAGACCCTGGCAGGTCCCTATACACAGCAACACATCAGCCCTGCTTCACTCACCCTCAGGCACACACAGACCTGGTGTCAGCCCACACCACTACAGTCACATTTAGGAGGCAGGGAGCAGTTTGGGAATGAGAAACACCAGCAGTGTTATTGCAGAAGGCTCACACTGCTGTCAGTGCACGACATACTGAAGAGAGGAGATCTCAGGTTAAACTCCAAGTCCTGCTCCACAATTACACATGGCTCTAATCCATCTGTTCTCCTATGGAGGACAGCGAGAATTTCAGCTGCCAGCAAGCAGGATCAGCAGGACTCAGCTAGGAAATCTCCACATACGTATTTTTCAAGCTGTTAGGCTATTCTTCCAGAAGAGATTCAGAAGTAAATTAAAGAAAAGATTTAAGCAAGACAGCATGCCAGAAGGCTTTATTACAAAACAGCTACGAGATTTCTTTGAAAGATTTAGAGTGAAGGAAATGTAGCAAGAAAGCTGTAAGACTGCACATGCAGTTCAGACTGACACAGGACTCCCAGCTCCACTCACTGTGGTCTTTCTTTCCAGGCAAAGCCCCAGCGATGTGCCACACTGCGCACCCACCTCGGCCTTTGTTTGGGGGCTTTCCAGCAAAATACAGGAGGGGTGGAAAATCCTTTCTGGCCACTGAGAGGATGCACAAGTAATAAATAACCTGAATCCACACAAGCTTGAGTGGTAGCCGAGGGCACGGCCTGTGGGGCAGCTAACTCAAGCTGTAACGTGTGTGCACACAGGTGGTGAGAACACAGAGGGGTAGTGGAGTAAACCTGGTTGTACTCCAGGTAACACAATCCTCTATGGACTAATCCTAGCTTCCAAGGGCATTTATTGTCTTGCTGTACGATGAAGAAGAGGAACATCTGCTTTGTGAAACCATTTCACAGTACACAAACTGGCTCACTTCTCCTGTGCCATCTATAATAGCCACAGCACACAGATCTGGCAATGAACTGAGCTGCATCGTGCCACTCCTTGCAATCATGTTGTCCAGCTGTAAGATTGCAGCATGAAGTAATTACTGAAAGGTTGTTTAGCCATATTTAGTGACTCAAGCCTTGTCTCTACCTCCCACCAAGATCAGACTCACTAGAAGCTGTGTGGAGCTTTCCGGCTCCCTGCAGCGCCATGCAGGCTGTAAGACACACTTTAGGTGTGAATCACAAAGAAACATGAGGGCTGTAATCACCCTCCATGTTTGTGGCTCATTTTTCCAACCAAGTTGAGAATTTCAGCACTTCTGGGCAAAAGGGAACAAAACTAATTTCTCTCCTCAAAGGACTGCATGAAGTTTTGACAGCTCCGGGCCCTCCAGCCCCCCTTATCTTGTCAACCAGAAGCCTAAGGAAGCTTACTGTGCTTGGGAGTAAAAATAAAGAACACACTGAGGACAGTTACCAACATCCTCACAAACTCTTGATGTTTACTACATTACTAAAAGACAGGCACTGTGAATCTGACAGCTAATAACACAGCTTTTGTACAGCAGAACTTCCAGGATCACTTTGGGAACAGAAAGTGGTACAGAAGACAGAAACACTTCTCAGCCATGTGTTCCCAGGGTTAACACCCCACACCACTCTCTCTTGATATCAAAACACAGAATACAGTGAAGGCAGAAACCCAGCTAATCTAGGCCTTACCAGTGGCACCTTACCACTAATACGTAGCATGTTATCATTGCCACACAGCACCCCATGGCCTTTGTGGAGAAGTCACATATGACTGTCTGGATCTATCACTTATAATATTTAATATTGCCTAACTTTACTACTCATATATATTAACATTTATCAATTTTGGTCAATCCCATATACACTTAAGTTCTTATGGGTATTAACCAAACATGTATTTTCCATTCCTAAGAGCACACATCTGAATATCTCAGCTTTAATACATCTCGTGTAGGGCTTAGTCTCTTGTGATTGCCATTTTACATTGCATATCAAGTTCCATTAAGTCATTATGGTGTCAAAAATGACAACTACGCACCATCACAGGCTGTCTCAGACGAGCACCCCGCACAACACACACAGTTCTGGTTGGCACCACGACACGGGGAGGCAGAAATTACTCATCTGACATCTTGCTCTTCTCAGACTTTTTGCGATCACATCACACAGGCGTTCGGAGAGAGCCAGCTCCTCTGGGTAGAGCTGCTCGTACCGGCTGCCAATCTGCATGCACATGACTCTGGCTCTGCTAAAGATGGTATTTGAGAGGGATGGCTGCCAGCACTCACCAAGCAGCTCTACAAACTGACTGCTGGGCGTCAGCACAATCTGAGAGCGTGGAAGAGTTTGAAAGGGCTGTGTTTTTATGAGCACATGCTAATTTGGTTGTATTAAAAGAGTACAACACCAATAAAGTGAGCAAGAACATGCGGAAAGGCAAGTTTAATGCTGAAAGATCAGCAGTGATAACACAGATTAGTAGATCCAGTGCTGTGTCATGTCATGGAATGCTTTTTCCTATCTATCAGTTTTATTCCTTAGAAGACAGGGTCCAGACAAATGCCCCACAAGTGTTTATTCTGAGAATCAAGGGAAATAAGCTTTTTGCTGCCTGACAAATATTAGCAGATTATCCACACCAATTAACTGAAATTCAGAGTTCTTTTACAATTCTTCCACTTTTAGTGGAAAGACAACATCAGCATCAACTGCCTGCAAAACAGCACGACTCTTTCATTTCAGTGTGCAAAGGTATCTTAGCCTCCTTGTGACGGACGCTCAGCTTCTAAAAGCTCCTGAAGTCAAAGTAACATTTTTTTCCCCCCATAAACTGTAATAACAATTGCATTATCTGCTGGTTTAGATGAACACTGTGAAGAAGCTGGTAGAAAAAAAACAACCAGATTCATTTCATCATCGAAACAGAGAAACTACTGCCAGTTATCTGGAACATCACAGAAATTCCAGGCTCTCAGCAGCGCCAGGGAGTGTCATTCACCAACAAAAACAATGTGACATCATCACACACTTATCTGCACTCCAGCGATGGGGTCAACTTTGTTTGTACAACAGTTGAGTGTCGTATTATTTGCGTGCATCTTCTGATTCTGCCACTCTAGAACCCATAATCCCTTCACGTGGAAGTGACACAGTTGTCTTGAAAACAAGATCACCACTATCCAACGCTAAGTTTTACTTTTTGAAAGATACTTCTTAAAAAGGACCGCTATGAATTCCTTTGCTGCTCTGCAGGCAGTAGATGCTGCTCTGCTTTCAAAAGCAATGTCCTTAACAGGTGCTGACTGTTGGATTAACTGACCTTGTGGGGAATTGACACAGGCCTTCCTGCTTTCATTCACAGGCTTTTGATCAGAGAATCAGTTTTGGATCATATTAGTTTGAGATTTCAAGCATGGCTCAGCTGATACCCCACTCTAACTTACTGAGGTTATTAACTGAATCCCCCACAAACAGATCTGATTCAACAGCCCTCCCCGTAGAGAAAACATTTACTCTCTTTCTCTTAGAAAGCGAGGACCCACTCACAGCTCTCCCTAAAATGAGTCTACGAAGAAATTTTTAAACATATTCAGAGTATTCACAATTGGCTGCCAATGCCGTGGATATTCAATTGTCTGTTTAGCTTCATTAGAAGCAAGAACAAGTTCTGCTATAACAGACAAGGAGTGATGAAAAGGTAGTCAAGAAGGTTTCCAAGGAAAAAGGCCCTTTAGCTCTATGCTTTAAGAAAGGAAGAGTTTGACAGAGCCAACTTATAACAGCTGAATAAAGGGATTAAAAAAAATATGAGGGTTAATGAGCAGAGTAAATGAAATAGTTCTTATATAGTTATTAGATTGCATGTATGAGGGAATAAAGCTCTGAATACCTGTTTTTGGTCTTTGAGAATAGACAAAATGCCATGGAAGAAAGACACGAGTCCCTTCAATTTAACCTTCAGAACATGAATCATCTAATAGCAGTATATAACAGCAGAACATTCAAGCACGGCTTTGAGCTCATTCACAGTATTCATTTGTTTCTTTGCTTTAGGGAACTGTGTTAGTCTAAACATTTCTTGGGATAACAAATTATCCCAGTTCCATGAAACAAATTGCCTTCAACACTGTTCCTCCTGAAAAGTCTTTAATTTACCTTTTTCTTTCCCTGTCAGGGCTGAGCACTCTGTCATAAGTACAAGCTAATGCTGAAAAGCAGCATATAATCACTAGACATGATATGTAGCCCCAGAAACAAAAGGAGACAAAATCACCACAGTGAAGTACGGTGCTCCAGAGAAATAATCACAGATACACAAAAAATCCCCCAGGTATTATGAATGACAGCATTCAAAAGGAAAAAGAAAGTTTTTAATACTCAAGAAAATCAGAGGAAAAAAGGTAATACAGTTCTGACTTTATGCTTCGCCATTAAGAAAATAATGATTACAAATTGGTTTTATTCCATCCAATTTCCTTCTCTTCTATGCTTGCTAATGTAACCCAAATTCTCTCCCCTCAGATTATTTAAGAACACTAACAAAATCACAGGTTTCCTTAGGAAAGAGGGGGGAAGGAAGAAACGGTTGCTCAAATATTGTAAGAAAGGATGTCAGGAAACCAAGAGCACATGCTGCCAATACACAGCAGATTTCCAAGTTAAGAAGCGTGCAATTCTTGCACCACCATTGCTAGAAAATGGTGTTAACGTGGCACTTATAGAGCTAAAGTAGCTTACAACACCAGTTTTCCAGTTTCCTACTCCGATTTATTTTTACCTTCTCATGCAGAAACAAAATGCATAACACTTCATTTGTAAGGAAATATGCAGGCATACTCTTCATGTAAAAGGAATCTAAAACAGGCTCAGGAGAGACAGGTTTGGGACCAGAATCAGTCTAGCAGGTTAGTATTATCTATCTGGTAAACTATAAGCTTTGTTGTTCTAACATCATTGACACCTCCAGAATTCTTGGGGGAAGGGAAAGGAAAAAAAAGATTTTAACTTTGAAAGCCTGATTTTACTATGTATTGCTTTAGTTATTTTATTTCACAGGGAACAAGACTGCAGGCGTCGTCCTTCTGAAGGGTGCTTCACCTGAAGGCAAACAGTAAGAAGGAGCAGGAAAGCATTTCTAAATCAGTAATTGCTGAGGACCAACAGCAACTGGCAGCTGACTCAGAAGTGCTGACCAGCTACTCTCATTTGTTCTTTTCTTTTGCCTCCCAACCAGCATTCAGAGCTTGAAATGCACATTCTGAAGAAATCAGTCAAGTTTGACAGCTAAGAAAGAGTAAATTATCTCTTTATAGACAGACTGTAGGCTTTAGTCTTCAGGCTTCATGTTTACACTATCTCTGTACAAATCAGGTGTGCAATTAAGAGTCAAGATCTTTCTCTCTCTGATCAATATAAGTTCAAATCTAATTTATAGAAATCAAAATTCATCCCACATGGTTTCCATGTGTTGCAGTTACCTCTGTCCTGCTTTCAGGAGCTGCTCTAGAGAACAATCACTTCTAGACCTGCTTCAAGGTCAGCACATTGCTAATTTCAGCCAAGTATCACCATCTTGCAGCTTAGGAAAACCAGCTTTCCCCTGACCAGTGCTGGGACCAAAGCACACTGACGTGGCAGAAAGAGAACTGCCTATCACTGGTATACACTAGAGTCACCACTTGCACAAAGAGATGAAAAACTTCTCAGAGCTCTTACTGAGCATAATATCATGGAGCTGACTTGGTGTGAGCATCTTCTGCGATGAATTAGTCACTACAAGAGCTGGCAAGTTCATTGTACTTTAATTGCTTGTCACTGCAAAGTTAGGGTTAATACCTGGCGTGACAGCTAATCTGGCTTCTTTGAAAGTCTATGATTATTCTATCAGAACCACAAAGCAAGGTGTTTTTGTTAGAATTACAGAGTTTTAGCACATCTTCCTATCTGTCAGTTAGCATCTCAAACACAGCTGAACCAATTTGTACCATCTATGACTTGTTTCTTTTCTACATATTCCCTTCGTACAGGTGCAATACAACAAGTTTGAACTCAGAATGCACATGAAGCTCAGCTCTGCAAAAAAATGTTTCAATGTCATAAGAAACAACATACAGTATGAGAGATTTTCAGGCCCAAGAATCCGTATGCAGCAACTGTAAACCTTTGAGTCACTTCTGAACAAGGGACACAGAAACATCCTCCAAGCTCCCCAAAACAGTAACACAGCCACAGCTTTTATGTCAAACTGTGCGTTCGGCATTTGCCTTTTCAATCACAGACTTACTTCTCCACTGTGTGACTGTGGAAACCTTTCCTCACCTTTAACGTGGCAGCCAAGCTGGCCATGTGTTCATTCAGAGTGCTCTCCGACTCCTTGTAAGTCAGGCAGGTGAACTGATATTCCTCTGGATCAAAGGCATCTGCTCCCTGCTGCTCCACGTCGTTAGCTACCCCATCATAATAATCCTCAATATCCCCTGGATCCTCATCCTCTTCCTCCTCCTCGCAATTAGGGTCATAATCCTCTTCATTGCTGTCAGAGCCCTGGCTGTTCATGTCCACGGACATCTTAATGCCCTGTCAAACCGCAGACCAGGAAAGCAATTGCAGCGTCTTGTTTTCCTCCACACTTTATCGTTCTTTTGATTTCATCTGAGCTCTGTCTCCTAAGGAGGGAAAAACAATTTTTTTTCTGTTGCCTAAGAAATAATAAGAGGCCACGTCAACATCATACAGGTGACCCAACAGACAGGAAAAGAGCAACCCAAGACCAAAGACTTTGCTGCACAGGTCCCTGGTTTGGATCTACTGTAACAACCCATGTACTTGCAAGGCCAGGGCTGCTCTGACAGATGATGTCTAAAACTTCAGAGAGGGTGTTATTACACGGCTGCATCGCCATCCGTGAGTGTCCCAGGATTTCATCATTTGGAAAGGGGCTCCATAACCTTCACCACATCCCTTTTCAGAAATACATCTAGATTTACAACAGTATGTTTTTACCAACAACCTGAAAAGCATCACCTGCATTTTGTCAGCAGAAAAAAACCAAACACCTTAGCTACGATCACTGGAGCTAGGAAGGAAACCTGTGGTACCCTGTACAAGTCCATATTGCTTCAGAAACACAGAAGTCAGTGGGACTTTGGAAAACATACCAGGCAAATATGCTTTTTTTATGTATCCAATTTAACAGTCTTCAATACTATCTCAAAGAAACAGTGAAAGTAGTTAATCCCCTTAACGGGGTTTTCCTTGACGCGATGTGCCTTGGGTCTTACATCTGAGTGGGGAAGTAAAACAAGTGCTCTCATGTTATTACCTTCTCAGTGTACTTACATATTACCTCCTGAATATAAAAACTGATATACTCAAGTGGTGGCAGCTGCTGCTCAAGAGGAATAGGAACAACCAAACTATTTCTTACAGTTCTCACCTGGAAAATTCACACATTTGACTTTACTTATCTGAACTCCACCAGCAGAAAGTCTGTAACTAAAACAGTAAGAAGTGGAGTTCTGAGAGGGTCAGCAGGTGGAACATTCCTCAGCCTCAGGTTGTGGTCATCTCATATTTAATCACAAACTTCCATTTTACCAATTGATTTAGTTTCTATAGAGAACATATTAAATAAATACAATTAAAACACACTGCTGCAAATAATATGTACAAAGATTTATACATGAAAGTTGTGTTTTCTACAGGCAGCATATGTTCAGTTCCTCTTATATATGTGTGTGTATATATATATATATAAATGGCATTTCACATCATTACGTTGCTAACTCTGATACTTGCACATATACACCCACAGTTTCACAATTTGTAGCTGCCAGGGAAACCATAACGAAGCTTTGACACTCCTGACTTCAGAGCACAGGAAATCTCTACCATGACATTTCATTACTTTTCCTCAACTCATTTGTTTTCTGGTTGCACTAAACTGAGCAGGCAGCACAAATAAACCATGAAGAGATGCGATGTACCTTCAGTCTGAGAAGCTGCAGTGACTTCAGCAGACGCAAACCTCCCCCATTGAGAGAGGCTGAAGGCCAGGAGCTAATTATATTATCCCAAGAATTCTGGTTCCAATTCCTTTGCCTCTTGATTTCTGAGCTGTTCACAACGTAACATACAGATAATTTATATCGCTGCCTCCTGCAGAAGCCCAAAGGAGCAGAGACACTGTCTCTCCATATTGGAAAGCCTGAGATGTGAAATCTGATTCTGCAGACACAGTGCAAACCTGTACTGCCCCTCTGTCCATCTTGCTCAGGGTTCACAGTTCAGCTCTGGGTTTAACCTGCATCAACACAGACATCTTGCATAAAAGATGTAATGGATCTTTGCTGTTAAATTCTATGTTAAAAGAGTTACTCGTATGAGAAGCTAAAGCCACTCTCCTACAGAGGTAACAGTAGCTAAACGTGTGAAAGTTCTGCTCAGCAAACCTCAGAGCATCACAAAGTCCAAACTCCTTTCTCCGGTCAGAAAAGTCAGACTTGATCAGATCGTCCCACACTTCAGACACGGATGAAAACCACATTTATACCACAGCCCTCAGTATAACACAATATATCTCAGAGCAACGAGGTGCCTTTGTAACACAAGGGGCCTGCAAGCACCTGAGCAGTTACACACCAGCCCCGGAGGGGAGGCACAAGCAGAGTCTTTTCTCTGTGCCACCAACATTTACTCCAACTGTTTGCATGGGTAAATGAGACACGTCATGCAGAAAACAGCCTGCGGGCTGGACGTCTTTTGTGAGCCCTGTCACAACATTCTGGGAAATAGTTCACTTCCAGCATAACTTACTGACAGACGGATGCGTGTGAATGACAGAAGACGACTAAAGCTTCTGTGGAGAAAACAAAGCAAAGCAAACAAGCAGCGTAACTCGCCCCACTCACATAACGCTCAGCCTGACGCCCTCAGATCCAAACATAAGCTCTCTGAATACAAACTAAGACGAGACACGGCTAATACTGACAGCACTAGTTTTGAAGACAGTAAATAAGGTAAACTCAAAAGAGAGGGTTGAAAGAACAAAGAGGATTTGGAGTAATCTAATTAATATCATAATCCTAAAGATCAGATTATAAAATTTTAAATGATATTTGGGTTACTTTCCTATCAGAACAAGAGGTCCTAACTTTGTCACCTCTGTCCAAAGCACTCCTCATCCTCCTGAACACTAATGTAATCACCCAACCTCCCCTTGCTTTGCTCCACAGCCCCACTCAGCACCTATCAGCCCCGATGGGGTGTCCCTTGCTGAGTTCTGATTTGAAACATGCTTCTTCTTTAGCAAGATCTCTAGAAATAAACACTTTTAGCTGTACTACCAGCAGTCTCTAAGATCTCCTCTACTGGGCAGTGAATTACCACATCCCACTGCGCATCTCACCTCACTGCATCACTCTTCTCTGATTTACACCCTCTGTATCTGCTGCTGTGGGGCTCCTCTAACAAGTCCTTTGGAAGATGTTCCTCTCCTGCTACTTTTTCCTGTAGCTATTTCACAAAATCCACGTATTTCTGTGGATACGTCTTCTCTCATTTCTTCAATGATTCTGAAGCAAGCTGAGAGCCATCCTGCTCTGCCTCTGTGTAACTTCACCTCCTTTCCTCCGAACCCTGCACAGCCCCAGCTGCAAACTGCCCCCCATGTTAATCACACACCCATGTTAATGTCTGTGTTACCCCAGCCCATAATCCCGGGATCATGTTCAGCTGCTCCCTCACACACACAGCGGGTACATCTCTCTGCTTCCTTCTCCGCTGAGATTGCCGATGGGATTTTCTCACCCCAGGGGTGACAAAGCCGGACAGCAGCGCGCAGCCCATTCGTACAGCGGATAGCGAGGATCTCATCGCAGCCACATCGCACCCCCCGGGGACCCGCCCGCTCCCCCCACGGCCCAGGCTTTGTTCGTTCCCCCGCTCTGCCCAAACGCGAGAGCTTCACTCCTCGGCCTCCCATCACTTGCACCAAGTTCCCTCGCGCGTGCCCACACGAGCCTCCCTCCGTCCCCGCTGCCCCTATGAAGGCACACGGCGCAGTTTGAGCCTCCCCAGCCCTTTGTAGGTGCGGGCACAGCCCCGTACAGCCCCGCACGCTGCTGACGGGGGCGGCGCGGCCATCCCTCCCCAGGCCCGCGGTGCGCCCCGGGGCAGCGCCGAGGCACAGCCCCCCGCGGCGGGCAGGCCGTGCGGCACACAACAATACAGCGGACACACACACACACACACATAACGGGTGGCTCGGCAGCCCCGCACTTACCGGCGGCTCCGCGGGCGGGGGCTGCAGGGAGCGGCTCCCCGAGCGGCTCCCCGAGCTCCTCCTGCCGGGCCGCCGCTGCCTGCGCTCCGGAAGCCCCAACCTCCGCGCTCCGTCACTTCCTGCGGGCCGGGCCGCACCATGGCTGTGTGCCGCGGGAGGGGGCGCGGCGGAGCAGCCGGGCGGGACAGCGGGATGGAGCCGGGGCTGCAGCTGGGCGGCCTCGCTGGTCATTGACACCGGGCGGCCCCGTGATGGCGGGGCTGGATGTGACGCCCGCACTCACTGCCCGGCCCGGTTCCGCCCCGCTCCGTCCCGCCCCGCTCCCCCCGCCCCGTGGTGCGGCCCGTTCCCTCCTGTGCTGAAGGTCGCAGGTTGAAGGGGCGGCGCTCGCTCGGCGGGGACGCGGCGCCCCGGTTGTGTGCGGCGCCCGTGGGCCGGCAGCATGGCGGGACAACCGCAGCCCATCAGCCCCGTGAAGAACTTCTTCGCCGGCGGGTTCGGCGGGGTGTGCCTGGTGTTCGTGGGGCACCCGCTGGACACCATCAAGGTGAGACGGTGCCGCGGGACCGGGAGGGGAGCGGGGAACTACATTTCCCAGCGGGCACGGCGCGGGGGGACTACGCTTCCCGACGGCAGCTGCGGGGCAGCCGGGGACTACAAGTTGCGGGGGGACTGAGCGGGCCGTGAGCGCCCCCTGGCGGCTGGAGGACCCGCAGTCACAGCTCAGCGTGGCTGAAACGCGGCGTTAAGAACGGAGCGTTAATCCCAGCAGTTAATGAATGAATACATTCGCTGTTAAATAAGTTAACACTCATTCACACAGTATCACAGTGTTGTGCGGGTTGGAAGGGATCTTAGAGATCATCGAGTCCAACCCCCGGGATTCGAGCCCTCTGTGTAGCAGAGCGGCACTTCTACCACTTGCGCCACAGGGGGGATTCGAACAGGGGGCTCCAGTGTTGCAAGGCGGCGTCCTTAACCACTGCGCCACCGGGGCACACTTGGCTTTGCCTTGATTCTTCAGAGCATAAACGATGTTACCGCTTTACAGACATCACACAGTCAACGTGTGTTGCCCAGCGGTCGCGTTGAAGTGCTCTCCCAATCAAAGCTGGAGCAGTAATACTCAATAAAGCGATGCCTTTCTATCCCCTGCCATCAGGTCAGACTGCAGACCCAGCCCCGGCCGCAGCCCGGTCAGCCACCGCTCTATTCTGGGACCTTTGACTGCTTCAGGAAGACTCTGACTGGAGAGGTACCGCTGCCATTTGCACCAATGCCAAAAGCGTCAGTTCTGTACGTCACAGCAATGCAATGGGCTGCGAGTGCCCCCCCAGATACCAAGGGCCTGCCCAGGTTATCGCTTGGATTGACTCTAGTGAAAACGTTTCCATCACTTTACACAGCTTGAAGGGAGGTCTCATTGTGGATACTTAGTTCCAGACCTCTCCTGTGGTTCAAAATATCACCGTGTTAATGTCTATAGAGTTCAGGGCTAGACTTAATATTGCCTTATTGTAGGCATTGGGCTCATGCTGTATTTGGAGTTGGCAGTGGAAGTTCTAAAATAGGCAGCGAGTTCTGTTGGTTGAAGCCATGCTTTTACTTCCTTCTGTGAGGTATTGTGCCATCTGTGAGGAGGCAGAGCAGCGTTCGTTTGGGTTAACAGATACATGTATGTGTATTTATAGTGGAGCATTTACAGTAGGCTTGCATAGTCTTCAAAAGGTAGTCTGAGTTGAATTGGTTGTATCATGTGATTGAACCGTAGTCTGTTTTGTTTTTAGAAAGGCAGCCTTGGTTTAAAGGCATGAAGTGACATGGAGTGCACTGAACTGCTTCCTAAGATTTTTCAGCAGCTATTTACCATTGGGAAATATTGACTTTAAAGGCCTGGTGTTCATTTACTCGTGTTAAGTGTGATTTCTGACTGTCGGATCTTGTTAGATAACTCTCCACAAAATGAGCAATCTGGCTCATAGCTGAAATCTACTTGTGTGGCGGTATTTCGTAGGTTGTTATATAACCAAAACAAGCCTCACTTCCGTGGTCTCTCCCACAAAGCACTGAGATGCTTTTCTAGCTCTGAATTCCACACAGTTTTTAACACCCCTGCTGAAGCACGGACGTCAGAGCTGAGCTGTAATAATAGCCTTCTGATGTCGAGTTCAGTCGAGTAAAGCTGCCTCTCTACTCCTACTCAGTGCTCATCTGTTTCTGTATGGAAAACTGCTGAACCTCTGTGCCTTTTGTTTCCAGTTGTTCATGGGAAGACTGAGCAGGAATCTTTGTCAGCCAGGCTGGATTTCACTGCACAGTCAGCTTTGTCTCTACACATACAAACACCCTTTGGGACGTAGTGACTTATTTTGGGGAGGGGAGAGGATGAATGGATGGATCAGCAAATATTTAACTTGTGCACGTAGCCTTTATCTAGAAAGATAAGTCTTTTTTTATAAGAAAAACATTCGGTTCAAAGGTAAGATAGATGAAGTAAACATCGCTGCTGGGATCTGCATTGGAGTTTTTCTGTATGTGTAGCCTGGTAAAGAGAAACATCAAGGATGTAAATGTTTATGGTGAAAACATTTTGACTTATGGAAGGAAGAGAAAAATAGTTTGCTCTTGAACTCATTCTAAATTGAATTTGTGTGGGGAGTGAAGCAGTTTGCGTCAATGTCCCTGGCTCTTCCCTTACCGTGAATTTGATCCAGCATTCTCAGGCTCAGCAATGGGAGTTCTCACTACTGCATTTGATGTCTTACTGATTGAGCACATCTGCATTTTTTTGTATGGAACTGAAAGGGAGGAGTTTCAACACAAACCAGTAGGACTGTCATTCAGGTGGGTTTTAACTGCATTTCCTTGTACTGGAGATGTAAGTACAGGATGAGTAGTATTGGAACAGAAAGGTGTTAAAGATAACAGTATCTTCTGGGAAGGATGGTTTTCCTCTGAAACAGCTAAGCAGGTATAGTCATAAATAAGCAATAGACCCCGTTACTATTCTGATCAGTATGACTGACTTGCTGATACTATCCTATACTGTGGCATTTTGCTTTTTGGCAAACTGAAAGGTGCACAAGGGTTATGCAAAAACAAGTAATTCTTGCAATGTTTCCTGCAGGGAGTCCGAGGCTTGTACAAAGGAATGGCAGCCCCTATTATCGGGGTGACACCCATGTTTGCCGTGTGCTTCTTTGGATTTGGCTTGGGAAAAAGACTCCAACAGAAAAATCCTGACGACGTTTTGACGTGAGTTCCTGAGTTAAGCGGACAGTTGGGAAAGGCACCGTAAGGTTCCTGCAGCTTCCTGTATTGTTGTGCTTTGATTTGTGGTGTAAATTTGTCTTTTCTCCTAGGCTATAAATATAGTTCTAAAAACTAATACACTCATGTGTTTTAATGCTTCTGGAAGCGTGGGACTGATGGCATGGGCTAAAAACAGACACCAAGTGGGCAGGTGCCATGCAGTTCCCCTTCTACGTAAGAAAGAGCCATTAAGGAACAATTCCATTTTAGCTGAGTACAGCGTGAGTTATATAACAGTTGCCTTCGAACACTCACTATTAATGGAAGCTATGGAATAAATAAATTCATGGTCAGGCAGTCTTGACAAAATTGACATTCATGAATCCCAGTCCTTTTCCCTGCTGGTTTTGACTTTTCTATGTCTTTAGTTTAGGGTAAAACAGTAGCCATAGAAATGCATTTCTGAAAAGCAGTGTTTATGGGCAGCCCTCCTCTTAGGCACATCTGAGAGAAGGGAAGCTGAGAAAACTTCATATCGCTCTTTCCAGGTGAACTTAGTGCTCCCTTAACTCCTTTGCTGTATTGTGATTTATAGCTCCCCAGAATAGAACTGTAGCTTAGCAACATTTTATTCTATTATTTGTGCAATACGTAGGAGCTCTGTCAGAAAGCAGGAGTTCAGTGTGTTGAGCCAAGTGTGGCACAGTGGGGTGGAATGGTTTCTGTTGGAGCCTTGACTGGGCCAGGGCTGTTGCTGGGTGCACCTGGCTTTGCAGCTCAAGCTGCTGCAGTGGTGAGGAGTGAGCTCCCTCCACCTCTGTCACCCTGAGGGAAGCAGGGCAGGGGTGCTTGGTGCTGCTTGCTCTCCTTGCTGTCTGGTTTACCAACTTTGCAGACAAGGCTGAAGGGTAAAACCGGGGGTGTGGGTAAGGAACTGAGAATACAGGGAGACAAAGGGGCTGTGGGCTTACTGCCAGCAGCCCAACCATTGCTAGAGCTTTGTGTTTTGTACACGCTGTATCAAAGGGAAGTTTTAACGGAGAAGGTGGAGAAATGCAGCATAGTCTTTGGACTGTTCATGTAGAACTCTTCCCAGGCAGAGCAGTGGGAGAGAAAGGACAAAGATTAAAAAATAAAAGGTAGATCTGTCATTGTGTACAACTGTGCTGCACCTTTGGTGCTGCCTTTACACAGTGAGATACTGCACACCAAGGATAGCCAGGCCAAACAGAAAAGTCAGGCTCTTAGCACTGTGGTTATGGACTGAAGCAGGCAGGACGGCAGCCCTGATTTTGAAGGGAGGTTTTGGAAGGAAGGAGATTGAAAAAACCTGATGAGCCTGTTCTGTCTTTTCTAGGGCTGGATAATCTCGAGGTGAGTTAGAAAACTCACAGCTTAGTCTGAGCAGGAGGTATGTGTAGCATGGCAGGTGAAGGTCTGAAAGGTCTGGAAGATGGGAGTGAAGAAAATTTAATGGGAATTTAGGAGTAAAGGAAGTTGTAAGGTTTGGAAGGCCTGAACAGAATGCCATAAAATAATAAATGTGGAAGCTGAGATCATTAAGCAGAATGTGGGAGACTGTAAGAAGAAGAGAGTATTGAGAATAAAAATCGACGGAGAACACTGTAGCAAAAATTGCAAGTGCAAGGAGGAGTATTAGCAAATACAGTAGATGTGCAGATCTGAATTAATGGTTGCTGTGGGAACCAGGGCTTTGAATCTCAGAGACCTTAAATGTTTAGGTCTGTTTATGCACTGATGAGGCGCTTCTGCACTGATCAAAAGCAGTAGATGCATGTCTATCTAGTTCCACTACCAGCCTTGTGTAAAGCAGGATAACTGTGATTCAGGGGTCTTTCTGCCCTTTGTTTCCTATGTACTGTGTTGTGTTAGAGTCTCACTTCTGTTTCTCCTGCACAGATATCCTCAGCTGTTTGCAGCTGGCATGTTGTCAGGAGTGTTCACAACAGCAATCATGGCTCCAGGAGAGAGAATCAAGTGCCTTTTACAGGTAAGGCATTGGATGTGGTGACAGGAATTTAATTTTAGTGGTCTTTCTTGAGGAGAGTATTTCAGAATCCACAGAATGTGTCTTTAATGTTTGGGTGACTGCTGGCTCTGCACCTCGTGAGGGATTTTTAAAAGATTCGAGGAAAACGTAAGCCTGAACAAATGAAATACCATCTTCAGCACAGATGAGAAGGTTTGTTTATGTCAGGCTCTCTTGAACTCCATTAGCATGGTGATGGGCGTTCGCATTCATTCTGACAGATGTGATGTTATCATGAAAGTTTTATACGCAAACAAATTGTTTGAACGTTACTAAATTATTTAAAGGCTAATTTTTGTCTGTGTGAGTGTGAGATTAACTAACTGTCTTCAGTTGCTTCAAACTTAGAGTGGTGAGAAATAAGGGAGAATGTAGCTACTGCATGGAACAGTAAACATATCCTCAGCTTGAATGAGAGAGTGCTTTTTGAGGAAGTGATGTGGAGGCTTCATATGTAGGAGTGCTTGAAGAATGAGTACATTTTCTCTCTGGAAACATGCACGTGGCTTTCTAATTATTAGCTGAATGATTGTTCACCGGCCAGAAACCTTCACAAGCCAGAAATTGTCACTTTAATCCTTCAGATCCAGGCAGCTACAGGTGAAACTAAATACAGTGGCTCTTTGGACTGTGCAAAACAGCTGTACCGCGAGGCTGGGATTCGCGGCGTGTACAAGGGGACAGTACTCACCCTCATGAGAGGTAACTGATGGAAACGTTCTGATTCTGCTTCAGCTTGAGGTACTTGAAGATAAGAAGCCTGACATAGGCCCTGCTGTCACTTAAGCCAGTTGGAGATGCTTTCTGTCACTTTTATCCTTTTTTGCAGTCCGCAGTTACTCCAATACCTCAAAGGGACTGAGAAATAAACATGAGATTTTCAGTGAGTGAGGAAGAGATTAAATGACAAAGATCAGAGGGATGCAGGAAGTAATTAAGATCTGAGAAGCCAAGAGGAATTAAGGCCCTGAGGAGCTGAGAACAAAAAGAAAATGCAGAAGTTTTTTCTTCCTTCCTTGGGAGAAGGACAGTGACTTCTGTCTGTGACTGTTGAATAATGCTGATTGATTTAAAAGACACCATGGTAGCAGTTTGCTTTTAACCTCTTGAGTGTGGGTTAGACTTTTAGACTGGGATGTGGTGACCCCTCTAATAAAAAAAAACAGCCAGAAAGTAGCTGTGCCAGGCAGTGATTCTTAGGGCACTTTTCTCCTGTTGAACAAGGTTAGACTGTTTCCTGTATTGGGGCGGTGCTTTCCAAGTACAAGGTGAAATTTCTGTGTTTTGTTATCTCAGTTTAGGAACTTGTTCTGTCATCTGCTTCTCATAATTTTAGGAAAGCTAGTCGCTCTGTCAGGGTACATAGCCTGAGACTAGTTGCCAGTTTAGGTATGAGCTAAGGATGGGCTATGGAAGTACCTTAAAACAAAGCAAAATCAAACCCATCAAGAACCAAAACACCTGTCTTCATTAGAAAAACGAATGTGCTAAACTGCTGAAGTTTCTGAACTGATCTAGTCTGCTGCAGAGCAGTTAAGAAAGCTGGGAGCTCATGGATTAATGGCCAAGTTACAATCTGATTTGAAGGGCTGCTGACAGAACAGGTATTTTCCCAGTTCTTGCCTTTTAGCACCTGCTCTCTCTGGGGAAGTTCAGGTTCCTCTGTCTAGAATGACAGTATTTTTTTGTTTTAGAGAATGCTCAGGAGAGCAGTCTGGATGTATTCAGTGCTGTTGCTGAGCTGGCATAGGGCTCCTGTGTCTCTAGGCTTCATTTTGTTTTCCACCACTCACAGATTTTGTTGTTTATCCTCTAGATGTCCCAGCCAGTGGAATGTACTTCATGACGTACGAATGGCTGAAGAACATTCTGACCCCTGAGGGAAAGAGGTTAGTGAAATCCTAAAGTCATTGTTTCCTGGACTTGCTATTTAATTTTCCTAGTTAAGAAGAGATTTAGAGCAGCATCAATAACAAAAATCGAGTCACTCTCTGTGATTAAAGCTGCCTTGGTCTGGAGTTAACAGACAGAATGATATTCTGAGTTTTGCTCAGAATTTTAGCCATGGATTTTATTAGCCAAGTAAAGAATACTTGGAGTAGATTTGTTTGCTCTTCCATCCCTCTGTGAGTGCAGAAGTCTGTTCTGTCTTTTGTTTTGTGTCCTGTTCCTGCCTTCACCACCACGGCAGCGCATTTTGTTCATGCTGCTGAATGAAAGGATTCAAACTTCTGGGCTGGAGTTGGCACGTTTTGCACAGAGTGCTCTAATTCCTGGTCATCTTGCTCATATTACTGTATTGTTGTCTGCCTGCAGTGTTGTTCAGCCTTCTGACTATCAGCCAGGCTTGCTGGTTGTCACTTTAGTCAAAATATGCATTTGTTTTTTTTCCTTCTTTTTTTTTCTCCTCTCTCCTCCATTTTCCACCCACCCCAATCCTGGCACAGTGTGAGTGACCTCAGTGTGCCGAGGATTCTCTTTGCTGGGGGCTTGGCTGGAATCTTCAACTGGGCGGTTGCCATTCCACCAGATGTGCTGAAATCACGTTTCCAGACGGGTGAGTAGCATGCCAGATTGTCATGGCCACGCTCAGCACAGTGCCCCTGGGAATGGGGTGGGCAGTGATGGAAGATGCCATTCGAGCATCTTCTTTGGTGGGAGGTAGCTTATCTTAAGTGCTGCTTGAGACAAATACACAAAACAAAACAAGTGTGTTTCTAGCTTTTTAGTTGGTTTCCTTGCAAACTGTTGTCGTGTTGTGACTGTTTTATTACAAATGTAAGTCTTCGAAGGGCTTTGCTATTTCACTTCAGACATAGTTGTGTAAATCCTAGTCTGTACTGTCTAACTGTGTCTGCCTTGCTGAGAGTATTGCTTTTGGACTAACAGATCTGCTCTTAGGCATCAGTGGCTTAGTTATAGCAACGATGGCCCCAGGCCTTCTGGGAGAGCTGTCCTCAACAGTGAAAGCTCAGAGATCCAATCCCAACAAAAGCTGTTCTTACTTTCTTTTATTCTTCTCCCCCTCCACCCAAGATGTCTTCATGTAGTTTTTTTTTGAGTTGATGGTGAGCACTCAGCTTCTGTTTACTGAGCTGGTGATTTGGTTTGTTTGCTTTTGACTGAAAAAGGTCATTTTCCCAAGCAGATGTTTGCACAAAATAGCTTCAAGCAGTGCTTGGATTCTGATGTTGTTTAGAAGATCTAGGAGTATGAACCTGATGAAAATCCTGGGCTATCACTTATGCCTTTAGTATTTGTGACTGCTGTGTGTCTTAGTTAATGTGTTTTGTATTGTTTGCAGCTCCTCCAGGAAAATACCCAAATGGCTTTAGGGATGTGCTGAGAGAACTTATCAGAGAGGAAGGAGTTGCATCTCTCTACAAGGGCTTCACAGCTGTCATGATCAGGGCGTTTCCTGCTAATGCGGTGAGTAAACTGCACTTCCAGATGGGTTTGGGGGACATTGCCACCCATAGTGAATGTTTGTAGTTTGCAGAGGAGATGACAAGCTGCTTATTGTTTTAGCATCTCAGATTCTTATAACTGTAGGTTCTATTGGCTTTTGATATCCTGGTTCAAAAATGTACCTTAGTGCAGGGGGAACACCAACTGAATCCTCCTTCTAAGCTGTGCATTAAAGCGCAGTATTTCTGTCTGCTTGTATGTCCACCAGTAGAGTACAGAAATGCGTGGATAAATTTGGTCTGGCTTCTCCTTCAATAAATAATGAACCTAGAGGATTAGATGTTCTGCCTATATATGAAGAGATGTAGTAGAATTCTTGCATCTGGTGCAAGACCTTTTTTTGCTCACTTCACATCAGCCATACCAGGTGTTTATACTGTTGCATTCTAAAGCCTTGTTTGGAATAGGTTATAAGAATCCTTATTTGTTCTGTCCGTTCTCTTTTCCAGGCGTGTTTTCTTGGTTTTGAAGTTGCTATGAAGTTTCTTAATTGGATTGTACCAGGTCTATGAAGATCACAAAGTCTCTGGAAATTAGAGTGGGAAAAGCGTGCAAGTCTGCCTCAAAGGAATAAATGAATGATCACTTGAAGTTTCAGGAATGATTGCTTGCCTTAATACCTTTTTGCCTTCCTCACATTCTTTAGGTGGTGCTATGTGCCATTCAGAAATATAAGGTGAGACTCTGAAATAGAGTTGATGAAGAGCTAGAGGTGATAACACCTGTATTCTGAGCCAATGTACCACAGCAGTAATGCTGTTAACACACACTACACTCACTACCTTAAGTACTTCCTTATGGAAGAAGGGGAGACATCCAAAATAAATTCTTTGTTTACTGAAGAGACATGTAGCTATTAATGCTGAATTGCTTGAAATAATTGTTAGGCAGTGTGTACTTGACTCAGTGCCTAAATTAGCAGCTGCACATACTAGTATCTACAAGCAGTGTCAAGTAGTGTTCTCATTTTATGCAGTATTTTCAGCTGTGGATGTTTGCATGATGACAGCCATTTTAATGTTATATGCATATGATGCAGCAAATAAGGAACAAAGCAGGTGAGGTTAGAGTTATCTTTTGGTGGGTTGATAGGTATTACAGATACTTAACAGGATATTATGCACTGATTTTTCTCTATAGAACTAGGGAAGAATGAATTAAGCTTAGACACTTACTATAAACTTGAGTAAGGTAGCCAGTGGGGAAACGTGTTTGATTCACCTGAACTCTTCTCTGAAACCCTTTTGTCACTTTCTTTTCCACTGAATATATCCCAGATGTGGTTTCACAAGTACAGCATGATTCATAGCAGCCCATGATTCATCAAATGCTGCATCCTGGAGGTTCGATCCCTCACCTAAGAAATTTTAACAGGACTTCCAGGAACAAAATTAGTCTGACACAAAGGGGAAATATGAAGGTGACACTGGCTCTGCAATCTCATCTAACTTTATTCTAACTTCTGTTCCTCAGTTTTCTTGTAATGTTATTGAACGTTATCACATTTTACTTTGAGAAATTACTAATGCTAAGAGGCAAAAAAGCACCTTTATTAGCTCCTGATTTTGTTGCAGTGTTACCAGAACTCAATAAAGCTGGCTGCTGCTTGGCTTGAATGTGTGCTTCTGTTTATTTTTGTCAGGTTGTGCATGGTTTGTTTGGCAAAAATGTTCCAGTTCTTAATTCCCAGATGTTAATGGGACATCTAAGGCTGTACCTTACTGCTTTTAATGCTTAACTGCTCACCTTTTAGCTTTTGGGTTTTTGGCTCTTTAACATGAGGCTGGAAAATGAATGTTTTGCACTTAGCACAACTCGAAAGGCAAACATGAGGTGCTGTTACAGCTGAAACTCTTCAACTATAAAGTCAGATGCTAAATAAAACCTCTTGTCTGTGTAAAGGATTTGATGTTTTTCAGGAAAAGGCCCAAACATGGATGCAGGGCAGCTTAGGGAGAGAATCTGTACTGTTGCCACACAGAAAAGGCGGCTGAGAGGTTGTTCTTGATTTGCTGTGGCCTACTGGTCGATGCTGTAAAGAAACAATCTCACCTCAGCTTTCAACAAATGGAGATCCTGAATACTCCCCACCCAGTGCTGCTTCAGAAGCCTTGAATCATGTTCTGCCTCTTATATTCTTTGGAAGGGAGTCTGCCTTCCCCAAAGCCCACCTTCATGATTTAAAAGGGAGAGGGCACGAGGTGCAAAACCAATGTAAAAGCCCATGATATGGGAAAAGCCAATTGTTTGGAGGTGCTCCTGCTTTCTTCTTGCTTTCTTACCAGCAGCAGACCCTCTCCATTCCTCACTGCCTAGGAACCTGCTGCACCTCCTGCTTCTCAAAGTCACTGCCGTGGATGAATGAATGAACGAACACTGAGTTAATGCTAGTTCAGAGAAATAGTAATTAGAGGATGTTAATCTGTGAAACTGTTTTAAATTCAGCTCTCTTGGTCTGTTGAAGCTGAATTCAAACTAAGGTCTGCTTTTATGGATGTGTGTTTCCTAACCACCTAATGGCTTTGGCTCCCATGCTTTGATTCTCTGGCTACTGTGATCACCTTTCTGACCTTTGTGCGGGAACTGTGATGCCTAGAAGCAATTTCTCTCAGCTTTTAAGAAGTGTCATCAAGCTTCAATTTTTGCTTAAGCATTACAGAAATAGTGACGCTTCCTGGGAGGAACAGAAGTGTGCATACCGTGCATCTCCTTCCAAAATTACAAATACTGATCTTTAACGCTGTTTGTTCCACCTGTCCTGTCAACTAATGTATGCTTCATGCTCAGCTTCTGATCTTGTAGGAAACTAGGAAGATCTGAACTATATAGTCTTCACAGTAAGTGCTGTTCTAGATTGGTTTATTTATTTATTTATTTATTTATTGTTAATGCAGTCGCCCAGCAGATGGCTGTCTGGGGCTGTCAGCAAGATGGACAAAGCAGATTTAAAGGCAAGGTCAGAGGCAAGTAAGCAAGAACACCAGCTGGTGCCCAGTGTTTCCACTTATGGCAGCTGTAGCTTTCTGAGTCAGGCTTCAGAGGTTTTATGTCTCTAGCAGGACAGGCAGGCAGCTGGAAAGTAGGAGCCTCTTCTGCCCATCTACCCTTATGAGGAAGACTGTCATTCTTTCATCTCGTGGTGAGGGGGAACAGGAGACTTTCTGCTATCTGGGCTCTGTGAAGCCTTCTCTTAACCTATGAGCTGGCCTGCAGTTGAACCTTGGCTGTGCTGGCACCAGCTCAGTCTCACCTGCCTGTAGCCTGAAGCAGGACTTGTTCTGAAAGACTGAGAGATTTCCTGCACTCTCTAATACTTTAGCTGCTACTAGTAACTATATCTCCCTTTTGCCAAGCTGTCTTTCTCTAATATCTACCTTTTAAATTTAACTTTATATTTTTTAAGAACTTAAGATCCTTTTTCCAATTTCAGTTATCCTGATTATACTATCCCCACCCTGACCTTTTTACAGAGCTTTGTATTTTGCATGGAAAAATACTGGGTTTTTTTAATATGATCTGACTCCATTTGGTACTTTCAGTTAAGAAAAGGAGACCAAGAATAAAGGGTTGCTTTGCAACAACAGCTGTGGGAGGAGAAACGTTTAAAGTGGGCTGATCAGACGCATCTGCTTGTTTGTTCGAAAGCTCAAGAACCACTGAAAACTGATGTGGCTGCACATCACTTCTTGTACAAGAAATTCCTGAATTACTTATTTATTATTATTGTTATTGAAATAATATTATTATTTTTAATGTTACTTAACTTGATCCCCTTGTATAATGAAAGAATAAGTCCACGTTACTCCTGACTTTCACGCTCGTCTCAGGGGCTTGGGTTTGCCGAGGACATTCTTGCCATCAGCTGTGGAACAATTACCAGAATAAACTCGTAGCTGGTATTTTGGGACTGGTCCTAGAGTAAGTAATCTTTCATCGTGGCCAAAATAGTCTCTTCCGGTGCTTTGCAGCCACTGGGCAGGAATGTACCGCATTCGTGCTGTGTGAGAAGGTTCTTCTCATGACACCTGGGTTCCAGCCATAATGCTGCTTCCTTTTACAGACTGCAAACAAAAAGACCCGCTGGCCCAACAGTAAGAGGCTACTGGTGCCATTGGATACACTGCACTGAAGAACTTCAATAATGTTGCTCAATTACTCCCATTTGAAAATAGGCCCAGCTCCCTCTGCAGCTTCACAGGGACTTTTGCTTCTGACATTGGGAACTGCTAGGAGCTACTTCCTTCACAGTGTGAGCTCCCCTCATAGGCTGGGAAGCAGGGCTGTAAGGATCCCAGCCTCTGCCCTTGTCCCTGGGATGCACTACCAGCAGTCCTACCTGTGCAGATGGGCTGACTGCCTGCTCAGAGGCCGTGTAGGTGACTTCATCTGAACATGTTTGATGTCCTGGTTTTATACCATGCTTTGTCTTCCTGTCTAGTAGACCCTGCCTTGATCAAGCAGCCCAGTGGAAGTGAAGGAATGGGCTGTAGGGCAGAATACACTGCCTAACACAGCATTCTTGACAAGAAAACCATTTCTAGTGCAGCAACTTTTGTTGTAAATGAGAACATTTTGCACCGGCTCAGAGTATTAGAACAGTTTGGCTGCTCTATCTCTAAACCTGGTAAAAATAAAAACCTTTATTAGTGGACAGATAGTGTTTATACTAACATCTCCACATTTAGTTTAGTTTAAGCAGTTTATAATTCGTAGGTCCTCTTACTGGAAGAATGGCTATAAAGATCAGTATCAAAGTTACAGCAAAAGGCTACAGATAAGCTTTACTTCCCTTTGTAGATAACAGTTTGAATGTAAATTTGCTAAAGGACACGATGCTATTGCTAACAACTGTAGGTATTACTGACTGGAAAGCTGCAATGTTCCGTAATGACTGCTTCTTTGTCAGTGTGGAGTGCTGGCTTCTTTAACAGTGCTGCTGCTCTGCACTGGAGAGAAGTTGCACACAAGCTGTAGATATCTAAATAAATGTTGAGCTGCCTGGCTATGGATACTCCAATGCTGAAAGCAGATCCTAGCAGCGGCATTTCTTTTTAGCACTATTTCCTAATACAGTTTCCTAATAGTTATTTATTGCTGGCAGGTGTTTGTTACTTCCTCTCCACTTGTATAGTCAAAAAAATCCTAAACTTCCATTTAGCCTTGAGTATTTTTTCTCTGCCCTGGTTAAAGGTAGGAAAATCAATTTTCTGTCCCTTCTCATCTTTAATCTCCATATAGATTTCAGCAGAACCAGCTGAAATGCTGAAAAGGTGTAAAATTACAAGGAGTCCTTCTCCTCAAGTTTAAGCTGATGTGATGGAGAAAAGCCCTCAACTGCCTACATAGACAAATGCTAAACAAAAATACATCTCTTTGAAACACAACCCTCCCTGCTCATTCTTCCCTGCTCACCCTTGACTTATCAACCACTGCCAGGCAATTATCTCCTTTGCTGACTGCCTCCTGGCCTGAGCCAAAGTTCAGGAACTGGCAACTGGTGGAGATCACTCCAAAGAAGGGAACTTGGCTGTTCTCAGAGTCCCTTCCCTCACTTCCCAGCAGCTGCAGCTATGCTTAGTTGCAAGACACCGCAGGCTTTTGTAATACAGCTCAATTCAGGCTCCAACAGCAGAGGTTTCTCTTGGAAAGGAGCCTGAAGCTGCCCCAGTAAGTAGGTAGGACAGGAGGGAACATAGGGACCTGGTTCTACTCCTGCTTTGTCAGTGCCAGCACCAGAAGTAGGCTGGCTACTGCTGCTGTTGAGATGGGAAAGGTGTGAAGATAGAAACTACTGTGTGGCTTTCCCAGCAGCAAGAGTCTCTGTATTTACCCATTAGGCCCCAGCAAACACAGGCACAGAAAGAAGGACTTTCCAAGTCTTTTTCCCAGGTACACACAGTTTCCATTCAGCAAAAGCTGTGTTGGGACTGCAAGGTTCAGTTTCATCTGTGCCAGTGAGGAGCTGGAGGGGGCTCTGCTTCTTCAGGAAATGTCGTGTGTGAGGCACAGCATAACAGGACTGGTACAAAATGCGTGTCTCTTTTGAGAGGAGCAATATATTTTGGTATGGGCAAATTATCTCCTGTGTTGATGAAAAATTTCTTTTTTTCCACCTCCATTTCCCTACTTATGGGGATGGCAGGAATGAACCACTCCCATGTCATAAGTACTGCTTGTTCCAAAAGCAGTCACTCTTGGTATTTCATTCAGCAACAATCACAAAAAGAACTAACACATTCTATCAGTACTTGGCCCATGCAGTTAAGGACACAGATGGAATGGAGGGTGTCAGGGGGCACAGCCATCCAATGGACTGAGCAACTATCTCCAGGACATGTTGAATCATATGAAAAAAGTGGGGTTACTGCGCTTCTTTTCCATATCATAGTATGTTTTTCCAGTATAATCTGTCTACATTTTCCAACAGTACAGTCTGAAGATCCTCTTTTCTTGAGAAATCTGCACACAAAAGGAACATATGTCTTTTTAATTTTGTTTCCTAGTGAACTAGAATTTAGTATGGCTAATGTTACTCTTTCTGGAAAATACAGAAGCATACTGTGTCACTAGAACTGCCTTATTTAATCAGACCAGAGATCTCTTGGCCCAAAGCGCAGCCCGCAGTCAGCTAGAGGAGGAACTGGAGGAACAAAGAGCACGGTACTTCCCCAGCCTGCTCCTCCACTTCTACCAAGCCACATCCACATTTGAGGGAGGTACTGAGATTGACATTGCAGCTGTGCCTTTTCATTTTGGTGCTCTAGGCCTCATTTTCAGCTTAACCACCTTTTGGGGACCTTTCTGGTTTTGGCTTCTACAGTCTCCAATAACAGCGAGTTGTTGTGTTTAATTGTGTGCTGCTTTTAGATTGGCTGAATGCTGATTTCATTGATGTCCCTTAAATCTTGTCTCATAAGAAATAATAACATTTTTCCTTCATCTTTTCTGAAATAGTTTGTGATTTTTTGGGCCTTTCTCCTTTGGGTTTTCTCCAAACCGACAACTTCTTTAACTTCTCCTTGTACAAAGCCATAATCTTCCCCTCTCTCTTTTCTTCTTTGTATTTCTTAAGCAAAGTGTATTCCAGGTCACAGTTTCTATACAGCCATATTGACATTTTCTATTTTGTTCTGTAATATTTTCCCCTAGGAACTGACTGAGTTGATTAATTAAAATTGGTATTGATTTTTAAAGATGCTTAAGAAGTTTACTTATCGAGTAGTTGGCAGCATTCTGTCTTCTATAGGTACTTCTATCATAAAAGCCTCCTGGTCCATCATTTCTGATAAATCTGAGTTATCTGCTACAAAGTACTCTTACTAAATTGACAGAGGATTCTTTGCTGCAGGTGGTGTACAGATTTGTAAAGGATTTTTTTAATGAATCCACGTAACCTAGCAACATTTACACCATCAACAAACAACTGGTGTTTTTCTGAGCAAAAGAATGCCCAACCCATTGTTCTTTATTCTGGCTCCATTGGTAGTAATGGCAATATTTACAATGCCCAGCCCACTGTATTTAGAGTCTTTTTCTTACCTCATATTCCTTTTAATCACACTTCAGCTCACCGCTAAAGCTTTATTCAGAATAATTATAAGATTCTGAAGTGAGATATCCATGGAAAGTGCTCACCTTGATTCTTCAGTTTAGTTTCCCATTTGGTTGTTAGAGGAGCAGTTCACCATGTCATGGCTGCTCTAGATTGTCTGAAATTCAACTGCTAGGAAATATGAGATCTGCTGTTTGATCACGAGTGCTTTCTGATGGGAGAACTGTGGTAACCACGGAACTTTTGAAATTTGCCAAAATTTACTTTGAAAAGAGGATGTTTTCAAAATCAGTGGTTTCCTGTGCTGTTTGTTTTAAGAAAATGTGAGGGTTAACAGCAGTACAGAACCCCACCTAGATGACTATGGAGATAAAAACAGGAAATCCATTTTCATTAGGTACATAGATGCTTTCAAGTTGTCATAGGTAATGAGTTCATAGACTCACAGATGGCTGAAGAGTCGTCATCATGCAGAGACTCCCCTGGCCCCAGGACAGCTTTGTCTGGGCTTTGTTTGTATCATTTAATCATTGAAAGGACAGATGAGGAAAGGTTCACCTGGGAGAGGACTTTGTACAGGAAGTTCTGTTCTTGTCCTTCACAGAGTTTTCTGTGTCAAATGATAAGAGAAACCTTTCTCTGTGATCTGGCACCATGAACTACTGCAAGTACTTTATGGGCATTACCCGGCATCTGACAAGCCTCAATGAATTCAATTTGATCTCTGTTTAAAGAGATCAAGTTAAAAGATTACAGCTATGGATATAATGTGGACAGAAAGAAATGCGAGCATCTCAGGATTCAGTAGTGGGATCTGGCTCTGCCAGAGTATGAGACCATCTAAGACACCACAGAGGGGTACAAGAGAACAGAGAAAAGTACCCCCGTTTCACAGGCAGCACATTGCACACAGGATGCAAATACAACTACCTCTCAAAGGCTTTTAAATACTTGGTGGAATTCAGCTGGAAGACGTAATCCCTTGTGGTCACTAGACCTTACATCTGTAAACCACAACACATTAACATCTAGTATTCTTGTTTAACTTATTCCCTACAACCCTTTTTTCCCAAGACCTCCTTTGCACTCAGTATTGTTTAAGTGATTTTGTAAATACAGAATCTACAACAAAACCCCCATTTTTGCTGAAAGCACTGAGCAGCCTTCGCCAATTCCTCTGGCTTGTTCCAGCAACCAAAGCATTAATTTTCAAGAGTGCTCTTGAGACTTCTAGCTATCAAATACTGCTCCCAAGATTCACTCATCATTTTCCTCCTGTTCTAGTAGCTCTTGCCAAATTTATTTCAATATAAATTCAGAGAAATCTGTTTTTCAATTTATATGATAAGGGTGTAAGCAAAATGTAACCTCATTTCTCTGAGGACAGTTCTCAGCAACTGCCAATACAGCGAGTGCTTCTTGCCTTATCTATTTTACCTTATTTATTGGGTCTCCTGTAAAAATACATACAGTTGAACATGCCATTAAGACTTCCACCTTACCTGATGTAGTAGAACATTTAAAAATACAGTTTAACTATTTGCTTTAGGTTGTGAGAAGAAGCCGAACATATATCTGTGAATAACTCAGCAAGCTACCGTGTCCTTTCAAATGAAAACCTGTCGCTGCTTCTTACATTCAGCTTCTGTCTGAGAAGATGCATATTTAATGAAGACTGTGCTGCTCCCTCTTTGCTTTAGCTGAAGAAAATAGCTGCTGAAACAGGCCTTTCATGTCTAGCACTTGATCCCTTACTTTCTTGACGTGAAATAACAGAGGTAGATTGTTTTTATTTTTGCCATTCTGCCTTTCGTTGTTTACTTCTTTGATCTTCAAATAGCTCCATTTAAAGGAAAAGAATCATTATTTTGTTTTCCAAAAAGCCTCAGATGTGTTACTTGTGCTGCTGGCGGTGCTATGCCCTGAGCAGAAGGACTGCAGTGATCTCAGCTGTTGCAGTGCAGGCTCTGGTGCTCAGCTCCTCATCCCCTGAGCAGCAGCATCTGCCCTCTGGCCCTGGAAACATTCTCATTGCACAGACCCAGCTCATTCCTGAGTGCTTTGTGAGGATTCAATTATTCCTCCTTCCCTTTCCTGCCAGCTTCTCTTCCCTGTATCTCTTCTCTATTCTTTTAAACAAATAGAAAACAACCACTGTGCAAATACGCTCTTTCCAACTCAACCAAGCTTCACGCAGCTTTCTTTCTAGGCGCCAACACTGTCACTGTGCAATGATTCACACTTGCTGACTCCCAAGAAAACCTCACTCCCATGCAGCCTTTTGGGTTGTTCCTCACGTATTCAAATTATCTGCTTTGGCTGTACTTCTGTTAATGCAATTACATTTTCCAATCTTTTGTCCTTTTCTCCCCCTCCACTTTCCACCTTGCTGTGCTTTTTTTCCCCATCAGTTAATCATTGGCTCCTCTATCTGGACGATTCTTTGGCATGTCTGATACCTTCAGATTTTGATCCCAATCAGCTGGGATACATTTTTCCCTTGCATAAATTCTCTGAACCAGGTAAAACAAATTCTGAGAACTGAAAGATGATTTACAACACTATTCTTTCTGCAGAGGATTTCTCCCTTCTTGAGAATCCCTTTGTTCCCACGGTGTTTATTTTAAAGTTAAGCAGCAAAGTCTTGAGGCAACAGCAGCCCATTGCTTTCCAGATGAACTCTTCTTTTTTTCTTCTTTTACAATTTCATATCCCTGTCAATAGGTGGAAAATTTCACAGTCTGTCTTTGTGTCTGTTATGTAGCCCAGGAAGTGGCAATAACAGCCTACGCTGCCAGGTTCTAGGACAGCTCACGTTAAATAACTTCACAATTAAAGTGTTTATATACTACAGCACCTTTCCTCCCTGCTTGGTTTGGGAAATTTCATCAATGAACTGTTCTCTCATTGATTTCTTTTTCTGTACCTCCCTAGTGCTGCCCTGCAGTTCAGGCTCTTAAGATTGCTCCTTGCTCTGCTCTAACACAGCTCAGTGATTCTTTCACTGTTAGCCCTGAGTTGCCTCCTAAAGGTGCCAGCTCAAGCCCTCTACCTCAGTATCAGACAGCTCAACTCATCTTTTGTTGTGTCTTCTTTTCTTGCCTTTGCTCTTCCTTAAGTCTTCATTTTAGTCTCCAGCCAACCAAAATTGTGAGCTTGAAACACTCTTTTCATAAAATGCTTTCAGTTTTCAGAAATCTTTGGCAGCAAGTGAAGCAGAAGTGAAGTGAGTTCACTTTGCTGTACAAAGCTAAACAGAAAATAAATAGCTTAAATAGCTAAACAAAAATAGCTGTTCTCTGAGCCAAACCTCATTTTAACAGTGCATCCTTAAGTCTAGTAGAATGCTTAAGAGTGATTTCAGACAAGGAGAAATTAGCCAGCTGTTCATGGGAAAAAGTGAAGCCAGCACTATCTGACTGGGTTGTCAAGTATACAAAGAAAACAAACAGAAAACATTGTGCTTCTAACACTGATCATTTTTTGGTACTCAAAATACTGTTCGTGATGGCCACGTTCCTCCATGTGAAAGACGGCTCAGCGGGAAGCTGTTGTCAGATGGAAACTGCACAATGCGGAATGATCCAGGCAGAATCACTCCTCTACCTCTGGGATGCTCTCAGCTGCCAGAAAAAGCTGCATTATCGCTTGCTTTTATTTCAAAGAGCTCAAATACTTAAAGACAGGGAGGAGATCAAGGGAGACAGGGCATAATTACATTCTTGTTTCTCATATCATTAAATACGAACAGAGGAACTACAATGCATGTCCCTTGCACTCCCATTCTCCTGTAAACACAGAGGAAGAGCCAAACTTTGCCACTAATTTTGCTGTTTCATTGACAAATCAGTGTTGTGTACATTGAAGATTGCTGTGGGGGACACGGGAAATGAACTCTACAAAACCTGAAGGACTTGACCCACAGGGTGCTTATTTGAAGAGCAAACACTAAACAATCTGTTAGGTTTCTCTAAGCCATAGGATAGGTCTAGGTTGTATCTTTTCCAAATGGTTTACATTAGCTGTGACTCAGGCAAGTCACCTTTAAAAGGGTGTGAAGAAAGATAAGAAACAGCCTTTTTTTGTATGCGTGTTGCCTCTAGTTTCTTGCTGACTGCAAATTAAACATCAGGGAATTGACATCACTGCAGTGCACTTGAAAGGGAACTCCCTTGCTAACAGTAGATAAAGTGGAGGAGCATCAGCGTGGGGACAAAGCAGCTTTGAGGTGACATTAGAGTCAAGAACGCACGCATCTGAGATGCATTACTAGCATTACTAGCTTAGGGAGCAGTCATTTTTCAGTGCCCTGAGGAGAACAAAAGACAAGTCTCCTCTCTGAGGCTTTCTAAGTTTAGGAATGTGGCACAAGGAAGATGAATACCAGCACACAGAGTCAGTGAGGCATGTCAGTCTCTGAAGGTGCTTCAGGAGAAGCACTGACCAGCTGCAATGGGGAGAAATGGCTGTGTGGAATGGTGATGGTGGACAACTCCGGATAAAAGGCTGCTGACAGACTGTGAACGACCAGCTGAACAGAGGTCATGAAGGATCTTCATATGAAATGTGTTTGATGCAGAAAGAGAAAGAGAAGACAGAAAATCACTGCAAAGTACATGAAATGACGGGCCAGAAAAATGAACTTTGTGGTAGAGTTTATTTAGGACAAGAGTGAAACAAGTTTGCATTCACAGAAACTAAAAAGCTGGTATGGCTGAGCCAGAGAAGGCTCACAAAAGAGGGGACTATGTGATTCAGCTGGATAAGTAAAGGTTGGATCTTTCCTGTATGTGAAAGGAAAATGTGAATCCCAAAGCTACTGATGCAATTACCAGAGTCACTGAGAAAAAACAGCAAGAGGTCAGGGAAAGCTGCACCCTTTCAAGGCTAAATGATGCAAAACCACAATCACTGAGAAACACTTCTCACAGTTCAGGATGCCTTTGTAAACACTATTAAGCATAGTTTTCATTGTGAGAATAGGGACGGTTAATGTATTGCAGAAAACGTACAAAGAGGGGTGCAGAGGTTAAAGCTAAATGTCAGAAATACAAGGCTACATCAAGCAGGAAGGCTGCAATGATAAATACAGAAAGCGTTTACTTTAAAGCATGTAAGTTAATACAGCTGAGACACTATGCTACAGCATATAGTGATGTTTCTAGAAGCTAAAGGAAACACTAGAGCCCTTAAAGCAAGCTGTGCTCTTCTGCAAGAATCAGCACAAGGCTTAAAAGAACAACCAATCAAACAAATCAAACCCTAATCATAGCTAACACACACAAACAGGACACAGAGGCTTGTGTTCAAAATATGCTGTTTATTCAAAAGCTAATTACAGTAGACAAGAGGCTTTTCAATGCAACAACACGAAGGGAGAAAAGATTCCGACAAGAAAAGATAAGTGATAAGGAAATTACCTGTCTTTCTGTGCAAATTCTTCTGTCCTTTACCACCTTCTTGTTTTTCAAACCGCTGTTCAAATGCCATGGGTAACTGATGTCTGCACATCAGACTTTGAACCCTTTTATCTTATTAGCAGTTACACAGGTGGCTACAGTGAAATCCACAGAATGAATTCTGGTGCTGATCACAGTTGTGATAAAGGACCTCTTAGCTCTTGGAAACCTGTCACCATTTTCCTACCAGTTGGGTCTGACTGCTGGGCTGCCTACCGTCACCTGGCTGGGAGGTTTTATGTCTAACAAGCTTAACAGAGATATTTGCCTTTATAAATCGATATTTAATCCTCTGCCTACAAGGCACTTTGCAGTGTTTATCCACCGTAATGCAATACTCGACTATTCTAGAATGAATGTACACGACTGCCTCCATTCATAGACATGTAGTGTAACAGGAGACATTGCTCTCCAATTATTTCTGATGTTGCAACACGTTTGCAGGTCCTGATTATATAAACCAAGACCGATGGCCTCAGCACTTGCTTCCTTCAGTTAATCCCCTCCTGCTGACATTGTCCTTCCTGCTGCCTTATCTTAACACACTAAATAGTAAGCACCTTTTAGCAGTAGCCCTGTCTCACCATCTGCAAAGAAACGCACACCAGTCTCCTCATCCAAAACCAGGCTGTGAACAGTCGCACAGAGGGGCCACCCACACCTGCTCACTGACCCTTCTCCCCTAAGGGCCGAGGCTGTCCCACCTTTTAGGGGTAACTGCCTTGAGACCATTTGATCTGGCAGCATCTGCCCACCTGGTGTCGCCGAGGCAACGTGGTTCCTGGGGGGGGTGATATGTTGCTGCAGCAACGTGATGCTTCCAGCTGCAGCTGCTGCTGTCTTCTACAGACAGCACGGAGCCAGGATCTGGCCTTGCTGGCAGCACTGAGTGCCAAGGCTAAAAAGTTAGGGTGGCTGATGGATCATAACGAGGACAGATACAAATATGTATTTGTAATTCTCACTGTAAAGCAGTTTCAGATTGAAGCCTTTGTCAGAACCCACAGTTCTGAATGAAATCATTGTCACATTCCTTTATTGCTCATGATCACACAGAGGTAAACGATGAATACTCTGAGCAGAATACATTTTAATGATGCTTTCAGTCTTCTTCTGGACCCATTGATTCAGCAGGTAATTGTAGTACAGTTTCTCTGATAGTTGGGCTAATGTAACAAGTAATTAAGATCATAAACACTGAAAGGAAGAAGAGAGGAAATATTTGACACAGACCCACAGAAACTGATAAAAAGTACTTTTCCAGAAAGTGTGGGAAATACTTTATCACCCTCCTCTGACCTTCACAGAAGAGATTAAAGGCTGATCCAGCTCTGTTTCAGCAGAAGTTTCCCATTTCTGCAAGGCAAACTTCATTATTTGTACATCAGAAACTTCCTGTTGTGCCTGGTATCACCAAACCAAGAGAGAGCTCTTCTAGAGCTTAAGAGATACTGAGACAAGGCTGACCAGAGGGCTAAATGCAGAACCAGCCAGGAAACAATGGAGCCCACAAGTCCCTTAAAGCCACCCCATCAGTGCTGGCCAGGAGCTGCACCCAATGTGCACCCTGGACTTGTCCTACTTTGTTCCTGAAGCTGCACCACTACAGAGAGAGGTTTCTTCTTTTTTTTAATTAACTGAAATTTTCAGATCACTTTCCTTGATAGATGATTTATTTCCAAATCCAGCTGGCTCCAACAAGGCTGCTGCACTACCCTTAATGATTTGGAAGCAGTGTTAATGGCTGTCACCTGCTACGCCTCAGACTGTCAATAAAGATGAATTAACCACCAAGTTTTGTTGGTTGAAAGACTGGAAGACTTTCCTATCACAGCCTGTCAGGGCACTCAAGCTTCTAGAGGGCTGAATACTGATTCACAATTGCTGTACGCTCTGAGATAATCGACTAAAAATACTTTGCAGGTGTCCACGGTATAACTTTAAAAAGGATCATGTTTTTATGGATTTCTGGAGAACTTCGGAACACAAATATATGGATGTCACTGCATAACACGGAATGTTAAATGTGGGAGGATTCCTGTGTTTTCCCCATTGGTATCACCTCCTGGTTGACCTGGTATTGTTAATACTACGTCTCAATAGCTACACATGGAGAAATGTTAAAAGTTTAGAGATAAATACTGCCAGTATGGCTGTGAGTAATCTAAAGATCTTTCTGCATGAACGCTAGATGTCAATGCAGAGACACAGCAAACCAGATTTAACAAAGAACTGTGTCGTCGCATTCCCTAAAACCAAATTCTTCTTTTCATCTTTTTCAAACACAGCTCTTTTGGGCTGGAAGCCCCAGGAATGAGAATCAGAAAAAGATGCAGGAGAGGCATTCTACAAGCAACACCCATCAAATGAGCTTCTGCTACAGGCAGGATTTGACTGCAATCATTGAAGCAGCATTTTCAGCCCTATAAACCAATCAGTTTTTTGCTGAGGTTCACAATAAGGGGTTTAACACGGTGAAACAGCTTTATAGTCCTCTGGCTTGGAAGCTGAGTTCACCTGCTCCTTTAATGCAGACACTGAAAATGCAGTGAAACATCAAATACATTTTTAAAACACAAGAATCTAAATTGGAAAAGAACAACAGCCTAGAAGGGAGATGTTTCACATTCCCATTATCTTCCCTGGAGACGTATAATCCTCTATTACCATTTTTATAATGTATGCTCAAGCACGGTGTGTGAAGAACAATAGATAAATGCGATTGGAATTGCTTCCTAATTTTCTCTAAAACTGAATGGAGCTCTGGAGCACTGGTTAACTAACCTGCATGCTGTGCTATGAGTTTAATTAAAATACGTGCTAATGTGTAATAGGGCTTGTAAAAGCATTTTCAGAGTAAAACATAAAATGCTAGGGATCTGGTGGATAAAGCCTCATTTATTACTGTTGTAACTTACATTTAATACAGCAATTTTAATACCTGGAATTAGTCAATTTGCTGTACTGAGCTGGAAGGACTGATAAAATGCACCCTGCGTGTACTGTGCAACATAATACTACACCATCTTCACATACTGCAATTGTATGCATGGTGAAGGTCTGTGGGCACAAAATAAGGGTAACATTGATATTTGTTTATTGCTTTCCTCTTGTAGACAACACAAAATGAGGCCAAAGAGCAGAGGTGTTGTGACTCCTAACTGGAGAAGGGACCAAGTGCTGAAAGAAGAGGGAAAGAGCCTCAGGTTCATCCTGAATGAAGGCTCACTCTGCCACATAAGAGCAGCTAAGCAGAAGGGGTAAGGGATAGACTATGTGTTTTGGGGTCTACCTGGCAGATGCTTCTCCTATATTGATCCTTTGAGAGCTATCAATGAATGCAGCACAACATCTTCCCAAGAATGGTTCAAATATCATAGAATCATAAAATTACCCAGGTTGGAAAAGACCTTGAAGATCATCAGGTCCAACCACAGCCTAACCATAGTACCCATATCCCTGAGCACCACATCCAAAGGGCTCTTAAACACATCCAGGGATGGCGATTCAACCACCTCCCTGGGGAGCCTATTCCAGTACTTAACTTGTTTCATGTTTAATATGTTTGATTAAAGTTAGTAGCAAAGGAATACATTTTAGCTGAAACAAATATTTACGTACACTTACTCCAAAGGCTGGGTTTCTTTTCTCCTGCCTCAGTACTCGTGATAGACAGTTTAGTCTCATTTATTTGACTACACAGTACTCACTCTACTCACTTTAGAAGCCAACAAGAAAAAAATGTGCATTGAATCTTGCTTACTGCCACAAGCAAACTGGCTCAGTAGAGTATCAGAGCTCTGGTTTCTTAGGTTTAGTACTTTCCGAAGAACAAAACCAAACAGACATAGGAGAAGCTGTTTTTTCTTGAAGGATCTCTGCATCCTGGTAGCTAAGCCCAGGATTGCTCTTCTGTTAGCATTAAGGTCCTGTGCTAAATGACAGCTCAGAAGTATTGTGTATGTTATACACAAATAATGTACACATACATTTACAGTGATGGGAGAAAGCAGGAGGTAGAGCACTTAAAAAACAACAACCAACCAGCCAAGGTTTGAATATAAAACATAGCATTTAAAATGCAAAACTACATGTACGTTTGGTTTTTTTTTTTATAGGTTGATAAACCACTTGAGAAACATACCAAAATAAGAGGGAATTTTATTGTTTTTTTATGCCTGAAATTAGGGATACTTACAATATATTATGATGTAGCATCATCCTCCTTCTACCCCCAGCCCCCCAAAAAAGAGAAAAAACCACCCCAAACAATAAGAACAATAAAATGTATTAGAGAGGATAAGAAGGCACCATTTTTCTGCCATGAAAAGCATTGGTGAGTCCAGATTTTGAGATGTGAAGACCAGAGTGTGTGCATGCAAAGCACACTAAAATTTGAGCAGATACAGAGGAAAAGTATTTATTGTGATTGTGGGGATGAAGCAGGATGGCTTTGGAGGAGGGACCAGCAAGATTTCAATGCCTTAATTTGGAGAAGGCTGAAGAAAGATAAACTCAAGGTTTACAAAATCACTAAGTAGCCAATAAAACAGGCAGAGCAGCATTAGGCAGGAAATCTTGCAATGCTTGTACTAACAGGCGTTTGGTAAATCTGGGAAGAGTGATTTAAAACTTATTAAAAAGAGATGACTATATATGTGCCTAGTTACTTCTAGGACTTGCTAATGAATGGCAGTGGGATGGGACAAAGCACAAAAATGACACGTATGGTATTAAGATGGTCTGAGCTCTGACTAGAGTGATTCATAGAGCTTGAAGCGGGTCAAACCAAAGGTACTGCAGACCTAATAATCCATCCCAATAATGGTCAGTCAGAGATGACTGGAAAAAGACTGTGATGGGTAACTACAGATGATCCTTCCTACCACCTAAAAGTAACAAATAATTGGAAATCAAACCGACCACTGAATTTAAAGCCAGAGCTGACCCTATTCCTCATCACTTTTTCTGTCAAAAACCTCCCTTGACAATGAACTCCACAATTCAGCAGACCAAGGACAAGACTTCATTCTCTATAAGGCCCTAAACCTGGTTTTTGCTGAGGACTGCTTTGGAACATACCCAGTCTGATAGAACTTCCTAGTGTGTCACCTACAACGTGCAAAAGCTACATTCATGCTAATAAATCCAGCTTCCCTTGAACATGAGATTACATTTTCTAATGCCAAGCATCAGAACATTTAGTGTGTTCTTGCATTATCCTTGTGCTGAATTTCTCGTAGGGGAATTTGAAGGCATGTATAATTAATCCAAGATGTACAGATGTTTATGTAGTGTCTGAGTTCTGCTTAGTGTTGAAAGCTTTGAGAGAAGTAAATTATTACTTGCCATAAAGGGATTTATTTTACTTTTCTAGGGCCAGTCTGGAGGGTTCATTTGCTCATTTCCTTAGTGCAGAATTTCAGAGACTACTCTGCTTTTACACTCTCAACTTCACTGCTCCTGTTGGTATGACAAGCACTGAAGCTCCACCACTGCACGTATCAAAGCCACGTAAGACCAGGAAAACTGAAAGAAAGAGATCTTGAAATGTAGCAGCATTGATGCAGTATAAATATAGGAATAGAATCACAGAATCAAAATATCCCAAGTTGGCTGCTTCTCAGATACTAACAAAGTAGCAGTACTAAATATGATTCTAAATATACACATGTATTTTTGGTAGGAACACTGGAGATCAGCTTCATCAATTACAGAATTCTTTCTCATTCCATGCTAAGAGCTGAATAAACTACAAAGCCAGCGGAAGGGAATTGCATTGGTCATACTATACAAATTGAAGATGTTATTATAAAGAGGGTCATACTACGATTGCGAGTGTGTTTCCTAATTTATTTTCTAACATTCATTTTATGCAGATGCTTATTACAGTAATGATTAAAACAAGGAATGCCAATTTAGAATGAAAGAAAGCTTAATATGAGCTATATGCATGCACAGCAGGCAGCATTACAATTAACTTGTTCACAAACAAATCTCTTGCCTTTAAGTACCATCAGTTCAGATCCTCACCAGAAGAAAAAAGAACGCATATAAAGAAATAGGATAAACTGTGGCCTAAACCAGCTTGAAACTGCTTCAGGTGACCTTGATGCTTTATATTTTGTCCACCGACCTTCAGAAGGATCCTAACAGACATCTACTGTTTCCATTCCGCTGAAGCTGATTAGTTGTATGTGGACATATAAATATCAGCAGGCTAACACAATGTAGCTCTTCAGGGACATAACAATATTTACTGGCAGCACATTTTTTCATGTAAATAACCAGATTTACACACACAGGCACAAATGAGAGAGAATGATCAACAAATGCTAGGAGCTCACACAGCAGCTGACTAATGCCAAAAGCAGGGAACTGCCATGTGACTGGCCTTTGTGTGAGAGTGGGAAAGAAAAATAATCATATTCCCTTTGAATTATATGTTCTTTCTTCCTTACTCGCCAATGCTTTGTATTTCTTACAGCATTCATTCATTTTTACAGTGTTTTTAAGCTTCCGATGCACTGAGCAGTTGCAATGTGCTGCTGTATTGTTTGCAACCGTCAGAGATATAATATGGTAACAGTGACAAATGGCAAATTGTATTTCTTGCAAAGGGACATAACTGCTGTGGCAACCACAACAGATATTAGGAGAAGCAGCTTCATACAAAACCTCCTGATAAACCAGTGTGATGAATCCACCTCCTGTGCTTGGTTTTAATTCATTCATTTTATATAGATACGTGAGGTGATCTTTCTGGCATAAAAGCACAGACGACATATTACAAAGAAAACCTTTTAACAGAGGCTGGGTGCTGTAATAAGAGCCACAAGATCTGCAATTGACCTCCCTCACAAGGCAGAAGGAGCACTGAGTTGTGGTGGCCTTGGATCCTCAGTTGTGCCCTTTGTGCAACAGCGATGGAGAGAAAATCCTTGCACAGGCTTGTGGTAGAACCATGTGGATAAGCAGGGCAATCCTTTTGCCCATAAGCAAACAAAACCAAATCACAATAAAAAGCCTCAGAAAATCTGGGGCTTCCAAGTGAAATCCGTATTTTGTGTCCAAGCCAATTCCTGCCCTTTTATTGTTGAAACAAAGGAAGAATAAAATAAAAATATTTACATTGACAACATGCAGTGGCGTCACTGAGCCTGCATCCCTGTCATCCCCCTCATGTTTGCACAGGCCTCTTTTCTTCCAGGACCAGCTTTCCAATAACATCAGACCATAAGGGCTCCACACCACGCACCCAGTCGCCTTCCTGTAGGCACATTAGCAAACAGCAGCACCACATGGCAGGTTTTGTACAGCACAAGAGAAAACTGGAATAAAACACATTTAGCAGCAACACAGGAATAGGCATCTCCAAAGCTCATGGATGTAAGGGATTAATGAGGTGTTTCACCTTTCCACAAGCCTACATCGTTAGTGCTCTCAGGCGCTCTGTGTTCAGTAGGTGATGATGTTGTGTGTTTAACCAAAGGGCACAAAGACTTGAGCTCACTGGTTGTATGAGTGCCTCAATTCTGCTGGGAAACCAGAGGACCTTGATGCCCTTCCAGCCAAGGTGTGGTAACCAGCCCACAGTGTGGGGTTAGCATCAGGTCCCTGCCAACTCAATGTGTCCTGTGTTTCCGTGAAAGCCTCCTGTTCCCCTCCTGCCATACACACCTCTGTGATCACAGACCAGCAGCTCAGCAGATCCAGATACAATTGGTGGATGGGGTCACTAACCTGGAAGAAGTGCTGACCGCCTGCCCTTCTGCCATTCACTGCCATATACTGCCATATACTGCCATACACTGCCATACACTGCCATACACTGCCCTGCTGCCATACACTGCCATATACTGCCATACACTGCCCTTCTGCCATACACTGCCATACACTGCCATATACTGCCATACACTGCCATACACTGCCATACACTGCCATACACTGCCATACACTGCCATACACTGCCATACACTGCCATATACTGCCATACACTGCCCTGCTGCCATACACCGCCATACACTGCCATATACTGCCATACACTGCCCTGCTGCCATACACTGCCATACACTCAGCGTCCTGGCTGACAAGAAGCAGGAGTTTCCACAGTCCCACAGTTCGTGCTTACTCTTTTACCACACAAAAACAGTCATTTTGTTCTAAAACTAACTTAAAGGTCAGATTTGCAAGCGTCACACCAGAACACTTTGAACCCCCAGGCTGCTGTTTGGCTTTCCAGCCCTTTTTGCTCACTAACAGGACCAAATCGGTCTCTCCATGAGGTAGCACATGTGCTCAAACACCTCTCGCTGTCGGTATCCCGGCTGTCGGTATCACGGCAGTCTCGGTCCGCTCACCGCTCACACAGCCCCACACCGGGATGGATCCTCCCGCCTCTCCCTCAGCGCCCGCCGCGCATGCGCACCTCCATCCTGGCGCCCCGCCATCCTCGCTCCCGCTCCCTGCCGTCCTCTCCTCACGGTGACGCACGCGCTTTCCCGCTCGGCGCGTGCGCGGCGGTTGGCTCGTCGCCCGCTCCCGCGCGTGCGCAGTCCGGCAGCTCCCGGCCCGTCCTCCCCCCCCACCTCCGAGCGGAGCGGAGCGGCGGGAGTCGGTCAGCGCCCGGAGGGAGGAGGCCCGAGCCCGGCACCGGTACAGCCGCCCGCGGGGCGGGGAGGAGGAGGAGGAGGAGAGGAGGCGGCGGTGGGCTCCTCCTCGGTCCCGCCGGCACCATGAGCATCGAGATCCCGCCGGGCCTCACCGAGCTGCTGCAGGGTTACACGGTTGAGGTGCTGCGGCACCGGCCGGCCGACCTGGTGGCTTTCGCCGCCGACTACTTCACCCGGCTGCGGGATGCCCGAGAGCAGGAGGCGAGCGGCGACGGCCGGATGGTGGTCAGCTTCGACGGGGAGCCCATGCAGACCGAGTCCAACGGCGACGAGGAGCCCGAGCGCGACGACGACGATTCCGACTCCGACTTCGAGCGTGAGTAGCGGCCGAGGGGACCCGGCCCTGAGCGCCCCGCGGTGTCCGGCTGCACTGCGCCTGCGGGGGAGCGGCGCCTCGGGGTGAATGGAGCGCGGTGCCAAGCATGTGATGGGGCAGATCATGTGTTGCTGTGCCGGCTGCTCTGCGCCCAGCCCGGCCGTTCTGTCTCGAACCGGAGCGGGGAAGCGTTCTGCTGGGTGGGCAACTTCTCCCGGTGCCGCTCGGTAGCGAGAATGGATCCCACTCTTTTGTATCGTGGCTCTCTGAGACGCTCCCCCGGTCCGCACAATGAAACGCCTCCCGTGCCGTGCTGTCACAGCGCGCTGCCTTGTGCAGCACACGGCGTTTACACTTTGGACTCTATTTGAGCTCCAGCGTGAAAACTTGCTTTAATTTTTTATGAATGGCACTTGTGGGCACATGTAGAGTTTGGGACCCGTGATTATTGCAAGCTCAGAATATTCTCTTTATTAGACAAGGTCGACAAAAGGGAGAGGGAACGATGAGAGAGCCCCTGTCTATCTGTCAGTCTTCTCGTTTGGAGGTCTTATGCCCTTGACCTATAATGTGAGTAAAGGTTTCTGTGCTGTCTTCTTGGTGATGATTTTCTTAATGCAGCTCTGCAGCTCTATTTCTCCATCAGCTCGTCTCATTTCAGGGTTTGAAATATCTCCTGAGAATTAAGTGTGAAGTTTTCCTGGTGAATGCTGACAGCTGCAGTCCAGAAAGTTCTCTTATGTTAAATGTTTGCAGATGAAAAGCCGTGTGCCACCACAGATTTTACAGTTGTTCAAGTACAGCTTTGTGCGGTGAGGCTGCCGAGTAGAAAAGTGGTTCCTTTGCTTCATGTTTCTGCTCATCCTCTTTCTGTCTCAGAGGAAAAAAGGAACAAGACGGCTCAGTGTCACTTGTGCTGGTCAGAGCCCTGGGGGCAGGCAGGGCTGTCACTGTCCTGCTTCTTATCTGAAAAAACGCTCTGTTCCTTGCTTACAGCTTCAGTGACCCAGGGGAGGAATAGTCCCGTGTTGTACTTGGTGGCAGGTGAGAGTCCCTCTGTGCAGTCAGGGAAACGATTCTTCCATTGTTTAACAGTGTGTGGGGCAGTCAGCCGTGCCTGTGTGTTCCTTCAGGTTTCTGTTATGAACGTTGCCATAGAAGATTTTGTTCACTGGAAAATGTTACAAGTTGAGGGTTGTGATATCTCTGTCCTTCATGAATTTTACAGGATAGGAAAATACTTCTGCATTACTGTGAGAGATCAGTGTACGTATTGACTGCTCGACATCAGATAATCTCTGTAGATAGAGAGAACACATACCCGGAGGAGTCTCAGATAATCCCTCTGGACAGCCTCTAATGCTGTGCATTTTTTCATCTTGGACAAGATAGGGCAGATTTGAATTAATTTCACCTCATTTTCCTAGGCCAACTCTCTCTATGCACCACTGAGTTGCAAAGATAAGTCAAACATAATATAAAAATGCTTCCATGGGTATTTTTAAGCATCGCAAGGAAATTGGTTTTTTTATAAAGTATGCTAAGGAAATGTAGACCTTGTTTGAATGACTAACATAGCTGTGTTTGTTGGATCTATGAAAGAGGTCTGCACAAGTAGCATGGTTATCTTGTTTCTGCTTCTGGCCTGGTGAAATCTGTGTATCTTGATGCATTTGTATGCTTAGAGCTGGAGAATGTAGCAGATAAGTTATGTTTTGATTTCAGATGATAAGAAAAGGAAGAAATAAAAATCAGAGTAAACTCTGGGTTCAGTCTGTGAAGCACATGGCAGATGTCTTTGTGTTGTGTTGCTGTAGGGTTATCAGTGGTTCCCTTCCTGACATCGTGGCATTCCATCAGTAGAGCTGGTGACACCAACTGGACTGCAGAAGGGACCTCCATTGTCTCAGGGCACTTAAGCATAAATCTGGAGGTGATTTCTTGTTCTCTGAGCCTCTTAGAAGTTTCATCTCTGATTTGAGCCCTTGAATATGTGAGTAAGAGGATGTTAGGATGATGTGGCTGTTAAGCACAGTGGAGCATAAGGAACATGTGACGGTTGAGGGGAAAAAAACCATCTTCCAGAAGTATCTTTGGGGCTGTGGCAGAGTGTTGATGCATATGAAGCTTTCCTAAGAGCCTTCGTGTTTGGTCTAATTGCACAACTGAAAAGTCGATAGAAATGGGAGAAGATGTGAAGTAACAGTTTCAGAAATCAGGCTGAGAACATTGCCAAGGATTCTCAGAAAGTGCCCTTGACCATGGTGTAACCGGGAGTGTCTGAATGGTTCTCTTAAGACTGAAATGAAAGCTGCTTAACCTTGGCTTTGGGAAACCTGTTGTGAATAACCTGAGGGAAGTGAGGCAGCTCGCTTTTCTGTTGCCTAAGGCAAGGTGTTGCACCAGTAACCTCCCATTTTATCTGCTTATTTTTGTTGGTTTATTTTAATTAACTACACAAACAACGCTGTATTTATTCCTGGAGATCTTAGGCAAAACTATCAGTAGAACTGAAGTATCGAGAAGTCCAGGAATTGGACTCTGTGAGCCTTAGAGTTCCTTCCAACTCAGGATATTCTGTGGCTGTAACTTGAACAACACACGTTATAATTAATTACAGTTATTTTACTGCAAGTTCCTTTTTTTTTTCCTTCCATGTATCACCATGACATTGGAGTGAGCTTTTCAGCTACTTCCTTAGCAAAAGGTAACACTCATATATTTGAGATTGGAGTGTTTTATGTATTCATGTATACGTGTGTGGGTGCTTATTGTGCATACGTGTATAGGGTAATGCAGTTACTTTTTCGTATTCTCTGTTGTTGTGTAGAAAAATGGTGCACATGACGCTGAGTGAGGAGGTCAAAAGATACTGATTAGTCTTGCACTGGACTTTCAAATAACAGTACAGAATTTGCTAAATGTCACCTTGAAAAGCATCAGTAGGATATGTGAGCAGAAGGGGCCCAGAAGAAAGTATAGGAGTGGCACTTTTGTGTCATTGGATCTTGTAAGTGATACTTAAGTGAGAGTTCAATCCATCTTTGAAGTGTCGATCTTCTTAATTGCCAACAGAAATGCCTAATGTTAATCTTAAACAGTTTCAGATTTCTTGCTACTCTTCTTATTCGTGAGCATGGTTTGCTTTCTTACAGTGATCTTGGCTGGGTTATTTCAGGTGTTCCTGTGAGATACAGTCACCTGTACAGTGACAAGGTTTGAGGTTTTTCACAGTAGTTCCACCCCCTTCCTCTGTGATGTCAATGTACTGAACATAAAGCACAGCTGTATTGTCCTCGCTCTGTGTTCTTTGTCCTTAACATTAAAAGAGCCTTTCTCTGCAGACCATCTTCTTACAGTATTATGGCATTGGATGATGCAAACTACTTCCATAGAATAGTTATTCAATTAAAAGTCCAGGGGGCTGAGGGGACACTTTGGTAGTTATTAGCGCTGCATCTTCCCTTCTCCCCTTGAAATTTGACCAACTCTTGTTGATCCAGTTGTTGTTTGTAATCAGCGAGTCTAGAACTTCAAAGAGGTGGAAGGAAGAAGGTTTAGTCTGTGATGTAACTGTTAAACCGTTGAGTTTAACATACAAATAAATACATGTTCTTTCATCGTAATGTGTTTAAAAAGCACGTGTGTGTAAACAAGTCTTGCAGACTGAAGGTGTAGAAGTAATCTTACAGTTTTATTTTTCCTTTGGTCTCCATCAGTAACATTAAATCAAATATAAAGCAAAGCATTAGCAGTGTATCCCTGTTGACAGTGCTTCAAAAGAAACATTTATGCATTCTAATTTTTGTTAGGTCCTGGCAGCCCAGTGTCTGGGTCTTGTTGAACAGAAAGTACCAAGTGAAAGGCTGCCATTGTGCAGCTGCTGCCCTTGGCCATGGCTTTGCTTTTACACAGCCAGTTCTAACTGACTTAAATCTGTAGGATTAAATAGAGCAACTACTGTTAGTACTAATGGGGCTTCACTCCCCCTATTTGTCTTGTTCACAAAGAGTAACTTTGAAGATAAACTAAGCATTAAAGAACAGTGATTTCATTTTTCTTTAGTTATTTGGCCAAAATACGCAAATCTTTTATGTTTTTTCTTCATTTTGATTCTGTGTTAGCTTACTACAGGTTTGCTTTTCAGTGTTTCTTCTTAGATTGTACTTATTCTATTACAAGATTAGACTAGGACTTCTTTTTACCTAGGTGATGTAGCTCTTAGGAAGCCACCATTAGTATCTCAGGAGCCCCATAGAAAGGTCTCCTCAATAATCTTCAGTATAGATAGAAAATTAATTACAATGAAATGTAGTATGTTTTTCTTACCTGAGAAGGTGAGAGAGCTGGAAGTACAAAGTGAATGGATTCAGGTTGCTTGCTGAGAAACAGAGCTTTAAAGATGAACTGCATGAAACTGCAGTCATAGCAGAATACTGCTAAATGTGTCTTAATTTACAGTCATAAGGAGGAACTTATACTTGAGTTTTAAAATAGAAGTTCCTTGCAATTTTAGAACCACGTATTTGTGATGTTACATGTACAACTCTGCCATCATCACCGTTATTCCTGTAGCATCTCTTAGAAAGTTATCAGAATCTATTGAGGAAGGTATGCTCTTATTCTAGCTTACTTTCAGTGCCTCAATGTACTGATACTGCTTTCCTTGAGTGCTCTTTATATTCTAAAATGTGAGGAATGAGGGTAAGCAATGCTTTTTTTTCCCCTTGGAATTTCCTGAAAGGACTCCTGATACTTCTTAGAGCTGTGTAGAGTAATTGAATTCTAGACTCAGTTTCTGCTCTTGTAGTATCCTGCTGTTACTTTGGACAAATAGGAACTGCATTACTTTGCTTGTCTCTGAAAAAAGCGTGAGTGAATATGAAGCAAGTGGCTGACTGGTCATTCTAAATAATTGCTGGATTCTCAGAAGCTTCTGTTTCCTTGGTTAGGAAATTTACTATACAGGTAATTGTATGAAACTTGTAAATCACGATTCTTCTAATTGTTCTAAAATTAGGCTTGGGAATGGAATGTATTGCAGTACTAGATATCATTCCTTATAGTAACTTCTTAACCGTGCTCTTGTTTTCTCATTTAAAACAGCCACATTAGTGTGGTGAGACAATTGTCAGTGTTGCAGAGTCCAATCTTCCCCTCCTACTAACACAGAAATGTAGTTGTACCCTTTTACATCAAATAGTACAATGGGGGGTTGTGGGGAAGAGGAGAAGGCAACAGAGAATAATCTCACTTCAAATTATTCACAAACCAGTCATTAAAAGACATTAATGTTGAACAAAGAGCAGTTACTCATTATTCAGATGAAGACTGGAATCGTAGCCAGGATGATCTGTGAATGTTTGTCACTGGCTTTAGTAATGTGCTCAAATTCATGAATGGTTGTAATTTTTTTAATGAAAAAAGGAGGAGGCAATAGTAAATAGAACCCTAGCAACCTTATTTGTCCCTCATTTAGTTCCTTATAGTAGCTCTAAGGTTTCTTTGGGTTCCTCTTGTAGCTTGCCTTGCATGCACTACTGCACTTGCATCCTTGTGACCCATGGCTGGCTCTGCCCCACAGCACACAATGATTGCGTGCTGCTTTTGGTACTTCACAATGTTCTTTGAGGTTTAGGTTTCATTTCTTTACTGAGCTGCCATCAGGTCCTGATAAATGCATCTGCTTTCTGTGTGTAGTGCACTCAGGTGCTGGGTAGACTTCTGGTATATTTATGCATTGCTGTAGTATGAAACAGTAAATCATAACCAATGTGGCTAGAAAAGTAATGGAGAAGTTGAGAAATCTGAGTGTGGATGAAAGTCCAGTGGATAAAAGACTTGCACCAAAGTATTGATTCTTATGCTTGTGAGATGTTTCTAATACTTTTCTTTTTAAAGATCTGAAAAAGACTTCAGAAAGAACCCCCAGAAATCTATTGCACAACCAGTCAGCTGCTTTGGGCTCATCTATATTTTGTTTGTGAGGTTGTATGAATTTTGGTGATCGTGTTCTCTGTGTGCTTCAGCAGACAGAATACTTGGAGGAGATGTAGAGAAAAGCCTGTCTTGCAGTTCTTCTGGGATTTGGTTTGTATTTGATAAATATACATCAGCTATCATATAATGAAGCCCAGCATTCTATTAGTAGCTGTTTTACTCCAAGCCTTTTCCATACTGAGCATTTCTTTCTGTGTGGAGCTTGCAGACAGTGACCAGTGGGAGTTGAGCTCTGAATGTCAACTTACAAATTCCCTCTGGGAGGGAAGGCAGCTCTAGAGACAGCTTGCTTTGATGACATGTGGGAGGGGCTGCAGGTATCCCGTCTGTAGCGCTGCTTTGAAGATAAACATAAACAAATCTTTATTTTTAATTTGCTAAAAAAAAATTCAAGCTACCGCTGCTTTTATTTCCTGTGAACTTCCCGAGGGTGGCTTGAAGAACAGCTTTCCTTCTGTGGCGTGGTGCAGAGCCTGCAGGAACTCAGCTTCCATGGGGCACGACAGCAGGCGTAGAGCTGAGGTCATGGTGCAGAGCCTGGAGCCCAGCACTGTTCTGGGTGCTGCTGCAGAGCGAGCCAAGGTGCTGCACGAGCAGGGGCTGTTCCAGCACAGCTGAGCAGTTTGTCTTGGAAATTCTAAACTGCTTTGTAAGGAAGGGTTGGAATTTCAAGTTGGAGGTGAAAAGGGCGTTTTGGTCAAATGATGTTGTTCCATTGGTTACTTTCTGTACTGTGAATCTGAGTGGTATGCAGTGAAGGACTGCAAACATTAAGGTGCTGTTTGCATTGCAGAACATTCTAAAAACATTAATGGAGTTTGTGTGGAGAGGTGCACAGTCTGTTTTTTTGGGTCATGATTGTAAAACTTCTCTGTAGCCTTTTCCTATGGATTTTTGGGTGAATTGTAGTGCTGAGATCCTTGTTTGTGGTGATTAGATATTAACAGTGTTATAAAGCAGGATGTCACCATGGCCCTTCATTTCCATTTTGACTCTTCCTCCCTCGGGGTAGCATATTGTTTTCTGCTTCCTTTTGAGAAAACTATGGTCCAAAGAAGAGATCTTAAAAGGAAAACAAACATTTAATGATTGTGGCTTTTTTTATTGTTTGTTTTTTGCTTTTCTCCCTTTAGGGGATTAGGTAAACACTACCATTACTGTGGCAACACTTCGTCATCCTCATTGAGGAAGAATTGCACCTGCAAGGACATGCTGTAGTGTAAGGATCTGGTCAGTCTCAGTGGGTGTGCAGGGATACATACATTCATCTCTGTATGAAGGGTCCAAGGAAAGCTCAGGAACGAGAAGCCAAAGCTGATTGAGTTGCTTTTTCTTTTTCCTTTTGAATGGAATGGTACTGAAACACTTTATCATCGAATGTTGTCAGTCTGTCTGATTAAAATTCGTAAGTACTTGTAGAACTGAAAGACTTTGCAGTGATAAATTATGGAGGATGGCTCATTAACATAGATTAACATTCACTGTTCTTTGCGGAAGGGTGGGGGCAGATTCCCCAAGTATTCTTGTCTTAAATACTGCTGCTTAATAAAACTAAGAGTGATAATATTGCTTCCATCTCTCAAACATGTAGAAATTAAACATCACCAGCTGTAATTTTATAGTGATTTCAATCACTATACACTATGAGTTTGTGTAACTATGATAAACAGATGTTTGTATGGACTTCAACTTTTCTTGTACTGTGTGTGAGCATCTCATAACCTTGTGAAGCCATTTTGAATTGTTTGATTATTAAGCGCTGTGTCAAATAGCTTTCCATAGCTTTCAGATGGAGAAGTTATTAAGCGTTCATAGCTCAGAGATCTGCAACATGCAGGGTTTGTGGGGAGCTTCATGCCAGAGGTTCTGCCACTAAAAACGAGTTCATCTGCTGTGGCACACTTTGGTCAGGGACCTGTTTATTGTTACTGGCAAACTAGAGATGCAGTAGGTGCTAAACTGTGCCCTTTTGCAGACACTAGAAATATTCTGGAGCATAAAAGAGGATTTTTCCTGGGCTGGGCAGAACACAGTGATTTTTACTATTTTTTTTTTCTTTTTAAAATACACATTACTTTTTTAGGCAACAGTACAAAGCCATCTCCAGTCTTCCTCTTCTGTTCAGAGTCATCTTCCTGTGAACACACGCAGGGTGCACTTACTGGAAGTGTGTTTTGTTGTTGGCTTTTATTTTTTAATATTGGTTATAATCTGAGACTGTCCATCAAAGTAGTTCCTTATGTGGAGGTTATTCTTTTTCCAACTGTGCTGCCTTTTAAGTAAGCTTTGTTCACTTTTCATGTGATATCATTAGAAGCATAAATCTGAAATAAAAAAGGGGACGAAATACATTATTCTGAGGCATGTTACAGAAGTTACTTTTGCTTATAATTTTGCATGTCACAATTAGAGCACTGTCAGCTAGAGTGTTTTTCAGTGCTCTTTATGTTTGCAGGATGGAGTCCTAAATCCTTGAGAACAGTGACTTGGGGAGGAATCCACATGCTGTCACAGATCATCAGTAGATACATTTTCTGACACTGGCTAAGAGGGCAGGTAATGAACTTAGTTCAGAATGTGGATGATCATTAACTTCTTTAAAGAGGGTTTTAGATATCATGCTGCCTCTCAGCATTGCTGGTAGCAGAGTTGCTCCTGTCTCCCACCATTTGTGTGGCCTTCTGTCGGGCTGTCTCCAGTCTGTTGTGTCCTTGTCTCTTGTGCTGTGGGGTGCTGGTACTCCTCCAGGTGTGGCCTTACCAGGGCTGGGCACAGAGGAGCCATTGCATCTTTCAACCTGCTGACAGTACTTTGCTTAATGCAGTCCAGGTTACCATTAAGTTAGCATTTTTGTGCCTAGTGTATACAAGTCGTCTTGTGCCCTGATTTAAACATGGATGGGTGAAATTAAGCTCTGAATCAGCCTGATGTCATGCTTGATGCTGGTGTTACTAATTGAAAGACCTCTTGCTCTCTTATTCAGATCAGATGACTGTACAATTAATTACAGCTTTGTCTTATGTAAAAACATGCTATATTTACCACTCAAATCAGTAATGGCAATAGGAATTGGTAATGAAATTAGAAGTGACCCTACCAAAGAGCCATGGGCTTTTATGTGCCTTCTTTTTTTAGCTGTAGGATGCTGTTCTTAAATCCTACTACCTATGGAGCTATAATTACCTGATCCTGAGCTCTGATTGACCTGACAAGTACAGCTGTGTAATAACCATGCTAGCCATACAAAACACTGCCCTGTCCTTCTTGCTGGTTGTTTCTGCTTAGATTCACATCTTCTCTCTACCAAAGAGAGTAAAATTCTGTAAAATTGTGTTGGTTTTGTTTTTTCTTGCCATTGCTTCTTTCTGTCTGTCACATGGCATCCAGTACCTGACTGACAGTGACTCCAGCTTGTTTTTCTGAGACAGTAAATAGTGAAGAGGCAAAAGGAAAGCTTTCTATGCTGCCTCTCATGTATGATTGCCAACATTAATTCTTTTCTGTTCAAGTGCAGATGTGAGCAGGCCACTGAAGAAACACTAAGTCTAATGTTTGTTTTTTCCTTTCCACTGAAACAGTTTTGAAGCCCTGCTGCAGTCATTGGTTGTGTGTTGGCTGGATGTGTGCTCAGGTTGGGGACTGCACTCAGGGATGGCTCTGTTATCTGATTGCAATTGTTGCACTTCTACCATGTGTTCTGCAGAGATGATGGATGTACAAGGTATGGCAGAGTGTGAGTGTGGGCTCGAGGCTGGCTGTGTAAGTATTCCCTGAGCACAAACAAGTGCCCTTCTGCTGCTGTAGGTCATGTATTTGTGTTGGAAGCTGTGCAGTAGTTAAGCAGTATCCGTTAAGTCAATTAGGCTGCCGGAGAAGGGCATTAGAGTTGGAGCAGTGGGATCACAATGATTTCCTGTTCTTGTGTTGCCTGTGTTTGTGTAATTGTTTTTATGGTGACATATCTATATCTTAACAAGTGATGATCTTGAGATTATCGCGGTATCTTAATAAACATTTTTTGACAAATGTATGGCAAAGACGGTGCAAGAGAAATTCCCATTAAAATGTGTATTGCATAAAAAGCAGATGTTGCTATTCTTAGCATTCCTATTTCCCATTTACCTACTGGTAAGATTGGTGTGCCAGCAGATCAGCTGGTTGCTGATATTGGACAGGTGTGTTTGCTGTATGTATACATTGCTCTATAGGTGGCTGGTTGCTGCTCTGTTTGTTAGAGACTTTAACAGAAGAGTCCGAGCTGAAAACATGGAGGTGATAGTGGAAATGTGATTTTATAGTAGCGTGACTTGGCAAGGATTTGAAGCAGGTGAAGTTGCTATTAACTTCCTATTGTAAAGGTAATTATATTGTTCAGTCCAGAATAATTTGTCTGACGTTATAAGAAAGTGTCTTAAATCACTGAGCATAGTTGCTAATTGCATTTTTCTTTAGATGCTCCTGCGTGCTTAGCAGTGCTAGAGTTCTAGGTTATGTAAGTGCTTCTAGCTTGGCTACACAAGTGAAGTTGCACAGAAGTTCAGTTCTCTTTGTCCTATATGTGCAAATGAGATTTGCTTAATTACTGCTTGGATCAAATGCTTTGAAGAACTTGTATGAGTTTGTTGGCTCTGAAACTTGACTGACTATAGAAGACATTTTGCTCACGGGTAGTTTAAGGTGCAGGTAAACTCTGCAGGGTCTGGATGGCATCGTAAAACTGTATCACAGTAGTAAATATCTGATTTTCTAAGATACCTTTTTATGCCCCAATATCACGTTATTTAAAGACTGTCAGTCTCAGTAGGACTCAGCCTTATCAGGCTGCCAAGTGCAGATATCCAACATTTACATTCTGTGTTGTGTGATGGTAGCTGTGACATGATTCCAATTAAAAACTTGGTCTGCACATTGCAGATGTCTTCTGAATATTAATGCGTGCTACAGACAGAGCAGATGGAGTCTTTTAAAATACAACACAGTGAATGTAAAATTAAGGCTGGCTTTCTAGTGAAAACAGAGGCAATCAAACGCTCTCCCCCCTCCACTGGTAAATCACAAAGATATCAAGATATCTGTGCATCATCGTCATCATAATCTTTCTTTGCCTAAAAGAGGAAACGAGTCCTTTATAGACCCAGATAAAAATCCAGCATTATGTCTAACTAAAGTTGTCTTAAATGCTAAATGTTGCATCCATTCCTAATACTTTTCTAGGTACGTTTGCTCTGTCTTAAAATACTCCAATGCCTGAAAGACAGATATGGGGCAATGAATAATAGTTGCAATGTAGAATGTTATTTTGGGGGGTTTTGTTGACAGAGACTGTGTAGAAGTTTGAGGGTGCATTTAATTGGGATTTGAAGATGTCACCTGTTACTAGGAAAGATTAATCTTGAATGGGAGGGATAATGTATAACCTGGAGCAAACGAGTGCCAAGAACATCGTCAGCATTGTAATGTGTTATAAGTTTGGGAAACAGCAGCCTAAGGTGTGGGTTTTGAAACAGAGCAGAAGGGTTCTGTGTGAGTGGGAGGTACAGCTTTCTTCCTCCTGGTGTCATTTCATCCTCCCAGGCAGAACACGGGAGCACCAGGAGGGAGTGGTGGCTGTGCAGAGCGGGGAGAGAAAAGGCAGCGCTGGGGCTGAGGGCTGGGAGTTCTGTGCCTCAACTCGCTGGTGGTACTAAAGTAGTTGTGACAGCACTGTCTCCTGCTCTCCTCAACTGTAATTTTAGAAGAGCTTTTACCTGAGGCTGCATGAACACTAAAGCTCAGAGCAGCGATAGCATTTTCTTCTTTAGCTATGCTACTTCAGTGCAGATATAATGCTTCCTTTATAAGCCTAGCAGCATTCTGCCTTAGTTATTTCTTAATACTACTAGTATGGCTCCTTTTATTTTCATATTTCTGAAATGCTTTTATCTTTACTTGGGCTTTAGCTGCATGATTAAACTTCCCCTTTTCACTCAGCAATAACCTGACTGCCTCCTGTGCCTGGCCTTGCTGTGCCTTCCAAGGACCCGTGTCTTCCAGCTGTACTTGGGAGAGCTGACATCTCTGCTTGTGTCTCCTCGTTCATTGCAGCATCCTTCATTGTCTGTACAGTGTGGGACTTTATAATTTTTGGGGGAAAAAAAAAGCCTTTCATTTCAGACCCCGACAGTTCTGTTTCAGTATTGGTATACTGTTATATCTTTGATCACCTTCAAATGTGTCCTTTCTCCTCAGATCTCAGCACTGGGAATTTGTCTAACCCCTTCTCTGTAAAGCATTGTGGCCTGTTTGGTTTTCGTAATGTATATCATGCTCATAAAGATCAACTCCAGAAGCAACAAAGTGTGATGTTTGGCTAAATCTGACACACGTCAGCAAGAAAGAGGGGTGTGTGTGTGTGTGTGGGTCACAATGTCAGATAACATGGAGTGCTGCTTGATAGGTGTTTGTTCTCCTGTACTCGGGCTTCAGTGAGGCTGTGTTAACTCCTGAATTGTGAGCACAGGGTTCATTGCACAGCAGGAGTGTGATCCTTCTTGGGATTGAATTAATATCTGCTGGTAAACATAACCAAAATCATACCATGTACCGTAGTGCATTCAGCCATGAAATAAAAATACTGAAGTGGTGGTATATTTTTCTCTCAAATGTCTTTGATATAAAAAGACAAACACAAAGTAGTGGATCTTAAGATTTTATAACCAAAGGTTTCCCCTCATTTTTCCAGAGTCAAGATTTATGGCTTCTCTAAATGTATCAGCTATTTAAAGTCTGCCCGTTCCAGAGCACGTCGTATTTTTGTCTTGTTTCTTAAATAAAGCAGCCAATCCAGAATAGCAGAGCAGCTTTAATATCTTTGTGAAACTTCTTTTTTTTAATGGACATAGCTGCCTTGCTTGTTGATTCAGCTTTTCCCTTTAGAAGTAGTCAATACTTCCATTTTGTGTCAGTAATTTTAAATTCTAAATTAAAAAAATCAATTAAATTGAAGATAATGGCATGGTGCTGCTTTGGTTTTATGTTCTATCTCTTGCTGAGTTCTATATTTAAACACTAGGTCTGAAAAAGAATTGATGCCAATGTTTTATCAAACTGTTTAATATCAGTGTAATTTTGTGATTGTTTTCCTACTTAATACATATAAAAGCAGAAAGGCGAAGTGTGTGTGTGTGGATACTTTGGTTTTTAATTAGTACTAATTACAGAGAGCTGCCTTGTACTACTTAGTTGTTGAAAAACTTGTTTAGATTGGCATTTATTACAGTCTGATTGTGTATCCGATGGTGGAAGTCCTGATTCTTTTATAGCACACTGATTTAATTACTAGGTAGCCTTAAATGTGCACGCTTGAATCTTTAATCTTTCTCACAGCAGCGATGGTTCCTATTCATGTAAGTCCATTAACATCTTGGTGTGTAGGAATAGTCTGACAGCTGTAGCCTCGCACTTCCTTATCGTAACGTGATACAGCATTCCATACAGAGTCACACCTCAGATTTATGCTTCGCTCTCCTTCTGCTATTTAAGCTTTAATAGTTTCTGGTGGCAGCTTGCCTGTTGTTTGGATGATCTTCAGTGGTTTGTTAAATAAGAGCAGTTTGCGTTCAGTTTTTCTCTTTGTTCACACAGGCTGATTTTGCCGCATTATTTGATGTGACAGTATCGGGACGTGTCTGATGTTTTGCTGCTGCTTGTGTTACATGTCTGTGCTGATAGAACTTAGGGAGCTCTTCTACTGAATTCATGCTCCTAATCTTTGCTCCCTCTTTCATGAGGGAACTCTCAACGAGAAGCTGAGTTGGTTAGGCTGTTGCCTAGAAGATCTATGATAAAGGAGGTTAATTTTCTGTGCACACAAGAACTTTACTTAGTCTGCCTCTACAAATAATAACCACTATCAGAAGCAATCAATGTGCATTTTTTCCCCCAGTTGTAATTAGGGAAGCATTCACAGATCCTGGGGAAAATCAAAATCCTTTTGGAATAGGAGCATTGTTTTCATTTAAGGTGTCTCATACAGCACGGTAACCTCTCATACTCCGCATGCCTGGAATGCCAGTTCTTCCTTTGTCCCTGAATTTTTTTCCTGTGACCCTGAACAGGTCTTGGAGTTTTATTTATCCTTTCTGTAGGAATATAATGTTCTTAGTGCATGGAGGAAGAGGACAGCAGTAGCAGGGGATGGCTGTTGTCATTTCTCTGTACTTCTCAAGCTGTAGTGCTTTCTGTAACCTCACAGTTTGTGAATAGTGCAGACAAATGTCTCACACTATTACCGTGGCAATGCAGCTTGTAAGAAGCTTGCTGCTGTTCTTTGCCAGTCATTTTTCAGTGCACCAACAAAGGGTGGGATCCTGTGCATTGTAGGTTACTGAGTGACTTCACAGCATCATTTCGTCCTTGTGTGTGTACATACATGATGTCCTTTATGTGCACAAACAATCACTACTTATGTTTTCCTTAGTGTGGGAAAAGGAGAATGTGGGTCAGGTTAAGTGATACTGGTATAAAGTTGATAAACACTTATTTAATAAATATTTGATTTAGCCTAGAAAACTTACTGCTTCTAGAAATTGAAGCTATAAATAAAGAGTCCTACAGCCAGAAACTTGGGATTTTTTCCATCAGTGAAACTGCCCTGAAGTGTTCCTGCCCTGTGCTTAATGAAGCCTGTGCTTCAGGTCAGGCTGAGACACGTGCACGTGTTCAGCTGAGGTTTCTGACTTCCACACTAGCTGTTGGTGCTGCTGGCCGAGGTTTGCTCTGTATGAAGCATGGGATGCAAACTCACAACTTGGTGCCTTTCAGCTGTTGATGTCACTTGCCATCATCGGTTGCCAGGGAGGAAGTGGGGCTGTTCTGGTTTCTTCTGATATAACAGTTTAATTTGCTGCAGTTTTTGTTGTGTTTCCCCAATTAGTGCATCTTGGCTGCCTCAACACGAGCAAGAATGAGCCCTGTGCAATAGATAGGAGATGTGTGATGATTCTGTGATGGTGAACTTTAATGCTGCTGATTGAGCTTTGGACCTAGAGAGAGTTATAATACAATCCTCTCTTGGCAACCTCTTTTTATTGTTCCGATTCCTTCAATTAGCTTGTAAGTGACCCGAGGTGCAGCTGTTGGCGGCTGTTGGGTGTTCTCATTGTGGATACGACTAAGATGAATTGTTTCTTTTTTTTTTCAAAGTAGCGTTTTATGTTTTTTGTTGTGGGCAGGAGCCTCACTGAGGGTTGGTGTGCTTTATTCTGTTTGTGTGTAGGAGGATGTGTGCTCTGCAGGCTGCCTTGGTATCAGAGGTTACAGTCAGCAACCTATGGAATGTGCTTTAACGTTATGAGTTATGCTTTAAATTGGATGCCCTTTGTTTAGTGTAGGAACTATTTCCATAAAGGTTGGGCTCACTGTGATGTGTTGGTCCCTGCTGCCCCATCTAATTTGATGGGTTCTGCCTGCAGCCCAGCATTGCTGCAGTGGGACCCTCATGAGCTTTGTTCTGAAGCACCCCTCAGTGCCAGGCAGAGCACGATTCTTCCATGGGAGCAGCTGTGTGTGTGCTGTCTGCAACACTGGAAGTCGTCATAGACCAAGAGCTTCTCCCTGGTAAGCCAGAATAAGAGGTGATCTTCAATAGTAGGAAATGTCATGTTTCAGCTCCTCAGTGTAGGAATAGTCATTGCCTGACAGCGTGTAAAAGCGATGCTGAAAGTTTATACGCGTTTAAACTGTCACAGGTATGAAGAAAAGCAAACTATCGATTTAATCTTAAGTGCTTTGTGGAGGCAGAATAACAGCGCTCTCTTTACTGTCCTTAAAAGGTTATGTTTTTTTGCTTGTTTTCAGCACGGTGGAGTGCTGGGTGCTGTGTCGATGACACTAATCCCTGCTCTGAGATAAAATAACCAGTATTCTAAAAGAAACTGCAGTCTTTGGAAAGTGCTTTTTTTCTGTGGAACCCAAAGTATGTCAGAGCTTTCTGTAACTGTGTCATTCTGTTCAACGGTGTTAAATGCTCTTAGAAGTGAACATGGTCAAAAGGTGGAAAAGAAAGATACTTGTGAACTATTGCTTGTATCAGTCTGAGCTAACAAGAAGTCTTGGTCGATTGATTTAATCAATAGTCAGGAAACTCGTTCATATGTTCCTGAAGAAAACTGAAAGCTGTTTTTTAGGTGATGTGATTTGGTTTTGGTTTTGCTAGTCAGTAGGGATAAATTGTATCTTTACATGCTTCTATATGCTTAGGCATCAACGGATGTTTGTTCATGTTCTTTTGCTACACTAAAATGTCATGGTGCATTTTAAGTTGGGTTAGTCATTACTTGTGGCAAACTGAATTTGAGCGGAAAACTTTAGGCTCAAATATTCACATCAGGAGGTGGGACTTGTTAATCATTTAATTGCAGCTATTGTGACATGGATGAGGTGTTTTTACCGTGAATATGATATTTGGTTTTGAAATTAGTATTTCTCTTGTATCTTAGAACCAGGAATGAGTTGGGTTGCAAGAGAACTTAAAGATCATTTAGTTCCATCTGTGTTGACCTTCTGGAAGGTATTTCAGCTAAATATGTACTTGCTGGCAAGTGGTTGGGAGAGCTTTATATTAAAGCATTTTTTATTTGTTTGTAAGAAAGATTTGTATGGGATTTTGGTCATGAAAATATACTGAAATTGTTCAAGATGTTGACTTTGAATTCTTAATAATAAATAGCATTTGTAATTTTGTTTTTCTTATTTTGCAGCTCCGGTCATTAACCGATACAACAGAAGAGTATCAGGTATGGTTTCCTATTAAGAATTTTACGTCTCTGATAAAGTTTTGAAATGTTTATTTGACTGAAAGATTTATATTTAAAACTGTCTTTTCTCTTTATTGCTTCTGCATTTATCATGCTGCTTGTGGTATTTTATTTCATATAAAGTATCTTCTACATGTATGTAGTAGTTACAGATTCTCCTTTAGACTACTTTATTTGAAATTAGAAGTGATTACCCCTAGACAGCCATGATTAACTACCTAAAGATAACCAAATGCCCATCAATCAAATGATTACTTGGGGTACTAATGCACATTCCAGGGCTATGTAAAACTGTGGAAGATGGACTTATTCCTGTTGCTCCAAAGTGGAAACAGCTGTGGAAATAGAGATAAGGAATTGTGCTTGTAGTTCTTTGTGTTTAGATACATGTAACAGAGCTTTAAAACCAACTTGTATTGACTTTCAAACTGCAGAGAAGCTTCAGTAAGAAAAACACCTTGCTAATTAGTGAATTTTCATTTAGGCGTTTAGTTACTAAAGAACTAAACTAGGAGTTCTTTGGGTGCTTGACTCCAATGGCAAGTGCTGATTAATTGTTGTCAATACTTGGCTGTCATTCTTTGACTTATTCTGAACACAAATTCTCTAGCAGACGGGTGGGATTTGGTCAGGAGGTTTATTAGTGCTGGTTCTGAAAACTTTGAGCAGATGAGTTTACTCGATTCTGGCTTATGCAGTACTTCAGTAAAATACTTCTAGAACATCAGGGTTGATAAAACTGCTTCAGAGCAGGTGAACTATTTGTAAGGTCAGGTAAACCTTTTACACTTAAAAATTACCGTAATTACTTTTCTTCAAGAGAATAGTGAAATTTATTTCTCTCTTTTTTTTTTTAATCATTAACCAGAAGTGATGATATCGCTTTCATATCCCATATATGGTAACTCAGTTTCACATGCCGTTGTTTCTTTCCCACCCCTGTAGTGCTGAGACCATGCAGGTTGATGGATGGAGGTGGTTCTGCTTACTTGCACTCATTGTTTCTGCTACTGTTGCTAGTTATTTATTTCCTAGGCCATCGTGAAAGGAGAGAGAGTGGTGGCTTGCTTGGCATGAAACTCTTCCAGGTGCTTTGGCAACTGAAAAAGCTCTGCAGGGAATTTCAGTTGCTTCTTGACCAGAGCAGAACAGCTCTATGTACTGGTCGGAGGTTCAGCCTGCAGAGCAAGTGGGGCCTGGCTGGGGAGCGAAAAACTCCATAGGCTGTGCAGAAAGGTCATCCTGGGAAAAGAGAGCTTATCTCATCATGTTGGTGCAGTTCATAGATGTGTCGAGTGGTAAAGCAGTGCTCTTCTGCAGAGGAATGGCCTTCTCCAGGAAGTGCTGGGAGGGAGAAAGAAATAAGAGCTTGATGATTCCCTAGAGCTAATAGAATGAATTTGTTACATTTTTATAGCATGTTTGGCTATGTAACATTGAGGTTCCATGGCAGGCACACAAACCACAAGCAGCGTGTCTGTCAGTACTAATTTGTATACAAGCTGGTTGATTGACTTGATTAAAACAATCCTCTATGTAGAAAATAATAATTGGTGCCTTTGCAGAAATTAAAAAAACAAAACAAAAACCATGAAAACAACAAAACAACCATCACTGCTATCCCCAATTTTAAGATCTTCTAATTATGGACTGCAAAAGGCTGTGGTGCTCATCACCCAGTATAACTCTCATCTTACCACTGCTGTAAGTGAATTAGCCAAGCCTGAGCCTTTTGCTGGTATGGATAACTCATGTTACACTATTTGCCCACTGACTCTGTCTGCACAGGTTTGATTTGGACAACCTGAGAGCCATCCCAATTCCTGCCTGCCTAAGACATGGATTGTGTTGAAATTCATTCTTGCATGATTACATTTCTTGATATTTTCCAAGCATTGGGGCGCCTCTCAAATGTGTTGGTTGGTGGGGTCCCTGTCTATAGTGGAAGAGACTGCAGAGGATGCTGGTGTGTAGCCTGGCCCTTGGTTAGTGACTGCAGGCTGGGTGGGGAAGCTGGGAGACACCAGTGACCCTTCCTGTCACAATAGGTAATTGAAGGGAAGAGAGGGCATTGTGATTAGACCTACTGTATGATACATATGATAACAGTCCTACTAACTGATATGTGGAATTGAGGAGAACTTGCTACTAACGGTATATGAATGAAAGTTAACTGTCTTTTTGGAATGAAGAGTGCCACGCCTACTTCAGTCTCAGTTGGGCATAATTTCTCTTCCTCTTTTAGTTTTAACATCTTTCAAAAAAATGCAGTTTTTGTCTAGATTTCTATATTACCATTTCTAGACTCCTTCAATTCAATCCACAAAACACCCACCCTCCAGCAGACTTGCTGACTTCCTCACAGGACTAAAAAAAATCTGACAAAAAGACACCCGTACTATAGGTCTGTGACAGATTTTCATCTGTTTTCTCTGATTCTATTCTATCCAAGTGACCTGTTGTGGTTTGTCTCTGTTGCATATGCATGTATTCCCTCCTTAATCTACTTCCAGCCCACGTGGGATAGGAATGAGATTGTAGTTTTCACATTCAGGAACTGTGTAAGTAGAATAATCAAATTGTATAATCTAGGGAATCTGTTTCTTTCCCTGATCTTCTCACGCCAACAGAACAACATGATCAGAATCTGTAACTCTGTAATTTTCTTGCTAATATTAAACGTAATTGAAATGGACAAGACCTGCTTTGGCTTAGTGCCTTCAGCAGGGGCTGCAGAGACTCAGGGAAGTGGGGAGGATCAAATTTGCAGTCTGTGGAATTGTGTCTAAGCCCTCTCTGATGATAAAACTGCTGTGTAAATGTTTGTATTTGGAAAGGAAAATTTTGTTTAAAAGTTGCTGAGTCCTGTTTTACTGCGTGTGGCCAATAAAAAATCTGAGATTTATGAAACCAAGTTAGGAAATGCATGGATTCTTTAAAAAAAAAAAAAAAAAAGTGAGTGCTTCCTTCTAAGGAGGAGAGACATGCTTTTAAGGTTCTGAATGATTCCTGCTGAATAGCAATGACAGAATTTCATTTGTGCCCTACTAAGTGTCATATCATAATATCTTACTGTTTCAAGCTCCTCCAGGCTCAGGAGCGGTCCTTCCTAATGTGCAGTGTCGGAAGGCAGTGGGAACATGGAGCAGGCTTCCCATATGGATTGTGGAGTTCCCATCCTTGGAGATACTCCGTGGCCATGTGGGCTCAGTCCTGAGTAACCTTTTTAGTGGACCCTACTTTGAGTGGTGAGATTGGATTGGACCATCTTCACTCTTCTGGGATTCTGTGGGATAGGAGAGGGTTTTGTCTTAGAATTACACTAGTTTTTCAGTATAAAAAATAAAAAGTTATTGGCAAAACTCTTGGTAAAGTCCCCATCTTTGATACTAAGGAGAAGTTTTGAACTGGGTTGTTACTGTTTGACAGAATTAGGTTGAAAGGGAGCTCTAGAGGTCACCAGGTCCAGCAAGCCTCTGCTTGAAAAAGCCACTCAGAACAGGCTGCCCAGGGCCACGTCCAGGTCGCTTTTAAAGATCTCTGAGCAGATGTTAGTTCTTGGTGCTGTGCCCAGGCTCCCTTCATCTTCCTGCTCTTATCTGTGTGCTTGCTGCCTTTTGAAAGAGAGAAATAAGTTGAGAAACACAGAGCATGGGAACAGTCTGCACTCAGCAGAGAAGGCTGTTCAGTCCTCATAAGCATGTTCTTAGCCTCGTTGGGGAAGGAAAGTTATCTCCTTCTGCTCCGTGGCCAGTCCAAAAACCTGCAGTTTTCAGTTTGTGCTGTTTGTAGAATTTCTCTCCCACCATTTCAGCTCAAAAGTTTTCTACATTTCAAATACATTTTGTGATTTTAAGACTGTATTTGGTGTTTTTGAAGTGTTTAAATTCCTTTTTGGTACGTTTTTTATTTCTAAACTGATATTTCCTCTTTCTCCTTGAAACATCCTTTTTGAATTACATGGCACTATTTCAGTGTGAGCTGGGATTTATCAGAAGGGCACAATTAGCAGCATTGGACATTTCTTGAGCAAAGCTCAGGTTTTGTTACTGTCTCAAGGTCACAGCTTGTCACTGTGTTATTGCAAGGCATTCTAAGTTTGCAACTCAGCCCACTCCAACTGCTTTCATGAATACATAAATGACAAAATAAAATCATAGTTCTGCTTTTAATCACTGTGAAGTCTTTTTTTCAGCTTCATCTTATTACTTTTTATGAGCAGTCAGAGCATGTTTCAGCAAGTGCAAGTGTGTATGCACGTGTATGTATGTGTATATTACTGTTTCTTTCCCTGTCCAGAGATATCTAAAATCCATTTCCTTTCATTGGAAGGATCAACGCTGCCTGGTGCAATTCCTAGATTCAAGTGCCTTTATTGGTTTAATGTGAAGGAAACATCGTCTCTTATTTCATGATGTACAGTGTTATTGCTGGGAACCATAGCAAAGTGCTTAGTAACGAATAAAGATTTTCTGTGTTGAACACTTGGAATTACTGCACTTGGTGATAGAAATTATCTGCATTAATTCTTAGGTAAATGCTTTTATCAGTGTGGTAATTGTATAAGCAGCTGCTCAGTATTAGTCATTAATATTCAAAGAATCTGACAGCCTTAGGATTGGCCTGTGTCCCCTGCAAATATTGTGTTTGGGGTGAGTATTTGAAATTTCTCTCTTGCTTCTTTCTAGCAACGTGACACAACGGTTGGGATTTTTCATCTTCATGTAACATTTTAACGTGGTGTAGGTATAGAATTTGGTCTGTCAGTCATGTGTAAATTAATGCCCTGTGACAGTTCTTGACTTTTATTCCTCACAAGGTGAACTTTCATAAGAGACCTACATGTCAGCTGATGCTTCGAACTCATCATTTCTTCTTCAGTTGGACACTGGGGGACTCTTCCTTCAATTCTCTTCAGTTTTTCAGACTGCTATCAAAGATGAGCAGTCATCTCATGCAGTAGATCCATCGTTTAAGTCTGATATCTCTCTGGGCTTTGTAATGAAATACTGCATTTTCTTCACACCCTGGCAAGTTGAGATGTCAGGATATGATAATATTATGCACAGAAAAGTGTTTTGAGTAACTTTTATCCTTTTGAAATGACAGCTTTAAAAAATCATTTTCTAAGAAAGCTTTTATATTAATTAATGCCATACATCATGTTAGTGTTCAGTTAAAACAAAACAAAGCAGGTTAGGGATCCTGTTTAAAAAAAACAAATAGAAACATCCCCACCACAAAACCAACAGCAAACAACAAGAATGTCTAAATAACAGCAATGAAGCAAGAAAGCAAGAGGAAACACCTTTTGTTTTACTTAATGTATTTTTTCTTGTGGGATGCTGTCTCCTACTTCAGTGATAAAATCGCGCCACTTCATATCATCAAGGGAGGATGAGAATGTGGCTGACTTCCTCTTTGCTTTCTGCTTCCAAGACTGCTTGTTATCAGGGGAAGGTTGGAAAATCACACTCTGGTTCGAATTCCTGTATTGATTATTCACCATATTACACAACTGATAGCATGATGGTTTCTGCTGAGAGGTTTTGAGGCAGTTGATGAATTTTTCAACTCAGAAGGCTTTCAATTTACATTTTTACCAATGGCATAAACCTTTCCTTCTTTGACAGCCTGATGCCTGTTCCATGGTTTGTTGTTTTTTTTGCTAGCCCTAATGGTTACAGAACTGGTATCATAACTAGAGTGAAAATAATTCATTTTGAAAAATGTTGATATGAGCAAAAGCCAAGTGTGTGGGATGACAGATGAAAGTGGTGATAAATTGTGTGGGTGCTCTCATGTAAGAAAGTGCTTGAATCATTAGTTGTTCAACATTAAAAAAAAAAAAAAGCCTGTTTTCTGTTTGCAATATTGGGACTTGTTTAAAAATTCTTGGCATGTAATTGGCATTCAGTGAGTAATGAAAAGCTTATTTTTGGAAATTAGCAGTCGTGACTTCACAATCGCTCGGATCTCACACTGCTCCGAATAAATTCGGTTGTGGTTTTCTAGATATTCTTTAATGACACAAAGGCATTCAGCACCTAATGAGTGTCTCTTTTTAAGGTTTAAGTACAGTATCTGGTTGCATCTAATCTGACCCAATCTCTACAATTCAGGTGTAAGTAGAGCTACAGCAGAGCAGATTTCATTCAGTTTTTCTTTTTGTTAAATCTTTCTAAATAACTTCTGATTCTTAGAGTGTTACATAGTGATTATAGTTGGTCCATCTGAAGCCAAATAATACAACTCAGATTAGTCCTTTTTATTAGTCCTGAGATCATCGTAACTGTGCACATTTAATAAGCAGTTTAATTAATCAACCAAGGATTCATTTTTTTGGAAGTATTCAGATGGCAAAAGAAGTAGATGATTAATCCTGTTACATTAAATATCATGAAGCACATATGTAAATCCTATTCTATATGTTTAATTGAAAGATTACTTAAATGGTAGCCTATGTACTGAAATATAGAAGTCCTGAAAATCTCAGCCTTCAGCTGAATTCTGTGTAACTTCATTATCACATTTTTCATGGGTTGTAACAGAGATCACATGGATTCTATACGGAGGCTGCTTTTCTCTTTTTTTTTGGCAGAACACAAGTTGTGTTTTATCCTTTGAATTAAAGCCCAAATTGAGGTATTCCCACGTAGTCTTGTTGTGCACAGTAAATGGGAAGCAGAATGGTGGAGGAAATGTCAAAATGTGTGTCACACAAAGGAAGTCTTATTCTCAGTGCAAAGCATGATGCTGTGGTGTGTATATTGGGAGTGGCCTCAGGAGTTAAATGAGATTTGCATTCTTCTCGTTAATAAATATAACAACTCTGTATCTGATGGAAACATGAAAAGGTGTTCTCCTCTGTGTTGTCAGAAGCTTCTCTTTGTCATTTTTAACTCCAGGAGACCTCAGTGAGACTGAATATAACCAAAATAATGCAAAGCTTCAGAGATCAGCATGCTGAAAATCGCAGGGAATATACTGTGCTTAAGGCCAGTCCCAGTTTGGAAGTCTTGTGATTGCTTTTGTAGTGGTTTCATTTAAAGAGGGTCTTAAGAAAGCAAGGCTTGGCTTTGGGAGATGGCTTATGTGTGGGTATTTGGCTGCCTGAAGCACTTAGCTAATACAGGTCAGTGTATTTGTGTATATGTTTCCCATACCTCTGGATTTTGGTACAGAAAGGAGTTAAGCCTTAAATTCAGTCATCTGTGTTGGAAAAAGGGGGAACTAATTGCTTATAAATGAAGTGTGCAGCTTTTAACTGACAACGTTCTGCCTACCTTGAGCCTTCTGCCCAGCTGTGGATTTCTTGTAAATAAAATCCATTTGTTCCCTGAGCCACTAAGGTTGGGAGTTGGCTCATCCTAAAGGAAACTGCATCACGTCACACAGCTGTGTGCTCCCAATTATTAGCAATCACCAGAGCTGCTCCATGGTGACAGAAGTGACGGTAGCTGCTGTTCTAGTAGGTTTTGGTGTGGGGTTTTTTTGTTTGTTTTCCCTTCAGTGGATTGAAGAGCAGGTTTTTGCATTGTCTACTTTGCATGCACACACTTGGACAGGGTGCAGGTACCACAAAGCACAGCAGGGAGCTTCCTGGTTGTAACTGCACACAGTCCTTTTGTGTCCAAACCATGTGCATTTTAGATTGTTCGCATCATTACAGGTAAACAAGGCAATACTTATTCCTTTAAGGGTAATGGCATTTCTCATCTATTTGGACATTGCCTGTAAATCCTTAAAAATCATTTTGAAGTTGTTAAGCCATTGATTTCTGAAATGCATTCTGACACATTGACATCATTTCTCAATCACAGTAGGTGCCAGAAAGATGGGGGTAATTGTCATTGCTAAATACCTGTTCTCTAACATGCGGCACTTCAGTGCACTTTACCTAAGATGCTGGTATTTTAAAATATTAAATGCCTCATTGCAGACTTAGCAGTTCGTGTATCAGGATTGCAAGTATAAAACCAAAAAAGGGGCTTGGTCTGGAAGTTGAAAGAGAAGCTCTTATTTCTAGAGTGGAAAAACACTGATGTTTAACTCCCCAGCTGGCTTCTCTCCTATCTATTCAACTAAAAGCCTGTATGATGCACACTTTATTTTAGATCTTTTTTTGAGGGAGGTACTTGAGCCATTTCTTGGAATTTGTGGTGTTTTAATGTAACCTAATGTAACCTAAATGTGAGGCTGTCTCCATGTTCACTTTTGAACTGAGATACAAAGTATTGTAGTGTCTGTTGGGCCCAGTGGCGTTTTTGGTGTTTAGATTCTTGCTTTCCCTGCATCACGTAAAGCGTTCAGAAATGAGGCGAGATGTCTGTAACTGCCTAAAACAGGGCAGATCATTAAAGCAGAAGGCTTACTCGCACAATTATGAAGCTGGGTGCTCTGAAATAGTAGTAGCATCATGTTTTCCAGGAGGCCTTTTTTTATGGGTGACTATCTCATCGGTAAGGCTCTCTTAGGAGGCCTGAACAAGGTCAGCAGAGTGTTTATCCATTTCAGTCTTCCGATTCCTTTACTTGCAAGAATAAAACGTGCTTCTTTTGAAGTTCTTGTGCTGCACCACACAGTGCTGAAGTCTGAAATACTCTGCTGCCCTTCTGAGGTATTGTTCAAGTGTATTAAAGGAAACGGAGGTAGCAATTTCACTGCTGAAGGTCTAAGGGATAATATTTAGGGTTTGATTGTTCCTGTGACAGAGCTATGAACTCCTTTGATGCTGCCACATGAAAAGCTTTCTTCTTTAGCAGTCATTGCCGTGATAGAAGGCTTTTTGCTGCTCTTATTTTTCATGCAGTCTCACCTCTTGCTGCCAGGTCCAAAGAAGTTCAGCGTCTGATGTGATGATAAAGCCTTTTAGATAAGGAGTTAAAAACAGGTTTTTATCGATCCAGAGGAATTTAGGAGAAATATTTGAAAAACTCATTCAGAATCTATAAAACAAATGTATATATGAAATAGATGCTTTCATTTTAAAGAGCTTATTGCATTGTTTGTATTTATGCATCTTGGGAGAAAGGGTACGTGTATGTGAATGTAGAGTTGGATTTTCTGTCAAGGATAAAGAAACAAACAAACAAAACCCACATGTTAAATGTCCATAGTGGGAATGGGTATTTTCAAGTTGAATTATGGAATTAAGCAACAGAGGAGTCATAAATATTTTTACCTCCTCTTCCCTTAAATTAACTGTATTTTGCATCTTGAAAGAAATAGAATATTTCTACCTGTGAAGAACTGAGTAGATGTTATTTTACTTTTGTAATTGTAAATTAACAGAACTGAAAAATGATTTTTTTTTCTTTTACCACCTAAATTATTTCTAAATATTTCTCAAATAAATTTTTTACATTTCAATCGCTATATATGGCCAGGCAGCCAGTGCTGTGTTTGAATAGTTTGTGTTGGGATCTGACAGATCTGAGGGGGAGTTGGCTCTTTACATCCCAGTCACTCCAAGTTGTGTCTTGGCTTTGACTCCTGAAGCATGAGGGATGAATCTGTTGTTGTGTGTGACATGGTGAGATCTTTAACTCAGGAAGTAACGCGTGATTTCTGAACCAAAAAATTCTGATCTATGCAGAAACAGATGTGATGGGAGACTTTAATCTGTTTCCTTAAGTACAGCAAATCATATTGACTGCTGTTGAAGACCCCTGCATAGGTTCTGCATAAGCTTCTGAAGTTCATTTCCACTACATCATTTTGGAAGTGCATGCTTTAGCAACTCAGCTGTGAAGGAGCAGTGAGAAGCCCCTGGAAGTGGTCACCTCTGCAGCTGTGTGTCCTCACAGGAGGGGCTGCACATCGTCCCCTGAGAGACAAAAATGGTTGTAGCTTTGCCAAGCTCTGAGGCAAAGAACGCAGCCTTAAACATCACTTGAGATAACTGATCTGAATGAATAGCTGGAAGAGTTGGTCTGCGTGTGCAGCTCTAGATGGGTGTTTAGTGATGGATCTTGTAGGACGGACTGGAAGTAATGCATCCTAAGGTTGGTGGCCCTGCCTGTGGCCATTGGAGTCGGAACTTGGTGATCCTTGGGTCCCTTCCAACCTAAGCCATTTTATGATTTAATAAGTACAGAAGAGTAACAGCGATGCCCCAGCTGAGAGGGTGGTATTTGTTTCACACAAACACTTTGGTTATGAGAGCTGAAGTATTCTGAAATTTGCATGGAGTGTAAGGACTTTGATCTTGACAAAACGTACTTCACAGAATATCTTGGGACTGATTCAGGCCTACATGAGCAAAGTGTTTGTAGTGGCAACCTTCTCTTGCAACTTCTAATTCTCTCTCTGCCTCTTGTTTCCCCCCACCTCTGCCATTCACAGCTCATGTCACTGCTGCAGCCAGAAAAATCATTCTTGCTTTCAGATGCTGTCACCTGCATAACAGAATATAGATCTGAGCCTTCAGAGGTGTTAACAGATGTGCCTCCTTGAAAGCCAAAGAAGTTGCTGTATGAGAAGAAAGCTAAACTAGCTGTAGAAGCTGCACAAGCAAAAGGAGAAAAAAATGTAAATGTTAGGAAAAAGCTTGATTAAAAATAAATAAATATGAATGTATCTTAATGCTTCTAAAAGTTGAAAACTTTTATTCAGTTTCACAGCTGTTTGAATTCCGTGGGTAGTTTTGGAAAGACACTTGGTCTGCATGAAGTACATATATGCTGATACAGCTGTGGTGTTGGAAATATGTGATCACATTCATACTTAGCATTTGCTCAAGGGCAGAGCTGTGCTGAAAAGCCTTGCATAGGAAAGGTGTGAGTTCAGACATCACTTATTTCAAGATGTTTGTGAGATTTAGGTCACACATTAAGAAAAGCTTTTTCCCTGGGAGAGTGGTGCAGTGCAGCAACTGGGAAGCCAGTGAGCTGTGGAATTTGTACCCAGGGAGGTTCCCAGGTCAGCCCTGATCTGACATTGAAGGGAGCTCCCCTGTAGGGCTGGTTTAGGCTGGGTGACCTCTGGAAAAAGGTCCTTCCAATTGGTGCTTTGGTGAGTCCGAGAAGATGCTGCTTCTGATGCTTCTTTTTGATGAGTATGAGCTTGTCTTTGAGTACCTGTTTCTCTGGGATGCTGCAATCGTTAAAATGTTAATTCAGATATATGTAGATAAGGTGAAAGATCAAATAGCTTTCAGTTGAGGCTGTCTGCTGCCATTTGCTAACTGCTAACTTTCGACAGCCCTGAAAATTACCTTCTGTGGGGGTAGTTGTAGTTCTTTACAATCAGAAGAACAGAGAAGCAGGGCTGTTTGAGTACAGAAAACAGGGGTTTATTGTATTAACAGTAAGTACTCTAACATAGCTAATGATTACATAGTTGGGGTTTTACGTTGTGGTGCAATAAATGTAGTGCTTGTATTGTGTTCCAGTCTGTTTGCATCCAGGAAAAAGGAAGTGATCCAAATGTAATTTACTAGCAAAGACTGACTTTGTTTTTCTTTTGCTACCTAAAAGGTGTGGGTCTTCTCTTGCAAATTATGCAAACCTTGCAGCCGTTGTAAAAATCTGACGATGAGGTCAGTCGTTGTGTATAGATTTCCAAATTCTTTGCAAGGCGCTGGATTTGAGGCCTTTTTTTTTTCCCTTTTCAAGTCTACTTATTTTTATTTATGCTTTCTAACTCCATTCAGTTGTTACGTGTCATTGCAGTGAGCTGCTGGGCTTTCTGCCAAGCGTTCAGTCTTGTCAGGATGCTGGGTGCAGTGCAAAGAAAAACGCTGTCAGTGTTTCCTTGTAAGATTTACAAGTGCTGTATGGCCTCAGAAGTGAGGCTGTCCTTATTAGAGCAAGAACAGGGTAGATGAAAAGACTTTATCTCTGCAGGTAGTAAGAATGTGGGGTTCACTTTGACGTCTAAGAACAGTGAATGCCCACGAGTTAATAACAAAATCTGAACTAAGGACCCAGGCTTTTGTTGGCCAGAGGAGAACGTGTTTGATATTGTAAAGCTGTGTAATAGCTGTGAAGATGAACCTTTTCTGAAGTATTAGAAATGGACAAAAATAATCTGAAATTTTCAAAGCTCATCATTATCACTGCATCTCTCACAGTTTATCCTGTAGCTGGTTTACAGGAGCCTTGTTCCTAAGCACTGGGGTGTTGATTTATACAAACGTTCTCAGACTTTGGGGGGGGGGGGAAAAAAATCACTCGATATTTTTCATTGTCCTTTTTGTATCAGAATTTGGTGTTCTGATGGTTCAAAGGTAGTAAGATATAGGAGCAGATGGACTACCCACTGTTTTTCATAGTCATAGAATATAGCACAATCAAACAGCATTCATTTACTGGGTTAATTTGTGTAAATACGTTTTTTCTTCATTAAAAACAAAAAGTAGTTAATTGCAAATCGGACTTGAGGTAGAGTGCGACATGTCTCCTTGCACTCCTTTTTGTGAGTTTTGCTATTTATGTTGCTCTTCAGAGAGTGGGATGACGTAGCTGCAGTATTTTTCACACGTGTGTGTTTGTAAATTAATCTGAATGTTGATTTTTATGTTTCAATAAGGACAGGAAGGAAACCAGTGTGCATGTATTGGAGTACTCACCAGGCAACATTATTACCTTCTAGCACGAGTTACTGACCTCTCATGAGAATTTGAGGACAGCCATGATGTGCCTGCACCGAGAACAGATTATATTTAAGTCTCTGACGCATAAGAAAAAAAGTGGATCTTTTTTCTGTAGGAAAATGCAGATAATAAATTAATTTAAACTTAATTTGTCTGATATTCTTTCACTAATTTGTTCCAGTTTGTGCTGAGGCTTTCAATCCAGATGAAGAGGAAGAAGACACGGAACAGAGGGTAAGAATGAATGAATTGCATCGTGCATGGTTCTCTCTGCAGTTTGACAAGCAGATGTCTGTGTGTCAGATTTTTCCTCACCATTTGTGCATTTCATTCAGAGGGGTTATAGGCAGTGCTGTCACTGACACAGCAATATTGCTCTGAAACTTAGTGCCACTTTGTCCCACGCACTTACTTAGTCACTGTTGCTTTAATATGATCTTATTTCAGAGGACATGAGAGCTCTGCTTACTGTCTACCACCTCTGGAAGTTTGGGCATTCTCCTTTCCTCATTATTCTGAATGCTTGTTGAGGCAACTCCTAAAGCATTAGTGCTGTTGTGGGGAATTAGTTAAGCTCAAGGACAGCTGTTCCTTTGTGGCTGCTTAGAATTCCATGCATGCTTTACACCGCCTTTCTTGTCAGAGTGGTTCACCCTGGGTAGGAGAAATACTTTGTCGAAGCATTTTGAGAGGCTGACCACCTGTTGTTCTATTATATTTGGAAGATGGGAATTTCTAGGAATTTCAAGCCCAGATACTGTTATTGTATTGCTTCAGAGATGTTTTATGTGAGGAAATCCTGTAGCCTGGCTGCTGAGGGTCAGGGTTTTTCTCTAGGGACTCTACTGTTCAGTTTCCAGATTCCAACTCAGAGATGCTACAGTTCTGCAATGAAAATCTCGGTCTAATTTCATTTCTCTTAAAAGAAAATATAATTGATACACGGGAAACTGCAAGAAGAAAAAAAAAACCAACATGGAGTGTATCTGGCCACCCAGTTAGTTTTTCTGAATGAGGCTGCATTTATTCCATCCTGACAAACAAGTTTTTTTTCAAGGGGTTTTTAGAGAAGCCTGCTATCATTGCTGGTTTTTGGAACCCTTTGTCATAATTTCGCCAAAAGCACATAAACCTGGTGAAGGAATTATTGCTGGAAAGAAGTGTAAATCAATCTTTCAAGTGAAAAATATCTTTTTTGGTGGAAAAAAATGTTTCTTAGGTAACTTGTGTTATTAGGTGGTCAGAGACACATCTCATATGTGTTGTAAGTTCTCTGAATTGCCAACAGTGAAGGTGTTGGAACTAATATAGGCAGAGTTCAGGAAGGAAACTTGACTTTTTCATCTGGGTTCCCAAGCCTTGACTGTATCTGTGGCTGGGTTAGAAGAGAAGGAAAAAAAAAAAAGGCATCCTTTTCTTTCTTGTCTCTCTTTACTGTTGTTTTGCATGTTTTAATTGTCAGAATAATATATTTCTTACGGGTTTTTCTTTTATTTTCTTTTGCCTCGCATTATATGTTTGTATGTAAATACTGCTTGTGCAGACAGTAAAAAGGAGCTGTAAACAACGATACCTGACATTGTGTTTGTGTTTTTGTTCTGAAGTGAAGGTTTAATTTGCGATAATATTTCTTTGCTTTTGTGACAGTTCATTTATTTATTTTCACTTTGTTTTAAAGATAGTTCATCCAAAAACCGATGAACAGCGATGCAGACTGCAGGAGGCGTGCAAAGATATCCTGCTCTTCAAAAATCTAGATCAGGTAATATTAATTTAAGGAAATCCAAACATGAATTATTGCTGTTCAGTAGTTTGATCTAACAGTCCAGACACTGTTTTTACATTGTGATCGTTCATGAGTTTTTAATTACATGCAGACTGGCTTGGGGCATGTGTTTAGAGGTTGCCATCAATGAACAGTACAGATAAGCAGGTCAGACTGCCAGTTACCATCACTGCCTACATTTGCTTCATTTTAGATTGCTCACTTTTTTATGATCTGCAGTGTGTCAGTAACATTTCTGTAAGTGAATGTAAAAGTCATGGTTTGGGATTGTCCATGTTCCTGCTCATCTTACAGACTTATTGCTGAAGTTAATTGCTCTTTGCTTCAGTTCAGGAATGGACCTTTGGGGTTCATCACATCCAGCCTCTGAAAAACCATAGAATAATTTATATCTGTTTTTGTTTCCATCTGTATGGAACTGATATTTCCAATACAGACTGAATAAATTCTGGTATCATAAAATATATCAGAAATAATGAAAGCTGTAGCACCAGCAATGGTACCTGCAGCTTCATGGTTTGAATCAGAGCTTTTCCTGAGGAATGGAAGTATGTACTTCATGGCTTCAGAAGTACTGCTCAGCTTCCCTTGGAAATTAGGAATTTCTCCCAGTTCTTGGCTGCTGTAATCAATTAAACATGTTTAAAAATATTCAGCTCCATTAGTATGTACAAAATGCAATCACCATTCAGACTGATGAGGCTGATCTCTTGGCTCCCAGCAAAACAACCCAGTGATTAATAACCAGTTCATATTCAAAGATAACTTCAAAAAAACAAATTTGAACCTAGAAAATGGGATTAGAAAAATACTGCTTCCTGAGGAAAGCTTTCTAAGCAACTGGGAAGAGAAGCAGTGGAAATAATCATAACTGCAGCTGTTAAAGACTCAAGCTTTAAGATAGCATGTGGTGAAAAAGATGACTGCATTGCGTACGTTAATTATAGTGTGACAAAGGGCACTTAGCAGAGAGGGAAGAGCTTTTCTAGTACTGGGTATAAGTGGGATATGAGACTCGCATTTTTTTGCTGCTCATCCTGATGATTTCTTTTCAACATCCTCTGTATAGTTGTAAAACATGACTCATTTACAAGGTTGGCCACACAGAACCTACTGAATTGTGAAATGCACAATAGCTGCTTTTGCTCATTGTTTAATGTCCTTTAATAATTATGAGGAACACTTCCAAATGAAGGCCCCAAGTCTGTTCTTTTGCTTCTAAGCTTCCAAAGAGTGTGATGTAAAACTTTAAAAAATGAAACAGCAAAAAAAAACCCAAAAAACCACAAAACAGAAACCAAGAAAACATGTAAAACCCTTCTAGGGTTAAATGTGTTGATGTAACTTGAATGTCTTGGCCAAATTCATTCCTTTTCTGCTGGTTGCATGTTGGTGGACTGTGTTGAATTTAGGTCCAGAGACTCAACTACTGTGTTAAATATCTTGTGTGTTAAATAATCTTGTGTGAGTAGCTGTTGTAATACTTGATATGAAATACAAAGGAGCCAGTGCCTGTTGGATAATTTGTGGCAAGATTCACATTGAGTTTTGGACTAATATCAGGGTTTAACTGTGTAATAATATAGATAGAAGTTATGGTCATGTCCAGTGACATATCTGATGTATTTTTCAACCTAAAGTGCAGGGAGTGTAGAAAACTGGCTGTTAAAAGCTTGGAATGAAATACTATGTATTTTCTCCACAATATCTTATAAATGAGTTTGTAGAATTTGAGCTGTGACTGAAATGTTCATGGTGAGAGCAACTATTGTTATTCTTAGCAGAAAAATCCCTGAGCATCCTTAGTACTTGTCTTTAAACAACAAAGCCTTACAGTTCAGGAGTCTGACAGAGCATAGTCCCTTATTAACAGAAGAACTCTGTTGCATTTCTTTAATCTAAGTCTTTGCCTGCTTATTCTCCAAATAAAACACAGCTGAGTTCCTGTGTTTTTAGAAAGTTTTGTTGTTTTTTTTTTAGGATTTTTAATTGTTTTTTGACAAATGATTCGAACAAACTGCTTTCAGGCAGTAATTCCTAGTTTAGTTTAAGTACCAGGAGAGTTTTTAAAAATGTGATAATAAAATTCAATGAAAAGCAGGAATATAGTTGATATAGAGCCAGAGCCATCCAGAGCCAAGCCTAGATGGCCTGTGTTTGCAAGAGTGCTAGAAGCAGTATCTTGTATGGTTGGTGCTGTCTGTCTGTGGGCTTTGACTTTCACAACTTCCTTGGCTGTGCTGCCTACTAAAGTTTAGTCATGGCTCAGCAGAGGAACTCAGTTTGCCTGGTTTTTAGGTATGCATATAATGAAACTTATGTATTGCTGATAGAAATCAGTGAGTGTCCATTGCAGTGAAGGTGTGAAAGGTTTTGAAGGAGACAGACTCTTTACCAGGGTCTGTTGTAACAGGACAAGGGGAAATGGTTTCAAACTGAAATAGGAGATGTAGATTGGATATAAAGGGAAAAGTTCTTTATGGTAAGGCAGTGAGGCACTGGCACAGGCTGCCTAGAGAAGTGGTGGTGCCCCAGCCCTGCAGACAGCCAAGGTCAGGCGGGATGTGCTCTGAGCACCTGATGGAGCTGTGGGTGTCCCTGGTCATTACAGGAGGCTTGGACTGATGGCCTTTAGGGTCCTTTCTGTCTCAAATGATTCTGTGGTTCTATGATTATCCCAGGTGAGATCTTGCTACACGCATGTGCTTTGGCATTGCCATAGTGTGCATTAAGCATACATATTTGAGGTGATGGCTCTTCTGTAGTGGAAGTATCTTTTTGTATTCATTATTGGACTTAGACTGATAAGCTTTAAACAAAGTGAGATACTGCACTGTTAAAATCAAAATTTGTTATTGAAATTACTTTCATTTGCGTACAGTAAAAATAGTGCAGTGTGATGCATGTTGCAGTTCACTGTCCAGGTCAAGTCAAGTGAATTTGCCCTTTGTTTTTCTCCTCATTTGTTCTATAGGAGCAGCTTTCGCAAGTCCTTGATGCCATGTTTGAGAGGAAGGTGAAACCTCATGAACATGTGATTGATCAAGGGGATGATGGAGACAACTTCTACGTCATTGAGCAGTAAGCAGCTGTGCTTTTGAAATAAAAAATATGTTTCTTTTAGTTTCTTAGAAATGGCAGGGCTGGTTTCTGAAAGAAATATATTTCTTGCAATTATTGCTGTTTCCTTTTGTCTTTCAATTTTCTTTCCCCTGTAGGTCCCCGTTGTCTTTTGGATCTTTTGCCAGGTGTAAACAAATTTGATAGAAGTGCACCTTTCAAACTTGGCAGATTTTAACAGATTCTTTGTCACTATATAAAAACTCAAACATCACTTTCTCTAAGGGAAGGGATGCAGCACTGGTTTTTGTATAATCTGCTTAGTTTAACATTTGTGCCAATCAACATGTGCATGGATTAAAACCAGCCGTGTTACGTGCTGTCTCTAGACTAAGTTGTTGTTTTTTTCCTGAAGAAAGAAGGCAGCAAAAGGAAGAAAAAAAAGTGTGTGATGAGTGAGGGGTAGAGGACAGGGACATCCATGAGCGTGTAAATTGGTGGCTACCATGGAATAACTTACCTTTCCTTCAATTAGTTTTGATGATTGACTTGAGAGATGTTTGTGGTTTTTTGCTTCTATTGGTCATTTGCTTTATATTTGCAGTTTAAGGTTCCGTTTTGCAGTATCTTGCATTGAGTACATACACTTGATAGTTTTGTAGATCATATAATATATACACAAAAATGTATTGTGTGTGTGTGTGTATGTGTACTTATGTGCACATTTTGAGTGTCTTTCTCCCTAACAGGAGCTTTAAGGAGAAATTCCATCTTGCCTTGTGTTTCATCACCATATTTGGAGTAGAGTTAAGGACTCAGATTTATTTCTGTCTGTTCAAGGGTAACATTAACCACGGTATAATGAATGAATGTTAAATGTTGGAACAGACTTAGTTACCTACTTTCTTTTTGACTCAGTGTGTCATCATCCTTATCACTGAGTAAGACTATTAACATTAAGTGTTTTTAAAGCAGTTATTTAAGACAGCGTGATGATATGTATACAGAACAGGGTTTCTTAATCCTGAGGAACTTCGGGAGCCTCTCAGAAATGTCAGGTGCCAGAGGCCACTTGGATCCATATTAATTTGTTTCTGTGTAAGGCTCTTAACTTATTGTTTAATAAATTTTTTTTCCTGTTATGAGTTTTAACATTAAGATGGCATTTTGCTTTTGTTTTAAATATATAGTCTTTTCTACAGATGTAATGCTATTCCAAAATGTTTTCTGTAGAGACAGTTGGGTTGGAAAGTTTCAGTCTTTCAAGTTTGTTGTTTTTAAGGTATAATGTACCACAAATGTAAATATGTTGCCAAAAGTATGTGGAGGAAAAAAAGCTATAAATGAGGGAAACTAAATGTGGTATTGTTTAGCAATAGATTGTACTGGCCTTTGCTGTCAAATAGAACTCAGCTGCAACTCTTTGACTGGATGTTCTCTTATTGCAAAGGATACAAAGGTTATCAGTTCTGTCCTCTTCCCTTCCTGTCCTGCTCCTCTACTCCCCCCCTCCTCATTTTTTCCTGCAACAGAATAGGGAGATGCTGGTGCTTATTGAAAGTTATGGTATTCCCACTTGTGTTCGAGTGCAAATTCAGAGGACTTTGGCTCTTTTAAGGCATCAGTAGGCTCATTTATTATTCTAAGATAAGCCATTAATGCCTAAATATCCCTGAGGATTTTTCTTTCTGTGTGAGTGAAGGGATACTTTCTGTTGCTGATGTAACTCTTCAGCTTCTTGTCTGCATAGAAAAATAGGCTTCCTGGTGTGGGCTGTTTTTCCAGAGTCTTCTGCTTCTAACCCAGCTGTACCAGTCTCTTTTGCCTGAGCCTTTTCACTGTCAGTGGTTTGGTGCAACGTGAGGATGCAGCAGCCATTCAGTGCATACTGAAGGGAGGGAAGAGTTAGGACAGATAACTTGTGATGTTGTCCTTGCTGCTGTGAAGGAGACACCTGATGAGTCTCTGCTGGCCAGGCAGTCAGCAGTCAGGAGGAGGCAGCATTGGCCTCTACCTCTTAAAAAAAGGCAGATCTCTGGTCATACCAAGTTGCCCTTTTTTGCTTGTTTTTTTCTCCTTCCTTGCAGGAGTTTTATATTTTTTCATGTGGGCATTTTTCTTGTGAGTCCTTGAGCTACAAATGATTACCATCTCAACAATTATGCTTTGGCCTGTGTTGTCATTCTTCTTATCTTGTAGGGCTTTAGTTCACTGACTATCTCATAGCTCAGCAACAGTTTTCTCAGTAAGGCTGAACCAAGGTCACCCAGTGGTGCCTCACCCCTTCAGTCCCTGGGCTGCAGGCAGCTGAATGCTAGAATGAAGGTTACATGGCTGTAGTTATTTGGAAATAAATGGTACTGCTAAGTGACATTGAGACAGGAAGGATGGGAAGCAGTTGTTGCATTTCACTCAGAGTGTTCCAGGTGGCTCATCTAGATCTAAAGTACCTCTGAAGACTGTTGTTCTTTATGGCTCTCAGATAATGACTAAATGGATACTGAATCTATTACATGAATTAGTGGAGCTTTCCAGGAATAATAGTCCATATTTCAGTAGTTTCTTATTAGTAATGCTGTTGGTTGTTTCCCTGTCTGCTAGGTGTGATTAAACAGTAGAATATGTAAAAAGCATCTGCTGCTAGGCAGTCTTGTCTTCTTTATTCAGCTTTCTGGGTGACAAATAGAGAACTTGGATCTTCTAATAATTCCGAATCTGGCTCATCTAGTGTTGATCCAAGAGCTTTTTTGTTTTGATGCTTTCTGATTGCTTGGTTGATGCAATTAATGCTCACTCTATGGAATCTCCTACAAGTGGGACTCCCATAAAGCTTCTCTGTAGAACTTTTTTTTCTTCTGGATGCAGTATTCAGAGAAGTAATAAACCCAGGGCTGTCCATCAATAATCCCAAATGCCCTTCTGCTGTTAATGTGATGTAGATCTCACTAGAATGGCTGTTCCCATGCTTGTTTACTATGAGAAGTTTCACCTGCTGCCATTCCCATTTTTTCTCTTAGGTACCTAATGATGTTCTGGCAGATAAAACCATTCAGGTGTCGCTTTCTGGGGAAGATTACATGTGCATTCAACTGCTTGAAGTGTTCTTTACCAGCCTTTTACCGGGATGTAGTAAATTAATAAGCATTTTGTAAAGCTTATAGTCCGCTCTTTAATACTTGAGTTATCTCTGGTGCCACAGGCCAGAGTTAACTGAGCCTGGTTGAGCTACTATTAGGATTATTTTTAAAGCCCCAGAGATAAGTCAATTCTAAGGGTCTTAAGGGCACCTGTTTGACATCTCAAGGTCTACCTCTCTGCGCACAGCCTCTGTCTTTATATGCAGTTGTGGTGCAGTTAGAGCCACATTTATGCCTTGCTGAACTTGTACCTCCATCGTCATTAGATTAGTCTTGATTCTTAGTGAATCTTTGGGCTACTATTACTTTAACTTTATTATAACGTTGGAAGCATTGCCTCTAGAGAACAGGGTGAGGAGACCTTTCCAGCCCAGCAGCTGTCATTTAAAGCTAGTGTGACTAAACTGTTTCTATAACAGCAAAAAACTGTTTTTTGTCATCTGTACTGGAATGTTGTGTAATGAAAATCATCTATTCCATTGTTTTCCAGGGGATTGTATGATATTGTTGTAGCAAAAGACAACCAGGCGCGCTGTGTGGGCCGCTATGATAATCGCGGCAGTTTTGGGGAACTGGCGTTGATGTACAATACTCCTAGAGCTGCCACCATCGTTGCCACAACAGAAGGAGCCCTTTGGGGACTGGTAAGGAAAGGAAGTTGCTCTCATTTGCTTACTGTTTGAATTACTAACTCACCGTGTCCAGCAGCAGGTGCTTCTCTCCATATGACTCCTTGCACTAATAGCTTTTTTATCACGGTTTGTTATCTTACCTTGTGGCATAAAAGATCCACTGTGAAAATGGTTTTGGCCACCTTTCTAGAATAACTCGACTGTAAATATCATATCACTAGTTTTATCTGTCTCTTTATTGTTTTGCATTTTTGTAATCAGGGCTTTTGTTAAGGGAAAATAAAAAACAATCAGAGAATGGTGAAGATATTAATGCACATATTTTGTAGAGGTGGGGAGGGAGTAATATACAAACAATATCTAAATAACGCTATTTTCAGCTTGACCTCCTACCATTTTGTTTCCTTTAATATGGGTATAGACCGTGTTAAATATCTTCTTGAGCATGCCAGTAATATGAAGAGTAGGAAAACTGCCCAAAGCTTTGTTTTCACTCTGAATAAATGGTCATGATGTTCCTGGTCTCTTTGTGTTATGCTGGAAGAGGTTCTCAGGTCAGCATGGTCTATCAAATACCAAGCTAAGTGGTGGTGCTGCTTTGTCTCTAGTCCAGCGGTGTTGAATGTGAAGCTGCAGACATTAGTTTCCTATTTTAGTTCTTTTCTCTGTGCCATTTGGATAGGGTTATTTTTCACAGTGCTCTCTTACTCATCTGTGAGGTTCATGCAATGAGCAGATTGTGTGATCAGAGAAGCCTTTGAAGCCAGAAGTGTTGTGTGCTCTCTGTATGCTCTGGGCTCCTCGGCAACTATCGCTGGGGGTTGGTGTGTGTGTTAGGACCTTGATCAGGTGACTGATAAGCTGCTACACACAGCATGCCTATGCAATCTCTGCTGAAAGAATTGAGTTTTGACTTGTTGTGAGGAGAAGGAAACAGTATTGGTGAATAACCAGAGTTCTGTCAGGATCTAAATTCTTGAATTCAACAGCTGTGTACAAAACCTGTTTATAAAATGAAGAAAAGGAGGAGATCATTCTTTGTTCCAGTTTGCTTTTGGAAAGAGCTGCACAAATCGAGTTATTTGGTTTCTGTGATTATGCTTACCTGATTAGTAAGATGGAGTTGAAAGGGGACCTTGGTAGTGATCTGGCCCATGGATATTTTATTAAATAATGTTGCATTTTTATGCCTAAAACTTTGGTTATTTCTCCTGGTTGTTCTGTTGTTGGCATGTTTAATTGTAATATTTTGTGCCCAATGTAATTTAAAGATTTTTATTAGTCTGTGAAAGTCATTGCTAAATTTACGGGTAATCTGCCAGTTAGCGAGTGTGGGCTATTCCTGCTGCAGTGCATTTGAAGGGACTTCTAAAGCAATTTTTCAGTGGTAGAACAGAAACAAAACAAAACACATGCACACCCACCAATCCCTTCAGGCTTTAGCATCTCTTGTTCTCCTTTTGATTAGCAGTAATGCTGTTCTTCATCTGCCTTCATCTGCCACCTTCAACTTCTGTATCCCACCAGTGTCACCAGTACCGGTCATTGCTTTCTTTCCAAGTAAGAGTAGCCTGCATCCCATAAAGCAGTTTTCTTACCTGAACACACCTCTTCACCTCAAAACCTCTGCTTGAAGTATTGGCTGATGTTTTCAGAAGATGAGACCCATAGGAGTGGCTCTGGGGGATTTTGGTTATTGCTGCTCTTTATGTGGTATACTTAATTTTTTTTTTTTTTTCCTGACAACGTTTCTGTTGTTTTGTTTCTGTTCTTCTGATTCCTTGTTTTTGATTTTTTACGCTTAGGTTCACCCTGTGTAAGGGCCACGAATGTTACTGTCACACAAATGTTCACAGAAATAACTGCAGGGTGTGCTAAGTGGGGCGCACTTCCCCTTAGCCTACATGTGCTGTTTATTTCCATCTCTCTTGTGGCCCTTCTTGTCGATGTTCTACAGCATTTCAGCCTCTCCTTTTCAATGCACAAATAAAAAGCATTTCATTAAGATCTCTAACAATAAACTTGCAAACATGTCTGCCGCTGCAGGTGCCCAGCCAGATGTTGCAGGCAATCTTTGCCTTCACTCGGGTGCGTGCTGCCGCCTGCTGGCTGCAGAGCCTGCACGGCACGGATTGCTGCCTGGACAGAAGTCGGGAGGGTGGTGGAGTGAGCTGGAAATCTTGACCGAGATTTGGGCTTCGAAAACAAACTCAAAACGTTTTTGCATCAGGAAGTTGCTGTGGTATCTGTGGGCAGATGGAAGTGCAGGAGTAGCCGTTCCCTGCAAAAAGCTGCCTCTTATCCCTAAAAATGGAGAGGGTGATCAAGGCTGTTGCTGATTGATGTTCTGTTGGCTGATGTGCTTGAATCTGAATCTGTGACTTGAGAACAGTGCAGTTCAGGTTTAGTCCTGCAGTTGCCGTAATAGGAGTTGCAAATGTCAGCTTCTGGTAGCTTCAGCAAGAAGAGCATCGCTTCCACATTGTATGTGGAAATATAAAAGATGGAATAAAAAAGAAGCAAACAAAAAGACCCACAAACTCAGCTCTGGAAAACAATTCAAGATAGAGTAAAACTGGAATTCTTAAATGGCTTTCTGAGAATGGCCAGGTTTGTCTTACAGCTCCCTGTTTTTCAGCTTGGTATTTCCAGGAAATATTATCATGAGGCCTGTTAAGATCACTTTTGTGATGGATGTGCTATCATTTTAATAACTGACTTCTTGTATCTAAATTCTCTTGCAAATATGAGGTAGATAATCTTTAATATTAGATAAAGGTTGTTTAATCAGTAAGTATTTTAGTTAGGAGGAATAATCAGTTTGTGCTGTTTCTTGCAGGATCGAGTGACATTCAGAAGAATTATATTGAAAAACAATGCAAAGAAGAGGAAGACATATGAGTTATTTATTGAGTCTGTACCCCTTCTCAAGTCCTTGGAGGTAAAGTCTCTCAGAAACATCTGCATCAAATTCTTGTTACCTCCCCAGTTGGTTTATACTATATCAGAAATCAGTATCATTTTTTGCTTACAAGTTCTTCAGACCTGCTAAATATCCTATTTGCTGTACAACAGAATTTGCATTGTTGAAGTTGTCCAACATGTTTTTCATATCCACTGTTCGCAGTAGGCGATTTTTATCTCAGTTTTTGAGAAGGCTTTAAAACACAAAACAGGTAGAGAGAAAATATTATAGGGATTAAAGTGAAAACTGGGACTCAGGGCTTTGGTTCTGTTTGTGGGTGTGTTTTTGAAGTAATGATACGGTCTCTGGAATACTTGATTTTCATTATCTGTGAATGATTTTGAAATTTCAAAGATGCTTCCCACAGCAGATCTTAACTCTTCTAAGCTAAGAATAAACTAAAGGAAGCACTGCTGCCCAGGAGGAAAATAACCAGGCAGAGCAAGCACTGTTGTTATATGTGGTGCATGACTTTAGGAACGATGTGTAAATTGTCACTTCTAAGCCATTGATTTAGCCTGTATTTTCAGAAGGGCTTTGGAGACATGCCAGACTGCATGGAACATTGTTATGTATCTTTGCCCTCTGCCAGAACTTACATTTTTCTTTGTTTCCTCGTTACATTTTTTCAGCTTAAATCTTCAGCACTTGAGAATAGTTCTCAATCCTCTTGGGAAAGGATTACAAAATTGCAAAGCATCATAAGTGTAAATAGTGGCTTCCAGGATATATTAGTTTGGACCTATGCTGATAGCTGTAAAAGGGGTGAATTACACAACATCTCCCTCAATGACTGGCTTAAACTAGTTTCATCAATGTGTGCCTTTTTGTTTTTTTTAAAGCCCAAAATGACTCATTAAAGATTAAAGATTCAAAAAAGAGAAAAATCTCATTAGCACTGGCTGGCTTTTTGCATGACACACTGCAGTTGAATCATGCGTGGATCGTAATTAACAGTTTCTTAAACATGGGCTAGATGGAAGTGCATTTGTGAAATGAATAGATTAAAAATGAATCATGTGTGGAGATATTCATTTGAACTGTTTAGGATTTTCTTTCTTAATATATTTTTACACTGCTGTGAACCATTAGAGTTGTTTTGTGATGTGCAAGATGGGCAGCAGGAAACATTGGAGATAAATTTAACTGTCCTTTCTCCCTTCCTGTTTGTGAAGCACATTTCACTGCACGTCAGTTTAGTACCTCTTGACCTTGCTGCAGGGCATCCTGTTGCATTGCTTGCTTACAATTTTTAGACCCAGTGTCTTTCTCATACCCCCTCATCCTCTTCCTAATCCAGCAGTGAGCTTTAAGACAAAAAACAGCCAACCAAAATAAACACACAAAAAACTCCAACCAACCAACCGAAGACATTCAAGTGCACAGCAATGAAAGTATTTTGAAAATGAATTACTAATATTTTTCATTGAGGTTTCTGGGGAAGGACTTGGCATTTCTCTAAACGCTTTCTTCAGATTTCAGCTGAATCTCACAGGAAGTGCTTTTTTTTCTTAGTTCTAAAACAGCCAAATCAGTCATTTTAAACTTTAGGTGTGGGACAATAGAAAACTTTTTTTGCCATTGATCTTTTTGGTAGTCTTGAAAGATGTGCTGCAATATTATGAGGTCGTGTGGGGGCTGCATTTTTCAGTAGCCAGATTCAGCATGTTTTTGTCTAGTGAACACTTCTTCTGAGTTGTGAGGTTTGCTATGGCAGGTAATTGTGCTTGATTTTCCTCTTCATTGCAGGCATCAGAGCGAATGAAAATTGTGGATGTTATAGGAGAGAAAGTGTATCGGGATGGGGAACGTATCATTTCTCAGGTACTTGGAGTATAAATTCCCATCTGTCATTCTCCCCTCTTTGTTTTTGTTCCTATGTGGAATCTACTCACAGAATCGTGTTAATTGGATCAAGTTAGCATTATTCTTTTAATACTTTCAATTTGTTTAACCAGTTTTTGAATATCTGGGGAAGGGCCAGTTGTATTTTGCTACGTATTTATTCCACTGCTTTAGCTTCTGGGTAATTCCATTTGTTTTCTATAAACGGTCTTTGCAAGGCTTCAAAAGGACTGAGCCTGAAGAAGCTGAAATTAATTGTCTGTCATTGCAATTTTTAATGAAAGCCCCAAGGTGCAGTTTTTATAGGCACCTGTAACCAGATTAAAAGGGGAGTCCCAAGCCACATCCGTAGGCCTGACTAAACAGGAAAGTCGAGCAATTCAACGGGTGCATGATTTGCATAGAGCTAAACAAGCTCGATAGGACTGCTTTACTAGTTGATCTCAAGTCAGTTAACTGTACGAAGAATTCTCACTTTAATTAAAAAAGGTGATTTTCCAGATGCCTTTAAAAAGAGTATTTTAGTGTTAGGAATAGTCAGACTTCAGTCAGCAGGCTTTGGTTGTTGATGCACTTTGCTGTAATGGATTGAGACCAGATTGAAACATAAAGCTGGACAAATTAAAGCTGAAGCTTTTTTTTCCTGTGACAGAACTCACTTTTTTGGAGTATTTTTACAGGTGAAACACGAGAATTCTGCATCAGTCTTAGCTTTGTGTATTGATTTTGAGAAAGTGCTCTATTTTAAACAGGAGTTAATGCAAGGAAGACCTTGGCTTACCTGAAATGGTAGGCATTTTGACCACAGGTCTTCCTGTTTTATAAACAGAGTCTGGGTACTTGATACTGTTTTGAATAGTTAATCTTAATTAGCTTGAATATCAGCTACTGCAGTGCAAGAGAACATCCTTTGCTGATAAGAAAATACAGCCAAATCACTTCTCTCCAAAAAGGCTCAATTGTGTAAGCTGAAAATCTTGTTGCTTAAGAGCCTGAGAAAACTGGACTGTCAGCAAAATCAAAGCTGTCTCAGAACTGGGAAGCTGTACAGTCAGTGATCCGGTTACAGGGTTGCTTTAAATCTGCAACAGCTGAATTAAGGATAAGGATGTAATTACACGTAAGGGAAATTACAAGTAGGATTAATATTCTGGATTGATCTGGATGATTGTTATACGCTGCTAGAGATGATGAAATTTTATGCTTGGAAATGATGGTGATAGCTCTTGTACTACAGCAATTGCATCAATAGCATGAATCCTTTTTCTCTCACGGATAATGTTACATTTTAATTATCTTTCTGGAATTTGATCTGTCAATTGGGGCAGTGTGATTGAAAGCACTGGCTTTAAATCATACCGCTGGTGCTTTAAGTCATACTGCTAGTGTTATGTGAAGTCCTCGTGTCTCCTAATCAGTTTGTTTTCAGTGTTTAAAAGTCCTGAGTATTCAGTACATTGTTAAGTGTGCTGAGTGCAGCAGATTGCGATAGCTGGCAACAGGAAATGAAAAACTTCATACTGGAATACTTACCACTGTTCTGAAGAACCACAGATAAGAGCCTCATTTCTCCTGTAACTCTGTGGGACTTTTTCTTAGAAACAGATGAATGGAACTAAAATAAGTTTTTACTACAGCAACACATTCCATTACCTTTCTTGAACTTCATTCTAAATGGCTCCTATTTCTGTTTTCTTCCACTTTCCTGATGTGATTTATTTTCCTTAAGTAGTGTGATGCCATTGAGTGCTTTATTCTTTTTTCCAGAGCTGTTGTGTAATTTCTCACACTGATGACTTGCACAGTGCCCAGTTCACAATGAATAATACCATTCATACATATTTTTATAGTCAACTAAGAAAAAAACATATCTTTTGCCTTTCCTTCACAGGGCGATAAAGCAGATTGCTTTTATATTGTAGAATCTGGTGAAGTAAAAATCATGATTAAAAGCAAGGTGAGTTTGAATTGGGTGATTAGATTTTAAATTAATCACTGATTTGATCGGCTAAATCATTGAATGGCTAATTGCAATGTGCAAAAGCCTGACTGAGCTGACTTTAAGACGTTATTTTAATTACTTGGTTGTTGTCACAAATGTGATGTATGTTTTAAATGGCCATACCTGTTCTGAAGTGGTCAGGAGTCAGTTGCCAAAGTTGAAAGGTCCGTTTACTTCTATCTACTCCTCTGCAAACTGACCTGTACTCTCCCTGGCCTTAGGGGTCAAAATGGAACTTTCTTGTGGGGTTGTAGCAAACAACTAACAAAAAGCTGGGGTGTGTTATGTCAGTAGCCATTAACATTTGAATAGATTCCTATATAGTCGAAGCAGTTCTTTGGGGAGTGAAGCCTTGTGTATGACAAAACTTTGTGGCTGTGTTAGTCTTGTGTAATAGCAGTTCCCAAGTTTGTAACAATGAATATCTGCCAATCTCAAAATTTGTGGGCCAGCATGCACTTAACCAAACTTACAGTTGAACATGCTGTCAAAGCATTATGGCATTATAGAGAATGATTTAGGAACTGCTAGTTTGCAAGCTGTAAACCAACGGTCAGTTGCACGTATGCAGTCTATCTGGGATTAACTTGAACCTTGTACAGAACTGATTTGCGAGTAATTAAAATGTACTGTTTTGCAGACTATGATGAGTAAGGAAGCTAACCAAGAAGTAGAGATTGCCCGGTGTCACAGAGGACAGTATTTTGGAGAGCTTGCACTTGTTACCAACAAACCCAGGGCAGCCTCTGCCTATGCTGTTGGAGAGGTCAAATGTTTAGGTAAGCGAATGTTCCCTGTGTGTATCTAGTTACCTGTTTCTGTTCTATTATTGTTTTGTGAACTACCCCTGACTGAGAAACTATTCAAAACCTGGCAGCCTTTTGGCACCAAGTGGTCAGATGCTGGAAGCTAAGAGAACAGCTTGAAGTGGATGACCGTGCTGAAATTTGAGAAGCACCACTGCTTTTCTGCTCAGGCCTCTAGATTCAGATGAGTGGGAATAAGTGCCTAGCAGGCTGCTTTTCCTGTGTGTGTGGTCTGTGCCCTTTGAAAAGGAGAACTTGCACCAAGACTCCAGACTTAAGCATTAGTTCCTTATCTAGAGCTTGCTTGTCATAGCTTCCAGGTGATCTGTTAATGCCTGCAGGGTGTGTATATGACTTCTGTTCCTGAGATCAGGTGTGTTAATCTTGTTCCTCCAAGTGATAGTACAGAAGGAGATCAGCATCCATTGAAGCTTCGAAACCAAATGGGTTAAATTGAAGCTCTGTGCTCTAGCTTCAAAAAGTAGATTGTTTTATCGGAAAGGACACTTCTTAACAATCATATTTTTACTTCTCTGCAGTCATGGATGTGCAAGCGTTTGAGAGGTTGCTTGGACCCTGCATGGACATTATGAAGAGGAATATAACACATTATGAGGAGCAGCTGGTGGCAATGTTTGGCTCTAGCATGGACCTGATGGATCCAGGGAATTAGGCACAGGGTACCTCAGTGCCTTCTTAGATCAAGACACAGAAAAGCCTCCTATCAGCAACACAACTCACAAGGAAAATGGACACTACGGAACAGTTAATGCTGCTGTCTTCTTGGGCATTTTAGAAACCATAAGCAAGTCTCGGCACAGATGGATTGCTCACTCCCTGCCTCCACTTTGCTGCTGATACTTCATTATTAGACCTAGATTAAAGATGGTTCTAACCTTGAGTTCACTTACTTGGTTCAGAATGGCATCTGTCCAGCAGTTCAAGTGCCTGATGCAACACCCAAAGTGTGCAAGATACAGAAGCCTCCTTCCTTCTGGTGTTCCTGTTGGGATAAATTTTCAGATCAGATTTTATGGCAGGAAGTTGCCTGTTTCTCAGAGGCAACCTATGGAATACAAGCCTTTGATAGGTTCATTATCTTCTAACACTTCATTTACCCAAATTGGCTTTTAATCGTAACAGCTGGATTTGACAATAAAAAATCAATGGAGACAGCTAGTAAGGTGGCACTGAAGATTTCTTCCACCTGCTGAAAACTGCAGGTACTACATTAAACAAGTAAACTGAGCTGAGGACACAGGTGAGAGTCTGATTAGCAACAAAATGTAGAAAATGAAGCATTACTAAATTTCAAGTGTTTTCTGAGCTGCAAAGAAAATTACTTTATGCTTCCCAAAAAAGTGCAGTGGTTCAGATCATAGGGCTTGAAGGTGTCATAACTGTCTTTTACCCAGATTTGCTCCATGTTTCTGACAGTATGTGTGTGTGTATATACATATATACACATGCATATAGTGTCAAAGTCACAATAGATGACCTTCTTTCATTTACAGAGATCCTTTATACTGCAAATTTGCCAGGTTGCTGTTGTCCGACTCAATTTTAAAGCTTTTTAAGAATGAACATTTTGTAATTTAAAGGAAGATGACTTCTGTATTTATCTACAGGAGCTCCCTCTGTCCAGTGTCACAGTATTGTAACTTAATTGGACACCTGAATGCTTTCAAATGCCACAGATTTCATAAATCTTTCAAAAGTTGTCAGCATTTCTCTTTGCAAAGCAAAGGTCTTTGCGATTAGCCAATTGTGTATTTGAGGAATCTTTTGGTTTAGGTGATAACTAAGCTAATTATGTTTATCTAAAATACCTGTTAAATTTGCAGCATTTACTAGGTAGTGTTTCCACAGCTTTAATGAACTTAATTGGCATACTGCTGAGATTTTATCAGAGCACTATATAAGTAAGAATCAGATGATAAGAAGGACATTTTTATGGTGTACAAAAGACTATTTATATAGAATCACAGAATGGCTGGGGTTGGAAGGGACCTCAAGGATCATGAAGCTCAAACCTCCCTGCTGCAGGCAGGGCCACCAACCTCCATATTTAACGTTAGACCAGGCTGCCCAGGGCCCCATCCAACCTGACCCTGAACATCTCCAGGAACGGGGCATCCACAGCCTCTTGTGCAGCACCTCACCGCTCTCAAAGTAAAGAACTTCCCCCTGATAGCCAACCTAAATCTTCCCTCCTTCAACTTAAAACCGTTTTCCCTTGTCCTGCCATTATTTACCCTCTCATAGAGTTGGCTCCCCCCCTGTTTGTAGGCTCCCTTCAGGTACTGAAAGGCTGCAATGAGGTCACCCCGCAGCCTTCTCTTCTCCAGGCTGAACAAGCCCAGCTCCTTCAGTCAGTCTTTTAGTGGATGTGCTCCAGCCCCCTGTTCATCTCTGTGGCCCTCCTCTGGCCCCTCTCTAGCAGCTCCTTGTCTTTCTTCTATTGGGGGCCCCAGACCTGGATATGGTACTCCAGATGGGGCCTCCTGAGGTAGAGTAGATTGGGACAACCACCTCCCTGTCCCTGCAGGCCACTTCTGATGGAACCCAAATATGAAATTTGTAGGTAGTAAATCTGTGACTGAATTCTTCAGATAAAAACTTACTGGCGTTTTATGTGGATTATGATATTTTAATAGTGGATGCTGGTGTAACAATGTGCTGGCTTGATTCACAGCCATCTGAGCAAGAATAGAAGGATGCTAATATTGAATTCCTGCTTCTAGTTGTTACAGTGGTGGATGTTTCTTTAAGGCACAGAAAACTCTGCTGCAACTCTCAGTTGATTTCTGGGTGATTTTCTTTTTCCTAAATAGATGAGGTCCTCCCAGTTCCTGCGGTGTAAGTAAGATGGAAAGTTGATAAGTTTGACTATTGTCCAGTTACTGTAATTGGAGTAATATATATATATAATATTTAAGTGCAAATGATATGTAATGGGCACCACTGAACTAGGTGTTTCCATAGTATTAAAGTCCCTGGTTGTAATGTGCAGCAGCTGTTCTAACTGTATGTCTTTTAGAGCAGAGAATTTCCTTTGCTTTCCTGGTCTAGTTTTGATTTTGATATAAATTACAGCCAAAGCAGCAGCAGGTACTTCATTCATGCTTTCATGCTTCTGAGGTTTAACACCAAAGACGATAACCTTCTTTTAACTCTGAATTATTATTATTTTTAAAGAAGAAACAAAAGAATGAAAACAATCCACTCATCAGCTCCTTTCCTTAATATTTTCAAGCTCAAGATGTTTTGGGTTCCAAGACAGAAGCCAACTTTGTCTGTCCTGTAACCCAAACATAAACTGGTCTGCAATCCAGTGCTGCCTGAGCTGTCATGTGAACTCACGAGAAACTTGCTGTGAATTGTCATCAGCTGGGCCTTTTTTTTTGCTCCCAGGCAGAATATCCTCTATTCAGAGGGGCCTGGAAGGTTGAGCTGTCTCACAGATAGGTTCTATTTCCTACAGCCCTTGGTTCTCTGCAGGACAAGATTTTATTCCTCAACATATGCAAACGTCAGCAATTGTTTTGAAACATAACAAAGTGCCCAGACCGATGTTAGATTTGTTAGTTCTGCCTGGAAGGGAGGATTTCATGGCTTCTAGAAGTCAAAGGAGAGGATGAGAACAAAAAACCATAAGATTGGGGTCCAAGAAAAGGAATTTGAAGTTCTACATTTCTCCAGACCCCCTGAAGCAAAAACGTATTGGGCAATGCCATCCTGCACCCAGGATCTGTGACCTCTTCCTGTAGTGTAAAGAAGCAACCTGACTCAAGTCCTTGAGCTGAAGGAGAGTGAGTCTGTAAGAAGGCTCCTCCGCGTATCGTGTTGTAGTTAGCAATGTGCACCATTAGTTTGGTTTAACCATCATGGTCTGTGCGATCTTGGAGTTTGAAGGTAGTGTCCAGAGTTTGGGGTGAGATGCTGGACGTTGCCAGGTACCTGGTTTAGCTGGACAGCACTGGTAGTGAGCAGAGTCAGGAGACATGCAAGCAATGACAGTGTGACTGGGGAGTGAAGCAAAGTGCCTGGCTGTAAAGATCTGCCTGCACTGTCACATCTCAGCTTATTGCTTTTCACTATCACTGCTCCTCACAAAGAGGAGAATGTGCTCAGTTGTTTTTGTTGTTGTTACAGCTCAGTGAACAGAAAATCTGCTGTGGGCTCCCTGAAATTCACAGTGGAGAGAGGTCTGGTTTTTAATCAAAGAACTCAGCAGCAAAGTGGGTAGAAAGGATGGTGTCCTTGAGACTTGGAGGGACAAAGAGTTTCCAGTTCCCTGCTTGTGATTGTTGTGAAGGCAGTGAGAGGAGCTTTCAGTGGTCGAATATCCTGGCATATGGTATTTCTGTTTGATGTCACAGCACAGGTTTCACAATGATTAATTAAGGATGGGGGGCAAAAACGCTCTCTTATAAAAAAAACAAACAAAACAATGTGCAGTTTTGCACAGAGGGCAAAAAAAAAGAAATCCCTTTGAATGTCACTTCCAGTCTTTCTTTTCCATTGGCTGAAATGGACTCTCGTTCTTGATGTGTATTTGTAAACCGGTCTTGCCAAAATACAAACACTTTGTGTTTCTTTTCACTCCAGATAATTTCTGTTGTTACAGTTATTGCTGATCATTTCACTTCCTTCCAACCAGAGGTTTTCTTTCAAGATGCCTTCCTTGTGGATTTTCTCCTGATGTCTGCAGCACTACCCTGCTGTTCCAAGGTGGAAGAGAAAGTCACTAACCTCATCAGAGAACACTCGACTCCGCTAAGCTGGCTGGAGCTAATAATGCGTTACTAATTTTCCTCCGCTTTGTGGGGCAGGAGGGGAATTAAATTCTGCATAAAGTTGCTACCTCAAGGCTCCAAGTGCTTTGAAAGTCTTTCACTTGGGAGAATTTCATAAGACAGTTCTTACAATTGGTCTGTTCTTTTGAGTTCAAGATGTTTTTAATCGATTCGAGGGACCCTTATTCATTTTACACTTAGTATTTGATTCTCAAAGGGTGAACAGCTGCAACGTTTGATTCTTGCAGTACAGTGTTAACGTGGGAAAAAAAAGAAGTTTCTGCCATATAAACGTATGGTTTTAAAAAGTTAAACCACTCTGGGGTTCGGCTTCACTTTTGGTTAATAAACTGACATGTTGTGTCCAGCCTTCCTGGTACGGTCTGTGTGTGCTCCTTATTGTCTGCTGCAGCTGATGTGCATCACAGTGGCTTTTACAGCAGCTAAACACGTTTCCTTGGGGTGCCCGAGCTCCTTCTGTTATCAGGGCTCGTGGAGAACAGCCCTCACCCTATTGCAGTAACCAATATGGGTTTGGATGTGACCTGACCACCACGTTTTGCTCTCCAGTCATTACATTTTGCTGTTATCTTTGAAAACGAATAGAAATTGCTGTAGATGTTATTGCTCCAAATAAAAGTGGCAGCTCAGGCGTGTGTGCCAGATAACTGGAGGAGGATTATTTGGGCTCTGTGCTGTTTCTCTGCTCTAGGAGAGGAGCACAGGATTCCTTGAGTTCTCTTGCTGCTGCATTCTGTGTGGCAAGCTGCTCTTTTTAAGCTCACTAATAATTTGATGAGACCTTTGGTACATGTTGAATGTTGGAAAACATTATTTCACATCTGCTTGTGCTGAAGCTTCGTTTAAAGCATTTGGTATTTTACGAACAGCTTTTAAGTTAGGTTGGAAGTGGCCCGGGGAAGGTGTCCATGAGGTGTCCTGCAGACTGCATGGGAGACCGGAGCATTGCCATGGTTGGAGATGAGCTCTGCTGAATGCTTACAGGGGAGGCCTTGCTGTTGCTGTTTTCTTACAGACACCTTTAAAGCACTGAAGGCTTCAGCTGATAGAAGTGTGTTGTATCGGCGTCAGCAGAAGGTGAGAGCAGGCTGCAGCAAGCAGCCCTGCCTGCCCTTCACAACCTGACACAGCTGTGCTGTCAGTGGGTGTTTGCTCCCAAGGGGACAAAATCCAAAGGTCAGATACGGAAAGCGGCCCAGAGTTCCTCTGCACGGGACGGTTGAGGAGATGGGAAGTTCCTTCCGGTGACCCGCTCTGCGCCGCCAGCCCCGCCCCGCCATGTCCCCGCGGTGCCGCCGTAGTTGGGGGCGGGCCGCGCCGTCCCGCCGGGCGCATGGAGCGAACGGAGCCGCCCGTTGCCGCCTACGAGCGGCGTGTGCTGCGGAGCGCGGCTCAGCACTGCTACCTGCGGGTCCGCCTGTGTGTGAGCCCCCGCTCCCCGCCCCGCCCCTCGCCGCCCCCCGGTTCTGATCGCCGCTCTGTTTCCCCGCAGGGAGCTGCCCGACGGCGCGGCCCGGCCCGGAGCCCCGCAGCTGAAGCAGCTGGTGGTGACGGCGCTGCGGGAGCTGCACGGAGAGGTACGGGGAGAGCAGGGCGGTGCGCGGTGCCCGGCTGCACGTAACCGTGTCTGTGTCTGTAGGTTGGAGCCGCTTTGCCTGTCGACGTGTTGGCCTACGAGGAGAAATCACTGTGTGCCATCCTGAGAGTGATTAGCAGGTGAGGCGTGTGGAAGCGTGGTTGGGCCCCAGCCATCTCCTGACAATGCGATGAAATACAAAGTCCATAAGGTTTGGTCACCGCGTGCTGTAGGACAGGAGGGTCCGGAAGGAGCGAAGCCCTGCTGGAAGGTGTAAAATCAGGTTTAAATGTTGGAGATAGATGCAGGTGCTGTGGGGGAAATGGTGCTTAAAGGCACAGTAAGAATGTAAGAACAGGGCTAGTAATGTAACATGGTCACAGTGAGCATCTGCTGTATGTTAGGAACAAGGCTGCAGCCCTTACAACAACCCTTCATGACACACAGCTGTTACCAGAACTCACTGGTGACATTACAGGTTATCAAACTCCGCTTCGTTGCTCTTTGTGTAACGTGTTTTAAAAACGTTTTTGCTGCAGGAAGAGAGAAAAGCAATAAATTAACGTCTTTTGTCTTATTTTCACTCAGTGGCCTGGTCAAGCTGTGGAGTGCTCTGACCCTGCAGGGCTTCTACCAGAACAGGCGCTGTGCCTTCCGGGTGCTGCAGGTAGGTGGGGGCCTCCCCTGCTGTCACCGCTGGGCTGCACCTTTGTCTGGCACATTTCTTCCTATGTCCTCCCTTTCTAACAGTCAGTGATGGCCTCATGTAAAAACAGCTGCAGGAATGTGCACCTCCAGAGCTCTTTGCATTCCTTTCCCCCCTGAGGATGCTGCTTAATGAGATGTCTCCCACGAATTCATTGTGCCTGAAGCCGTGGCTACACAAATATCTGCTTAGTCACAGCTCTTATTTTAAAACCTACATAACGGGAGGATTAAATATTTTCACCTCTGGCTACATTTGACGATTTATTTATTTTTAATGCTTCTTGTTTTCTTGTTTTCTTCCCCCCAAACAAGATGTCTCCGTTTCTTCTGGCATTAGCTGGGGACAGCAGGGAGCTGCTCTTGGACTGAGTGCGGCTGCTTGGACTCTCACAAATTCCTTGGAATGCTGCTGCTCTTCAGGCGTGTAATTCCTAGAAGGGATTTCCAACACAGACCTTCCACAAAGCCGGCAGTTACCAACCTGCCCTTTGCATGTCCACGGCTTCAGAATTTACACATAAAAGTGGGAGACAAAGCTGAACTCAGCCGAGTTTTTACACAGCACGACGTTGTTACTTTTTCTCATTTAACAGGTGACACAAACCCTTTGCATTTAAGTGAAGATTTTGCCAAGCAAACTAGATTTGGTAGAACCGTAGTACACGGGGTTTTGATCAATGGACTGATCTCTGCAGTTCTGGGTACCAAAATGCCTGGGCAGGGCTGTGTGTTTCTATCTCAGGACATTCGATTTCCAGCTCCTTTGTATACTGGAGAAGAAGTGACGGCTACAGCAGAAGTGAAACGTCTGAGGAGCTCCATCGCACGCATTGCGGTATCGTGTCAAGTCAGACAAAGTGGGAAGACTGTTCTGGAAGGGATGGTGAACGTCATGGTGCCAGCAAGTCCCAGCTGTTGATCTTGTGTTATTTCGCAGTAAAGGCAGAAATGTATGTTTGGTTTTCATCTTTGTCACTTGCCATCTGTTAATGTGGACTAGTGGAAGTGCAGACACATAGTGCAGGACTGGCAGGTCATGTGCACTGCAGCTCTGGCCGGTGGTGCTGCAGTGTGCTGTGCTGCACTGCTGTAGCTCCTACGTGTAAGGAGTAGTCGGCCTTTATACGAGCAATACAAGCCTTGTTCGCACACAGCTCCCTGTGGGAGTCACTGACACACAGGGAGCCGGGCTGTCGGTTCCCAAATAGGCTCTCAGTTCTGCTGTAAGGAAATTTAACTAATATTTACAGGGAGGAAAAAAAATTGTGCAGATTTTAGGTAAGCGAAATGAAGAGGCCGAATCCTCGCTGAACTTTTCATGGCAGTTTCACCACCCCAGAGCCAGAATAAGGCACGGAGCTGCCTACATGTGGTGTTAGGGCAGTGCAGGGCAGTGCGGCTGTATTTCAGCTCATGATGCGTTGATGAGGACGGCGCTGCTCCTCCGCTCCGTGTGAGGCCCCACGGGCTCGGGCCGTCCCTGCAGGCCGCGCTGCGTGAGGAGTCGGGGCGGCACGGCGCCCCCTGTTGGCCGGGCGGTCGCTGCGCGGGGCGGGCGGCGGCGCTAAGGCCCGGCGGGGCGGGGCGGCGCGGCGCTGCCGTGTTGACAGCGGCGGTGGCGCCGGGAGCTGGACGGGGAGGAGCAGGTTGGCGGCTCCGGGCTCCCGTCGCCTTCCCGCGGCATGGCTTTCATGGAGAAGCCGCCGGCCGGCAAGGTGCTGCTGGACGACACGGTGCCGCTGACAGCGCAGATCGAAGCGAGTCAGAGCCTGCACTCCCACACGGTGAGGGCGGCAGGCCGGGCCGCGGCGCTGAGGGAAGAGAGGGAGGAGAGGGGCCGGGGGGGAGCGGGGCCTGAGGGCGGCGCTGAGGAGAGACCGGGGTGAGCGGGAGCGGGGCCGGGAGGGTCCGGCTGCGGCGGGGGGCGAGGGGGCAGCGCGGTGTCCCGCCGTGAGGTGGGCTGTGAGGGCCGCGGGAGTGCGGTGTTACCGGTGTTACCGGTGTTACCTTCCCCACAACCCCCCGCCCTGTGCTGTCAGCTCGGTGCGGTTCGTGCCGCTCTGCCCGCAGTGGCTGCCCCGACCCGGCTGATGCTGGGCACGGACTAACGCCGGGTCTCGGTCCGCACGGAGAGAGGCCTCGCACCGGCCGCGCTCTGCTCTTCCCAGGATTTGTTACGGCGTTTTGGGGCACAGCCGGGGCCGGTCCGACCGTGTCGGTATCGGAGGCGAAGTTACACTGGGGTAGATCACACCCCGAGGGTGTCAGACGGTGCCGTCACGCTCCCCCTGCGCTGCCCTGGGCGGTGTGACTCGGCCGGGCCGCCTCGCTGAGCGTGGCACTGGCGGTGAGTGAGCACTGACCAGCCGCATTTCATAATCCCCTGCATCTGGTTATTTTTCGCGTTGAGAACTGGGCTCGTTCGGTTGTGAGCGAGAGAATCGGAGCTGGCTGCCGCTCCTGGCCGTGTTGGAGCAGGGATGCTGGGCCCCGCAGAGCAGCAGCCGGCCGGCAGGCAGCGTGCTGTGCACCCTGTAGTGTGCACTTAAGGAACGTTCTATTGTGTGTTATTTTCCTTCTTGTATGTGAGCTCACATTAACTGATGATCTGGCCTTCCTCTGAAGAGCAGTCACGTATGAACAATCTTATAGGAGATGTGCTGAACCTGGCAGGCCATGGCTCTCCCCTGTTGCAGCTCCTGCTATGAATGAGGCCAACCAGGTCTATATCCTGGCAGGCCTCGTGCTTTCTGTTCTGGCAGCTATGGGCTGCCTGCACCAGGACCTGCAGAAGTTGTATAACTTCCAATGTTGCCCGTTAGCATCCCAGATCAATTTTGTTGTTAACTCACTTTTATTGCAGCTTGTTGCTCTTTGCAAGTGTAAGTGATGGCAGCAGCTTGTTGTGTTCCTTTGGCTTGTGTGAGTCTGATTAGGAGGAAAAAATGGCACAAAATCCTTTTAGAATGAGTATTTGGAAGCAGGCTTTCAATCCGGAGCATGTGCTTATTGCCTTGTCTGGGTGAGGTTGGTGGTAAATGTTAGCATCCCATCTTCCATCTCTGTACTATGTTACTAATGGATGTTCAGAAGGAGACCTCGACTGATTTGTTCTGATCTTTTGTTAATAACAGAACGCTGAAGCGCGGCGCCTTTTGATTTAAAGCCTGTCTCTAAGATACATCTATTAGTAATTGTTTGTTTTACTGCAGAAGCCCTGTTGATAGCTGAAAGATGGTTTGAAGTGTCTGTAGCGCAGATGGTTTATAGAACAGCAGTGCAGGATAACCAAATGCAGGAAGCTTTAATGGAGCCCTGTGTTCATATTTGATGTCCATTGAGTGTTCTGTCACTTTGGACACTTCAGCTTTACATCGTTGGTGTCCAAGTGATTATTGGCAGTAATGCTTTCCTAATGATTTCCTAACAAGACATAGGTCTATTCCTTTCTTATCCCTCTAAAAACATCTGTAAAACTAAGTGTAGGTCAGCTAGATGTTGGAAATAGCCCGTGTCCTGAACAACCAGTGGAGGAAAAGGTGGGGAATTTCAGGAAGGGCTCAGTGGGCACATGAAACACCCAGCAGAAGACCAAAGTGTGTGTGAATTGAATAGCTTGTTCCTCCATTGTTCTGAGCAGCTTCTCTTAGTTTCAGGTTTGATACAACGGAGAGAGTGAACATGAACTGCATGGCACTGAGTCAAGGGCCGTGCTTGGCAGGCACCGAGTTTCTCTTTCCTGGGGATGAATATGAAGCTGAAAAACAAAACTGAAAGCAAAACCTGAAACTACTGCACAGTACCTGGTCTGTCTGGAAACCCAGCAGGGACGGAGCTCGGAGCTGAAATGTTCTTTCGAGGGTTTCTCCTTTGTGCTTAGTAAGAACACTGCGATCCTCTCGGTTGTGTTTCAGCTTGAGGAAAGCAGCTGCAGAATGCTGCGGTTTGCTCACGAGCTCTCTGTTCTTTTCCAAGTGAAAAGAGCTGGAAGGTCCTACTCGTGTTGGTACATTGGAGCTGGTGTGTAACCTGTGCTTCTGCATGGCAACAGAGACGTTGTCGGCAGCATCTCTCATTCTGTGTGTTTCCTTCAGGGATGGCTGGAGGTGGAAACGCTGCCTGTTCTCTGAGTGTCACTGGGACATGAGTGGCTGTGGGGCACCTGCTGCAGGCTGGGTTCACGCTCCTGGCAGGGCCATGTACAGCCATTCAGCAGGAAATGAAGTTGTTTTGTTGCCACAGCACTCCTTGACTTCAGTGGGAGCAGGATGGCATCCGCTGTATGAAACCATTTGCAGGCATCTCCTCCTGATGCCAAATGCACGCTGACAACAGGGAGACACTCCCAGCACCACAGCTTTAATACATCTTTGCTACTGGAATTGCTTCATGTTGCAGTTCTTCCTCTATGTGCTCCCCGTTTAAAGGTGGTTTTCTCTGTAAGCTTTGGTAAGCAGCCGCACGCTTCCACAATAACCTCGATGTATGCCACATCGGTACATAGACATTTCAGAGCACTTCAGAGCAGTAAAACCGCTACTTCTAAACTCTCCTTCATTCTTCCCCACAGCAATTTTCCTTTTTCATTCCATTTCACGTTGAGATTGAAGTGGCCAGACGGACAATTCTGCTCTAGTACATCACTGTCTGAACAGCACTTGGAAGCAAAGAGCTGAAATGAATCCCCTCTTGTAGCACCCTCCCAGAACTTTTCATTCTCCACCACTGAAGATGCCTGTCGGTGCTTCAGAAGACATTCATGTTTTTCCTGTATTATTTCCTATTTTGTTTTTTTTCCTGTGCAGCAAACAATGTCGCCCTCTATTTTGGGAGCTCTAACATTATTTTAAAGGCTTGCCAGAGGACTTTGCCCATCTGCTTTACAAGGAGTTCAATCCCTGTGTGTTTGCCTTTGCTTTGAATAATAATCTCCTAAAATTACCTGTGGAGATGGCTTTGGACACGGAGCTGTTAGAGCTCACTCACTGGGTGCTGGGATACACAGATCCCCCATAGCATCTGCTGAGGTTGACCTGTTCTTGAAAGCAAGAGAGGTTTCATTGCAGACATCACATCTTCAGGGTATTCCAACCTTATGGTTTCCAGTAGTGAACATGCTGAGTGAGGATGGCATCTGCGTGGGCTGCAGGCAGAATATTGCCTCCTTAGAGATCCTGCAGTTTAGTCTTTGTTGAGTGCTGAGTCTTCCCCAAGAAGAACAGCACATTTCCCTCTCTAACAGAGGCCGTGGCACTGCAGCACATTGGATGCCCTTGTTTCCCTTGTTGCTCCCTGGAGCTTTTCTTGCTCAGTACATTTCCTGACATGTAAACGCGTGTCCTATTTTACCCATAGCCGTCCTCCTTCGTAGCTGTCCTTGTTGAGCAGCTCACGCTGCCACAAAGCCACACAGGCAGCGTGGAGCTGTGTGACAGCCCCAGACACGTGCAGTGCAGGTAAACCCCACTTCTGCTGCATCAGAGGGGCTCTGTGCAGCGTGTGCTGTGCTAAGGAAGGACTCTGCCCTGCATTGAGCACCGAGCTGAGCAGTTTGCCTCATTTTGTTACTGCTTTTCACATGGGAGATTTTCTGAGTAAACACTTAAAAGAGCTTCTTATTAGAAATAGTTTCAGCGCAGCCGACTTACGCAGGGATTGCATTCGTGCTTCATTAGGTTTTTATGCTTATAAATGCCTTTAATGCTTATAAAATAAAGCCCTTTCAAACTTGCAGTTGATGTGATCTGAAGGTGACCTGGATCCCTATAGCGGTTGGCTTTTCAAGCCTGTTGGATTACACAGATGTAGAGCAGAAATCTGTGAAACAGGCTGGTTGTCCCGAGCCAGAAACGTAGAGATGATTTCTGTGGGAAAACAGAACGTATTACCCCATATTGGCCAGAGTTGTTCTGCTTTTTATTGTTGCACTATTTGTTTTTCTCCTGTTTCATCTCTCCAAAAACCTCCTCTTCCATTTGCTTTCTGTTTATTAACTAGGAAAGATGATAAACAGCGTTAAACATTTTGCCATGTTGGGCTCACATGGCTTTCCCTTCTCCCAACACTGTTTTCCTCTTTCTTGTCTAGCAGAGCAGCAGGAAATGATCCCATAGGTAAAAGTGCTTTGCTTGGCATCTTTAAGTGTATGTGTGAATACGTGCATTGAACTGCTGCTGGCAGACTGAGCCGGTGGCAGGAACTGGCTCAGCAATGCTGATCAAAGCAGTGGACATTCAGACCTGACTGCGTGGGGTGCAGGGCTGGGCTTACAGGAGAGGCTCTGCGGTGGGAGCTGTGTTGGCTGCTGTTGTGTGGGGTTGTCTCTCTTGTTCCAAGAGCCAGGGCCTGTCTGTGCCCATCTGGCAGCTGCCGGGACTTTGTGAAGCCCTTTGGTAAATGAGTCCTGGAAAAAATGCTGAGCTGCTCATGTAGGGGTGAAGACATCGTGGGAATTTCTGCATGACTCGAGGGAAAGCGGAGCTAAATTAGGCCTCGCTGAACCTGGTTCTAAATACCCAACATGTTCAGCAGGGCTGAGCACAGATGGTTGGTAGCCTTTTCCAAAACCTGTTCTGTCAGGTTTACCTATTCTGTATGATACAGCCAGACAGTGTGTCTGTCTTGTTACACTCGTGTTTTTCCCTATGGGCACAGTCTCTGCCCCACTGACATCAGACCATCTAAAATTGTTGGAAATGATATTCTGTTCTGAGCACAATTTGACAGCTTTTGAGGCATTTTCCTTGCAGAGCTTGAAGCTCTTCTGTAGCCCTATGGACACATCTGTTGGTGGTGCTGGTTGGGGTCCTACCTCTGCTGGTCATGTGTAACTGGGGCAGCACTGGCAGTGGGGTTGCATCTCTTATTATGGCTTCTCTACTGGAGATTTTCTTTGACTTTTGGTCACGTCAGCTTTGGGAAGCAAAACAGAAGACCATTGAGGTGTTGTCATTGGCTGCATTGGCCAAGTGGTGCTGAGTGCCAGTTCTTCATTGCCTTCAGCACTGATGGAGGAACGAGCTGGGACCTGCCTTCTCAATGCAGAGCTAACAGCCACTTCTGCACAGTGATGCTCTCTTGTTGCAGTGATGTTCTCCTGTTGTACAACATAAACGAGGTAATTCATTAATGCTTTGGGGCACCCAAGCAGAACTGGGTTGGAGAACACTGGAAAAAAAATAGTTGTGTCCCCATCATGTTTTTTTTAATACAATTTTCCTGTGAAAATGAGATCTGAGCGCAGGGAAGGAAATGAGAGGGCTGTTTATCAGGGATGGCTGTGGTACTATCAGAGCAGCGGTGAGCACAGGATGCTCTGACAGTCAGTTAATGGATGGTGTGCGCTGCTTTCCTGCTTTCCTCCTGGAGTACGGCAGGAAGGTTAATGGCTGGGTAACGAGGGAGTGCTGTAAGGGATTGGGCAATGATTCTGCTGCTTTCCAAATACTAGAAGAGATGAATGACTGAGCGTGGTGAGTCATCCCCGATGTGGGTTTTTTTGGAGAAATAGCCAATGTTCCCTCTAGACTTGCTGAATAAGCAGTTGCTGCATTTTTTGGCAGTAAGTGAAACAGTCTCTTCCTACTTCCAAAAATGCAATAACAGACACGAAATAGGGAAAGTCAGTTAGAGAAAGTTAACTTCAGCTGTAGATCTTGGTTTCCATGTGTCCATTTCCACATGTCACAGAATTTCCAAACGTGGTTCTGCTGGTTGAATTGGAATCAGCTCTGTGGGGTTTTGTTACCATTGGTAAAGATTAGTGCTTCCTGTTTTGCAGGAACATAACGGTAATGTCAAATGGGTGATAGGAAGGAATACCGAGAGCACATCAGGGCAACTTGCTGAATATGGGCCCTTTAATGCTAGTATCAACGTTACATGCTTTGGTTTGTGACATCTTGGGTTTCATAGTGTCATTAATGCTGGAAAAGACGTCTGGGATCATGAATTAGTTGAGGTCAGCCTTTACCTTGGTTTCATTTGGAATAGAAGAGTTCTGTGTGATCTTAGAGGAAGCTTCCAAAACCAGAAGACATTTCATTGTGTCTGAAAGAGGTTACTTATAAATGGCCTGTATTGTGTTGTTAGCTGCAAAGCTGAAAGTGGATGAAGCTCTCGATTAAATGACGTGTTTGGTATACAGGTACAGGCCAGATGCATAGATGCAGTTATTGTTACATATCGGACAAGTTGGGCATAAAAACTCGAGGTGATGAAAGTGCCTTTGTCTTTTTTCTTTATTTCTTCATTGCTTATTCATGGTAATTTGGAATGCATCATAAATTTTAATATCCGAAGAAACTGTGGTGCATAATGCTCTGCTCTGGCCTTTCTGTTTCTGCAGAACTAAATTGAAAGATCACTCAGCACCCCCATAAAGAATGTCTGAAAGTTTGTAGTGGGGTGAGTGAAGTCGTGGAACCTGAATAGCAAATGGTTCAGCATGTGATGTGTGTGTGCTGCAGGCCGTGGCAGGGAGGGTGCTCACACTCTGCATGGCACAAAGGCAGGGAGTTGTGCCTTATGAATGTAATTGTGGTGGGAGGATTTTCAGTATTTCCTTAAGTGAAGGACAGTGCTGAGTACTTAATTCTGCAGGCTCTTGGAGCTCTGCATGGCAGAGGGGGAGCAGCTGGTTGTGGGACTTCACCTTGAAGCTTAAAATCTGGATCTGAATTTTCTGCTTCTGAGCGTTTCCTAACTGGGAGGTGGTCATACTTGGAGCCGTATCTAATAACTTTGTTCAGCTCGTTAGTTCTTACTCCTAATAACTCTTTTTCTTTTACTAGGAATACATCATCCGTGTTCAGAGAGGAGTTTCAACAGAAAACAGTTGGCAGGTAATTTCTTAAACTCCGGCTCATGAACCATGATGCCTCTCAGGAAGAATCTGAAGCTCTTTCTAGCTTCTGAGATGTGAACTGGAGAGGGAAATAGTGATTTAAATTGAGAACATAAAGTATTTGAGTGGTCAGAGGCTGAGAAAGTGTTACTGCTGGCTGCAGAAGGCTCTGCTGATGTGAACGTTGCAGGAAAACAGGAGAAGTCTCTGCATGGTGTGATCACTGTGCACTGGTACAGCTCTCGTTTTTAAATTTCAAATGCCAGTTTGCCTTCCTCAGTATTAAAATCACAGCCACGCTCATGCACAGCCAATAAAACCTAGGAGTGGAGATGAAGGTGCTCATGAAAAGTTATTGCTTCTAATATAGCACAAGTGCGCTGTTCACAGGCAACTGCTGGCAATTATATTTGGGAAAGCTGCTTGAAATAATATTCAGACTTGCATTTCTATTCTGGTCAAGATGTCACTGAAAACTCTTCTCTGTGCTCTGGCAGCACGTCAGAACTCCACAAGTTACACATTTGTGTAAAAATGGCTAAAAGATGAAGAGAGTTACCAATGGGAAATACTGCTCTCTGATGGCTGGAAGAAGGGTGAAATTGTAATGAGAACAGTGATGTGCTTCCTCAACTCCTCTTTCTGTCTTGCAGATTGTGAGGCGATACAGTGACTTCGACTTGCTTAATAATAGCTTGCAGGTAACTTCTTCCCCTGATACATGAATATAAAACATCAGTTGAGAGGGTGTATGCATGACATGGCTTGTGATGTTTGTGTGTGTTACAGTGAAGAAAAAATAGAGATTTGCATAGCTATGAGCTGATTTCAAGTCTAACTCGAATGTATGCTTCTCACTCTCGGCTTTTCTCTTGTAAAATTATGATTTCAGCATCAATAGCACCGATTCACATAGAAATGGTGGAGACTGGCAGATAGTGAATCTGTCCCTTCACTACTGCAGCTTGTTCCGGTTTGGTGGGTTATTATTTGTTCCTCCTTTGATTCGAGGAAAGCCAAGGCACATACCAACCTTATAAACTCAGCACTGAAGTGCTATGTGTCTCATTATTTATATTGGTCTAAAAGCACTTCCAGATGCTGCTTATCATGTGATGGATTTCTGTATCTCTGGGAAGTGTTCCTTAGTTAAACACTGGACTTACTGTGTGTTTCCTTTTGCTTTTTAGGACAATTATTTCTTTTTAGTTGGTGTGGGAAAATGCAGGGGACGTGAGTGTGTTTGGGAGAAGGGGGGTGAGCTGGCATCTACGGGGGGGGAAACTTGTCATTTGGGATTTCCATAGGACTAAGCAAGCAAGATAAAAAGTGTCACTGTGATTTGAGGGTGGATTTGTGTAACTAATTGCCCCCTGTTAAATGAGTGAATTCAGGAGCTGAATACAGCTTCTGATCCCCTCCTCACCTCCAACCAAATCAAATCAGCTATCTGCTAGATGAGCCTCTGTGAGCAAAAACATGTTGGGCTTTGAGTTGTGTGCTCTGATAGGATGGGGATCATTTTAAGCAGATTAGGAGGTGGATGGGGGGGCTAATTGATTGTAATTCAGTAGATGCAACGTGGTTGAGTTGTGTAATTATTTTACTGGATATGTAGCAGCACACAGCAACTTTTGTTGTGACCTAGAAACCTGTGTGATGTACTGAATAAATGCAGTACAAAGGAGTCTCCTGCTCCAACAAAATCCAAGAGTAGAGATTAGATAAGCACCAATGGGAGCGCAAGGAAATGAAGTGGTGCTGGTCAGCACAGCAAACATACAGCGCTCATTGGAGCCTTCACCATGGCCAAGTTTTGGTGGAGGTCACGGAGAAACAATTTTGAGAAGGCTTTAGAGGGAAGATGGAGAGTTCTTTTTTTTATCTTCTACAGCAGGCTCCTCTTAACTGTGGGGAGCAGAATGTTAAGGCATTACAGAGCTTTGTTACTTTCTTGCTTAACTTTCATATGAGCCAGGTCTATTGGGAAAGGTATTGGGCCTTTGACTTCAAATTTAGGTGGGAGGTGTGGTAAGCAAAGGTAAATGGCTTACATGTGATGTAGTTAAGAAAGAGGCCTTTGCATCTGAGGCAGAGGTGAATGATAAAAGGGAAGTATTTGATAAAACTTGCAGAACGGGACGAGGAAGAACTGGAATTGAGGGAAAGAGTCTGCAGCTACGGGGTACTGAGAGCTGGGACAGCAACGTCAGCTCCTTAGATGATTAGAAAAGATCAAAGTGCATCATCAACACATTCCACTCTAAGTTAGATATGATGATGTGTAGCGGGCAGCTTAATTAATAGGTCATCATCATTAGCTCTTCATCTCCTTTGGTGAGAACAACCGCTCACTCCCTCAATCTCCAGCTCCTGCATTTTTCTGCTTTTATAGTCTGGAAAGCAAAGATGTATCTCTGCTTGGAGAAAGCCTTTTCTGGCTGCTGTAGAGCCGCAGCCTGTGGTGTTATTCTTCAGCCCAGCAGAATTGAATTTAGAACCTTTACCAAGGTTGCACAGTTCTGCTTCTGACAACCCCTCCTTCAGACAGGGCTTGGGAGGCTGCAGACAATAGGCAATGAGAAGCATGTTAGATTGCAGTTTTCACCCCACTGTTCTGTTCTTAAGCTTTTTTATAAATGGCATGAATTGCTCTGAGGTGCTGGCATTGAAGTTTTCTGATCCATTAAGACACACAGCATTCCTCAGTTCTTTCCATCCAGAACTCCAAGCAACAGTATTTCATCACAATCCTCAGGTCCCATGACTTGTTTATAAACAGCGTAAACCCTCATCTTGTGCATGTTGAAATTGATTAAAACAACAACAAAGCAAACAAGCAAAAACCTCCAGACTCCAAAAAAAATTAAGTGAGCACCAGTACAGGATTTACAACAAGACATCTGGCTTTCATGAGGCATTTTATTGCAGCTTTTGAGCAGGCTGTGTCTTAAAGATAAGAAAAGTTCCTGATTCTGCTGTGGCACAGCTCATCCAGAGCCACTGTGTGCTGGGAAGGTCAGGACCTCAGTGAGGTGGGGGCTGTGGTGGTTTTCCCACCGTGCTCTGGCTTTTGGAGATAACTACAAAAACCTGGGGGTGAACGTTGCTTTCTGCTGAAAAATAGCAGATGTGAGGTTTATTGGGGAGGTGGGGGGAAGGAGTAGTGGTTTGAAAACATGTGAACTCAAGTCCTTTTCTCTCTGATGGTAGCTAGCTGTCAGGTCAAGAAGATAAAGGTGATTGTGACTGGACGTGCTTTTCAAGTGAGTAATGTCAGAAATGCATTTAGTTTGTATTTAGAAGCTTTGTTGAATTGAAGGAGTGGTCTGCCAATTCAGGGCCTTGCATGCCTGTGGTGTTAGAGCTCATTTGGTGAACTGCAGGTTGTAAGTGGTGCGTTGTTGCTCTGGGGTTTATTCCCGGATGCTTTTTTGCTTTCCCCAGGGGTGTGTAAAAGAACTGTAATGAAAGCTCAGTGGACAGGATGATTTGGGTTAACATCTGCAATATAGACGTAGTTGTCATTCTTTCTCAGCCTGTGGTTTGTAGTCAGAGCCAGAGGCAGTACCAGGGTTTGGTGGGGGGAAGCAACTTGTGGGTTCAAAAGGAGGAAGAAGAAAAGGAAAGAGATTGCTGCCTCTGCCACACTTGGTTGAACTGATCCTTCCTTTCTCCACTGGTTAAAATGAGGATTGTTCAAGCCCCCTCTGCCTTCCCCTCGGTGACTTGTTTGCTTTGGAAGTGGGGGTTATTGCACTGAATGTAATTGATTGCTGTGATGCACATTTCTTAAAGATAACTCCTGTGGAGATTCAGAGTATCCTGGGCAGGTGCTGAGATCTGCAGGACAGTCGTGTGTTAACGGTGTCAAACATTGATTGTGGCAGTTCACATGATGTAATTAAATATAAACAGTGTGCAGCCTACGTTTGTTTTCTAAAGATGATCTCTTTGATCTCACCTACTTAACGCTTTGGGCTTCTGCACAGTTTTTCATCTATTCCAAAGCATCTCTCTGATTTTATCTGAAATTATGGTTCACAAATCTACATGAAACAGCTGCTGTTTGCCCACCAGTGGATTGCAGCTGCTTCTGGGTTGAAAGTCATGCAGTAGTTTAAAAAATGCACAGCAGCAAATTCAGAAAAGGAGGAGAAGTTGCTCTGTATCTGAAGTTATGGATTTGACATACTGACAATACAGGCTTAAATTACCCATAAAAGCAGTAGAGGCAAGAGAAAAGTTGCTAATCTGCACTTCTTTAAATATGAAAGCGTAAGTCTTGCCAGGAGAAAATGATAAGGTGTGTTCACAAAGGTGTATAATAGAATTTGGCTGAAATGTAGCCATTTAGAGTCTGAAAGCTCTGTGCAGTGATCTTGAATGCATGACTCACCAGCAAAAATTGATCTCATGTTTTCAGTGTTGTTCCACTTAAGAAGCTCTTTAAACTGGGATGCAAGCTATTGTCTGACTGCCTCTCCCTGATAACAGTACTTTGAAAAAGAAACCATAGAAGCTTATGTGTATATATATGTATGTGTGTGTGTGTATATGGTGTGAAAAGATTTATCTAGTAGTCAGCTCGCTACTAGGAGTCTTACTTTCTGCATTGTTAGTTTACATCCCTGAGGCACTTTAAGAGCACCATTAGTAATTTTTCTTCTGTGTTTAAGATCTCATCTCTAAGTCTACCTCTTCCTCCAAAAAAATTGATTGGAAATATGGAGCGTGAATTCATAGCAGAAAGACAGAAGGGACTCCAGGCCTATCTCGACGTGATTACTTCCCATCACATACTGTCTAACTGTGAACTGGTAAAAAAGTTCTTGGATCCAAACAGCTATTCTGTAAACTACACTGGTAAGTGGGGAACTGTAAGAGTGCATTACAGCTTCACTGCAGCATGTGTGTGTGTCTTCCAGCCGTGCTGACGGGGATTTACACCAAAGCATGTTGCAGCAGAGGGAGAGGGGGAATAACCATCACAGCCATCACATATAATCACATGCACAGTATAGCAGCGTTTACCCAGTTCTGTGAACAAGTCGTGCTATGATAGCCAAATCCTAGTGTTTAAATTAACATGTATATAATGTGAACCTGAGGGAGACGGGGAAATGAAACTGAGATCTGTTTTCACAATAGGTGGTGGTGGTTGGGAGGATTGGTGTCTGGAAGTTATTTGTTTATTGGGGTAAACCAGCTGGTCAGTTCTGCAGGTTGCTGTCACTGCTGATGTTTTGAGCACAGGATCTTGCATTTGTAATGGTTCTTATATGTTCCAAATCAACAGAATCAGCTGCTGTCATCTTGTGTAGCTCTCACCACCACTTTGGGCTGCAGCATTTCATAGAACTAATCATTTGAGATATGTGAGATATGTTTGATATTTTTTTCAATGCTTGAGTGAATGCCTTCCTCCCTGCCCTCAAGTGGAAAATCACTACAGCCCTTCAAATGAGACCCCAGTGATCAGTTCTCTTCAGTATTAAATGTCTTTCCTTTGAATTTCTCTGGCTTCAGCCACTTGAAACTGCTAGAATTTGATAGACCAAAAAACTTCCTCTTCATGAAACCCACACCGTAGATTTACTTCACAGGCAGACTGACTCTTTGCAGAATGCAAAGCTCATTTTCATAAAAGCACAGCCAGCTCAAGCAGGAACTTACTGCTTCCTTTTTACTTGTCTTTTTTCTCTCTCTTTATGTAACGTTCTGTTTTCAACTTCAAAGTGCAAAGAACATTTCCCGAATGCTTACGATAAGCTGTGGAGGAGATGTAAATTGTTAGTAACTCTAAGGATGCAGTTTGTCTGGCTAATGCTGAGCAAGCAGTTTGAATCCGGTAGGAGATACCGTGACTTCTGTGTTAATTCCGAGTGCTTTCATCAAGAATATTTTTCCTACTGCAAGTTGCAGGGAGGTTAGTAGCAGTGAGATAGTTGCCTGTGGTCTTTGGAGACAACATCAGCCTGTCATCATTTAATACTGGAGCAGTGAGCTGACATTCAGTGCACTGTTCTATTTTTCAAAGATTATTTTTATATTGAGAAGTTAGTGTGCAGAAGGATATGGTGCATCCTTACCTTTTTGCTGTGTTCTTAAGATAAGCTGTGTTTGAGAAAGCTCCTCGCTGGCATGATTCCCTTTCTGCCCCTGCTGTCATCACTTCTCATGGCGATTTCCCCTCTGATCTGCTCATGAATACACCAGTTGTATTCCCAGCTGTGGGAGAGCTCAATAACCAGAAGGGCTTCCTTTCCTTTTCTTTTTCTTTTCTCTTTTTCTCTTTTTTTCCCCCTTTTTCCTTTTTCCTTTCCTTTCCTCTCAGAAATTCATATCAGATCACAATAGCTAGAAAAAAACCTTATTAAATGTACTGTAAGGATGTTTTCAAGGTAGCACTTCTATAGGTATGGCAAAAACATTTTCTGATCTACCACAGGGTATCCCATGTGTGGGGACTCTTTGCTATGAGCATTAGTTTTAGACTTGGGAATGTAGATCTAGTAGAAATAGAATGCAAACTTAGTAAGCCACGTTTTCTGAAGGCAGTGCTTTCTGTTTTCTCGGTGGATTTGAGTTCTCAGGTTATAAATGCAAATGCCCTCTAAGTGTGGTTTTATCTGATTTTCTTTTAAAGTGGTTTTGCTGACTGAGTCTGAAATCCTGCAGGCTTGAGCCTTACCTAATAATGTAAAAATCACATTAAATATTCTCTTTTTTTCTCCCCAGAAATTGCCTTACAGCATGTTTCAATGTTCTTCCGATCAGAGCCAAAGTGGGAAGTGGTAGAACCATTAAAAGATATAGGTAAGAAAAGCATGTATGCACAAAAACTTGCTGTATTTTTTCCATTGAGTTGTCTTAATACTGTCTTTGCTTACAAGCTTTGTCCTGCATGTAAGCCATGTGATTTAGTAGGGCTTTAATTAAAACTGGTGATGACTTTTCTTGTAGGTTGGCGAATACGTAAGAAATATTTTTTAATGAAGATAAAGAATCAACCAAAGGAACGGCTAATGTTAAGCTGGGTATGTATTATTTCATTTTATTCTCAAGTCTTTCATAACAAACTTGCCTTATTTCATTTATATTGGCTACCAGGTAGGAGTGACAGCTAGCATTAAGAGTTCAGACTCTGAAAGCCTTGAGAGCCCTGTGGTAGGTGAGTGGTGTGGAAACTCCTTTGTGAAATTTGCTGGAGGGTGGATATTGCTGAAGCCTGCAGTAGAAGGGAAGGTGGTTTTGGCGGAGGAGAAGAAGGCGGGGATTGATGCTTTATCAGTTCATGGTGCACACAGTCCCTCAGTTGGGGCTTGGCAAAGTTCATTCAGTAGTAGTAATATGGGTCAGCTACTGAGGAGGAAGCAGGCAGTAATATGTACTGTCAGATGCTTTGTATTGTGAAACCATGACCTTATTCAGTCCTTTATATTTTTTTTCATGTAGAATTTCCTTGCTTGCACATAAAGTATATGTTGAAGCATTTGCCTTCACTTGTAAGAGCAGAATATAGATCAAGTGTTATGGAATATAACATCAATTGTGATACCTTTCTTTTCCCATTTATTTTTAGGCTGATCTTGGCCCTGATAAATACTTGTCTGACAAAGACTTACAGTATGCTGTGAAACTTCTTTCTTCCTGTTCTGTGAGTATTACTTGAAGACCTTTAAATTGTGCCAGCACAAAAAGAGTGCTTGCAAGGGCTGGTCTTGCAATATTGCATGTAGTCTAGTAGACATGGTTTATAATTTTAGAGTTGCTTTCATTTAAAGGTGTGTGAACTTTTTAATTAAGTTTCCCACACGGTATGAGGTAACGTTCTCAGCACTAATAATAATCCTGCTGAATTGTTGCAGGGCTTTCAGAGTTGTGTGTATTCTCTTCTTCTGCTGTACTGTGTGATCATGAGCTTTTATTTCATTTTCTCACACTTTCAGGCTGTTGGGGTATCTCTCTAACCAGTATACAGGGAACGTTCTCAGGCAGTAGAGGCATGCGTGCCATTATTTTTTCAGTTCTTTGAATTTTAGACAGAAACATCATGTAGTACCAGATCACTAGAAGTGACTGACAACCAGGCTTTTAGCCCCTAAACAAACTGAAGCTGATGCATTAAATAAAATATGAATGAGAAGTCTTCTCCTAACTAGCAATTTCAGTTAGTGTATGTGTTGCATGTGTTAGTTATTTCAACATGTACTTCTCATTTGGTTTCACAGTGTTGCTGGAAGTCGTTAGAGTGATTTCTAAAGACACAGAACTGTTACAACAGCTGTTAATGATGGGTTTTCTTGTGTGCCACAGTTGTATAAAACCCTGAATAAATGTATTAGCTTAGCATGGCTTAAACCTGTAGTAAAGTTGCTCACACATTAAGGGTTAATTGAGATGGATTCTTCATTTATCTAAACTGCCAGCCTTTTTTTCTTCTTTTCTTCTTCTTCTTTTTTTTTTTTTTAAATAAAAAAGAATGGATTTTTCTTGGGTTTTATGTGAATGTTTAGCAGTGTTCTTGTGGAGTTTGCATTTACTTTAAGTTAAGAGTGAATAACTTGAGCAAATGTGACAGGCAGAATGCATTTTATTGCTTAAAAGGCGGTTCAGACAGATCTTACCTTTCTTGTGAATTGAGAAGACGTGAATTACAGAATCTGTCACCTGAAACTTACCTACAATGTCTTCTTTTGGTAGCATCCCTATATTTACAAAGTCACTTTTGCCACTGCCAGTGAATCTTCAGCGCTGGTTATTAGACCATTCAATGAGAAAGGGACGCTAAAGGACCTTATTTATAAGGTAATATCTTCTCTCCCTTTTCCCCTACCTCAAATGGTTGAATATTTGTAGGAAAGTCCATAGTATATCTATTCTGAAGCTGTTAGACAAACTAAGACAATTCTGGGCTTTTCTGAGCATGGTACTTGATAACGTGTGATTCTTTTAAAGGCCAGACCAAAAGATCCCTTCCTGAAGAAGTATTGCAATCCTAAGAAAATTCAAGGTCTTGAACTTCAGCAGATAAAGACATATGGAAGACAAATACTAGAGGTATTTTTTTGCTTTCCGCATCATACTTTATTTATCTGTGGGTTTTTGTGGTGGTTTTTATTTTTACTTTTATTTTCTTGTTTGATGTTGTTGTGTTTGTTTGCTTGTTTTTAGGTTCTGGGTTTGTTTGTTTTTTGAGCCCAAAAATGTAACTGGAAAAAATAGACAAACTTTTGTGCAGGCAGAATTTTTTTTGGCAGCAGACTTCAAAGTTAAATGTAAATTGAGCTGAACTGCTAGGAGCTGAATGTAGATACGTATGAGGCTAGTTCTGACTGATGGAAAAAAGGAAAGAAAAAATACCATGGCAGCCATTACATGTGCAGCTGAGGTGGGATGGAGGTGCTGATGTTTCACAAAATTAGTTTAGCTGACTTCTATGCATCCCTTTATCCTCACAGAAGTTTTTTCCAGTTGGGGTAAAAGGAAAAGAAGTAATTCATAGCCTATGAAAAATGGGCCATAAAGTCATTGTCATTGAATCTGTGGGCTCTTAAACGATAATATTTGGTAGAACTGTAGCTTTTAGTTTCCAGGTTTCTTTGGGAAGTGTCTTTGAGCCTGTGTTGAGGATAGCATCAGCTGTGTGCTCACTTGAGAAGTGTTACCAGTGAAATGGGAATGGATAGTCAGCCAAAGGTGGAGTAGATGGAAGATCAAGTTTAGCAGGAATTCCAAACTAGAGACCTTGCTTATTATGTATCTGCTTTTGTATTGGAGCATTTGAGATCCTGAGATCATCAGGACATCTTGTGACTGCACTTCTGCCTTGGATTTTTTTCAGGTATTAAAATTCTTGCATGAGAAGGGATTTCCGTATGGCCATCTTCACTCTGCCAATGTGGTGTTGGATGGGGACACGTGCAAGTTACTGGATCTAGAAAATTCCTTGTTGGGACTTCCATCATTTTATCGATCGTACTTCTCACAGTTTCGAAAAATTAATGTAAGTTTCAGAAGATCAGATTAACTTACTCTTATGCATCCCTTTATCCTCATCCTGACTTTGTGGAGAACTGGTAGACTACTATTTATTAAAAGCTAATTTTTGCCTATGTGAAGGGTGCCTATTTATTTTAGGCTTATATAGCAAAATATGATCTTCCTACAAAGCTATTTAGCAAAATGTGCCCTGTTTTAGCCATATGGTCTTTTAGCCAGCGTCTTGCCTTGCTCTTAAATGCTCATTGCAATAAATTAAGTAGAGCGTCACAAGACAGCTGCTTGCTGACCTTGCTAAACAAGTTTTACTGTTTTGCCAAAAGGAATGATCAAAAGTTCATGGTTAGTCCAGGCTTCCTAGAGCCATCAAAGCTCAAAGCCTCCTCCAGTTCAAGAAACCACTTCCATCTAAACATGATTCAAAAGTCTCTGATTTGTGCTGTCTGGGAACTTAGCTTGTGCAGCTATTTGCCTTAGCTAGGAAAATGTGCTCAGCTGTGATTTGCATCAATGTTCAGTTCTCTGAACTGCTGCCTATGAAAGAAGTTTACTCCTTACACATTTTTACATTACACTGTAATGCTCTCCTGCCTGCATCATCACTAACTGAAATACAGCAGTAACTTCTTTGCTTGAAGTGTGACGATTTCATTTGAGCTTCAAGTTGTGCAGGGTTAGGCTGTGGTTAGGAACTCAATGGTTCCTCTTTTCATTATTCAAATGCAAGACCACTCTTGTTGCTAAGATGTTATTACGTGTTTTAAAATAAGTTGTGAATAAGCTAAACAGTTCTAGCAAGTTGTGTTTTTACTTCTTTTGCTTTTCTTCCTTTACAGACGTTAGAAGGCATTGATGTACATTGCTTTGGGCACTTACTGTATGAAATGACTTATGGAAGACCCCCAGATACAATTCCAGTAGACAGCTTCCCTCCTGCACCATCAATGTCTGTTGGTTAGTATCCGATCGAGACAGTGGCAGCTGAGGCTTTCTGGGAACCCTCACCTTGTGCTTAAGCTGAAGTGCTTTGAAATAGTAACCTAAAACCTTCACAGCCTGTGACTGGGAATTGTTATTTAGTGATTTTTAAAAATAGAAAATGTTCTTCCTCAAATATGTAGCATATAAATATAGACATATTTTTAACTGAATGATAAAACAGTGTGTAGTAATTAGATGTCTGGATCCCCTGGCCTCATGTCTAACATTCTTGAAAAGTTTTTACATGTAACAATAACATTATAATAAAAACCACATGTCATAATGCTTCATCACCACTTAGTTGATGGAATACTTAGAGGAACATAATACAAAGTGTCAGACTTTCATTCTAAATTGTTTGCTGTTCTGCAGTGCAAAAATGTGTCCATTCTTGTTCTTTCTTTGATAGTGTCTGTGTTGGAATCCATTCTGACTTGTGAAGCTATGAAGAATGGCATGCCAACTGTTTCACGGCTCTTACAGATGCCGTAAGTTTTAATGTTCTTTTTTTATGCTCATAATAATTATATAATGAAGGAGAATCTTTTTGCTTGTCCTTTATCTGAAAGATTTGTTCCTCGTTCTGAGGGATGTGTAGCATATTCCGAATGATGATTTAAAATTGACAGGTTTCATAGAAGCCATCACTTATGAATATGATAGGTACTCACTCAGGATTTCTTTGTCTCTTGGAGTGCAGGACTGTGGTGCTGTGGTTTCAATTATTTGGCTATTAAAGCAATGCAGGCATGATTAAGATTATGTATTTAGAATAAGGAATCTTTTTCTATGTCCTTCCAGACCTTGTTCAGTAGGTTTGGCTGTCCAATTACATATGAGATATAGCAAAATAGATTCTTGCTTTGTTCAGCAGTAACTTTTAGACTGAGTCAGTGTGTTTGGCAGAAGTTCTGTCACGTTTCTTCCAAGGCTGGCTTAGATGGCGCAGATGGAGGAAAGTTTCTTATGTACTGCCCTCCTAGTGACACAGCAAAGTAGTAAAGGCAGGAATGGAGAAATATTTGGATGTAGGAAGAAAGAAGTGTCTGTGCATGGCTGAGCTGGAAATCGTACTGTCTGCATGCCACCTTTCCTGCAACTAAGGGACAGTATTAGCAGGGAAGTTGTTGACTATCACCATGCTGTGACATGTCATCAGCATGCTGAGAATAGAATCACAGTTCCTGATGGGCTTGCTTTTCTTTTCTATGAAATGCTACAATCGTGACCTTATAAATGACAAGATTGCCCATACCTAAATCTGGGTCTGATCTCGCAGCGTACAAATTGCAGTGCCTTCAGAACAAGCACCAAGAATTGTGTTTCCTCAGTGAGTGGCTGCAGTCATGTCTCAACCTCTTATTCCTTCTGCTCCATCCTTCCTCTACTCTTGAAGCAGGAAGGAGGTAGAGAATAGAATGTAAGGAGTGGAGAAAATCTGTAGAAAAACTGAATACAGAAATAGATAGGTGTTAAAAGATGTCAAACAAACAGTCTGTGCCCAGCTGTATTTGACATGTAGGATATTGTATGACATCTCTTCACAGAGATGTTCATCATGTTGTGCAATGGAAAGAATGTAATTTAATATTTATTAAGCTGTTCTACATAAACTGTGAGTTTAGTTAACTCTGCAAGGATGCATAATCAGAAGGGATCAGAAAATTGCCCTATGAACAAGGGTGAGCTTTTTTTTTTTTTTTTTCTCTGTTACTTAAATTTGATCTATTTCAGAATTATTCTTGGACTACTGATCTTATAAACTTGGTTGTAGGTTTAAATTTGTTCTCTAGTGTGGACCTGTGATAATTTTCTGTAGTGAACACCAACAGGAATCTGTGACTTACTTAACTTGGAGCTGGATTCGTGATCCTTTTCTAGGACAGTTTTCTAGCACGTTCTCCAGAACAAAGTACCTGGAAATGGACTAATTTATTTTCAACCTAACATCGCCCTCTAGTGTCTTTGCTTTGGATGGAAAAGCGTTCATCACTGATGCTCGTGCTGATGCCACAGAGGAGAGAATAAAACTGTTAGCGCAGCTTGCATAGTCCCTGGCAATCTTTGGTCATTAAAGAATGTGTGTAGCTTTAAGGAAAAGGCACTTGTGTGTGGGGGAAGTCCTTCTCTGCCTTTGAGAGTTACAGACATTCTTTCAGTTTTCAAAATACTGCCTTGAATCTTGCTAGCTCTGCTGTCAGTGGTAACTGTGTTCTAAGGGAAGTGCTGCTGACTTTAAAGCAGGGCTGGGAAAATAAAAAGCAGTGTATAAAAACAGACAGTGAGATGGGGATGAGAATGGAGGAGGGAAAAAGGAAAGAGTTAGGTGAGCAGTATCAGCAGTGTTCTCTCTGTGCTTCTACCTGTCTTGTAGAAGTAATGTTCCTTTTCATTTTTTCCCTTCATTTTCATCCACTTGCAGATTATTCAGTGATGTCCTGCTAACAAACTCTGAGAAACCACAGTTTAAGGTAGAGTTGAATGTTCATTTGCTGATGTTTGTGGAAGTGCCAGGCTGGGGGTGGTTGTGCATTAATCGATTAACAGTAGAGGATGGCTGGCTTTACTTAACTTTTCAGTGATTCATATCAGTATTTCCATTCCTTTGCTGAATTATATACTAACCCTTAGAATTGGGGCATGGTGTGACCCATGAGCGATTTGAGTGTAGATGGTGGAACTAATCTGCACAAGTAACCGTGGTGCTGTACTTTAGGAGCGCAGGTAAGCTGCCTACCTTGCACTGAGAGGAAGCAAACCACTAAGGCATGTGGGAGCTGATTTTGGTCAATGAGACCATTGACACTCTGTAGCCAGCTTCAGAGCTGAGACTTCCAGTGAGCCACATCCTGCTCTCACTGGGGGGAGCAACCCCAGGGCACTTCAAACAGTAACGTGCTGAGTGTCCTGTGGTCGTCATGCTTATAGCACTTCGGAGATGTGAACAGAATACTGTAGTAGTTATCTGTACTTGGTGTTAGAGTATCCCTTCCATTATTCACTGCTTCTCTGTCCAAGTTGTTGAATTGGTCACTAGGTTTGGAATGGAGAACTTGCGTCTAGAGTTTTTTTTCTCCTCCACTAAGGGAATAGTGTCAGAAGTTGGATCTTTAGATGTGCAGCATAGTCAGATGAATGGTGAGTTTTGAACAGTGAAGTTGTTGTTCCTTTATCACATTCTGTTGTTTGATTCTATTTTATTTTTCCTCCATTTTTTCTTAGATTCCTACAAAGCTAAGAGAAGCACTGAAAATGTCCAAGGAATGCATAGAGAAGAGATTAACAGAAGAACAGAAATTGGTAACTTCTGTGTTTCTTTACTGTCTTTCCTAAAGACATTCTGTTTCCTCTTATCTCTTAAATGTGGAAAGTGAGCTCTTACTCTAGTTTCAGAGTGACAAAGGTTTTCATCAACAGATGTGCTTTCTCAAAAATATGGTATTGAGCAGCTGTAGAACAGCTGTTGAAGGCATGGAATTACACACTTTTTAGTGGTGCAGCTTTGCGGGGACTCTTAAATTAAAGGATTATCTTAATTGCTCTGTGAGGCTCCGTACTCTATCAGCAGCCATAAAGATAAGAGTTAAAAATGAAAAAAGAAAATTACACATGCAAAGCGACTACAGTTTTTTTTTTTTCTTGCACCCCAAACATATGCTTTGTTTGAGAGCACTTGGGATCTTAACATGGCTTTTTTCTTTTTCCTCTTTTTCCCTTAATTTTGAAGATTCACCAGCACAGAAGACTGACAAGAGCTCAGTCTCATCATGGCTCTGAAGAAGAAAAAAAGAAAAGGAAGATCTTAGCAAGAAAGGTAAACAATCTTTAAATAGGTTTCTCACACAGAAAGTTTTTCACTGTATTGCATGAACATCTACAGGTGTGCTGCTGTATTCAGTCCTGTGATGTTCTCCCTCATTTGTAGCTTAAGTGATCACACTTGCTAAATGACTGCCAACTGTTTAACCTATTTGAGGTTACTTAATGAAAACAGTCTTAAATAATACCTGCTGCAAAGTGAAGGTCTTAGTGGTTTGTTTTGCTTTTTTTTTATTTTCTGCAACACTCTACCTATTTCTCATCCATTTTGTTGCATCAGTTTTCTACATTTCCCTTGCAGTCAGAGCTTACTGACATTGCCTTGATGCATTTGAGCACAGTGCTGCCTTGCTGCTGTTGTCCTTGCAGCAGCACACATTGGCTGGGGAAGATAGATACTGGGCATTGATAAACCTTGTGTGATGCATCAGATGGCTGTTAAAAGTTCTCTGAGTCAACTTGATTTTCATCATGAAAGGGGTTATTCATTCCCACCTTTTGTTTCTTCTTCTTTGTTTAAAGAAGTCAAAACGCTCTGCCTATGAAAGTGCGGAAGAACACTCAGCAAAATACAGCAACTCAAATAACTCAGGTAACTACAGAGAGAAGAGCTTGTTTCTACACAGCTGTGTCAATGTTTTCATTATTACTATGATTTTGTGGCTTAAAAGGCCCAGGGTGACCATCAGTTTACACCATAATATCCAACTACCAAACGCTGATAGTGCTATTTGTGGCATTTGGTAATAGATAAGTTGAGGACTTAAGAGATGCCACTAGAGCTAAATTTCCAGCTATCTGATACAAAGTGATGTGTCCTCTCCTCTGTGTTTAAAAAAATAATAATAAATTTAAAAAATTAATAATTACTATTCAATCTATTTGACAGGAGTGATAATAATAGCATTGATTATGTGGACCATTTGCTAATGCAGCCCTCAGAGAGAAACTCTGTGGTGATCTGTATTCTATAGTAAGGTATTAAGAGGAATGAAAATGAATTAAATTGCTTCTTCACTGTCAGGTTTCTGAAACAATGGAGCATTTGACAGGTCTTTATGTAGTTAAAAGGAATGGCCTGTACTACTGAAGGGTTCAGTGGAGTTTTCTTGTGTGGCTAAAATGTGTCCAAAATGAGCCTATTGTGGAATAGTTAGGAGTAACTCGTGGGTACAGGAACTGACTAAAAATCATTTCTTAGAAGGAGGAATGAGGTGCCATCCATGCAGTGGCACAACTCTTAAGGAAAACAGAATTTGGACGCTGAAATCCAACAGCTTAAGCAACAGAAACGAAGTGTTTCCCATTGAGGAGTACTGTTGACTGTGCTTCTTATCTGTTTGGACCTCCTCTGATAATATGTACTGTAAAGCTTTTCTGTTCAGATTGGGCCTGTTTGTATGAGTGGGAATCTTTCCCAAGTTTTTGTTGGGAGCAGGATTGAGTCTTCAGTCAATAAAGTTGGCCTGTTTTCAACAATCAGTCCTGTCTGATTGTGTTGAGTTTTCCATCACAGCTTTAGTTACTAGACTGTGTTTTATTTAGCAGGCTCTGGGGCGAGTTCCCCATTAACATCTCCATCATCCCCCACTCCGCCCTCTACAGCAGGTAAGCTCATGAGTCATTACAATGTCTGTTTTTAATTTGTGGTGTCCTTTTTGTTTTACCCTCTGTGTTTAACCACAGGAACTGTATATTGTTCCCAAATATGATTAAGGGATGATATCCTTAAAGTGTGGAATGCAGAGATTATGTTTATTTTGTATCAGCTTGAGTGGGGGCATTTGCCCTCTTTCAAGGGCTGTAGAGAAACTCTTAATTCAGTTCCTTTTTTAAAATCATCTTTTCTGTGAGGTACCTGGTGTGGTTTACCTGTAGAATTTAAGTGTTTACTTCACAGTCTCTGATTTTACTCCAGTCCTACTGAGGCTGCTGTTTTCCAGACTTTTCTGAGCTTCGTGTTGCAGTATGTGTTTGTTCGGATGTTAATGGCCTGTGGGCTATGAAATAATGTTTGTCAGTCCCTTGGTTCTGTGTATTGTCTATTTACACCTGTGACCTGATTTTGGAAGTTTTGGCATATGACAAATTCAGTAGCTTAGGTTACATAAATCCCCCCTGTTCTGCTGTAGCCTGCTGGTGACATGAGTAGAGCTGCTTTTGCAGAGAAACAAATCAGAAACTGGTTTGTGTTAAAAATAATCTCTCATTTTGACCAGATCCCACTTCCTGCTTGCTAGATAGCTATGCAAACAGTTTTCCTAATGTTTAGGACAAGTGGTGGGATGTGGTAGAGAAATCTGCGTGAGTGGGCATTGCCAGAAACAGAAATACTTATGAAAGCTGGATTGCAAATATGAGTATTGAGCTATGGTGGACATGCTCCAGTCTGAAAAGCTAGAAGAAGTGCACAAGCAAACATTAACAGCAAAAGATCTTAATGGAATATATACCTAGAGGGGAGGCTGTCGGTGGCATTGCTGTTATGATGACTTGTCCATAAGATTCCTACTCGCAGGAGCTTTCGATACCAAAGTGATGAAATCAAACTAGTGTTTTTGTGGATGGTTGTTTGTAAGGTACTGCAGTCTGTGCAATGTAATTTAAATCTTTGATGCTGAAATTCAAATCAGTCATTTCTCCCTCAAGTACAGAGTACAATGAAGTGTGGATTTTATGAACTAACTTATTCCAGTTACTCTAAACAAGATAATTACTGTTATTGTGTTGCACAATAAAGCTCTGTTTTCTGGGGGCATTGACTCCTAGCGAGATGGCTTATCTTTCAGCTTCTGTACGCTTCAAAAAGAAAGCTGAACAATGCAAAGGAAAATCCCCACAACTTCAAAGTAGACAGATATTTAGAAAACTTCTTTTTTTTTCTGGAATAAAATAGCTTTTAACTGGCATTTCAATTGTTATGTGTATTAGAATTCAATTGAAAGCTCAGGTTCAGGTTAATTCATGGACTTGACTCAACTGGCTCAAAATGGATGAAGTTTTGGCTCAGAAACTTGGCTCTGAGTTCAACCACACAGTCACAGTGTGTCAGTCATCCTGCAGGCAGTGTGCTTGAGGAGACACAGCAATCTGCCCTGTGTGTTACATGATGCACGTTGCCCTATGTACAACCGCATCAGGAAGTGCTTTAATGGGTTGATGGTACTGGTGCATTTGTTTGGGCATAAAGGCAAGTGTCACCATTTCAGGAATGCTTTTTAAAGTAGAATTAATAGAAGAAACTTCATATATTAGCTCTAAGAGAAAACAAGTAACATCATCAGCTATGTGTGTATTCTATACAAGTGTGCTGTTGATGACTCGGTGGAAGACTCACTGGCCCCATGGTTAAGATGTTATTTGTGACAGCTGATGCAGCTGTAGCTTCTGTTTTGTCCTGTTTTGTTGTATTCATTAAGGATATTTACCTCTAGACCAAAATTCCTTGTGGGCATCATGGTGGTGAGATGTCCTTCAAAGCAGGAATGAGGCTTCCGGTCTGTCCTTCTGGTTTGTGTTAGTATCGTGGCAAGTCAAAGAGTCTTGTTGGTATGATGCCATGCCAAAATGAAGGCTGACATGGAAAAGGATATCCTACAAAAGCTCTTGCTCTTGTTTTGGCCTACTCCATCTCAATCAGTGTAGTGTGTGGGTATGTGCAGAACTAGAGACTCCAGCTGGAGGTAAACAGGTTTCAGATTATCATGCCCCAGGGAGGAAAAGCAGACATTGATAGGAGCACTTGTTTTTGACCAGCTGTGTTGCAGATACTTGACTGAACGGCTTAGATCCTGACAGATGAGTCTTAACGTAACTTCTGTCTTTCTGACATTCTCCCCTGAATGTTTTTTATTTATTCATTTTCCCCGACTACTTGCACACTTTTATCCACTTTGCTTCATTAAGAATCTGTTGTTTTCCTTTGTGGCTAGGATCAGAAGGGATGCAGAACACTGTGGTGTGGGTAGTTTAAAACTTCACTGCATCTCTAAATCCAGTAAGCCCATAATATTCCAGTGAGCTCCCTATCAGAGAAGTTTGGAGGGTGCCATTTAGCCAACTCCTTTCTGAATAGTATTGCAGTCCTGTACTTCCCAGAGAGAGTAAGCTGAAGGAGTTGTACTTAACTTTAGTGTCCTTTTCTGTGCCAGTTGTTCTGAATACTTCACTGCATGTTTCATAGAGAGCCACGTGGTGCATCTTTCCTGCACTTCACCTGTCTGTAAGACAACTCTAATACTTTACCAAGTGCTGTCCTTGATTGTCTGACTGATCCATGCAGCTTAAGTGTAAAGGCAGGTGTTAACATGACAGGAAATGTGCCGTGAACTGGATGGATTTCATCTCCTGTGACTAATCTTCCTGCAGATTTTTTGCTAACTATCTCTCAACGCACTATAATCATGTGAAGCCTGAATTACTTTATGTGTAATTGAAAGTATATGTGTTTTATTTGTTGATCAAGTATAATAACACTTACAGCATGGAAAGTGGAGTTCATTATTCACAATCCAAGTGTTGTATATGTAATAGAAAAAAAAATCAACTGCTATTCCTATGTAATTTTTAATGGATAAGAATGTATTGATCTTTTTGGTACTCACTTTTCAGCTAACGCTGTCTGTTTCTCTTTGACACGAGATCCGGATGATTAACTTGTGTCCTCTCTCTTTCTCTGCTGTCTTCAATAGAGCATGCATCATTTTGAACGTGAATTTTCGGAAAAGTAAGCTAATGCTGATTTATCTCTTTAAAGATGCTCTGTTTCTGTATGGGAAAGTTTAATGCAAATCTTAAACTTGCTTAGTATTGGGAGGGAATAGAAGAAAAAGATCTGAACATATACCTATGGATCATTTTAATGAAATACAGCATCTTTAAAAACTCTATCACTAAATCGATTTTCTTTGTTTGCATCCCATTCTCAGCAAAGTTTTTAATGCTATTTGTACAATCACTGCCACTTTATATTCATAATTAAGTTTTTGTTTCAATTCAGGCATCAAGTTTACAGCATCTGATTTACTTCCTATTCCTTTTAACACACTCTCTTAACAAAAATGTCCCTGTAAAAAAAAAAACAAAAAACAAACAAACACAAACAAAACCTTTGGTAAGTTCTTGTTTGAGTGTTTTATTCTTATAACTGTGTGAATGAGTAAATGTGATTGCAGTCAGCTGCTTCCAACATTTGTAATGGAATAACTGTGTAGTAACTGAGCACTTGCCTGAAGTATTTTCTGGGTAAACATGCAAAAATATTTCACTGTTGTGTTGATCAGGTTAACCTGCAGATGTAGCTGGAGTGAACTAAGATTTCCCTTGCATCACTCGTGTCACGAAGGGAGGGACAGCTTAGTTCTGACTGACTGATAGGTTGATTGAAATGAATGGATTTGACAGATTCTCAGAGTCATGCTCTTAATTAACGTGTTCAATATGTAACGCTCACAGCCAGTCAAATACCATCTTAAGTCCTGTACTTATATTTTAAGGCAGAGATCAGCTATACGAGCTCCTCAGAGTTTCTTTCAGCTGTATGATGTTGGCATCACAATTTAGAAATATTTGGGACTGAGGAACTTAACAAATACCCAGGCAGAAAGGCAGCCTCTCCCCCTGCCTCCCTGTCCTTCATACCCCCATTGTAAAACAACCAGAACAAAACTTGCATACATAGATTCTTGGCCTAATCATAGCAATCCAAGCACTCACATAGTGGTATTTTTGCCTCCATTTCTCTCAGATATGTACCTTCTTTTGCTGCCTATATTACTGTTATAATTGTATTCTATATGGAGTCCTGGCCATGTCTTCATGATCACTCTCTATTGTATTTTGTACAACTCTGTGCATAACCTCTTCAATTTCACCTTGCTGTGTTACCCAAAATCTTGTCTTTGTTCTCTGAAATTCTTGCACCTCTTTCAAGCCATCTCAGTTGCGATGAGCTGGTCTTGGCTCTTTTACAGCAGTTCATCTGATCCCAAATCCAAAGTGAGCGTTGGTACGCCAGTCCTGCCCTGACCTTTTAACCCACCAGTGTGGTTCATGTAACTGTTCTTGGTCTTGTTCTCTGGCAAAGTGTCAGTTATGCTTTAAAGCCGTGCTTTACTGGCAGTCCATACACACAGTAGAAACAGGACTCTAAGTTAGGGATGGTTTTCAGTATCTCTAATTACAAGCAGGCTTACATCTTAGGCTAGTGCAAAAACACGGCTTTGGGTAAGTTAGATGACCCCAGGGCATCAATATGTGATGTGTTATTTCAGTTTATACTAACATTGTGTAATGTTTTGATTACTTAAGAGAGTGGGTGATCCACGTGCACCAGATGTTTTTTCAATTGATCTCTGATATTTCTACTAGAACTTGAATAGTACTTTACTAGGACTTAAAAATTACTTCTGAAAGGGTGGAGAGTGAAGACAGGAGCCCAGTGTATGTTCCTGTGTTTTCTTATCACCACAAGGTTTTCATGCCAATGAGAATTGTTAACACTTCTTGAATCCACATCACATAGTTTCCTTTAACTGTTTAGTATATGCTTAATTCATAGCAAGCAGTTCTACCTCATTAGTCATAGTGTGTTGGGTGGCCCTGCATTGCCTTGCTCCTTTGTCCAAAATCATCCTAGTCCTCGCCACTTACTGGTATGTTTTTCATGTAGGTCAGAGCTACCAAACAAGCATCGGACTGGAGATGCTATTTGTCTCCCTAGCCAAACTAACTCATGATCTAGGCAATGGAATTAAAATCCACTGTTGAATAATAATGAAATCTTAACCACTGTGCCCCCTTCTCTTTCCAGAATATGAGGGTGAAGACAGGCCCGTCATTCACGTACAACTGAGGGTGTGCTGTAAATGCACCTTCACGTGAATGTCTTGTGGAACAGCACGGGGTCACCTCTGGCCTTTGCTCTTACTCCTGCCGTGTATCTTTGATCCTGTGTGTAGAAATGATGATGTAACTTGTAGCTGATGAGTAGCACAGGAGCACGTTATGTGGCAGCGTAGCTTGGGTTAAATAAGGCCACCTGCCTGGACCTGAGCTTCCAGAACCTCAGTGCTGGGTCAGCTGCCTGCACACACAGCTGGTTTCTGGCTTTTCAGCCCTCCCTCTGCAAGTTGTCAGGGCTTAAAGCGTGATGAGACAACATGACTAGGGTAAAAAGCAATGGCCAGAGTGCAAGATGGGAGCACAGGAAGAAGGCAGGTGGTGTGAGTGGTGGATTGTGATTCCTTCAGCCAGTGAAACAAGCATTTGCTCATTTCTCCATGGCTGAAGAGTCTGTGGACATGTAAAACATTTCCAAAACAACTCTATCTGCAGTTAGTCACCTAAAACTAACGTACAATCTGATCACTCATCACAAGCGCTACAACAGAGTGGTCCTTTATAAAACCTGTAATGTTAATCATGTGAATATGAAGAGGGTAAGATTTGCTTCCTAGTCGGTATCGCATTTGAGTCACATTTTGCATCCCAGGGAACTGATGCCTTTTAGGCTTCTTCTCAGATGTGTGTCAGGTGACATGACTCACCTGCAGATAGAGGTTTGATCACATCAGCATTTTTTTCATCCTGTTCTGTTCTTCACACTCCACTTGCTTTCAAGGAGTGAAGTTACTAGTACAGCACTGACACGGTCCAACTGTGTGGCTGCAGTGCTCTTCGGCAGGATCTCTTTGGCATAATCAAACATCATCTTCTCTCCTCAATCAACAGGAGCATCGTCGATACCCCCAGCACCACCACCGCCACCCCTGCCACCAGCAGCTCCTCCTCCAAACACAGAGGTGCCAACACAGCCAAGCCCACAGCCTGCTGTCAGTGCAAGCCGAGGAGCTTTACTCAGCTCCATTCAAAACTTTCAGAAAGGAACTCTGAAGAAAACACACACGTGTGACTACAGTGCTCCCAGGATCAGCTGAGGCTACTGGTTACACCCGGATTGAATTCCCCCTCCCACTCCTGTGCTGTCCAGGAACAAGGCCTTTCTGATCAGCAACTGATTCACCAGCACATATAGCAGCTAGTCGTGCAGTAGCTCCCTTTTACCTCTATTTCAGCTTTACACAAGTAGCAGCACTACCCCATCTGGATTGCACTGCCATGCTAAGTACTCCATTCTTTATTTGGTTTCAAGAGTTTTGTTCTCTAGCTGCAGTTTCAGGTACAGCAACTTCTATATGGCTGAATAAAACCGAGAGTAGGACTGACCGTGATCAAGGTGAATTAACGCATTTTTTAGTTCTATGACTTCCTCGCTTTTTTTCCCCCAATCTACTTTTAACCTGCCCTCGCTTTTTCCAACACTCGTCATCCAGCAGGAACTCAATTAACTCACTGCATTGAATCAGCATCTTTGAGATAATCCAAAAAGAACCCAGCCAACCCCCCAAACCAACCAATAAAAAACAACCCATAACACATACTGCACAGGTGAGGGAACTGGAGAATTAAATCTTACTCCCACCATTTTTGCTGATGGACTAAAAATACCGTCTTAGACTTGTTTAAATGGACGTCCTACCCACAACTCTAAAGGCAAGTGTTTTTAAATAAGGAAATAGTTGAAATGGGAGTTAATGGGGCACTGGGATATTATTCATGATTTAGTTAAATGGAAGCTTACTTCAAGTTAATTTTACAGCTTAGACTTTATTGAAAAGATCCTTTTTTGATTTGATTGAAACCTTAAACAAATTGCACTTTAAAGGATTATAAATAATCCATTTTTTAAATTCAAGTACATCCGTGTTTGTTACTATGCAGAGAATGTCTGTACAGTTTCATGTAACCTGTGATATTCAGTCATTTTTATTAAAATGTTAATGGAGTTCCTCCAGCAGCGTGATGGTGGATGTATTCACTTGGATTTTGCCTGCAATCCAGGCTTCTAATCAAGTAGCACTTCTACTTGGAAATGCCCTGGAAGGTATTCCTGACCTGTAACTGAAGCAGGGCCTGAGCCCTTGTGTCTGCTTAGGGGAGGTAAGTATCTGCTCTAGAACGGTTCATTGGAAAGGCACCTTTTCCTGGCTGTAGAGCAAACCGTGCTGCACTGACTGCTGTAGGCAGCCTGTCCCTACAGGACAGTCACAGAAGCTGCTGAACAAAGAACAAATCCTGTCAGGAAGGGCTCCTTAGCTAAACCCACATACGTGTTTGCAGCAAAGGCTGGCGCAGCTGTTGCCCAGCTCTTCAAACATACCCAACTACTGCTTTTGAATAGTTTATTACCTTACCCAGGTCTGAATAAAGTAACTTTTTTTTCCCCACCTGTAAGAACTACAGTTGGTGCATATCGTTGTTCAGAGCCCAGGGCAAGCTTAAAAAACAAGCAAACAAACAAGGCACAAAACCATACATTAAAACAAAACATCTGAGCAAGTTTTTTTTCCTCACTGTACATGACAGCTGGCATAGAAAACACACAACAGATAATAAAGAATAAATAGGTATTACTTCCCATCACACTGAAGAGGTTCAGGATCTAAAGGATCTTAAATCAAACTCTTGGGCAGCTTTCCTGTATGACCAGAGCTCTCTTTGAAGAAAGTACACGAGCCATCTCTTAACCCATACTATAGGCTTCCGAAGCCATTTTATACAGGTATTTGTTAAGCTGTTGAATTAAAAAGCAAGGCTTCACTCAGCTCTGGTTTTATCATTTGCCATTAGTAAGCCTTGCAAATGTAGGCTCCTAGGACTAGACTCAGGGTGGCCCTCGTTACTCACTACTGTTCTGCACTCAACCACCATCACAGTCAGTTTAGCACAGCTAGTCTGATCATTACAGGATGAGCAGAACTGGAAAACCTCTTCTTCACTCTGAATTTAGGGCATACAGACAGATCCTAACCCACCTGCACTGCTGAAGTACAAGCTACCTTAGAGATGAACATTACCACATGGTTACTTAAATGCAGTGGCTTAGAGGGAAACCCCACCAGACCCCATTGCAGCCATATAAATATTCTGGGAGATTGTTGTACTTTACTGTACAAAAGTTAATGTAGCTATACAACAAAGTGATGCATACATGTTGCCCTACACCATTAATACTTTTTAAAGCAGGACTTTAAAACATTATTTACAACTTAGAGATTCAAAGTTTTCTTCACTGCAAATATTATATCCTTCACTTGAGGTATGCAGTTATCTTCTAAAATTTTTGCATAAGGCATAGGAACGTCTGCACCTGTAACACGCACAGCTGGAGCATCCAAGTAGTTGAAGGCGGATCCTGAAACAGAAAATGGTGGTCAAGTTGTTGCACAATCTGGTTTGCTGTCAATTCAGTTTCTGAATCTTAATACGCTTACAAATAACTTTGTTCTGCAGTACCAGAGACAGCTGTTCCTGCCTGTCTAAACTACAGCACATGGTGATAAACAAGAAGTTACCATCTTGCTTCAGTTTCTGGGATAAGAATTATACCACAAGACTATCTGGATTGACCATTTGAATGTGTCTAGAACAGGACAGCTGTTAAGCTCCTCAGACACAGGACTTCCAATTTGTTGTCATCTGGCTTTATCAAGAAGTCATGAGGATTTAGATCAAGGTGCAGATTGCAGAAGTCGGTACCTTCCATGATCCTGGCGCAGATTTCAGCTCCTACTCCAAACTGTGGCCAGCCTCCTTCTACAGTTACAAGATGGTTTGTCTTTGCAACGCTGGCTTCCACTGTTTCAATATCCATTGGTCTAATGGTGCGCAGATTTATAACCTTAAAAAAAGGCACTGAGTGAGTTTTGCTGTGATCTGATCGTGACATTTACTGCTGTTTGGGCACTGTGTCCTTTAGCACTTCAATCTATTCTGACTTTGACAAGAAGACAATGAAATTACTTCTTATCCTGACAGATGCTGCAGAATGGCTTTTGGTGGCTCATCAAGCATGGAAAATGCTTAATGAGTCTCACTGTATATAATCATGCTGCTTCATACTGTCATTGTTCTGCTCATTGTACAGGCAGATCAATCTGAAAGTCTTTGGTAGTTCTGACTTGATTTTGTGATGAAAAGGTCAAACGCAGAAACAAGAAATGCATGTACTCTGGCAGTTAAGGCACTTAGAAAAGCTTGTAGTTTATAAAGTGATGGTCTACAGAGCCTGAACAAGGTGACCCTCTGCCTTTTTCCTTGTACAGAGAAAAGCAACAGAAACCCCACACACCTCACACTCAACACCTTCTTTGGCCAGGATAGAAGCTGCTTCCAAACAGTGCCCAACAGGCCTAGAGTGCGCCACTAATGTAACATGAGTTCCTGGAACAGAAACAAGTTTTAAAGAAGAAACAAATGCAGAAAAAAAAAAACCCACCACACACACAAAAAAGCATTTTTCTTGGGCTCTTTTGTAGGTAGCATCAGTATTCTCATGCAAATTTAAGTTCCTTACATCTACATGAAATGTTAAGTATTTCTATACCTGTGAAGAATGGCAGCAGGACTATGTGAGGATAATCTTTTGATTCAGGGATCTAAATAATGTTTTCAATACTTTTCGGATTATTTTTTTTTTTACGCTTTCATGCTATTCATTGGTAAATTATAAACAGGCTGAAAAATTACAATGATATCTTCTGCATTTTGGACAAAAATGACATAGTAAGGTGAGAACTTCCCTGCACATCACCAACACCATCCTTAGGCTGAGAAAGAAACCTTCTAGGGAGGTACAGTTTTAAGTGAGAAACTGAGAACAAACAATTGAGTACAATACAGGATAAATCATATTTGAGTATTTAACAATTTAAATGTGTTCCTGTGCCCCATGATAGCAGTATTTTGAACAGCTAAGAGTCCCCAGGCAGCTTGGTTAGTAAGGATACATACAGGTACATACACTGTGTTCTCAGCTTACCTTCCCTTTCTATTTTGGCCTTTCCAATTGGAATAACAAAGTCCTTTGACTGTGCCTGTTCTGACATCTCAAAGGGAACGCCGTACAGCAATTCACTTTCCAGCACCACAACTAGAACAAAACATACTTGGATTAATTCATACCTCTGCAGGAACAGGCTGTACTTATCATTAACGGTACCGCAGAAGAATATTTGCAAGACCAATACAAACAATTAAAAGTCAATCAACTTCACTACACAGTTAGTTTAAATACTGTCTTCAGTTCATCTCTAAAGGTAGATCAAGGGAAAACTGCAAAGGCTGTGGCTAAGAAATGTTTCTGTAGAACTGCTAGCTTCAGAAAAAGCCTTACATTTTGCACGTGTGCTTGTGAGAAAGAAAGATGAAGGTTGCCCTGATTTTGCTTAATGAGATTCTGAATTTATCATCTAAGCTTCATCAACTCTAAAAAATGAGTTACACTGTACTGTATCTGCAGGTACTTCTCCTGACTCATCTTCATCCTTTATAATGCCTTTACAATGAGTTCATAAATGTGTCTTTCAAAGCTTCTAGATGAGTACCTGCAAGCAGGTTAGAACAGCACAAAATGCTTAAGTGCTGAATAAACTTTTTATCTTTTTACATGAGGTGGGAGAGGAAAAGAAGCATTCAGAAATGAGAGTTAAATACTGCCGTCATCTGACTGTGCTCACCTGGATTATCGTCCCGGATCGATGCCTTCAGCAGCCCCTTGGCATCTTCTGAGCTCCAAGGACTGACAACCTTCAGCCCCGGGCAGTGCCCGTACCAGGCAGCGAAGCACTGCGAGTGCTGTGCGGCAACGCCAGCTGAAGCCCCGTTGGGGCCACGGAACACGATGGGGACGGCGATGGTTCCTGCAGACATGTAGCACGTCTTGGCAGCAGAGTTGATAACCTGGTCGATTGCTTGCATGGAGAAGTTGAACGTCATGAATTCACACACCGGCCTCAACCCCGCCTATCAGAGTTAGACCACACGATATGTTTTAACACCAAAGCAGCTCGTTTTGTACATCAGTTCATTAGGAATGAGGGCGTACTGACCATTGCGGCACCAACGGCGATTCCCGCGAAGCCCATCTGGAAGAGGAGCAAACAGCATTAAGCGCCACAGCTCGGCCCACGGGGAGCCCTATGGGGGGAGCCCCGCGCCGTACCTCGGAGATGGGGGTGTCGATGATCCTCTTGTCTCCGTATTTCTTCCACAGCCCCCTGGAGATCTGAAAGGATCGGAGCGCTGTCAGCCCCCGCACAGCCCGCACTGCGGCCCCGGCAGGGCCCCCCCCCCTCACCTTGTAGGCACCGTCGTACTGTGCCACCTCCTCGCCCAGCATGAACACACGCTCATCCCGCTCCAGCTCCTCGTCCAGCGCCTGGTTCAGCGCGTCCCGCACCGTCACCTGCGGGAAGCGGCAGCCGGGCAGTGCTGGGCAGGACAGGGCGGCCGTCCCTCGGCTCACCCGCACCACCCCGCCCGTACGGATGAATCCCCCGCCCCAGCTCCATCCTCACGGCCTGTACCTGGATGGCGGCGGGCGCGGAGAGGTGGAAGCCTCTGCGTGGCGAGAGAAGGCGGCCTCGCGGCACCAGCAGCCGCAACGCTCCCGCCGCCGCCATCTTGGCCGTGTCCTCTATAGCACCGGGCAACGGCCCGGCCCCCGCGTTACCTCGGCCCCTGCCTGAACTCTCGCGAGAACTGGCGCTGGCAGCCAGCGCTCTTTTTATGCGTCACTTCCGGTCTCGCGCTGTGGTGGCGGTGAGGCCGTGCCGCGCTCGGTGCTGCTCGCATGGCGCCGCTCGGGGCGCACACAGCGCGGCATCGCATCCTGCCGCCGGGACCGCACCGCCCCCACCGCCCCCCTCCATCTGTGTGCCCCTCTTCAGTGACACAGCTGCCCGCCAAGGAGGCGCGGGGCGGAGCGAGGTCTCCCCACTGTCGGCCCTGAGGTGAAAGGAGGCGGCTTCCCTCCCTCACCCGAGCGGAGCGGGCGGAGACACGGGGAGGGGATCGCGGCAGAACCCGCCCCCGCTCCTCCCTCCTCGGCGGCTGCTTCGCTCCCGGTTCAGTCGCCCCCATCATCGCCGGGCTCTGCCTCAGCGCCGGGACCTGCGACTGTGAGTGAGGGGCGGGGCCGGGCCGGGCCGGGCTGTGCTGTTCTGTGCTGTGCTGTGCTGTGCTGTGCTGTGCTGTGCTGTGCTGTGCTATGCTATGCTGTGCTGTTCTGTGCTGTGCTGTTCTGTGCTGTGCTGTGCTGTGCTGTTCTGTTCTGTGCTGCTGTGGGAGGAGAGGGGGGGAAACACGGGGCTGTGAGCGGCCGGAGCCTGCACTGGGCGGGGGGAAAACGGGTCTGGGCCCCCTGTGGGACTGCGGGTACCTGGGGCTGGGGGCTGCCGGGCCCCGTTTGGGATGCTGTGAGACTGTGCCCGGCCCTCAGCTCGGCCAGGGGCTGCCCCTCGCTGCAGGAGGGCCGGGCTGGGGCCAGGAGCGGTATCCAGGCGATGGGCACTTGGGGGCAGCGGGTGGAGCGGTGCAGTCGTGTCCAGCATCCTTTGCTGAATCATTGCGATCTCAGGGGGAGATTTCCTTCCGTGCGTTCCTCTGGGATGGAAAACGGCTGTTCCCGACTCCTCCTGTGGGCCTGGGCGTGAAGGGACGATTCTTGTCACCGTCCTGCTGCCTTGTCCCTGTGTCAGCACTGTTGGCTGTGCAGGATGTGCTCCTGACACCTGCCTTCATCCAGCACTGCTGGGAGATGTTTCCCCATGCACACAGCTGCCTGCTAGTGCCGTGGAACAAGATACGTGGGTAAAACCAACTACTGACACTGTGCAGAGTGACTGTGTGGTGCCAGCAGGAGTAGGGCAGGTGCAGTTGCACTCCTTGGACTCCTGCATGAGGAGGGTCAAATGGTGATGTGGGATTTTCAAGCATCTGGCAGATGGAGCTTCAGAACCCAGCCCCAAACTGAGATGTTGTATTGTTCCTCAGGTGTGGGAAAGAAACTTTCAGAGCTTGGAATTCATAGTGAAGCAATTAGGCATAAAGGAGCGAGAATGCTGAGTGGCCACTGTTGGTGTTTTGCTCTCTTGCCTGAGGTGAAGGCTGAAATATTAACCAAAAGAAGCAGAGAAAATAAGGAGAAGTTACGTTCTAATAAACTGTGTTAATCATTGTAAACTTGACGTGTGTAGGTGAGGGATTCATCCTTTAGCAATGCCAAGCTGTGGTATTACCAGGAGTTTTGGTAAGCGGTTGTTTCCATAGCATAGTTTGTTGCTTGGGGTAGCTCAGCACTGTATGGCCTTGGGTTTGCTCTGCAGACTATTGCCTTGCTCTGCAGTTCTGTGGAAGGCAGTCGTTAATTACACTGGCTGAAGGACTGTCGATTCAGGTGAGTCACTGGTAATGATTTGCAATAAAAACTTGCCTTCACATTTTAAGACTGGCTCGGGATTAGAGAGGCTGTCCATTGACAGTGTGGCTACTGAGAGCAGGAGTTTCATTTTCTCATCTTTGGAGATCTTAATGTCAGAGACAGTGAGCTCGCTAAGTGGGAGAGCAGCATGAACCGCAGGTATTTATCTGTATAAATACCAGACTGGCTTAGTAGAAGTCCTGTCAACTTTATATTGACCTTGGAGTCTTCAGTACATATTGAGACTAAACAGTTTGTGTAGACCGTAAACAGTTTGTGTCATTCCCTTTGAGCAAGGTAGCTGAGAAGCATTCAGAGCAGCTCAGATGCTTTGTGCCTTTTGACTTGTGACTGCTAGGTGCGTTTCTGCTCCTCCTTCATCTGCCTGCATAGGATGGTACAACTGCTGTGTTCTGTCCAAGTGCAGTGTGTGCAGTCTGTGCCCTGGGCCAAGTGTGCTGTGTTCAGTCCCAGCAGTGCAAACACTTGGCAGTGCTGCTGACATCCCCTGCCTCTGTCCTGGATGTGTGTTCACAGATGCAGATGTTCAGCCCGCTCTCATTTGCTTTCTTTGAATTTCAGCTTTTAAAATAGTTGCATGTTAGCAGCAACCTGGGAGGAGAAGCCCTGCTGAAGTTAATGGGACTACCTGTTGCAGTAACGTTGCTAGTAAATAGCCTTGTAATCTTCTGAGTCATAAAATATTAAGTAAGAGTGAGTGTTTTATAAATGCAGGTATCCAATTTGGTGTGTTTATTACAAAATGATGGCTTCAGTGTTTTTCCTCGAAGGTTCTTTTCTCTTATTGTTCCTTCCTAGTTCTGGGCATACTTGGGCTATGGTGGCATATCCTGTTTGGCTTAAATGGTGCCAGAAGTTGGTCTGGCTGAGGATTGTTTTAGGTGAACATTTCTTATGGCCTTTAAAGGCAGTTTGTCTTGGGATGCATCTCCACGTCACCTGTTCCTTACTGCCTGGACACAAGTAGCTGTGCTGGTGAGGTTCTGTACCTGGGTGTGCATGTTGTGTGTTGTAGGCTGGTGCTGGCTTGAGGCTGTTGTCCTGGAGCACAGATAAAGTTCTATGTACTTCTGCATCACTGACTTTCATTCAGGAAGGATTTGGAGCACTGTTAAAAGGCAAATTGTGAACGGTCTGTTTCCCCACCCTTGTTATGATGTGGTTTGCTGGTGCTTATCTCCGGTTGTACCTGAACAAGGCCATTTTTGCCTTTGAAGTTGTCTGGAAATTTGGTGCTGCCATGCTGGCGAAGGAAGCAGCAGGTCACTGTGGCCACATCCAGGTGTTTTGGGATGGCCTCTTCGTAGCATCTGTGTGCTCTGTGTCTCTTGCTGCACTGCAAGGTCTGTGTGGGAATCTGGACTCTTACACAAAGGTCAGTGAGGCTCCTTGCTGCCAATTCTATGTTGAGGGCTGGGTTCGTTTCTGCTAATTGCTCTCGTAAATTATTCACTGTGCTGCTACATACAGTGCTGTGATCAAAGATGAGTTCATGCCATCAAATGGGAATGCAGCGTAGTCTGTTTCTTCTCCTGAACAGGCGTGAAGGGGATGGGGGAAGTCTTGATTAATCTGTACTGGGGGCTTAGATACTGGCCAGAATAACAAAGTGTCATTCCATGTGCTCAAGTCACTGATGGGCATCTACCTGTCTTTGGAATATTCTGAGCGTAAAGATGCAGTTAAGTTTATAAAAAGATTGCTGATCTCTTGTATCGTGATTGCCAGTGACATTTCTGGCTGGCTGCATTACTTCCTCTTCAAATGAATGTTTTTCTTGCGTGTCAGAACCATAGGCAGTCCCTCCAGTGGTTGTAATGTGTCTGCATGCATCCTGGTGCTGTTCTTGAGCAGGGGGACAGCTGCAAGTACCCGTTCCATAAGGGAAGAAAAACCACAAAACAACTGGAATCGAATGGATCTCAACTATTGGTGACAATCGACTGACAATTAAAAATAGAGAAAGCCTGACTGACTTCTTGATTTGTCAGCAGTTAAAAAAATAATTACAGATGTTGGCAAAAGAGGCAGCATTCCAGGTTTATCTGCTGCTAGGGGGTGTGTGACTTAATATGCTTTCTTCAGGCATGTTGCATCTCTCATTTGTGAAAGTAAGATCCTGGTATGACTCGTTCTGTGTCTTAATTCCGTAGGCTTCTGTTGTCTGACCTCACAATTTTCATACGGGGATTTTGTGTTTTCTTCTCTTCATACACCTCAGGTACCACTGAAGCTGTGCTCATGCAGCTGGCCCCCAAGGGCTTGGCTTCTGGGAGCTGCTGAGCCCTGGCTTTGGCTTTGGGCAGGATAGCGGAGCCCGCAGATGGATCTGCTGCATTGCTCTGTGGTGAATGACACCAACCTTGTTTGCTAGGAATGAGAAAAAAGAGTCACTTTTTGGCTGGGAATTAGCTGTGAACCGGTGTTTGAGAAAGCAGGGCTCTGTCTTGGCTAAATCTTCTGGTTCCTTTTAGCTGAGTGATGGTGTGTTGAAGTTTGCCAGTACTGAGGCTGGGAGCAGAAGCCTCAGTAGCTGTGTTGTCTTTAAGATGTAAAAATAAACAAAACTGTGAAGCTGCACCCTACTTAAAACAGGCTGACCTAAATTTCCAGCAGTTGTAGCAGAGATGCACATTCTGGGTAGGGAACACAGGCTTGCTGCCTTCTGTATCCACAGGCAGCAGGGCACCTTTGGAAGGCCTCCACCGTGTCGGGGGTCACTCGTGCCTTTTTTCCCTTGGGTTGCATAAGCCAGGCTGTGGGTTTCCCTTGCTACACTTGTATGGGTCCCCTGCCCTTGTTATGCAAGCTGGCGGTTCCGCGTCTTCTGGGAAGTTACAGCGTGACCCGCTCAGATTGCTTTTGTCGGAGCGTGGTTGAAAGCATGTTTGCTGTCCTCTTGCTCATCCCTGAAGAGGTCTCTTTCAACAGTGCGTCTGTGAGGTCCATTCGTACTCTTCCTTTGTAGATTAATGTTCTTGTTATCAATTGCAGTTCTCCACTACTGAATCATTCATTCTGCAGTGAGAATCCTTTTTCTTGCTGTTCATCGACTTTTGTGCTTGATTTATTCCGCGCAGTTTGGAACTGGAGCGTGAGAATTTTGGCTGATGTTAATGGGTCATGCGTGTTACCTCAGTGGTGAACAAATAAACTTTCTTACTTGAGAAAAGGACGCCCGTCCTTCAAAGGACTCACAGTTTTCCTGGTGAGAAGTAGCCTGTAAACAGAAGTTATCCTCAGAGGCACATGGCTGTTATTTAACAGGCCTGGGGTGGCCAGAACAGTCAGCATAGTGCTTACCTATGTGCTCGGGGGGCAGTGCTGTGGGTAGAGGAGAGGAGGAGATGCAAGGAAGAGCTTGTTTGTAGGTTCTTCTGCTAACGTGGCTGTATAGCTGCATGCTGTCCTGGCAGAGAGCCTGCCTATGATCAGAAAACCACCTTTGGTGGTTCTTGTAGGTACCGAGCAGCCTGCCATGTTTTGTTCCTTGTTTTGTGTGCTTTCTCCCGCAGGGAGCTAATAGGAGGTGAACTGCATATCCTTCCAATAACCTTCTGTTCGACTTGGAGTACCGCGGTTCAGCAACTGAACAGATGGATAATGGAGACTGGGGCTATATGGTAAGTGATCCCGTGTGAATGTGTGTGTGTTGAGCAGCACAGCTGGGCTTCCAAGATCTTGAGGTAAGGATTCCTTGCTGATCTGTCCTGTGTAGATCGAGTCCTCAGCCATGTGAGAACAAAAACTGTGCATGTAGTAACAGCTTGCTTATGTTCTCTGGTGTGTTTCGTCGTATGTGCCATTTGTGGGATGTGCTCATGTTCATATACTCTAACTAAAATCAGCAAGAACTTAACTGATGCTTTAAGCTCGTTGTTACCATTTTCCTAACACACACAGACTGAAAATAGTTTGTGCTTCTTGCCTATCATTTTTAAGGACTTTCTTGCGTTATTTATAAGGAAAAAAAATATTTTTCCTTTAAACCCTGTCTCGAATCAGACAAATGCATCTTATTTTTCTTCTTCTCATTCTCTAAACATTCTGCTGCCGTGCATATGTCGCTTTTTTTTCCCCTACTGTCTGGCCTCAGTCCTGATTGTTAGGATTGGTGGCCAGATGGGATTTATGTTGCTTTCTTCTTGCTTCCTCATGTACTATCTGGGAGCTGATGCAGACTGGCTTGGTGCTCTGCCCTCTCTTCTATGCAGCATGCTGATTTATTTAATAAATGCTTCTGAGAATTAAAAGCTGGAAGGTTTTAGTTCTCTAGTTATAACAATTCCTCTTAACCAATGCATGGATTATTTTGATTGCGAGCGCTTTGTCTTGTGCCTAAACTTGTACTGTCTTCCTCTTTTGAGGGCGAAAAAGTCTTAAGACTTGTTCAGCTGATTTGCTGTTATTCTTGAATGAGCAAGAGATTTTGAAAGCGAGGAACACTGATGGACCTCATTCATATAAACTTGTTCTTCAGGAAATGTCTCTGATTTCGTTTCCTCATCTGTAAAATATGAAAAAACTTGTTCCTCAAGTGCAGAAATGTCTCCTGCGACAGTAGCTGTGTTAAGATTTCTAAAGCATTCTCAAAATGTGCTTTCTAAATGTTGTTATCCTGTCTAGTTGTGCCTTGTTGCCAGGTGGCTTTGATTTGTTCAGGATTTGTTCAGTCTCTGAAAGATTTCAAATGGGAGAAGTGAGGTTCCTTCCAGAGCCACCAGTTCTCAAACAGTATTTGCCATGCGTGTTGGTGAACCTTCTTGTCGTGGCTTGATAAACTCTGCAATTTCTCTCTTTCTAGATGACTGATCCAGTCACGCTAAATGTGGGTGGACACATGTATACGACATCCCTCACAACTCTCACGAGATATCCTGACTCAATGCTTGGGGCCATGTTCAGGGGAGACTTCCCCACTGCCAGGGACTCTCAGGGCAATTATTTCATTGACAGAGATGGACCGCTTTTTCGTTACGTTCTTAACTTCTTAAGGACCTCAGAGCTAACTTTGCCACTGGACTTCAAGGAGTTTGACCTACTTCGGAAGGAAGCGGACTTCTATCAGATCGAACCGCTGATTCAGTGTCTCAATGACCCCAAGCCTCTGTATCCTGTGGATACCTTTGAGGAGGTGGTGGAGCTGTCCAGCACCCGTAAGCTGTCCAAGTACTCCAACCCGGTGGCTGTGATCATCACGCAGCTCACCATCACAACGAAAGTCCATTCCTTACTGGAAGGCATTTCAAACCACTTCACGAAGTGGAACAAGCATATGATGGACACCAGGGACTGCCAGGTTTCCTTCACTTTTGGGCCATGCGATTACCACCAGGAAGTGTCTCTCAGAGTGCATCTTATGGAGTACATCACAAAGCAAGGCTTCACGATCAGGAATACCAGAGTTCATCATATGAGTGAGCGTGCCAATGAAAACACAGTGGAGCACAACTGGACTTTTTGTAGGCTGGCACGGAAAACAGATGACTGATTCTGACTCCACAGGAGCCATTTCAGTTATTAGTGACTTAATTGAACAGTAAAGCCAAGAGAGTCTGGATTTTGGCTTAAAGTAACAATGTGGGCTTTTTTTCTTTTTTTTTTTTTTTAATATATATACGAGTATTTATTGTTTATCATTAAGGACTGGAGAAGTTTCATTCTCTATCAGTTCTGTCCTTTCGTCCTATCCGGAATAAAAACATGCATGTGCCTGTTCAGTCAAGACACCTTTTGTTTGAAAGAGGGAGTCCGAAGAATCAGTACAGTAGGGTATTTTGTGTCATTAACACAATTCTGACGCAACATAAAGTGCTAAAATTACCTCAGTTTAAATGGTTTCTAATCCATCTAACGCTATGCCACTGGGAGCAAGAAACAAACGGAATTTAAGAGGCAGATGGTGAAAAGCTGCTATCACGTAGACTAATTTAGCTTCTAAATCAATAAACAGTATTGTAATATTCTAGGAAAAAAAATCCCACACTTTAAAAGTACTTGATAAGTACAGTTTCGTACAGTTATGACAACTGTTTCTTTCTATGCATATAAATCAAGCAACCAAATACTATCTGTAGCCATGGAAATATGATTAGAAATATTTATATTGGATTCTGAATGCAAAACGTCCCTGTGGTAGAATTCATATTTTTAATGCCTGGTGCAATATTATTCCCAAGTGTAATGCCTGCCAGCAAGAAGCTAATAAAAATGTGAAATATAGAATACTATCTTGTATCTTTTGTCTCCTAGAACTCTCATGCTTAATAAAAACCCCAAAGCCTGTTTTTCAGTGCTGCAGAATAGCACAGATGCTCTGCTAGGGCTCTATTCTCTTTTACGACTGACACACTTGGTTCCTTTTTTGTCTTAACAAGTTGATCAAGCTGTCCTCATCACAGGAAAAAAAAAGTGTTTGGAAAACTATGCATTTTGACCAACAGAAGGACGGCAAGGATTTGTACTTTCTGTAGAGACAGAGGGAACACAGCATCTAAAAATACTTGTAGCTGCTAAGCAGTGTTATCCCATTTCAGTGATTTATCTGATAGCTGCTTATATCACATATGGATTTTTATATATGTAATACAAATATGAGTCTGTATCTTTAACTGTGGAATGCTGTTTCTAATATGTTCAAGTCAAGGAACTGAGGTTCTGTGTTCTTACCTAATTTCAATTTTCTGGTTATGTTCTAACTGAATTCTGTTGAGAGTAGAGATTCAGTGTTTGTTTTGACTGATGGATCACATTCTCCCTTGAAGTTCTTGTCACAATGGTTTCTCACCACAGCTGCTTTGCTTCCTACAGTGTGGACTGTAGTTCTTTGGAGATGTAAAAGGGGGATGTAGGTTCCTCAGGTTGTTGCAGCCTTCTGAAGCCTGGGGCCTTGCAGCTCATCTCTCAGTTGGACGGGCTGTCGGAAGGTGTTTCCCTCTGCCCTATTTTATCTCCCCTTTTCATGCATTTTAGGGGTTCTGACTTCTGTCATTAAAGCTTCATTCTTCTGAAAGCAGAAAAGAAAAGCTGAGCTGATGAAGTGCGGCAGAAATGCTGGTAAGAAAGTATCTGTGTTGTCCCTGCATGACAATCAGTCACAAGGTGTTCCTTGCAACACTTCATTTACTAGCAAATTAATGAAGGGCCTGGATCAGCCTCCCCTTCTTTTAATTATCAAGTATAATAGCTAGGGAAGCAATATTCCAAATCATAAACTTTATTGCAATCAAGGATTTATCAAAAATCAGTATGAATGGCTCTGTTAATGGGAAAATAATCTCTGCAGACAGGAGTTGACATCAGCTGTGTGTGATTCTTCATAAGCCAGAAATACCTGACTGCTGAGCAAGTTCAGAGCTCTTTCAATTCTCCAAACAAATGCATTTTCAACCATGTTTCTTGATCTACGAGAATAAGCTGTTCCTCAAAAGCAAGGACCAACAAGCAAGTAAACAACAAAAACAGGACTATTTCTGACTAGACTGCTTCAGAACAGCGGGTACCACTCAGAGTTGTTTGGCTTCTTTCTGATTAAATGCAAATAGCTGGCTAAGGATCCTGTTTCATACTTGTCGCAATTGCAAGTAAGTAACCGATGATTAATCTCTGATTAATAATACTGATGCTTCATAAATGCATTGCTGCAAAGAGCTGGGTGCGACCTTCAATTAGATCACAGTCTTCATAATTTTGATAGCTTGTTGTGAAGAAGCGGCTTCAAATACTTTTCATAGGCTGGGCTTATCTGTTTGGAAAGAGAATGTGGAAGGGAATTAATGGTAGTCAAGGAGGAGCATGTTATACATTTGTTTTCCTTAGGACTGATCTCTGAAATGCAGAAACTAGATCATGTTAAAAGAAATAATGGTAGCTTCTGCTATGTGCAAGGTCTCTTCTCCTGTAATGTGCACTGTCCTTCATAACCAGAGCACAACGCTTCACATCCCAAATGGGGCAGCGTACTGTTTAACTTCAAAAAATGTGCTTCAACTGGAATGTTTGCTAACGGCAAGTTTTGTGTTCAGCTGTAGAATTTCAAAGGAATTGCAGATTACCACAGTAAAAATCTCACTTAAGGCAAAATGAGTTTTCAAGCAGAGCAACAGCCATTTGCATCGTGAAGGATTTTACTTTTCTCCACAGTGTGGGTGCATTAAGAAGCGAAAGTAAAATCCTAAAGATGAAGGATGAAATCGCCTTATTTAACATTTATACTCTTTCTGGATGAGCCTATTATGAAAAAAAAATTAAGTGCTGCATTTGGAAAAAGAACTGGTGATTGGAAAATACCCTGCAGGTAGTGGCTTTTGCAGCCATTTAGAACTGTTTTGTAGTGTTAACCATGTCAACATGCTTTCGTTTTAGCTTGCTTTGTGCAGTGTTACTTCATTGTCATACATCTAAATCAAAACCGTGCTGGTCACTGGGGCTAGTCCAGCTCCCTTGCTCAAGTGGTGGTTCATTGCCATCTAGCCCACGAGCTGCTGCATGTGTAAGCAAGGGCTATAGGTAGAATAACTGGAGAATCAGGGTTCATTGTTCAAAGTGAGATAATGATGGATGAAAGGTCTTACTCCAATTACTTTTATCTGCATGGCTTTTATTAGAAGAAAAGCAAATAGTTTCTGCTCTGGCTCATAAAGAATATGCCTGGCTGTAATCCAGCATCCATACCTGCTTGTTGGTGGGTGCCTTCTGAGCCCACTCATAAAGCCGCTGGTAAACCTGTCCGTCGTAACTGCCAAGTGCAGAATTCAGGTTCTTGTCTGTGAAGTCAAAAGCATCCACTAGTGGAACAGCATCCTTCCTACGGAGTACATGAAAAGAAAAAAGATCAACGTGAAAGTCAGCTACGCAAGTTCCTTGGTCTAAAATGCTTGTGCCAGTTTTTCCCTTTGCCTGCACTGCACAGGAAGCTCTGCTTCGATTCCTCAGAGGCATGTTCTATTAAAGCCCTGAGTAAAAATCTTAAGCTTGTTACCACTGTAATTCTGTGATTAGTTCCAAAAATACTTGCTGCTTGGCTTGGTCCTGTTCAACTCTTGGTTATGGTGTGTTCCTGCTTCTTTCCAGGTGACCTAAGTAGGATTTCACAAACAGTAGCAGTTCACGTCTCTGCACCAGAAGTTAATCTGCTCTTAACAGCAATGAGTAGTGAAAAAGCGTTTGTGAGTGCTGTGGTAAGTTAAAATCTCAGCATATCTCAGAAGCCACGTAGTTAGCAATGAATGGTGTTGAGCAGATGCATCTGACCTGGCTGTAGTCAGAACTACTTATGTACATGTTGCAAGTCAGCCATGGCAACAGAGTAGGCTATATTAGTGCAGCTAAAGCAGACTTAGTGGTGTATAATAGGCTGTAATAGCTGTTTCCTGTAAGTGATGTTCTGGCTAGGTATTTTCTTGCTTTTGCTTTGCTGCATGTGGTATATTCAGGATTTCTTGATTTATACCTCAGGATTTCATGTTACGGAACTGTAATCTCGTGATTGCATGGGAGCGGGAATCTTAGATGTATTTTGCTCTGAAAATGAGCTTTGTGTAGATATTTTAGTCAATTTCTAATGCTGCCAGGCAATGAAAATAAAAACTGAATGAGGTGAATTGACTCTGAACATGTTGCCATAGGTACAGCAGTACCGTTTGATATTTAATGCACAGAGAAACTGAATAGCTGTGATCTTATTGTGCTAGAATGGCTCACCGAATGATCCCTAGGAGGTCCAGGTATGATGCTGTGACCATGTCCATTTGAGCTCCAGTTATATATCCATCATGCAGAAAAATTCCTGCATTCGAGAAGATACCGTGTAGTGCAAACAGATCACAAAGATGTTTCATAATGTTCTGGATGCCAGCCGTGTTCTCAAGTTTTTCCACAGTCTCTACAAAGTTTTTCACAGTGATGTAGTGGCAGTGAGCCTGGAAAACAAATACAACCAACAGTGAATGCACCTCTAAACACTTTTAGTAGGTCAAGTGACGCAAACGTTCTCACAAAGAATATAAAACCTTTTCATTTTGCTGGCGGTTTTCCAGTCTGTATCCCTTGTCTGCTGGTTGACGAAGCATTTTGCTTTCATGTCTTACTAAAACAGTAGAGGAAAGGATTGGGGATGGAAGCAGTCAATGCTGGTATGTGTAAACATGAGAAACGTGCTTTGGAGATCATGGCAATACTTCATGTAGTTTTGATGAATATCCCAAAGATTTGATATGATGGAAACGTATTGGAATGTGCTTGTGTCAATCTCTACCAAGTGAATTTTGGTTATATACAGCAGAAGAAATATCTCTTTGTTGGGCTTATGGTACATTTGGGCTTCAGCTCTGAAAACATCCATGGTCAGTGGAAGAACAATCAAACTTACCTCTTGCTTTTGCTGTTTTAAGTAAACTGATGATTTCTGGGTCAGAGACTGGCAGTGTCTGCTCAGTTACAGAAACACCAGCTCAGCACAGCCTAGCTCCAGAGTGAGTGAAACAAGATGACTCCACCTGTGTGTGGGGGTGACCCTTGTCATGCTGACATTCCTCCAGGTGGGTAGTGGTGTTGGTATCTGCATGGCTTCATTCCTCTGCTCTACACTTCTCCTCCCATCTGTGGGTGTATGCAAGGCACACCTGCATTGCAGCATGGTCAAGCAGCGTGGAGGTCAGCACAGACTGCAGAACCTGCCTGAGAAGCTGCGTGTCTACTCAAGCAATTAAAATCTATGGAGACTGCAGCAAAGCCATCACTGGTGTCTGAGCCACCTGGCTGAGAGCTGGCAGGCATTTGTTCATACAGCTGCCAGGGCAGCCATGTTTGTGAGTCTCCAGAAAAAGCGAGGAGTAGAAAGTAAACACAGAAGCATCCTAAGAAGGCAGCAGGCTGTCATGGTTTTAAAGCTATGGATTTTGTTGCTTTCCCTGAAGTATCCAAGAAACAGTGGGGGCCCAGATCCCCTCTCTGTGTATTAAGTTGCTTTGGAAATAGTTTCTTTCTAAAAAGCCTTGCTCCTCCTCCTCCTCTCTTTCTTCTGCTCTTTTGTTGTTGTTGTTTTTGTTAAGCTTACAGCATTGAATACTCACTGCTTCCGCTGAGTCTGTGTAATTGAAAATCAGGAGTGACACACAGCAGACAGATGATCACAAATAACGCTGTTACTGAGAACTAATAGTACCAGCTCACTTTCTCAGTGAGTTCTTGTTTGAAAAGATTAAGTAGCTGTGCTTATAAGCGTGACAGAATCAATGCTTCTAATAGTTTTGAAACAATCTCCCTTTTTTGCTGAGAGAATTTGGCTCATCAGAGACTTCATCTTATTGACTGAGTAGTAGGTGGCTGTTCCCTCAGGCACCTTCCTACTATGGAATCATCTAGATGCTATTGCTGCATTTAGGTATGTGTAGGGTTCCTCTTTCCCTTGGGGAACTTCTTCCTAATTCCATTTCAGTTTGGGTTGGCTCTGGCTGATCCATAGGTTACAACAAGGTATTTTTCATTAAATGCTAAATGAGACTGAAATAAGCCATGGATCTGTTTCAAAATCTTACCCTCCTTGGTTTAGGAAGGAAGGGAGACTTCCACCATAATTGCAGTCAAATTGCACATAACCACATTAAAAAAGAATTTTGCTTCCTGGAGTTACTGAAGTATTAGGGATTTTGGCTTTTCTTTATATTTAGGGCCCTTCTACCCTCTTGCTTTCTTTTCTGCTTAGTTCTATATTAACTCCTTGTTTTGGTAAACTAATTCTGTTGTCCTGATCCTGTTTCAGCTGAAGAAGAGCAGACTGCCTGTCTATTCTGTGTGGACTAGGAACTGCTTTTAGGTCTCTTATTTGACTTTGCTACTTTGATTTCTTCCAGTAGTAATTAAGACTGCACTTATCACCACTCTTAATTATTTTCCCCGCTTTTATCTTTCCTTGTGAGAACAGGGTAGATTAAAAAAAAAAGAAGTAACAAACATGTTTCACCCTTACAATGGCTCTTCCAGCTTTTAGGATGGCACTGGGGAGGCTTTCATCTGAAAGCCAGAAATACAAGGTTCTTGTAAAAAAGATGAGCATGAGCTGGAGATGGTGTGCTCTAATTGCTGGCTATGGAAGGTCTGATCCTGCTGCTTGTGGCAGCTTTTTGTTTCTACCATCTAGTCTTTCTCTACCTGGCCTAGACTGATGGCCAAGTCTTCTGATCAGGAGTTGTTTCCTAGTATGATATTCTGCTGTGCAGACCACAGTGGTGTCCTGATCTTTGTGGTATCCCTTATGTGTGAATGCAAAGCATTAAAAAGCACTGAGACTTTTTTAGGCTAATAGTGCTGTTTCCATTGCATAATGTATCCTAACAACAAATGTCAGATGAGCACAAAAACGTTACTAACCTTTGCAGCCTGTACCAGCTGCACTGTGCACTGGTTCCACGCTTCGTGCCTTTCGACTCCTGACTGAATCAAGTCCTGCAGTTTAGCTGCTGTGCTGCTTATCAGCCTGGAAAATTAGGAAAAAATAATCTAAAACACATTTGAATATAAATATAGCAGCCCATGTGCACTCGTGTCATACTCAGATGTGTGATCACGTGACAAAATGGTGTTTTGATATTTAAAGTTGGCTCAGTATGATGGAACTTTTATGGAAAACAAAAGTACAAACTGGGGAGAAGCACCCGAACCACTCAGGTAATAAGGGATTTCTGCCTTCAGCTTCCTTTATAGGTTATCAGAGGCCTCTGGAGTTTTTCTTAGATTTTGTTTAAGGGGAGCTTGCAAAACAGAAGGAACCAACAGTAATGTTAGACTCCTGTTATACTGTTTAAATGACTTGCTAAACAGAGCTTTCACCAAAGCTTTCAGAATAATGGCTCTGCTTTTTATCAGTGTCAATAACTGTAGAACTGTGCATCTGTTTACCTGGTCTTCAGAGATGACCTCTATGACCCATAATACTAAGGAGACCATGCACACTACTGTTCTTAATTGCATTGAATAGCTGAACGAGTAGCTGAAAGGCTACAGACAGAATGAAAGGCTCCGTGATTGCTGTGTTATTAATTGAACACAAACATCGCTTTCTCAGGCATGTGAAATTTTAACTTGTTGTGTAGAATTGCATAAAGTCCAATTGCTTAAAGGTTGGCAACTCAGTACTGTGGTCTGTGATTTACTTAAACAGTGTCATCAGCTTTGTATAGAATCAGCTCCCTGTGGAGTACAGTTTTCAGGTAGCACATGGCTTACGAATTTTTGATGTTCTGAGTATGAAAGTTCCTATTAAACATCTGCCATGGCTGTTAATCCTATGGGAAGGGTTAAGTCTCGCTTTTGCAGGAGTAGATGGTGCCAATTTTTGTGGAATTTGTTATTTTACATATTTTACCTCTCTTTAAAGTGAGGAAGAAGCTGAGCGCTTAACACATTTCTGCTGCCAAACAGAAACCCCCACCCCTTTCCTCTGTACTGACCTGATTGCCGCATGTTGATAGGCCTCTGTATAAATGTCTGGGCTGAGGAAATCCAACTTGTCCTTGGCAGGACACTTCCTGGGTTTCATTGCAGCCAGATAAGTGACAGATGGTGGCACGGGCTGGCCAGCATGAGCTGCTGTGAAGCACTTAATCAGGAACCTGGGAAGAGTGTAAAAATCAGACTGGGCTACGCTCATGATCTCCACATAGCAAATAGCCAAGCCAGAGGTAAGGTGGGGCCTCCCTGGGTTGGGTGGGAAATCGTAAGGTACAGCCTGTCCCATCAGAGGCCCAAAATAGACTAATTGATGAGCTTCTGTTTTGCCTGGTGTTTGTAGTAACCTGATCTTTGATGGGTCTTGGGAATCTTGTTTACTGCATTTAATGCTACGGAAATCTGTAGCGATGAACTTTTAGGATGGAATTTCTTAAGAGGTGACAGTGAGTGCAGCAGTGTATGCACACATGCACAGAGGGATGCTGTAGCACCTTGGTCTGTGGGAAGTGTACTGGTTTTCTCCTTCTACTAAAGGCACGCATTATTAAAAGTTGAAGCAGATGTGATTTCTTTCCCCTGGATAATCTGCTATGGATTATCACCCATTTGGCATTCTTGGGGCATGACTCATCTAGAGTCATACCCAACAACTATGCCTTCTCTGAATCGAAGTTGCTCTACCAATATCACATAACGTCTGTTGCTTAGAAAAAAGAAACCACAGGACTTGTATAGCAACACTTTTGCTGCACTGCTAGACAAAGAGGAAAATTAGGTTATGCAGAACAGCACCTGCCTATGTCCCCAAAACCATAAATAGAAGAGAGAGTCCAATTCCCACACACCCCGTGCATACCAGACAGAAAACCTGAATGGGTTATGGCTCGAGTTGTATTTTTAGAAGGTGCTATGAGAAAGGAGTAGCTGGTTTTACTGGTTTTGGAGCAGAAGAGGTAGAAGTTGAATAAATTAAGGGGCAGGCTTTCAGCTGAATGAATTTGAATTGTTACCTGGCAGTTTGCAGGAGCAAGATGGTATTTTCCCCTTCATAAATACAAGAGGCGAGTATTTTAGTGTACAAGGAAGGCAGTCCGCTCAACAAAGAGTAGCCGTGTCCCCCACATGCCCTGAGGCAGATATCCACTCCTGATGTGCAGTACTGAGAAATCATGGCTTTAAAGCCTGAAGAAAGTGCATGAAGCTGTTTATTAAAAAAAAAGGAAGAGAAACAGAGTATGAATGATGAAACCATTCGAAAGCAATCCTCTGGGTATGCTCCTAGGAATGAGATCTTTGTCTGCCAGTCCAGCACCCAGTCTCCATGCTGGCCTTTGGTTTCTGCTGGGATGTCACATCCCCCTGTGCTGGGCATGGTGTGTTTGGTTTACATGCTTCTGGGCTCCCCTCAAGCAGCAGTGACTTTGGCTGTCTTTGTACATAGCAGGTTTTTATTTTAGGCTTCCAGTTGCCAAATCTTATGCTCTATCTAAAAAGTTTTGGTTTTGACTCAGCAGTGAATATTTGCACATGTTTGTAGATGAAGTTATGAAATAGAGCTTTGCCACATCAGCTACTGGCAACAAGGGCTTTATCAGGCAAACATGCTTTTCAAGGACATCTCACTCTGCAATAGCTCCCAAAGCCAAAAACTTGGGGTGGTACAACAGATGCAGTTGCTGAGTGGTTGTGGGCTTGGGACAAGGCTCACAGCATAAGGGCTGGTGCTAGATGATCTTTAAGGCCCCTTTCAAACCAAACCATTCTGATTCTAAGGTGTTTGATCTTTTAGCACTTCAGCTTTCTCCCGTTACCTGGTGGTGAGATCAATGCCTGTCCAGTTCGCTAAATTACACTGAGAATTAGGGATGGGAAGAGGAGAATTATGTGCAAAACAGCTGTGGGAGCTGATCCCGTGGCAGCTCACCTCTGGCAGCAAAGTGAAGTTCCTCCCCTGGATCTCTTTGTAACCCTTGTTGAACAGCTCATGCAGGTAGTTGTTGATAAAATGGAAGGCATAGGCTGCTGCCAACTGAGGCAGCAACTTCTCTTGCTGGGTCTGGTAGTCAAGGATTTTTGCTTCTTCTTCCCTGTTGGAAGATAAACGATGAAGTTAGGGAAAGTGTAGACATGGGCACAGCTTCTGGTAGTTCACCTGAATTGCATTTTTCATTCTTAAGAAGCAGCGAGTGAAAATGGAGCCGGTCTGGTTTGTCTCCCTGCTCTCCCTGTCCCTGTGCTGCAGCTCACAAAGCTGGCAGACAGGCCTGACCAGGAAAACAGACGTTTTTCTGTTGCATTGATGAACCAGGCTGTCAGATCAGAAAAGGTTCCACACCATCGGTCAGTACAGAGGGCAAACTGGGACTGTGTGAGAGGAAGAGGAGGAAAGTCTTTCAGGGCAGCACGCTGGTAGGTGGTGTAGCTGAGGTGATTGCACTGCGCTCTGAAAAGCTTTTGTTTTTCAAACTGGCTCCTCTGGTCAGCAAGGAGAGCAGCAGCCCCAGCTGATGCTCCTGCAAGGCAGGCAAAGGCGGCTGTGCTCTGACACTGCTTCCTGTTCAATGTGAAATGGAAATGACAGGGTTATAATTAAGCCTCTCTTAACAGCTGCACCTACACTTGTTTTATTTTGTTTTGTCAGCAGCTTCGACTTTTTGAGCCAAGTAGAAAACAGAAAAGCTTCTTGCAGATACAATTACTTTTTGAGTGTAGAGTTTGGTTAAAAATGCAGTTCTCTGCTGGGTCAGCTCCTCAGTTTCTCTGAAAACACTTCAGTCCAGATTATGTTAAACTTTCTGAGCGTTTGTTTTTAATGTTCTTTACCTCATGTGCTATGTTCAGTATACTCGGGGCTTCAACTGATGACACGAGTTGTTATAGCTCAGCATGCTGTGTTCTTGTGTTTGGTTTGCACTGAAAACAAGCTGTGTTGTCAAGAGGATCTTCTTGCTTTTGGAAGCAGATTTAAGAAGGGATATTAAAAACAGTCAACTGAAAGTATCTAAAAATTACAGGGATTCTTACCAGACTAAGAAAATTTACTGTTGAAAACTCAACTGTGGATGCTGGAAGCTGTTCTAATGTTGCATCCATTAGTAAGACAGAATTAGAATAACTTGTCTGTTCTGACTGGACTCTGCTGAGTTCTTGGCAGGCCGGTTAAGGAAAGCCAGTTGCCTGTGTGAATTGCTGTGCTGTTCAGTGGGACAGGAAATAAGCCTAAGATGTGCTGAAAGGTAAGCTGAAAAGTGAAAATACAGAGTGATGAACACAGTGCCAGGACCCTTCCCACTGCTACAGACTTGTGTGGCATTACCCGGGCTTCAGCTTGGACTGCCGGCGAACCACGGAGTATCTGATGGCAATGGTGCATGCTTTCATTAGAGGTAGAATAACTTCGTCTGCAATGAGGGAAATGCGTAATGAAGTCATGGTGAAGTAGTTAATCTGCTGTGACCCATGCCTTATATAGGTACCATCTGGCTGAACCTAGAATAGGAGAGAGGATTTTAGATGTCGTCTTTGATAACGCAGCTTCTCCCTACAAAAAGATGTGTAATCTCTATGCATAGCGAAAGACTAGCATTGAAATATTGCACTGAGTGCAGAACTAAGTATTCCCACATGTGATGGATGAAACCAATTTGTTTGAAGAGACAAACTCTTCCTGCTTTTGTCTCAGGTATCTTCTACGATCTCATAACTGATTCTAGCTGCACATTTTCATTTAGGATTTGGGTAACTTCTGCCCTTGACAAAACATCAGAGACTTGCATGAACCTCAAAGGGAGACTTTTGTCCTTAATTTAGGCAGGTCCCAGTCGTCTCTCTGGCTGCGTGATGAGATTCTGACCAGGCAGTCTGTGCTGTGAGCACCTTACATACCTCACAGAACTTGTTCAGCATGTTCTCTCGGGGGATGCGCACGTTCTTCAGCATCAGGTAGCCATTGTCAATGTGCTCAAAATTCATTTTAGGACCAATGTCTCCTGCGATTACACCTGCAGCACGAGAAAACACAGCCTATTTACTTCTGCTGAACCTCTTTTCTTCCCATTTTTGCATTGGATTGGGGATCTCTAAGGAAAGGCACGTTCAGCTCTGCTTCCCTAATGTGGGGGATGTTGCCAGAGGGATGCAGCAGTATCTGGAAATGTTTACCTGGGCACGGTGAATGGTCCTGAAGGCTGCGGATCTGCACAATGAAGGGATGCACACCGTAGCACTTCCCATGGATGTAGAGCTGGGCAAAGACCACGGTGTGTGTTGCTGACCTTCCCACTGCGAGAAGAGAAACAGACACATTCCCTTAAGACTAGGCACAGTGCAAATGCTTCACAGCAGTTAATGCTGATTGTATATTGGGTATTGCTAATGCATGGGTCAGGGTGGGTGTGATCAAAAGGTGCTGGGAATTGGAGAATGCCTAAATCTGCATTCTGAGCTGCTTTTGGCTCTAAGGACTCAGCAGGGGAGCATCTGATCCAGCTATTAACGACTGAGTGATGAACTGAGGTTTTTCATGTGAAACACCTTCCTGAGGGAAGCCTTGAATTTCACTCTCGAATTCTTCATGCTGAGACTTGCCTGTTTTCAGGGAATTATCTGCCTGCAGGTTTTGGTCCTTTGCATTCTATTTACAAAGATTTGATTCCTGCAGAGGCAGATGTTTCCAAGGGCTTTAACAGATAATGCTGGCTTCCTTCTGGCCTTTAAAGCTGTACAGAACGCTTAGATCTCATTGCCTCAAGGTGTTTGCATTTCTTATTGAAGTCCTCTGCTGGCACCTGGACCCTCAAACATGGAGCTTAAGCAAAGCAGACTGAGGAACTGAAGGAAGCAAATGAGGAGAACTGAAATATCATGGGGGGTGCTTACTGTCTCCAGGCCACCACTTCATTGCAGAGATTGTTGGTGTATTCAGTATAAACTCCTGTGTGCTGATATCAAAGACGGCTGTTGTTTCCAAACCCTGAAGATAAGTTCCTTTAAAAAAAAAACATAAAAAATATCCTGGTGTATCATGAGGGTGATCAGACAGAGGGGAGCATCCCTAGAAGCTGGTGTGGATGTTACTGAGCTTTCAGGGTTCACCCTCCTGCTGAGAACCACAGAACACTGCAATTCCCCAGTGTCTGCAGGACCCACCATCTGCAGTGAGCTCTGATGCAGACCGTACTGGGGCACGCTGCCTGGCTGCTGGTGACTGATCCCTTCTACCACAAGCACCTACCCTCACTATTTTTTCTGTATTGGCAAATCAAAGGCAAGCATCTCCAGCTTGCTGAGGAAATGTCCTGCTTCCCCCAGGAGACCCACCTCAGTGACACAGATGGCTTGAACTCCCATCCCCTGAGAATGTGGGTGAGAGCCTTTCAGCCTGCGGTAACTGTGATTTCTCTGTAGCCTTACCATGTCCCAGTTCGGTCTGGGCGTAGCTTCCTATGAGCCGGTGTTCAGTGGCAAGAGGAATCCATTTGGCCACCTGTTTGTCTGAGCCCAAGACCGAAATGCTTCTCATGAAGACCCGGTGAAGGAGAAATGCTACATCTCCAGAAAGCGCCCTGGGGAGAAAGCACAAGTGGTATTTTTACACTGATGAAGTTCCAGGGATGTGATTAATGAGGCGGTGACGTGGTGGCACTTACTAGGCAGTACCACCTGCTGCATTTTGATTTCTGTGTTGTCATATTCAACACAACGTGCAATGTCGATACAGCATTGCAGGAAAAGTGATTTTTCATGCTGGTTTTGTTCTTTCTTTCATAACACACTTTGCTTAAATGTCACTGGCTCGTTATTTCTCCTGCTCTTGGAGGAATTATCTGTTCTGAGGAGCAGATGCCGACCTCCTAATACACAGCGCCCAGCTCCATCAGCCCCAAGTCTTTGACAGCTTTGTCAATTCTTTGTATCTGATTTGATGTGGTTTTATTTTCTTGTGGCAAAAGATTCAAATCCATCCTGGTAACACCTGCTCTATTGGCTGGTCAGCCCTGTGCCATGGGGCTGGCTGATAGTGCTATTTAGGATGCATGCAGCTCTATTCCAGAAGCTGTGTACATGCATTCTCACACCTAAAAACAAGAGGCACTGCCACTCTCATTCATGTGGCTTTAATGCAGTGCTCTCAGCACTGAAGAAGACACTTCTCACTTTTAACAAATGACAGTGAGCACTTTTTATAATGGGCCTGTGAGAGAATCAGCCATGTTGAAAAAGCAGGGGAAAATATGAACAAAGAAGCAGTTAAAATGAAATCACTTTGATTAACAGAGATAAGCTTAACAAACCCTTGTCTGCCCATCCAGAAATGTTACTTTAACTGTCATCTCAAAGCTGGCTTTTAAATGTCTGTCCATGATTCAGCCTGCCCGGCACCAGGACTTTGGTTAATGAGAAGTTCCTGCTTGTCTGGTATCTCATAAGAAAAGAGCTGTGCTTCCATGCAGCCTTAATTGAGCAGAGCGCGATCCCATGAGGCTGAAGCTCCCGGCATGGGGGGTCTGAGGGCAGCGAGCAGAGGTGGGGCTTTATAATCTGGGATATGTTTTTGCTGAGGGAGGGCTGTGGTAATTACCAAATCCAGGAGCTCTTGATGGAAAGTTTCCCCTTTATTGGTGCCACTCACCACAGGAGACAGAGCGCAGCGTAACAAATTGGAATCCTTCATGTGATGAAAGACTGGAAAATGACTTTGAGCGTCAGCGATGGTTTGTGATGCTCTTCTGAATGAGGCTTTTAAACTTGCACCTCACCTGGATCCTAATGCAGCGTGCACTGCAAACGTGGGGGAAGGAAGGAGGGCATGGAGCTGTGAAGTGTGGCTCAACTGGGTGTTAAGAAAATGATTAGGAAAGGACTGTGAGAAACACTTTCCTCCATTTGCTTACAAATTAAGCGGTGTGTTTGTTTTTAACACAATGTGGGTTTTGGGGATAAAGAAAGTGTCAGATTTGTCTGTGAGCCGGTACCACGAGCAGAACGGCAGCACTTCCCACTCTGACCGTGCGCCCACCAGCGGCTGAGCAGTGCAGGTGAGGGAGGCGCGGTGTCTCAAAGGACCCGAGCTGTCAGAGCCGGCCTCTCCCAGCCCTTCCTCGAGCTGATTCTTCCTGGCAAGGAAACCTTTCAACAACAGGCGAGTTGTAGTTACAAAGGAAATCACCTGTAAATGTATACAGATTCAGGTCCGTCTTCGCTCCATCCCATCTCCTGCATCTTTTTTCGGAGGTGAACGGCCTTTCTGACCGCTGCTTCGTACCGCTCGTTCTGGCTCTGGAAGTACTGATTTTCTCTGCTAAAAACCGGGTCGCTCTCAATAACGTCCACTGGGAAAGCAATGGGAAGCGTTACCCCCGCAGCGTGTGCCGTGCTCAGCGGGCACACAGCGGTGCCGGCCCTCCGCCCTACTCACCGACCGCCCGCCGCACCCGCGTGCGCTCAACACCCCCGTCCAGCACGGCCGTCAGCCCGGGCACGCAGAAGGACGCTGTCAGCCTCTCGCTGGCCAGGTCGGGGTTCACCCTGGCGAGGCCCGAGCCCTGCGTGTCCTTGGTGGTGTCCAGTAGGGCCATCCCGGCGGTGCGGTGTGTTACTGGGGCTGCAGCGGGCTGCTGAGAGCACTGAGCCTCCTCCTGCGGGCAGCAAAACAGAGGTGCACTTTGAACGCAAACCTCTGCGCTGCTTTGAAAAAAAGGAAAAAAAAAAAAAAAAAAAGGAAAAAAAAAAGAGAAGCAGCGTTTGGACGCTGCCCGTCCGTGTTGCGGCAGAGGGGAAAGGGAAAACGGAGGGCTCGCTCCGAGCTCGAGGTGCAGGTCTTAGGACTTTTGTAGCTTCACTTTCAGCACTTTCCCTGCAAGAGGAGAAGGGATATTACACAAGCACATACATGGGTAAGGCACTCCCAGCGCCCGCCCCTTCCCGTCCCCGCCGGCTGCGACCTTGAGATCCCCCGTGCCAGCGGGCCTTGTACCGGGGGCCATAGTAAGGGGAGTAATACACAGTGCGGGGTGGGAGGCTGCGCAGATTTGCCTTTCCTTGACCCTTCCAAGGAGCTGAAGCCCTGGGATGTCCCACAGGCCGCCTCCTTACGCCGCTCGTTCCGATCCCAAGGCCGCTGCCCTTTAGCCCGTCTGTCCGTCGCTCCGCACACCGCCCGGCTCCCAGCGCAGCAGCGCCCGCCCCGCTCACGGTGCCGGTGTGGGGCGGCAGAGCGAGCCCTGCTGTGCTTTGATCCGGGTTAGCACAGCGCTCAGTGTGCTGTAGTATCCCACCGTGAGCTGCTCCTGTTACTGACTAGCAATAAGGCCAAGGTAACAGTGATAAGGTGAGGGGTGGTAGCCTTAAGTTGTGCCTGGGGAGGCTCAGGTTGGGTATTAGGAACAAATTCTTCTCCAGAAGAGTGATAATGCATTGGTACAAGGTGCCCAGGGAGCGCTGGGCTCATCATCCCTGAAGGTGATAAAGATGTAGACATGGCACTGACATGGCTGTGGGCATGGGGGTGGGATGATGGTTTGTTTCTTCCTAACTGTCTGCATTAAACAGTGTGAGCAGTGACAGTAAACAGTAGTGCACAGCATGCGTTTATATATATGAACACCAACACAATAGAAACTATACACCACATAGGCAACATACACAGTGCAAAAGATTGTCTTCTGTCAATATTCTGATCGTCTGCATCTTCCGGATACACCAGGTTTATTTAGGAGCATGTTCTAGGGGGCGTAGACCCCAAATTCAGGAATTCATTTAAAAGGAAAGGATGCTCAAAGATATCCCATAATCTCTCGCTGGGATTGTCAGCTAGGGTTGCTGGGGTCCTGCACTGTTGGGTCCTGCCCTCTCTGCTCTGCCTGTTTCAGACTCTTGTTTCTCCGCAGATGGAAGGATTTCTTTGGGCTCTATTCACATAGTGTGTGCTAGGACAGTGCTACTTGGCCACCCCTTTCCCTTCTGGACACCTGACACCACTCGGCAATCCCAGGCCCCTCTCCACGCTTGGTGGACACCAGGTGAAAGGAAGACACCTTGATTTTTTTTCAGATATTAGAGATACTCAAGAAGATAACAGCCAAACGTTCTCCACCTGCACTGAGCACTCAGCTTCCCACCCAAGGACTTCTGTAAGTGCCCCTGTCCCAGGCAAGGAACACCGATAGCGCTGATTTCACCGGTGCATATGGAGTGACAGATTGTCTCTTCTGGAGAGCATTTCCATCTGTGGCAAAATTACAAATTAATTTGCTTAATTTTTTGGAGCTCTTTGATCAAGGTTACTTGATCTGTGTCGTAACTGCTCACAGAAACACAGCTCGATATGTTCTCATTTGTTACTGAAACCGATAATTGATGGGGTATTATAAAGCATCCTGTACAGCTCTGTACAAGCATCCTTAGCAAAATATTTTTCTCTCAGAGAAATTTGGCTTTTTTTCCTGCCTGAATAAATGCTCAATGCAGCTTCTCCCTCGTGGTTTTAATTACAGACTATATGAAAAGCTTCACGGTGGGAAAGGATGTAACAAATCCTGTCAGATCTTGCTTAACCCATAGGGACCATGTGCACCAGATTTCTGGAACAGCCTCTTTAAAATAAGTGTGATGGGTGAGAGGCTAAAAGCTGCCACAGGGATGGTGCTGTGAGACAATGCTCTCAAGGACTGAGACCAGGCCAGGGGTTATGTGATCCAATACTGTCCAGAGGCCCCATCCCTGTACTGCTGCTCTTGTTGTGTGGTGTGACTCAGATGCTTTACTTGATCTGCCAAGCTGAACAGCATCCTCTGAAATGAAACACCCTTCTGGGCCAGACGGACTGGGAAATGGTTTAGTAACTTCTTGATAAAGATGTGATAAACACTCCCTTTCCCTTAGTTCACATATGGATCCACTGAAATGTGGATGGTGGACACTGTTTAACTAGATTAAACCTTCCCAACTGACCATGCCTGTTAATTCTTGCTGTTTAAGAACCAGTGTTTGAAGGCAGTCAGTGAGTTTTGCTTTTGTAGGCTTTGTAGCAAGGCTGTGTGAGAAGTGAGAAGCTGGGATCTACCTGAAGGAGCAATTTTAGCTCTACATGTAGACATCTCATACATGGTGCAAAGACACCATCTACCTCAGCTTTGCTCTGACAGCAGCAAGATTTTTACCTTTGTGACATGGCAACTGAACTGAGACAGCACTGGCCTCTGGAAGAAGGGATGAGAAGTGCTGAGAAGCAGCTTTGCAGCAGTACCTCCATGCCCAGTAGCCCACAACACATGCTGGTGCCAGCTGTGACCCCTGTCAGCATCCTGACACCAGCATGGCATCACAGGGCCGGTTTGGCTGGCTGCTGTAGTTGCACATGTCCAAGGTGAGGGGCTGAAGCAGTTCATCTCTGCTCCTCTCTGCCAGATCCACAGGATCTGCTGCTGACTGCTCACTGCACTCTTTTGCTCATATCTGTGCTGAGCCCCCAGATTCCTGCATGGAGCCTCTCACCTGGGGCTTTCATGGGAAGTTCTGTGTATTTTCTGCCTAAGCATGGAACAGAGCAAACAGCTCAACAGCTATTTACAAGCAGGTCTGAAATGCAGCTTAAAGATGCTCGTGAAGAATACGTGGCACCTGGCCTTCCAATGCTGAGCTGGTGTGGGCACTCAGGAGTTGATTTTTCTCATAGTGTGATAGCATTGTTTGTCTTGTGCGGTTCTGCAGTGCCAGTAACCCTTGGGCTGTTCCCAGTGATACGCAGATTGTCCTTTTAGTCACCACGCTGATTTGCCAGGAGATTTCTGGAGCTGCAGCCACTCCCCTGCTGCCCTGTTTGGTGAGCCCAGCTCCAGGGGATGCGGGTTCCCCAGCCCGTGGCAATGACCATCCCTCTGCTGACTGCCCTGGCTCACACCTTGGCCACATCATGAGGGTTAACCAGGAGTTAGCTGGATGTTAGTGTGCTCCCACAACTGGGGAGGAAAGGGACATTGCTTCGCTCTGCACCACCTCGTGTGAGGGCCTCTTCAGTAAATACTGCACCTTTTTGATCATGAGACCTTCCCGGGATGGGAAAACCTTTTTTGTGCCATCTACTGGAGCAAGTGTTAATGACATGAGTAGCCCCAAAGATGTGGCTGTGAGTGTCCACCATGTACAGAGACATCAGCCTTGGTAGGATCCCCGCTGGGTTTTGGCAGAAGCTACACTGCTTTTTCTTCCCCAGTCACCGTTGATGTTCTTCTCAGATTTTCTTTGACTTTAATGAATTCTGGTGCATGGTCTTCCTGCTTCTCCTGCTCTTTCTCCAGCTGTAATAAAGAAAAGTCATTGTTATCTGTACATTCTAAAGAACAAAAGTGCATTATGTACCTTAAAACCCCTCAGCCACCCCTCTCCAGGGTGGTTAGAACAACATGGGGATGGCTGACAGCCTGATCCTACCTGATCCAGCCGCTGGTGCCTCTTCAGTAGCTCTTTTTCAAAGGGAGACTGCAACTTCTTGGCCTCTTCCTCTTCCTTCTTCTGCCTGAGGACCTGGTTTCGCCGTCGGTGTTCAAGCACCCTCTGCAACTCTGGCTTGCTGTCTACACTCAAGCCTCTGTGGACCAAAAGCAGACAAATGAAGAGCTGCTCATTCACCTTCCCCCTGCCTGCCTGGCAGCCCCCAGAGCCTCCATCCCAAATGCTGCCACACCGATGTACTGTGCCTTTCTGTGCAGAAAGGGAAATGTGCTGTCCTACAGTGACAGCTCAAGCGGCACTGAGGGAGTTTATAATAATGAAGATTTTTTTCCACCAGCAGGGGTAGTCATTGAACTGCAGTAATTGTCCTGGCAGTTCGGCTTGCTCCAGAGCTGAGGGCTTGCGATCCCTGCTGTGCCTCAGTTTAAGCACTAATGTTTATCTCCTGCAGCTGACCCCAGCCACCTGCCCACCCGCTTCTACCCCCTAAATACCTGTATGTGGCTGTGCACGTCAACAAACCTTTGCTGACTTCTGGGCAGACATCATTGCAGCCACAGTTTTGTGTTGCTGAACAAGTTATGAAGCAGAGATCAAGGCAGCTTTCAAATAGGTTACCTTCTTAATAGCAATTGGAACTTAAATAATTTTGGAAGAAGTCACAGAAGTAGTTGGCTGAAGTCATGTTTTTGAGGAGGAGCTGAAGGTCGCATAGCTGCCACCAGATCCTGACCTCACCTGCTGGGGGCTGAACATTCACTGCAGTCAGCAGGCTGAGGGTATTGGAAATCCCAGGGAAATATTTGGAGGAGAGGTGTTGTAACATGAGTGTTTCTGTGGCAGACAGGCCCTGGGCTTGACAGAAGGTAAAGCCTGCTGTGGCTTGCTGGAGACAAAGAGTTTGCAGTGTTGCCTTTGAATTTGTTACTGCTCCTGGATTTAATCAGCCTGCCCTGTTAGTGCCCAGAGGTGTTGACTAAGATAAAGTTTTGTTGCACAAGCTGCTGATGTGAATTGCTTTCTCCTTCTGCCTAAGGGAGAAGGCAGAAATGGGAGCAAGCACAGATCCTCCTCCCTCCTCCCTTCAGTATGAACATGCAGCAAACAGCAAAGCTGCCGGATTTGCTGGTGACTTAGGGTTGCATATAGATGCTGCTCCTCCTTCCCCCTGGGAGCACTGTACAACTTGCTGGCTGCCCTAAACCTGCTCAGGAGATGATAGCATTGTTTGTGCCAGGAGATCCTGGCCAGTGAGGCTTTAACCAGGCCGTGTCAGAGTGTTTTAGGAATATCTGCCTGGTTCAGATGATTGCGTCAGTGCTGGAGAATGGCCTGGGCACAGTCCTTGTAATTCTCCTGCTTCTGGGCAGTGCCAGTACTGAGCAATGAACCCTGCTGGCAGGGTTGTTGTTGGCTGAATTAAGCCTTGTGCCTGACCCTCACGATGAGCACAGTTGTTTTGAGCAGAGGCTCTGCTCCTTTTTGATTAGAGATCAAAGTGTGGCCGTGTCAAAGTGTTTTTTTAAGGCATTTTGAAAATGTTTGAAAATAATCTGTTGCATCAGAGAAGAGTGGTGGGTTGTACCCCATGTCTGTGTGCAAGTGGCAGGGTTTATCCCTCCCTCCAACCACAGCTGGTGATGGTGCTGGTGCTGGTGCCAGGCTCCACACCGCTGTGACCTCTCCTCACCTCTTGTGGTTCATCAGCAGCTCTCGGTGCAGCTCCTGGTGGCTCTTGGAGGCTTTGACGGGGTTGAGGAGCTTTTTAGGTTTGATCAAGTCTGGGTTCCCATCTATGTAGTCCGGCTGACTCAGGATGCTCCTGCTGTCACAGTGCTCCTGCTGTATTTCTGTGTACATCGATGCTGGAAGACAAGAGAGGAGTTGGTGGGTGGGGTGCACCAGAGGGAGCCCACCTGTGCTCTGCTCCCTGGGTGAGAGCGGTTGCTTGGTGCACCTTTAGAAAATATTCCTTTTGGAGAGACACGTATTAATTAGATCACTTCTGAGTGACTTGCCAGCCACTCGCTTCAGTGGCTGCAGCGGTTGGTGCCAAGGACTAATTAACATTAGTTAGATGAGCCATTGCTAACAGCAGGAGCAGGGCTGGAGCTGCAGGACTTGGGGGTCCTGGGAAGTGCTGCTGTGGCTGACACCTCTCATCAGCATTAGGTTTTGCTGATGTTCTGCTGCCCTAAAAGTCAGGATTCATCCCAATGCCGAGGAAATCATAATTCACACGTGCAGCCCAGGATCACGCTGTAATAATTTGTGTGTTCTGCATTTAAGAACAAGGGCCCACTCTTTTCTAAGCCGTGGTGTGTTGGATTTCAGGCAGACTGCAGGGCAGGCTCAATGCTGCCATTCCCAAGTGCTCTACATCTCACCTTTGCAAAAAACCCCACACAAAAGGAGTGCAAAGCACAGATTTTAAGACAAGACTGCATGCTGTGGGCTGCACTTTGAGTGCAGAGTGCAGTTGTGCTGGCTGCAATTATGCCAGGGCATGGCCTCATCAGGGACTGGGAAGAGCCATTCATTCCTAAGGACTCACTCAATGAATTTGGGAGTTCAGTGGCAAGAACAAAAAGTACCAGAAAAAGTGTGTAGGCAGCTCCAAGTGCTCTGTTATTACAGTATTTTGGGGTACCTAATGGGAAGGCTTACGGGTTGATGGAGCAGCAAGGAAAACAGCTTTTGTTCAGTAATGCTGTCTCCCTCTCTTATCGCAGTCTCATGTACAAAAGGAATAAAATCCTTTTAAAAGAGAAATCAATAAAATGAAAAGGAAAAAAAAAAAGCAAGCGAAAGCAGGCAAGGTCATTCTTTCTTAGGCAGTAAGTACTGTGCGAATGTAAAGTGGATTGCAATCAAACAGAATTGTGTAAGAAATCATACTGCTGAAGAAATGATTCAGTATCAAACAACTTCTCATTGAATGTTAATGTGGGCAGTGCCCTGCTGCTCTGGGAACAAAGGAAAACAGATTGGAGCCCGTTAAGAGTGTAATTGGGGTGAATAGTTCGGTACATATTCAAAGGGCGTGGGGAAGCTGGAAGCAGAGGTTTCCTGTACCAGGTTGTTTTCTTCCAGGGTGGCAGGTGCTGTTGGTGGGTGAAGGAGCTGATAGCTGAAGCTGTGCCTTGCCCTGCCAGTGGGGAGCGTGGGGGTGAAGGCAGCATAGTTTGATGGCTGATTGCTGCTCAATGAAAGCTGGTTTTGGAACATTGGAAAGTGAATCAGATGTTCACTGGGGTAACACTGCTGGAGTCCCTAATTCTACTTTGTCCCTTTTCTGGGGGTCTTGTTTTCTGTGGGGAGAGAAGTGAGCAAAAGGCAAGAAAAGAAGGTTCAAAAGCAAAGGGTTGTTTTGGTGTCAGTGAAATGGGTGAGCTCCCCTTTCTCATGGCAAAGTGGTAGCTTTATTCTGCAAACAAAACAAGGAACTTCAAAGAGTGCTGGGTGTTTTCAGTGGGAGCGCTGCTGGCTGGCTGTGCTACAGGAGGTGATCTGGGAAGGAACCACAAACCTCTCGACAGGAACCCCACTTTAAATCTTCACAAGATGTTCGTGTGGAGCAATTCAAGGAATGTCTGCATTTGCATTGAGGGTAAAAAGAAAAATGAGGCCCGGAGCACTGCTTGGGGTTATGCTGGGAGTAAGGACGGGGCATCCTTTCTGCTACAGGCTGGCAGAGAGGGACCCTGGGCAAAGTGCTTCTCTCGCAGTAGATCTGTCATCTTCAAGACACAGTCTAATTCATGCCCATGTACAGGGAGACAGACTGCTATCAGGCTGCATTTTGTCATTATTTATAGTGCCAGCAGTGTAAATCAGGGCAGGTCTCTGTGGAGGATTTACAGCAGGATGTCTGGTTTTGCATGATTCGACCATAGATCAATGAACAAACGTCAGCTCCGGCACCTCCTGGGCCACCGCCATAAATCAGCCATAGGTGCCAGGCAGTTTTATATTGTTCTTGGCAAGATATAAACAAAAAAATGCATGTGCATTCTGACACCCTCAGCTGTGCTCAGAAAGACAGTGTGACCTTTCAGACAGATCTGCTTTGGACTGTTGCTTTTCAAAAGTAGCCGTGTTTGCTTCAACACATTCAGCCTTTTGCTCGCTCTTAAATATTTTCCCTTTCCGTGTTTCTAGAAGCCTGAGGCTCTCTAGGAAAGCTACATTTCCGTTTGATTTCTGTGTGCACACAGAGCAGGAGTGCCTGGACTGGGGGGCTGAGGCTGCTGGTGGGTATTGGGATGAGCTCCCTGCCTTCCCCATGGGAAACCCCTCTGAAGGGTCTCAGCTCTCAGGGGTGCTGGAGACCTACTGCCCTTGCCTTGGCACAGGGCTGCCTGAAGGAGAAAAATGACTTTTTAATAGCTTGGTCTGCTCTGACTTCAAGCAAAGCTCAAATTCCTGGAAATCCGTATAAATCCTGGGGGAGTTTTGGTAAAATTGCAAGTCTGCAATCCTTGCCCAGATTGCTCAGCCCCGGTCTTTTGAGATGAAGAAAGTCAGTTTTGGAATGACATGAACTGCCTTGGGGCTGCAGGAAGTGCCCTGTGCAGAGTTTATATTGAGTTTCACAACTGGGTCCCTGTATGCGGGGCTGTCCCTCTGCACAGCAGCCACTGCTGGGATGAAAATAATCCCCAGGAATGCTGTAAGGGGATTATAGGGCTGGTTGGGCAGGTAAGTGGGGTGCTGCTCTGGCTGCCCAGCTCCAGCTGCCCGTCCTGAGGGGAAAGTGCTACAGGGATCAGAAGGAAAACGGAGTGTTTTCAGTCTAAGTGTTGTCAGACTTGTATTTCTGCAGAGAACTGATTTCCCAACAGGAGCATCTGGGAAGAGGTTTTTCAGTAACTGCAGGAAATGATCAAATTGCTCCTGTTAAAAATCTTTTATGGGAGTCCCTTTTTGGACAGAGAATGAAACCTCTGTGAAATGTCATCCCTGTACAAATGGTCAGAGGGCTTTGCTCTGGGAATGGCAGCTGGGGTCAGAGGGGCACTGCTCTGTGTAACCTGGGGCTTGGAGGGAGAAACGGGAGAATCACAGAGTCATAGAATCATGGAATCGTTAAGATTGGAGAAGACCACTAAGATCACCACGTCCAACCACCAACCAGCCCCACCATGCCCATAACCACATCCCTCAGTGCCACATCTCCATGGTCCTTGAACACCTCCAGGGACAGTGACCCCCCACTCCCTGGGCAGTATATGCCAGTACATCACCACTATTTCTGAGAAGAAATTGTTTCGAATTCCCAACCAACATGCAGACTTACAGCTCACAGCCCTAGCTCTGGGTTTGTAAGGCCACTGAGTTGATGTTTTGCAGGCAGAAGTGGCCACTGGGAGAAGAGCCTCTGTTTTCTGAGTGCCCGGTGTTTGTAAATACATATTCCCTGGAAAGCAGCAGTTTAACAGCGGGCTGATGAACGGAGCTGGGCACACACATCCCATAGGGAAGGAGACTGCAAACCACCGTACTCAACACAGGTTGCCCAAGCAGGTTTGAAGCTACTTGCGCAATTAATCACAGCTGTGCAGTAATGTGAGTTTAAAGGCCTCATCTCACCTGAAATCAGTGATTTTTTAAAATGAAATTCCAAACAAAACTTCCTCAGCATCCCTCCATTGTGCTGCATCAGCAGCTCGGCAGTGTTGTGTCCCAGGGGCCTGGCACACTCTTTTTGCTTGTCACCGGACAGCCGCGTCATCGATCAGTGATACGCGTGGTCCAGAATGGAAGCAAAGAGCCTTTGTCTGCTTTTAATCTAGGGTTTTAAATAATTAAGCAGGCCGAATTCTGGTATTTATAATGCAATGAGGCAAATGTAATTTGATGTGGCTGCTGTGGGAAACGTGTCCCAGCCACGGGGTCTCTCCTCAGAGCAGTGGGTGCCGAAAGTCAGAAACCCTATGGGGTCATGGGGTCAGAAAGGGGAAGAATCACAATGGTGCCTGCATATCTCTGCCCTGCCCTGTCCTCTAGCTGAGGGTTGGTATGTTGGTTAATGATTTCATTTAATCACCTTGGACTGTGATAAGCAAGGTTCTGGGGCCGGGATCCCGCTGTTAACAATTACCAGGGACGCCCGCCCTCTGAGCGGCGTGTGGAGCAACTCGATTCGTTTTGTTAAGCAGTGACAGATGCTCAGCAGTCCTTGCTAATCACAAACTTATTTTTAATATATCATCAAATATTTGCTGTGCCTTTCCCTATGTGGAGACACGCATCAATCATTAATGAATGTTTTAAGGTAGCTCAAAGGGATTTTCTGAAATGCAGAGAAAATCATTTCCCATTGAGCCGCAGCTACACCAGCAGTACCCCCTGTCCCACCTAACTCCTCTCCAAGAACATTAAATTGTGCCTTGTGTTGCTTTAGGGAATATCCTGTGGGATATAGGTCTGTTTTCTAGGCAGCACTGAAGTGCTACGGAAACCTAATATATCCCAAACTAAACTTAAAGCAGGGTCCAGAGACACCTGTGTGCAAATAGGGTTACAGTGCAGAACCCCATGGGGCTCAGCAGCCTCTATCCAAGACAAGTAGGGGATATGGGGACAAGGGGACACAAGGATGCGGAGGCCTGTGCTTACCTGATTTCTGCAGTGTGCCCCTGGGCAGCCCAGGGGCCCCGTGCTGCCCTGTGTCCCACGACATGGGGCCAGGCGGCTGCTTCTGCCTTCTGTGCTTGCTCTGCTGGCCTTTGGCTCTGTGAGGCTCCCCAGCTCCTGCCTGGTCTCTTCAGCTGGGCAAGGATGGAGGCTCACGTGGATGCCACCTCCCTGCTGCCCCACGGGGACCCCGTAGACCCCAAAAGTTGCTCCCTTTGCTCTTCACTGCCGGATGATGTTTCCCCAGAAAATGAATAAGCTGGTGGGTTTTCTCACCCCCGCAAAGAGAAGAGCTGTTGATGTGCGCAGCCACTGAGGGGTTGTGCCCCTGCTCCACAGAGGGCGATTTCTCCTGAGTGTGCCTTAAACCACGCTCCCAGGGAAATCAGATCGGCCCAGAGGAAGCCGCACGCCCACTCTCTTTAGCAAAGCACTGCAACAGCAAAGCCCGGCACCAGGGCAACCGTTCGTGTTATCGTGATCGTTCCTAGCACGTTGCGACACCACTGCGCCAGCACCGCGCCGTCCTGGGGCCAAGGGCATAGGGGGAGTGCAGGGTGGGAGCAGCCTGGCCCTGTGCCCAGGGGCTGTTCTGGCACCTGGCGATGCAGAGATGGAGAAGGGAGAAGGAGTGGAAGTGGCCCCTCAGCCTTTTCGGGCTCTTGGTGGGTGCTGATACTGCCATTGCCCCATGCCGTGCTTGCAGATGCTCACTGGTCCTGGGAGGTGGGCAGGGATGGGGTAAAGTCATTTCCATTCAGACAGAAGGGATAAGGAAAGTGGGGGCACTGCCCATTGTGGTGAAGGATGCTCCCAACCCCATGAGGTCCTTATTCCCTCATTTCCACCTCTCCACATTTTGCTCCTCTCCATGCTCCAGTACTGTCCCCCATCCCAGCTGTGTTTTCCAGCCAAGGGCTTGGTGATGCTGGATTCCTCCCTGCTCACCCTGCAGATCCTCACTCACCTGAACTGCCACTTGTGGGCCTCCCGCTGCTGCCGGCACACCGGGGCTGGAGGGAATATTCCTTCTAGAAGAGAAGAGAGGAGGGATTGGGCAAGGACTGTGCAGGTATTGCCCTATAACAGAGGGTGAGATGGACAGCTGGTGGCTCTGGCACCTCTGACATCACTCCAGCACCTCTCTGACAACAGCCACAGTGCTCAGTGCCATGCCAGCCTTTAAATCATGGAATGTTCAGCTCCTCTGGCACTGCTGGGCTGTGTTGCTATTAAACCTCCACTCCCAGCCCTGAGTGGGAGGGAGCACTGCTGCCAGCTTCGCTCAGGTTTCCAACCCTGGACAAATGCAATGGGACTGTGGTGGTGACCAGTTCAAGGCAATCAGTGGGTTTAAATGCAGTAAGGCAATATAAAAATAGTAGGTAGCCTCACTTTGTATTTTATTGGTTTGTTACTCCCCATATTTCAATGCATTGCCCCTGACATTAGGGACATTAGTGGGCACAGTGCTGATGGTTGGACCAGATAATCTCAATGGTCTTTTCCAAACTTCATGGTTCTATGATTCTGTGACTCCAATGCATGTCAAAGAGCTCCTGCATTTATGGAGGCATTTCGTCAGGTGTAGGCTGCCTTCAGCTTCTGGCCCTGGGCAGGAATCCTGCTCTCCAGCTCCAGATCCTGGAGCTTGAGGCCAGCAAACCTTAACAAACTATTGATCAGTGGTCCTGCGTGTGGGTGCTCTGATAGCTGGATGGCTGGGGATTTGGGATCATGTTTGTGCTGTGCTGAAACCAGTTAGAGAAGAGAACTGTCATCTTGGAAAGGGAGTGGAGGGTGGCTTCAGACCCAGTAAGATGGATACAAGTGCCATTAAGGTGCAGCACCGCAGCATTGATCTTGCACAGTAACAGAAGTCTGAGCTAATGAATGAAGCAAGAAATTGCTACAGTCAGATGGTGGTGATAAAGAGGTATTAGCGTGGGCGAAATGCCACCCAGACTGAGAGCTGATCTGAGTCTGCCCTGAAGAAGGAGCAGCAGGGCTGGAGGTTGCCCAGCTTGTGGGTCAGGGTGCTCAGAGCTTGGCCACGAGCTGCAACCTGCTGAGCTACAGCCAACACATCTGTTGATTGAATTATTGTTCAGCCCAGAGGCTTTGAAGGAAGTTGTGATGACCTGCAACTTGCTGCCAGATCAAAGCCAGCACTTCTGGGTGTGATGAAGCCGCGGTATGTGAGATTTAGAGGTTATCCACATTGCGTCTTATAGCTTCATTCTATAAACACCAGACACCTCTGCTCAGTGCCCACAGTGCACCATGTGAAAATGTTACTGACACGCTCCTGGACACAGAGGTTGTATAAGCTGTTGCCCAAATCTCGCGGATTATTGCTGAATTCTGCTCAATCTGTGCTCATTTGCAGCAGCTGGGAGTGATCCAGACCTCGGTGAAATCATCCACTGGAAGAAACTTCTGAGGATTAGTGAGACTTTTTCCCATCTGTGATGTAAACGCACAGCAATCTGCTGGGCTGATTGTTTGCTGTTGCAATCCTTGCCAAGCTGGTGCACATGCTTTCTGAGATGATCCCACTTGCTTATTAAGGAGAAACACAGAGAAAATGGGTTAAGTGTCCCAACATAGCATGGCCTCTGCCTCTTGTTTGCTGTGGTTTGGGTTCTTCTGTCTCAGCGTTGCAAGTGATGCTTGGTGAGGAGTTTGGCTCTGCCCATTCTCTGTCCACCTCACAGTGGCACAGCGCTGTTCTGCAGTTGGGACCAGCTGTGGCATCGTGCAGAGGGATGGGGCTGCCGTGCAGGATCCCCATGCTGCAGCCTGACAACCCCTCACAGGGACCCAGTGTTGCTTTGGGGCAGTGCAGGATGCAGGAGTGACGTGGGCAGCCCAAGCCCTAACCCTGCTCCCTTCTCCAGGTGGGCACACACCTGCCTGCAGGTGCTTGGGTTCACCACCCTGAACTTGTGTTACTCCTTGTCCCTGGCCACGGTCATTCCCACTATCATGTTGCAAAGAGCTTTAAGAAAGATCAAATTCTTAGTGTTATGTTTCATTCATTGTTGTTTTGACCTCCACAAATCTGCAGCATTTCTTTGGCTGGGGTCAAGCAGCCGCCTTGGGGGTGCCAGGCTCTCTCAGTCTGTGGCTTTGGGCAGCAGGAGGGGGCCGGGCTGTGTCCTGCTGTGCCTGTGCAGCTCCAGGGGTGTGCTGGGATGGTGGCCACTCTGTGTCGAGTCAAGTGGAAAATTGCTAATGCTTCATGTAGTGCTTTTATTCAGAAAGTTGTCTTTTATTCATAAAGACAACATCATTTGACACGGATGAGCGCCGTGCTGACCTCTGCCTGGCATTGTCACAAACACTGCTGGAGGTTGGGCAGCAAACACAGCCCTCCTGCAGGGGACCAACTTCATGCACTGCTCAGAGCAAAGAGTGGTGCTGCTGATGAGCAGAGCCCTGTTCTCACTCTGCACTATGTTGCCAATATCAGCTTCACCCACTCAAGCATTGTTAGCAGTGGGTGAGCCATGATTTTAACCTGTCCCAGGAGCTTGTTTCCACCCGGCGCTGTAGGGTTGGTCGTGCTGATGCTATTTCTGCTATTTCTAGGGATGCGGCTGCCTGCATGGGAAGAGCATCACTCAGTGGCACAAAGGGCTCTGGCAGCTGCGGAACAAATTGCTGTCATGCTGCAGAGAGACCATTAGGGAACACTGAAGGGCCTTGAAGGATGAGCTTTGCAGAAAGTGAGGCTTGTGGCACATGAGTGATAGGGACAGCGTTTATTTCATGTGCTGCGCCAACAGCCTGGGAACTCAGTGTCACATAAAGAGACTGCATAAAAGTGGGGAAAATTGGTTTATAAGGAGCAGGGCAGGAGGGAAAGGGCTGCAAGGGAGGGGGTTTGGATGCAAATGGAGGAGGTATCAGAACTGTGAAGCATCCCCACTAGGGAAAGGGTTTTGTGAAGGCAGCAGGTGCATTGGAGTGAACCCCTGGAGCAGAGGGAGCAGCAAAGCAGCGAAGCCTTTAATTGCATTAGTTCATTTCTATTTGGGGACCACTGAGCCATCCCCAACCTGGCAGCTGCTGCGTGGCCCTGCAGTGATCTCCACACTCCACACTTGCAGGTGCATTGGGCACAGTGCTTCACGACATGGGAGCACTGTGGATCCCAATTGCCATTTGGGTTTGGATGTGCTCCCGGAGCCATTGCCACAAAACCATGTCGTGGGGCTGCTGCTCCAGCCTAGTATGATTGGTTTCACTGTGCCAGGATGGCACCACGCTGGTCCTGCTGTGGCCACTTCCTCTGTGTGCTTTGCAGCCCTGGCATGGAGCAGCCCTTTCCCTTCCCATTGCCTCTCTCCTGCCAGCCGCAGACACAGTGCCTCTTGTTTGCCTTATTCCATCCTGCACTTTCCAATATAGGCGCTCAGGATTTTTGTAGTTAGGATAAGGGTTTCCAAGCTCTTGAATGACAAGAGCCAGCTTTTTCATCCAGTGGAGCTTTCATCTAACACTGTGGACTTTTAAAATCTCCTTTTAACATTGCCCTGGCATTGCATCATTGCTCCTTGTCAGATGGGTTCTGCAGATGGTGCTGAGTGCGGTGCCAGCCGTGTGCCCATGTTGCTTTGGGTCTCACCTGCCTGGGGCTGGTCACACTGCTCAGTGCTCAGTCCTGGCTGCCTGTCCCATTCCCATGGAGGAACTCAGCGTGGGCACCAGGTGCTGCTGTGCTAACAAGGGCCATCCCCAGCACTGGCATGCTGCCTCTTGTTGTTTTCGCTCAGCAGCAGAGCAAAGCTTCCTAATCTCAGCTCATCTGACATTAGTGTAAAGTGACACTCTTGGGAATTTGGGGACAGAAGAACTTTCCCTGGGGAAACGGCTGCGGTTCAAACCCTGCTGCTGTTTTGGGGAAGGCTGTGCTCATGTGGTTGTTGGAAGGGTTTGTTCTGGGGTTGGTGAGGAGGGGCTCGTGCTATGCCGAGCAGTGAGGGTCTGTGAGCAGAGAACCCTGGGCTGGCTCTGATCCTTGCCTTGCAGCATGGAGCTATGGGCAAAGCCCCGTGTCCTGCTGTCAGTGCTGCTGCCAGAGGAGGTTTATGGGAGCAGCTGCAGCCTTTGAAAGCAGCCATGACCTTGGAGCCCCACTGGCAGCCTTTCCAGCCCCTTTTGTTGTGGAGCAGGGCATTGCCTTGCACTCCACATCCCCGCTGCCGACCCTTGGATGCTGCTCTGCTCTGAGCCTGGCAGGGGCTTGGCTGAGACTGCTGACAGGCAGCACTGGCACGCAATGCAGAGCCCTCATCCTGCCCCCATGTTCCCTCAGAGCTGTGCACAGCAGTGCCCTGCTTTCTTGCAGGGGCTGTGGGGGAAGCAGAGCTCTGCTGCCCATCCCATGTACCCTCCCTGCCCCTCGGATAAAGCACTGAGTCGCAAGCCCTGCTGACACCGCTTTGCTTGGAGAGAGGGAGCAGCAGCAAAGCTGCCCTAGAACCATCAAGAGGATGGCACGGATGGGTGGGAGCACTGAGTTCTGAGCCAAGGCTGACCTAACCAGCTTATTGCCCCAGCCCTGGTAACGCCATGCACATGTGCCAAGGCCTGGATGAAGATCAGGTGCCAGTTTTGGGTCACTGGGTGCTGTTTGTGAGTAATTGGGGTCCTAGCCCAGCTCTTTTTGGAGGGATTTTCATTAAATTTCATTTTAACTTTTTGATAGAGGGTGAAAGGAGGGAGCAGATGTTTGGATTCCTTGAAGCCCTTAGGACACCACAAACTGCTTGAAGCTAGACAGGGGGAAAGCAGGAGGACCTTCCCGGTATTGCTCCTGACAAATTGAAAATGCATTCTTAAAGCATTCTGTAATCTGAGCAGCTTTATGCAGGTCAGGAACTCAGACAGCCCTTCTGTTTTTCCTGACCTACTGGATGGAGCTGGGAGGGGAGCTGTAGAAGAGCTGACACCAGAGCAGGGCAGCCCAGCCGCGCGGTGGTGACATATCTCCAGGCAAAGTGACACCCAATGACATCCACAGCACAGCCACCTCCAGCACGTCTGTGTGCCTCAGGACCCCTCAGCACCGCTCCCTTTAGAGTTACTCCTAGTATAACTCCTTTAGAGTTCTATGGCTGCTTTCCTAAGGGATGTGCACTTGTCACCCCGTGCTGAGGGTGGTGGCTTGCCCTGGCTTCCATTAGTTGGGAGCAAGGAAGTGGTGTGGGAGTGGGGACCGAAGCTGGGTGCAAACTTAGTGCTGGGGGTTGATCTGCAAGGCTGACATTTCTCACCATCCCCTCCTTGCTGTCTCCAAAGGCCCAGCACGGCCCCAGCACTGAACCCATCAGGTGGCACTACTTAAGAGCAGCTCAGTCCCACTATAATCCCCTTCTGCTGTCACCACCTGTAGCACACGGCAAGCAAAACAAGCCCCATGTGAGCAAACAGTGCCCTCTCCCCAAACCCCCCACTGCATCCCGCACCCACGTACCTTCTTCCCATGCGCTCCTCCCATTGTTCAGGACTTTGGCTGTGCCCCACTGGCACCGTCCCTGCTATGCCTGTGGGTTCTGGTGGCCGTGCAGCTCCCAGTGCCCCCACTGTCCCCACGGGGAGAGGCAGCTGAGCTCCAGCCCGTTTGCAGTGGGGCCGGTCGGGAGGGTTCCCTTCTCCTCCCTTCTCCCAGCACGTGGAGAACTCATTTTCTTCGTGCACCTCACGGCTGGCGCGCGCCCAGGCTCTGCCCGGGCACAAAGGCAGCTTTCATGCTGCGGATGCCCGGTTTCTAAGCTGGGCTCCGTATTTTGAGAGGCTGTGGAAGATTACAGTAATTGCACTTGACAGGGCAAGATGTCACAGGACGCGGATTCGCTCGGCCGCGGGGCCCCGGCACCCAGCAGTCCTCGCTTGTGGCATCCTTCCTGGCTTGTTCTCTGATGCTTTGCTGAAATAAATCGGTACCCCAAAATAAGGCAGGACAGCCCCTGAGTCCCGGCTGTGCAGCAGCGCTGGATTTTGCAGATCTGATCCTGTGGATGTTCCTGGGGGCTGCAGCCGCTGCTCTGGACAGAGCTCAGGGCTGAGTGAGTTGGGAACACGGTACTGCGACTGAGTGTGCTCACCCAGGTAGGAACCATCCACATCTCTGCACCTTCTGAAACAGTGGGGAGATGGAAAAACAACCTCATGTGGGGTTTGCTGTCCCTGCAGCCGTCACCCTTAATAAGCAAATGCAATTTGCTAAATAATCATGGCACTTAAAGCCGTATTTATGACTCCCAGAACACTGTGAGATTTTTGATTTATTTTTCAGGCTGCAGTAAGTTGGGGAGGAAGGGCTCTTTGGAGCTCTGGCTGCACAGTGAGGTCACACAGGAGCCGCACTTCAGCTCTCCCTACTGATCCCAAACTGCGTGTACCTCTAACACTCAGTGATGGGCTCAGTGCTCTTTATAGCTGCCTTTAGCATGCTGAGACATACATTTCCTTTAGAAAGGCTTCTGGTGTAAAGCCAAAACAACGCATTGCAAGCAGGGTTGGTTGTTTTCCCCACTGTAGCTGCTACTAGGTGCTGCTTTCCCCTTTGCAACAGCCTTTACGGGTCCCAGGCTGTTTTCAGTTTGGCTTACAAGCGAATTCAGATCCTCTGAGGGGGCTTAAAATAGTTGGCATATTTCTGCTGGCGGTGCAGTGGGGTGTGTGGTGCGAGGGCTGTTGTGTCTGCTGCGCTGTGCTGGTGCTCACTGCTGCTGCCGTGTGGGTGATTCAGCGCCCGGGATTAACGGCTGCTGCAGCAGCAGATTTAGGGATCGATGTATGGCAGAGGCTTCCCACAGTGTGGTCAGGTGCACACTAAGTGCAGGAGGATAAGCTTGGATAAATTACTACAGCTAACAGGGAATTCCTCTGTGATGGCAGTGGAAGACCACTGGGGCCAGAGCATCCCCATGTTTGTGGGCAGGGGACAGCCATGTATGTTGCTGTGACAGTGGATGGGTGATGGGGAAACCCAGCTGGTGGCAGAGGGGTTGGCAATGCCAGGCCTGTGGAGAAAAGCCTGGATTAGGCTCGAAAATGGAGGGAAGGAGGTACTGGTTTATAATTATACACATTATTTAAGAAACAACTAGAAAACATATCACAAAACGCTTCGTTTGAAGATGGAAAAATAAAATGTCCCACATCAACCCATAGCCACAGACTAGGGCAGCTTGGCTGGAGCCTGGCTGGGTGCTTGCTCACCTGCAGCTGCTCTGAGCACCGAGTGTCCCCACACCAGAATGCTGATCCCTGGGAGCCAGCAGCCACCACTGGGCTTGTGTGACCAGGCCGGGGTGTGGGTCAGTCCGGGGGGGTTGGCATCCCCATAGACCTGGCTGGGGCTCCATGCAGGTGTGCTGCCAGTGTCCCTGCTAATCTTGCTTCCTGGGGGCACAGCCCTCCATCTCCAGCAGCTCGGGCCAGCCGTCATATTTATTTGTTTTCTGGTCATTTTTGATGTGCTGAAAGAAAAAAAAAGAGAGAAAGAAAACAGGAGGAGGTAGGCGGCATTGGGCATATCTGCAGTGTGGAAAAGCTTGAATATAGGTGGGTGAGACATGGGAGATGGTGGACATGGATGTACCTCCTCAAAGGGGCTCTTGCCCTTCAGCCCCTTTGCCCCTAAGAAGACCCAGTTGTCTCGAAAGCCCAGTTCGTTCACGTGTCTGCTGCCCAGAGCTGAAAAAAGTGCCCGTACTTTTTGGTTCATCCTAAGGGATAGAAAAAAAAGCATCAGAATGTTGCTGGGTGGGTGGCCCCTCCTGTCATAGAGTCATAGAATCATTAAGGTTGGAAAAGACCACTAAGGTCATCAAGCCCAACAACCAACCTACCCCCACCATGCCCACTGACCCTCAGTGCCACATCTCCGTGCTGTTTGAGCACCTCCAGGGATGGTGACTCCACCACTCCCTGGGCAGCAGTGCCAGCGCTTCACTGCTCTTTCTAAGAAGAAAGAGCTGGCAGCTCATGGCTGTGGGGGTTGGCAGCAGCAGCACCCCCTGCCCTAGCACTGCGGCTGGTTTTGGGGTACCTTGGGTCATGTGTGGGACCAAACTCACTTTGTGGCAGCGTCGTCATAGGTGGCTGCCAGAATGATGGTGCCATCCTTGATCTCTTGGAGGAAGGTCTCCAGCTGTGTAACATCTGGCAGGACCGTTAGGAAAAAGAAAAGGGTTTTATTAGGGCTGTTCATGGTACTGGTGGTAGGAAGGTTCAGCACTGCTGCTTGCCTACTGTGCACGACAATAAGGAGAAATATACTGCTAACTTTGCTCACTAGCTGTGAGACCTTGTTCATGTGAATTAAATTCCCAACACCAGGAATGAGCCTGGCTGCAGAATTCCTACCTGGTAGCAGGGGCTTCATGCACATTACAGGAGTTATTGCTCATCCTGCATCTGCTGTGCAGGATGCTCGAGTCCAATGCCCCATCTAGTGGCACAACAGCTGATTGCTGCTGACAGACTGCAAGAAATCTCATGACGTTGCTGTTTCTCTCTTAAAATTCCAGAGTTACCAATATAGGTTTCATGACCAACAGATGTAAAGAGTGATTGGTTTAGCAGGATTTTGTTCCTCAAGCTTTTATAAATGAGAAAGGAGCCAGAAGCCCAGCTCAGCCGTGACCCTGAGCAGCCACATGGACACAACCAGAGCTGGCCAAAGTCCGGCAGCCCTTATCTGCACACACAGCAGAGCTGCTGCAGTGCTGGTGATTGCTGGCACCAAGGGCACCGTGCTTACCTCCTGAGTACATGTCAAAGGATGCCACCTTCAGGAGCTGCCCGTTCTTTCCTGAGGGTTGAAAATTCCCAACACAGTCAGGGTGGGTCTTCAAAGAGGATCCCCTGGGTCCCACCCCCACGTGCAGTGTGATTGATGCTGTGCTAATGTTGGCTGTGCATGAAGCCTTTGGGCCACCAGGGCCAAACTCACCGTTCACCAGCGCAATGTTCAGCCCTCTGCCAATGTTGCTCTTCACAGTGCTCATGAGGCTGGAAAGCAGAGACCAGTGAGTGGCAGCAGGCCATGAACCATCCCCAGGCACAAAGACAACTCCTTCCACTGTTGTTTTACCACCAATAGTCTGTACTGGCCATCAGACTGCTCAGCAGAGGCCAAACTCATCCCGCTGCCACCTCCCTCCCCCCATACTGCTTACATTGTGTCCTCGAAGCAGATGGAGGGACCCACCACGTTGGCAGCACCGCTGATGATCCGGAAGGCGAAGTGGTCAATGGGGCAGCCCTTCTTGTTCTCACACTTGTGGCGGGGCTGCGGTGGGCCTGGGGGGAGCAGGGAGCTGTGGGGTTGGGGCTGGTGCACATCTACTGCCAGTAGGTGCAGGGTGTGCTGCAGGGTGAGGCGCATGCCAGCCTTGTCCTAGGGCCATTGATGTGTGGTGATGGAGCTGGGATGGGATGTGATGAGCTGGTGTTGGGCACTGCTTTGTGTGAATAGAGGGTGGGTGTCACAGTGAGCGTTTGTTGATGGCACCCATTCAAGCCCAGCCCTGTGTGAACTTTCTGCCCTGAGTTTCCCCATTTTCAGCTGGGGTGAGGCTCGCAGCCTCACCCTGCTGGCTTCCGACAGCCCATGGCTTGAGAGTGTTGTGCTGAGGCATGGGATGTGTAAAGGGCCGTGTGCCTGCTGAAGACACTGCTCTGTGCCATAGGGAGACCCCCCTGTATTTGGGAGGGTGGGACATTCGCCTTGCAAGCAGCCATCGCACTCCCACCGTGTATGGGTATGCATCGCGTGTATGGAGATGTAGCTGAGAGCGATACTCACTGCTCTTGGGCTTGCTGGTGGCACCTGCAGACACAAAGGAGACGTCAGCACCCCACGAGCTCAACTAAACCTCTCCCCAGGGCTGTGTGTGTCCTGGACCCCTACATCACTTCCCACTGCCCTATTCCCACTGTGCCCAGATAGCAGAGCTGGGCTGCCATGCACTCACCCAACCAGCTCCGCAGGCTGATGGTTATCCCACTGTGCTCAAAGTATGTCTGCACGATGAACCAGGAGCCCAGCAGCGTGGCCAGCAGCACCAGGAGCCGGATCACGCCTGGTGGGAGAGGAGCACCTGAGTTGGGGCCAGGCATCCCTGGGGCATCCCACAGTCTGTGCATCCCCAGGTTCCCTATGCATAAGGTGGCTGCTGCGGTATGGCAGGTGGCCATCACTCCTTTCCTCATCCTCTACAAGGACTGATCTCTGATCTCTTAACTGATGTCTCCAGAGTGAGTGGTGATCCTTAGACAGACATCACCCTTCTGCTGGAGGGCATTATTCATTCTCCTCTCTGCATTAAAATTGATCTGATAATTAGTTAGAAAGCAATGTAAACGTAAGTGTTTCCTATCTTCCCAGTGCTGGGAGGGCTGCTGTCCCCCAATTAGTTACCAGCTACAGCTAAGCAGCTGCTAATGCAGATGTGATTGGCATTTGGCTTTAAAGCAACACTCATTGGGGCGAAACATTCCTGTCCTGCATGGAAACAGGGTAGAAAAATATACTTAGATTGCAGCTGAATGGCTCTTATGGAAGCAGGAACCTCTCAGCAGCCATCATGTCTCAGCCTCTGAGGGTTTCACTGGGAAATATACAACAGCCTAAAATCTACACAGATACCATAAAAACCTGATGCTTATACAAACGTCCTTTCCTGTGATGCTGGTGAGGGGAAGGCAGTGCAGACGGGCTTGAAAGGGGCCATGCAAATGAGAAATAGGCATAAAGAGCTGTACAAAATGGGACTGGGAAAAGTAAAAGCCTGTCTCCATCCTTACCTGTCACCCGCATGCTGAGGGAGCACAGTGAGGGGCTGTCACTGATCCCGCGTCACCCTGAGCAAGGAGAAGCACTGTGCAGTGTGGCTGTAATCCACAAAGACCAGGCGGATGTTAGATGAAAAAATAACTGCTCTGTTAAACATATTTGCATTGACTAAGATGGGGAACTAAGCCACTGTAGATGTATGGATTCCTGTTGGGCACATGCTTGTCCCCACCCTGATGTGGCAAAGTCCCGGCTCCGGTGCATCAGAGTCTTTCTGCAGGCCCTGGGCTGTCCCCTGCCACTCGCTGGTACTGCCCTTTTCCTAGGAGCTCTTCCCTGTGCCTCTGACAAGAAAGAGTTCAAGTGGTGTATTTGCAGTCACAGCCCTGCGTCATTTCCTTCTGGGATGATGCATGGCGAGTTTTACATATTATAGGCTGCAGAATGCCACCGATAGCCTGCAGTTTGGGCTGGCGTGGTCAGAGAGGTCTGAAAAGCAAACTACTCTCTTCAAATCAGAAGGAAAAGGAAAGAAACTGGTGCCGAGGGCTGGTGACGTTCTCTCTCTGTTCAGTGAACACTTAATCCCCCTTAATGTTGGGCTCATGGTGATGCAGCTGCAGGCATTTCTAACAAGAAGCAGAGTTTGGGAGCAATTCCCACGTTGGCAGAGCAGTGCCAGCTCTAAAGATGCACGGCACAGGAGCAGAAATGTTTTCCCTTTCCCTTATAATGCAATATCTGCACCTATGTGGATTAGGAGGGGTTGCAAGTGGGATCACAAACCATTTCCCACCCAAACCCACCCACCTCCCTCCTGCCACCGCATCCCCCATGGACACACAGCACTGACACCCGTGGGAACCCAATACTACCGTCCAAATCTGGGGTCATGGCATTCTGTGGTCTGTCCTGGAGCCCACCCCGAAGCCCGAAGGCAGAACCTCACCTGCAGCGGTGTGTGCAGTGCTGCTGTGCTCGGAGATAAGGCTTGGTAAAGAAAATCTGTACAGGAGCTGTGCTGAGAGTTGCTTTTCCTGTTTGAAGGGTAAATAAAAAGCAGTGAGTTGTAGCAGGGCTGGGCTGAAGGCTGAGTCCAGGTTCATGTGCTATGAGGAAGGAGACAAAGTTTGCTTCCTGCCTGGCCCTGCTCTGGGTTCTGTTCCACTGCCAGCATGTGGGGAAACTGCCCACAGCATTGCATCTCTCCATCCCCCCATAGCCCTTCCCTGCTCCCTCCAGCCTGCCAGCCCCATGGCCCTGTATCTCTGAAACCCCCCTCTGCAAGATGTGAGACCTCCAGGCTGGCAGTGGGTTGCATTTGGAGCTCACTGAGCTCCCCTCTGTGCAATGAGTAAAGCCTGGAGCTGGCAGTGACTTCAGACTGGGACACAGAAAGTGGGGCCAAACCCACACAAACCCACACAAACGTGTACGTCCCCATTGCACAGTGCTTTGCCCAACTCGTTGTTTTCTATGAGTGTATTGATTTCACTGCAGAGGGAGAGAAATGGAAAAATAAACCAATAAACACTACCACTTTGGGGAAGTCATTTATTTATTTGGGCTATTTATTTTCACCTTAATCCCAGGTAAAATTCATTGGGTGAAGTCCCTTAGCAGTGAAATTGATGGAACCTGATTGCGTTACAAGAGGGCAGCCCTCTCCTGGGATTTCTATTATGTTCTCTTTTAATTGTTTGGATTGATTTTTTTCTTTTCTTTTTCTTTTTATGCTGGAAAGAGTGCAGTGCTCCACTGTCAGCCAGAGCCACCAGCTGAGAGGGAGAGGAGGAAGGAGCTGCAGAGAACGGCGGGCAATAACTGGAGGTATTTGTCCAATAAACCTGAAGCCTATTTGCTTAAAAACCATTCTGGGAACAAAAAGCTTCCTGTATAAATATTGCTATAGATTTTCATAGTGTTTTAGGCATGGGCTCCACCCAGAGCCTGCCCAGGAGCCCAGGAGATCTGCCTTTCTGTGCAGTGCTAAGCTCCTCGCTGTAGCAGCACTGTTTGCCAGAGCGTTTCTAGTTTCCTCGGCCCATAAAAACATTTGGCTGCATGCTGGCTGCTCAGGAGGGTGCCTGCAGCCAGATACCCCCCTGCAAGTCAATGGTTAACCAGGGAGAGGCCCTGCTCCCACTGCGGAGCCAAGCAGGATGCAGGAGGAGGGCAGGGCTGTGGGCAGTGGTGGTGACCAGGCTGTGCCCAGGAGTGGGACAGAGGCCAGATCCCGTCCTGCCTGCAGCTGCTGCTGGAGCACCGCTCGCTTTCCCAATCTCGCTGCCTTCATGGGGCTGGGAGCCCCACACGCTGTATGTCTGGTTGCCCCTTTGCCAAAGGCTGGAGGCTTCCTTCTCTAATTAGATGTACCAATAACTGCATCACGGGCAGTTAGCTTTGCACACACGCACAAGTTCCTTAACCAACAGCGTTGGGTTGCCTGCAGGATGAATCACATCTGCAAACTGATAACGCACCTCATGGTTGTCACCCCAGTGGCAGTGTCCATGTGGGGGGCATGGATCCTGGAGGAGGTACGGGGCCATGGGAAGGAGCGAGGGGCTCAAGTGCCGCCTGGAAGGGGAGCACAGCGGTGGGTGCATGCTCTGTGCCAGCCCGGCAATTGGTGGTGCTGTTGCGCAGCGCATCCATCGCCCGCTGCAGCCCTGGCGCAGCCCCCGGCGCTCGGGGAGAGGAATAAATAAGGGAAATCATAACCGCTTTTACCATTAAAAGAGAAATTAGCTCGCGCCGCGCTAAGCCCACGGTTTGCAGCTCTAGCACAGCCAATCCGCTGTGATTGTTCTGCAGGACTCCTCTGCAACCCAACGATGACAAACACCGGGAATTAGAAGAGTGTAATTACTCTGTATTAGCTGAATTCACGGTATAGACACAGATCATAAACATCCATTGATTATTCCTAATTTCACATTTTTAGCATTCTGAATTGTAGCAATTACACTTGTCGGAGGCAATTAGCGCATCTCCCATTCCTCAGACCCCCAGTCCCTGCCCTGCCTCTCAGACAGCTCCGTGACTGCTCAGTGAGGACTTGGAGCACAGATCCCTCCCCAGTGCTACAACACCCAGCCTCTCTGCAGCACCCAGCCCCTCTGCATTGCTCCTTTGGCTGCTGAGAGCCTCGGTATTTAGATGGATGCCCACGGTGAGCTCTGACCCCACAGCCACAGATTCCTTCTCTATGTGATTAACTATGGGAGTGCTCCAGTGCTTGCTGTCCTCTGCTCAATGCCAGCTGGTGCTGTCTGTGCTCAGTACTTTGATATGAGGCAAAAGCAGTATTTAAAAAAGGGTGTGGATGTAGATCATGAATGTTTGCATGGGAAATGTGTGACTCTATTAGTACCATATCATTAAATCTGTTTCTTAGGCACAGTCGGTGATTTCATTACAAAGTGTAGTGGAGCATAGTGCCAGCTCTGTAGCTCTGATTTGGGCAGTTAATGACAAGAGGGGACAAATCTCTGCCTTACCAATGGCTGAGCCTTTGGGGCCTCCAGTTTGCTTTGCTTGCACTAAATATGGAGAGACGTTGGGTGAAGCACTGATGCCGAGTGCTGCGCTCCCAGCTGTGCACTGGGGCACGTTTACCTCTTCTCCCAGGTAATGGGAGAGGTAATGGCTTCAAGTTGCACCAGGGGAGGTTCAGGTTGGATGTTGGGAAAACTTTATTCTTAGAGAGAGTGGGGATGCACTGGCACAGGCTGCCCAGGGACTGGTGGGGTCACCATCCCATGAGGTGTTTGAGAACGGTGGAGATGTGGCACTGAGGGTCAGCTGCTTCTACCTGCTCCTCACCTCACGTTTCCAGACTGGCCCTATATTAGTGGGAAGAAGTTGCCCTTGGGCCTTGTTCAGAGGAGTGAGTTAATTTGCAGCTGCTTCTGCTGCTTCCGTGTGGCTGAAAAACAATATTTGATTGAGCATACGGCCATCCTACATGCTGTGCTACCCAGGTTTGCTTATCGGTTGTGGCAGGGCAAGCTTTGGGGACACATCTGAGTGCTCCAAACCTGCTGCTGCTTAATGCAGTGGGGCAGAACGAGACTGCCCCAGTGGGGGAACGACAGGGGAAGCTCCCAGAAGTGGGAACCCATGCAGGGACACAGAAGAGATCTTAGCTCTGTGCTGTCAATGGGTCCCACCAACCCAGTAAAGCATCACAGTGCTGACAGAATATCTCTGTAAAAAGTGCAATGGAAATTAAAAGTCTCCACTGAGAACAAAGCCAGTGGGGCTTTTTGCATCTATTATTTTTACTGTACTCTGGAATGTTTGTAAAGTAGATTGCTTTCATCAAGGGAGCAAAGCTTTTCTCACAAGATGCAATTCTGAGGCTTCTTAAGGAAGATTTCTTCTCACAGAGGAAATAAAAGATAGAAATATGATGCTCCCTGACATTTGAACACGCTACTGAGAATCAGGATGGAAAGGAACAAACTCAGAAAGTATCATTTGTATTTGATCGACTTTAAAAAGTCACCATCTGCTGAGTTACTACCCAGTAACCGTGTCTTTGTTGTGATGGTTTGGGACCGTCTGCACCCCTGGGGCTGCCCTGGTGCCGTGCTTGCACCATGCAGAAGAAGGGCAGTAAAAATGACATTTCTTGGCATCTCATGTCTCTGTTATTTTTCCTTGCTGATTTTATTATGATTGATTATAACAGTATCAAATTCTTTGCCCTATGTAACTCACTTGGCACCTTGCAGTTTTTTTCCCTCAGTTTGGCCTTCAGCTGCTCATGGACTCCCAGGAAGGCTGCTAAGTTATTAAAATCAAAATTCCCCATCAAATTCTATGCCCTTCTCTGGGTTCTGGTGGTGCTGAGCAGAACTTAACCCTCTTCGCTGCTAAGGTTTCACTGCCAGCTCTCCATGTACAAAAGATCTCACTATGGTAATACAGCTGCATACACCAGCTCATGTCTTTGCTTTCTTGGGTGAACTGGGAACCAAGCTATATCGTAAAGTCCCCCGTGCCCTTTCTTTTTCCCAGTGTGTTTCATGCCCTCCCAAAGGCTGATTTTGGGATGGAAGAAAGTCCTTGGGTCTGTGATGTTTTGTGCCTGGTGGAGAAGCACCTCTGGCCATCTCCATCATGGCAAACAGCTGTATAGTTGGCCCAGCCCTGCTGGCCCAAGGGAACCTTGGTGGCTTGGTGGCCAGGCAATGGCTGGTGCCATCAGGTGTGAATATGTCCAAGCCTTCTGCTGTCTTTCTGCCATTGATGCTCAAATCGCTTCATTTATTGCAAATTGAAGCAACTCTTTAAAAGCTGAATGAGGATCTGGCACAAAACTCATACAACCAAAGCAACAAAACCCAACAGATAAGTAATTGCGAAGCATGGAAATGGTCAATTCTTGGTAAGTTTTATGTTTTTAAGCTGCTTGTAAGTAGAGGATAAACCTCAAGAAGCTTCAGAAAGCAAAGGGGTTTTAGCAGGGTGACAATGCCTTAAAGGACACCAAACAATATCTCTGCTTTTCCCTGTAAATCAGCTGCCTGGGGAAGCCACATTACCATTTTGTTGGTGACCTGCTTTGGATTTATCACCAGGAAAAATCGACATGCACTGAATTGTCTATAATCCTTCCTCGGATGGAGGGGGATGAATGAGCTGGGATTTTGTTTCTTTGTTGAGATGAAATGTAATTACTTTATGGGGTTTGCATGGTGTGTTAAACTCTGCCAGTATTAAAGCGTGATACAAGTTATAGAGCTGTGCCGGTTGCTGGAGATTTATGGAATAAAAGGTATAATTTCACACTTCAATGCATTTTCTTTTGAAGTTGAATGTTGACGTGCTTTTCAGTTGTTTAGATGTGTTTGTTTAGTCCTTACTCTGGGCTAAGACAAGAGTGCTGGGGATTTGATGAGCAAGGGGCTGTGCTGCTTTGCTTTCTGATGGAGGAGACAAAGAGTCCCAGCCTCAGAAAACCTCTTGGAATGCTGTGTGGCTGTAAACCCATCAATTGCTCTGGCACAAGGGTGGCACAAGCCTGGCACAAGGGTGGCCAGGGCTGTTGCCTAGAGAGTATTGGAGTCACCATCCCTGGAGGTTTTCAAGAGAAGGTGGATTTAGTGTGATGGTGACGGGTTGATGGTGGGACAAGGTGATCCTAGTGGTCTTTCCGACCTCTTAAGACATCATGAGGAATAGGTGTCAGGGAGGAGAGCTGCAGCAAAGGGCCCTTAGCTGCATTCCTTGGAGCTCCTCATCTGCAGGACACGGTCTGGGACATGGCCCTGAATGTGTCCCTGTAGTGCAGAGCCAAAGGTGAGCTCAGCTGCCTCACTGTTGCCTTGATACTGGCAATAAGCAACTGCTTTTAGTATAATATTCATGTTTCCCCCACTAATTCCCTGAACTCATCATCCTTTTCTGGTAATAGGGTTTCTCCCTTGTGCTGATTTATTAATCCTTCATGGGGTTTATCATCTCCTAGAAGACCTCCTTTAACTTGAAAGGCATTGCAACGCAACCAGAACAAAATGTGGGGTGTAGCTCTGAACGCTGCACTTCACAGCGGTGTCTCCATCTCAACTGCTTGATAATGACTCACAACTGGTTTTTAGACAGTCTGTGCCTGTAATTATTTTCTTCACAAAGTAATTTTGGTTTCACAGGTAAATACCAGTCTCAGCAATTTCCACTTTTCGTATGCAATTTGATTTAGAACTGAACGTCCTCTGCCTGCTAAGTAGGTATTTATTGTGGCCGAACTTGCCTGACACATTCCTCACCCTCATTGCTGCCTATGGGTTACTCAGCATTCCTCACACCGTGGCCGCCCCGCTGGGTTTTCCTGCAGATGCGCTGAAGGGCTGCAGCACGGCCATTGGTTTTGCAAGAGGAACTTTGGGAATTTCCATGGAGACGTGGCAGCAGGTGGTGCGGTGCCCACAGGAGGGAGTTTGGCACCAGATGCTCATCCAGAACCACTGTGGTCAATAAACTGAATTAAGAAGGATTTACATGATCGTCCGTGAGAGCTGCGTGAGTCATTAGAGTGTGCTCAGTAACCCAGTTACAAAAAATGCCAATATGTGTGTGTGCTTAGTAAAAGGCTGTAACAAAGACTGTAACTGCTTTAAAATATGGCTATGGGCTATTGCACAAAGGAGAAGCAGAAACTTAAATATGCACAGGCTTTGAATGCACTTGACTTTATCGTGGGTTGGCAGTGATTTATGCGAGGCATGAAAAACAGTTGTCAAAAATATGGAAGAAAGATACAAAGCCAAAAGTGCAGCCATTCATTCTCAGTGGTAATGTGTTAATGCAGGGGATGAGGAACAGCAGCACTGGAAATGGGAAGGGAATGCTCAGCAAACCAAGCTCTTCATTGGAAAAGCATTTCCACAGAAAAATAATTGTCCATGAGCTTTGAAATTATCTCGAAATGGAGAACTGTTTCCCAGCTGGTCCCCGGGGACAGCCAAGACCAGGCTGGATGGGCTCTGAGCACCTGATGGAGCTGTAGGTGTCCCTGTTCATTACAGGGGGGTTGGACTGATGGCCTTTTGGGGTCCCTTCTGGATAAACGATCCTGTGGTTCTATGATGACCCAGCACTGAATAATGACAAAACTCAGTGTCACCGTGTGCCCAATGCAACAAACCCACGGCACCATGGGATTCCTCCTCGGAGAGCCCTCCCAGTGAGAAAGCAGCAGCCAAACTCTTGTACGGGATGTTTTCTGAGCTGTGTGAACGCATTAGAAAATTACTCAGCGTGATAATAAATGCATCCAGAGCTTTAGTATTTTCCACCTCAGGTGGTAAGGCAGTCGCTGCGAATAGATTGCTGGAGTGAAGGTTTGTGCCTTTAGCACGGCGGTAGCAGATGGCCTAATAAATATGCAGCGCTCTGAAATGGCGCCTGTAATTTGTGACCTAGGCTTTTTCTGGTCTCCCACAAAGATAAAACATGCAATCATCCAATAATAAACTTGTTAATAGATAAAAAACCCAAGCGGTGTAATGGAAGCATTACTGGAAGCACAGCAGCACTACAGCGCAGTGACAGTGGTGCTGGGAGCCTGGCTCTGTGGTTTATGGCAATGAGTTTATGGAGCAGCAGCACCCCAAACCTATTCCTGGTTGGGGGGAGGTGGATGAGGCTCATGGGGACTGCAGTGGGATCCAGAACATCACAGGGAGAGCTCCTGCGCTGCTGCTAACAGCAACTTCAACAGGAACCAGAACCAAGGAGAAGAGAAGCACTGTTGTTACACTGCCACACTCCCGTGGGTGCCGTGAATCCAAGCTTTCACTTTGTGAGGGAACTGAATTTCAATAGATTTTTTTCTTTCAAAGTGCCAGAAAAGGTGGCAGCTGAGGATGCCGAGTTACTATAGTAACCACAAAAGAAGAGGTGATTATCAGAAGTACCACGTAGGAAAGAGAGACCGGATTGTCTTTTTGTTCTGCTCATAATTCATTGCTTAAAAACAGTCTCTTTTTTAATATTAAGAAACGCTATGGACAAAAAATTGAGTATGAAATGCATTATGCAAAACAATTTGCATGGATTTTCCAGCCTGTGCAGTCCTGCCATGTGACCCAAACTTTCAAGATGCACCAAAACAGAGCATCTGATGGCTGAAGGTTACACGGATAATAAGTACTTGTCATGTCTTCTTACCTTGTGAACATGGCAGCAGAGGGGAAAAGGCAATGCTGCTGTCCTGTGGTGGGAGCCCTTTGGCACAGAGGTGCTCTGTTCAGCATCGCAGAGCTCACACGGCTGCTGAGGACACACAACAGACTGTAAACAGAAAGCAGTTGTGTACATACAAGCGTGTGTGAGCCAGGATCTGAGTTTTGAAGGGCAAAATTATGATTTCATTGAACTCTTAAACTGATTATGGCATTAGCAAGAACAGATGTAAATCTTTCTGGGATAAACTGGCTAAGGCAGGGTAAGTAAATTATCTCCACACAGAATCTGTCTTCCTGTGGATTTCAGTGCTGCTGGAATCAATTGGCAGTGATATGTTTGTACCTGCCACGGGAGCCAAATACACAATCTGACCCTGTGCCAAGCCACTATTAACAACTGCATTTTCAATTGATTCTTGGATATTCATTAACTGGCATCCATAATTACAAATAATTTACAGATGTAACATTTTAAATCACTTGCCAGTGAGCTTTGTAAGCTCACTTATGACATTCCAATACATTATTCTTAAAAATTCACTGAGTAATCAACTTGCAAATGATTACTGTGGAACAGCGCTGGATATAATCAAGTAGAAACTCAGAGCACGAATCGCCAGAGATGTCCATAGCTCACTTCTGCCACGTGATGCTGACATCCACTTTAACTCTCTCCAGAAAACTGTTACATACTGAACTGCACTGTGATGCATGCAATTTCAATCTCGAACTTGGAACTCAGGGTCCCTCATTGGAAAATGCACTGAAAGACACTGTGCATGGGATACCTAAGTTTTGTTCTTATGTTGCAAAGCATAGCAGAAAAACTAATATAAACGTATGAGGACTGTATGCATATGGATCACATACACACCTTCTTGCTTTTACATGGAACAAAGCTCCAATTTCTGAGTGCTGAAACGATCACTCCTTACTGCCATCTCAAATTACAGCAGAAAATAGAGGGCAGCTGGTACCAGAGCCCATCTTCTGATCTTTTTTCTGATGACAAAGGGAGCTTATGAAATAGACACCTTTTAATGTGTCTGTTTGGGCCACAGTGTGTATCCTGGGAGTACAAAGGAATCCAATAAATGATGAATGAAAAAAGTTCTTTTTATTGGAGTCAGACTGTAAGTTAGAGATGACCACCACAAAAGCTCTTGATTCAGCTTCATTCATTCCCACGTGAAACCTCTGAATGCTGGAAATAAATGACACCAACAAATAAATGTCTTACCCACCAGAACTTCTACGCTACGTGATTTTCCACTGCAGTGCTGCTTAATGGGAAACTATAAAAACAAGACGCTATTTACAAAACATATTCCTCTGTTTGCAAAACTACTGGTTACTTCAAGATTTAAATTACATGACAAATTATACAGCCCAGTCACACTTCACAAAGAGTTAGAAGATAAATCTATTCTGAATACAAAACAGTGCGCTCTCATGATCTGGCTATGCCAATTCGTAGTATTTCCCAGAGTTTGGGTCAAAGTAACAGTTCAGACATGGATCATACAAAAGAGTCAGGAGTTCCTCATCTTCGTCAGCATTCAGGTCATCTTCACCTGCACAAGGAGTGGAAATTAAGAGCAAATCACTCTCATTCACTTTGAAGAGTAACATGGAAATACTTCTGTCTGGTCCTAAGGACTGTAGGAATCCAACTGTGTATTATTAAACTATTCAATGTGGAAATCAGAAAATTAAGCAGCACAAACACCTCTGCTTGAAGACTTGCTGCTTGTCATGTTGGTTTCACAGCAACAGCATTAAAGTTTGTTGGCATTTAAAGGGTATTCATTACTGCTGGTTATACACACATTACAGGTAGCTGGTAAGGTACATTCTGTATATTTCATTGTTGTTAATGGGATGAAGAAATCATATGACAAATAAGTCCAACCAGCTTACAGAAGTGTCAGTATTGTTGCAATAAATGAGCTGATATTGACTTTTCTGTGACAGTGAGCTCTTTCACTGTAGGAAGGCTAATAAAAACCAAAGCAAGACTAAAAGATACAGTGTTATCCTAAGATAGGACCTTTAACTACATATGCAAAGGTATAAATTCCAATTAATATTTGCAGATGAGAATTGCTAGTTCTAAGTATGGATGTCTTAAAATTTAAATAAAAAGCTCCTTAAGTAGAGGAAGGCAGTGTGGCATCCTAACTGCTCAGAACGAATGAACTCTGGGGCTTCTTAGAAATGCATTTTAATTTCTGGTATCTGTTATTAAATTAAAACAAAAGCAAAATAATTATAAGAGACCCTGCAATATCAGAGAGTAGATAAGAGTTTTTCCAGACAATAAAATTTTTAGAGCTAGGCTGTCTAAAGCTATATAGAATTCAACAAAGTTTTTAGGTTACAGAAATGAATTCATAGCCTAAAATACATTGATGAATCCAGACAGATTTATTACAGATGCTTTATATATATAATGAGGCTTCTTTTTTAAACCTGTCTTTCACATAAGCTGAATGTGAGCTGTATGATCCATAACTTTTTGAGAGGAACTCATTGATATTGAACACAATCAGCATCGGGTGAGGCACTTACTGTGCCAGTCATGTCTCCCCTTCCCACAGCTGCTAAGACCACCGTGGTTCTTCTCTGTTACTTTAATAGGGAAGACTTTCTAGTGGCTCAGAAATAGCCCAGACTGGGGATGAAAGGTCAGGGAACTGCTCTCTTGGTCTCTTATTTCCTCCAACTGAGTCAGAAATTAATTAGATTTAATGAATGTGCAAAAAGAAAAAGCCAAAATAAAAAGTGATGGTACACATAGAGAATTTCTGTTCTCCAAATGTGTGATGACAGACATATCATGAAAAGATTTCAGCATAAAGGAAAATGAGTTGAGGAAGAATTTACAAAACAGTTTGGAAAATGTGGTGTCAATTAGAAGGAGAAATCCAGCAATTTCTGAAACACGCACAGAGATTCATTGGCTTTTTAGAGACAATCATCTAAATGTTAAAATAGAGATTCAAGCTTTACTGCAGAAAGCCTTGGATTTCATAATCCAGACACCAAGACATCAATCCACATCAAGACACTCTCAGAGACCTTTCACAGATTTATATCCAACGTGTCTTTAACTCAAGGATTACTGTCCAATTCTCTTGGGCTTATTTAGGACCCTTAACAAAACACATTATTTGGTTCTTCAAAGCAAGGTCCCTCCTGACAGCAGAATTCTGTTTTGCTGTCATAAACAATTACAAATGCACATCTATGAAAACACGGCCAATTTGGGGGCCATAATCTATTCTGGACTGTAAATCACTGAGACATCTTCATCCTCAGGCAATCAAAATACACAGGTCAGATTTATGAGATTTCACATCGAATTCCCTGGACTTGAAGAAAAATGCAGGTATCTACCCTATTTCCTAACACATAAGTAAGAAAAAAGGAGTGTTTGAAGAAAACAAGATATATGTTTTATTCTATTGCTGACGACATTCCAGTTTCCACAAAGTTCTTTGCCATTCTCTAAACAAACGCTGTTATGAAGAAAAAAACTGGAGCACTTGAGGTGGCAACTCAGCAATTTTTGCCTTTGGAAACTGCGCTGAGCTTTCACTTAAAGCTATATTTATTTATTTTTTAATCGGATGAGAAGTACCACATATATACCTGTTCCGGTTCTTGTCAACATCAATTTTAGTCTTTGCATTCTTTCTTTTTTTTTTCTGTTTTGTTTTCCATATTCACTCTCATCAATTCCTGATCTTAAACAAGTAAGATGTATTTTCTAATGGGATTAATCTATATTGAACAAGAACACTACGAATCTACAACTGCTTACATTAGTTTTCTATCAAAGGCATGAAAAAATCTGTTATTTTGAACAGAAAATAATAACTAACTCTGAACTCAAAATGCAGCAGTTTAAAAGAACAACTACTGGAAAGCAGAACCAGCACTACAGGAACAGCATTCAGAAAAGGTTTTCTACCCTGGTCCATTATCTGCACTAATTCCTACCTGGAATGCTCTGATTTGATGAAGATTTTATGTGGTCTTCCAATTTCTGGCTTGCAGGAGTGATGGGGGGACTGAACGCATCCAACCAGTCTCTGAAAAACATGAACCAAATCAGATCTAAAAGCACAGTTTGTGTTCCTATTTGTGAGTTTTTTATTATAAAAATATGGCCTACAGCTAACATCATTAAAAAAGTTAAGGCTTCCTTCCTTCCTTAGCATTTTCACCTGTTCACACTGAAAATCTTCAGCTGGTATTACTTTCTCAACCATAATCCCCAGAGCTCTGAAAGCTTATGGGACTCATCAGAGTCCTTTGCTGTGCAATAGACTTGTGAGAAGCCATCTGTGTTTGAAGGTACCATAGAGGTCAACCAAAAATCTTCGGGAAAAAGGCTTAATGGCAATTGCAAGAGCTGTTTGGTTACCATTGATTTGGCACTGCTTGCAGCCCCCTCTATAGGGTCACAGAATCACAGAAGAATAGGATTGTTATGGTCGGAAAAGACCACCAAGATCATCCAATCCAACTGGGTGACCCAGCAGTGTTAGTGTTATAAGATTTGTTATATGTTATGGATAAAATTTGTTATTGACCATAACACAGTTGTAGCTGCTGACCATAAGACAGAGATCTCTTCTCATTGCAGCTGTCACAAATCTGTGTTGCTTCTAGGAAGAAAAAAGTTTTGATGTAATCTTTATCACAGACAGGAGAGTATGGGACTTCTTCACCTATTTAATTTTATAGGCAGTTTATGCCTCTGCTGAACGCTACTTTGTGACAGCTTTTAAAAATGATTTTCACATTATCATACATTGATGCAAAGTTCAGTGTTCATTTCCGATACGCCACTTTATGATACACTGCCTTCAGTTGTTACAGCTCAAAAAAGGAAAACAGAACGGTCCTTTTTATTGTTATTGCTATTGCTTTTTATTGCAAGTTGAAAGGTAGACTTTTCCACTGAGAAAGTGGGTAGGAAGAACATGTGTGAGATTTCATTCAAGTGATACAGTCAGAGAAACAAAGCCCTGGAAGGACACATCCCAGTCACAAAGTTCAGGCAGCCCTTCTGCAGTTGACCATGTCTCACAATTCTTTTGATACAAGAAGCTAATCCCTGCACACTGTGCATAGCTGATGTTTCATTATGTTCCCATATCTCCTGCTCAGCAGTTAAAAGCTGTAACACATTCAGGCTTCCACATCACCATTAACTAAACTCAGTGATTGAAATTTAACATTTGAAACGGAATTCAAGCGACCTCAGTAAATCATCTCATTTTGATGGAACCAGATCCATCCTTTTTGACCAATGTATTTCACTGCAAGGCAAAGGAAGCAGATGGGAAAAGGGGTCATTAAGTTCTCCCGTGTTTGCTTTGTGCTGGTGGAACAGTGCAGCTCTATTGAGCTAAGTCAGTTTGGAGTTAATTCAGTTTATGTCTGCCCATGGCTGTTCCAGCAGCTGGTACAAGACATTCTGCATCCAGCTCATGTTAGAAGCTGGGGCTGTGCAAGTAGCTTCCAGGGATTCCTCAAGAAAGGATGAATTCTCCCAGAGCTTGGCAGATTTCTTCACACTGCCCAACTGTATCAGCTGTCCAACACCAAGTAAACAGGTGATGTACTTCTACTTTCTGAAAAGCCTCAAAGATCCCATGTAAGACTTGTTTCTGACAGAGAAATCTGGCGAGGCTTTAGTCATGTGCTGCAATTGCTAAAATATGACAGTTGCTTTTTTGTTGGTTGCTGTTAGCTTTTCTGCTACTTCTGGACTTGTTGCTGATTCCACATCATCTCCTGCTGGCACGTACACATAATCTGGGGTGAATCTGGGGACAACCACCTATCAGTTAGCAGTCAAAATGGAAAAAAACTAATTTTATGCCTCAGGAAACAGAACTGCTGGTGTAGAAATCCAGCAAGTAGTATGGGAGACTTAAAGGAAAAGATACAGATTCTTCCATCATTTCAATATGTAAAAAACATACTTCACATCTTTTTTTATCCCATCATTCCGTTTTCACATTTATGTCCAACTTCCAACCACTCCTCTGCTGCTCTGCCAGTGAGAACTGGTACAACTCATCCACACTATATGCTTGTCTAGACATCTCATTATTAGCTTTCTCTGTCATTGTGTACCATTTTTGTATCCCATGAGTACGCCCAAAGATTCTTCATTTACACCAAAGCTTTGAAAGCTTTCAGAAGCAGCAGTTAAGTATCAGCACATGACATCCAGTGGGATGGTAGAGGAAGGATGGTGCTTGGTCTCAGTCTGTTTAACATATGCAGTTAGAAAAGCAAAGAAGCATTAGAGCATGTACACAGTTCTATAGGTTTGGAAAAGTTTAAAGATACACGGTCTGAGAAATCAGAGGTGGGATGATTTGTCCCTATCTGGATGATTTTGTCCTCTATTTAGTTCTCCAGTTATTTAATCCTGGTGTAAATTAAGTTGCTCACTTTCCTCTTTATTTTGAGGCATCTGGATCAGCTGATGTGTTATTGCTTGGTTCTGGTGTAAAAGCTTGGGAATTTGGTGGTTCCAGAGGGAGGCAGAGGTATGGGGATTTATGATTGAGGCAAGGGAAATGTGTAACAAGTTTATTATTTCTTATTAAAACATTAAATTATTGTTAACTATTTATCATTATTAAACTATAAAAAATTAAAAAAAAATATTTCTGGGGCAGACTTCTTTAAAAAGCTGCTTTATCTCCTTAAAACAGAAAAGCTAATCAAGCACTCTGACTAATTAAAACACTCTATTTGTGCTATCAGTGCCTCAAGCTATAACCAATAGAATCAACATGCAATAAACTATCTAGAGCTTCTCTGATAACAATGCTGAATGCTAAGTATTGTCTTTTGACATTGTGAGTTTTGTTGTCCAAGGGCTCCCAACAGCTTCTGCGCACATTCAGATGGGCCAACATCTTTAGTGCTGGCACCGAGAGCCTTAATTATTCTCAAAGCAATTCTCCATACCAAGATAGAGTAAAACACACTTGATATAATCTTGTAATGTCATAGTCTTCTCTTTAAAAATAAATATGAAACCTTTTGGAAAATAAATGTCTTGTATTGAAAGATCCCATGATAGAAGAACCCTGAGAGAAAACAGGAGTAATCTTCAGGACTTATCAACAGTTCTTCAGTTTTATGACAGAAGGATTTGCAGAAAGTGGCATCCGTTGGTGAAATCTATTGAGAAAATTAGCAATGCTTTTTTTAAGCAGCACTTAAACAAAGATTTAATCAGAGACAATCCCATATAAAATTTTTTCCATGAGCAATAATACCATCAACAGAAGAATGAATAATCAGAGGCTCTGATTTCAATCTTGATGAACGCTGCTGATACTCTTATTTAGTTACAGATTGCTTCTCAGGCAGTCCTGCTAGCTGGACTGAGAAAATGGCAAGCCTCATAATAAAAAGGTTTTAAGCATTCCTGTGAATGGAGATAGCGTACTTTATCACTTTTCTTTTGGATAAGATTTAATTTGTGCTACTTTAATCAATGGGATCATTTAATTCGCATTATTAACAAAATTAAAATACTTTGAAGTTTTAGTACAACAGCTTTGTCTGATGGGCTGGAGAGGAATTATAAGGAATATTCAAAATGTTAGGTCAGCTTAGCAGTGCACTTAAGAAATGCAAGGCAAATGCCGCACTGCATCAAACCATGGATTGAAAAGGTGACATAAGTTTTGTATCAGGGACAAAACATGGCGTGGGCAGGATATTCAGCATCTGAAGAGCATGACCAATAAAGAACACAAGAGATGATATTTAGATGCATAAAATTCGTAGGAAATTGTTATGAATACTGTAAGAGAACTTGCTGATGCCTGAGTGGTAACAAGAGGAGCACATCTGTGGAATTGTTTTTTTTACAATGAATATTTGATTAACTCTGTGGAGGATCAGAGAATGCTCCTATATGAATCAAGACTACCAAAATAGTTGTAAGGAAAAAAGATCAGTTCTTGACAGGTTTTGCTACTGTCATCTAAAACCTTAGCACACACTTCTGTTCTACTAATAATATTTAATAATGCTGAAACAGATTCTACTGCACACGCTCCAAGTAATACCTTACCATGGTCAGGTAAATGCAAAGTATGAGCTCCTACCTAAAAAGTGGTTCAGTGTAGCTTGGATATTTGTAATGGGTAAGATGAAGACTTATTTTTCCCAGTTTATTTGGATTTTTAAGGATAGAGATCAACTTAATACTCAAATAAGTCAGTACAGCCACCTAGCTTTGTGGTAGCCCCTCACCCATTGCTCTATCTTTTTTGGAAACTCCATTAGTTTTAGGTTCCTGTAGATCAGCAGATCCAAATTTTCAGTTGTCTACATACCTGCTGAACTCAAAGGTTATGTGGAACTTCATTAACTTACATCAGATTACCTATAAACACTGATTTGGGTCCCACTTTGTAATATATTATATATGGATGTGTAATGAGGTTTTTTTTTTAAACAGAAACACTTCCATAGATATAACGCCTTCAACATTAGCTCAAGTAATGCAGCAAGGACTTCTGCAGGTTATTATTCAGATGTATTTTGTTATGTAAACAATGAAATCCTATTGTTTGAACAAAAAAAAAACAACAACTCAACAAGAAATCAGATTTCATGTGCAAGCCATATTTGTCTGTAACAACTGAGAAGCTCTTAGCCTTAAGTTGTCCATTTGTGCATCTAAAGTGCTTTGAACTTTTTCAGTTGTGAACGTTCTTACAAATTCTCACAAAATACGCCCTAAATCAAAAAACACCCAGAATTATCTTTTAAATCAGTCACTTTTCATTGCTACGCAACTTCAGATGGGAAGAACTGAGTGAGTGTAATGCAGAACTAAGTGAGCATGCAGAAGAAGAAAGAGAGACACTGATACTGAAGGGATGGGGGGCGTATTTATATACACAAATCAAAGATTTTTGAGTGAACACTGTAATAACAATCTTGAAAAATAACATAAATATGCACGTCCGTATGGCTTTGCATGAACTGAAAACTGTATTTTAAAAAGAAATATCACAGGGATTTAAGGTTAATCTGGCAACGCGTTGATGATTCAAAAAATGCAAGCCGTGAGCTGCATTGTATTATTCTCCTGGAGTGTTATTGTAGTTTCAAAATATCATTAAATCAGCACAAACCAACACTTATCATTTCCTGCACATTTTTCACAGTGAGCTGCACTCTGACTATGAGTAATCTGTTAATCTGTTCTTTGCCTCACAATCCGTCAAAGTGACAGATTCATTCCATCCCTAATACATAATATCTTCATTTGCTGTATGTTTTACTGGAACTTTCTTCTTTTGCTACCACTAAGATTTAGAAAATCATGAGTGTATTTACAAAATGACTTTTTCCTTTCTCCAAATCACTTCAGCAAGTCCAGCCCACCAAACACCATAATACTTCTAATGGAGGCAAAGAGATTTAATAAAAAAGCACAAAATTATCTATTTCCAATGAATTAATAACTAAAAAGAGATCATAAACAGCCCAAATGTAACCATGCATGAAAAACTTCAATCTGTTCCTCTTAGGGATTTACATCAGAATATGTGTTTGTGTATTGGTGATAGATTGGATTCAGGATGATAAGGGAAATGTGAATTGTACTTATTTAGCAAGATATCTGGGTGCTGCAAGGTGCTGTTACTGCTGTGGACAATATGACCAGGCTGACTGTCATCAGGTCAAAGTTTGGCCTCTTAATGCTTTCCCATTTTTCTTTTATTATGTGAGTTCAAATGACAAACTGGTGCAGGATATCTGAAACATACCACTCATGTTCATCGGTCTATAAACAAGGATGATCTGAATTTGGAGGTTTCACTTCTTTGTAATTAACGTAATTGTGCTATTTGGTCAAGTTTTCGTAGTTAAATACATGAAACTTCTATCACTGTTGGAGGTGTTCAAGATCAGGTTGGATGGGGCTGTGGGCAGCCTGGTCTACTAGCAGACGTGGATGTTGGTGGCCCTGCCTCTGTCAAGGGGGTTGGATCTTGATGATCCCTGAGGTCCTTTCCAACCCACGCCATCCTATGATTCTATGATAGTTTCTGTTAAATAACAGTAATATTGTGATTTACTTAAAGGCCAGACTTCTGATGCATCACCCTGTTGACTTGCTGGCTACATTATAGTTTTGATGTTTGGTAGTGATGTAAACAACACTAAAAGAGTGTCGTTATCATCTAACTTGAGTAAAAGACCTGTCCTTTATTCTTTGCTGGTTTAGATTCACTTATCAGAAGACCAACTGTATACATCACAAATAAAGAACCTGCACAAGTGTTTTAAAATTCCAGTGTATTAACCTAATCTTAAACAAATGAATTCTAATCATGTAAGTCAGATATTCACTGGTGACTCAACTAGATTTCCACACTTAATTAAGTATCTGTTAGGAAGGGTTTGCTTCTTTTCTTCACGTATTTTTAGCAATTAAATAAACCATACATTTAAAAAATTATCCTTTACTGTTTCACCACTCAAGAAACACCTGAATCGAGCACCCAATGACTCTTGGCACAATTAAAGTAATTCCTTTTCTCCACGGTCAGCCGCTAACAGCACTTCACTGTTCTGCCCATCCCGAATGTAGGCTGCATCCCATTTAACTTTTAATGGATGACACGCAGCCGGAGGGCTTTTAAAGATCAGTAGAGAGAACATGACTCAACAGAACACTAACTTTAATATTATCAAACTTGTTAAAGGTGATGCAGCTGAATGTTCCCAGCCTGTGAAAATTACCTTTCTTTTTCAAGACAGTATAAAAAAAAATAGATGCTCAGGAACTCTGACCTTCTGGTGTATTAATCCAATGAATGGCACAGCATGAAGCTGGAAACTTCATCATTACCAACAAAGAGAGAAGTGTGCTAACTTGCTCTAATTTTTCAAAAACATCTTGTTTTGTCTCCGACAGCAAAATCACAGAAAGGAATCAAAAGCAACGCTCTGTATGATGGATCAAAGCAATTACACAAATGATAGCGGGGTGGCAGGGAAGGGAGGCAGTGGGCACTTTGTGCCCTTGGAAACCCAGGCAGTTTGGCAGTTTTACTTTGTAAGAAAAAAAATACAGATCTCTTTCAGACATCCTGCCAGGAACAAGGGATGGCCAGTCAGTACGTGAACAGCAGCATGTGCTGCGTCCTGGGAAAGCCTGAAACAGTTGTCTCATTGGCCACAAAAAGTTCAGCAATGCAGTATCCCAACTGGTAGCATTACACAAATATGGGCTGCTGAAGGAATGAAGCTGATTTGCCTTCTATGGGCAGCAATAAATAGAAAACCTGTTGTCTCACCTTAAAAAGGCACTGGTGCTTTATTCAGGGAAGAGTGACAATGAAATGTGCCTAGCAAAAAATGCTACAGGGCTGCACACCATCACCAGTTCTCTTAAAAGCCCATTCAGCCAAGCATCATGGAGATGCAAAGGACAGCATCCGAAGCAAAAACACTTGGTACTAAGTGCTGCTCTGTGCTGACATTTTCAAATCCCTGCCCCATGTCAGTGTTCTCAAGCAATTTAGAGCACTCCTTAACTGTAAGTATTTAATAACTTCTCTCCCATTGCAATAATGGGAATATGACTAGGACTTATTTAAAAAAAAAAACAACAACACAATAAAAAGCAACAATGACAACAAGGAAACATGTACAGGGGACATTGGGGGCACTAAAACATCTGTGTGATGCTGTTTTTGCTGCTGTAAGAGATTGTGCCTGTTAACATGGGTGAGGACACAGGAGACAAGAACAAGACTAATGCGGGGTACGCAGCTCTGGGTTTTCCTGTTTCATCCCGAGCACAGAACACCTGGTTAGGAGCATTTTCCATGTTTTATATTTTAGTCTTTTAGCCTTCCATGTGTATGCTGCCAGGACTTCATGTTCTCAGATTCCCATACAAGAGAAAGTCATTTCTGGATTATTTTAACAAGCTTTTCCATGTCACCCACTCGGTTCTCAACAATCTTTCTGCAGCAAGGCTTTTTACCATCATGATTAAAAAATGTAACCTTTCCAATTAGATGTTTCCTGTGCCATTTGCTTCTATTGTCATGTTCTTTTTCATGCATATTATAGCCTGACAAATGCAGCAGAACTTTGCTAATTCAGATTAACGACGGGGAGATCTATCGCAAATTACTCCATTTTGCGGATGAGTAAAGTAACTGAACAAGTACAATGAAAAAGCAAAGTACATTCTGTGATACATTGTTCTTGTTCACTTATTTTGACAACTGTTGTGTAATTTCCTAATACTTCCTAATGTAATAATTTCTGTTTTGCTGAAATAATGGAGTTGTATGACTTTAATCTCCTAATGAATCAGAAAAATAAATACGCTCCTTTGTTTGTAAAGCTCATTCTTTAAATCCCCTCCTCGGCTCCAAGCTATTACACCATTTCTGCCCTCGCCTGCAAATATGGGAGACAAATACATTTTGCAACTGAATTTTACAGCATGCGTGGTAGAGAATTTCTGGTGTAGCAAAAATAAATGTTATAACTACAATCCTTCTGCTGCAACACTCTATAGGTGAGCTTAATCTTAACTGAATGTGAGTGGTAGTATGACATGCATCAGCTACTGCCATATTTAATCTTCTAGGGCAGATGAAAATACCTGAATGGCAGCCTAGAACGTATCTTAGTTTTTGTACTTCAGTGTTTGCAAAGTTTGTGGTTGTGTGCTAAAATTGTTGATGTTGTCAGCCAATTTCATGTGCTGTGATCATGGCAATATTTATGGCAGGAGTTGGCTGTGAAAATGACCGGAAACTTTATAAGAAAGTGGGAAAATGAATTTACTTTCTCAAATTAATAGGGAACAGTCATAAAAGGCAAATACTGCTTGTTCATTTTTTGCTATATGAATATGAATTTCTTGCACTGGAGAGATACCTTCACCAGAAAATGACAAGAAAATGTTACTGTTTTTACTTTATTCTTTCGGGTTGTATTAGAAGGCAGAATGATGACACACCAGTCATTCTAATGGAACACATGTAGGTTACAATGATAGGACAGCTTGCTTTAGTCAGCCTGCACCACACCAACGTGAGGTGGGGTCAATGACTATTTATCATCTGCCAATGACTGCAGGCCCTTATCAGCCTGTTATAGAGACATGGAACTTCCTATCACATCCACAAGAGGCAAAGCTTCAAGGATTTAAACTACAGTGCAGTGTGACACTTTTCATAGATAGCACACAAATCTAAACAAAAAGCCAACCTGAACGGCAGCTTCTGTTTCCCATAAACACTTCATAACATCACTGGATTTCCTTGACATTTTGGGAACCAAAGGTTTTTAATAGTTTTAATTAAAAAGAGTAATTTGTGAATGAAAAGTGCCTTGATCACTCATTCTTTAGTTGGAGACCACTGGCACATAAGCTTTCTCATACAACAAAGCCTGTGTTGTATGTGCTGATCTTGTGTGTATTCTCGGCCATAGTCCATATCAGGGAGATATTTACTATCATCCAATCTTTATGCCCAAAACTCACTATGGGAATTCCCATTTTTTAAACATATAGAACCAAATGTCTGGGTAAAACCTAAATGAAAAATCGCCTGTGTACGTTTTATATAAAATTACTGAGGTAAAACATCCTTCCTTAGAACAGATTCCTAACCATGTGCTGAAATATTTATGTCCTGCCCTCTCATGGTTTCTGTGAACAGCTGCTTGAACTTCAGAGGAACAAATCTAATTTGGTAGATTGGGAAGAGCTGAGCAGGATGGCAGCTGAGGAGCTGCTGAGGCAATACTTATAAAGACGGATTTCAACTTAAAAAAATACCTCTCAAAGATGGAAAATCAGCTTTTATCAGAAATAAATTTTCTGAAGAGCATCTGTAGTTCAGAAAATCTATTCATACAATTAGGGTGAATATCTTTTTTACAGAACAGTTCCTCATTTTGCAGTTCAGTATTGCTGCAGCTCCTCTGGGATATTAACTTTCTTCCAGAATTTCCTTTAATTCAACTTCCAAATCTTCTACAACACACAAACATTTGGGAGGACAATGCTGCTGAAATGCTTACTATAAGCAGAGCAGTTTCCAGCCCCTGCTCTGGAGGGAGAAGTAACAGCTAATAAGTTTCCTATCTGGAGGGAAAAGAAGCAGTTATGGAGTTCAGCTTGGACCGTACAGCCAGTCAGCCTGGGGAACTGCATTGCTAAGGCTCCAGACCCCGCACACCTTCTTGCTCACCTGGCTCTGTAGCCTCTGCAGTCTGTCTGCCTCCTTTCATTCACCGGTTCTGTGCCTTGCAAAGCAGCATGATGTGGGCATGATTTGTACTGCAGCAGTAATATTCTTGGCAGACTTATGACCTTCACCCAGTGGATCCACTGGAAAATGAGTCTAGCTGGGTCTTTTTATTGACTGTATTTCCATTATCTTCACAGTTGCTTTCTTTCCTGGCTTATCTTCTAATGGATAGAAGCTACACTCACTGGACAATAGCTGCTACATTGCTCTCTCCGCTTCCCAGAAAATACCACTAATACGCCTTTTAAGGTTACTTCAGACCTGTCACACTCGTTACTGCTCTTTACAACAAACCATTTGTTCTATCAGTAAGTGCATAATGTATTTCTCTTCATACGGTGGTGTTTATACCCACTGATCTACACAGGATACGTCAGCTTTTCAGATATTCTCACATGTTCACTTTCACAGCTATCAAAGGCTCACAAAGATTGAGGTATTTTCCACTTGCCCATATATTATTTGTTAAAACAGGCTTTTAAAAAATACCTTAAGTACTAAGTTATAAAATTACCATGAATTTTCTCTCTCTCTCACATACACACAGAAAACATTGCTGATCCTTTCTATTACAAATGAAAGTGAACGATGTGAATCGTGATATTCTGCACGCATCTTTTCCAGTTTTTACACCATGATGCAAACTGTCCTCCTAATTTTGTCATCTTCTCTATTTTCAGCCCAATAATACTTTCCTGGCAGTTCACAAAGGCTACTGAATTTATGAGGCACTTCCACATATTCAGGTATTTTACGAATACTTTGCCTGAATTTCTCGAAAATGACTTCTATGTAAATTTGTCTGCTGTGTGTACTGGACTAAAACAGCACAGGAACAAAGTTGTAGTTTATACCATTTTGTTTTAGATTTTATTGTATGGAAATATAAGTTTTCATTGGTGATCATCTAAACTCAATATTCTGAAATGCTTTATTTTTACAGATAACGGTGCTTCTTCTCTTTTTCAGTATATAAAACCTGCCGAGTACCAAATTGCTTTATCACACAAATAAGAATAATAGAATCTGACTCAACCTATTGGCTGGAAGTAGGAAAGCAATGCAGCTTGTGCTAAAATGTGGGATATTCTTACACCGTCAGAATTAGGAAATCAGTTCTGGAATAGAAGTCCTGGTCAGTTGCAAGGTACCAGATAACTTAACCTGTGGGCTGTAATCAAGTGTCTCCACCCACTTTGTCCACAATTAGTAAGGACAGAGATAGATCCTCGGGTAAGTAGCACGGAAGGTGGAGAGGTTTTCTAGAACAATATTGGCACGTAGGTTTACTTATGAAATGGGACAGGAATTGAGGCTTGTACTTGAACTCCAGTAATATGCTGTGTGTACTAAGAAACATATGGCTGTACGTTGCAATAAGTGATGCATCTGGGTGAACTTGCACAGCAAGTTTCATAGTGTTCACTCCATAAAATCTAACAAGAAGATAATAAAAACGTGGCTGGGAAGTAAAACAAGTGACTGAAAACATCTGTGTGCGAAGAAATGCATATTGTGATGCACAATTGGCTGGCAGTGCACTGTCATAAAATTTCACACTGTTGGTATCCCGAAAAGAAATGGAGCAAACTATCTGGCAGTCATTTCCAAAACAGCCTCTCCTCAGATCCCTCCCAACATGCCTGCATTGCCCAGCTACAACTCAGACATGCAAAATCTGCGTTAATCACACCAATGGGAAGGGAAGCAGGACTGCTTTAAGAATTAAGTTCGCCTCCTTTTTCAGGCTGTTCAAGAACTGACAAAGTGATGCTTTGTGGGCTTTCACATGTGCAAGGCAGTTCTGAAACAGGACGGTTCAATCTGGTTGTCTGAAGGTTCATCGCTTCTCTTTAGCCACCATCTCCCCTTGTCTTCACATCCCCATCTTATCTTACATTAAAGTCACTGGGCTTTTGGTGCTTTCCAAACAGAACAGATAAGACTAAAAACTTGACATCCAAAATACACTGCAGACAGGATTGGTTTGGACTATCCCACAGTGCTATTACATGGCACCTTGTCCTGACTGGGTTATCTATTGAAAAGTCCTTTCTAAGTAAGTAACATTAAAACCTTTTCTAACAAATGGATTCCCTGACACCTGCAGTCAGAGGTGCAATTTTACTTCTGAGCCTACAAAGCAGAGACAGACAGAGAAAGAAATGGGTGAGAGTGTACAAATGTCAGACGAAGAAGAGTTGCTGAATCACGCATCAAAGCACGTGTAGGAGCAAGGGCTGTGCTGGTTCCTTTAAATATACAGGGTACATCTCAACCGTGTTGAATCCAGCCCTGCATTCTGGGACAAAGCAGACTTAAAGCAGGCTGAAGACAAAGACTAAAAAGAGCAATAGTAAAGCTTTTTGAGAGGAGGCTGCAACTGAAAGGAGATTTAAGATTAAATCAAAGAACGTCACATTTAGTATTCAGAACACTCCGACTGAATTCTTACTGCCTGGGCTATAAATGGAATCTTACCGTGGGTTGGAATGTGAAAGCGGGCTCATTTCTTTCTGATAGTGATGCTCCTGACTGACGGGCTATGGAAAACATAAAATAACAGTGAGAAAATAACTTTGCAAATATTCTTTCAGTACGTTCAGAAGTATGTAAGAGAGCCTTTATAAGGATACGCATTTGCGGCTTCTGATATTGGAATTTTATGTTCTTTCATCTTATCTGCAAAATTTAAAAGGGATATTCAGATCCTAACTGTGCCAAGGTATAACTTAACAGATGATTCTTATCTGGGTGGAAATACATATGAATGAAGGAGTCGACCACGCAGTCATTTCTCTGCTGTGAGTGTGGGGACAGGGCCAGGACACAGAGAGGGAAGGGTGAAATCTCTAAATCTTACCCAGCAATTGTAACAATGTGCCCTTGGTGATTTACATTAAATTATTTGGATTACGCATTAAAACAGCTATTTGCCAGAAATGCTGAAACTCATAAACTAATATGAAAAATATAAAGATACACTTTGTCTCAAAATATATGTAATGTTTGCAGATAAGACCCCAACACATCATCCAGTGCATCAGGACAGCTCTAAAGATACCACTGAAGCAAATGCGGAAACAAGTGAGAATACAAGCATACATTAAAAGTACTTGTCCAAGTTAGTTCCTGTGATGTTAAATACTGAATATTATGAAAGGAACTGCATCTTTATCGAAATTAATTAAAAAGAGAATGTTCTCATTGTTTGAGGAAGTGGGGAGAGATGTTATGCTTGGGATGAATGACATTCTAATTACTGCCAAATATAAGTCGCTGCCTGGTCATGGACGGTGCAATTCCCAAGTGATGGCTGGTGGAAGACTGTGGATGAGACAGAAGGTAAATTAGTCAGTCTATGAACCAAAATATCTGTCTAAATAATTTTTAGTCTCATTTCATAGTAAAGAATAGTCTGCCTCAGTTTTGCAATTTGACTTGATGTGAATAGATCCCTCCAGGGGCTGTCAAACTGAGCTCTCAGCTGGAATAATTCCGGGTTTAAATTTCACTCCTCCTGTCTGTCACACTTCAGTTCTGTCAGACCATTTCTGTGTTAAGTGTTTTCTTTTCTGAATCATCACAATGGAGGGCAGAAGACCTTCCCAAAATTAAGTGAGAACCTTGAAATTTCAAGTGGTTTCTCGTTCAAAACCTATTTAATGACTTTGTATTTAGGCAGTTGCTTGAAGAATGTTTTAGTGTTCTGTGTGTGCTCTGTACTTGAAAGACACATCTAAGTGGTGAGCATATTCGGGAGCCTAAGAGCAGAGCATTACACCGCTGTCAGCTTTTAGGATCCATCAATTAGCAATCTGAGGGTACCCTCATAGATTGGAGTGGGCTGCCCAGGGAGTGGTGGAGTCACCGTGCCTGGAGGTGCACAAGGACCGTGGAGATGTGGCACTGAGGGATGCGGGCAGTGCTTTGGTGGGGGTGGTTTGATGGTGGACTGGATGGTATTTGTGTTTTTTGCCAACCTTAATGATGCTGTGATTCTATGATTCAGTCTCCTTTGCGTTTCTGACTGAGAATAAGGGAGCACAGGCAAGAAGATGTTCTAAACTCTCTTATATGTGATCTTGCTCCAAAATTCTTGTGTTGCACCTAAAGTGGTGTCTGATGTTGTCTGGAAACAGCAACCCAAGAAGCTGAATTTCCCCGTCAGGGCAGGAAGATCTCACTGGATCTCCAGCACAGAGCAATGCATTAAAGCAGAGTTATTTCCTAAGCTTTCCAATAATTCTTGAATAATACACATATGTGTAATACTCTGCAATACACAGAGCTGTCTCGCACGTTGTTGCAAAGCTAACATCGAACTTCATTTATCTTGAAATTTCACAAAGCATTCAGTCAAATTTCAGCTTCTAAAATAGGCAGTTCTACATATATTGATCATTAACGTGGAACTCTGCCCTGTGCCCCACGCACTTTTTGCACGGAGTCGCAGTTCTCCTTTAAAGTAAAATTCATTTCACAAAAAAAGCAGCAGTTTATATTTATAGCTGATAGCTACGCTGGGTAATGTGTAATATTCAAAGCTGTTTTATTTCTTTTTGGCTGTCATGGTTTACAGCAGCTGCTAAACAACTTGCATTTCAACAATTTCTCCTGACAGCATATACTCGGTTCTTGCTAAGCTATCGTAGGTTGTAAAATACAGTTTTAGTATAGCAGTTTGATAGTTTTTTAAGGACATCTGTTCTAACTGCAGCCTGGATCCAGACGATGGATCTTTGTGCCTTTACTTCAGAAGCGTTGCTGAGATTCATTAGTCAGTAATAAGTGAAGATTTTCAGTGACTCTGGGAATCACAGATAGAGGCAAGTGATGGGAAAAAAAAACTCACTAAAATGTGTTTGACTTATAAAATATTACCCTGATGTGTCTGTTCACTGGTTAACTGCGCTGCCTCACAAAGCGTCCTATGTATTTCAAAATGAAAGAGACACAAAAATCTGCCTTCTGGTGGTGCTGTTGCCATAGATTCAAACAAGGTATGAAAAGGTTCTATAAGATGAATGAAAATTTAGAATAAAAAGTACTTCTTATTATTATCTTGGAAGAGCACAGGGCAAAGCAGTAGATAATACTGATTTAAATAATCAGAAAGATACTACCTGGAAACACATGGAATCTTGAAAGGTTAATCATTACAAGAATTTCAAACTGTCCCTAATTTCTCAAGCTCTGATATGAGGATTACTTCTCTTTCTTTCCTGTGCAGCTAAAATCATTTGACAAAGCAACGGTAGGTGGCTGCAGATACATATAAACTCTTCCCCAGTCTGTGTGTTGGATTTTGGAGGGATTGATCATCTGCAAATTCTCTCAACTCAGCCTGAATGATGGCAGTAGCAAAGATGAGGGGACATAAAAGCAGAAGACTGAAATCCAGCAGGAACAACATTCAGAGATGCTCTAATTGCTCTGGATAGGCTGTATTTCGATCTCTCCATGATTCAGTCTATCTCTGCACAGAATAACACATTTACTGCATGCGTGAATGCTAAGTGTGGGGATTCACTAAAACAGCTACATGAAATTAGCAGACATTTCTAGATTTCTAAGCCAACAGAACACTACAGCTACCCAAATTACAATTTAAATGACTAACCTGTTCTATCTAAACACTTCTTAAAACTGATTTTTTTTGCCTGAAAGCATCCAGAAACTATGAAGGCAGTGAGATCCAAGAGCTCTCTTGGCAATCACCTTGTGCTTCCTTAAGTGCTGGAGCAGTACCTTTCATTTTAAAAAATCATTTAGAATAAAATAGAATTTCCCAGGGTGGAAGAGACCCATAAGGTCCATCAATTTCTCCATGTAGGACCACCACAAAATCATACCAAAGAACTGAGAGTGCTACCCAGACTACAGAGCTCTGTCTGGGCCCTGTAGGTCCCCAGAGATAATTTGCAGCTAACATTTCACAGCATTTACCTTACAAGAACTCAGACTGGGGCATGCAGCAGTGCTTACTCTCCTAACACTGGAGCCGCCTGTGAGAGCTGTGGGCTTTACTTAAGACACATTCATTATTTATTATTGTTTCACCTGTAATAAAGTAAGAGCTATGTTGCTGTGATATAAATGGAGTGTGAGGTTATCTGGTTTTACAGCAGCTCCTGCAAAATATCTTGCTATAGTTGCTGGAATGCTATGCTGTGATTTCATACATTCAATACTCTTCAGTGGACTGTAACCAATAGTCTCCTTATAACAGCACTCTGTCACATAGTGCAGCTGTGAGATTTCGTAGCACCTTGGGCCAGGACAAGTAATGATACAAGGTGTAAAATACAGAAGGATCACACGCTAAGTGCTCTGAACTACTGCAGCTTTTGACTCTACTCTCCTGCTTCAGTCCTTTAAGCAGTTCAGTAATGAGACTTTATCATTGTAAGAAGCAATTATTCTCCATTACTCACACTAGAACGCAATTGCTGACTGGTATATATGGGTTTCATTCATTCTGAAGATATTTTTAAGTACTATATCACACATCTGCAGGTTGTCAGCTGCTATTGACAAGCTGTACAGCCTATGTGATTATTCAGGATTTGAAGAATGAATACATGCCAGGGCTGCTCTGAAAGTAATGCCTCCTATTTTATTATGCTGACCCAGAATGTCAGAAGTAGATGTTAATGATATGGCAGCAGAGGCTGAACCTTCCTACTAATATTCTCTTAAATTTTGTTGTTTTGACAGATGGCAACAGACAAGCAGCCTGACAGAACAGCATCTGACATGGAAGCACATATGAAGCAAAGGTATGTCATTGAATTCCTCCATCAGGAACAAATGGCACCCACTAGTATTCTTCAAATGATGGGTGTGAACACAGTGAAAACTGGATTGTATTGGCATAATTTTTCCTAGCAATGATGCCATCATAGCAGCTATAAAAAAGTGGGTCACCTCTGCACAGATGTTTATGAGTGCAGCATGCAGGCTCTTGTTCATTGCTGGTAAAAATGCATAGAATGCATAGCTAATGGTGGTGACTATGCTGAAAAATAGAGTTTTGAAATTGAGATTTTATATGGGGATTGCTAGGTCACAACCTGAACCACTGACTGAACACCAGGTGAGAAGACATGGCTAATCCAGAGAGTACAGGTGCAAGCAATGCCCCCTGAGCCACCAGAAGGGGTAGACCCAGGGCTCACTCTTATTTAAGGGTTAGCAGCAAAGGGAACAGTGTTTCTTTTTAGAGGTGTTGCCCTTCTTGATTCTTTACCAGCCTTTGGACCAGGTAAGCTGCTTTTTCCTTGTATTGCTTTCTAAACTAAATCCTGATTAATAACTTTATAACTGGGCTCCTGTCCTGGTAGAAGGCCCTATCACACCTTCTATTGGTGCGTGGGCTTTGATTTAACAAATAGCACTGTTGTGCTCTTTGTATCTGTTGTAGCTTCCATGGAGATGAGTAGGAGGTATTTGTTTTCATAGTGGTCAAAAAGCTGCTGCTGCAAGTATGTTTTGGTTGTGTGTTTTACTTAATGAATTCTAAAAAAAAATCTGGTAAAGATACCTCAGATTTTGAGACTACTCAAAGAAACATTAATATTTGAGACCCCTGAAATAATAATTAAAAAAACCCTTAGAATTTTAGGGAAAATACTGTAGATTTAGACTTACTGGTGGGAAACAAGAATTCCAGGTTGTTGTATCATCACTGCTTGTGCTTATGTTCACATTACAATTGTCTATTTCTGATGCACTCAACCCATGTGAGATTTCTGTATCCTTCAGTTCTTCGTTTTGTTGCCTCTTCATGCTGGCCAGCATCTGCAGTTCGGATGCACTCAGTCTACCTGACTGGTAGTTCTTCCAGTCATACTCCTATGAAACAAAATAGACAAGTCAACAATATGGACAGGGTCATGGGGCAGAATGTACCAATTAAATGAATGTCTTTGGGGAATCTTGAAGTTGTATTGCTAGAAGGGAGTCAAAACATTTACTAGGATAGATTAGTTAACACATTCTTGCTCAGCAATGAAGATTGTGCATGTATCCTTACAGGAAGGAAGGTACAGCTGTTACTGACCCCGGTTGGGTTCAGGTTATTTGGTGAAGTTGCTGTTCAAGTGTAATAAAAACATGATTATTATTGTTATTATTCAAACAAGCTTCTAGAAGTTTAAGCAATTTTAGCTGCTGGATTTCCAAACGTTTGATATAGGTCTTGAAATAAACTTAATCATACAGTTATCATAGTATCATAAACACTATCAACATAACAGTTATTTGTAAAGCACAGCATAGAATTTATCTGGAAAGCTACGTGTCAGCACTAAATTTTAAAGACTACTGTAGTAATTTGCTAGTGTATACATATTAAAAAGTAATGACAGTAGGTGGCATTTATTTTATGCTCAGCAGTTGAATTGCTCAGTGCATGAGCTCCATGATTAGCACAGCTGTTACCCCCTTTTTTTACCTCTGGTTTTGGAGCTCTAAACTTCATTCCCGAGTCCTGTGGCACTACCACCATTTTAATTCCACAATAATACCTGGTGTTTTTTCTAGACTTTTCTACATGCAAGTGAGTAGTTTAGCTACTATTATTTATTTGCTTTACTATGTCTTGAGCTCACTACATTCTATGTGGAAAGTCTGCTTTGCTTTGGCACATTAGCATTCTGCTAGATCTACAGCTGCTAAAATTGTCATTGATCTTATTGAAGGTGCTGATTTCTGGGTAATTTTCCTATGCAGAAACCTCCTGTAATTCATTTATTTGATTACAATAAGAGAAGCTTTTCCTTATTTTTCTTACCTCATATGAATCTATTGGCATGCAGTCCTTAAAACAAAGGAATGAACTAGCATCAAGTGGAATAAATGTGCTAGGAACTGACAGGGTGTTTAGTTCATCCTCTTTATTAGGAAGACGAAACATTCTCTGACTCTGATCTTGTCTCTTATGCCAATGAAGAAAGGTTCACAGATCTTTAGATTATCTTTTTTACAGAAAAACTCATAACACTTGATTGCCTTCTTGGCTTCATCCAGATGGTCAGTCTGTTTGACTTTCTTGTAATGGTCTCACTCTTGAAGTACCACACTCAGAAGGAAGAACTGTTGTGAAAGCTTTCAATCTATAATGTTCTCTACAACAATCTCCTTGTATTATAAAAGAATAGCCGGGACTACATGTGAGCTTCTTCACACTTTTCCTAATCTTGGATGGTTTTTTTTTTTAAGAGAGAATTTGAGATGACGTTTACTTTGATGTGTAGAATAAACTTCTGATGTAAGAAGTAATTTTTTGTGATACTTGTAAATTTGTCTAAAATGAATATTTAATTTAGTAATTAAAAGCTTATCTTGTCTTTTTGTGCATCTTCCCCTTATGATAAAATACATTTTTTATTAAACCCTTAAATTCTCTGGTAGATTGACAGAACCTGTTTAAATTTATATATATTTTTCATATATGATATTTGTGTTCTTATAGGCTCAAATGATTTATTCAAGATTGATTAATGTAGTTACACGTGCAGAAAGTTTAATTACCAGCTATCTACATGGTTGAATATTACCCAGAGGGCTGTACTTCTTTCTTAATTAAAAATATTTGAACTTAATAATAGAGAACTCTACTAAAACATGAATAAAACATTGCAAGCAACTAGGTCCTTAAAATGTATCAAGCAGTTAGCAAACTGATTGCACTAAGGGTTGGTTAAGCATTTTTTACTTTACCAGTCCTCTGCTTGAATAGATTAGAAGAGACTACTTCTATGTGAACTCTCACTCCAATACCCATTTGTACACAACTATTATCTTGTACTTAATTCTTAAAACAAACAACAGTGTTCTAAAATGGAAATAAATAGGATCGTGCCCGCAGCCAATGAGATTCTCCAGTGCTGCTTCACTGTAGTTAGTGCTATTTTTCATTGATGTCTTGGGCTTCTCTGACTAGTTTTGTTCACATCCTAAATGATGAAAAATAGTAACTCAGTAACTTCATCCAGTAGGATGAAGAGTGTACCTTGTGCTTCCATGGCTGCTCTTATCCAGAAGTTCACAACATTGCCTTAAGGTCTCAGAAGTACTTCTTACTTTTGCATATTTATAGTATTTGATTCCTACTTTTCTGTTTCCTTCGCAAAGAAATCCTCAACACTCTTAATGGAAAATCATGTTCTGTTCTTACAAAATCTGCTAAGCTACTTGTGGAGTGTAAGAGGAGATTCTTAGAATCCTCAGACGATGAAGAGATACATAAACCACAACTCTTACACCAGACACCAGTACAGGAATGACTGAATTCATTAAAACACTGAAGTATCATTGGCATGGCATTATCTGCATGTTAATACTAGAGGTAGACTGAGAACTTGAACGTATGCTTTTCTAGATGCTCATCTTCAACTTGGTGCCCAGCTTGGATTGCTCTTGTTGGAATGGGCTGCCCAGGGAGTTGTGCAGTCACCTTCCCTGGAGGTTTTCAGGAGATGTATAGGTGTGACACCAAGGAACATCACTAAGTGAGCAGGGTAGGGTGGTACTCAAAATGACTCCTGTCTTTCTAACACTTAATTTCCAAAATGCAAGTTGCTGAGTTGCATCTATTGCTATCTATGAACCTCTGTGGTTTCTGACAGTATCAACTTATATGCAACAAAAAGTAGAAAAACAACCTTCAACAGACTGAGCTTGGTAGGCGCTTATGATGAAGCTGGAGTGTATCTGGATGAAAGATGTACTGTTTCTCATTTCAGGCAGTTGGTTATATCTATTATAGCTTCTCTAAACAATCAAATAACTTAATTTCAAAGTAAAAACCACTTACACGAGTCTGTGTTGTCAGATGTAAATTTTCTCTCGAGACTTTCTTGAGGGGGTTTTTGCTGACTGATAACTTTATGTGACCAGAAACTCTCTCAGGTTTTTCAGTTTTTTCAGACATGCTTGGAATGACTTTAAAGAATTCAGTTTTACTTCCAGTTGGAGAAAGAGAAAGAATAGGCTTCAGGGTTGTCTGAGAGCTGATGAGTTCTGTCTTTTGCACAGTGGAACTCTGTGGTTCTGACACCATGCTTTCCTCGAGGCTTTGTTTGCTGCATCCCTTATTTTTCCAGTATTCATTTCTCTGTGATATCCTCTTTAATGTGTTGTCTTTAAAAGCTGCTGAATCAGATGTTCCTTGTCTGCTGCAGCTGATCTCAAGGTTCTCAGTACTCTGGATAAAGTCACTGTTGTCATCCTAAATTCAGGAAACAAAGTAAGAGTGATTTCCCCTCACCATCACACAATATGGTCTTGCATAAAATATTTGACCTTAAGATTTCAAAGTGTCTCTTCAATTTCTACTGCTTAATTTCAAACTTAAAAAGATTCTGAGAACCATCTGCTTTTCCTGGCAACTACCCTGAGTACCCTACAAGCACTTCTACATCTTAAGAGAACCACAGGATAGAGAGGGAGACAGGATTATGCTTCTCAAAACTTTAGCCCAGGTTTAGCATTTAGTAGCCTCTTAAACCGATGTGTTTGGAATTATGATTATTCTATAACAGTTTTACAAACTGAGTAAAAAGTCCACAATAACAGTAACTTCCCATTGAATCAGTAGCATTCTGCATTTTCACATTGCATCTACAACTTAAGAATACAAGGAATAATTGAGATCACCTGACCTATCTGTGGATGTTATCTGAGTGTCAGTGAAGAACTCTGGTTAGTTTATAAACCTTACATTCACACTCATAACTGTCTCTGCAAAGCCTCCCATAAATCAGGTGTGATGTCCACCCATGCTGCATCTCAGCAACTAACAGCAAATGCAGACATATGGGAAATAACAAGGAAGCAAGTCTAGTGTTTCTTTCATGGAAGAAGGTATGAGAGAGGCCTTATCTTCACATCATGCATCTCTGTATCAGATGCTACCTGTCCATATGTAAGATACTGTGTACTATCTCAGTACATTACACTTTTAATTGCCTAAGGATGGAAAGTTTCTTCACTGGAGGCTTCACAGCCAAAAGAGAGTCTGGCAGCAGTGGGCCTTGTGGGTACATTAGCACAGTCACCGGGAAGAGATTTTATCCTTCAGTGATTGACCCTCATAATTGAATAATAGTATTTAACTATTTCAGTGACTCGCTGCTAAATGAATAAGGGAATTTATGAATGCCTGCTGTCATCAGCTTGCTTACGGAAACATCTCCTTCCCAAAAGTTGTGTGAAGTGTAATTCTAGCACAGTTATTGTGCATATCCCACAGCCTCCAGTGCATGCAGCATCGAGTCAATATGCGCTTATTTGAAATTTATCCTGGTGCAAAACCAATGGCCCATCTCTTGTATTTTACAACGATTTTACGTTTTCCATGGATTATATTGCTTTTCCACAGATTTAATCAAAAAGTACATAATTCTCCTTTGCAGCTCCACTAACTTCAAATGTACGCTGTGATGAATCTGGGATTTGGCCTCTTTAAATGTAAGCTTAGAACTAATGACAGAGCGATGCAAAACACAAGAAAAGCATTTCAAAAATGACTTTAATCAAGAACTAAGTTTCACTTCTATTTCAGGGGTAACAAAATGTATGTTTGTATGCAATTGTTTTAGTTGTGATTGGAGGTATGTCTTGTTTAGTCTGAGAGCACGAATCCATTATGTTATACAGAAACACAATGCAGCTGGAGTTCAGAAAAAGCTCTAATATATTTAAAGGTAATGAAGGACAATTGTAGTATCAAGTACCTGTAACAATGTAGTTTACTTCAGCATGAAAATTAACATGCTTTGTTAAATAAAAAAAATCACTGCAAGACTAAACTTAGGCAAGTAAATGTTTTGTTCTCTAAGCAAAAGAAATTAGGGAATATCTTATCATTTGGCCAAAGAATTTTAGTAATTTTGCATGCATACCTTAAATTGTTATATAAGCAGCTACTATTAAGTCAATGGTCTTATGTTTGGCTATCATGGCTTTTCCAGGCTGCTATTTCCCCATATTTTTCAGTGCCCAAAATAAAAGTGTTGTCAGCAATTTGAATATTAAATAAGTATTCAGAATATCAGCATAATGCTATCCAGCTTTATAGCAAAAAGCAATGAAACACAGCTGTGCAGGGAAGAGGACGAACATGGACAAAACAGGTTTGCTGAGTAATTTGTTGGTTCAGTGAGTTCTTCAAGATGGTAGAATGGCCTAACCATGAATTGTTAACATAGCAGTCAAAAAATCAGCATGCTGTAGGTCTATTTGCTGCAACTATGATCTTTTCACAGAATCACAGAATCACAGAATTACCCGGGTTGGAAGGGACCTCAAGGATCATGTAGTTCCAACCCCCCTGCCTAGCAGGGCCACCAAACATACACCTTTACTAGATCAGGTTGCCCAGGGCCCCGTCCAACCTGGTCTTGAACACCTCCAAGGATGGGGCATCCACAACCTCACTGGGCAGCCTGTTCCAGGACCTAACCACCCTTCTAGTAAAGAACTTTCCCCTAACATCCAACCTAAGTCTTCCCTCCTTCAACTTAAAACCATTTCCCCTAGTCCTGCTATTATCAGCCCTTTCGAAGAGTTTACTCCCCTCCTGGGAGTAAGTTCCCTTCAGGTATTGAAAGGCTGCAATGAGGTCACCTCGCAACCTTCTCTTCTCCAGGCTGAACAAGCCCAACTCCCTCAGCCTGTCCTCATAGGGGAGGTGCTCCAGCCCCCTGATCATCTTTGTGGCCCTCCTCTGGACCCTTTCCAAAATCTCCATATCTTTTTTGTACTGAGGGCTCCACACCTGGACACAGTACAACAGATGGGGCCTCACAAGAGCAGAGTAGAGAGGGACGATCACCTCCCTATCCCTGCTGACCACCCCTCTCCTGATGGAGCCCAGGATCCCGTTTGCTTTCCGGGCTGCCAGAGCGCACTGCTGGCTCATGTTAAGTTTCTCATCTATCAGGACCCCTAGGTCTTTTTCAGCCGAGCTGCTCTCAAGGACAACTCCTCCCAGCCTGTACAGGTGCCTGGGGTTCTTCCAGCCCAAGTGCAAAACCTTGCACTTTGCCGTGTTGAACCTCATTAGGTTCACCCGAGCCCAGCTTTCCAGCCTGTCAAGGTCCCTCTGAATGGCATCTGTTCCCTCCACCGTATCGACTGCACCACTCAGCTTGGTGTCATCAGCAAACTTGCTGAGGGTGCACTCCATTCCCTCATCGATGTCATTAATAAAGATGTTAAAGAGCACCGGTCCCAAGACAGACCCTTGAGGGACGCCGCTCGTTACCGGCCTCCACCTGGACATAGAGCCATTGACCACCACCCTCTGTCTGCGGCCTTTCAACCAATTGCTTATCCATCTAGTTGTCCACCCATCAAATCCACCTCCCTCCAATTTGGAGATGAGGATGTGATGGGGGACCATGTCAAAGGCCTTGCTCAGGTCCAGGTAAATGACATCGGTCGCCTTCCCTTCATCCACCAACGCCGTCACTCCATCATAGAAGGCCACAAGATTAGTTAAGCATGACCTTCCCCTGGTGAAGCCATGCTGGCTGTCTCGGATCACGTGCTTGTTCTTTATGTGATCAAGCATGTTGTCCAGGAGGATCTGTTCCATAATCTTCCCAGGCACAGAGGTGAGACTCACCGGCCTGTAGTTACCCGGGTCGTCCCTGCTCCCCTTCTTGTAAATGGGAGTGACGTGACCCTTCCTCCAATCATCCGGGACCTCACCTGACAGCCACGACTTCTCAAATATGATGGAGAGCGGCTCAGCAACCACCTCAGCCAGCTCCTTCAGGACCCTGGGATGCACGCCATCTGGCCCCATAGACTTATACTCATTCAGTCTAAGGAGGCACTCTCGGACTTGCTCTACCCTTACAGTGGGGTTATCTTTTGTTTTCATGTAATGTATCTCCAGATGCAATATTGACTCTATGTAATGCAGTTTGCATCTAAAGACTGTGAATGAAACAGTCCATGCCCTGTTCTACCTCTGGCACGTGGTCCAAGGAAGTTTTAAGTTTATATAGTAGTGCAAATCTTTGTAGGCAAGATAGGACTCTTTCAGTCTGTCTTGCATCAGCCTTATAAATGGTCATTAATGTTGTGCCACAGTGTTCCTACCGTGCTGTCAAGACAGGAGTGTTTGATCATGGCTTTTATCTCTCTACACTTGGCACTGAATCTCTGGGGCAGGATGACAGTATGGCAGGACATTACAGATAACATGCAATGATGTGAGATTTATAGCTCCTTGTGAGGAACAATAGATCTTTTAGCAGAATTGGGTAATGTAAAGACCCAAGAACACCACACAACGCTTCACATTTGTCACCGGGCCTTGTCTATCCATCAAGGACCTCATGCTTTCCTGCATTACTGGTGATGTTATACAGCATGTGGACTCTTTCATATCCCAGGACAGTAATCTTCCTGTGATGGATGATGGCATCTGTTAATGTCTGAATGGAAACACAATGAGTGCTTTGAATTGTTCGGATTTTTAAATGGGAGGGAAGCCCAACAAGGACACAGTTCTTTGGCAACTCTGTTTTCCAGCAAATGAATCCACCAGCAGTACAATCAACCCAACAGTGTGACAGCCACCTGGTGACAGCCCCAGTCTGGTCTGCTGCAGCATTAACAGACTGCCAGATGAACTGAGGCCTGGAGCTTTTAGTGGGGCGTGTCATGAAAATAAGCCACTGATTGTTGTACATGAAGATAACTGACAAAGAAATTATCTGAAATCGAAGCAGTTCTGTATCTTCAGTATGTTATTACATATATAACACTGTTCATGAATTACTAGCCTGACTAAGACTGATTTAACTCTGAAATTCTGGAACCTTGTTTAAAATAACAAAACCTTACAGGTTTAAGTGTTGCAGGTAGTGGGGAAACCCACAAAATCATAGGGGGAAAAAAAAAGCTGATAGAAATGTTATCTGTTGAATTAGCATCAGGAATATGGATTCCCACAATATTTGTTTGGTGTGTCCTAGCATTAGGTATCTTGATTGTATTTTTACTCCTATGAGGAAAAGACTGGAATGCTTGCAAACAGATTCTGTAATTAAAAATGAAATACACCAGAATGTTCAACAGAGTTGGTGAGCAAGACAGTCTCTGCTTACAGTTCTGAAAGGCACAATGGAGCCTTATTTACTGGACACTCATTCAAGCATAAAAAAAAATATATGTCTTGCTAAAATGTATGATGCAGGCTTTCCTAAATTCTATTAGAAGATGGTCAAAGAATGCTCACATCTCAGCACTGGCATAAGGGCTGACAAAGACTTAAGTTTCTTTTGTCCACTTGTTACAGAAGGAATGCCTTCATTTTCTCCCCTGTATTCTGTTAGATACAGCAACCTGACAGAGACAAATTTACTTAAAGGTACATGGGGAAAAGATGATTTATCTTTCTTGTCTACCTTGAAGACAGAATCTCAACTTAGGAGTTTTAGGACAAAGACTATTTTATCAAGAACTGCACACAAAGCGGCCTACCTCTTCACTACTGTCAGTTCCTTGAAAGTTATCTTCAGGTTGGGTTTCCCCCTGGACACAGTTACTGTCTTGCTTCAAATCCAGAGGGAAAATGCAGCATTCTGGTGATGTATTTGGGGATTTCCCATGAGGAGCTGATCGAGGTCTTGATGAAAATGTGAATATCTCTTTTTGATTCATGTTGCAATCACCCATTTCATTGTGCTGATCTTCAATAAAAGCGGTCTCTGGTGAGGTTAAATCCCAGCAGGCTGAACCTTGAGTGGCTGCATGCTGCTCGCTCCCATCCAACTGAATGTTCTCAGTGGAACTTTCTGGAAACATCCATTCATCTGAAATGCAAAATATTTACTGCATTGTAAAACATATAACTATACTTTATACTGATAGCTCTTTTTTTCTCTGGAAGTTGTAGGGAAAGAGATTGTTGTTTTAATGCAGAAGTTCTGATGTGTACATCTGGAACAGTGATGAAGGTTCAATGAAAGACATCAGGCTGCTTTCTAGGGAGCTCAACCAAAACATTTCCTGATTGCAGCTCAAAAAATGCACAAGGTACAACACACGATGTGCAAACTTGTGATTTTTCAAATCTGAGCCCGATTAGCTGTTAAGATTTGAAAATGAGTTTCATTCCAGGAAAATGTAATTTTATTAAATTTGGCAATTGATCTTTTTCTATAGGCTTATTTTTGTGGCTCTTTTACCTCCAAAAATCACACATACTTGGTGGAAGATTCTTAACGTTGCAATCTGCTGCTTTATTATTGAAATCCTACACCTTCTTTTATATCCAGAACCTATGGTTTATAAATCTCAATTTCAAACTGTAGCTCTATTGAAAAACAGCATGACATGAAAAATGTATGAAGATCTGTTTCACCAGGATTCCCTGAACACGGATTGTACTAATCTGCCAATATGAAAACAAATAATAAACTTCAGAAATGGATTTGAAGATTGAGAGCACAAGATAAACATGAAAAGACCATTTTTACATTCTCATTGTTAAGTTATATTTTGCAGTTTGGAATGATGACATCGGAAAAAAATATATGTCAATTTGATTGATTAAAACCAATCTCAAATAGCAGCGGAGATAAGGAGAACCGCTCAAGTATGTGATCCTCCCTCATCTTCATGAAAGGTGGCGTGGTGTGGGTTATTCGCTGGATTTGGAAACTTTCTGGCTCCATAAAACAAAGTTACCAACCATATTAAAAAAGAAAAAGTCTCAATAAAAAATACTATAAACCTAATAATAAAGTAGCACTGCAATAATAAAATGCCTGTTGTCACAGAGCAGAGTAAATTTACTATGGAATTTGATTCTTTCTCAGTTTTGTTAGACATAGTTATTACTCCAGGCAGATTCAGCTTAGGAAAAAAACAAATTCTAAACTAAATGAAAGCAAAAGAAAGAGGAAAAATGAGAATGCTGGCAAGAGCGCCTGCCTTCTTACTATGCTGCTCTGGTTCTTCCAGTTTACTGAATGCAGCCAGTGAAGCTACTGAACTGCAGTTAGTGTCCTACACAGCAGTTTGTACCAGGTGAAAAGTACTCAACACATCCTGTATATACATGGCTTCCACCTACTTGTTCCAGAGGAGAAAATTTCTCAGTCTCTAAATAAAGGGCACCTGTAGCAAGAAGCCCTGAGGCTTTTCATACAATCTCTTTTTAAATTAGATAACATACCGTACAATACCAACTGCATTTGGTAAATACAGGACATTGCTTTTGGACTGTAAGAGTTGCAAGTTGAATGTGTAAGTAATGCTATTTGTTTTAAAATTCTCAAGAAATGAGCGATGCTATTCACAGCCCTTAAGAAGAATCACCCTTCGCTTGTGTAAATCCAATGACCTTTTTTTTGATCAATAACTATGAGTCTGTAAAAGGACTGGAGAGCAGAGTTCTCTCTTTGATCACTTAATACTTTGTCACACTCACCTGAAAACATATCTTAATTAGCCAGGTAATTGGATTTATGTGTAAAAAGCTGTATGCAGATGCAACTGAAACTGCAAGAAAAAACTGGAAGGTTTCTAAATGTCATTTTACACGAGGTATTGAGTTCAGCAACTTCAGTAACCTGTAATCACTGTGCCATTTTGTTAATGGTCTACAAGGGAAAGATATGGAGAGTTTTCGACCAAACCGAATCCTATTATCTCTCAACCACAAACTATACTGCAATTTCTTTTATACCCACCATTTACATGTCAATTGTAATGAACAATTTGGAGCATCTTCTGAGCAAAATATGTAAATTGCTATGTAATCACAGCATTGCAGCAAACACGATAAATGCAAGAATGATCACCTAAACATCTAATTAGTTCTTCTACACAGTCAGGCTTATGGTAAAGCTTCTAATTGCAGCCTAACATTTTAATGAAGGTTTTAACAGTGCATATTTAAGATTGACAAACTATAAACAATGCTTTCTCTTCTTGTTTTTTTTTGCTTGCAAAAAAATAATTTACCTTTATAAAGGTACTGTGTACCTGCTGTGGAACATTTGATGATTAAAAAAAAGTACCTATGAATGTTCTCCACTCATAAAACTTAAATTAATATTTACTCAAGCTAATGGCACAAGTATAGTGTTGTCCCTAGATGACTAAAGGTGACGGCTGCACAGGGTTTAAGAATACTAACCATCTGGTTATAAGAAAAGAGTTATACATGACAGATTCTTGTTGCTACAACTTGTTTTGTATAAATGGAGAGTCAAAAATCATACATGCTGTGAGACTGTTTAGGGAATGAGTCTTTGTGCCAATGCATTGTCATGAGTGTATGTACGTTAACACATCTGAGTGTGAGATCTTGTTTGTGGCTGAGTTGGTGCTGTTGAACCAAGCGTGTGGATGCTTGCTGTAGGACAACATCAGTTGCTGGGAGTTACTTGGCTTGAACATCAAATTCTGAGGTTTATGGGGTTACAATCCTGACAGTGTGCATGAATAACTACTGCAATACAAGTTATCCCGGTAATGACTGTTTCTTTGCTTTTATTAGCATTGGGTATTCAGTGTGAATGTAAACATTAAATGGTTGGTAAGGATTAGTTAGGAGTGGCTTTGGTTTTTTCCTCATCTGATAATGCCAGTATATGTTTTACTTTCTTTTGTAAAGCACTTGTACAGTATTTGATTGAACATTAGTAGGACTATCAGGTTTTGTGGGATGTGCTTTTTTCCCCTTTTCTGTGAACTTTTCCTACCATTTTCCCACTGTCATCTCTGGAGGAGTTCAGAACAGAGGATAGCAAATTTTCTTTAAGCAATAAGTTGCTTATGGGAAGTTCATCAGAAGACATTAATCCAGAAATAATAAGAAGAAAAAATAAAATTCACCGCTTATCTTTAAAGGAAAACAAACAAAAAAGATATTATATGGATCCCATAAGAGAGATCCTAAACTCTTATCTGGAACAAGTAAAATTTCTTGTTCATGCAATGTTTGGAGTCTTTAGTGGTAAATTTAATAGAGATTTAAAGAAAAAAAAGTTTAGTTCTTTCCCTTTAATGAAGCGAGTGTGGATTTTTTCTTTTTTACCCATTCACTGCACTGGTACTCTGCTTAATCCTACAAATCTTTATCAGTGCTCAGAAGCACTTTTGTTGCAGGGTGTTTGATTTCCATAATCCCTACAGCACATACATTTTTATTTTATGTGAACTGCTTCTGAGTCCTTTGAAATTTACCACAAACAGTCCCCTGCCCCACACAGAACTGAGATGTAAAATAACATAAAAATTAGCAATGTACCAGTGCTTGTCTCCCATGTGCTTTCGTCTGCATTTTTTAGACATAATCTTCTATGACCGTTCTTATCTGTTGATGGATCTTGTGGCAAGGGGAGCTCCAAATCTGCTCTTCCATTCTCAGAGGTTTTCTCAGTCTCAACTGCAGAGTCTGAAATACAAGCCAGACATGTATCAAATACTTGTGAGCAGGTATGCTTTTCCCACTTGAGGTATGGAAGACCAGTATACAGGGCATAGCGCAGGGATACAATCATGGTCTGAACAGCTTGGGAATTTGTGGGGCAGCAGGAATATGACAGACACAATAAAATCAAAATTGAGCACTATGTACAGAAGGGCAAAATACAGAAGTACACAAAACAGCCTTGCAAAACCTGCAAAGTTACCAAGAATCACTACACTAGCCCAGTTACATACACAGCACGAGGTAGACAGGAATATGTTTACCCTGCAGCTATTGTCAGCAGGTGGTGGTCCTTGGCTCAAAATGCTTATAAAACCTTCAGAGAACGAGCACTTTTTCAAGATCGTATCAGAGAATAAGCCATAATTTCACACAAATGCATTCAGTTATTAACTGGGTAGGCAAAGGATTAGTAAAATTGAGAATTAAGACTTACACTCTGAAGTCAGAATCCTGAGAAAATGTTTGGCTGTGTGTGAGCTCTTTATATATTGCTCCCTTTAGGCTCTTACCATTTTGATGTACGTCTTTAGCTGCTTGGTGAGTATTTCTTTTATCTCCTTGACCTAAAGAATCCATGCATGGTGAGAACGACAGCTCTAGTCTCTCTGTGTTTTGTAGGGATTCAGTTCTTTTTTCTGGACTTTGAAGTCGGTAGGATCTATCGCTTTTGCTACCCGCAGTCCTTGTTACCTTGAAAGACATCATCATAAAAAAATATTTGCACACAAGCATACATACGATGTAGGCTCATATCTATTCTGAAATACATTTTGGGTATAACATTCCTTCTTGCTGGTTGATCTCTTCCTTTGTAGAAGAGGAGCAGTTTTGTTGTAACGTAAGCCTGCTTACCTCTCCAGATATCCTTGTGCTGACTCTTCTGTTTGAAGATGGAGGCGGTCCAAGGATCTTTGATCCAAATGCAATATGTGACACGTCCTGAGTTTTACTGCTGCTCTTATAGCCTTGTCCTCTATTAACCAAGCGAGCTAAGTAAAGAACAATCAGTTTGAAAAATATATTAAAGTACTTAGAATAAATATTAATAACTTTAAAATCAACAGAGAGAGTTATCAATCCTAGACATACGCAAAAATTATGTTCCTTTATAGCACAGTCCCCAGAAATCTGTACTCAAAGTTCACTATCTTTTTACTTAAAGAAAACAAGCATTTTCTAGAAACATACAAGCAAGAAAGTTTTGGTCCATTATACAGATTTATTTCTAATCTCCTTTAAAGATTTGTTTAAAAAGAAGCTATGTAGAAACACACAGAAAACTTGCATGATTTCTGTAGAAGTTCAGTGGAAACCCAACCTGTGGCAGTGAGAACAAACAGCTCTAATAAGTAAATAGCCCTTTATTGACAGGTTTTACTATTTAAAATATTTCTGTTATCATTTTCAGAGAAAATGCCAACTTCTCTGCAAAAATAAAGAAAGAAAACGAGTATGTAATGTAGGTGAATGCTTTGAGAACAATGTAAAAGGAATGAAGTTGCCTGATGATGTATGAAGGTAATTTTATGATCAGGGCTCCAGACTTGCATGTAATAAACCTTTGCCTTTTGCTTTTTCTTGAATTTCCAAGTTTGTCAGTGGATTCTCCTTCCCAGAGCAACTAAATAAATCATTGTAACCTCACATTAATTTACAATTGAAATTTGAAACGTGTGAAGGTTTTTTTCTTGCTCCAACTTTAAGCGTTAAATTATTGCCTCACTTTTGTGATGAGATCTCTTCATAAAGCAAAGAGAAATCAAGTAGGAACACAACATTCTGTAGATTTTCTTAAGCATTTTTATAGAATTAATATTCATTCCAGATAAGTTCTATCTCTATTGCCAACAGAGAAGTGAAAAAAAGATCATACATTAATCATACAAATGTTGTAGATTACTGCACTAATAAGCACAAAAGAAGCCACTTTCTGCCATTAGCTTTTTCCTTTGTTTGTGCTGTGACATTTGGTTCCTGCTAACAGCTGCCATCTCACAAGATTGGATGACCCAACATCAATTTCTTTAATTTGCTGACTACCTTGGGATGTTGTTAGCTTCAATTATAAAATCTGATTTGCATGAAAATTTCTGTTTATGAACACATTAATTGACTGCAATTAATTACCTACATCAACACATAACAGTGTGTTGATGGCGTAATGAAATAATATGTGTAATTAAAAGTGGATGAGACTAAAAATAATTTGGTCTTTTGAATATCAAATAAACAAAATGTTTAGTGGCTAAAAAGCCCACTCTCCAATTGAAATTTACTTAAACATACCAAAGCTTCCATTTGCAAGTGAGCTTGGTGTCTGAACTTCGAAATGCACATCTGGAAGAACACAGGCCATGTTTGTAAGATGAGGCTAAAAATAAAGGTTAATCTTTAAGCTAAAGATATTTCTTATGTTTCATGTTCACATAGGCCAGGGATGTTGAGTTCTTTGGTTTCAAACAAACTTTTTGCTGCTGGTGGTTTCAATACAGCACTCACACTATTGTACTTGATAAGCTTAATTTAAGAGTTGCTGTATTTTATTTGAAGGCAATAGAAAAATAAAGCATGCACTTTTTCATCAAACATCTGTTATTTGTACGCATGCTGCATGGACCTCATGGACAGTAATTCAGAACAATGGAATACCTGTTTCTTGCATTGTTAATGGAGAACTCCTGCATTTTATTTCTGGCTTGTGAATTTTAGCCAAGTTCAGCAGTTGTGTAACTTGTGGCACGTCTGCATTAAGCTGGCAGGATCGAGGAATAACATCTGTGGGTTCACATGGTGTAAATGGAACAACACGCTGATCTAGAAAATAAAAACATTGTCTTCACTCACAGGTGACAATGGCATCAAATTGGCTTTACATTTCTAGTTAATTAGATAACATACATTGTGGATTACAGTCATTTGTAACATTTGCTATGGTGGTACTCTGATTTTTAGACAAACTGATCATCTGACCATGGCTGTGATATCAGTGGGATATCTGAGTAGCAAATAGCAAAGTCCTGCATATGCAAATAAAAAAAATGGACAAGACTTAATTCCAAGCTTTGTGTCCCACTGTACTTCTGTACTAAACCAAAAAGCTGCCAACCTGTTTCTTCTTGTGACAGCAGGTGCTGGTAGAACGTGATCTTATTGTCTCTGCTTTCCCTTTGATAACCAGTATAAACTGAGTTTATGAAAGTTGTTCTGTACAAAATAACCTTTTCAGAGTTAGGACCCTTCCTTAAGTCTTGATGTAAATTCTTACAGTTTTCTGTGTGACGAGGCTGAAATAAGGAATGTTAGCCAGTTTTCCTGGAATAGGAGGGATGCGTAACTCCAAAACCTAGCACAAATAATGGGCCAAGAATTGAGTATCTAATAGAAAAATTCACTTGTCTTATGTCGTATTACAGTAGTGACCATAGTTATTTAGCCAAGCTGAATACTAACTGCTATGTTCAGCAAGCCCACATGCTATTTACTACAGTGGGACAATACATAGTTAAAAAAAAAAAAAGCATATGTAATCCTTGGATTACATGGAAGCCAGAGGTGTATATCAAGCTTATATGCCTCAATACCACAGGGCAAAGGAGATTAATTCTTCCCTATCCATGTCAGTGATCTCATTCAAAAATACTGGTTTCTCCTTTCTACTTGCTGTCATTTTAAGAATACAGTACACAGCAGATGCAAGTACTACAGAAGAGTAACATGTTACACCTAGAGAACACCACTGAGGAGGTTAAAGCAAAAGAGCTCAACTGTCACAAGTTACACCATCACTGCACTCAGTGGAACTGAACTGTCCCAGTCATCTGATAAGAACAAAAGCTTTATCAATTCATGATCATTAACTGAAAATTAATCAATAACAAAAAACTATTCTTGTTTTTCTGTAATTAAGTATGAAGTATCGTGCTATTTTTATGCAGCCAAACCTTGAGCTGAAACCTGATTTGAAGCATTGCCTACAGAAGGAAATTCACAAGCACACAGAAAATACTAATGCCCACCAGCTGTGTAATAATCATAGAAATGATAATCCAGTAATTAAAAGTGCAATATTTTACCATGCATACAGTTCATTAAAGCTGTCTACTCATTATGTTAACTATGTTTTGGAATTCTGGAACTCATTTAGACCATTTATGTACACTTCAAAATCTGTTTAGAATGGGCAAGAGAAAAAAAAGCTGTGCTGATGGAATTAAATTAAATTAAAGCCAGAGCCGCCTCTCAGTGCAGCTTCCACTGAGAATGTACTGGGTTGGGCTTCCTCTATAGTCATTTAGTGAATTAATATATTTTCCAAGCTCACAAACAAAAAACCAGGAGTAATCACAATGATCATATACTCTGCCTTATTGGTTTAGGTCTTCCAAATGCAAGACACATTTTGATACATTGACAGTCTTGCTAAACTTCTCCAGAATCCCTTTAATGTCCCTTTAATTTTCAGGTAGTCAGATCATTTTTCAAGCTGTAAATCTGAAGACCAGGAAGCTTTTGATTTTGTAATATAAACAGCTGTGATTAAGACTAGAAAGCAATAATAACACACCATTTTCTTCAGCTGTATCTTGAGGCTTGGATTTTAATGTGAAGATCTTCCTCAGTTTACAGTTAGCTGAAATAATAATTCCATCCAAGGACTGGAAGATGGCTCCTCTGAATATTTCACTGGTGAATGCTACCAGGTCAATGCACAAATTGCACCACTAGGAAAAAGAAACAAAATTATTTAATCACCAATAATCACTGCAGAAGTGTATTAGTGTACAGATCTCAATTAATGAAGCCTTAATGGCATATTAGATCCTCACAGGCTGTGACCCACAGTGCATAACATTTTGACATTTAAAAAGGTGTTTTTGTGCTTCCAACGACTATTTATGTCAGCAACTCACTACATACAGCCTAGTGACTCCCAGTTCAAGTGAGCTCAGTTCCCTACCACACTCACAATACATTCTGCAGCTATTTCAGAATAAGCAACTCGTGAGCAAGATGTTGAATGAACATTTTCTACTTGCATGTTGTTGTTTTTTATGATACAGAAATTAGTAGCTCCAGTATCTGTCTGGGTATGGATCACAACAAAATTCAGTATGTTCCTAGGAAAATAAGTTTTGCATAAAGCAAATAATACTAAAAAGAGAACTAACAGAATATATCTTCTTGTGGCTTTATGTCTTCCAGATTGAGCCTGAGATGTTTAAGAAGAGCTCACACCTGTGTTTCTGACAGTTCTTCTAAAGCAGTATTCAAGATTCAAGTTCTTACAAGGTTATATGGTAACCTCCCAGGTTTTCTGTCCTGACAGGTATTATCATATGCCCTGGCTGGGTATGGGAGAAAACAATGGGGAGAATGTGATGACTATTGTTTTATTTTCATCAGGTTGATATGTGGTGTCTTCTATATTCTAGAAACTGGAGAAACCCGAAGCACATGAAAGTAGTCATCAACTATAATTGACAGCTGCAGCTCCAGTGAATGTTATAAAAGGTCACTACTGGAAAAGGTACATGTGAATAGGAGTACTATAAAGAAGGAGAGACACAGGGCCACAGGCTGAATAGACAGTAAAAATGACAGATAAACACATCACAAACATCACAAATCTTGGAGAATGGTATTAAGCAGCTCTGATACCATCCAGGAGGTGGGACACACACACACATTGTGAAGCAGTTGTGCTCTGAAGCAAAAAGTGATTTCAACAGGTCTGTAGACTTATGTAAAATCCTTTTGATAAAAATGTCTGCTCACCCACAGTTAAAGGACACCCCAAGTACCTACTATTTTGCGCTTGATCATAAACAGAGGAATTTTTGCATGCAGAGGGGTGACAGACAATTCCTTGTGGACCGTTGACAAATATAATCTTCTTTTAATATTTCCTAAATCAGTTATCCTGCAAAATAAAAGCAGGAGAGAACAGGATGGATCTTTGTCAATTCAATAACCCAGTATCTTCAGCAATCACAAAAAAATCCCTATTATTCTTATGCAGAACCTTCGTGTCAGTGATAGCAAATAGAGAATTTAAGAATTACTTTTTACAAGATGAGTAATGAGATTTCTTTCTCAAATCCAACCGTGGTGGCTATATTCCTGCATATATAAAATCACTTTACATGCTAATTTTATTTCAGCAGTCTACACTCTTTCCTAGATTTCCACAACCCTTTAGACTATGAAAGAATTCAATTTGTCTGAAGTGCGAACCCAGTAGCCTTTAATAATCACACTTGTTTCTTCCGCTTAAGCTCATGTTATCTTGGGATACACTGTCACCTTCTAACTAGAAAAACATTATTTGCTTTCCCTTCCTGAAAAGAGCCTCTGTCATTCTATACAGACTCTTTGTCAGCTTAAGCATAAGACCGTCTGTTCATCTCACTTGCAGAGCACACACCTTCCAGTGTAAAACATAATACAGAAATGCATCGTTCACTATTCAGGTCATCTCACAGTGACACTAAGGATGCTGAATTTGAACACCTGTAATAGATTTAGACCACAGCCATGATCACAAATACTGGGTTTGCTTTCAACTGATAAAGAGACTGCTTATGTTCTGCTATCTTCAAGTCCTGTGAGCAGCACAACGTTGGTATTGCCACTCTGTGATACTGAACAACAGACTTTAAAGGCTGCAGTCTCTGTGGGGAAACCACAATACATTTTCTTACATTTCTGAACGACCCCATTTCTAACAGATGGGTATTTCTTTATAATTAGCAGCCCCTCTGAGAAGGTGACAAATAATTACAGTAAACAACTTGCTGTCACTATTATTTTTTCAAAAAGTAATTACTCATAAATAATTATGATTTAAATTCTGGGCTTGTGAAACTTGAAATCAAAATTGTGAGACTACCCTGTAGATTACTTCTTTTTTATTTTTTCAACAACGTTTTTAATTAGTAGGGACTACCTGCTGCTGAACTAATGAAATACTGTCACCCAAAATACGCTGATAAACATCCTGAAATGTTCTCAGGACTCCTGGGGTCAAGTGAGAAAGGCATCAGCTTCGGTGTGTAACATTTTACATCTATTTTTGGCAATTCAGGACTTTAGCAAAGGACATAATTCAGTACAAAGCAACTGTAATTAAGTGAATAGCAAAGGGTACTACTAGATAAAAACATGCGAGTTCCTTCTGTTTTCCCACTAATGTTGTGAACATCACACAAAGTAAAAGGGGTTAAGAGGCTTTCCACAACTTGCTGGATCTTCACTCTCCCATTCGTAGCCTGAATTATCCATCCTCATAACACTGGTTGGTGAATCAAAACAGAATGGAAGAGCCTACTAGCAGTTTCTTTTGAGAGATGAGTAGTTCCACAAATAAACTGCATGCATCTTGAAGAGAGAAATATCACTTATGTGCTGGAGTACAGCATTATGTCCTCAGCACTGCCATCGACAGGAGATTTCAGTATCAGCTGCATGTATATTTATGAATGGATGAATAATACCATCAAGCTCTTGAAAAGTGCTTTCATCACAAGATCTTAAAGCATCTTACAATGGTAGGATTCTGGGCTTGATTTTGCTTTTGATAAAATTGGGGCAAAACATGAAATAATTCCCCTAAGATCATCAAGTTGGCCATACAGCTAAACTTGTTCCCCAGATCCAGGCACAGCTCCATCCATTACTCTGCTTCTTTTATATACTTTGGTGAAAGTGTACGGCTTTTTCTAAGTGTAGGGTATTTTTCTAAATCTCCACTCTGTTCTAAATGTTGCTGCTCAGAAATGCAGTGCAATTGAGGTGCCAAAGAATTCCAGTGAATGGCAGTACTGGTTGTTTGAAACACTCCTAATGTCTTGGTTATGCAGACAGCTGAGCAGGTAGGTTGAATCAGGTAGATGCAGGAGCACCAAACAAAAACAGTATTCTTGCTGAAACTCAGTGTTATTTGAGATGGAAAATGATGATATAAAAGATGATTTTGACAAAACAGTACCAGCCTGAACTTAAATCATGAATATCTCCGAATAACTGGCAAGAGAAACTTTATTTCACTCCATAATGTTACTTCAAGAAATAATGTTGAAATGTCATAGTTTAGCTTTGTATGAAAATTTTTATCTTTCTCTCTCCTGAAACATATTAGGTACCTTTGCAGTCAAAAGGCTATTAGTAAATGTACAGCTTAGTTACATTCCCAAGTACAATACAAATATGATCATTTAGGTAAAAATATACATATTTATATCATGCACTGAAACATCAATCTAGAATAAGATGCTTTTTGTGATGGCATGTATGCTATAAAGAAGCAAACCCTAGATAGACATAAACGCACCTAAAGAAGCTTAAACTTATTTCCATAAATAAATATAAACAATAAAAATATTTATACACTGAAGTAGAAATCAGGTGAAATATTTGAGGAAGGGGCAAAATTGAAGAAAGATAATGGTCTTAAAATTCTATAAAATAATTTACCAGCTGGGAGATTAAAGAGAATTTTTCAGGAAGTGGTAAAACTTACGGACTCTTCAGTTACATTGCTTCCTCATTTTCAAAGATATATTTAAAAAAATCCATATAGGAGTTAATGTATTTTTACAATATCTGTGTTTGAGTATTTATATCTAAGGGTCAGACGTGATAGAAAAGTAATGAGACCACGATGAGAAAAATGAGGTAGTCAACAGGAAAATCAGCCTCATTTATAATAATATTCCTGTGATCAGCAGGTGCATAACTCTCCCAGCTACGGCCATTAACTGCATTCATTTCACACTTAACATCTACATTTGCAAACCATTTGAAAGTAAGATTACCTTCCAATTCAATTTTCAATTTTATTTTATATATTCTACTTTGATTGACTATTCTCACAATGGTAACCAATGCCAGATTGCAAGTAAATAGTAACAGCTACCCAAGAGTATAGATAAACTCATCTTCTCAGATTACCTATTCACTTTGTTGTGTTTATAATCATTTATAACCATTTGTTAATGTTCAATTCAAGGCTTAAAATGAACTTAGAAAAAATGACATTGGACTGTTGAAGAAATGCTTCATTTATCAGGCTCGCTTGTTCTTAAAATGAAAGTGTTTTTTCTCCTTATAAATGACTTAACCTGAAAGTTTACCAAACAGGAAAGAGGGTATTTCATTAACGTCGCTATGCAAAAAGCATACAGTTGCCATACAATTTATTATCCATGGAAACTTCCACATTCCCTGGTCAAAATCCAGGCAGAATCCTCCGGTAAATATTAACTATTAGTATGTTAGCATATTAGATCTTAGTCATCTTCAAGCCTTCGTGTCTATAAAAGTGATGTTCTTCACAAATACTGGGTAGTACCCACATCTTCTCATTTTAGAGACAGAAAGAGCAAAGGAATATCAATGGTTTCGTGATTTGCCACGGTCACAGATTCTTACATTAGCTTTTTCAGGATCAGTTTCTACTTCACTCATGTTTTATTTTACATGCTACTTGTCAATTGGAGATAGTGGTTCTCTGATAATCTGAAATCCAGAGCTCTGTATTTTGCCATCATTAAAACAGTTACGATGATAATCAATCAAATATCTACACAACAAAAGATGAAGAAGAGTTACATGTTACCAAGGCCTGAAGAATAAGTTACGAAGAACCACCTTTCATTTTATATACTGGAATTTTCTATGCTGATCATCATTTTCTGGAAACAAATAAGGAAAAAAAACCAACCCACCCACTAAACTCTTCTTAAACAGTCTCCATAAAAAGGCAGTACAAGAGGTGTCAGGTTCTTTAAAAGAGAATCAGGAAATCTGATTGCTGAAATAGAAATACTTTCCAAATATAAGCAATTGTGAAGAATTGGTGACTTCTGGGTTCTTTCGACAAGATAATCGACATATTTGCCATCGATTCCCCAACTGAAAGAACGAGCTGATATTTTCAGTGATCAAGAATAATGCACTGTGGCAGTTTCATTACTCTTAAAGCTGCACACACTCAAAAAAAACCCCAACCCAAAACAACATCTTGAAACGGTCATTAATTCTTCTAACATGTTCAGAAAACTTCTAAGTTATAGCTATATCCTGAGATGTTAACATCTTGGTTTTGATATCACCTCATCTGTGTGGCTTTTTCTCTCTCAGTTTCGTAATAAATCCTGTTTATGGTAAGTTCATCTGAAACACAGCCAACTCTATCAATTCATTTAGAAAACTGTAACTCTAGAAAATAGTTTTTGATTTCTTCAGCATTGATGAAGCATATACATATATGTTCTAATGAGTATCAATAAGTGGAAAGTTCAGTGCAAATATCTTTCCCAGAATCAGATTACCCTTATCATGCAGTTATTTATGTGTGTAGCTAATTCTGCTGTCTCTGTTACTCAGTTTATTGACTGTAACTCTCTGTGCTTTCTTTTTCATTCCATAAATGTATCTGTTCCAGAAAGACCATCAGTCCTTTCATATTTACAAAGAAAAGGTTACATTCACCCCTGCTATATACAGGTAATAGATAGCTCAATTATAAACAAACGTATCATATTTAATCCATTTATTCTAGCTACAGAATTATATAAATTGCTAAAAAGTCTGCCCTTTAAAAAGACAGAACAAAACTTATTTCTAACAACAGATCACATTATTTACTTTACTTGAACATCCTGAACAACAAACTGTACAAACCAAACTGGATGGCAACTGTTAGGTCATGGCCTGAACCAGTGATTGAGCACCTGGTTAGGGGGTGTAGCCAGCCCTGTGAGCACAGGTGGAAGCAATTCATGTGTGCGAACCTGGCTCCCTTTGGAGCGTTCAGCGAGCCCTGATCCTTGGAAAGAGATAAGTGATTCCTTTATTACTAGTTTTTAACTGCTACTTTTCTTGGGTATAAAGCAACTGCACTGCGCACCTCGCTCTGCTCTTACTCATGATCACTGTTGCTGTATGTCAGATCACAACTTTGCCAGCAATTTTCTTTTTAGGTAAACAATCATTACTCCTTCATTTTTTGAACTGCGAAAGAAAAAGGGGTGGACAGTTTGAGGGACTGACTCCAGTAGATCTTCAAACCACACTGACAGCCTCCTTAAACTTTAAAAGAGGATATTCTAACTGACCTTATTACTTCTTTTCCTGTCTTCCTACACTATTAACTTGTCAGAATGCTCATGGTTTTTCTTTGCCGCTGCCATTTGAAAAGATGCACCTCACAATCCTTTGTAATTACACTTATTTGAGTGCTGTTTCTTCTACCTGTATTGTGGACAAATAAAAGCTTCTCTCACTCTTGGCAGTTCACAGTCTTTGTAAGCTATTCAGAAGCTGAAAGTTTATGTATTGTTCAGAAATAGACGTTGGTCTTCTCTGTTTTAATTATGGCAGGACATGGCAGCTTTTTTAACATAAACTTCCTCATAAATTACTATAGAAGACACTGTCATGAAAATAACTGAAACTGACAATGCTCAACTTCTTTAGCCACCTGGATCTCCAGGTGTGAGTGATTTCCACATGGTTTCAGGATGTGTATTCTGCCCCCCCATCCTCATTTCTTTCTTTCCAACAGTGGTTAATGTGTCCATTTACACATAAATCTAAAACCTATAGTTTTTAACCAAATCTTCTTTCTTGTTTCTTTCTTTCTTTTTCTTTTTTTTTTTTTTTAATTCCCTTTCAATAACTGGAGAAACAAGAAATTACCCTTTTAAGAAGAACCTTCTGCATAAATGTGTTAAAAACAGTCTATAGTTATTGAAGGGAAACAGTCTCAGTGTCTGAGAGAGTTCTGGCTAAAGCATGTCTCAGTTTCTCCAAGTGAACAATTCTGTACACATCTTTATCTGTTCAGCCCATGCGAATATCACAAATTCCCCTTTCAGTAACTCTCAGAGAGACAACTGATTCACACTGTGCGCAGAGGGGGTATCCATTCAAACACTGAGAGACAGGCTGCTGAAGAAAGATCCAGTATTACCCCCCACATGGTACTCACACATATGGACTCAAGAAGGGCACAGAAAAGAAAGGTGTTAATGACGATCCACATGGTCTCAAGAGATACTGCAGAAAGATGGACTAAGAACTGAAATGCTTTTAAGAGGCACAGCAAGAACAAATACATTTAGATAACAGATACCTTGAGAACTGTGGAGGAAAAAGAATAGGGAACTATGAACTACTGAAGAAGTTCAGGGAGCTGAGGAAAACAGATCCTTCCAATAGGCAGGAAGTAAGTCTGGATTGCTTGCAAGCTCCAACAATGGAAAAAGCCTTTATCCTGATAAGGCAGTAGAAAAATAACTATCCTCTTTCAGAACAAACGCCAGTGTAACTGGTGACATATTCTTAAACTAGGACTGTGCTTTTTGTTTTCAGTTCTATGATAATTGCACAAATCCTTTTAAATCTGACAAGTAGAACGTTGCTCATTTGGAATATATTTCCTAAAATACCATCCATGCTGTGCTGCTGCATTAGTGAAAGTGATGACTGGAAGAATGATTAAAAAATAAGTTGTTTACTTGCAAGTATATGAGTTAATCTCTGCAGTAAGCTACAGAATTTAACATACTCTGGGAATGTTTCTTTATTTCATGCTTGACTCACAAAAAATTCAAGGAGCAAATCTCATCCGTGCTAAACATCAGCATTTCAAATAATCTCACCAGCTGAATCTCTTAAATGAAGTTTATGTTCAGCCTTTTCTGAAAGCTTCAATACAGTTAGTCTAGTCCTACCATGTTCTTCTATGTCCTGCTTCTAATTTGGAAAGGTCAGATAAAACCTTTGCAAGACTAACCAACACTCATACTTTTTTATTGTTCTCTGCCTAAAAACATGCTGAGTCTTTAGACTAACATGAATAATTTATCTTATCTGTCGCCAAAGCTAAAAAGATGACTAATTGTTATTAGCATGTAACTCACATCAATTCAAGCTATTATGGTGTCTGTGAATAAATTAGCAATGTAAATGTAGTGAGTTCTGCTTACTGAAGATTTGAAAGCAATAAACTTGTATTTTCAAAAACAACAGTTTGAAAAAAGGAAAGAAGGTGAAACAGTATATTCTACTAAGCTGTTCACAAGCTCTGCAATACAATTTAATGTGAGCAAATACAAATACTTAAGTCATGTGGGCATTTCATGCCCTTTTCACCTGCAGGATCCTCTACAGATAATTAGCTAAACTTTGACAGAGAACTTCTTAGAACTTAAATTCCAGAACATACGTGTGTATGGGAAATTGGTAATCACAGCCTGAACCTCTGATTAATCAGCTGAGGCAAGTGTTGGGTCAGTTGTGGGAGCACACGTGAGAGTAATTTAGCTGTGCTCCTGGAAGGGATGGAGCGTGACTCCACCTCCTCTAGACCTCATTTAAGGGCTGACCACCACTAAGGCAGCATCTCTTGGAGGTTGCTGCTTGGTGGAGATTGCCTTAGCAGTTCCCAGCAGACTGAAGGCTTCCATATAGGTGAGTTTTTCCTGTAAATAACCTTTTGGGTATTTACCACCATCTTTTCATTATTGTCACTGTACATATGCGTTAAAACTTGGGGTTCTCATTTATTTGATAAATCAAGAGAATCTCTTTGTGTTATAAACATGTGAACAAGGAACAAGCACCAGCCTTACATTTGATGCATTGCCAGAAGCTTTTTAAAATAAATAAATCAAATTTAAAATACAGACTCTTAACTTTAAATTGCAGGAATGTAAGCCCTGCATATGGGGTGAAATAATCCCACCAGTACAGAAAGTTTATATAAACAGGGGGGTAAAAAAACACTCAAGTATACTAAGGGTGACTGAGCCCTGGAACAGGTCGCTCAGATTCTCTGTGGACTCTTCATTCATGCTGAGGCTCATAACCTGGTCTAGACTGTCTCTGGAGGTCTCTTCCACACAATCGTTATCTGATTCTGTGAATGGCTGCAGCCTTTCTTTATATTTTTCCTGACTGCTCACAGTTGTGAGGAGAAAATGAGGGAAACAAACATTAATATCTTCATGAAACCATAGAGAGCTGAGGAGAAAACTATCAAGAATCGGGGAAAAACCAGCTGTGGGAATAATTCCATTAATGATATCACATCAGATGAAGGCAAACAATTGTTATGATTAAAAAAAATCCCTCAGCATATATTCCAAAAGGTCTGAAGAAGTGGTACCAATAAGCCTTCAGTTCAGTTTACTTTTCTTGCCAATGTGGGAAAAGATATGTACATCTGTTTAACAGTTGAATAGTTCTTAGTGTTTGGTACCCCTGGCAAATTTCATTCCTACCTTCTTCCAAGTTGCTACTCAGAGTGAGGCAGTACTATAATGGGGACTGACCTCTACTCAGTAAATATTTATTAGCCTCTAGACAAGAATACTTTCCTTCCATCACAACACAGTTCTGTATCCAAACTGTTATTCACAACGAATCCTATCCATAACAGATTATGATATTGGCTTTCTCTGTGGAATATTTTGACAGGAGTGAGTTAGAAATGTGTATAAAAACAGAGCGGTACACATAAGCTTCAACACAATTTGTTACTGCATACTTCTATCCTGCCCATATGCAGAATTGAGGAACTTCCCTTTTTTGCCAAACATATTCTCTCTCTTACACTGACCTCTATTCAGTGTCAGGATAACTCAAAAATACTAAATTTTTCCTATCAGCACAAACTGATAATCCAATAGATTTTAAAGTTTACAATCACTCCTATTTTAAATTTTTGTGTGTTTAAAAGTAACATTATTAATGTTGACTCTTTATAATCTATTTTCATAATAGATTAGTAAATATTACTCCCACGCACTGTATAAAAACTTGGAAGAGAAAAGGTAGGGGAATTACAAGGACGCATACAAGTCTATGTAGCATTTCAGTGCGTAATCAGAAACTGAGCTCATATTCTTGTTCATGCTTCAGACAACTCTACTTAACACTGTATTTTCTTTTGTGGGAGTAGCTATGGGACAATTTATAAGTCTATTTTCTCACATCAGCAGCTCTACTCATTTGCTGTATAACTTGTTATATAACTTACTAATTTCACATGATATTGAACATCTAAAACGAGCCTATCAAAAATAAAGTATAACAAATGACTGGCATTTGAGTATTTTAAGAATGAATGTACTTGTGCTTGAAGAAGTGCCAAGCAGAAGTGGTAGCACCTGCAACATGTCCGTATACTGGGAACTAAACCAAGAATGCCAACTCAAACCAGATGCTGTTTTCTTTTATGTACAAATATTTTCCAAACACTGAGTTACTTTTGCTATTTCAGAAAGGTAGCAAAATCCATAATGCTGAGGATTTAACTACCGGCTACTGTTTACAACAGATGGCTATATCCTGTATTGCTAACAGCTTTGCTATTATTTGCTTCAAAAAGGCTGCATACATTAAATGCTCTTTACCTTAGCTTGGATTTTATTACGCTTCACCACATTTTAAATTCACCATTTATTTTACATATTTGTTAGGCAGATTGATACATTGATTGTTCATGTGGTGATATGCATCTATTCATGCCCCCTAACAAAGTATCTACATTTCTGCTTAATTTGTTTTCCAAACAAAAGCAAGACAGATAACTGAAACAACTGTTTGCATATTCAGTATTTATGGCAGGAACTTCACATGACCAGTTCATAGGAGCAGGTTAGAAGGATGAGCTCCGCTGATGCCAGCAGTGATAGATGGCCTTGCAGAAATTATTGTTTGCTGATCAGATCAATCACTAAATAAAATCCATAAGAGAGGATGATGCTCCAACTAAATTTGTAACTATTTCTATCTGTGCAGATTGGGAGGTGAAGAAATGTTGCATGAAGCATTGCATGCACAATTCTTAAAACCTGGCAAAATGTGGTTATTTTTTTTTGTTTGTTTTGTTTTTTTCTCTGAGAGTAAGTGTAGAGGTATGATGGCTTTGTTGTGAATTCTCACATGGAGCTATTCAAAGACTCAGTAGTAAATAGTTGGACTATGTAAGAAGCATCAGCACAAGCAATATTCCACAAATGAGCCAGAGATTTCTTTCAAAACATCAGAAAGAAAAGAACTGTAAGGCAGTCACATACTACTAGTGATGGGATTATCAGGAGTCTGGCAGCATGAAATGCAGTGTCTATTTTGCAAGACTTCACATGGAGTTTATTGGCACATCAATAAATTCCAGCTGATTTCTAATGCAACACATTAATTTTTTCCAATAAATTTCTATCATCCTCTGTGTATACACCTTTAGGAAGCTTCATTTACTTTAAATGCATTGATGTACTTAAGTAATTATCAGAACAAGCGCAATTTTTTCATATAATTAAGTAGTGAAGCAGCACTGCATTAGTATTCATTCTTTTGTAAAATATAAAAAAACAACCAAAATTAGGAAGACACATTAAAAGGGATTATTTCATCAATACAGACAGTAGGTCTAATGCACGTAAAAGGACAGAACTAAGATATAAACTCAAAAGAGAAAGGGCAGACAAAGATGGAAGGGGTGGCAGAACATTGGATTTCTCACAGTTATTAAAGAAAAAAAAAAAAGAAAAAGAAAAAGCAAGTGATGGAAAAAGAGGAAGAAAAGTGAAAGAAAAGCAAAGTTTGTGATAAGAGGTATAGATGAGTGGCAAGAAGTACCGTAACAGAACCAAACCCAGTATAAAATCACAAGCAATCTAAAGAAATATTCACAAACCTGGCACTAAGCCTCCTACCATCTGTCTACAGAAAGCCTATGAGAAGCAAATCTGTGTACTTGGTTTCTGTTTTCTGCATGACATATCTTGTTTATTTAATCCCTTTTGCTACGCACTTTTCGAAGTGATGCAGCAATTAAAACCAGAGGAGCAGAAAGTGTAACTAGAACTACAAACAGAAAATTCATCAAAGAACAGAAAAAGTACAGAAAGACAAACAAAAATAAAATTCAGCATTGAGTTTACTCAGCTTAATTACGTAGCATTTAACCTGTCTATTCTAGCAGGGCTTCTAATGGCATAATATTTCTTTTGTTGATCCAATTATCAGAATAAATATATCTACATATATGGATTACCCTAAAGCAAAGGACCCTGGGAATAGGTATTTTTATTTTTTAAAATGAATTGTCAGGAGATGTGTGAGCCAATATTTTGTTTGATAAATGCTCGTCCCATTTCTTCAGAGTTTTACCATCTTCGTTCTTAATTTCAAGATTTTTTCCATCTTCATAGGAATGTCAGCAGTTAAAATATCCAAGAAATAATGATCTCATTAGCTTAATTACTTCTTATTGACTTGGTAAGTCACTGTGCTTTAATGGAAAATCTGCCATTACAATTAACGGCTGCAGTCAGGCATCCACTTTACATTAAATGTTCAAGGAAATGTTATGCATCTTACAGTAACTCAGTAGAGAAGTCTTGTCCCAATGGCACCAAAATTTGAAGTGTCAGGAATGGCTGAATCAGTCCCACTAGAAACAGGGAAAAAGAAAATCAAATGTATGTCCTCTGCATGCAGATACATATTTCACCATCAAGAACTGCAGTGCTGTTCTCTAGTCATGCTTCTGCAAGCCTGCAAACTTGACCAGAAACAAAATCCAATTTATTACAGCAATGTTCAATGGAGGCTTCTGATTTTTAAGCAAAATAGCTTAACTGAGAGAAGACAAGAAAACTTTCAGGATTCTGTGAATCCTAGAATTCAAAGAAAAGAAAGTGTGAATTGAATGTTACTTTTTTTTTTAATTAACTGCTTCATCAGCGGGGGCAAATACTGGTCTTCATTGACTTGGAAGATTCAACAGGAATGCTGTTTCTTCTAAATAATGCCAAAGTGACACTTCAAGATTTCAAATTGTATTTATATACTTAAGGTATTTTATTTTGGAAGAGTATTCCAAGGTTGCACTACAAGTTGGAGACTGTATATTTGACTGAAATGAAATACTTCAGGCATATACCTGAAGAGAGAAAGAGACAAGAATGGCCCATGATGGGAGTTTGACTATGGTATTGCAGCCATAGCTGAAGTTAATTTAAAACCAAATTATTCTTAGCCGTGATCACCCACAACAGTAATTCTCAATCCTCACTTTAGACAATAATAGTTTATTTTAATATTGGCAATAGAAAATTAAAGTTGGATTTCCCAGAAGGATACATTAGTCTAATATATATAATCCTGAAAATAATACTAAATTTCTTTCATGAAAATCAGATTACTTTTTAAAGCTTTAATGCATGACGGACTAAACAATTTCTCATTTTTTATGTAAGTCTGAGATAAATTGTACTAATTGGTAATTGCATAATGTGCATGAGAAGTGTATTAGAAGATTCCTGTTTCAATCAATAAAAATCACCATCAAAATCCTTCAAATTCAAGTGGTTAAATCTAAACCAGCTTAGAACATTGCTGTAAACCCTAAAAGGTACGACACATTGCAGTGGAATTTAAGGCATGAGTTAAGATGATTGCTTTTTATCCACTGAATATAATGATTTTGATTTTAACAAGCGGAAGATTTAGCTCTTGAAATGCAACATACTTGACTATAATTCTAAGAACTTTGACTCAATAACAAAGACATACTTGAATAAGGAATATTGTAAAAATACAGCATTATTCACACCACTTTTTGGAATCCCTTTTTGAGTGAAAAGTCATGACAAGGTGATTGCAGGTAATAGTCAATTTATGTATTGTGATGAAATTTTTATTAGACAAATTGAAGTGGAAAAAGTGTTTCAACACACAGGCATCCATACTCCTAAATGGTATGTACTTCTTTCAACTGTATCACAACTAGTTTGCTGGACATTAGTGTGTAGCAGGATCAGATACAGAAACCAATGCAGCTGAATAAGGACAATGTGAACTGACCAACTATCTTCCCTAAAGAACTTCAATAGGGCATTTCTCTACCTTCTACTTATTTGTAGCTGATCTCCTAAGAAGTTAATGAAAAACCATTCTGTTAATACTGAACTAAGCCCAAATGAAGGGAGAATAAAGAAGTTTTACATTCCAAACTAACTGCTTTGATAAACAGAACAGCAGCACAGATATTTCATTCTTTGATACTCACGAGTTTGTCTGGTTTCCTTTGGTAGCTGCATTCTGTTTATTTGACTGCTTCCTTCAAGTACAAAAACAAAGCCCTTTGTTTCTTTATCGTATTCCTACAAAAAGGAACAATAAACAAACATCAGCATTGTAATAAAATTCCTCACCTTACAATCAACCATAACACTAACATGCAAATCTGCACGTTTTTAGTTACACACAGCAGCAGAATTCAGCGTAAGGCAGATGGCACTGCAAGTATGAGAGTTCAGAGCTGACAGTAGTAATGGAATACATCAAAATCTGTCATTTACTTGTTCATTTTATGAATGAGCAGTGCTGACTAACACAATCTAGAATCCAGCAGGACTCACTCAATCCATTAGCTATCAGAACAATAAAACTACTTTTAAAATTAGTCCTTTTTAAATGTTTGAACTATATGATTACACTACAACAAACCTAGTCTGCAAACAGGAATAAAGTACTAATTGTGACAGACTAAATGACTGCTTATATGACAATTGTGACAACTCCACAGTCAGGTCAAAACTCTCAATACTTTTTCCTAAATTCTATACTGTCACTTTTATACGTTTCTTAAAAAACTTACTTTCCATATGGCTGATGGATTGCCAAAAATCCTCCATTTTGCTCCTGGGTTTTTACCTTGAGCACTGAATATTTCAACAGATGGGCCACCCTATGGTAAAATGGTTTAAGGATGCATAATTGAATCAAACATTCAGCAGAGAATCTTCACTGATCAAGAATATAAGGACCAATCCCACCCCACAACGCTCTGTTACCATGGTCAGTATTAGTGATCAGACAAATGTATTAATAACAATATGCATATTTACTAGAGGATCTGGAGGATAAAAACTCCTTACATTGAGGACGTGCTCTATTAGACATCAAACATTCTAACCACAAACATTTAGGGAAACAGGCTATGGCTGCTCTTCTTAGGGCATTATCTGCTTCAATGTTTTTCACATTACAAGTCATAGAAAATGTCTTCTGATGGACTCAGACTATGGTTTGATCAACATTTTTTATCAGTGCCTTTGACACAATCAATCTCTACAACTGTTGTCTCTCCCTTCTAACTCCTAGCTGTGTGTACTTCCCAATGCTCTTTATGCTCAGCTGCCCAAACAATCGTACAGAAGTCGGTATGAGCAAGAGCTGAGCAGTCTTGCCAACAAAATAAATGCTCAAATTATGCTTTCAGGGAACATCAACTCTGCACTGTCTATAAATTTCCATCCATGCTCCGCTTTGGTGTCTGACAGCTAAACCCCAGTGACTAAATTTCCTAAGTTCTAAGGATATTAAAAAAGACATTCCATAAACAGCATCAGTAAGATGCATATCTTTATATTCATAATGGATGAAAAAAAGACCAAACTTAAAATATATGATAAACTATTGATGTGAATGTTATCCAACATATTTAAGGACTATAGGATCAAGCTGTCAGAAAGTTAGAAAAAACTGGTATCTGCCAACTTGTATATGTTTGTAGCAAATCTTTATAAACAAGTGGAGATTTCTCCAAAATATAAACATACACATCTTGGTAATGTTGCAGCCCTTGTAGGCCCTGCTTCAGTTAAACTAACTGAACAGGACATAGAAAACTACCAGACATGACATGAGAGAATGCTGAATGTAACAGGCGGTGATGTAAGGAGCTGACAGAAGTTACTGACAGTGCAGTGATGGATGGCTGGATCTCATGGGTGGTTGAGAGAGTAATGCAAGAAGCTGATGAGGGAATATGAGGCATCTTTGGGGGACTACAATCGTGCAGGGCAATGAAAATAAAGCTGAGACAGCCTATCTGACAGCATGGGAAATACCAGTTTGGGGTACAGACTGGATGGGAGGAGATGGACCCCCTCAGGCCCATAAGGAAAGAGGCAGACAAAACATTGCTGCTGTCACTGTTGGTGTCTATTCCAGACCTGGCAGCACCAGCAGCCACCCACTATTTCATAACATTTATAAAAACATTGAATAATTAAACATGACGAAACATTTCTGTATCTGGACTTTTTCTCTCCCCATAAATAATCCATTGTAATTGAGTTCTCTCAAAGATGAAATGAATGAGGGTACAAAATAAAACTGTTTCTGTTTTACCTGATATTGATTTTTGAACATTTTCCAGCTTTCACAGCAAAAAAAAATACTTCAGGTTTTCTATCAGTAAAGACACACATCGCCCTGCAGATAAAAAAATAACAAACTTTGTGTAGGATTTGACATGAAAAAGAATCCTAAAACAAAACACCAAAATTACTGTAGAGGATATGAATACTATTCTTAAATACTTTTCAAGAGAAGGCAATGTGTATCAACTGCATCAGAGGGCTACAGGGCTACCACAGTTAATACTTCTTTATACATTGAGTGCTTAACACTGCCTTTCCTTGCATTCCAAGTTAAAATACTCATTTTAATAATACTAGCCATTATTTTTAACAACAAAGGATTCTTCATGCTTTAAAATTGTGTGAAAATAATCTCTCATACACTTTTTTTTTTTTTTAAATTATTCTTTATCATCTCATTGGAAAACATCAGGACTCCATTTAGAGGGGTTCAATGTTTAATATAGGAAAATGGAATCAAGTTGCAACATAAACCACTCCATCCAGAGATCTCTGGCAGAGCCTTCTTAGACAAACAATCTTCTTTCAAACTCAGCGACCTGCTTTGAGGATGATTACTCTATGGCTCAAACCAAGCAGTTGCTTGGCTATTCTGAGAGCTGCTAATGTCAACAGGTGTTATGGGATGCCTGCACTTGGAGAATCAGAGGAGTAGAAAGTGAAGGGATTGGTAAGGAAGCCTCCCACTTCTCTTTTTGATCATGCTGAGTATCTGCAATTTTACTTGTAGTTAGCAGAAAGTAAAGGGAACCTGAACATAAAAGTAAAGGGGCACTTGTCTGTCTTAAAGAACAGGTAGAACCACTCACAGGAAGCAACAGGCACTTTTGCTGTGGAAACAGAATGCTCGTTGACTTACAGAAAGTAGCATTTCACAAGACCATGCCTTTGGCTCATTTGATGTAACTTGGTTATGTGTATCGCTGCGGTTCAGCACAGAATACTTACAGAATCAGTTTCGATTTCTGGAGTTCTTTGGAGCCTGAGATAATTCCTTTTATAACATATCAAAACAATGATATACTGACCAAGACAATATAAGCATCGCTTCTTGAGAACAGTTTAGTTACAATGCTGAGTTCTCACAACCAGAAAGTGACAAAATGTTTATAGAATGACAACATGACAGACAAGTACAAATAAATTAGGAACTCAGCGACTTCATAAACAATGCCAACAATAGAGGAATTAGAGCAGCATTCTATGTTAAAAAGTGTATCACTGTTCACTTAGGAAATACAATGAAATCTGTTAATATTAAGCAGCATTCTGTTTTAACCAGGGGCAATTATTGTAAGCCTTAATGCTAAATGAAATATAAATGGAAAGAAAAATCAGAAATTAGAAACTTATTTCATGCTGCTGCCAGAAACATCAGATCATTTTCAACCTTTTGATTAGGAAGAAAATGAAGTTTAGAAAACACGGTATTTGTGGCCTGCCTATCAATACCAGTAAGTATTATGACTGTGTTGCTTTAATAGCATCACCACACATCCAACAAATGAGTCGCAGCATTCTGCATTTTTATGATTTTTACCTAAAATTCCCAAATAAAATCTATTTTTTTTCTTTTAAGAATGACTACATTAAACTAAGAGCTTAGAAATGTGACAGTGCTTCTAAAGCAAGTATTCCTTCTGTATGTACTTATTTTGCATACATAGAAATTGTACTGGAGATCACTATTTACTTTTTTTTTTTGCCTGCAGTCTTATCTTTGCAGTAACCTACAGGCCTTGGGCAAGCCCAAACTACTCAAAATTCCATTATCCATGTCTTAGTGAGAATTAATGACACTGTGCAACTGATCTTAGTGACCTACCGTTTTGCTTTGCTAGAGCTAAATGTGAAGGACTGCTGCTGAAGGGAAAGTGGGAAGTGTTGGCCTCCTAGGGTACAGATATTATTGTCTGAAGGAGGTACAAAGGAAGACACTGTTTTTCCTTGGAGCAAATCCTTTACATTGACTGTTGCTTTAAAAACCAGGTCTAGTTCTGCCAGGCATCACGCATCTAACATAACCCTCACATATCCTGCAGTTCTGCCATGCCTTATTATACCTCAGGGAAAAAACAATATACCAGGATTCCTCACATTTATTTAGGTGTAAGAGTCACTGCTTGTAATGTATAAAGTCTTAGGACTGAACAGAACAGCTTGTCTCTGAGGGATTACTACTAATATTATTGTGGTCAGAAATCTGCTGACTGTACTCATACCGTATATTTTGGAAGAAATATTAGCATGCATTATGAAGGGGCCAAGTTCCATCTTTCTTAGCACAGCACGTTTCAGGATGGAAGGCAGGGCAGGCAGCTGCACTGTACACAGACACTGCTGTATTTAGAATTATACAGAAGTTATGGAAAGTAATTCTTTATTTTCTTCATCGTTTTCTCATAATGTGTACCTGGTTTTCACAGAGCCCAATCCACCAACAGCACAGCATTCACAGTTTGGAAAGAAGATGCAAAGATCTTTATGTAAAGTCTAAGGTAGGTGGAAGCTGTGCTGATATATTGGGTTCAATGCTGTGCTAATACACTTTGCCTTTCAGCAGAGCTTATTAGCTTTGGCTTGACATCACACTAATTTATCTTCACATTGTATTGCATGGAAATAGTTCTTGGTTGGCTCTGAGCACAGGAAGAGCATATTTGCATTGGTAAAACACAATGGAGACGTGCAAATATTACAATAAGACCCTTATGCTGATACTTTTTAAGCAGAGGAAGCATGTGTCTGAATGGAAAAGTTCAGATGATCTGCTTAAGGTAGAGAACATGATCAAATAAACTTTCAGTGGATCACAGAAAGCTTAGAAATACATACGAAGAGGTAACAGTAAGTGTGTGGTAGTAAAAAGATTGATAGCTACTAAAAACATTAAGTCAATTATTTATGGTAAAAGTAATAACAGTGATAACATTAAAGATGTACTTTGATGATGCCTTAAACATGTTTTCTTATAGAAAACTACACTTAGAGAATGAGCTGGAAAACTGATATTACTTGAAATCCAGAGGGGTTGTTTTTGAAAGAAGGGGGACTATGTGGCATCTCAATATCAGTCTTCTACTTTTTGTGTATCTTTCAAATAAATAGGCTCTTAATGACAGATCTGTAGAATGCTGTGGTTCAGCAGCTCCATCTGTTTCTTTCACAGGTCACAATTACTGAACCATGTGTGTTTGTCCAATTGGAAATAGGGGCTTTAAGCATCAGCCAAAAACAATCAAGAACGTAGTTTATAAAGTTATGTGACATTGAAATATATTTATCTTTGGAAGAACAGATTCCTATGAGGATTTACGTCATGAGGTCTTGGTCTGCACACTGACTTTGATAGTTTCACAATGTTTCCTATACCAAAAATGAAGCAGCAGCAATCCAAAGGGGGCCCCAAATCCTTTTATTCTTATGAACCACTTAGGATCTGGCAAAAAGAAAACTCTCATTTCTAGGGCATCTTTATATACATATCTTTGTCTTCTTCCAACACATTAAACAGACAGTAAATGTAAGCAGACCTTTGGGCTTCTTTATATTACTGATTGCTGAGTAGTGCTGTAACCCAGGGCAGACATGGAGAGACTCATGGATATCACTCATGGAGACTACAAAGGTTTGAATACAAAGGACCTTTGCAGTCACAGCCAGTCCCTTGACTTAGAAGAGACCACATGCACAAGCATATGACCATATTTTTTCTGATCAGTGCCCCAGTATTGCAAAATGTGCATGTATTTATTTTTCTATTCCAAAGACAAAAGTGTAAGGCAGATTAAAGTGCACCCACCACTAGTCTGCACTGAAAGATGTCCCAAACCCACTGCTTTTGGCATGGAACAGGCTGCTAATCCATACAACTCACCATCACGGGCCCAAAGCCAGCGCTGATTTATGGCAGGCTGGGACACACCAGGGAGAGCAGTTCATCACTGGCGAAGGCTTTTAGCATCTTCTAGACAAACAAATTTCACATATTGAATATTTAAAGCTGTGTTTGCAACACCGCTATACATTTTCTCAACACACAACATAATAAACGGGGAGAAAGACCATTAATAAACTACACCAAGACTACCAGCGTCCCTACACCAGGAGCAACGTCAGCTTTAAGGCACCAACCTCACGCAGCCCGCTCCTTGTACCACAGCTGCACTGACGCCGTGCAGCTCCCCCTCTCCCCCGCCCCTCCGCCATCTCGGCCCTCCCACTCCTCCACCCCCAGCCGACAGGGGCCGGGGTCTCTCGGCTCGGGGAGCTCAGCTGGGTCTCACCTGGGCGAGGGCGGCTTGTGAGGACAGGCCGCGCCTACGGGGGAGGCGGGCGGCTGGGTGGGGAGGGCGAGTTTAAAATGGCGGCGGGCCGGGCTGTGGCCGTTGGCTGCGAGGAGCCGAGCGTTCTCGTTCGCTTCGGGCCGCTTAATCTATAAGACTAACTCTTGTGTTTTTTGAGGAGGATGTTGGAAGCCACAGCCGTGCCCCTGGTGTTTAAGAGATTAATTAACTTCTGGCTCTTCCAGTTAATAGTACATTAAGGACAGCCCCATTTAAAGTTTTTTGTCAAAAATAACATCTCATGATGCCTTCAGAAACCTCTGGGAAGGAGGTGTCAGGAAACCACTTGGATGTAGGGTTATAGAACGAGGTGTTTGTAAAAGAATATCATTGCTTGGAATGACTGCTCTTTTGGTTACAGCCTTTCTGAAGCTTTGCAGCATTTAAACAAAAAAAAAAATAATGGAGACACCTTTTTCTTAAGGTGTGTCTTCATATTTCTATGAAGAATGGTTGTTGTGGACTCTTTAACCTGTCACAGTGGGATGAAGTGCGTGAAATTAAGGTGCTGAGCCACCAGTTTGTTGGGCAGTGTCTCAGCACATCTTTGCCCTGTTCACAGGATCATAGGATGGCTCAGGCTGGGGGGGACCTTAAAGATCATGGAGCTCCAACCCCATGCCATGGGCTGGCTGATCCCTCCAGCTCAGGCTGCCCAGGGCCCCATCCATGACCTTGAGCACCCCCAGCAATGGGCACCCCCAGCTCTGGGCAGCCGTGCCACTGCCTCACCGCCCTCTGAGTGCAGAATTTCTTCCTAACACCTAACCTAAATCTCCCCTTTTAGTTTGAAGCCATTCCCCCTTGTCCTGTCACTGTCTTTCTTTCCATTGCTCCTGAAAGGTACTGTTAAGGAAGGAGTTAAATCATTCATAAGATTTATTTAGCTTTCTCATTTTACTTTGGGATTTTCAAAGAAAACGCATCTAGTGTAGCTTTGTCATATGCTGGATTAGACTGCTGAAAGTTCTTGGGTATTGGAGATAAGGAAAACAGTAATGCTAAAACTGAGCTACAGGTTATTAAATAAAAGCAGCTAATAGAACAAGGACAAAATAAAGATAATAGCAAATGAAAGGTTAAAAACTTGAGAAGTTCTGTAGACAACAGAAACTGTTGTTCATTATATGTGGTGTTACTAGAAGTTGTCCTGAATTTTTTTCTATGCATTGTCATTAAACTTAGCTGTTCTATGACCTAGTTCTTGTATACTCCAAGGTTTGATTTGAAAGCATGTTAATGTGGGAACACTATGAAACTAATGGTTAGAAAATCAGGAGGTTTGTTTTATTGACTTCTTTAAGGTCAAACCTTTACATCAGCTTCTGTTGTTGCTTGAGCTTCTGGGTTATGTTTTTCTTTGGCTACCTGTTTTAGGCCTCTGCACAGAGTACATCTGCTAAAGCTCTGGAAAAGCATGAGGAATGTTCAGCAAGTGGGTGAGTAATAATTTGGAGAAATCTGTGAGAACTCAGATATGTGTACCTTCAAATGCTACCCTTCAATTTCCCGAGTTGAAACCTGTACACATTACACTGTATTTCAGTGGACCGATTTTTACTGTGTCTTAGAGCAGTAAATTGGAACATACAGACAATTCTTACTGTAAATGCTCTAAACTCGAGGTGTGGTTAGATATCCAGCCTTAAATTAAAATACCAAGATGTCAGTAGTGTCATGCTGGGAACTGAATTGATTTAATTTTGGATAGTGTTCAACATGCACTAGGTATTTGATGTGTGATATTAAACCCAGCCATTTTAAAAGGACCCCCACTGGCATGACTTGGCTTTGTATCAACAGGAATAATACTGTAATTTCCTTCATCCATTCATGACTTTTCCTTATTGCATACTGTTGCTCACACTTGGAGCAGCCTGCCAGCTGGTATATGCCAGGTGGCCTCCCTTCCCTCCTGTGTAAAGCTCCCTTTCACCTCTGATGACCATTTGCCAGCCTGATCTGAATTCTATTGTTCTATTATATGCCTTTTTAGACAGTTGCTTTATATAGTAGTTCAGTCCCTTGTCTTTCGAGTTTATTCTGTAAAACACCATGTCACATTTTGGAAGCTGTATGCTAGTTAAGCTGAGAAAGGAGGTGCTGTGGCATTCTATGAAATTTTCTGTAAATCCTTCTTGCCATTCTTGACTTACATAGAAGGGTCACGCTGTGTGCCTTGTGGCCTGCTTAGCCTTCACTTGGTAACAGCTGCCATGGAGCTGAGGCATATTTGCCCCAGTGTCAGGCCAGTCTTCGTTTCCTCTTAAGCCAATAACCTTCCTTACGCATGTTTGCCAAGGTTATGTCATGCAGGGTTATTTACCTGTGTAGTCACCATTGTATCTACACTGTTTGTGGATCTCTGAAAATATTCCAGCAGAGTGAATGTGTACTTTTCATTTTATCTAATTTTTTAACTATTGTGGCTGTTTCTGAGTTTCTAGAACAGAATAATGGAATTTGAGAGAGAGAAACATATGCAATCTCTCCATTGGCCCATGGCTCATAGAAATGTGGAATAATGCCTTCAATTCAGAAAACAGCAATTTGGAGAAGACAGTTGTTGGTTGTGTTCGAAGTGAGAACTGGCTTTCCTGAGCCCCACAAATACTTCATCAACAGAGGTTTTGTATAAATCTCTATTTGAGGTCTGGGGAAAAGTTATGAAAAAACAAGCTGGGTTACTTTCTCTTGAGACTCACAAGATCAAACATTTGCCAGTTTTCCCTCCCCTCTCTACAGCCTTGTTGTTCAGGTTTGGAAGGTTTAGATGCTGCTGCAGGAGAGGTGGGAAGGCTGTGGAGCTGCTCCTCCTGTATGTGTCTTTTCTTTACAGCACAATGGATGGTGCTGAGATGAGATCAAAGGCTTTAGAATCCCACCTACACCAGACTGGTTCTGTTCATGAAGCATACAAAAAATTACATTAGTTCTGTGAAATAATTGTGCTTCACCACTCCAGAAAGCACTGAGTGCTCAGGGAACTAATACCCGATGCTGGAAAATAGACCACTTATGTTTTGTCAGGCTTTATAAGAATCCACCCCATGTGATCACTTGGTCAGATTTCAATTCAGAGCAGACTTTTAATCATGAAGATGAGTTTAATAAGGATACCAACCCAGTTACCCAGTGTTCCTGGATGTATGAAGGCGGTTAGCGTAGGGCTTGAAAGAGTTCATTTGTTCCTCTCTTTTGCTTTTCCGGGTTTTATGTGGGGGCAACTGGAATCTGTTTACAGCTGGAAAAAAATGGTTGCATCTGGGAAAAAAAAAAAAAAAGCAGTATGTTCCTTTACTCTAAGAACCATCAGCTTTGTGCTCTGTGTGTGTGTGTGTGTGTGTGCTAATGACCTCCATTCCTTCAGAGCAATTCATTAGTTACATAGCAGCAATGAAAGCATACAAGAAAACTGACAATGTGCCGTGTTTTGCTCTTGTATTGAAGCCATTTGCATTTAACTTTGGCAGTTATATTGCAGTGAAGGAAGTTCTCCTTTCAGTTGCTAAAGTGCTTTATAGCAGTTATAGTCTTTAAACACCCCAAACTGTGCTGATGACGGCTATTTGTTTCAACTTTACAGTGTAAAAGGAGATTTTGTCTAATATCTTCTATATTTTGGTCACGCTTCTTTGATTCAGAGAGTTCTTCAAACAGCCTCTGGATGACCAGTAGAAACTTCAGATAGCGTAGCCACTTCTCTTTGTCCAGTAAAGCCATTACATTATAAGCTATTGATTTTTATAATACAATTAAGTTGTCAATGATTTCTTAAGTAATCATTTTACATTTTTCTTATACACTCAGCACATTGTCTGTTCTAAGTCAGACCGTAGCATTCTCAGTCTGGAATGAAACAATCTTCATGCTGTTCTCGGAATGAAACCATCTCCTTGCCAGTCTCAGCACTGCAAGAGGATTTCACCTCTGAAATGAACAAATGACCTTTGATCATGATGGGTATATACAATAAAATTTTTAAGCGCTGTAATTTGCCGCTGTTGGGACGTTCTTAAGACATACAGTTTATCATGCTTTAGTTTTAGTGACTTACACAGACAAGAATAAAAACTGCAATTTCACAAAAAGCTTCATGATTCAGGGTTAAAATAGACAGCTATCTGAACTCACTGAGGAATTTCCTCATCTCTTCATCACACAGATTTTACAATGAAGGAGGATACCATAGAGTATGTATGTTGAAGTAGAATGAAGCATCTGAAGGCAAGATAATGGTTATGGTGGGTGAAAACGGTCTATTCTATTCAGACATTTCTTGTATTCTTTTTCAGTGCCTTTATTTGTCCTGATGACTTGTTTTGGAGTTTTTTTTCTTTTTTTTTTCTGGTCTTCTTTCCAGTTTTTATTTTTATGGGCAAGACAGAAAAGAAGTCAATATGTAATTTGACATTGCTCATCCAACTTGTCAGATCCTTGTTTGGTGTCTTGACATTGCGGTTCCACATATTTCTTGTTCACATTGTTAGAGTATAAGGTTTTTCGCAGTACGTACCACATATAAATGTCTCTGCTGTGGTATCTCTTAAATGAATCTTTTTGAATTAATGTAGGGTTTTGAAGCAGTGCAAATACTTTTGAATGAAACTGTCTATATCATTGCAGTTCAGATAAACATAAAAACTCAAATATAGGTTTTGGGTATCGAGGGGTGTTGCAGTTTTCATTGACTTCCTTGGGGTTGATACACTGTATGCCATACAGCATTTTCTGTTTTGCCTGTATGGAATTCTTCTGTCAACAAAGAAAACTTAAAAACGACAGGTTTCCTGGAGTTTTTCTGCCTATAGTTCCTCTAGTCAGTTTCTTCTGTCTTTTTGTGGCTGCCTTAAAACTACCACCCCACTTTTCTTTTTCTTCTGTATTTTCACATTCCCACATCTCCTGTCTCTTATCCCACATCTCAGCTGTTCTTTTTGTTTTCCAAAAGCTCATCTTCCCTCAGTGCAGATCTCCTGGATATTTTGAAGTCTCACTTAGCATCCAGTCAGGGAAGGATGTGCTGTGGTTTGTGCAATGCAGGAGATGTGCTGAGTGGACAGCCAGGAAATAATGCATATTAGTCTGAAAGAAAATGAACAGTGGCTTAATTCATCCCACCATTCATAAATGGCAGAACTAGTAACGTAGGTTCTTCTCTCAGCTGGGACCAAATATAAGACTGGTGTGGTTCAGGAGGTAACAGACCCCACAAGGGGCACTGCGGTGTCTGAAACTGCGTTTATGGGTTTGATTCTTCATTGTCATCAGCTTGAGAAGAGAGATTACTTTATCACGACCTTCCCCTGACTGAACTTTTTGTTCTTGGATCTTACTGCTAAATATATCATTTTATTACTAAGACAGAATATACTGCACCTTGAATCTGCTCCTGGGTGGTTGCTGAGACAAATAGGGTTACTCAGGTCCAAGTGATGATGGAATCTGGTTTAGCTCAGCAGTGGCAAACATTGGAACTGATGTCAGATTTGCTACTAATAGAAATTTGGGTTGGCAGCCATGAAGGTGAACTTGGCTGGATAAAAAATATGGCACCTGGCATTTTTGCTTTCAGCAACTTGACTTTTTGGCCACTGCCCTGCACTGATTTAATAAAATACATTTAGGAAAAATCCACAGGGACATTTTTTATAAGATAACTCATTTTCTATAAAACAAAATACAATTGAACTCTTCTAGTTGGACTGTAGTAGTATGTGTGATCTGGCATGAATTAGGGAAATCAGAGAGAATGCTCATCAGAAAGAAGTTGCAGAGTGAGTAAAGAAGGATGTGGATGTCTTAGAAGTGCAGGAAATGCTAGAAAATTGACATTACAAATTTAAGAGCTGGTCATGTAACTAATTTAATATGTTTTAAGTCTTGCAAAGATGTACATTCATAAAATATGGAGATGTTGGAACTCTGAATGTGAGCAACCTGTTTGGTTAGGAACAAGTATATAAAGTTGAGGCTTGGGGTAATCAGAATCAGATGAAATTCACTGGTGCGCAGTGCAAGGTTACACATTGGGAAATGAATAAGTTTCAAGCTCATGTATTGGAAACGACTGAGGAGAAAAAGAAGCGCGAAGCTAAAGAGCAATGTTGGCAAAGGGACAAATGAGTCTGAAACAGTCATGAATGCACTTCAGATTTGGAAACTGAAGAACATTTTTAGTCATGAATGAAATTCTGAAGCAGCTTTCCAGTGCGAGGTTATAATCATTTTGGAGGTGAAGATAAATAAAAGGATTATTAAGATCTGATGTCTGGAATGAGCAGCACTGTAGTCTCTAGGAGGTGCTCTCTTCTTTTTTTTCTTAGGAGTAAAAGTCTTAAAACAATTCAGTGCCTTGCAAATTTCTCCCTTTCTTGGAGGTAATATGCTGATATCTCATCTTGTATAACTACAAAAAAAAAAAATAAAAATTAAACCATATATAACTCTTTATTAAAGATATTAAAGATGCCTGATAATATTTTACCTAAAGATGCTGAGCTCTGCTTATCCCTGAAACCTTACATTGTCTTCTGCTGCTGATTCTTTGTAAAACTGACATCAGCTTAACAACTTCCTTTACATCCTGGCACATGTAATAGGCTGCATCTGTTTGCTCTCAGGAGGAGTTGGGATGTTTGGGAGTAACTGGTTAATACATTCACAGGGTTTTTTGTAGTGTGTGCCATCTCTGCAAAGACTGAAGATACTTTGCATCTGTTGACACCAGGGTGCCAGTGAGCAGAGATCACAGTGGGGAGAAAAGAACTAACCAGTACAAAATGCTTCCTTGCTCTTGGATCTTTTAAAACATTCTTTCTATGCTTCATTCCCATGCAAAGAGCCAGATCCTCATTTGTGGCTGTGCGTGAAGGTGGCATAAAGGCTCTATTTTATGCCGAGTGCCCTGAAGCTGTTCAATTTCTGCTGCAGTTCCCGGAGAAAGCTCCCCCCGTTCTGATTTGTGCCTACAGAGGCTGTTCTGACAGCTCGGGACTGCAGTGCATTCAGAGTGTGTTGGAAATGTCCTGTTTCCTGGGGTAATGTAAAATCAGCGAGGAAGGCTGCTTGCCAGTGCCTGATTAACAGGCTTTGGGGCTGCTTGAGCCATTATAATAGTGGATAGCAGCTGGCATACAAAGCAGGATCAGGCTCAGGCTCAAAGGCCATGAGAATGGGTTTTCTGGATATTCCATTAAGTGACTGAGAGGAGAATGAGGCCTTTCTGTCTTCTGCGGCTTTGGTCTGAGAAGCTGCAGTTTGTGTCAGGTTTCTCTAAGGACCGTTCTGGGCGAATGCTTAGAGGGTCAGTCAACAAAGTCAATTGCTTTTCAGACCACATTTTGAATGTTTATACAGGGCTGTTGGCACTGAGCTGAATCAAGAAAGATTAAAAAAAACAAACAAGAGGAATTTTGCACTGGATGTCCCTGCCTTTCCTGCTCTGATCTCTATACTCTGGCACTCCAACCAGGACTGACGCAAGGCATTTTTGTTCCATCATTTTCAGTTCCATGGCTGTGACACCCGTTACATCACAGCTGTTACATGCTCTTCCAGATCCACTCAGTTCATCCTCCAAATAAATATGTGGCATGGATTCTGGCATGTTTTGTTTTTCTTCATTTCTTTATTTTTGTTCAGAATATTACGTTCAGGATATCTAGCTTTGCATTGTTTAAGTCCCTGATAATTAAGCTATTCCACAAATGTATACATTGCTTTGCTTTTCTGCTGAATATCAAATGTCCTGTGGGTTCAGTCACCCTCATATCAAGATTGTGCATCTGCCCAGATTACTGAGTAATCTTAATCAGCAAGTGGAATGTGCTAAGGACCTTATTTTGACAGCATCTAAAGCAGTGTCGTTCCTTAGAACTGTCAGCTATTAGGGTATGTAATCAAGGTTGTTATTATTATTTTTTTAAACTTAATTATGTACCATTAAGATTAAGTGTTTTTGGTACAGAACAATAATTAAGATAATAGGTAATTGGATGAAAATTCTGTTGTTCTTACAATGACATATGGTAAATGCATGGGGTTGATTGATACAGAAATGCTTGGAGTGCAGTAGCATTCTTTCTCCAGTTTCTGTCTGGCAGGTGCCCACAGCACAACAATCCTCATCCTGTGTGACACTAAGGAAACAGGCTTCAGCAGTTTCAGAAAGAAGCTGAGGATCTAAACTGGCAGCAGGTGTGAAGCACTCCCCACCCCTTACCCTTGAGTGTCAGTGTAGGTGAATTCTAGAAACCTTGGTAAGAAAAGAGCATAATGCTGATATTGTTGTTCCTGTGTGCCTTAGGAGTGATCAGATGGGCAGATCTTATGCCACCCCATGATCTGCTCTAGTTGATCCAGTCTGTGGTCCCTCACCTCCCCAGTATGCAGTGAGAGGGTCCTTTACCCTCTGCACTATAGCCCACAGCAGAAAGAGGACTCAGATTAGGGCGGTTCTGCCCGTATTGTTTCACTTGCTCCTAATCTGCTCTCAGTAATACTTATAAGCTGCACCATTGCTTCAGAGAGAGTTGCAACGTTTCTCCAAGATATGATATCATAATTCTATTAATGACCTGAAACTCTCTTCTAGAGTTTGTAATAATTCACCTGCTTCCTATTTGTGCAGGAAAATGATTTTGTTGCACCCCAAAATAAAATCACAGCTTCTTTTCTGAATATTGTCTCAAATTTTTAAGACTTACATCACAAAAGTAGCTTTTTATTTTATATTTTTTTATATTTTACTTTCTTAAAATCCATGTTCAACTTTTATGGCATTGTTGCCATCACTGGTTTTCCAGATGTATGCTGGTGATTTGCAGATGCCTCAGTTGTCATGGCTGCTACATCTGACTGGTATCAGCTCATGAATTATGCATGTTATGTAGTGGTGATGTATTAATTTCACACTAGACTCTGTAAAGTTACTATATTTACAGATTAAACATAATTCTTCATACTTTCAGAGATGTACATTAATTCTTTTCACTTCAGGAGGAATCTGAAAGGGCTTGTTGCATTTCATAGAAAGAAATATAAATCTAGTGCCTATTTGGAAGATGAAGTCCATTAATATACTAGTAAAGTTTTACAGTTTTTTCTTTCATGATTTTATCTTAATATAGAACTCTACAGAAATATGGGGTATATTAACTTAAAGAAACTTCGTGCCCAAGCCCTCCAATGCTTTATACTGTCCCTTTAGAATGTGTTCTTCCATGTGACAATAATTGCATTAAGTATTAAGCATTCTGTTACTTTATCACCTGTCTCATGTTGAAGATGAACTGTTATTCATCCTGAAGTTTGATGAGAAGGATACATTTACATCAATATACCACTACTGCTTTTCTACAGCACTGTTTTTTGCCTTTCCTTAAACAACAAGCTGTGAAGTAGTAAAGTAATATGTGTATTAAATGGCATACAGTGTTAGCATACAACACATTTCTGACATCTGCATTGTTCCTTATAAGCTAAAAGTCATTTAATCTGAGTGCATTAATGAGTACAGGTCAAATGTGTTCCCCAGTGCGATGCAGCTTTAAATCCCAGAGGTTCTGAATGTCCCTTTAGGTGACTGCCCAGTGTAGTAAGTAGCACTGAGTTGCGACTAGCTAGTATGGCTAATATGATATTAACAAGATGGATTTCAGACTGTTGTGGTAAGCATAAGTCTTGAGTTTGATTTGTGTTACGTTTGGGTACATAATTCCCAGTGGATGTGTTCAGAACAGCTTCAAAAAATCAATGAATGGCCATACTAATTGCAAATCTAAAACATAATTATTGCCAGTACAAATTGAAAGTACCCAAATGTTCAGAATGGACGTGTTTGTTTGGTATTATTTAATAATATCAATTATTCAAGAATAATAGCAAAACCTTCTCAGATAAGTGATCAGTGTCCCACTGTGAATATTCAGTACAGAATTCCTGAATTGGACTGGTTGGTCCAGATATAAGATGTAAAGGGTTTTTGTTTGTTGTTTGTTTGTTTTCAGTTAGGGAGTATGATATTGTTAGTTAGGCCTGGTTTTCATAAAGAGAATTACATCCTCAAGTCAAAAATTATAACAACCTCACTTGCAAACAGGTAAATCCATCTATGCTCTTGCTAGGTGTGCTGCTCCTTGGTAGAAAGCATCCATCATATCTTTGCTCTTTTGAACGGCAGACTAAGCCTATTAGACCTTCATACTTTTTCTCTGGCTAATTTAACCAACAAATTTCATTATCAATTATACATTGCAGTAATACCTCTTAAAAGCTGTTGCATTCTTGTCTGTTGTTGACAGTTTTCTAAGTATATAATGACCTTTCAGTAAGTCTGAATCTTTTCAGGGAAATGGAATTTACTCAATTGTGACCATTGTAGAAGCATAGAGATAGAAGGCTTTATGTTTTAATCAGTTCATTGCTGCTGTTGCTTCGGGATAATTAATCTGTCAGATGAATGCTTTCTAAACTTAATCAAATGTTCTCTCTTTTGCTGAGAGGTATTCGTCCCTCATACAAACACAGCTAATACTTTGGATAGTGTTTGGCAGGGGAATCCTGCTTCTTATCTTGTGTGCTGTATAGCATTTATTAAATATTTGGGGGAATTTTATAACTTTTTCTACATATGTTCAAATAATAAATTAGCTATGCTGAATGAAAGAAGATTTTTTTCTGACAGTCTCTCCGGTTATATACTTTTTAAACAACTCTGACTTATATCAGGTTTAATATTCAAAGGCATTTTGTACGATTCCAGTTCTCTCTGGCTTTAGTTATTCTATCACTGTTCTGTGAAAAATAAATGGTAGGGCTCTCTCTTATTTAATTTATATTAATAACTTATTATACTAGTCTAAATGTATACATTAAAATCATCGTTCAGTCCACTGGGATGAGTAGGTTTTTGTTGAATTATGTTAAAAAGAACTATAGAATTAATTTTACTGGGGCCAGGTCATGGCACCAATCACCATTAATCTGCCTAAGAAAACTAATTGCTGCATGTTGTATAGGTAAAGTCCTGAGTCCTGCGGAAGGTGGAGTCCTGGAAACCTCACTGAAGGCCCCAGATATTTACAAAGCAGATACATGTGATGGCAGCCAAAGTGTTGCTTACATTTTGAATGATGAATGATGAATTGGGTCCTTGAACCCAGTTCCCCCAGCTCAGAAATGCTGTCATGCACAGGGCACATGCAGTTGTCTGTGGACATTCCCAAACACTTGGAATGCCGCCACTTTGGGTGGTTCTTAAGCTCAATATATCTTCATTTTGATGCGGGGCAGCTACTTTATTTAGCTAAAAATCTGGTTCCAGAGGTCTTTTATTCCAGTAACTTGGCTTATGAGCCAAGATTTTTTCCTTCTGGGGGCAGTGGGATGGAGTCTGAAATAACTGGTAGTTTTGCTGTTTGGGTATTACAGTAGTGTAATACTGGATGTGCCAGTTTCCCCTCATGTCCGTTCTTGGTCACTGCATTCTCGTGGTTGTTTGCTGGTATTTGGCCAAACAAATGAATTTTGCACAGTTTCTAAAATGAGGAAATGCAAATTTTCTGTATAATCCAGGATCCGGTCTGTCAATGGCGAATTTGCTATTGAAAGCAGTCTAGATGATTGTATGTGGAATGTCTCTGAGCTTTAATGGGAAGTATTTTTGGAAGGCCTGATTTGTTTTCTGTTAATTTGGTCTTGTGCCATCTTCCAAACCTATTTCCATTGCTTGTACTTACCACTATTAGGACTTTGTGGTGGGCTATATTTTGTCATTTTTACTCTATTTACAATGGCTACTCCTTTGTCTCCCAGTTAATCCTGAAGTTGTTTCAAACCCTCATTCAAGAAAGGTAAAAAGCTGAGCAGGTTTAGCAGGTTACACCATGTCGTGCCAGGAACAAGGCTGCTGTCATAGCAGAACATTGCCTGGTGAAATGGCGCAGTTGCAGAACTGTGGGATCTGCCTGGATGTCATGGAGAAGAGTAGAGCAGCTCACACCTCTAGGACAGGGCTGTCCACATGTGCTGACTGGTAACTGTGACATATGATTTGTTGCTATCTGAATTCAAGCTGAGCTCTATAATCATAATGATAACAAACTATGTATTTTGCATTCAAATTTTGGATGCTAGTTGTGAGATCCAGTGTGGTGAGTAGGAGGTGAAGACCAATAAGAGTTTGATATTTGTTTTCCTTTTGCTTCTGTGGGGGAAAGATGATTTATTTAGATGCCATAAGCTGAAATTCCACATCCATGTATATTTCCCCCCTGCCTTTAAATATGCAAAATAGAACCAAACTACCTGTCCTCTTTGCTCTAATCGAAATTGATGAAATAAAATTACAAAATAGCCCTCATCACCAGTGGAGAAATTATTAATAACTAGTTTGGACTGAGAGCAGAAGTGTGATTGGATGGCAAAGAATTCAAATGTTGCTCTCAAGCCCTAGAGTTTATGTTAATTCATTGGTGTTGCATGTTTTTTTTATGCTGAATTTCAAGAGTTCTGGCACAGCTCTGGCTGTGAATAGTTTTTTACTCATTACTGCTGTAATTTTAATATTCTTTTATTAACTAAATTGCTAAATGCAGTGGTATTAATTCCTCATGACAGCTGCTCTGCTGAAATTAAAGTTAACATCGGAAAAGTGTTGGTGGGTTTCATTCTTATTAAAGTGTCAGCCGTAGAAATAGAGATGGAAGGATGTATGATGTGAGTGTGCAGAGCTGAAACTAACGGACAGTAACACGAGATGGCATTCCTAGCTGCTGTGTTGAAGCAGATGGTTTTGACTGGATTGTGGAAAGGGAGTGGAGTTATTCCTTGGAAAGCTCAAACCAGTGTGCGAACTTTGGGGCTGCTCTGTCACACAGCTGCCAGCACTCCCCAGTGTGTAAGAAAACCCAACTACACAGACAAGTTTCTTCTTCTAGTTGCATGTTTTATGGTTTTAATATGGAGAAGTTGTGCATTTTCTCTACTTCAGTAACTGGGGTAACCTTCCAGGGAACTGTCTTGCCTTTGGTTGCCATTGATAGGGGATAATACATCAAGGATATGCTACACCCAACTCAAAGGCCTAGTGCCACTTTTTAAATAATAATTTTATTGGTTGTTATTACAATGAATTTATAGTAATGCTGCCTGTTAATACTGCGGTGCTTAACACCTGGTATCCCTTGAATTCAAAATGCTTTGTAGAGGAGATGACATTTTCTGTCACATTTTACTAGTAGGCCAACTGGGCAAACAAAGGTTAAAAAAGCCTCATAGGTTGTAAAGCTAATTTGGTTATAAAATGTTTTCAAGCTGGTTCACCTGGTGTGGTTATATGCATTTAGGACAATCTCCCATCTCTTGGGAGTATGGGGTCTTAAAAACCAAGTATATAGTTAACTCAGCAGCCCTTATCTGCCCCAGCGGTGCACTTGCAAATCCTCATGGGCTCACTGAGAGCTGCACCTGCACGCAGCACCAGAATAAGCACCTCTCTAGCTGCACTAAAAGTAACAGCTTGTTTCATAGCATAAATAAGGATTGTACAGTTTCATTACCTGCACATCATGGTTCAGAGCTTGTAATGTCATACATATGGGCATTTGTTTAGTTATAAATTACAATCATGGCCTTCAGCAATGTTAGCAGAGGGAGCATCCTGTATATCTTTGTTTAGATGGCATTGCTTCGATTGCATTTAATTGCTTTCCCCTGCAGCTTTGCTTAAAGGTGTGTGTGATAAAGGAGCAAATATTGTACTAAACAAGAACAGCTAATGAATGAAGGCAATGTCTATTATAAACCGTGTCGTAAGTAGGCAGCTACTAAATGAAGATGGCTACTAATCAAGGCTATTTCTTCACAAAGTGTTGCTGTCTGTAAATCAGATATTCTCACCCCAAACCTGCCAGTGCTGCTTTATTTATGAGTCAGTTCTGATTTCAAGTGGTCATGGACTGAAATAAATACTTCAGCAACATGTCCCCTTTTCTTTATTCCACTGCAAAAATGAAGTTAGACAGAAAATAAAGTGTGGAAAGGAAGGGGTAGCTCTAGGCCATATCTGCAAATTGGATCCCTATGAGTCTTGCAGTGAGTCAGATTTCAAGATTCCTCAGGCTTGCATTCAAGATTCCTGTAATTTCCATGTATAAATGTTAGCACAGAGCTATACCTGGGCTAACTGGAGTGAGAATGTGCTGTGATGGGTTAAGGATGCTGCAAGTTTGGGAATGGCAATGGCAAGCCAGTTCCTAAGAAGTTGGTCACAGGGTCCAAATTTTCAGAATTTCAGGTGCCCAGTTTATCCTCATCTGAAGTATTTTGTGACCTATTTGACAGAAATCCACAAAATTCAAGCGTACTTCTGCTGCTTGTAGATGGAATTGTTCATATTCTCTCCTTATCCCCCATAAACTCATTTAAACCTTCACAGCTCTCTCATTGCAAAAGGAAAAGCTTGCAGTTCATTTATATCAATGTGTGGTTGGAACTAGTGAATATTGATTGGTAGGTCAAAAGGTTTCGTGAACACAAACTTGCCCCCTTAATAGGCCTCTATTAATACAGTTTAACTCCCCAGTTCTCACAAAAGCAAAATGTGTACAAAGCATATACAAGTTAACTGAACAGGAGTTAACATTTCTCTTCCCCAACCAATGTACCATTAATAAATCTCTGATTTTTCTGACAGTGCTACACAAACCTTGACTGTTTTCATTATTAACTTAATTGCTTTTCACTTACAGGTACACGGCCTTTTCCTGTTGGAGGCTAATGCACATCTCCTTGACAGGTAGAATAACCAGAAGGGTTTGAAAAATGATGGAATAGCCAATGCAAAGTGAAATGTGAAACCAAGGTTTCAAGAAGGACAAACTTTGAAAGATCCAGAGTTCTGCTTTGATGTCTTTTGGGGTAGGGTGAACTGCTTACAGGTGTTGCATAGTGGATAGCTTAGTTTGATTGTAGCCTGTAAATACTGTCGTGGCATCAGAATTTCATAGTGATAGACATTAATAATAATAGGAAGCTTAACTGAAAATATGGTAAGCTGCGTAACTTACCATGCTTGGCTGTCTGTTGCCTTGTACCTGATGATGATGAATTGTTTTATAACACGTGCTAGAGTCTGTGATTGTGCACATATGTGACTGCACAAAATCCAAGTCATGAGGTGCCTACGAGCCTGAAATTATTTTGTAGGAATGCTGTTAAATTAGGATTTTCCACAAGACTTACTTTTTTGGACTTCTCCTAAGTTAGTGGCTCTTTGGTAACGTGACAGCCACAGTGCTAATAGTTAATGCATTGGACAAGTTAAAAAACTGCATTTGTGGAAGGGTACCACATACCAGATTTCCAAGTAAAAGTGTAGTTTGAATTTCATGTTGGTTCTTATCTTAAGGTCTGATTTCTTGTTGAGTCTCTCTTCTGCTACCTGGTTTTCATATCTATTTGTCTTTGTTTTCTTTCAGTGTCATTGAATACTCTTTTTCACATTGCTGTTGCACAAAGTCGTATTAGAATTGTGATTCTGATTAGGGTAAGTGATTTCTAAATTAACAAATGGTTTTCTGTTTGATTCAGTGGCCCAATAAATGCAGTCCATGTTGCTGGAGTGCAGTTCTTGGACACACGAGTAGGTCAGCAGTTGAGAACTGCGGGCCCTGACAAAATCATCAGCATTGCTCTGAAACGTGTCTGTGGATAAAGACAAATTGCCAATTGGTTTTAATGAAATTCCTTTTCTCACAAAATTCAGAAGTATCTGTGAGGATTCCTATTCCAGGCCTGCTGTAGGCAGAGTATTTAGACTCTAATATCATTATATTATAACTTCCTTATCCCAGCGGTGTCTCTTGATTTAATTTGTTAAACTGCTTTTGTCTAAAAGGGGAATGTGCAAAAATCACTCAAAGTGCAGTCACACAAAGACGAGGTTCTATGAGATACAATGCTACTTAGCGTATAAACCTCTATTAATATTTTCAAAATAGTGGAAGAACAGTAACTGAATCTGCGGCCCAATATGATTTTTGTGTGTAGAAATGAGAAATAAAATGTGTGTTTCCAGCTTCTGTTGCTTTAATGAACTGGCAGCTGATTCCTCAGCTGAGGATGCATGCCTCCATTGATTCCCTTATCTTTGTTTTGGTGTGTGATAGCTAAATTACAGGTTTTACAAACACTGCTCTTCTTCTGTGAATCAAGTTTACATTTACAGTTCATAAAATAAAATGTAGGTATACAGCAGTACACAGTGTATCTGAGAATTTTCTTCTGTGGTCTGGGATGTCATGTCAGTGTGCGCCTGGGGAAGATAAAAGCTTGCTGATGAGTATGCACTGCAGAATGCTTATGGGAACTTCTCCCGTATGGACATGCTGTGTGGGGAGAGAACATCTGGTGGGCAGAACAATTTTGAAACCTTCATTCTAATGGAAAACTTGATCTGGATGGAATAGACTTCCAGAATTGACATGGTTGTTCGAAACTTGCTCAGAAAAAGTGAGCATATATGCAGTTTAGACCTGTATATGGAAGTGGCAGAAAAAAGGACAGGTATGTGCCAAGTGCTGTGCATCAGTTCTTTGTCAGTTGAGCATTGTGTTAAGCGGACAGGTTAGACAAACTTAGGGCAGTTCAAAAGCAAATCCTGATATTCACAGTGCAGATAAATAGTGCCTAAGTGATGCATCCTTGCTATGGCTAGTAACTTAACCAAACGTTCCCAGGAGTGAGTCCAATGCATTTCTGCTGGTGGTTGTGCTGTTGCTGAAACAAAACTGAAAGAGATGGGCCCAACACTTCCTTACACCTTGGCAACCTGTGATGAGTCCATTTTTTCCCGTGAGATGGCCAGTGTTGTCATGCTTTGTCTTGGTCCGTAAATCCCCTTGAGTCCCTCATAAAACAGTCACATATGGTGACTGTTGGTATTCTCCTGTCATCCATCAGCCATAGCTTTCCACCACTGACTCTTTGTGTGACATAACGGATATGGTCTTCATGGTGAATCTTCCTGGAAGCCAGCTTGTCCATGATTGAAACTGTGCAAGCCAGAACAATCTGACAAACTCTCTATTTCTGTCTCAGCAGAAGCTGAATTGCTGTATGATAGACATTCATCTTGTTTTGGTACTCCCTACATAGAAAGTCAACAGTTTGTTTGCAATCCGTCATGTCATATATGGTCTGCCATACCTTCTGTAGAGAGTTTCAGTAGCAGAGAGAGCAGCAGTCAGCTCATATGCAGCTTTTCTCATGTGGCCTTTCAATTTTGTTCTTCCACATTATCTGCTGCCTAGCTGCTCTGATACAACACATAGTCTCTTTGTGGCATAGCTTTGAACAAACTATGTGGTTGGCCATTTACAAGTCAGAAATACATATTGATTCAAGACCTCTGAGTATTAAATGATGTACCCGCCAGTCTTTCATAGATGAAATTGTAGATATGTGCAAGAGAAACTGATTGTAGTTCTTGGTGTTTTTTAATGTCATGCCTGACACAGGCTGCAAAGCAAACTGTTCTGGCTGAGAATAACTTCTGTGTCTGCTTTCTGTGTGAGGTAAGAAGTGTTGTTCCGTACAATGTGCACATTTGCATCTCTCAGACAAAGAATATCAAAGTTGGGAGTATCTAGGGAGTGTTGGTTAACATTGGGTCACCGTACTTCACAGTTCTAACAGAAAAATTAGGCCTTCTGTTTGCTTCAGACATTTCTATCCCTGCAGTAAAAAATTTTGGTAACTGGAAAAGAAGACTTGAAATGAAACTTACATGGAGAGAAACTAATGGAATGTGTGTAAGAGAATTCTCCTCAGCCAGCTGAGTTGCCCTCACTAGTGCTGTGCTAAAGTCCAGAGGTCTGTTCCCTGTTCTAGCTCTATTCTTTGCTCTGGGTGATTGTTTTTGGTGATTTGTGATGGTTGCATATTTCCAAGTAGCAGCAAACATTGGAGAAGAGTTAAACGTGGCAACACTGTTCATTTCTAAAGTCCCACTTTTGCTGTTATTAAAGAGTAACAACAGTAACTTTTTGCTACGGTAATTTTGTTTGGGTAATAAAGAAAGACAATTTCTTGATATCTCATCCCTTACATTTTAGGAGTGATTTGCACAATGCGTCATGGGACTGCTGAGTCATTCAGAAATCATTGAAAGGTCCTTCTAGTTTTGCATCAGCAGCTGCCTTTCAGGCTGCACACATTCAAGCTTGTCACTCTAGCTAGTGCTATTACTGATTGCTCCCTGTAATGTTTCTCCTTGTATCGTTTCTCCCTCTTTAGTTACAGAGGTGATTTTATTAAAGGCTTTTTTTCTTCCCAAGTAGTTTTTATTAAAGGTTGTTTTTTCTTGCCCCATCTGAAGGAAAGTCTTTCCAAAGACAGAATCATTTCCTTCCCAGTAACTGCATTGACACATATGAATTGTCTGACGCTGAACTGATAGATGAGCTGTCATCAGGGTACAAACCTGTGACTGTTAGAACAAAGGTTGGCGAATTCAAATGGGAAATAAAGTGCAAATTTTTTAACAGCAAGGGAAATTAATAATTGAAACAACTCACCTATGGATCCAGTGAGGAACAGCTGTCTTCCTAAAAGACATGCCCCAGTTCAACAAGAAGATACTGAGCTTAGTGCAGGAATCAACTGATGAAATCCTCTGGGCTGTGTTTGGCGGAAGTCCAGAGCAGAGGATCCAATGGTAACTGCTGAATCACTAAACCAAAGCCAAGCTGCCTCTGAATGAGTAGCAAACAATCTTCCCTTGTGGTTCAGACATCAAAGCAGGGAAATATAGCATTTGACAAGTGTACTGTATATGGTAATCAAATTGCTTCTCATTTACAAGTTTCTCTTTCCCCCTCCCACCTGCATTTTTCATCCTATATTTTTCAACTTTTTTCTCTTCTGCTTTTTTATCGTTTTCTACTCCAAAGCACTGAAATCGTAGGTGAACTTTTGAACCACGCGTGGAGTTTGTTTAGCTTTAGTCATGAATATATACAATAGTTTTCAACTACATGGCAGTTTTACAGAGTGGGCACCCCCATACTGCAATATGAGTAGGGAATGGATAAGTTTTAGGATTAAAAACTGTTTAGAAAATGTGAGGAAAAGAAATCATAGCAACAAATAATAGTGAGTTACTTACTGGTGGCAGCCAAGGGTGCATGCTTGTGATGGCAGCAAATACATCAAAGGAAGGTGGTCTGATTTTGAACAGCTGGCAACAGTGTAGCTGACTTACAATATGTAAGTGTGGTATTCTCCTCCTGTAGGGCATGGGAACTTGCACCCCAAGCTGGAATCCTGGGCTTCTAACTGAGCAATGAGTGCTGACTTACACAGGTTCTCGATGACATTGTGCAGCATCTTTGTACATATGCTTAAGTATTAGGGCTAATTTACTAGAGATTGTTTGTGTGTGAGCAGAAGTATATTGCTTATTTTAAATATTTCATCTCCTTTTAGTGCCACAATCCTGGATACACTTCTTTGAAGTGTAATATTTATCTGACATTTTTGGGCATATTGAAACACTTTCCTAGTGAGATCATGGGATCTGCTCCTTATGTGCACTATGAAAATCTAATGAACGTACAGTGAATGCGTGTGATTTGCAAGCATTGCTGCCTTGCTGCTGGATGCTGCTCAGTGCACACGTAGTATGAACGTATATAGTAATACTCAGCTGGAAGGATTGTAGCCCTCCTCCTAGACAAAAATGTGGATTCATTTTTATAGTGAAATTAGCAAGAAGCCTAGGGATCTCAGCAGAGCATTTTGCTATAAGCCCTACTCATTTTCAGTGTGCTTTTTCCTGCTTATTTGTATCCATTCTCCTGTTGCCTCATATAACAAAGTAGGCTATGAGCTTTTGACAGTGGTTTCTATCTTTCTGTTCTACCTCTTTACAGCATCTAATATCAGGCACACCTAACATGTTACTGTGGCTTCTAACTGTTATGATAATAATTTCAATAATATTTCGATTACGTCGACAATGATTAACTATGCCAAGTTATTGGTGGTTGACACTAGCTTAAGCACATTTGCATCCTGAGTCTTTCAAACAGCAAGCTGCAACATAATGACCTGAAATTTCCCCATCTGAAAATCGTTTCTCAGCATTTAATGTATTGTTTAATTAAATGTGAACAGCGAACTTCTTGTTTGGATTGTTATACCGGGAGAGAATCTGGTTAATTGTCTCTCACTGGAATCTTTTATGATACTGGGGCAACTCAGGAAGTTCCTTTTCAGTTATTATGACAACTAGAAGAGTTTCAGAGGAATTATTTCTTAACCTCATTTTTGCTTTCCTACAGGCTCTTCTGGAGGACTTCTTAGGCAGTGAACTTTCAATGAGTATGATCAGCAAGGGTTGCACCATTACCAAATATCCATACAAGGTGAAGTTCCTTTCACGTTATTCTTTCAACAGAGATTGTCAACAAATTAATGGCTTCAGGATACACTTGAATGAAGCATCCAACACAGCTGTAGTGCATACTTGTTTTTTTTTGTCTCTAGAGACCTTTATGCTTAGATTATACATTAACTTGTAGTAAAAATGCAATATAATTAATTGTTTTTGTTTTTCCAGGCATAGCAAGAGGCTTAGATGGCTATCACTCCATTCAGAGCAACAAAATAAAGAGGAACAGGTAAAGTAGTAAAGTACTTACTCCTGTCAGCTGTGGTAAAATTGCACACGCAGTTATAGCACAGAACTGACACTTTAGAACAAGTAAATGGAGGTATGAAATGACAGTGAATCCTCATCACCTCTGTACATGTGTGGAAAGCAGGGCTTTTGGCCCTAAGACGGAGAAATGACGTTGGTATGATTTTTTTGTCAGAAGAAATATCAAAAGGAAATTCAGCTATTCTGGCTTAACTTTTTTACTGAGAGAGTGGTGAGGTGCTGGAACAGGTTGCCCAGAGAGGCTGTGGATACCCTATCCCTGCAGGTTTTCAAGGTGAGATTGGATGGGGTTCTAGGTAATCTGATCTAGTGCTTGATCTAGTGGTTGGCAACGCTGCCTGTGGGAGTGGGTCTGGAATGTGATGATCCTTGAGGTCCCTTCCAACGCAAGCCATTCTATGATTCTGTGAACTGAGAATGAATGACAGGCTGTATTAATGCAGATGTACTACTTAGGAGAAAAGCTGGCCAGGCTGGCCTGCTCTCATCCCTCATTAGCAATTTCTTTTGGTTCCATGATGTAATCAAATTAAGTAGGCATTTGTATTACTGTAGGTATCCTTCATTTTTTTCAGTCACTGAAGAGATTTTAGGTTGTCTTGTTATAAACAGCTTCATTTTTTCTGTTTTTTTTCATCATCTCTTTTAAATTTTTTGTGGCACTCACATCACCATAGATGTCATTTAGTTACAGAGCCCATATTCTGAGGCAATACCAGAATGGCAGAAGAGGTCATGAGGAAGTCACACTACTACTTTAAAAAGCAAAGTATCCTATCCTTGCACATTCTGGTTCTTCTGTTCTTGAGTTTGTTGAACTCCACGTGCTTTCCCAGATTGACACATCATCAAATATACCCTAACCTTCCTAAGAGGGATTGTAGCACGCTTGTGTGGTGGCTGTGACTTTGAGGTATATACTTTCAGGATGCTCCACTGCACTGGTTAGGATATTGTATTTCTGTAGGAGCAGAGACTGTGTCCGTGTGTATACCAGTGGGATGTCACCTCCCCAAATACAAATCTGCCTGTGGTACCACTCAAGTACTGCCAATGTTTGCCAGTTTAATTTTGCTTTGTAACAATGGATGCAAGTTACTGTTGACCAGCTGAGAAGCAATTTTTCTTTTCTCCAGGGTTTCATAGGATTTCTCTAGTGTCACTGTTGTCCTACTTTGTCACTTTTACCTGCATAATTCTGTAAATTCTAATCTTCTATGAAAAACTAGACCAGATGGTAATACAGCTGTGAAGAATAGTTTAAGTTTAGTGAAAGTGGCTTCAAGGATGAGCCTTTTGTGAATTAAGTTTGTTAGTAGAGCTCCAGTTCTTGTAGGATTTACCTGTCATCAACTGGCCCATTATTAACACAATTTTGCCTGTCTACATTAAATTCTGAGTTGTATTAAACATTATTAGTTGAGACAAAGTACTTTTTCATGAAAGAAAACTTGAGAGCACCTGTTAATATTGGGAACCTTTCCCTGTCCCATAATGCTCTGATAGCATTGTCTCTATTGCAGGTACGCTAACATTAAGTCCAACTGAAGTGTCGGCACATACCTGCAGCTCAGTAAGAGCTCTTGCAGAATCATTCCTGGTCCTGATCCAGCAGTCATGTAGGTACCAAGCTCTGACACAGGAACTATTATAGTAATTAGGTTAGAGATGCAGCTTAATACATGCTTTCTAAAGAAACTGTTTTTCACATGGAAGAACAGAATTCCTGTAATTTGGCCAATAGTCAAATGGCCCAGTGACTTAAAAGCCAGAAGTGTTTTCCTCCGATGTCTGTTTCCAGTATGGCTCTGTGGCTCTGGTATTATCACCCCTTCACATTCTCAAGTAAAATAATGTATAAAATAATTGAATTATATATTAATACCGTTGAGTCACTTACTGACCTTCTACTCCTGTGAGCTTAGCTGTGAAAAATTGGGTAAGAAGCAGGGCCTTGCTGAATGCAAGATACTACATCTGAACAGTGCACTCTTGGATAAACAGAAATTACAGAGTAAATAACAAAATGTGAAGAAATAAGATCCAAATTGAAGTGTGGAAATTGTGGACTGTAGAAGTGATTACTTTTATAAATAGTTTTAAATGTGTTTTTGCTCTCCGAGTTTCACTATAAATTGTAATGAAGTACCTCAAAGTTCAGGTGTGAATAGGGCCAAATTTTAGAGTTGTTGTTTGGGTGAACACAAAACCCTGAAAAAATCAATCTTTGGACTGAAAATAATTGTGTTTTGACTCTCTAAAGATAGCAGGGCTGAGCCTGATTATCATATTATTCTGCTGTCTATTTATTGTGCTAAACATTTGCTATCACCTTTTTGCACCTTCCTTGTCATTCACGCTTGATATAAACTAAAACTGCACAAAAAGTAGTGGATTTTAAAAATCTCATACATTCTGTCTGTAATTATTCTGGTGGTACGGTGTGACCTGCTGATTCAGTTCTTATTGAGATGAATATAAGCTACTAGTAGACCAAGGTTCAGTGAATACATTAAATCTTGAAGCCCCAATCAATCACTCACTTCCTCATGGCAGCATCTAGGATGTCTGGAAAATAAGAAGTATCAGAGGTGATTAGAAGAGACCTCTTCGGATGCAAAAAGTTTCAGAAAAGTTGTATATCAATTTTGGATTCACTTTTTTCTGATGACTTTTTGGGTTGCGTTTTTTTTTTTTTTTTTTACGTTTTCCATTACAGAGACTTAGGAGAAAGCGAGTGTTTTACTCACTGTTTCCCATTGAGGCAGTGTGCTGAGCAGAGACGCTTTGATACAGCCTACTTGGCTGCTCTATAGGGTGACTAACACATAGCAGCCTTGTCCAAATAGGAACTGAACACCTTTATTTCCTGCCTGAATCCACTTTGCAGCTGGGGCTCAGCATGGGGAATCTGTCAGTGCTCCGCAAGTAACTTCAGAAGAGGAAGACAGAAAAGGAAAAGCAGACACTTTGGACTAGATTTTAAAGGCAGTGGTTTAACCCTTCCTAGGGGATTGGTCAAGTGGTTCTTAATGCTATTTTCTCTCTCAGGTGTTTGACCCAATGGTAGGAAGGATTTTCTTAATAACTAAAGTTATTGTTCCAATGTGTACGCTCCAGTGACCATCATGATTGATGCTGTTAGGGAGTAGAGGAGCGAGGGAGCACACAGTAACATATGAATGACTGCACTCTTTGTCTTGTTTCAAGCATTTCACTCAGTTTTTCCCCACATTATCTTTTCTTCAGGCTTACTGTGTATGTATAGTATGTGCAGTCTTTCTCACACATCAGTTTTCCTTCTGCCATAGTGGGAGATGTTTCACTAATGGCAGAATCAGGGAGTATTGTAGAGACAAAGGATGCAATTTGCCCTATCTGCTGAGCCTGTTAAACTTTAAATGCCTCAATTTCATTGAATCTGTGTGGCTACACAGGAAGAGCAAAGGATTGTTTCTGTGCTCAGTTATTTGCTCATCTCAGTAAGAACTACAGTAGGTGTATCTTGGGGAGTTTCTATTACTAGTGGGGATGTCAGCCTACAGCAACACAGAGGATGGATACTTCTGGAGTGAGAGTTGTGCTTTATTTATTTATTTATTTTTAACCAGAGTGGGTAATTAAATGTAATTATTTAGGCAATTCTGCAATTTTAACACTATGTGGTCGCACTTAACTTATGTTTGTAGGTTTTAAAGGGACAGAAGTCTGTTGCAGTGTTGTGAAGGCCATAACATTTTAACAGGGCAGCTGTCTTGACTGGCATCACTACTCTGATATACAGTGCTTTCATTAGAAATGTTTATGTTTTGAAAGTGATTGCTGGCGCAGTTTTCTGAGTATAATCTACAAAGGTGTAACTAAAACTTCCTTTCTTCTGAAAAACATTTCATCAGTCTGTCCTATGCTAATATGATCACTCCTATGTCATACATCTCCATCTCTTCCTACCTATAAATTATTCAGAACTTTTATCGCTAAAATTGTGAAGCAGTGATTTTATTTCTGTCTTCTGAAGTGCTACAAAGGGATTTGGCTTGGAATGAAGGGTATGACATCCTTGTGAAATTGGGAAATCAGGAATCAATTGTGACTGCCAGGCTCTCTTATGGAAACATAAGAAAGATGGGTAAAAATATGTTTTAGTTAAAAATATTAGAAGACTCAATATAAAGTATTTAAGCTGGCACAGCTCAGCCACTAGAATGTACCATCAAATTAACAATAAGCATGTCAAAGTTTATAGAGCCCTTTGTGAAATAACTTTATATCAACTCCCTCCCTTGAGCTGACCTGTAACTGGTTAATTCCACTTTGTACGATAAGTGTAATCTCTTGCAGCAACCCAAAGATTTAATTCTTTTCACCTGAAATTGCTTAATGTAATAGTCTTTAACACAAGACATCAAGTAATTCATGACATGTCTTGCACACAGATTGCAAGTTTTTGCTATCACATTCTGTAATTCCCTCTGATTGACAGGTTTTTCCACTTAAATACCTCCAAGGATGCTTCTCAGGAGTGTGTGGGCTTAAGGTCAGAGGTTGAACTTCATTCTCTCTGGGAGAGAAGAATGGGTTAAGTGTGTCAGAGGGTGAGGTTTGAAGCTATTGTTGCACTGTTTTCTGCAAACTTTTTACCTTGATTGTAGTGCAATGTGAGGTTAAGGCAAGACTACCATTTTATTTGCATTTTCTCCCAAATAGCTTACATCAAGCCACGTTGTCTTTCACACAGGAGGGTAACCTTTCTTTTCTACACAAGTCAACTTGTGCACCTTGTAACCCACATGCAAAGTAGTGTCTGTGCTCTGGAGTTCTTCAGGACCCACCTGAAGAGCACAGCTTTGCACAGGCCTGTTTGTCTTGATCAGAGTGCATAATCTGGACTGCAGAACATGTACTTATTTTATTTATCCCAAAGAAGCGTTTTTATTGCAGAATGCTTGTGTGGTTCTTATTTTATTCCTGATATGTGAGCTTCTTCCTCTGTGAGAGTCAGTGTGATCAGTTGGTGATGTGACCAATGGCCAATTCATGGCCTGAACCAGTGATTGAGCACCTGGTGAGGGGGCGTAGCCAGCCCTGGGAGCACAGGTGGAAGCAATTTTCACCTGTGTGAGCCTGGGTCTAACCCCCCCCAACCTCATTTAAGGGTTGGCAGCTGCAAGGAGAGTAAGTCTACTTGGAGAGAGTCTCCTTTGGATTGTCCAGTGAGCCCCGATCCTCAAAAAGTAGTAAGTGATTCTTCCTTTATTACTGGATTTTTACTGCTGTCCTTTTTGTTTTTAAAGCATCTCTGTCTGCTGCCACCTGTCCTTACACTAGATAAACTTCTGAAGCCTGGGAAAATCCAGCTCTTAGTGCTAGCAATCCTGCAAGGCACAGAGTGTTGTGTAAATGTGATGTGCTAGTGATGTAATATTTAAGGGATTGTATGAACTTACATTATTATAATATATATATATATATATAATATATATATAAAAAATGTATTGATGCAGTTGTGGGATTTTTTTTTTTAATGTGATCCTATTAACTGTTACTACTGCTTTGCTATATGTTTTTGCTTTAGTTGATTCTTCTTTAGAACTATGGCTAGTTCTGTACTCCATTCTTTTCCTGAAGCACAGAAGAATTTCTCTGCTTGCAGTTAATGTTAATTTCAGCCAGCTGGTGGGGTTGCCTGGCTGACAAGCTTAGAAAATATTGTGTGTAATGATATGGTGTTACACTGAGTGTTAACCTAAGTGCCTTCATACTGGGTTAGAGTCTTGCTACGATAGGAATTGAAATGCAGAGGGAATATTGTGCAAGGTAGTGGGAGTGCATGTGGGGAGGCAACGGCTGGGTTTGGGCTGATTGGAGCACCTGTGAGTAATGTTCTCGTTAGTGGGACAGGCAGCTGCCTGTGCTGCTTGTTGTTAAATGTTTTGTATGCATCTCAGCAAAGGGAATGTGGGCTCATCTTTGAGGGTTTCTGAGCTGCATGGTACTGTAAGGAAGGAAATGAGTATGTATTTTGAGGTGATAAAAAAGCAGTGTTGGCTGGGCAGGTGTTGGTATTGTTATTGGAGGAGCCATGGGAGTGCAATGGGAGAGACAAACAGACAAACTTTTGCATCTGAGATGATGCAGATTACAGGAGATGATGGCAATGTTTGGCAGTGCTGATTTGAATGACGGAGTTGACATTTGTCAAGCAAGAAAAGAGCAGCCTATGAACTTTAGGAAGAGGATTCAATAAAATGTAATAGGTCAAGCCAATGGTCTGTGGTACTGCAAGATGACCATCCTACCTAGTGATGATACTAGTTATTAGATTTGTGTTGGGATTCAATGCACCCTGAACATCAGAGATGCTTTATTTTTATACGAGTCCATATCTTTGTGACAATACAGAACACTTGCATAATCACGTGCAAGCATAAATACCAACTTCTTTTATTTATTCCCTTTAAAATCTGGATGTGTTTGAATCTGAATCTTCCCCTTTTCCCATAGCTGTATGATCTTATTCTGAATCAGAGCACTGAGCTGTAAACAGAAGTGCTGTTCCTAGCAAAAAATAAGTTCTTTACGAAGTTGTATCCGCAAGAAGTTTCTTCCTGTTCTTTTTGTTTAATGCAAAGAAAAAAAATTAATCCTATGGTGACATATAATTTGTCCTCATTATGAGGAAACAGAACTTATGTAAGCTCAAAAGCTATTTGTTAGTCTAATACACCAGGCTAAAATTTTAGCCACCACTGATTGTGCATTGTTGACTTGACAGCAGAAGTAACTGTAACTTAGACTTAATGAATGCTTTCATGCAGTATGCACAGTCCTCCAAGAGTCCTTATTTCATACTATTTAATGCTGTGCTGAACAGTTGAGTTTGATAAAAGCTGAAGCAGTCAGAATTATGCTTTCATTTAGATTTTAATTTTTAAAGGGGGAAGGCAGATGGTATTGTTTTACAGAGAGAATAGCCCAGCATGTCCTGCAGTACTAAAAGTCTCTTTGAGCCCATCTGATACTGGTCTCTGAGTTGCCTCTGCTGGCATCCTTTGCTTACATACTGCCTTGCAATTGCATGTATTAGTTCCCTATCAGAGTAACTTGCAGGCATAGAAATCAGGCATGTCCTGTGAAGGTCACTGGGATCCTGGGGGTGGGCAGTTCATTCTCAAATTAGCAGCTTACTTGTAATATTGCTAGTCTTAATGCCAGAGGCTTCACTTACTCAAAAGGCATGTGCTAACTCACAGCAATAGGCAGATCTTTGCCTGGTATCCAGGAACAAATTAAATCTAAATTGTTCTCGCTATAGGTTGAGAATCTGTCTCTGAAACTTGTATGCAAAAGCCTGAGTTTTTCTTGGTTCCATTTCTTCTTGAATTAATAACTAATACGAAAATCCCCAAATAAAATGGAACTGAGTCCTTTGCTTTCTGTTTCCCCCATGCTACTGGCATGGAGGTCCCTTACTTCATTGTCTGCAAAAGTTCGGAGTCTGACTTCTGTACCTTCTGATTTTCCTTAGCCTTAGAAGGATGTCATATGAGTCTTCTCATCTGTGGTTTTCTGGTTCAAACATCTGTTTTAAAAGCTATTTTAATCTCAGTATAGGTTTCTCTCAATGTAGACCAACTGTTTTCTCTCATAAATCTTTCCTGATGCTTCCACATCATTGCACTTACTCAAAACTTGGGCACTAACACCTGTTGTTATTTGCTCAGCTCAGATTCCTGGATAGCTGTTTGAAGCTTGTGATGCTGGAATAAATCAATCTGAACACCTACTGGGTGGAGTTAGGGAAGGGGAGCTAGTTTGTCTTATGCTTGGTGAATTCTGTACAAGTAGGTTAAGAATCCTGGGTCTAATTCAAAAGCATTGGCTGCCAAGTTAGGAGAAAAGGGCAGAATTCAAGTAGTAGCCCCACATTTCTTACATTGTTAACCCCAATAGACCTGCTGGTGCTTGCATAGAGAAACATGCTTATTTCAGTACAATAACATCAGAATAAGAAATAAGATTAGGTCCTCAACATTGTATTTTATTAACTGCTACTGAATATTGTGAGCATTATTTGTGGGAAGGCTTTGCCTTTCAGGATATTTTGTGACTTGACTCTCTGGTGGAAGCTGGGTAATACAGATACTGGCTGTATTAAAAGTGGTATGTTTAAGCACACACCTTGCTTCTGAAGAACAAATGATCTTAAAGTTAAATGTATCACATCTCACAGTGTTTCCAATGTAAACCTCTGCCTTTGCTTTACCTGCTGGCTCCAGTGAGAGAGATTAAAGCAGAGAGAGAGAACCTCCTGTGGTTTGGAAGAGCTGTCCTCCCTTTCCTATCCTCCAGAAGGAAACTTCACTGGGAAAACTGACAAAAGTATAACCTATATCTAACTCAAAAAGCACACCTATCCTATAAAAAATTGTGAAGTTATGTGTAACAGTGCCACCTGCTGAATCCCATCCAACACCTTTCTTCTCAAAGGTAACATGCATCTTAATGAAACAGAGTTGGATTTCGTTAAGGTGCAGAGAGATGCCCTGGCTATTTCTCGTGTAGAATATAGATGACAGCATGGTTTAAAATGCTAAAATATAAACACTCCTCTGCAGTGTACAAGATTGATTTTATTAAGTTTATCATTACTCACATGCAAAATACCTTCCTTAGAAATCAGACCAAAAGTGATTTTTTGTCTGCTGTTAAATAGGCTTGATGCATTTTCTGCTATTCTTAGCACTGAGGTGTACAAAAATACACTATAATTGTGCTTGTAGTACTAAGTACCTTGTCTAGATGAGGTGATATTCTGAAGTTGCAAACAAAGTGAGATTCCCAACTGAATTTCTGAATTAAGGAAAATTTTATAAGATCAGGAACACTGTCAAGTAAGTCTAAAATGAGTGAGATGGGCTGTCATGAGGCAGGCACTCTGTAGAAGTGAATGAGTGCCTTTGCTGCATTCAGCAGTTCAATACAACAGCCCACATGCTGCCTAAAAATACTTTTCCCCCCCTTCTTTTTTAAGCTATTAAAGCTGAATTCTGCCAGTTGTCTTTGTGTTTATTTCTAGCTTTAAATGATCCTGTTCGTTTTAATGGAATACTGGTGCAGGATAGTGCTGTGGAGTGTAGCTGAAAGAGATACTTGCTCCAAAGGGTCATCCTATGTAAAAGCAGATACTGGGGAGCCAGCAGCTGTAGTTTGAGTAACCTCAGTAATTCCACATGCGTAAAACTAGCTTATGGCAGTCCTGCATCGCTTACATGTTATAAAAGTGCTTTCTGCGTTACATCATGTGCAAAAGGGCAAATTTGACAGTGTTTAAATTGTATATTAAGAATCGTAGAATGATGTAAGTTGGAGGGGACCTTAAAGACTACCCTGTTTTAACCCTGTGCAGTGGGCTGGCTGCCCAGAGCTCCATCCAACTTGGCCTTGAGCACCTCCAGGGATGGAGCACCCGCAGCTCTCTGGACAGCCTATTCCAACATGTGCTTGCCTAACACATTTTCCACCTGTTGCAGTGTTTGCCCCGTGGGCTGGTTTCTGCCTTTCAGATGACCACCAACTCATACTGATGCTCTTTTGCAAATGCATGCAGCCCAGAGCAGTTCTGCTCTGCTCACAAGTACAGCTTTGACTTTGGGGAATAAATCCAAGTTGTAACGTATTTGGCCATTCTGGAATGAGTTGGCTGGAAATTTTACATTGTGAAGCTGCCTTTATTAGGGAAATAGAAGAGAACAGAATGAAGTGGATGGGATTCATGTAAAAGATGAGCAGTGAAATGCAGGATTCATGCCTCTTTTCCTCTTGTTATCCTTTTAAGCAACAAAAAGAAGCTTGGTGTGTGCTGAAGACTGCTTGGGTTATTTAGGAACTTAAATCTGCATATTCTGGCACCACATTCAGAAAAGCTGGTTCTTAAGTGTCTGTCATAGCTGAAGCTTGTGTGTGTTTTTCTTCTGACTGCCCCCAGCACTGGCATTAGGGCTATGAGTATGTAAGTATACAGACTTGCATTCTTGTTCCCATTCCAATGCGAGCTCTGTGATATTGGCCTCAGTGTTTCTAAGCAAGGGAAAAGGGATGTTGACAGGCATGTAAATGAAGCTGGACACATGCTTAACAAAAAGCGACAGCAAAGTAAAACCAGTGACTTTGTTCCATCAAAAGATACAAATTTCCCATCCTCCAGCATAACATTCAAAGCGCCAGCGTTCTCTGAGCTGTTTTCACAGAGGATGTTCTCTAATGGTCAATTTGTTTGAAGGGAAAAAGGATGGCATTGCAAATGCAGCAAATAAAATCTAGCAGTGCTGCAGCATGAAATTCAAGCAGATATCCTGTTGCTGGAGCCTGGCTTCCAAGAAAAACAACAGCCATTCGTACTGGCTCTGGATGGCAGCAGTGGCACAGAACTGGGAACCTGTTTTCTTCCATCAAGGAGTGCAGGCAGGGATGGAAGTACTCTTGTATTTTGGTACCTGCGCTCAATAAGTGTGTGCTGAAATATCTGATAAAAGCTTCAGAGGCATCTTAAGAACTCTGTAGCATGAAAAAGATACTGTTGGCTTCAGCTTGGACTCAGCTCAAAATCAGGGATGAACACAAAGGATTTTCTACCCTTATTATAAAGAAGATGGTTCATAGCATCTCTGGATTTGCAACTGCTATGAAGCCATAAGTTTCTGTACATTTAGCAGTCATGTTAGCATGCCAAAATAATTTTTCTATTCAGACTGATTTCAGTGGGTTTTCAGGCAAACCTTTCACCTGTGCATCCCTTGAAAGAGCTCTGTAGTCCATACTGAACAGTAACCATGTTAATCAAACTGCTGACCACAATACAAGGATCACTGCTTAGCTAAAGAATGGGTCAATACAGCTTCTATATCATTCAGGAAAAATCTTTCTCAGAGCAGTGAAGCACTGGCATAGGCTGTCCAGGAAGGTGGTGGAATCACTGCCCTTAGGTTGTTAAAGGAAAGGGAAGATGTGGCACTGATGGGTGGTGATCAGGCTGGAGGATCATAATGGTCTTTTCAGCCTAAATGAGTCTATGTGGGTTTTTTTGTTTTTGTTTTTTTTTTCATTACAAAATAGACTGAGTGAGTATTGGAGAGTAGGCTTGTGCAGTAAATCAGTATAAGATCCTCTAGATTTAATTGTAAGGAGACAAATTACTGAAGTCTGTGCTGATGTGTTTGTGTAGGGCATTGTGTTGCTGTGTGACTCTACTTGGTTTCTTGTTTGTCTATGTCCTTGACAACATTATAGGCCAGGGTACCCGTGAGAAGAGAAGGAAGGGCTCTGATTATGTTTGGAATGTGATGACTATGAGGCCAGCGCTTGGACAAAGCAGAAGGCAAGATTGACTTTGTCTAAGCCTTTGTATTAAGGAGATTCCCAGAACCTTGAATGGGAGAGAACTGGCAGCCTGCTGTTAACCCTTGGCAGCTTCTGTTTTGGTGATAACATAGGGAAAGAGCAGTTTGCTTGGCAGGAAAAATGAATGCTGAGAAGGTCTGGAGTGTATTGTTGTGGACAACTAACTGATGCTTGATATCCAGGTGCTCTTGTTTCTGAGATACCAATAAAACCACGCCATGAGGAAGGGTAGGCACTTCCATGTATTGAGAGGTCCATTATTGGAGGCAGGAGAGCTGAAGAAACTGCTTGCAGTGATGAATTCTGGCCTCGTTCTATAAGGAAGAACTCTTAATACATTGCTGTTGCTTAATAATCTCTGTCAGAAGCCAGAAGAACAAATCACTTCTGTCTGATGAATCTGAAATGTCTGTGGTAAAGGATGACCAACTGGGATCCAGTGCAGTTCTTCAGTTGAGCTGGTGGGAGTCCAAAGATGTAGGGCTTGGTGGGAACATGAAGCCCAGTAAAAAATGACTTTGAAATCTTTCTTTCCTAGGAGCGCTTTTCTTGGGAACATTTGTGGAAGAGGAAATGCTGTGTTTCTCAGAATTAAAAGCTGAAATTCTTCCATTTCTCATAGCAAGCAACTCCTACTTCTGTTTCCACTAAATCATTAGGTGTTGGGTTTTAAATCTCCTTGGTTTCCTGAGGGGAAAAGTTCCATGTTCTACAGAGAGAGGGACTTTTTATTAGTTTTTTGATAGATTCACTTTAGAAAGGGTGAGAGAGAGACTTGAGAAAGATTTGAAGTGTTAAAAATAGCAATGAACAGGATGTAGGCAATGCCAGTTATGTATCTTCTCTTAATGCTGGTACTGAGCAAAGGGGGGTGATGTGCGGAAGAAGCAAGATGCTGTGGTGGGATTGTGAGGCTTCAAGTGTTCTTTAGCCCTCATTGTATGCTGAGCTATTTGACTCTGATTTGACCTTCCTTGCTTTATCTGCAAAGCTGGTATCACATTGGGAACTGGCAAAAAAAACTTCAAGCTCTTGTTAGATATCCTTGGCGGAAATCAAATTTATGATGACGAAAACTGATGGCAAATCCATCAGTTTTCTTTGAAATGATTCCTTAAAAGGGAAGATGAACTTTTTGGTGTTTGATAGTTCTCTTACAATTAGCATAATCTAATTATAAGGAATAGCCATGGGAAAAAAAACCATGGAAAATGACTATCACTGCAATGTAGAGAAAATTCCTAAACTCTGTTAGGAACAGTCATTGTTCCTCTTTATTTTGTTTGGACTCATTGCATGCAAATAGGGAATAGTGGACCCAGCTTAGCTTGTGATACCTCAGTGTGGAGTGCTGAGGAAGTAAATACTGGGAGACTGTTCCTAGAGGCATTCCTGATAAAGCCAGCTGTTAAGTGTATGCAGGGTGCATGGATGTGGTATGCAGGGTTTAGGAACTTGGAGCCAAATATTGGACAGGCCCACGTGTTGCTAATTAGTAACAATAGAATAATAGTAACAGAATGAATTCTGCCTCCTGCTCTTATTGTCATCTATGAACTGTTGTGGTGCGGAGACTTGTTCTTTATGCCCCTGCAAAGTGAGGGTTGCAGAGTTATTGACCGAGTTAGGCAAACACTTCTTAGTAATGTGAAACCTGTTGTTGCTGCTGCCTTGGGGTAGGGAATAAGCTTGATGACCCTGGAGCCTTTTCCTGCCCTTTCTTCTTTTTAAGGTTGATGCTTCCAGGGCTATCATAATGCAGACTCAGATAACAGTCACTGTGGGTTGAGACTGAGATTTACAGTTGGCTTGTTGTTCTCTTATGTTGTCTGGCAGTATCTAGGATTTCCATTGTTGTGTGAAAAGCTTTCTAAAGGCACCAAGCAGTTCTGCCTGGGAGTTATTCTTGGCTTTTGCTTTCAGACCGTGATTTGTATTTGTTCTCTTTAGCAGCAATAAGGGCAACCCACAGCAGCCATCAGGATGCGCTGGTCATTCACCTTTCTGATCTTTTGTCAAAATATATTTAGTGAGAACAGTGGGGTGGGAGGAGGACACTAAGAATCTTCCAGCAGGTTGGTGTCAAAGGAGGAAGAGACCATTGCTAATGTCCTCTGTCATAGTCAGTGGAGAAGGGAGGAAACTGCCTACCAAGAAACTGTCATCTTAGTCCTCAGAAAGCCAAGCTCCCGGGCTGCAAAAGTCTCATGCTGAATTGATTAAATAGTAAGTGAAAAAGGAAGCAAAATTTTATTGAAATTAACATAAAGTCCCTTTAATCATCGAGCTTAATCCTCAGTAGAAAAAGACTCCAAAATTGATTTAAAATCTCTGTACAGTCATCTCCTCTAATGTGAAGCAAGGATCCAAGTAAATGAGTGATTTACTTGAAAAATTCTGACTAATCTTGAGAACATTAAAATTAATATAAATGTGTGATCTCAAGTTCTGTCCATTTTTGGATCCTGTTTCAGTGAGTACATATAATTTTGAATAGGACGTAAGCCATCTTGTGTGTGAGTGTACAGGGAATGCATTTCAGTATGTAAGTGTAAAAAGTAGAAGAGCTTTACTGTTTACCTAGAGCTTGGAATATCAACGTGGATAAATCAGAATAGACAAGGCATACTGGAGAATGGAAAATGCAGCAACTTTCTTTGAGGGTATGGTCACTTAAGCAGCAGTTTTCATGGGGATGTCCCATGAATGCTGATGTTCTGATCACATATGCTAGCATTGTAATTAGAAATGTCCACGTCTGAACTTGCAGCAAGGAAGTATGCTATGGATTTCTGGATCTGTTGGAATGAGAGAGGTCACTGGTTTGTACTCTTGGCTTTGTGGAGAAAATGAGCTTCCCTGTAACAGAATATAGCCTACAAATCACAGCTGATCTTCCATGATTTTGGGTTGGAGGCAAGGGAAACTTGAAACTGAAACATACCTGTTCAGCTGGGAGGGAATTGAAGCCCATGTTGACTCTTGTGTGTGACAAGACAAGCCTCTGAAACTTAAGAGCTAATGAAAATCACTTAGAAAACATTGAATACTCGTTGTACCATGGCTTCTCCCCTCTGCATGTAGCTTGCTGGTCTTCTGAGACCAAAGCTGCTGTGTTAAGTCTTCCAGAGTCCTGAGATTGTTCAGAACTGGAGGAGCAGAATGAGTATTTAAAACCACTGCTGCTCAAGTGGTAAACTGTGGGCAGTTTCTATTGTACAGCACAGGTGACAGTGTTTGGAGTCAGTTAATCATGTGGCCAGTGAATATGCCATACCTGGAAAGGATGGAGGAAATGTCCTTTGCAGCACAGATACAACAGTGCCGTTGCAATGCCAGCTTCCCCCTAATACACAGTCATCAATTATATTCCTGCTAAACTAAGCTACTGCAAAATCTGTGTCACACTTAAGTTGCTGTAACGAAAATGTGCAATTGGCTGCATCAGAAGTCTTTGGTAGATTTGTAAGGCTCCATAAACATGGCTGATATCCAGAGAAATCTTAGCATAGAGCTTCACTGCAGTTAGTCTGAGTGTGGTACTGCATCTGGGATGAACAGCAGTTGCAAAACTGGTGCATAATTCATTGAGGTTTTGTGGATGATGCTCAGCTGAAGAGTGGCCGGGGTATACTTGAGATTTTGTGCAGTCCTGTGAGCCTGGAGGATAAATGTTACTTCCTGCCCCATAAATTACTTGCACTAATACTTGGGATTATTTTCTCTGACTATAACATAGAGATTGAAGTTAAATAATGTGTTACAAACTCATAATCACTGGCAGTCAGGCTGAATTGTTTATCAGATACATTTATAATCATGTTCTCATGATGTTTTTTTCATTACTGGGTAACTTTTGAGAGAGAGAGAGCTTAGTGATTAATTATTATTGTGGAGAAATTAAAATGATGTGTACTAGTTGCAATTCTGACTGTAATGCCAGACTAAGATGGAGACCTGCTGCAATTAATGGTAACTGCTGACCTCCCATTCGCTTTGTGACGAGTAGGCTCTGCTAAAGAGATGCCACTGAAGAGACCTTAAAGATCATGTTCCAACCCAAGCCATTCTACAATTCAAATTCAAGTTCTTTACCTGCCTGGTGCAGGGTGCAGCTCTTGGACATTACCTGCATCCTTTGTTGATTCCTGAGTTCTACAAAATACAAACTCAACATAATGTAAGCTCAACAACATCTTGCTTCTTAATGCTGATGCTGCTTAATGAAATGTAAAAGATCAGAGCTTACATTTGAATTTAAGCAGAACAGTATCTCACCTAGCATATCCTGGCCTCAGGATGTTGAGTAAAGGGCAGGCAGTGTCTTAGAGATTGGCAGCTGGAGATGAACTTGTACATGGGACACTTAACCTTCAAATGAGTGGCAAGGACTGGGGTATATGGTGACAGAAAATGTGTGAGTGGTAAATCCAGTAAATGGTTTTGGTATGTACGTGAAAAATATTTGCATGGGTCATTTAGCACCACAGTTATCCAAGTCTTTTCTGGCCAGGGGCTTGCCACTGAAGCAATTAATTGAATGAGTTCGGCAAGGATCCATGTTACCATGCCTTTCTTATCTAGGGCTGTGTATGTACAAGCGACAAATAAATTGCTGCTGACTGGCAGGGACTGTAGTAAAAGGTGACATGCCCCCTTGCCAGAGGCATGCTTTGGAGGCAATTAATCAAATGAGTGGGGCAAAGACATGACGACACCTGTCTCAGATAGCACTACAAATATACATCCAATTAATGATCTTGATGAAAGGAAAAAGGGAGAATTTAAAGTAAGGTCTTCTCTAAAGAGCCAGTAGCTGAGAATAGAAAATAGATGCCTTAGCTACAAAAGTGTCTGAACATTTTCAAAGCTATGATGCCTTTGTGTTTCTAGATAGTTTCTTCTTTACTTTTTGTCATATGCATACACTGTACTTTCAGTGACTTAGAACTTCCAGGATGAAGGAATTTTTTGCACATACAGTTTATATGCACATACTCAAGTATTGTTGGTTATACATCAAATTTAATACAAAGACTGCAGAAGTTCCCAAACACTAAATTGCACCTACAAATGTGTTTGCTATCAGGTAATGTAATCTCTGAGACTCTGTAAGTGAACATTCCCTTATTAGCAGCAGTTATAATTTTAGAGCTATGATGTCTTTTTACAATCTAAGTGAATTATCGATCTGAGCACAGCTTTCACCACATAAATGCTGGATTGCTAATTTGCATGGGAAGTATGCCTTTCTAATGGTGATCTTGAGATGAAAAAACCCCACAGTTGTAGCAATTAATCTCTTTTCTACAGAAATGCCTGGCTTGTCTGCTATTTTTCCTTATTTGTTCCCAACCACTTATTTCTTCCTGCCAAAAACTACACTGCTTTTTAACTCTGGAACTTCTTTTCTATCTAGTTTCCTTGAGTCTCTACTGACTCAACCAAGACTTCTGATGCCAACATCTAACTGTTATGTGTGGTGATGTGAGTCTTGCCGGCATGTCCTCGTGCAGGAGCAAGGCTCCGTTATTTTAGGAGTTCCGCCTATGATGACAGTCCCCATAAAGAACATTGATGATCTTGAACTGTTTGTCCTCTTTCTGCTTCTACCACAGAACTAGTACCTATGTCTCCCTTATACAACCTCCTTCTCCAGTGGTGTGTTGTAGGATTTGTTCTCCCTTTCTTGCCCTTCCAGATGAGTTTCATAGGGATGATGATGTTTGATTTGTCTTGTACCGCAGTAGCAGTGAGTATTGCTCGCAGATCACAATATCCCTCATATGTACTTCTAAAGACTTCCTTAGCTGTTCTTTTGCAGCTAGATTTTGTTTGAAATCTGCAGAGCTCTTTTCCTAAGCATCCATACCTTGCTGACTTGAGATGGACAGGGATTGGTACTTAGCCTTTATAGACACAAGTTTAATGTGTCACCAATTATTTTCTTCCAGACAAAGAACTGTTGAAGACTTTTTTTTTTTGGTTTTGTCATGGCAACTCACAGACTTAAGATAAAGAAAAAAAGATAGTGTTAGCTTAAATGATTGGCAAACAGGTTGACAAGCACAATGGGAGATGATCTTTAGTATGTACATTAACAGCTTGCCATTTCAGAGAACTCCTTTTAGTTGAATTGAGTGGCACTTTTGTTCTCTTTGCAGAGTTTCATTCCCACAGCGGGGAGAATACAAGAAAAGGAAGAGCAGGACCCTACAGATGACAGAGTCTGATCAGTTAATTTCAATAGCAGCTTTAAAAGAATCTTTTCATCTTCTCATAATCCTCTGTCCATCACTTGCAGGGTCTCAAAGAAAGGGAAAGAGCACAAGAGCATGGTGCCCTTGGGCCCCCACCACTCCCAGGGTCAAACACATTATCAGTTCTAGTGCCACTTCTGAACTGTGGCTATGGAGGAAGAGATGAACAGATATCTGTTAATTTTTTTTCTCCCCCCCCCCACGCTCTTACTGAAACATAAGAGCAAATAAGACTTAAGGAAAACAGAGTGATCATACAGAGATTATTTTAGCAGAACAGAAACATCCTGTATTTAGCATGTTCACTGGCTTGAAAATGAATTCAGGGTTGGTTATCAGTCCTGCCAAGTAGTCTACTGGAATCTGGAGATATGAGGTAACTGCTTGAGCTGTGTCGATGTTTTGAATTTAAAAAGGATGAATGTGTTGCTATCTAATGAATCTTCCTTTTAACCTCTTTGATATTAATGCTCAATCAAAGAAAGAGGATGACTGAATGTGAATGAAAAATTAACTACAAAATAGAGTTGTCTGGTTAAAAATGCAGAGAACATAACTAGGAAAATATGAAGAAAGATGGGAAACTACTCCTTAAGTATATAGAATGAAGACCAGTGTCAGTCAAGCAGTTGTCTGGGTTAAATGGCTTGAGATCTTTTATCTATTTCCATTGGAGAGGAAAAAAAAACTATGGCTTTTATGGCTTATCTACTTTTGTTTTTCTTCTTTTTGTAAATGAGCTGATTGGAGAGGAAAGGATTAAAAATAAGATATTTCTAGAATTGGCTACAGACCACAAAACCTGTACAGTAGTCAGTAGACCAAACTGACACAATGGCATGTGCTGTCATGCGAGGCTGATCTGACTCTGACTGTTTCTGTATCACTTCAGCTGTTTCCTTTAACTGTCTTCTTGGAAAAGATAGGCCACAGCAGAGGGGACTTTGTGGTAATGCCTCTGCAAAAACCCCAATATTGCCTGGATACTTGGGGAGCTGGAAAGCAAAAGAGTGGGATGGAGACTGGAGTTAGAAGAGATTGGATTTATTTTTTTTATACTTTTTTTCCAAAGTACAGATTAAGGAGAAGATTCAAGTTGGGATCACATTGCAGATTTTTGGACTGGCCTATTCTGTATGTCTTTCTATATGTAGGTGTTAATTAAAGCAGTTTAATTCCATTCCTCGTATATTTCTATTAGAACTGGCCCAGTGTACTTTAGTAACACTCAAGCTGCTAATTATTTTCCACTGAGAATGAAGATGGTCAGTCTGGGCTTAGAGGACTTGATTATTGATTACCTGGAAGCTAGATTGATGATCCTTGCTTAGTTCTTAATGAATTAATCTGCATTGTTGATGAGGAAAAGCAGAAATAGTTTTGATTTTAGTCTTGAGAAATTTGGGACACGTGCTTAAATTTTGCAAATCAGCAATGGATAAATGAGAAGGCTTCAGCACAGGAGAGTTCAACATGTGGTTCAGAATACTAACTGCTGTTCTCAGTTCTAAGCAAAAAAATAAATTAAAACAAGCATCTACAAGCATACTGTTTTCTTTCATCTCTAACCTGACTGGATTCCAGTTCTGCAGTAAAAAGTAAAGCTTCAATTTGGACTTCCCTCTAATGAACTGTATTTGAATTTGTTGTGAATCAATGTGGCTACTGGGTGATAATAATATAGACTTCGGTATCCACTTAAAATGTGCCCTGTTGGAAACTGGTACGTATTCCACAGGGTATCCAGAGAAGTACCTTTAGTTACAAATAATATCTCTAGATTTTGGAGAACACCCCGTTCTATGATGCCCTTATTTCCTATTAGAAAGTGACAATTCTCAGTTTGTGCAACTCTGTACCAGTAATTACAAGCAGTCTTCTTAGAGGACTTTTCATGGAGAGAGTAAAATTTGTGTGCAAGCGCATAGAGATACATATCTGTGCATACAAACAGCTAGATTTTGAGCTTAGATTTTAGATGCCTATTGAAGTGACATGTTCTTGTCTACTGCTTTATAGAAGCCCTTGGTTGAAAAGATGAGGATACTGATTGTAAAACCATGTTACGAACATTAACTAATGCTTCTGTCAGTCAGCTCTCTCTCATGTGCAGTAGTCTCACATCAGAGGGCATTAATCTTACGCTGGCTGATAGGCCGTACTGCTCTTCCATTAAATCAAAGTGGGTCTGAGTTATTTGCAGAGATGCATTTTTGCAGTGGCAGAAAACAACTCTACACTTCTGTCAACAAACCACACTGTTGCCTTTGTGTAAATGATTGTGACTTTCTACAAGTGTATGTAAATTTTTGGCTTTCAGCACAAGAAAGCAGAGCAGGTCAAACTGGCACCCATCAGGGACTTTCATGTGACAGACCCTCCAACAAAAAGGACTTGAGGGCATTTATCTATATTAAATTCTAAAAAGCAATAGTAAAAGATGGAACTCTGTTGGTCTGTCTCTGCTTTTGCTCCTCCAGATCATAGCACTGTAGAGCTAAGATGGAGTATTTGTTGAAAGTATTGAAGGATTTCCAGCTAATCATTAAGGTGTGGCTAATTCTGTTCCATGGCTTTACTACAGCAATTGAAATTCTTGATGTCTCAAGAATTGTTCCAATCCTCCCAACTAGAGTATTTTGTAGAGAATGTGTCTCCAACACCAACAACCATCTCTGCAGTGATTTAAGGCTGATGCCAGTTTCCTTCTATGTGGAGCAATTTAGTTGTCAAAATGGAAAGTCTAACCCCTTATGTCTGTTTACTAAACTTTCTAGTTTGGTTTTCATTTGTTTTGTTGGCCTTGTTCTCTTGCACCATTTTTGCCGTGGTATCTTTAGCATGTTCACTGTTTGTTGGCTTTCGTCTTCTAGGAGTGACGAATGCTTCAGCAAGTTCTGGATGGATTGGCAGGAAGCAGACTTAACTACCTGCTCTGTTGTGCGGTTGTGCCCTATTTGTTAACTGGGTCCTGAACAATGCCAAACTGTAACGCGAGTCAGTTCTACCCTTCCTGTCTATTGCTAATCACTGACCCTAGACATTGTGTTGAGAGTTTTCTTGCCCATGAATTGTGTGATCATTGCCCTGCTTATTCGTCTTCATATACTACTGTTTTATAATACTATATAGAAAAGCATTCCTGGAGTCAACTACCTCCTATTTCCAGCATCAGTCCTGGCATACTGTTATTGTTGTGCTCACAAAAGCACTTCTAAGCGTGTCCTCCTCTTTAGAAATCCACTTGGACCGTTCAATGTACAGCTTGTCCGAACAGCCTTCTGTGCCTTATCGCTGACTTTAGGATCTTCACCTGTATTATAGCTCTGTAGTTTTCTAGTTTCTTCCTTAATTCCTTTTTAAGTATGAATGTCATGTAAGATTTCCTCAAATTCTCAGCCCTATTGAAAAATAATTGCAGTTTTCTATGGTGATGTACAAACCACTGCTGTTAACAATAGCGGTACCACAAAAGCTTTGAGCTATAAAATACTATGGATTTTTTTTTCCCCCAGAAAAGTTCTCTTTACTAAAAATCCCCCGTCAGGCTGAGTCTTGTGCAACTCACTGTGAGAAAGGAGCTGATAATTCTGTGAAATTCAGAGGGATTTGAGCTACTGCCAGTTCTGAAGGAGTGGTGCCAAAAAGGGGTGCAATAGAAACCCTAAGTTATGTAGAACTATTTTCACAGTATTTTTAATCACTCCTTACCATACAGCTTCAGATATAGAATGTCTTCTGGCTTCACTTGGACTGAATTCTTTCTCTTTGGCTACAATGAAACTGTCCTCAGCAGTGAAAATGTGATGTGCTACCCCAGTGGTAGATGCGTATCTGGTTCTTAAGCAGCTTTTTCTTCCTCCCTGCTGTTCGTGAACTTAAAGAAATATATTTTTACTCTACCACTGTTAATTCCTTCTTTTTAGCAGCCTATCGTTTTAGTACTTACATCCTTCTTAGGTATGGTCCTGCCTCTTGGTGACCTGATATGTTGATACTCAGTTTTCACCCTTTTGTATTGAAAGCAGTGAGTTGGGTCTCCTGTGGAAGGCTGGTATAGGAGAACAACGCTGAGGAAAATCTCTTCTAGATTCCAACCAAGACATTGTTAACCGTCCCTTATTGATGCAGTGCTGTTGGTGCTCCCTTTCCCTGCTACTTGTCCTCTGAGAGGTGGAATTTATCACCTCGCAGGCAGATGGGGCATTTGGCAGGAGCAGGATCCAGATGCAAGGCTTTGGAAAGTTCCCAATAGCAGCATCTGGACTCAGCTCTGGCTTATTGCCTGAATTCTTTGTGAACTCCGAACAGCTGGCTATGGAACTGCCTCTGGGGTTATCTCAGGGGTGGTTGTTACAGATCTGGCTGTGAAATCATATTCTCCTGACATACCTCTCCACTTGGAAGAAATGTACCCATACGTTTACATGCAGGAATCTTTTGTAGCTTGAACTTCAAATGTACTGTATAAAATATGAGTGTGTATCTTTTTGTACCCACAGGACAACCAAAGTGGGAACTGTGTGAGGAATAAGCTTGTGCATGTACATATTCATGTCAGTGCATTTCAGTGTGTATGAATATAGTTAATTGTTAGCAGACCCTGTTCTGCTCTGACTCCAAGTCAATGGATAAATGCCAGCAGAATATTTGGCTAAATATCTCCCATCTTATGTAGCAGCAGAGCACTGTAGGCCTGGGGCATGTTGCCTCCTGCCCATTTTGCTTAGAACACAGCCTTGCACAGCTGAATCATGTTGCTTCATTGTGTGAAACTTATTCCTGTGCACAGGCAGGTGCACAGCCTGGTTGGTAAAGACTAATTTTTTAGGCTTAGATGGCTCCTGATCCAATGTCAGCTCCTCTTTGTGATGGAGATGGTTGCCAGTAGATTCACGGAATAGATTCATCAGTGCAGTCAAAAGAAAACAAATGTATATTGAGTCAGCCTCTTGTAATGTTCACTACAGCTGCCTATGACATTAATGGAAAATAGCGTTAGTCTTCTATTTATGATGTCACTGATTATAATATTTGAATACTGGATGGGAAATACCTACATACCATAAATGTATTTCATGTCTCTATATACTTGTATGTTTTTATTACGGTTAGACCTCTAAATCCTGGCACTTCAGGATACAGTTTGCTTCTTTTAGATTGCCATAAAACTTGATCTGGACTGACTTCCATTGTAGTGGCTTCTTACTTATATGTAACTAAAACAAAGAATCCTGCATTTTAATTACGTTGAGTTTAAGAAATACTTTTTATGGAGGAGAAAAGAATTACTATCAAAGTTTGTAATGCTGAGATTAACCCTTAATCTGTAGAAACTCTGGGATTTAAACCAGCATGAGATCTACCTGAGAAGCAGAAGTAACGCTTGCTATAACCAATGTGTCAGAAATGTTCGGAAACAAGCGTTGTGGTAAATGCAGCAAATTGGACTTTGAATGTTTCTACTTGAATGATTATATGTTTATCAGCGTAGCTAGGCTGAGGTCAGTGAGCTATGTGCTGATGTACATGAATATGATTTACATGTGAATATGCCTCCATGTTGGGATTAGTCCAGTAAATTGGATCAGGTATGAGATATAACTGACTTGGTGGGGGTAATTTGTGGGAGAGAAGAACTCTCAAATGGTTTGAGACGAAGTAAGAAAACACAGGGTCTGTTCTCTATTTTGCATAATTTCTCCTTCCCTGCAGGCACTGCAAAAGGATTATTTTTGTTGGAGGGGAAGGAAAAAGGCTAAATTTTGAATTTGACTACTGCATATCATGGGGTGCACCCATGCTGCCTTTATACAGCCATGTAAAATCAGATGTGATAACCACTTGTGGTGGAAAAATAGTTGAGAATGATAGGATTTTTATTGATATTTTCTACTAAATCATTAGTAGGTATCTTCTGTTGGTATCTCTATGCAAAAATTACTTGAATCAAGACACTGACGCTTACAAGATAAAGTGGTCCGCTTGATTGCGCTCTGTACTCGTAAGCCACCCAGAGTTATGTTAGTATTCTGTTTCTTCATGATATATTGAAATATACAGATGTTAATGACAAGATAAGAAGTACCTTTTGGCATTTTTCTTGGTGTTTCCTAAGATCAAAGGTAATTCTGAATATGAAAGTGGGAAGCAGTTTAATCTACGAGGTCATCTCTGCTGAAGCACAAATCTCAGTGTTTTTGTTGTGTGTGTGCCAGATAAGTGCTGTCCCCTGAGATGTTCCATCTTTACCATCATAGGAGTAAGTAGCCTGTGCTTGTAGTGCAGGTTCCCTGCCATCATCTCCTCTTGACAGCTCAGCTGTTATCAGAGATTTTTCTCAACTGGGGGGAGCACATCTGTTCTCCTCTCTCCTTTTAACATTGAAGATGCTGTCTGACTATCAGTTATCCAGGGGTGTTTGGTACTTGAAGTTGGAGACATCAGGCAGCACTAGGACTCATACCTTCTGTGTGACCTCTGCCAGTCAGGTCAGGTTAGTGATTGCTGCATTACGCACAGCAAGTGCCGATCCTTCTGTTGTGGCTTCTCTCTCAGTAATTACTGAGATCCATCTTTCTCCGTTACCTGGTATTGAAAGTGCAGTACACATGAAAAGGAAGGGTATTTGTGCCATGTGGAGCTGCATTAATGGTGGAATGATAAGGGAGAACAGTAATTTCTCTATTTCATAGTACTTTTCTCCAATTTTTATGTTCCTTTAGGTATAATTAAAAGCTAATAGGATTTATTTTTTTAATTTTAATACTGTGGCAGGTGATTAGGAATGGCAGGCAGATATAAAAGCAGTTTACTTCTTCCAATGTAGTTTGGAGTCATACTATTTCAGTATTCTTAACTCCGCATGCCGCGATCCACATGCACAGAGCCAGCAACCCTGGAAGGGTAATTCCTGCACTTAGAATCTGTTCATAATCTCCTGGATTGTATTGACCAGTTGCATGTCAGCAGGACTGGTAACACAGCTGATCAGCAACAGTTTCCTAAAGCGATGTGGGGGCTTGGACAAAATATTAAAGAATGCGTTTTTAAGGCCAGCAGCCTACATGCATATCTAACAAGTTTGATTAAATACAGCATCTGAGAAGCACAGAGCAGAAATCTCCTGTATACCTCTAAAACCCCTTATTTGGACCTGCTTGGATTCTTGGTCTCTGTTACATGAAAGATGGATTTTCCATCAGTCCTTTATGCTGTTTTCTAGATGGAATTCTTAGAAGCTGCAGCAAAAACGTCTGAAGCTCAAGTGGTAACTCTGATCGTGACGTCTGAGCTGCTGACAGGCCTGCAACTATTGCTGAATATGAGGCAAAGAAATGGTTATCACATTATAGTGCCATTTAGTCTGTTACTGACAATCAACCTTGTAAGAGTAGTTCTAGGTCACTGACCTGTTCTAAACTACAAATTTCAAAGGAACGATGGAATTTTACACAAAACCCTCTTGAATATGAAAGCTCTGCCCGTTCTGTTTCCTAGGAGCAGCAGGAACTTTTTAAAAAAATAATTTTCTTACTACCTTTTTAATAATGTCTCCTTTCTCTCACAGAGTGCAGAAGTGCATTTAGAATGAACTTTTTCCCTTATCATCCATTGTGTTTTTGACAGTACCTTGAATAATAGAAATTCACTTTTCCAGTATCCTGTATGACAGGGCATGCTGTTCCATCAGTGATATATCTTCAAATTAGATTTAGCAAATAAAAGTGTGGTGAACTTTTAAATATAAATAAGACCCGTCCCTTAGATCTTCTTCTTTTAACTGCAAGCCTTCAAAGAAATTATATTTTTACTCCCAGCAAATTACCTGGGAGGAAAAAAAATGACAAGAGTAATCTATTTTTTTCACAGCTGGTTGGTTGGCCAGAGTTTCTCATCAAAGAGTACATGCTGTTTGCTCCCCAGATGGACAGGCCGGATGAGTAACAAATCCACAGAGCCTGGGACACAAGGTAGAAGTTACGCTGCCTCTGCTTTTAATCTTGCGCAGCTCTGCTCGTTGGTAATTGCAGGTGGCCAATTTCCAAATGAGACTCTATTGGGATGATATCCTGTGTCTTGTCAGAACGAGCCCCGTTAAATCCTGCACTGGAATTAGGCCAAAAGCTGGAAATAATGATGGGGAACTTTTTAAAAATAAGTTTACAGTGTGTAATGGGGACAATTAGATGTTTAAGCAACATCAGTGGCAATTGCAAATCAAGCCTCTGGTTGCTGATTGTTCTGTCTGTGTGGTTTGGCCACAGTAGGAGGTTCTGAACAAGAAGTGTATAGAATAGTGAACATGATCACAGCCAGGGTCTCTTGTTCTTGCCCCCTATGGAGTGCTGGAGCAGTAGCGTGTGTTTGAACAGCGCCTGGCAAATTCCCTGATGCTTGGATAGGAAATGCTTCCCTTGCCCTTCCATTCAGCTGTTTGGGTCACATCTCTCTTAGTTTTCTTTCTCTTTAATTTAAGGCATGCTTGCTGTTGTCCTTGTTCTGCCTGGGGATATACTCCACTTTATCAATCAATAGGCACTGAGATTTAGGAGCCTTTACTGTGAGACTCTTATTAGAAAGCCCGAATTACAGAGTGATTCCATACATTAGCCCCAAATGATTTCCTTAGGGAAATGAACCCCCCATTATTTTTTTCCTATGGTTTGGATGATGAAGACCTGTATTTTGCTGCTCTTGTGCTTTTGAGATGCCGTTCTAGAGCAGAAGCATCTCAAAGGTACACTAAAATGCTAGTGGGCATATTTAAAAGTGATATGTCTTATTTCTAAAGAAAGCCTGGGGGCAAAATGCTTGTCTCTTACTCTGGTGTAATCCTGTCGACTCCTAAATCATCATACTTTTAAACTAGGCATGTAAACATCAGGCTTCAAAATAGTGTAAGACTTGGAGGGGATGGTTGTCAGGGATGCCATGGTAACTGGTGTGCTCTGCTCTCCTTCATCACCTCCATGTCAGCTGCAGGGCTGGAGCAGTGTAGTGGCATGGCCAGTCCATCGGCCACCTCCTCAGGGAATGACACTGGGATGGGTCTGATCTCAGTAGAGCTGAATGCTCCAATTGAAAGAAATCCTTGTTCTCTTAGATTTCACATTTGCAAATCAGGCTGGTGCATACCAAATGCATGGCTGAAGTGAGATGCTTGTAGCTGCGTTCTCCCTGGGTGCTTCTCACCCTGTTATGCCTGTCAGGGTTGTGCCATCTCCCCTGTACATTAGCTGCTGGCTGAACGACAGGCTTGTTAACAGTTGGGAATAAACTGAGCTTTTACATGTATAGGGCCAGTGCAGCAGCCTAGTGCTGTATGTAGCATGAGACGGCTTTAGGCAAAGTGAGTGCTTGCCTGGATGCTGATGATGGCACCTCTAGGAGATGGTGCAAAGCCTCCCTGGCTTACCTGGTGTTTGGAAATCTCTTGGTTACTTACTGGTCTTGTGCGGTGTTCCTGAGATGTAACTCAGGGAAGCAGGAATCTCTCAGCACTGCCCTTTATTTCTTCTGCGCCAAGAGCAGACCTCAATTTCTGCTGCGTGGCATTAGTTGAGGACCCGTTTCCAATCTACCCTCTTCTCTCTTGCTAGTGGTCTTAGAGAAATGAATGAGGTGCGGTGGATATAGCCCTCTTTTTTTGTGTGTGTGTGTGTAAATAACGTACTGGCAGTATTTCCTGGTAATCTACTTCAGTAAACCACTTATGTACTACTTAAGTCCTGGGCCATAGGGCTGCAATCTGTCTTGGAAGGGTTTTGCTGGTAGTTCTGCAACACCACAGCAAATGAGTGTATGCGGGCTGATTTCATGTAAGCCCTGTAGACTGCTTTATCTTCACCAGCATCCTCAACCAGTTGATCAGAGGTAATTTAGATAAAGTATTCATGCCTGTGCTGAGCCTTGTGATCAATATTTACCTGCTTAGCTGTAATACAGGTGCCTTGCTAACTAGCACACACTATGCACAATCTGTTTGAGTTGTTGTACCCTAATGGTAATCTTTCACCTCCATAAGAAAGTAACAGAAGGCTGTGTATAAACAGCATGTGTAAGCTCATCTGTATGGGTGTGGATGGAGAGACAAAATCTGAGCAAGATCTAATTAATAATACTATATAATTGGAGAAAAGTTGAAGTGAGGCTTTGTTTTTTCTTGGATCTGAGGTACAGTGGGATCTGCTTAATCTTTTGCATGTCACCATCCTGCAAACAAATTTCTACATGTGTATTAAGATTATTTTGCTGTTTATCTATTTTAAAGTTAGAAAAGTCTAATACCAGGAGTTCCTAAATGGACTGTCTGAGAAAAGGGTGTCTCTATTCAAAACACCACCTACTGCAGCATTGGTAGGCTCTCGATGGCTGCAATGATGCAGCTCTGTATTCTTCAAGTCTCCTGCCCTGCTGATTCCTTTTATTTATTTTTTTCTCTAGAAGGAAATGGAGAGATAAGTATAGGATGTTTATCACTGCTGATGCTAGTATTTGGAAGGTAACAATTCAAACTCCTTCATACCACAGGGAAGAGATGGCAGGAAGGAAAAATGGGCCTTCCTGAAGAGTCAGATTTCTTGCTGACCAAAGTGAGCTTTGAGTAAAATATGTTCCTAAATACATGGAAGATTGTGAAATGATGGAGGCTGCTATGAGACCGTGTCCCTTACCATCAATTTCTGAAGTAGAGGCAAAACTCAACTGGAATGTGGAGAAATTAGTTAATGGATTCCAAGGATGTTCAGTGTTCTATGTGAGTATGCATGAATAGATTTAGGGGTTCTGGATATCTGGTTGTTACTAGAAACAAGAACAGAAAGAAACCCAACCCACCAAAATATAGTGAAATTCAGACTTTGTGCTGTTCTCTTCTTCTTGGCCAAGCCTGTGAGTAGCTGTTTCTTATGGTTGTTCCAGTCTCGTGGTTGTGCTGTAGTCAGTCAGCTCTTAAAGAAAACTGTTTGCAGCAATAGGTTTCAGAGTAAGTGAGCTATGAACCAGACATGACATGACTTGCAGGTATGTGTTATCTACCACACACAGATCCTGATGAGACTATTGCATACTTCTTTCTCCCATTGCTCAGAACCATACGCTGGCAGGTGCCTGGAGTGGTTGCATCTCTTAGTGGGTCCTTCCTTTTGTCATTGTAGGCTCTAGTAATCAGGTCAGACCAACCTAAACCTTGTGCATTTGAGGCATTGAAACCATTATTATGTTATTTCAATATCAAGAATTGATTTAATTATCCCTTATTTTCAGCTCATGCAAGAAATGTTCTTTTTTTCTTAACAATTTAGTCGGAAACATCATAGGCATTTTTATGGGCTTGCAGCAAAGGATGTTTTAACAGCAGTCTTGAATATTCCGTGACTGCAGTGACTGTGATGCTTCTGTCTCACTACACATGCCAAGGCAGCCAGCTGGCTCTCAGGAGAATTAGGGTCAGACATTGCTCCCTCATAATGATGAGCAAATAGGCTTTTTAATGTGAGCAAATTTGGACTGAGATATGAAGCAAGAAAACAAGCCATTCACATATGGGTTATAGTATATTCCAAAGGTGGGAGAAAAATAACTGGAATATTAATGCATCTAGTGGGAATGGTAAATAGCAGAGAACTTTCACTGGAGTTTTATCAATCATGCATAGTGGTGAACATTTGTAAAAGCTTGGGCAATTTATGATGGAATCTATAGCTGTGCCCCATGGCATAACCATAGCCTGGTCCAAAATTTACTGCCAAATGTTTTGGCTTCAAGGAATTCAGTTTAACAGAACACTTTAAAAAGGCTGGCCTTTAGTTTTCTATTGTGAATTATTTGCATAGCACCTTGGCTGTGATAAGTCTGTGCATGCAGGCATTTGGAAATATATTGGGTTTCTCTCCAAGACAGGAAAGCATTGGTGATTGTAACTTGTTGTAAACACTGTTACTTGTTAGACCCAAGTATCCTCTCGACTGTTAAGCCCCTTCTAGCAAAGGCAGGGATGCTGCTTTAGCTGTCAAAAAGTAATAGGTAGAACCATCTCAGGATGTTTGATTTTTTTTTTTCCCTGTCTAAAACACAAAGCTTTTATTTGCAGCAGAAGTTTCTCTTGAGTTTGCATTTATACTTTTTTTTCCCAGCATCTTGGTTTCCTTGAAGGCTTGTTCCATGTAAGGGGAGATGTTCCTGTCAGTGTCAGCTTTGATTCAGAAGGTAATAGAGCACGGATCCAGGAAGCTGTGGCCTTTCCCACCAGTTGGTCATCTATCATTTCATTACAGTAAGCTTACCAAATTGACATGTCCTGGCTAATTCAACTAATGCAGCTATATAGCTACCTAGTGTCTCATCAGGCAATTGCGTGTGCTGTCTCAATTGATAACACTCAGTTGATACCATTAGCAGATGGCAGGACATGACCTACCTGTGAAATCTGACCTATGGTGATCTTCTAACAGCACTTGTTTTCTCAAGGAATACCTTGGGACGTGCTCTTATCTTCCTAGTCAAGTGCTTTAACTTTTTTTTTCCCCCCATAGAAATGAGGGAAGATATCACATTGCTGTTATTTGGCCATGTAGTTTTTAGTGCCTAGTGAAGAAATTAAGATTTGCTGTTAATATTAATTCTTACAATTTCTTTAAATGGGACTATAATGATATTTGATGTATCATTTATTAAATAGTGGCACAGGAGCTATTTTAAATTTAACAACTGCAATATCTTTTCTTATATTTTTCATTAATCTTCATGTTCTTAATTAGTTGCAGTCCCTCAGTGGGATTGTTTGACTAGAGTAGAATGAGACTAATGAAATCTCTTGGGTTACTGCTGTTAAAAAGGAAAGGGACTAAACGCTAGAATGGCATGAAGTGTGGCAAAATGCTGTGTTTGTTCATGGTTAGCCCAACGTGGCAATGTTTCCTTAAGTGAAATCAAATAAATGAGATACAAAAATAGAAAGAAAACAGGAAAAACTTCTCAATAGAAAGCGTGATGCAGCATTGGAATACGCTGCCCAAGGTGGTGGTGAAGTCACCATCCCTGGAGGCTTTCAGTTAAAGGGCAGGTGTCACAATGAGTGACGTATTTGTGACTGCTCTAAAACATGGGTTAATGGCTGGACTAGATCTTAGGGGTCTTTCCATCCTTTATGATTCTATGATTGAAGATAAAAGCACAGAATAACATGCTTTCAAAATTTTCAAGTTTTCTGTTCCACAGGAAATGATTCCTTAATTGTAACCTGTCGTTTGCAGGACAGGTGTAGAGAATGTATGTGTGAACTGGTAGTGGGTGTTTAAAAAGAACTAATGGGACTGGTTTATCTCCTTTTGGAAAGCCAGACATGTAGCCTAGCAAGTATCAGAAAATCAAGTTCAAAACATGATGAATCCCAGCCCGATGTGGTCAAAATGGGCCACATATTTGAACAAAAGAATTTAATGTGTGAGACATTACCATCTAACTGTGTAGAGACTTGAACCCTGAGCAAAACCCATTGTTAGCAGTGAGATTTCCCATATCTGCAGTAGGATTTGAACTAGTCTTATACTTCTTTACTTTTCCCTGAGGATATTCTTTAAAATCTCTAATTTACTTGTTCAGAAGTTTGAATCCATGACCTGTTCCAATCTTAGAGTATGTCTGTTACCACAGTGTAGTATAAGGGCTTGCAGTGAATGCTACTTTCTGTGAGACCAGATACAATCTCACTGTTCATTGTTTGGAAGCAAGAATGAATGTTTATCTTTTCCTCAGCATATGGCATTAGTGGTCACCATAACAGAGCTCTTTCCATGCTGTGATAACAGTATAGCTGATATTATCATCTGTGTGTCTTCAGAAGAATAGGAAATAATGAGCCAGATTCACTTCTGTTCCAGTTCCATTGAAGTTGGAGAAATTATATCAGCAGGAAGTTTGGCCTCATGAATGTTAATTGAGCTCTTTTCAGTTCAGTGCTTTGTATTAGTTTGATTTTAAAATTATAGCCATAAATTGTGCCTAGCAGTCCTATAACCAGACCTGCATCCTCTGCCAAGCGCGGTCTCTTGGGCCTGATTCTTGCTGCAGCAGGCTGCCACTTGTAAGGTACCCTTGGATGTGTTTTTGAAAAAGTCATTGTTGAAATGACACCATTTGCAATTAGTGTAGTTACCTGCTAACTGTGAAGTGTGCCACATTTCAGTGCTTGACAAGCCCAGAACCTCTTAATTAAAGAGCGGTGTGGAAGGAGATGGGAAGCATATGTCCGTCAGAAGAGATCCAGGCTTTGTTGCAGCATGAGGCCACGTATCCTCAGGCAGATCTTCTCAAGTGAGAGTCATAGCCCCAAGGAACCTGGCAAGCATGCTAAGAGGCTTTGATTTGGATTGGTTTCTCCAGAGACGGCTGCCAGCCTGAGATGATCTGTCTGTCTTGCTCTGTTATCCTTTCCTCATATGCAAGAAAAACAGCTGAGGAAGAAAAAGGGGAGGTGGTGCTGCTGGAAGCTCAAAGGTGCACAGCTGGCTATGAGACACTGGTGTGAATAGGGAGCAGGAGACTTACTTAAGTGGAGATTAACTTCAGTGGCTGTTGTTCAACTGATTCATAGGAAACGTTCCATGGTTCCCAGACCAAAAACCTTTGGTTTTTCTTTGGTGAAAGTGTCTGTTATTTAATTTAACTGACTCTGATTTGATAAAATTAGGGAAAATTAATCACATGTTTATTGTATGCTGTAGTTCTCACTGATCTGTTTTCTATTAGATTGCTCTCTATTCTTACAGTACAAATGTTTACAGTAATGATCCTCAAAACTGAAACAGATGATAACTGTTATTCAGGTCTGTAATAATTCATGAGTACTACCTACAAAGCAGGGTTTTTGTAATGGTCTTACAGGGTAAGCACATTTAATCCAGGTGCTTGTAAGCTCCTACAAGATATTATTATGCTAATACATTGCTTAAAAAAACATCTTGATGGTCTGAGATCATCCTGTGTTGGTCCATTAACTACCTTCATCTTCTGCTCAAAATGCCAGTGGTCTCTGTAGTGAGCATCGTTTAGTATTATAGCTGAGGAATTTCCTGCTGTTTTAAGGAATTGACCAAGACCTAATAACACAGTGAGGTTTGAGCTTCTCTTGCTTTAAGAATATATGTCAATGGGATATCACCCTGACAGATGTTGCTATGTAGCAATGCTCATAGCTTAATACTACACCTTGAAACCCTTAATATCAGCAGTTATTTCCTATTTGTACCAAAGTAATTCAGTATTACATGTGGAAAACGTATTCTTTTTCTATCATTAATTTATTGTAGTATCAAGAGTTGCATTTGGTAATGGTCTTATGATGCACATCTGTTTCTGTTCAATTTAGTAAGATTTTAATGATTCTTTAAGTATTAGGAAGGTACTCGCTTAACTAAAGGTATTCCCCATGAGTTCATTATGTTTATATGAGGTTATTTAATCTAGGAATTGTTATATAATCAGTTATGTTATGCAGATGAAAAGCAGATGCACTTTGTTGTTGCGCTGTAAAATTACAAAGTGCTCCAACTAATCACTCTTCATTGAACATCATAATTACTCTTCTATAGGTAAAATCCAGCTCTGAAAACATGCAAGATTATTCTCAGTATCTCTCAAGACAAAGTTCCAAAGGTTTCTCTGTTTAAATAGAAGTTCAGAGTACTCCTTTAAAATTGAGTGGTGTTAAGACTTACTCTGCTCTAGTTTTAAGTAATGATGTATGTGGACAGTGTGGAGGGAGCAGTCCAAATATTCCTAATGGCTTTGTTTCTTGTTACCAGCTTATCATTGCCTTTATTATATAGAAACATAATATTCAGCCTGTGAAGTTTTGCTTAAGGTCTTCTTCTGTGCCCCTTGCAATTGGCCTTACTGGCTAAGGATAACGTCACTCTTTATAATGGTAAAGTACAGCCAATTGCTGGCAGAGCTGACCTGTTGGGCATGACAGTGAACAACAGCGTGATGGTTATTAAGTATGTTAACATCACTTAATGCCTGGGTTCTTGACAGTGAAGACTATACTGTCTTGTGTAAACGCACATGAGAATAGATTAGTTTGCAAGCACTTGAATTGATTTAATGTGTGTTTACTCTTTAGATATTCACCGTGGCTGTTTACCTCTGTGAGATAAATATTTAAAATTGCATTTGAACTTCACATTAACATTTATATTCACATTGTTATAGTTTCCTTTTGTGAATGAGCGTTACCTATCAGTCTTAAGGCTGTACACAGAATGGGCCTATTTTTATAACTTTCAGCTTCTCACAATGATCTGCCATAGGGCTAAATTAATTTTGTGGCATGTTTACTGCTCATTCATCATCAGAGTCTCAGGAATCAAGCAGTCACTGGGATAGAAAAGCATTTGTGTTTTGTAACAGTGCAAGGCTGGAAGGTCTGGCAGTAGAAATCCACGTGGTACAGCCACCTGGGCAGTGAACACATAGCAGGAGAACTGAGCTAGAGGTCTCCAGGGCCAAAAGCATGACAGCTGAACAAGAAATTGGATATAGGCTTTTATTTCTTTCTGGATCTTGTTGCTGGAAGGCAAAGGGCTCACATCGTGGCTGCAGTTTTCAGACTCCAGCAACTCATTTGGTAGGAGCAGAGCACAGACCTCTTCATTTCCCCTGTGGCTTCCCAAGCAGTGACTTTGCTATGGCTCTTACATGTGTCAGTGACTTAAGAGTAAGGGGTTCTTCCTGCACCATCTCTGCTTGCTGGTGTACAGAAATGAGGACAGTATCTATAGCAGCAGTGCAGGTTATCTTTCTAATCACCCTCCATCTCTCAGTTATGTTTCAGGAGTGCATCTGATAGCAGTTGGGCTTAGTTTCAAGGTTCTCTCTGAAGAAATCAGAAATCCCAATATGTCCAAACTAGATTTTCCATTCCCCTTGTTTGTGAACCAACTTTGAGCTGGTATCAAGCTTAACGTATCAAATGCACTCAGTGCCCCTCGGGTAGCTGGAAATCTGTGCAGGTTTATGATCAGCTTTCTTAATTTGAGGCTATATTCTTTAATCCATGGACTAAATCATATTCTGTTTTCTAAAGCACAGAGCATATCTCTGGCATCTTATAAAGAATAGTTAACAGCGATGACAGAGATTTCTGTGGGAAGTGCTTTCCCTGTTGGCCGCTATATTGTCTGTGTGATACAATCTAAATATGCCATTGTGCCTCTTCAGCGCAGATTGAACGCTGCATCTTGGAGAAAGGCAGATAATTGTTGTTCTTTCTTGAGAGGCAGATAGATTAAGGCTGGAAATTTAGATTCTGAGAGATCACTTGGATAACCAGGCTTTATCTTTTGTCATTCTTTTTTCTTATTTTTCTGGAAGGCCTTGATATTAAAAGCTGGTTACTACCAAGATCTTCTGGGTGTGAGAACATATGGCAAAAAGGGCTTATTTCATACAATGAATAAAATAATCTATTCAGAAGAGTAGATGCTGATTGGACTGAAGTTTTTGCTCTTTGCTGAGGGAAGGGACTTGCCAATGTAGCTGAGCCAGGCTGCGTGGCTGTGAGAAACACAGGAGTGGTCTTGGCAGGCCACAGATGTCTCAGGTGACCGTTTCCCTCCATTGACATTGGTGAGAGAGAAGTCTAGAATTGGTTCATTAAATCTGTGCAGATAAATCTTAAGGGCTGACTTCAATACGTTATTCTGGAAAGCATCTGCAGCCAGGCAGCAGTTCAAGCCCAGGATGGGAACAATGATTAAATTTAAGCACATGCTTATGATAGTACTGTGAATGAAGCCAGAGCTCAATGTTGCTGCATCATTTCCCTGTGTTTGAGCTAGAGTAAATAAATGGTAGATGAAGTGTCAGCCACATTTCCACTTCTGGGTTTTAAGTGGATCATTAAATCCTACTTGTCCATGCTGTACTGCTTATTGTTACAGTTGTACTGGTAGGATGGTACAAAAGGAAAAACAAAGCTCTGAAGGGGGTTGTTAACTCTGTAACTAATTGGCCTGCCAGCTCAGGATGACTTCTATTGTTGACCATTCAGTATTTTGGTGGTACTTGAATACTGGCATGGTAAACTTTGCAACCACAGAACTGACCAAAACCAGTTCTGTCAATCTGTAGGTAAGTATAAACCTAGGCAGATCAAAATCAATTGCAGCAGATAGAAGTGCAGCCAGTATTACTTTATCCATAACGTTTGCACAGTAATTGATGCTGCGGTTCACCAATTCTGGATTATTTTTTGGTTCTCAATTTCTTGCAACTCTAGAGAAATTCAAGCACTGAAAGCGTAACCGCTACAAGCAAAGTGCTTTGTAAATAAATATCTTATTTTTCCAGATGTATCAGGTTTTGGAGACTGCCGAAATGCATTCAGAAGATGTTATGATGTCTGGACTAAACTTTGTACTTACACTGTCAAATGTCTTGCAGAAAAATGCGCATCAAAGTTAATTTTACAACAGTGCTATAATATTCAAATCTCCTATAGCATTCCTATGAATAATATAAACCATGTATGCTTTAGTCACAGAGGTATAGAAACTTAATGCAGAATAGGAAAGTGAAGTTAAATATTGATTTCAAGGTCAAAGACCCATGATGTAATAACCATGCTTAAACCATTGTGAAAATTAATCTAAAAATCTAACCTTAATTACTCAAATAGACATCTCGTTATGTAGGGCTAAAAGAACAAATGGTAAAACTGGTTGTAAGGTGTACCAGTACAGCATTTAAGATGAAATCAGTGTCAAATGGAGAAAACCACTGACAAGTGGAGTACTTCATGGCAGTTTATTTTTGGAAAGAATACCAAATTAGATTGTGTTCCAACTCCTCTCATAGTGCATTTATAGTTTCTTAGACATTTAATTCCCGGTTGATATGCCACGTTCAGTGAGATGCTCTCAGTACTGACCTTTCAGCAAATACGATTCCACTATAATTCACATTTTATGTGATATAAACATGCATTAATTGTTATTAATAGCATGTAGAAAATATGAAATAGATGAACTGTATTCTGGGTAAGATGACAGAAATCACACCAGCTTGGGAGAAGTTATTGCTTTATATCTCAAGATTTATTGTACAGTTCTCCACACAGTGTATATTAAACAAAATCAGCATTAGTGAATCAGTGGTGGCAGACAAATGTGGCATAATTATGAACTGCAAATTGTCCTTTGTTACTTGTGCATTTAAGTAATGAATTATAAAAGTCATACAGTGAGACGTGGGGGCTGAAAGTACTTAAGAAAATGTAGTACATAATTACATCTTTGTTCCTTTTGGGTATTTTTTCCCACCTCTTTTGAATGTTTTATTAGTCTTAGCTCTTTACAGACACGAAATATTAGATATGCTTTGATGACGAGCCAACCCTTATTAAGTGCAGTGGTCTGGATCTTCCTCTGGTGTAAACTAGTATGGTTCTGTGGATTTATCAGCACTTTTTCCTATAGGGCTGAGGCTCTGCCTAAGATTTGCCATTGAGCTGGAGAAAAGGCTGAACTTTGTGATTTTTCTTCTTTTTTGTCATTCCTATGAAGCCTGTAGTAGAACTGATAGTCTGCACGGGGAGTAGTTAATCGTTTGGAGAAAGCAAAGGCTTGTCATTTTGCATTTTTGTTCCTGGTCTGAAGATAGCAGAAAATAGCCTGGAGGGTTACCTGGGGGAAAGTGTCCATTGATGTCAGTCACTGTGACAGACTGGGGTTATTCAGACACATTCTGTTCCCTGTCCTCTATGAATTTTTCTATTGGTTTGTGCCGCTTACAGTGCAGTTAACAACCTTCTGTCCTGGCACAGGCACCTCTGCTTTCCTTGGCCACTCAGCTGTCCAAAGCAGGAGGGGTCTTGAACTCTGATTTAACCACAGAGCAAGGAAGAAGTCTAAGAGCAGGCTGTGCAAATGCTGTGACTGCCAGCTGTGAAAGGGATTGTCTTCTGTGAGCCATTCTGTGGTGTCACTGTGCATTATGCCAGAGGTAGGACAGGTAACCGAATGCCCTATTACCCCATGAGACAGTTGAACATATAGGTCAAAAGAGAGTGGGGCAATGAATATAAAAATGGCTTTGTGCTAAATAGCATCAGGGCATATTAGAAGGGCCAAAAGTTCTTGGATGAGATGCAGATTGCCTAAATAATGTCAGTTGTTAGATGCGTTTGTTGCTGAGCTGACATGCAGCTCTGCAGGGCGCTTACCTCAGGTCAGTTCTGTGCGAGCAATGCGTGAGGTGGGGGGAACTGGTAACTTGCTTGCACAAATGCTCTCTTCAGGGTTCACTGGAGTTGCAGAATGACTCTGAAGGGCAATACCCTGATGATAGCAAAGCCAGGGGAAAAAATTCCATTTTCCCAGATGTCTCTCTGCATTATAGAGAAAGTAACTTCGAGCATCACTTTTTTACAAGGGCCACCAGTGAATTTCTGCTATTGTGCTGAAGATCATACAGTGCTGATATTTTTTCCTTCATACAATGTTGCTTCATTCCTTAGAGTCTACAGCTTGTTGAAGGGGAGCTGCTAGAAGTGCTGCTCAAAATTCAGCTCATTTTTTGAGCAGGTGATGTTGAGCACTGAAAGCGCAAGGTCTGTCTGAGTGTTCCTAGTGTGTGTGTTCTGTCCTGCTCATGCTCATTTGAACAACTGAAGTGTGGCTGTGGTAGGAATATGGTGAGGCACAACTACCACCCATGTGGTTTTAGTATATTTAATTTTTCAAATGAGGTAACGTGCCCAGCAATGGTTTAAGGCTCTTTTTTGATCTCCTCCCTCCCAGTGTTCCCTTCTCGCTTGGTGCCTTCTTGTCTCATCTCACTTTGGCGCTGATGGTCTTTGCTCAAAGCAGATCTCTGGAGAGAGGTTTATGTTATACCAGTTTAACATCATCTCTTGTCATTAGCTAATGCAATCTTATTAATCTATATTGACAGGGTTCTAAATGCAAATTGAGCACCTTATCTAAGTTACCGAACAACCAATCTACAGCAGCATTGGGCCAGATAAATTAGGATGGCGTAGTGGTGGGGAAAGTTGCCTCTTGAAAAATCATAAATTGAAAGAGTATCAAAAGCCAAATTGATTATTGTGTAACAACTCGGTATCAGCTGTGTATTGTTTGGGTAAAAACCACAGTGCAGAACAAAACAGTTCTGTGTATTTTCAAGCACAGCATACTGCTGTGGCATGAAGCTGAGTACAGCACAGCAATCTGTTAGGATAAAGGCATGTGATAGAAAGTTAATCTGTGCACAAACAGATTATTTGCTGAGTACCTCTTAGCTGTCAGGTTTAAAACAGGTTAATTTTCTATGAGCTCCCATGTAGAGCAGTGCCCAGAGCCTTCAAATCTTTAAGCTCACCTTGGAAACTCGTACAAAATCCTACATGCCTCGGCCCTGATCCTGCTTTCATGTCTGCTTTAATTTGGATTATTGTCCATGTGTAGAGGTCACTTGAAACTACAGGTCCCTTATGGCTGCGAGGATTGGAACTAATGTATCCTATCACAGGACATAATTAGACATGAAAGACTAATTTAACTATGTGGAGGTTAATCTAGGTTAACCATTGTGGTGTTAGGGGAATACTCAGTATAATGGGGGGACACTTATGTCAAAAAGCATTTGTCAGATACCTTTAACACTCAAAGGTAATAGTGAGTTATATCTCGTGGCTTGTTTTAAGGCGAATACTGTAAGTGTACCGTAAAACGTATCACACGTGATGTGGTACTTATCTGTACAGAGAGAGAGTGATGCTGATGCTGGCTAGAGCCTATAGCTGTGAAAAGGAATCAGTGGTGCTCTTGCTGTAACAATTTCCATATGTAAATAAGGTATTGGCTGTATCTAAAGTGACCTAAATCTGCACTGAAGGAAAAAAAAAAAAGCAAACCCTTACCTCTGAGCCAGAGATGAAAGGGCAGCCAGCTTTGAGGCAGCACTTAAATAAATAATAATAAAATAAATTTAAAAAAAATTTAAAAAATCCCAAAGCCTCAGCTGAGATGAATGGTCTTATCTGCTGAGCAGGATGTCTACCTGGTGGGACTGCACAGGCTGAGGGTTTGCATAGCCATGTCCTGTTAAAATAATTGGCAATGCTTTGTATATAAGTATATATGCTTGTGCAGACTTGCCATGTGTTGGCAGGAAAGATCTTTAGAACTCTCAGATTTCTCTGGAAAGCCAAACTGTCTAAGAATTTTGAAGTGATTTGTTCTGAGAATAAATTGATGATGCTTAATATTGGGCATCTTCATGCTGGAGGGGAAAAAAACCCCCACACCAACACAATAAACAACAATTACAGCTCCAAATTGTAATGTAAGGGTTGTTTGAAACCAAGCCAATACTGACCTGATTTCGTATGTAGCAGGAGATATGGGAAGGACTGCTATAATGAAGCATAATAAGAGAAAATGTAGCAAAATATTATTATTATTTTTAATACAATATAGTTAAGTCTTATTCCTGTGAATAAATGGCTTTGGAGTGTTAGCACATAGCTTTCTTTGTTGGGAAGCTATGTTATTTATATGGATTGAATTCAAAGTTGGTTTTTGGTTTTTGTTTTTTTTGAATGTATATAGTACTTGAACTACTGCATAGCCCAATTAAATTGAAACCTAGGAAGGCAAATAACCGTGTTGGAAGATTACATTTTCCATCACTAAAACCTCAAAAGCTAAGACAAAGAAGAGCTTCCAAAGATATGCCTGTCATAGGGATGAAGTACTTAAGCAAGGGATCCTATGTGCAAGTTTATGAGATTAATGGGATTTTATTTGAAATTATTTCATAAAAGGAACCCCAGTCCAGGGTGAGCACTGGAAGTGCCTTGTGCCTGCCTGAGAGCAGGTCGCCATAGCTGTGCCCTTATCTGTGTGTGACTGGGGCCAGTCAAGCTGTGTGTCAGCCTGCCCCTTGGAGTTCTGAGCTTCCATTTTAATTATGTTTAATCTTGCTACTGTAGACCCAGCCATGTAAATAATTTAAAATCAGGAAGCTTTTCCTCAGTAATTAATGACAGGTTTGTTACATACTGTAACAGCCCCAGGCTTCATTTCTCTTGTATAGTTCTGTAACAGTCTCATGATTACCTAATACAGCAACCAGCCGCTATGGCTTGATAAAATTATAATTGATGGTTTATACCAGGAGCACTTGAAGAGGTGCTGCGGCAGCAGAGTCGGCTTTATCTACTGTCTGTAAGAAAATATCACGAGGAGGAGAGAGCAGCAGCTGGGCAGAGCTGCTTCCAGCTACTCTGGAAACAGTGTGGGATACTGAGATCATTGAGGTTAAGCAATTTTATGTCCAGCGTTAGTCAGTATTTCACGGCACCTGAGAGATCATAGAGGTGTTTCGAGTAGGCAGAACACCCAGGTAGTAGCAGTAATAATAAAAAGTCTTGTACAAAAGCCTTTCACTGTTCTTTCTTCCATTGTCTGCTTGATAAGGGAATACACTTCTTCCATTAAGTGTCCCGTGGAGGACTCATCTTCCTCCTAAATCATCCGAATACCAGAGGTCACCTCCTTAACTGGTGCTGTCTCCATCAGGTGTGAGAGTCATTCTTGCAGGGTGTCATCAAGGGATCTCGGGTTTCTCAGAGGATAGAAAATACAGCTCGCGTGTCAAAGCTCAGCCATGAAAGCAGTATTGTAATAGTCCTTGTGGTTTTGAATACGCTGCTGGGGGTTGATATCTTTGCAGTTTGGTTTTAGGTAGCTTTTGATTGCCACTAGACTAGAGCCGAGCCTGTTTCCTGGAGTGCAGATACTTTGCTCCCTTGCAAAACTAAAATGACATCTGAATTCCAGGAGCCTGGAGTACTTGCTCTGCCTCTTTTGGCTTTAAATAAATGATGTCAAATTCTTTCACTTTTTTTCTACCCAGGATGGGTGCTGGGGTGCAGGTACATATGCATGGCTAGTGGTCAGATCTTCCTTTGCTTGTAGCTCTTAGAAACCAATGAGCCTGACGCAGTGTCAGTATGAATGAGAGAGCCCTGGCTCACAGGGCTTCAGCTGGAAGTTCTGCTTTTAGGGACTTGATGGCCCTTAAAGAGCAACTACTTTTACTTTAAATTTTGCCACCCCTTGCATTTTACGTTCAAGATGATTTGGGCTGCTTCAGGAATAAATGAGGGGTGCATGAGAACAAGCCATAAGAATTATGTTATCCTGATCTTTTGCTCCTGACAGCCTTGCTGATGCGCAGTGAAATATAAAGCGTTTAGAGCATGATTCACTATTAAACATTAAAAATAAAAAGTTCAGCTATTCATAAATTGATGTTAAATCTGTTTTCTGCAGCCATTGTAATGCTGGTGATAGCTCACTTGCCTATGCTTAGTAAAGAGCAGTGCCCTGTAAAGAATCACATCACATCGCTTCTGCTGACAGCTATTAAGAAAAATATTTAAAATACCTCTTAAAATTGTATATGTAATTCTTAGTGAAATGACACTGCATTCTTTTCATTAAGTCATCACCCTGTACTTTGACTGGAGTTTGTGACACACTAATTAACTCTGATTTAGCACAACCATTTATTTCTAGAGTTAATGGCTAGTGAACATTCTCTAATATTATTATATAACCATTAATATGACTAAGGTAAAAAATGAATTAAGTAAAATGGGAGGGAAGTTAACATGGCAGTTTGAAAATACAAATAGGAATTTATGTTTCCCAGCATTAAGTGAAAGAAAACATCTGCAGAATCCATCTTTCTAAGACAGGGTGTGAGGATGGACTATTCTTGATTTATTAAAGGGTGAAGTTCAAGGGGAAATTTAGTTCTTCATGAAGAGACAGCACCAGCTCCATGCATGTTGCAAATCCCTTATGTTATGTGTTATGTTATGTGTAAAGAGTGATTTTTTAATTTTTATTGTTTTTTCCTAGTGAGCTTGAAGCCAAATTGTTCAGTGAGGGGAAAATCTGTCCTGTGTGGGTCTGGGGACTCTTCTTGAGGCTGCTATAAACAGGGCTGGGCATTGGACAAGCTGCCAATTCATGCCATGGCTCCTGGGTAAAACAAAAGCCCATTTGAAATCACGGCTTTGCATCTGGGTTGGAGAAAGGGTCCGGATGATGCCGGATCGCAATAAGCTGAATTGCACAGGGAGCCCAGAAAAAAGGTCTTTACTGAGGGCTGAAAGAATTGTGCTGGGCAGGGACAATACTAAGAATAGTCATTGAATTGTCAGCCTGTAGTGAGGCCTGATACTGAGACATGTGAAGTTGTCCCTCTCCTGTGTGTCCTTAATCTACACAAGTTATGACTCAAAGAGCAGGAAAAGCATTAAGAGTGATAAGTGGCCATTAAACCAGATACCCCCTGCCTGTCAAGGATCAGCACAGCAAAGTAGGACAATGTGGAATGAAGATGGCTCTCCCACCAGAAAGATCCAGTAATGCTTTGGGGAATAAGATTTAAAATGTTCTTTTAATAGTAAGTCTTGTTGATTGGTATTTTTCTCTGTTTATGTGAGAGATTTTGCTGGCAGGGAAGCTCTTTGCTTGTCTGAGTTCATCTAAGAAGATTAAGCTCCAGAAGTTCATGACTAAAAAGCTCATCTGCTTTCATCTTTACTCCTCACCTGAACGCGTAATCTGAGGGATTTCTGAATAAACATACAGATGGGTTTTGACATTGGCTGAACTAAGCTCAGGACTTATCTCCAACTAGCAGGAGGTGGCAACACTGCTGAGATGGTATGTTTGTCAGCAGGAGTTATAAACTGCTTCTGTGCCAGCGCACCGATGCTGTGTAAGGTTTGCCTTCATTGTCAGTGCCAGTGGGGAGAACTCAACGTGCGTGACAGGACCCACGGCAGGAACACCTCTGATGTGCCAGCAGTTCAGTTCAATAGGAACGTGACAAGGGAGTGCCAGCCTTCCTGATGATTAGCAAGAAGTAGAAGAGAAGGGGGAAAGAAGAGCTTGAGAGCTAAAATGAGATTTACCATGCTGCCATTTGGGTTTTTTTGAGACATAACGTTACAAACTGTGAGGCATATTTTTATTGCATTTAGAAAAGGACCTGACATCCGTTCTTGAAAGGTTCTATTATCTATCAGGAATATATGTTTACTGTGTTTCAGCAGTGGTATAGTTTTCTATGTAAATATTCAAACAGGTCGACTACAAAAAAATTATCTCTAAAAATACTGGTAAAATTTTGATTACCACAAAGCTTTACAAGGGATTTTGAGTTAACCACCCAAACTAATTAAGTGAAATTATCCTAATTTGTTTATTATGTTAATGATCTGAATTAATTTATAGTAATTTAGCGTGTATTACTAAAGATTTATTATGTTTCCCACCAAATGACTTAAGAGCTATAAATCCCATGGTTAAATGTAATTAGTGGAGACATATTTATCGAAAGGGATAATTACATCTGATAAAAGTTCTTCACTTAGGCTTAATTAAAACAGATTATTCCCCCATAAATGAAAAGTAAATATGGTAATTACTGGATAGATATTCATTGCAGAAATGAATATCTCTGCATTTTAATTTTCTAAAGGGGTGGGAAATGAAATCATATAACTAATGGTTTCTCAATAAACTCTGATTAATAATCCCTGGGAAACCAATATTTTTATTAGAGTAAACATGCTGCTAGTAAATGACTAAAGAATAAACAGTAGTCAGGAAAATCAGCCATTAACTTTATTTATTTATTTATTTTAAGTTAACTGTTTCTACTTTGTATTAAGAGTGTCCTTGGCAAACTTCTATTTTCTTCCCAATCAGACTGTCCCTAGCTTATCTAAATAGCAGGGCTGAGGAAAGAGCGTGCAGTTTGTGTGGTTGATAACATGGTGTGCACTTCTTAGGCATACGCTGAATATACAGTTGTCTCTGATGCCAACGGGCTTTAATACACATAGCTGCACATGAAATGATTAGACTTTAAGTCTGTTTTATTTCATAATTTATAAGTACATTGTTTTTAAAGCACTTTCTGCAGGGCTCTCGCTTGTGAATCGCGTTGAAAATGGGGGGCACAGCTGAGAATAGCAAAAATACGAACACAGAAAACCAGAGTCTTGCCATGGCTGGAATTACTTAATAAAAATGGCTGGAAACAGGGCAGTAAGTGTGCTCCAGATCCTTTATTGCAGCTGTCTGGTTATAAATGAATAGAAACAGAGACGTTTAAATCCAAAACTATGGAGAATGTGTTTTCTCACTGGAAACATCAGGGCGGTGTAGTGGCTGGAGGAAGGCAGGCCATGCCCTCCAGCATTTACATTTTTAATTTTACAAACACGCTGTGTGGGTCAGTTGCTTTTTGGTCTGTTAGTGAGAAGCGCTGCTGTGTCCCCTAGGGTTTATAGTTGTGGTGGCATGACAAGAAGCACAATGAAAGATATAAAATGATGGGACTGCTTCTGAAGGATTTCAGGTCACTGCAGTTTGTAGAAGGTCTTATGGGTGGAAAAACATGTGTAGCCTCAGAAAGCTGATGTGTGTGGTGTAGCAGCAGTGTGCCCAGCAAGGTAAGCATCCCCAGGAGGCACTGCCTGCAGGAGAGGGGATGGGGCTACAGAGCGGCTGGCAGGGAGCGGTTGGTTGTTCCCAAGATGCAGCGTTGCAGAGTTGGAGGCTCGTTTCAGATGAGTCACAGTCTGTCTCTTTTGTTTTTGTGGTTAGGAGGATTGCAGGGAACTGGATGGTGTTCTGGCAGAGCGGCTGCTTTTTTGTTGTTGTTGTATTATTTTTTTTTAATAGGATTTTGGCAGGAAGGCGTGCGCTGTTTACTAACTTGGATTGCATTCTGGCAGTAGTTCTTACTAAGGCAGGACAGAAATGTAGAATATGTTGAAGCGATTTTGCATAGTTGGCTGAAGTCCCCTCTTCTCCTGTTGGCCCTGCTGAGCCCAAGAGCACGTGATTTTGAACAGTGAGTAACAGCAGACTCACCCAAAGTGCATTTTTACCACATTATTCCAATGGAATGTCTTATTTTGCAGTCACTACATCAAGAAAAACTTTCTGACTCTTAGTTTCAAAGTAGCATTTTCCATGGAGAGTTGTGACCTGATCTTGAAGGTCAAACACACAAACAAAAAGTTAAATAATCTATATAGTGAAACGAAGATTGTTTTCTTTGGGGCCAAATCAAATGTCTGGATCAATTCAAAATGAGTTTAGCATAAGGCCCCCAATGTGTATTTCTGTTTGAGCAAGACAAGTCCCTTCCATCTCCCTAATGTGTTTGTCATTGATTGCTGCCATACAGACAGTGTGGTCTGAGAGTCAGGACTGGGATCAAGAGGTGCAACTTGTGGTCTGAGTGAGGAAGAAATCAGGTTAGCCTCGTTCACCAAAGTAAAGCTGTTCTTTTATAGCTACTATTCAAGAGCAGAGCTTGATTTATTTATTTATTTTGCTAACTGTTGTGGCTTATTCCTGATAATGAGAGAGCCCAAGAGAGCAGCAAGGATGGAGTTTCTGGAGGGGAGAATTCAGGAGCTGTACCCGGTGTAAGGAACTATTAAAAGTTTCAGGAAAGTAGCATCTCAGGCTTCAAAAAGAAAAGCAATTGGGTGAGGGAAGAAATTGGGAGCCTGAGCTGTGTGGTGCTGAGAGACGCAGGAAAGAAAGCAAAGGCTTTGAGATGACACACACTCAGTGCTGGAGGCTTTTCAAGGTTGCCTGGCTTGCCTATGTCACTAAAACTCTGTGCCTGGAAGGAAGGTAGGAATCTTTGAAATCACCGTACAGTAATTGGTTCCTTTGCAAAGAAATTGACTGAGGCTCAATATTAAATTACATGTTAATTTTAATTCAGATATTAGATTAATATGCTGTACTCCTGGCAGACGTAATTGTGCAGACCTTATGTTTATATGCTTTCAGAATTTTCATGATGTACATACTTGTAACAGTTTTACATGAAAGTGAAGGAAAATGATAAACATAAATTCTTTATTAGCAGTAAAAGATGAAGGCACTTAATCCGCAGTGAGTGAAAATTCCAGCATTCACTCTCATGTTAGTAGTGCCTCAGAAACGTGTGTGCTGCCAGTGTTAGTAAAGCTTCCATAGACTGAAAATCATGAAAAGGCAAATGTATCTAGGAGAGCAAGAAATGGGGCAAAAGAAAATGCTTTACTAGACCTGGATGCACTTTTTGGGTTAATTCTTGGTGTTTAATTTGGACTGCACCATAGTAAGTTCTCTTTCACTTTGAAAACACAAACTTTCCTGTGCCCTTATATCTTGAGAGTCTCTTTTCTATGTTTTCTGCTGATGTGTGACCTGAGTGATGAACCCACTTATCTAAAGGGATACCCATCAAATTGGATTACCACAGCAACAATGCCAAAGTATGTCTAGGGTGGGTGACCTATTTAGAGAGGCTGGATTGTATCTTTTCTTTTTCTTGATTCAGAACAACTGTTTTGCCAAAAAGGGGTGTTTTAGTTACGACTGTTTCCCTATAAATAGGATGCCTTTTGGTTTAAATGTTAAGTTTTATCTTTGTGGCATTTTTCCCAAGATGAATGGCAAAGACATTCCACAATGGTAACAGCTTTGGTAAAAATGGAAACTGTGCTGTAACTTATCAAGGCCCCTTGCTATGAAAGCATTTAATTAAACCCATCCTATTTAAATACATATTTAAGAAATGCATTTCGTATTAAAATTCCATTAACTTTAAAGATTTTACTAAAGAGCTGTGAAGAAATAATCAAAGATTGCTGTTGTGTTCAATTAACTAGTTTCATATAATCACTTCTTACAACTATGCATAGCATTTCCCATTGCCATAAAACCCGGAACAGCGACAGTCAGTGTAATCCAAGTCTTCTCAGGCTCACGCTCTCTTTTTGGCAGTGATCAGTAGCAGGCATTCAAAAAAAGTAGCAGAAGAGAGTCATTAAATTGTGACTTTTCTCCCCAATTATCTTCATAGATTATGGCAGTTGTAGCTTAGGGAATTGGGTAAATTGGATGTTATGTTCAAGTAATCACATAATATCTTTCCTATGTGAAACTGTCTATTTTTTCCCTCTGAATTGGTTGAAGAGTTGGTGCTCACAACATCCTATGGTGAGGGGATTTAAGAAATAATTCTGTCTGTGATGAGAAGGTCCATCCTTTGCTTATTTCAGACTGGTTTCTGTCACTTTAATTTTTACCCCTATCATCTTATTTTGGGAATTAGTGGAAAAAGTGGAACTGGTAGGCTGTGTGTATACATGAACATCCTGGTTACCCCTTCTGTTGTTTTCTTTTGTTTTGCTGCATAAGGTTTGAAACAAGGAGCTGATGGTGTCTGTAGAGGTGGCACATGCCACATACAGTGAAAAGAAAGTGCTTGGGCAGATTCATGTCCAGTACTATATTGGTGCTGGTAACTTGCTACTAGTAATGCTATTCATTTATTCTGAAACTTTCTATGACATTCCAGTTTGACACAGTTCCTCAGACATCTTTGCCACGTAGCAAAGAAAAAGACATGAAAAACTCTCTGATAGCTGAACATCCTAAATCTCTTCCATCAAGAAAGCCAATGCAAAGAAGGCAGTTAGGGTTGGATTTCTTGACTTTTTTATTTTTTGCAATGGTTTTTATATTCCTTCAGTCTTTTATAGCTCAGTTTCTTATCAGTCCTGCAGACTCTTTAGTAGGATTCTGTTTTGGGTTCTGGATTGAAATAGTTTTTGATATTTGGGTGGGGTTTTCCAGAATATTGACTGTTAGAAATTGGTTTTTGGCCTACTTTCTTATAACTTCTTAACTAATGTGTCAGTTTCAACTCATCTGTTTTACCTGTTCGAATCTGACTACTTTTAATGAAGGATATTCTTCTCATCTTCTTCACCTTTTTTTCCTTTTTTTTTTTTTTTTTTTTTTTTTGGCGAGTTTGACAACTTTGCTTTTTCTTTTATCACTTTGATAAAGGATATGTGGCAAACAGTCCTAGATATCTTCTTTAGCTTTCTAAATAGTTTCTGTGTGACCCCTAAATGTCCTTCCCTTTTATCTGCAAATTCTTAGTTCCCCATTCATAATTTTTAGGTAGCTCTTCTATTAGAGGTAAGTATTACTATAAGTCTGTCTTACCTCATCACTGTCACTGTTTCAGTTATGATCAAAACTATTACTGTTATTTGTCCTTTGCATGTGTGGAATTTCAGTTCATATGAATCCTTTAAAGGAAGTATTTTCACATCTACTCTATCTGGTCTTGCATGCAGAACATTCAGCTTTTCTGGGCTGATTGTGTGCTGTCTGACTGTAGCTTTAGTTTTGTCTGACAGACTTCTTCCCATTTTGCTGAGGTTCAAGCTGGTCATCACTGCAAATTCTCCAAAATTCTGCTGTTGTACCAATAGGCAACTTGGAAGATTTATTTATTGCTTGTGTGTGTGAAAAATGTGTTGTGTGCATACACCATTAACCTTTTATAAAACAGTAGGGAATGTTTGTTTGAAATATAGCTGAGGAGGGAGTGCCAAAGGTATGTCGGCTTCTGGCATGGGGATATTTGGGAGATGTTAGGAATAGGGTTTTCTTTAGAATTCTTTTCATAAGCACACAAAGCTATGGCTTCTATCTAAGAAAACGTAAATGAGAAGAGTTGAATCCTTGCACCAAGTGGTGGTGAAAAAACAAGAAATCCAACAAGAAAAAGTCTTTTTTGCAGTAGTACAAGAATGCTTGGGCTAGTTAATTGTGCGTTTTTTTGTTTTTTTTAAATTATTATTATTTCTAGTGTCTTAAATTACAAAATCTTTTGAATATTCTTGATCTGTAATAAAAGAACATAACTGCTCATCCTCAGTATTACAGTTCCTTATGGGATGCCCAATCATCTGACAGCTAAAGGGTCGTTTGTATGAGACTAATAGTGCCTGAAGGTTTAATAACCTCTGAGGGGAGAAAAACAGCTTAAAGATGATGATCGTTAAAAGCCAGAGCATTTTCTGTGATATATTACACAAGACAAGACTGGATTATGACCGTTGTTGAATTACTGCTGTATAGGAAGTAGAAATGAATCGATGTTGTGAACTTAGTTTTTAGGAGAGGTTTTAATTTCAGCATGTTTTTCTTCTTGCTTGATTCATAAACAGTATTTCTCAAACTTCATAGGAAGCGGAACTTTAGAAATCAGGTGGAGGAGTAGTAGTTTTTTGATCTCTTCTGTGATGATACATGCTAAATTATCGTATGGAATGAATAATATCATGCTTTAAGATATTTAAGATATCCTGATTGTCTTTATTAGGATGATTTCAGTCTTTAATTTCTTTGAGTTGTTAGGGTTGATCTAATTTTGGTAAAATGTTTTGTCAACTGAATACTTCTCTCCTTTCATGTGGAGGCTTTGTGTTTTTTCTAGGTGTAGATACGCACTCTGGTGCTTATGATGCTGCTGTTTGTGCACGTCATAAACTGTAATAGTTACAAGTCTGGGTGATGAGTTTTGAAAGGAGTGTTTTGGATGGATCAGGCATGGAATGCCACGATTGTGGTGTTACATCACATCGTTTTGTAGTGGTTGTGAAAATTACAGTCATCTCAGGTTGTCTGTATGGCATTGTATGTTCCCTCCTGCACCCTTGGTCTCACTCAGATTGTGTTTACGTGGCCTCAGGATAGAAATCAATCTATCTAAATGCAAAACTGATTTCCTCAAGTTGTGTTTTCCCTCAGGAATTTTTCTTCTGAATTCTCTTGCCTTCATGCTTGCTCGTTTGCTCATGTGCAGACAACAGTCTAGGATGTGCAGCTAGGGTATGAGCCTATCAATCTATGTGTCTGGAGGAAAATACAGAGATTGTTTATTTCCATACCTAATTACTTCTTATTAAAGAGCAACATAACTGTTGACGGAACAAATTATTTTCTTATATAAGTAAAGAGAGAGTGACAGGCACGCATAGGGAATATGGAATACAGTAACACATTCTTTAGTGAAAAGGAAATGTGATTTTAGTAATGCTTTTTCCTATAAAAATATGGGTGATACTGCCAATGATCAAATGATAGAAAAGAGGTATAACAACCTCATATAAGTAAGAAAACTATCCTGCATCATGGTGGAAATACTATGGGGAGATTCTGCAAAGCAGAATGAATGGAACATCAGCTGATAACAGTTCTAGGCTGCTAAAACCTGAGGTGAAAGGGACATTACAATCTGCTTTATGGCACTGAGATGAACCAGTTTGAACAGGATCAAATATGCTCTATATACATACATATATAAATAACAATAGAACATTCTATGGTGTAAAGCAGTCTCCTTGGGTGATCACTTGCTGAAATATTGAGTGGCTGAGCATAAATATTTTCTCTGCTTGGTGGATGCAATCTGAGGGGAGAGGGATTCTGTGTCTTTACCAAAAAATGAATGCTAGAAGCAGGAACTGAGCGATGCCCCAGCACACTGGGCTGTTCCTCTCCTCTGAGCAGGGACTAAGCCATGCACAATTGTCTTTAATGAAGGAAAATGAGTAACTGAACTGTAAAAATTGCAGAGGAGTGAGGACCTGAAAAAATAAACCACTTTTTCCCCCCTTTTCCAGGAATCAAGCAAACTGAAAACATCAGGGTTTTGCTAGGTTGATTTAGGAGAAATCTTGAACTCCTAGAGAAATAAGAAGTAAACTGAGATAAAGCTGGATTGCATGTGTGGAATGCGTAACAAGTTACAGAAACATAGGAACAAACAGTGATTTACTGTGGGCTGTTACAAGAAGTGACTTACCAATTCATAAATTCACAGTAAGCTTGCTTCTGTGTTATCAGCTCTGTTATCTCTAGTCCTAAGGACTGATAATGCACAGCACAAGCTATATCCACTTCTTTCAGTCTCTGTCACCTAAGTCATGGAGTTCCCTTCCTTCTGGTCACTTTTCCCCTTCAGCAGATGTTTGCTGGCTGTTCTGTTTCTTTCCATGGTGGAGGAACCTGGGCTAGGTGTAGGAGCAAGGACACAGACCTATAAGCTGTTCCCACAGCTTGGTGCAGGTCTGGGACCCCTTTCTGCCTCTTACTGCAGCTCTGGAGTGCTGCCCTCAGTTCCTGGTTGGCAGTGCAGCAGCTCCTTCCTACTTCTTTTTGCATCTCAGCCCTCCCTAACACCCGTAGCCATGGAGTGTGACACTGTTTTTTGCTTTTTCACATGAAATCAATTTTTAAAGAAGACCAATTACAGGAAATGTTTACAGCACTTCTCTACTGCAACAAACATTAAACATTTAGTGCTCTCCTCATGAGCTGTGCTGGAAATCCAGTCCTGCAGTGTGCTGGAAGGGGTTGGTCCTTTCTGCATACCCAAGTGTTCCTTTTGAGGCAGTCAGGGTTTGTGCTGGCAGCGCTGCCAGGACTTTTGGTGTGGTTGAGAGAGAACTGCTGGGACCCCTGAGGTTGACAAGAAGTGGGGAACGTGGAGCAATCCTGCTGCTGCCGAGGCTGGAGCAATGCCTCTCCTTAGAGCAGGCCCAGGGAGGCATGTTGAGGTTTTCCATGTGCTCTCTGCCTGCCGTGTGCTGTAGAGATGGATGCTCAATGGCTGAGGCCTGCAAGTAGCTCAGCATCCTGTGAGCCACTGGTCTTCTCCTGTCAGAAGAGGGGCTGTAGTGGGGAAGGTATCACTGACATGCAATTTGGCATTTTCCTTATTAGAAACACAAGCCTGGGAGAGATGAGTGTGAAACAGTGTTTAGCCCCTCTCTGTGTGCAGCGTTACACTGCTCCACTCTCACACCAATGCTGAAATAATTGCTACAGTTATAAGGAAGTCCTCTTATAGCAGCGCGCTGATTATTTGTGCTGTGCAGAGAGAACCCTTCCACCTGCAATCTCTGGCAGGTTTGGAGTGAGATGATTTTACCTGCTGTTTGAATGAGACAGCAAAAGTAAATGCAGCATCACCTTTAATTAGCAGCAGACGGGGCCGATTCTTTAGTCGTACTTGAGTTTTGCACCAGCAGAATTTTGCAAATTTCCATTGAGTAACTATAGATATGTACCAGCTGAGGTGGAATATGCCTGCTTGATGTGAAGATTAAGTCTTGGGAGCAAAGAGCATGGAAATGTACAGCAGAAGCTGGTCTGTGGAAAAGGAATAGAAATGAGAAAGAAGAATTATCTTGCTTTAACCTAATGTTGTTAATCTATATTGCCCATTATAATCTCGAGTGTCCTGCTTAGTGAAGTATGCAATCTGTAGTGCTGGTTCCTGCACAAGCAGTGTATCTAATATAAAGGACTGGCTCAACATCCATCATCATAATTACTGTGTCATAATTTTCTACCCTTCCTACCTCTGCTGCACAGAGATAGAAGAGGCCTTTCAAGCATTTGAGAATTTTCACTAAAAATTTCCTTGTTTTTCTTTTGAACTCTAGAAATCTGTATTTTTATTTATTTTGCAGTTTTGCCCTCACATAATGAAATGTACTTTATTGAGGGTGAAGAAACTAAATTTGACTATCTGAAAAAAAGAAGCCAGTTTTGAATCCAAATTTGTTCAACTGCGCTGAAAGGGAGCAGTAGGCATGTTGAAAATGTCTTCTGAAAAATGCTCCCAGGCAAACCCTTCATTCATCCATCCCCAGTTTGACTCTAGGGTTAAATATGAAGCAGTTACTTTGCAGCTCAGATTGGCTGAAATCTTGGTCTCAGCTTTAAAAGACATTTGTATGGAAGGAGAAATAAACCATTTTAACAAAAGAGTGAGCTCTTCTTGATCTGTCACCATTTGAAGTTTGTGGTTTGGTCCCAGTTTCATGTGTATGTTCTTGCAGCAGCTTCTAGGCTTTTGGTTTTTTTTTTTTAATAGCACACCCAAGCAAGATGTGCCCATTTGAGCAGCAGTTGTAACTGATGCCCAAAGCTCTTTGGAGCCCCTTGGAATTCTGATGCTTTGTTATCCGTGCATTTTCCTGCTAGGAGACCCCCCTGTGCATTTTTTGATGTTGCCCATAAGTGATATTTCTGTTCTAGTTTCTGAGGCACTGCCCTCACTTTATTGAACCTTGTCATAAATGGGATACCTGAGGCTGCCAAACAGTGATTTGTGCCTGCATTCGGGGTGCATTGGAGAAGCCCCAACAACAGCTGATGGGACTTTAGACATCAGACCTGCAAAGATCCTGTGGTTAGACCCTATTGCTTTTGGACATTAAGAAGGCTAGTATTTTTCCATTGATACTTTGCTAAAGGAAGTCCATGCAAAGGATTTTATGACAGAAGAATGTAATTTGGTCACTGAAAAGCAATAAAGATTTTTTTTGTAAATGTACTGTAGTAAGAACTGCTGAAGAAAATATAAAGGCTCAGTTCCCCAAAGGGATCTGCTTGACAGAAATTGTAATTGGAATCAAGACCTGAAGTGACCTGAGTCTACATTCAAGTTGTGTGTCTGTTGTTGTTTATGCATTTTAGTTCTATTGTTAATTAGAGAAAGGCTTATTTCTGCCTCTAGATGTTTAAAAATTCCATCTTTCTGATGTGTGAATGTACAGAAAGCAAAGAATAACTTTGGACTCTGGTTGGGAAGGCCAGCTAATGCATTCACTTATCAGAATCAAAAAGGAATGTGGTGCTTAAGTTGATGGTGGCTCTCTTAAAGTTATAAAGCTGATTAGATTGAAAGTGAGCTCCAAGGATCCTCCCATTGTAGGATGATCTGCCATCCCATAATACAACTTGGGAGAAATTTTCTAGTGTGGAGAAGAATTCAATGGCTTCGGTAGCAAACATTGAGCTCAGCTGCAGCTGGCAATAAGACTAAATTTTTGAACATCTGAATATTGAAAGCCTTTTAAACTTGCCTAATATTATTCTATTACTGGAACAAATCTAACAGTAAATTGAAAAAAAAAATAGGAACTTTACAAAAAAATATGCCTTCCCCATCCATTTTCAGCTTCAGTATTATGTAAAGATGACAGTTATCAGCTATGTAGAAGAGCAGCTATATTAAATGTTAAATAACCTTTAACAGTACCAAATATTTAATCATAAAAAATTAAATTGACAGCGGTGTGGTTCACATAGTATCCCCTCGAAAGCCTGACAGCATCATTTCTCATATATATTGATAAGTACAAGACATCCATAAAATCGTAGGCTCTGTAGCCTTCTATTTATGAGAGGCTATCTAAAACTCATTCATTGCAGGTAATATCAGTAAGTCAATTCAGCTTAGTCTGATAGCTCATAACTTTTCAGACTGTTGTATTTACTGAGCCATAGACTATCCTTTCTCAAGTGTACTTGAGAAAATGACTTGTACTGTAAGACTGTTTCTTCTCAAAGTATAATCAAATGCCTTAAAACGAACTCCATAACTGGAAATTCAAAACAGTGTTAGGCTTTGGTAATAATATAAAAAATATTGCTTTAATAATGCTTTGTAAGTTGTGCAGAATATTGGCTGTATTTTTATGGCTCCAGTAACCCAGCCAGAAAACTGCTGGTGGGCGTTTGGTGCCAGGGTTAGACATAGTTTGTGGGGTAGCAGAAGCCCCCTCCTCCCCCCCATGTTGGAGCTGATAAGGACTCATGTACAAATGGAAGAGTTTCCTCAGCATGTAAAGGCCTTGTGGGTGGAGAATCAGCACTGCACGCAATGTGGGTGGGGATGGCAGCCCGCTCTGGTTTGTGGATGTGATATAATGCCTGGGAAATGCAGAGATCTGAAGTACTGAGAGCAAATCTGTTGGCTCTGGTGTTGAGTCTCTCTGTATCAGCTGCTTGTGGGGCTGACTGTAGTGTTTGGTCCTGTTCATGCTAAGGTACTGGTGAAATGTTAACTGTGTTCCTCAAGCAGTTCCTTGCTATAGGTGAGTCTTTGTGTCTGATATTCTGGTAGATAGCAGAAATGCAGGCAATAGAAATTAGCAGGTAAAAACCATGAATGCTCTGTTAGTGCTTCATTTAAATTGCCTTGAATATCTGGGGTTAGGGAATGGGTTGAAAAGCTTTTGTTGGCTTTGATCCTCAATGAGAGAACCATTAAGGCTGGTATGTAGAATGTGCTTCAAACAAGCAGAATTTACAGAAGTTACTCTTGCAACTATTAGCCATTTCTCAAGGGAGGCAAATAAAGTCAAAACTGCCTGGAACTTTAAAACTGAACCAAAATTTAGGCACTGACGGTACCAGCGGGGAGACCTGCTTTTGATTTCCTTCATTGCTCATTCCAATCCTTCTTCTGTACTTACTGGGTTGGAGCTAAAACCACCCAGAGAGGCTGCATTTCCCTTTCTGCTAGCAGTGGCCAGATTTGCTCAGCAATCACTTCTGTCCATAATTCAAGCAGTGAATTGCTGTTTTGGAAGACTTCAGGGTAGAGAATTGCGTTACCAAGCTGTTTCATTATTTTTAAATTTCTGTTCCACTGCCTTCTGGCTTCTGCTGTTTAGACAGCATCAGCTTTTAGTGCTGAAAACAGATCCCCTGGAGGCTGAGTTGCACGGGGGAAGTTATACTCCCCTGGTCTGTGGGCAGGAATGGAAATGTCTCGGGCTCCAGGGAGCTGGACTGCTCCTTTTGGGTGGTGTGAGCAAACAGCAGAGCCTATGACACTGACTGTGACAAATGAGGGACTGCAAAGTCCCCAGACTCCAGGGGTCTGAGAGCAAAAGCTGTGTTAAAAGCATTGGGAACTAGCAGCCTGGACTTGATGGTTAGAAGTAGGCAAAATGGCTTAAGTTGGAGGGAACCTTTAAGGTCATAGAGCTCCAACCCTGTGCCATGGGCTGGCTGCCCCCACCAGCTCAGGCTGCCCAGGGCCCCATCCATGGCCTTGGGCACCCACAGCTCTGGGCAGCCGTGCCACTGCCTCACCGCCCTCTGAGTGCAGAATTTCTTCCTAACATCTCACCTGAATCTCTTCTCTTTTAGCTTAAAGCCATTCCCTCTTTTCTTATCGCTGTCAGATGGTGTAAGGCTAAGGACAGACAAGTAAAAGATTTTAGTGCACAGCCTTGCCTCTGTGCAATGCCTGAACCCATAGCTGATGTCTGTGTTGTGAAGTTCCAACAGTTTGATATGTTTGTGCATTTTTGTGCCAAGTTAAGACAAGGTTTGAAACCTTTCACAGCACTGCCATCTTCTTTGGGAATTAGAATGGAGACGTAACATAGCTGCATGTGGTAACTGTATATACGAAATCTGAGTTCTCATATCATGCTTGTCATGATCTTAAAGTACTTCAACAAAGACAGAGGCTACTGAATCTGTCCCCATTTCGTAGAAGTAACAATGAAGGAGATGCGATATGAGTGCATTTAATGTGCAGAAAAATTGATTTTATTGAGACTGAGCTAAAAATGGTTGCAGTCCAGTCATGTCTGCAAATGTGATGGCACCATACACCAGATAAGCAAGAACCAAATCTTTGCTTAATACATCCCCCAAACACATTGAGGTATTTCCCTTTCTCTGGGGCACCAGGTCACTTACTGACATCACTCACATCTGCAGGTGCCTCACAGCTGCCCTGAGCCTGCTGCAGCAGCTTGTACTGGCTACTGCTGTGCAATATCCTCCTCTCTATCTACTCTGCTATCTCCTATGCTTGCACACGGCTTCCTATTTCAGAGCAAGCTGTCTTTCAGGTTGTAGATGTCCTCTGTGCGGTGTGCTTGGAGAGCGGCCAGCTCTGAGTAGAGCTTGGTCAGGGCACACTGCTAATGTTGCTGCAGAAGTGTGACGTTTGGGGATCTCTCCTGGCCACAGAGTTTGAGATCTTGTTTTATGTCTTCTTAAAGGCTGTATCTTTGGCAGAAATGGATATCCTTGGTCAGGGTGAGCTCAGGCAGAGCTGTCATCTAAGTTGACATACCAGGGCCTAGCTTCAACTCCATGTACAGAACAGCCCCTTACTGTAACAGGTCAGTAAAAGTGAGAGACGTTTGGCTTAGAGCTGACCGAGTTTGGGAGAAAATACTACTGTTGACAACTGTGGATTTGTTAGAATGAGAACAGGTTGCAGCACCGTGTTTGCTTCGGTGAGGGCTGCACTGGGGAGAAGATGCAGAGAGCTCCTGCTCACAGCTGATGGTCTGTCAGGTGAGTGCAGCCCCAGATGTTTCAGGTAAACACTGAATATCTTGAAATGTAAGAAATCTGCAGTTTGCTGATAAACTCACTGCAAAAGACCCACTATTTTACTGGTGGGGTGGGGAAGTGCTTCCAGGATCTTGGCTACACAGGTAGTGAAAAAGCACGTAGAAAACGTTTGTGCTGTGCGTCAGATAAAATAGTTCCACATCTGGAAGTCCTTTCCATCTGAGTGCACTCCTTCTGCACCGTTCAGGTTGCTGCTTTTCCTGCTTCTGCAGCTTCCATATTCTAAGCAGTAACAGGATTAATTGTTCTCCAAGCTGCTAGTACATATTTTAACATATGCGGTATGCAGGAAGGCAGGCAATAAATAACTAAAAGAAGCCTACAGAGCAGTGGCTCCTGCTGAGGATTTTACTGAGCATATAGAGAAATTGATTCTTTTAAACTTCACTTGCTGGAGTGGAAAGTTAAAGAAGAGACTAAATATACTAAGCGATAGAGTGATGCACAGGACTGTCATTTTCATTTTAGGATTCTCTCTATAAAATGTTCACATCAGAGGCTTGGAAAGGCTTCCTGAGGGAAAGAAGCTTTGGTACAATGTCTCGGGGGCAGAGGGAAGCATAGCACTTGACATGCTATTTAAAAGGCTGAAGAAAATGTCTTAAGGAAAGAATTGCTGTCTGTTCTGTATTTTGGTTCAGCGTATGTGGTGCAGTCTTCTCAGTCAGCATTTCTGATGGAATCAGTGGGATGCCAAACTGAAAATGAAACATCTGCAGCTTGTGAAATTTAGTCCCGGCCAGGCTGAGGCTCTGATCTGAAGCTTGGCAGTGTCTGGACATGTGGCTGTCCCCATGGACACAGCGTCATCACCAGCAGAACCCTGACAGTCCTTGGGAAAATCCCCTGACTCTTCACACAGAGAGGGCCAGAAAGGTCCTTAAAGGCCTGAAAATCAATTAGTCAAAGAACTGATTATTGAATGGCTTCATTCCAAGAGTACTTGCTCCTCCTTCCTTGGTGGCAGCTGCTATGACAGGCATTTTTTTCCAGTGTGCAGTTCTTCACATGCTGCTTGGTGTTCTGATGAGAGACCTCTACATGATATGAGGCTCAGTACATGGGCTAAGTGGCAGAAGCCTGTTTGGATGCTTACAGGTGTGTTTTAAGGGTGTATATCCAATTAATCGCATCCCAAAATATCCTAAATAGGCAAAACATTTCTGTTGTATTTCCTTTTTCCTACTGTGCTTTTAAAGTGGACAACAATGGCAGTTGCTCTGAGCTGCGACATGCTGCGGGAGCTGCCAGAAGGACTTCCTTATTTTCTGTTTTTCCTAAACTAAAAAGCAGTGAACCAGAAGATCCTCTGCTGCAAACAGGCCTGTAATTTGCTGTGCTTGTGTGACTGGTTCCCTTGATTTCCTAGGGCCCATTCCCAAGTTTGGAATGAAGTGCCGTTTTGATGTTTTCCCTTCTTCCTCTTCCCCAAGGCACTGGCTTGCAGTCACTGGACCTAATTTGTAGCTTATCAGATAGAGGGAGAAGAATGAAGAGCTAGTGAAGTGCTCCTTGGGCTTTTATCTACTTCTCCCTTCCATCATTAATTTACTGGATGCCCTAGATGAGACCATGTAGGGTATACCCCTGCGGATGGTGCTGTGCTGAGAAGAGGGCTCTAATGAGCACAGCTTGAGCACAGCAGCATGCTCATGGCTTCCAGGCCCAAGTGCACCCCCATCCAGCCACTATGGGCAGAGGAGCCTGAATCTGCCTGCACCTGTCCTTAATCTCCCTTTGTCTTGGTTCTGTCAAAGGGGGCTAATAGCCCACTGTATCACAGACGTAGCAGAGGATAAAAAACTATTAATCATTGTACTGTACCAAGGATGGATTTTATTCCCCAAGCAGGAACATGGACCGTGATCCTCTAAAGCTAACATTTAACACCTTGGTAGCTGCGATTTACATAGTTTTGTGCCTGAAACCACAGTTGAATGGTGCCAGAGAATAACTTCTGACCTATTACATGTTTAATTTGGGAGGTGATCCATTGTCCTGAGTTACTGAAAGTGAAGGATTTGCATTGCTTGGTTTGTAATAAGAGAGTAGGAAGGATTTCTGTTAAAAATAGTGTCTCTGAATAGGCGGTCGGGAAAGATCTCTTCAAATGCAGAAAAGCTTGTCTTTGTTAATCTACAATCTTTCTAACATCCAGGAAAACCTTGCCCTAACTACAGAACTCACTGGGGAATTGTATCTCACGTTCTGCAGGAAGAGATTTATCTTGGGAAGGTATTAAAAGCTTCAGTTACACAGTTGTCATCTAGGAAGATACAGTATTGATTGATTCTGGAGCTTCATTTGATTGGTTGCATTGGTGATTACGGTATCGATTGGTCTCACATGCTGTGTCTGTTCCGTGTGCTGCTCTGTTGCAGCAGGAATTAGTCCTACTTGCTGCTTGCTGCATGTTTTTCGGGAGTGGAATCAGGCAGAATTCATTTTTCACTAGACAGAGTCTTAGAGAGTAATTAACTGAAAGGAGGCTGGTGAGAATTACTGAATTACCCAGGGAATGCGGCACAGTCTGAGCTTTTTCAGGCATGTGTAAATAAAGAAATTTGCATTCTCCAAATATTTAAAGCAAATACTGTATTCAAAGGGAAGTGTGTTATTTGAAAAAGTGCAGAAATACATAAGAGCTGCAAGCAGTTTCAAAACCTCACTGCAGTAGCTAAGGCAGAAGGGTACATTACGTAATGCCTGCTGAGCTGTCCCTTGAAATGCTGTGGCTGGGGAGGAAGAGGAGGATGGATGCAGCCTCCCACATCAACTCTGGTGCCAGCCAAAGGTTTGCCAAATGGCTTGTCTTGCTTTGTCACTGTCTGCATTTATCAGCACTGTTGCCATATGCCAGAAGTGGCAATGTTTGCAGGGATGTACAAAGGAAACGTAGAATTGTTACTGTTGGAAAAGACCACTAAAATAATCCAGGAATTGGTCTGAAACCAGAAGTCATTCTCTTCTAACTGTGCAGTTGAACACAAATGACTCCAAGTGAAGCCTCCACCACTGGGTGGTCCTGAACATTTCCTCAAGGTCACATGAATTGTTTTGCTAATAACTAGTAACTCCCCCAAATGGAGATTTTCCTTCCCATGGCTGTGGAGGGGGACGTGTAATGAGGTAGGCTCCAACAAAAGAAAAGTTTTGAACATGAATTTTAAATGCTTACTCTTAGTCATACCATCTGGTATGAGACACTAATTAAAATAGTGAGACATTTCTAGGCCTACATGTATACTGTTGAAAGAGATAAATGTACTCAGAATGTGAGACAGCGTCGCATGGTGTTGCTGTTGTACCAAAGCTCATTTTCATCAGTTCTGGATACCACGTTTAGATGCTGGTTGAAATACTCCGGAGCAGGGCTGTAGTCCTTGTTTTTAATTTCACCACCAGTAAAACTGAAGAAATGGGAAAATTACTCATTTTCTTGACTTTCTCGTGACTGCAAAGAATTAAAGAGCAAAGCAGTGAGAACTCTAGAAGTGAAAGTCGCACATTAAACAAACCTATTTCCTCCAAAATAGGAAATGGTAAATAAGGAAGGAAGGAAAAACGTTACCTTTTGGTGCCAGAAGTATTTGCATGTGTACATTTCCTTTGTACAGGGATTAATCTTAAATGTAATACATAATTTAAAATTATCAGCCCATCCAATAGTTATTTTTTTGTCTTTGGTGTTCAAAATATAATGCCTTCTGTGAATTTTTAAAGCAATCATAATATAAATTCATAATGAAGATTGTTAACATCAATAAAGGATCACTTGCCTTTCTGTTCTACTAATTCCAGTTAACAGAGGGCTGGAATTAAGGAGACCCTTAATGTTGAAGCCATTGCCAGAGGGTCACGAGCAGTTTGTTGCTGTGTGCCAGGGTGGATCTGTACGCACTGGAAAATGGGACTCATTAGTGCTGTCCTGAATATACATACATACACACACACACACACATATAAGTATGTATACATACATACATACATACATACATATATTGTGTGTGTGTGTATATATATATATAGAGAGAGAGTATATTATATATATATATATTGTTTTCTGCAACAAATATTTGACTTTTTGCTGATAAAGTGAAACTGAAAATTGATGTTATCTGTGTTCTCAGATGGAGGCTGTCTATTTTTTGCAGTCTTTAGAGCGTCCTAATAGCTGAACCCTGCTGTAGGAAGTATCTGCCTCTCTACACAGAACCACACAGATTGTATTCCTATGTATGACTTGTATAGCAGAACTGAAATGACTCGTAGTCTTTACATGAACTTATTTGCTGAAGAATGCCGTTTGCGTGCCTCAATTCTTGTTTCCTTTGCTTGAAATATAATGACCATGTGACCATTTAGTGGGTAACTGAATGTTTAACTGTCATGAATGGCCAGTTTATGGACATGTGTGGGTATTACATCTGGGTATCCTTGAAAGTATGCTTCATCAGAGAGAGCGCTTATTGTCCTGAGAAAGCAACTGTATTTTAATGAAGGTCACCCCTATGGAAGGTAAAACTGCTGTGCAGCATCTCTCCAACTCAGAAATCAATTCATATTGCTGCTTTCCAGGGCAACTGCAGCTTTGGCTTGAAATCCGTTCTCCGAATCTTTCAGTCAAGCTTTCCAGATCATTATAATACATAGAGATCCGCTGTGCCATGGCTGTATGATCATTAAATTGGGGGAAAAAAAACTGCTGCTGTGCATATGTTGACAACCAATTTATTCATTGCAAAATAGCAAAGCATTGAGTATCCATTCCGTGTCAGTTGGAGGGCACTGTGCTATATTTGTTGCCATCATCATTATGAGGGTTACAAATGATCTACCTGGAGCTCAGCATATATCTTCTAGGATGAAGTGTCAACACAAAGATAATAGGGGTGAATTTAGAGTACAGCTTTAGGTGTACGCCTGCCGCTTTGCGCTGCAAGTCAATAGATGTTGGTTGAAAACTGTGCAGTGAGAAAGTCAAGGAAGAGAAGTCTAATTCAGTAACCTCAGTTTAGGCATTTTTGTTTGGCAGCTGATTGTTTACACTGCCCAACACTGACAGCAGCGAAGTGCAGTAAAAGGGATCTACTTTCTGAAGAAATGTTGTTTGTCCTAATCTTGTTTTGTGTGGTTGTCATGAGGAAGTACATGGAAGGAATAATCAGGAGACCAGATGGCATTTTGAATAGTGAGTCTATTCAGACATTTTCAAATCTCTAATTGGTCATCGGTTTTAAATGTTAATATGCTTCACTGGTAAATCATTTCTATTCTTTCTTTTGGAAGTTTGCAAAGAACTATGAAAGACATAAAAAATATTGTTAACTGTGGTACCAAAAAATTCAGTATTCAAGCAATGGTGCTACGTAGCAACTATAAACTTAGCAAATATGAATAGGATGATGGTCATTCAAACTAATTAACTAGTGACAGGCTGGAGAGGAGTACGGTGTTATATTTTGTGTTGATGTAAACAGGCAAAACTGTTGAGTGAGACTATGCTTTTTCATATCAGGAGAGAATGTAGTTCCATGACTGCATTTATATCCTTGCCTCATGCCATGTTCCTTGCCTACAGGAGAATGCCTCAGGAGAGTCTCATGCAACACTGCAGGAGGAAGGTTGCAGAAATGGGTTTAGATTAATATATATAGATAGATAGATAGATAGATAGATAGATAGATAGAGATATATCTATCTATCTATCTGAATTTAGGACATGTGTTGCATTGGATGGAATGCTGCATGTTGTTAACTGAAGAAATACCTCTAGAGAAGGCAAGTCAGCATACTTTTCTAGACAGTGTTCCTCACTACTTTATTTTTTATGACATATCAAGCATCAAATTGGTTACTGCAGATTTGAAGTGGATTTTCAGGCCCTCACTGTCAGCATTTGCATTTGGTGAGAAATACCTGCAGAACCTCCAGGGAGAATGGTGGACACTCCCTTTGAATTTGGCATGCACATCTATCACTGAAGACCCCTTCTACCAGCTGTTCAGAACATTGACAACAGCAAGGTCCTTGGTGACTTGGTGCCCTAGTGAAGGTTGGAGAGCACTGCTGGGCTTTTTTTGAGGGGGTTGTTAGTGGTGGCTGCAGTAATGGTGAGGTGGCTGTCGTGGAGATGCTGTCTGCACAGCAAGGAGAGTAAAGCTTTGTAAGCACTTGCCTTTTTCAGCTTCTTCAGCAAGCAATTGCTTTGTGCTGGCCAAAACAGTCTCCAGGCAATCAGTGCCAAAGGGTGTGGAGCACTTCAGTGTCTTGTCTTAACACTTGTACAATTTAAAATGCTACTGTTTATGCGAGTCAAGAATATAATGCCTTAAAGAAGCAAAAAGATGGTTTATGCACTTATTAAAGCATCTTGTTTCAGAGGCATTTGGAACCGCAGGGATTCTTTGCACTTTTCATGAAGCGATTGACGAAATAGGATCAAGTTATACCAAGGAACTGCATCAGCTCTGAAAAAAGAAAAAAAAGAAGCAACCAACCATCACCACTATATGTGGAGTGCAGATGGTGCTTTTGGTACTTGATATTATAGCTGTTTTTAAGTTTATTGGAGAAAAATATGGATTTTCAAATCTTACACCTGCATGCTGAGAGGAAGCATATGTAGAGACTCGCTGAATCCCTTGGTGTATTCTGAGTGGCTTTTTACACACTCGGAGCTGAAGCTTGCCATCCTCCCTCACTGTGAAGAGTATTTAATTCTGGAACGGTTCTGCTGAAGTCAGGCAAAATCATGGTGGTGATGAAAGGGGCATAAGATTTCTGTCCTGTGTTTTAATGACCTGGTTGCAAAGAACAAAAGTCATGTACACATTTTTCTTTTATGATCGCTGTGTATGTGATTGTTCATGTGTGGGCACACCTGCACCCAAATGTGCATAACTGTGTTTGATGCATTTTTGCAAAGAGATGCCAGTGAGATAGTGAGGTGGTAGGCATTCAGCAGGGTAAACAGAGCAGCTTACAGTGATTAGATCAGAAGAATTTCTTTGCAGGAGTAACAGATAAACTAGCTAGCTGTTTAAATGCAAATATCTAAGTTAAGGTCCCATCACTGCCTTGCTGCCTTATGTCAGTACTTTCCATGCTGCTTAGCCTAACTGGTCCCTTACCTTCTTTCTACGTTCATGCCATATGTGCTTTCTTTTGCACTCCCTTAAGTCTCATAGAAGGGAAGCACAGCGTTGCTCTCAGCACACCAAAATTCAGATGTTTTCAGATGTGACCTCACCTTTTGCACATAAATAACAGCACAAGAGTACAAACCTATTTATATGTAAAATTATCCCTTGTTCTGAGTGAGCTGGCATCACATCCCAACAAGATAATGCAAGAGAACTGGAAATCTTCATACCACCACTAAGCTTGTTCCCTATGAAAGAAGTGCAGTTTTTAGTTTTCCCTCTCAAGAATGCTGATAGTCCTTGTCGAGTTTTTACCTGCTTTGTGAGCATTTGGGTGGCTTCTTGACACTGGGAGTTTAAAGGGCAGAAATACGAAATAGCAGTGCTTCTCATGGGCTGTAGTGTCGTGTTTCTTCCACCTTGGGCTGTGCAATCTGCAGACAGAGTGTTTGCATAGCAAGTGCCATGTCAAGCCAAGGTTAAAGCAGGATTATTTATTCCTTTTTTTTTTTTTTTCCCCCCCAAGTTGGGATCAAAGTACAGTGCACATCATATGGAAATTGCATTGGAAACAGCTGAGTTCAATTACCTTTTCAAATAATTGTCAGGAACATGCAGTTGCTTTAGAGGTACGGTGTATTGCTTACAGGAAAAACTGACCTTGAACATACTTGCACGACCCTCTGATTTCAATGCACAGCTCTTCAGGCAAAATCTAAATCCTACTGAGGGTCAAATCCAGGCTGTTAGGGGCCAGAGGCAGCCAACTAATCAGGCACCATGCCACGTGGATATCAGAGGAAGGGCTTGTACAAAGCATACTGTGTAGCTTGCTGCTGAATTTTGGCTTTTCTCTGCTGGCCAAAACAATTTGAATGCTGAGGAGATGGCAGCCCAGCTCTGTTTATCCCCAGCCCAAACTCCATACAGTGGTAGTGAACATGAGCATCATTGGGCAGCCCAATGGGAAACGTCTAGGACTTCTTGCCAGCCCTGGCATTCCTTGCTTGCTGGACTGCTTGTTAGCACCACTGCACAGGCATCTCTGTTACCTGTGAGTTTATATCCCAGCTTCACAGTTGCACTTCTCTATTTGTTCCTGCCAAGGACGAGTTTTAAACATCCCTAATGCCTGTTCCAAGTGGGTGGAACAGTGGCAAAAGAGCTGCTTTGATTTAAGTGAGTGAGGGGGCAGAGCTCCTCTGTCTACCTGATTATTTATCTCCCTAGTTACACACAGCACTTGCTTTCTCTGGAGTGATTCAAGCATATCATAACCTCTTGCTTTAGCTCTTTTATCATGCTGGTTTGCTACTACAATTCAGGCAGAAATCTGTCTTGGCCTCTACAGAGCATCTCACTTTATTGGACTCTGATGTGCCTCCCCTATGTTTTTTTCAAGCTTCCCGTTTATCATGTGGAAGACTCTGAGAACTGCACTGAATGCTTTGGGATGGGCAGATTAGGCTCTCACAGCATTAAAAGCCTTCCTCCAGTGCCAGCTGGAGATAAATGGGTGTGAAGACAGGTACTCAGCATGGAGCCTGCTGTCTCTGGGAATGCAAACAGCTCAGGGATTCTCAGGGATTTTTACCAAAACATCATTGATTTCAGCATGAGCAGCAGTAGACTCATGGCTTTTCTCCAGCCTCCTGCTCTGCTATGGATGATTCACACATACAAGCGCTAGAAGCAATGCCTGAGAGATCTGAGCTCAGTTTCTGGGTCAGTGGAAATCCTGAAGTGAGTATGCCATCTGAATTTTGCATTACTACAGTGAATCCTGTTCACTTCTGTCCTTCCCAGGCATAAGTATCTCTCACTTCTCCGCAGTGTTTTTTGCCATATGTGGGAGCTATGCCTCCTCATCATGTACTCTGGGTAAACTGTCAGACGTGGTGCTCAATGAGCCTGGCTGATACACCAGGAAGAAAGAGGAACATATGGTCTAGAGTGTGGTTGACTATTTGGGAGTGAGTGAATGACAAAGAGGGGAGGAGAGGATAGTTTGATAGGGTAGTCTGTTGTAGGTATGTAGATCTCCTATGTGTTGGATGTCCGTCACTCTGAAGTGCTTTGTGGCCACAGGAGCTTCTTGCAGCTGGGCAGGAAGGTCAGCGTGCTTCAGCATATTGCAGTAGACTGAGTTTGGGATCTACATATCTTGCTCTCTCCAAAAGCTTCTTCTAGGAACACAGCATGTTACGTGGGGCTGAGGCCATTGTGTTTAGGTCATTTTAAAGTCAGTGGGAGTGGTGATAGTGATTTCATGGAGTCCCGATAAAGATTGAAGGCTGGGATGCCAGTGTGCAATTAATTTAATAATAGGTACATGAAGAACCATTAAGAGTAACCCTCAGGTATGTAGGAGGCTGAGTGTGGGGCATCAGCTTCTCCATCCCTGCAGTATGTGAGCAAGTCTAAAGAACTTGATATAATGAATTCTGAGAAGGTTTAAATGAAAGTTTGCTTGTGAAGGCATGACAAAGCAGACTGTGTACTTCTTGCATTCCTAGATTAGAAAACCTGGATTAGAGCATTTTGTAGCTTTATATTTGCCAAGAACTGATTCTCTTGCTGGAAGGTATCCAGCCAGCGGGAGTTTGGAGGTTTACTTTGTACAGAAGAGCGTCAACGTGTGTGTTTATACGTGTGCACTCAGGGGAGAGGTGAGAGGTGGTAAGCAGCTGGTGCCTTCTTGTGGTAAATCCTTCCAATGTGCTCAGAAGGTTTCACTTTACAATCCTGAGCTGTAAGTTGAGAAGAGTTGGTTTCTCCCTCTTTGTGTATCTCAAACTTTAGGGAGAAGAATTGATTTAATTTCATCTTGTCTGATCCTGATTAATGAAAAGCCATTTCTGCTAGTTCTGGGTTGGAAAAATAATCTTTGACTATTTTGTAACCTTGCAGATATATGTATGCGTGTGGCAGGAAGTTCTATAATTCTAGAAATTATGACAAGGCATCCATAAAGATGAGGCTGAAACCCTATGCAGCAGCATTGTAGCTTAAAGGAGCGTTATTTAATACCTATTAATGGAGCTGCTGAAGCATAAACACTCTCAGCTCAAACAGATGTTGTTAACTCCTTTGTGCTTGCAGTCTTAGGGTGGGGTGGCAGACCCTTCACCGCTGCCTGGAAGGATGCTCTTCCCTCTGTTCTGTACAGGATGCTCTGTGTGTGAAGTAGGGAGGGAATTCAGCCTCCTTCTGAGGGATGCTGGGAATATGGACACTTCTCATTTTCTGAGCACCCTGATCGAGCTGAAGATGTGTCTGCTCGTTATAGGGGCATTGGACTGGGTGACCTTTCAGGGTTCCTCCCAACTCAAATGACTCTGTGATTCTGGTTGCATGCTGCTTATCTGGATATACAAATATATTGGGTACAGCTCTTGCACATCCTGGGACTGGTATATAGGTAATTACTTTTAAAAAATAAACAAACAGTGCATATTATGGAACTTAAGATGTCTTCTCTTAGAAGCAAAGGGTTAAAACAAATACAAAAGTTGAATTTCCTGGGTGATACACAATTCCCTAAAGTTAGGGCTTAAAAAACAACAGTCATTAACATGAGATTGATAATGAATGAGAGTTAGCAGTTTTACAGTCTATTTACTTGTTGGGTATGTCTACACAAGAAATGTAGTGAAACCTTTTTGGAGACTAATTTAGTTAAAATTGGTACAAACCTGTGCAGACTCTGGGTCAGGTTTGCATTGTGATGTGAATGTAATTCTTAGCATGTGTAGGTGGCCTACAGATTGTTAATTAGAGTAGGAGGTGAAGCTGATACAGGTCAGGCTTCTGCCCCACAGTCCCTAATCACCAGCTTAAAAGGCATTCACCAAAACCTGTGCTGTCTGCTGCCTGCCAGACCAGTTGCTTGGATGGATATAAGAGTTTTGCTTCGGTGATCTTTAAGAAGGGCTGAACTAACACAGTGGCAAAGAACAGCAAAAATACGATGGCTATGGAGTTGAGGCGTGCTGTAAGACCAGGTCTTCGCCTCTGTTGGTGGCAGCTTGAGCTGAGTTCTCATGTCATGCTGCAGTCAAATAGAAACTTTGTTTTTCTCTAGGGTGCAATTCTGGAGAACTAAGAAGGGCTTTACCTTCCTCCAGCTGTCACGTTCTTCTAACATGCTGCTTTGGAGCTCTGCTCAGCAGGACAGAGTGCTTGACCAGGCCCCAGATTTCCTAGGAAAGGCCCTTCCATGCCTCCAGGGGGTGATCAGAGTTTGAGGGCAAGACAAGGGATGGCGATCTGAGCGTTGTGCTCTTGTTCTCTCCGGAGATGAACTGTTTCTGCCTGTTACTGGAGCACTGGGAATAAAAGCTTCTCTTACACAGCCTGCTGCCTGAGCCTGTTCAACAAAGCGTGAGGATGGTTTCTGGCTCATCTACTTATTCAGGCTTTTAATTATTTACCGGCTATCCTCATGGTGAGGAGTTGGTGCCTGATGTTATTGAGGTACTTATTCGAGCGTTCACATTTATGCGGATGCATTATTTTTATATTGGATTTTGGGTAGTCATGAGCTATAGTAAGGAATTAAATGTCATGTAAAGAAGAAATGTGACCCATTGATCAAGATACAATGGCCCACCTGTGAACAGTCTATCCTGGCTGTGAATTGGCTGGGCCCCGGAGTGGCCCATTCAGAAAGGAACTGATGTTTGCATTTTCAAGCAGCTGCATGCAGAATTACAGATGTTTATACAACACACTAGCTGAGCTGCAAACACATCACTGTTGTCCTTGTGCTGGTCCTGTTTTGGGGTTGCTTTAAGTTACCCTGGATGGGTATATGTGATGCTTGACTACTTGCAAAGAACGAAGTCAAAGCCCAGGCAGGGAAGCTATATCCACTCAGTAGAATAACAAGTCCTTGGGAAAATCACAGTGCATGGAAGCACTCAGCAGCTCCCCAGTGCAGGGATGTCACAGCTGGGTCTGCCATCTCTGCACACCAACAGGAGAGGATAGGGCATGACCAAATCAACACAAATAAGCTCAGAAGAGTATCCTGGACTTAAGCAAAGGATGTATTTTAATTGGAGAGTTGAGAGTTAAGGAGCACATGGGACTATCTGCTTCTCCCTTCAGACTTTTCACGGGGAAGGGAGCACATCTCTGCATGATGTCAATCAGAATAGCTGCACAGACTGCAGAGAACAATTGTAATTTATCCTGTGGAAGACCCACACAGAAAGTGATTGAGGTTTCCTGCAATTCACTGGAGACTTATGACACTGAGAGCAGGGGTTTGAGCTCCAGTGTCTGCTGTGTAGCTATTTGCAGTGCAGGTAACTTATAATTATAAACACTTGATAGATCTCCTTCAGAGAAACTGGGGGTTGTAAGATGCTCAGGTTGGTCATGGCTGGTTTTGCTTCCTGTAAGGAAGGTGTATTTCTTTGATTTCCATCTCAGCATAAAGGTATTGTGCCACAGTGCTGTGGAAGAGGTTATGAGGGCTTAGCCAAGCTGTAAAATATTTCAAGGATCTTCTTTGTCTTGTGGAGATCAGTGGGTTCCTTTGCTGGTGAGCTGAAAAGCCTGGAGGAAACAGAAGAAACCTATTTCAAGACGTTTTTGTGAGAACAATACCAGCCTCAACGCCTTGTGCAGCTGGTAAATATCACTCCTTTAACAGATATTGAATCTTTTTTAACAGTGTTCAGCTACCTACACCTGACCACCAAATATCCTCTCTGTTTGCCTTGGCTGACATTTATATAACAAAGAGCTGCTAACTGTTCTTTTATCAGCACAAGAAAGTTGAGCACAGGAGGAGACAAATATGATAGGCACCATATGGTAGTACTCAGAGCTATTCTGATCCCTGTGCATCCATCCTCTCTAATGGTTATATTGAGCCATTGTTAAGGAAAAAACTGCTGCTGGTTGCTTGAAATGTTAACTCCTAGCTGTTGTTACATACTAAGTCCTTTCTCTGCTGGATGTCTTCTTACAGTGTGCTTGAGGTGGGAAGGGACATCTGGAGGTCATCTAGTGCAACTTTCCTACTCCAGCAGGATATCCAATTGTGTGTTACCCAGGATTGTACACAAATGGATTTTTAATAGCCTGAGGGAAGGAGGGTTTGGGTATGGAGTTTTGTCATATCTGGTTCTCATTTGCTTTGCCCTATGATTTCCAAGCATGGCAATGGAGCTGACAGCAAGATGAGAGGCAGGCAAATAAGAAACCTGCAGTCATGGGTGAGGACTTCTAGGTCTGAACATAAAGATAAGAGAGGAATAAAATGCTCTGCTGACAGAGCTATCATGTGAGTGGAGCTTTCTGGAGGAGTTTGGTTTTTGTATGTGTCTTTATATTCTTTGGAGTCTGGATTTCCTAGGCAGCTGGTTGGTATGTGTCACAGGGTGTTACTGTGAATGGAGTCTGACCTGGTATACGATTGTTCTGCTGGTTAGCCAATGTGAATTCTTACATTGACAGACACGGAGATTCAGAGCCTTGCTGTCTTGTGTAATTGAAAATCACCTTGAGAAATAGGACTGTGGTGATTTCTCACTTGAGGTCTGGTAGTGCTGGAATGTGGCTTTTCTGTTAGCGTTCCCATGATCTGCCAGCCTCAAGGAGCTGAAGAATTTAAAGCAGGTCAGCAAAAACTGCTCTCCCTTGGGATGAAGCTGCCCTGAGAACCAGATGACAGCAAGTATTTTAGCCTGTGATTTGAATATCTTTGGAAGCAGAGGGGTTTTAACTGGTTTCATAGTCTGAAAAATGGTCAAGAAGACTACATCACCTTGTTCGCTTGTGATGCAGAACAAGGTTTCATAATGATACATCCATGCCTATTAGAGCTGATGTTTATTAAGGGTGAATGCCATTTTGCGAAGAGGTTGTTAGAGTAAAATGCATAAAGAAAAAAATTATACTGCAAACAATAACAAGATCCCTGAATTACCTTGAACTGTGCAATTGAGATTCGCACCGGCTGTCAGATCATCTCCGCACAAGACTGAACTGCTGACATTTGTTTAATTACAATGTATTTATTAAATGGGGCAACATCCTAATCACTCGTGCATGCTTGCTTTATGTCTTTTGTACAATGTCTCTATTCAATGTGAATAAATTCTCATTAAAATGAAGAGAAAATGATTTATTTTGCAACCATTGCATGCAGAGATCATGCTGTACTTCAAGCTTACATAGAATTGTGGAGTGCTAGTTAAAAAGAAACATTTTGGATTGTTTTCAGAGTGTATCCTCTGCAGTTTGGATCTCCATGATGAAAAACGGAGCAGACTTGCTTAGCTGCCGGTCAGTGTGAACTTTTACTGAAGCTTTTTATAAACTGGGATGTACAAAAGAGTATCTTGAGTTTCTTTACACTCCAAAAGCACAAGAATGGAACAGAGTGTGGAATAGGCCTGGTATTTTTTTTTGACTTGCTGGAGAAGTGAGACAAGTGCAAATTAAGTCATTTCAGCATCACTGCAGCCATTGATTGCTCTGCAAACCTCATGCTGCTGGAAACCACAAGCACACAGGAGAGATGGGCAGTGGGATGAGAAATGTGTTGGTGAATGAGTGGCAGAGTGTGGCTGTGCCTCTACAGGAGTCAAATACCAGAACAAGCAATGAAAGCTAATCCATAAAATGATTCATGCGATAAGAACTTATCAAGATGATTAAACAAGTGAGGTCCATGTGGTCTGTTGCAATTAATGCTCTCTGGATAAGCTAGGCAGACTCTAGGTGTTGGTATTCATGGTCACACTGTGTGGTACATGTACGTCAGCACTGCTGACAGCATGGAGAATTCAGCAATAATCAATAACTTCCAATTGTTTGGATCTAATTATTAGCATTTAGCAAGCAAAAATACCCTTCTTTCGCATAACTTAAAGCTTTTGAAAACATTCATTATAGAACTACAAGATTTGCTCTTGAGACTCATGATGTTGCATTAAATTGCCTACCTGGATTGGCAGGTTACGCACTGTAGCATTTTACACCCTTGTACCACACTTCATGTTCCCTAATGGGAGGTACTGCAGGTTGTAAGAAATCTGCAATCATACTGAAAGCCACAAAACCATTCCAGGCAAACCTTTGGGAAACTGTGTTGAAAATGTATCTTGGAGCTATGAAAGGGCAGAGGGGTTTGCAGTAAGATACTGATTCTCTGAGGAATTCTAAAAGAAGGGTTTAGAACTACAAGCGGCTAAGAGAGAGGGTTTTTTTCTAACAACAGTACAACGGATGGAGTATCTGTGTAATATTTGTGTAGAGAATCTGTCTCTGTAAACTGCTGCACTTGACTTTTGAATGAGTTACCGTCTCTTAGCAAGCTGCAGTGATGTTAAACTTAACAAGGCTCGTGGAGGAAGGCATAGGTTTGAGGATCACTCTGCTGTCATCCCAGTGAGGCCTGGCACTGGGGAAGAGGAGGGCCATGACAAGCAGTGTTTTCTAGGTCCAGTCTGCTGTTCTTATTTCCCATAATTTCCAACATGATGAACACCTTAATGTCAAAAGTCTTAAAATGGGATGATCTCATAAAAGCAGTCACTGCCAGCAGGGTTGCAAGCTGGGACTACTTAGTGGTGATCTGATGAGAGTAGTTAACTGAAAATGGGATGTGGATTTAGGTCTGATAGTTTCTAGTTAATTATCTGTTATCTGAAAACATCACTGAAAAGCACAAAGCACTGCTTTAAGACTTGCTTTGTGTCTCTTTATTCAGTTAATATGTTCTTTTGTTACATTATATTTTCTTCCTCTAGCTCTCAATGTAGACTCCTCAGTATATGTTATTCTTTTGGTGCATCCAGAAAATACTTCTATAAATTGAAGGGAAAATATAATTTCAACAAGTGTGTATGTGTGCCTGGCTTAGTACTGAAAGAGGAGAACAGTGGTGACTTACGCTGCTCAAACAGTTATTTTGTCTGCCTTCTCTTTTATTTTGAACTCTCATTTAAACAATCCCATAAGTCTTCTAATGCTGATATCAACTCTTAGGTTGTAATGTTTCCCTGCTGCCTAGTTAAAGTAAGGTGAAAAGAAGCCTCGTGTTCCATACATTTATTGAGGAAATTTTTTTTGTGTGTGCAGTTCACATAAAATTGCATCCATTCGGCTCATGATCCAAAGTGCAGTTCCATTAACAAAGCTGCGCTCTGCCTTTTGTGTGGGTTGTTATGCTTAAAACCTGTTCCAGTTGTTGTGCCCCACTGAAATAGAAGTTTTGCAGGTGATTTAGTTTAGTTCATTTCCAATTCTGTTGTTGTATTTTCTTTGTTTGTACCCTGAATAACTTGGTGGAAACTATTTGATAGAATCGTTTTCATTTTACCATTTAAGATAAAACTTGTTTTGAGAGTAGAATGCATTTATTTGGTAAAAAAATAATGCAGTTATATAGAATGGAGAGATGATTTCTTTCCCTTACTTTCTCTTTGTCATCTCCCCTCTACTTTGAAGCCTATAGAAAAAAAAAAAACAAAAACGTTTTCTGTAGATTCTGAAGAACCCACGTGGCACTGTTTGCCATTTCTGTATGGCCTCAAGGGCACTGAGACCCCTGTGCATGCAGAGCTTTTGAAAATAACAAAACAAAACTTGTTTCAGTGTGGAGTTTATCATTCTTCCAAAACAAGGATGTGCACAATGGCCTAGCTCAGAGCTTGCTAAGCCAAGTGTAGTTTTCAGAGGTGCCTTGTGGTCAGCTCTCCTTCCAGAGTCAGAGGCTGCTGACTCCTGTTGGTTTTAGAGTGGATGCTGTATTGGGCTTCACAAGGACATCTCTGAGGAAGCCCTCCATGACTATCTAGGAGTGATGCATTCAAGGTGAAACATTCTAGCTTAGCAGAGCTACCCCAGTGAGGACACCCTATGGGACTGTTGGGTTTATATAGATTTCAGTTCTCCTTTGCAGTTCATTGGCTTGGCCAGACCTGAGTAAGGCAAGTTAGTTTGCCATTGAGTTGACAACAGTCCTGTCAGTGAACAGGCCACTTTTTACCTGATGTACTGAGCAATTTAATCTCATGGCTTCTGTGAATGCTCCAGCATTTTTGCCCATGATGCTCTGGTGTCTCTCTGCTAGAGTCTGGAGCAAGGGCTACCCTTTTTACAGCACCTAACGTGGTGAAGTCCTGGGTCACGGGCAAGCAAGAGTTACATAAATGGCAGTAATTAAGCTACCTCACTGAAACTGTCTGTGCTTTTGTGTCATAAAGTCTGTGCTTTGGTGAGGAAAAATGAGGAAACTGGAGGAAAACAAGAGGGGAAAAAAATTCCTTTCCTGGAGTGTGGACTGAGAAGTTGTTTTTTCAAATAAAACTGGAAAACTGCTGCTGTTCTTTCTGCCATCTCCCACTTGAATAGACCACTGGCCTTGTACTTTGCTGCTGGCTTGGGAAGGTCAGCGGGGACTTTCCTCACCTTTGCTATATGCTGCTGCTATTATGAGCTCTAGCATGCTGGAGAGTGTGCCCCATTTTAGAAGCAGCAATACTGGACATCTGCTAAGACATGTTGCTAGCTATAATAAGTGATGGGCAAGGGAATATCCTGCATCCCTGTTTTCTCACCTCAATAAGTGTTGAAAAATGGCCCATAGCAATGTGTACATGACCTGCTGGAGGCAATTGCTTGGTTTCATATTCCATTTTCTCTCTCTCTCATCTCCTCTTCCTCCTGCTCTAACATTTCTGTTTTCATTTCCTTCTGCTTAGCCTGTTTGTGAATTTCTTCACCTTTTAGAATGTATTACCTGAATTTTAGGGTATGTTCTTATTTCCAGGTACAAAACTAAGATACTGCATAGATATTAACATAATCATAGGTCCTTTTTTTCCTGAAATGTGCTTTTAGGTATCACCTTGGTCAGTAATTTAATTGAATTGGATAGTGACAACACACTGACATTGTTAAGGTTAATGACCCAATGATTTACAAGACAAGGCACATTTACCGGCAAATGGATTTTAGTAATTGTTCCACTGAACAATGAGAATAACAATTTGTACATTGATCCACAAAGTCCTACTGCAGAGCTTCTGTTCTTCCTTCGCCAGTGTCCCTGTCCATAAATTCACTATCGTTCAATGTTTTGTCAATCCTGCTGTATTTTGCGTTGAATTTCAGATTATTTTTTTCAATGTGATTTACAGCTTTTCATGCCAGTATGGAACGTGGCTGGGTAAGATGGTGGCAATTGAGGACAGCAGAAGATGGGAGGAAAGAACTTCTACAGGTAGGGCAGTGCTTGCTATAGTCTGCATTGAGCTTCTCCAGTCAGTGGTAAATGCTTGCATCTCTTTGACACGAGTTTAATGTCTGTTTCAGTCGATTTGGATTGGTCTGTGTTTCTTACCAAAATGCTGTGGGAGGCTCTGCCAGTGCAGTAAGAGAATCCTTTACTCAGGATTATTATCCATATTAAACATCTTTGCAGTCTTAGACAACACAAAGGAAAAATGTCCTTTCTCCTGGAATTGATGTTCATTGTCACTGGTTGAAGTACATTCCTTTAGTTATCTCTTAAATCCTAGACACTGTTTATTTACTCTAACAATTTTTCTTGCTGTGAGACTCATAATCACTCCATTCCTTTTGCTTAAACATTTTAAATACTATGGCATGAATGACTTTACTAATGCCTGGGTTTTTGTGAACATTGAAAACTGACTAGGAATGATGGTAAGAAATCTTCAGCCAGTCAAAGTGCCTGGTTGTAACTTATTTAAATTTCTGGGTAAAGATCCTCATTGTAAGAGATGGTATTTAACATCCTTATTAATTAATTATCATTGGAAAATAGCTATTTAATCAGCATTGATCTGTTGTAAGGCTTCATCATCTGGCATTAGCCCAAACACAGAACAGATGTGTTTATTGAAGGTGGTTGTCTTTCCCTGCAGTATTATTGACATTGTTATTATTTCCATAGTGGTAATGGGCCAGTAACTGTTGGCTAGGTACTCATTGTTACAGCGCACTTTATAAACTTAATTCTATTGTCCTAAGCTTTATTAGCCATTGATTTCTTCAGTTGTCCTTTTGCTTCCTGTATTAATTTTGTGTCATTCTTGGTTTCTTGTATATTGCTGCCAACTTTCTCTTTTACATTTGTTGTTTATTTGCATTTCCACCAAGTTATAACTTTCAGTCCCTCATGGTGCCACAATGAGATTGTTTGTTCCAAGCGTTGTTATGATTATCAGTGATGTGTTCTTCCTTGCATTGCATGTGCTTTACCCAAGAAAGATTGCAAGACTTTTGACCTGCAGCACTATAGCATTGTGCTTAGGCCTCGACTCACACTTAGACAGCAATATTTTAACTGAATAAATGTTTCTCTTCTTATCATCAGAAGTGAAAAGAAAAAAATCAAAGAAACAATGACATTTTAAAATGATTTTGAGTGAGAATGACGTATGGACTAAACAGAAATTGCTTTTTTATTTTATAAATCTTATTTTAAACAGGAATATTCTGGCTGCTGGTAGTGGTACATCGATGGGCTTCTTGACAGCTGCATAGGATATTTATTTGTCTTAGTGGGCCCATGGCCTGCAGAGCAGGAAGATACTGAGGATGCAAAGGCTGGATGGGAATTAGGTCTTTGGCTTTCTGAACTACTGACTGCAATTTCAGGCAGATTTTAGAAACCCTGGGATACCAGAATGAGTGGGAAGAATGTAACAATGGAAAGTACTCTCTCGGTTTTAATCCTTAGTAAAATACAGAAACAAATGATAGAAAAGAGCAAGCTGTAGATATCAGGAGAATTTCAGAGCAATGAGTAAGGACTTTGGCCTTTTAAAGTACCCATCATAGCAGAGAAGTTGAATGAAGACTTTGAGACTGTGTTTACAAATTAGAAAAGGAAGAGACATGATAGAAAGATGCGCTTAAGAAAAAACTGTGCAGAAAGAAGCTTGAAGGATATATTAACCTGTCTGTCAAGTGTTAGGCTTTACTGCATAATAAGAGGCTGGGCTATATGTAAAAATCCTGCATGTTTCCTCATTTTATGTGGTTCAGGCTTTTGCAGAAGGAATATTCAATGAATTAATCTCTAACTTTTCTGATTACGTTTTAAATATTTATGTTGTTAGCCTCTACATCTTATAAATCAGAGACTTTTAATGGACTGTGGCTTATTAAATCGTGTCTTTTCTGTCAGTTTCATCAGTGGAGTGGTAATGTCAAATGAAACCACGCTAGCATTTCATTCCCTTTTGTGCTTGAAAATACCCAAACCACAGTCCTACATTGATGGATGGTTTTCTTTCCCCCTTCCCCCCCCTCCCCCGCCCATATCTGTTTTCAGGTTATTTTCATATCTCATTTATATGGACGTGGATTTTCACTTTTTCCCTGCCAATTAAACAGTCTTGTATTTGCTCATTGTTATAATTACTTTCCCAAACTTGTATAAAAGGGTGTGTTACCACCTGACTGTTAGGTTCAAGGATACGGTTAGTATAAGGAAAACCTTATTTGATACAGAGAACTGCATGGCATCCGGGTTCTGTTCAAACTGTATTCACATACCTTTTTGATTTGGTAGCAGTGCAGTCTTTTTTCTTCCATGGAGCACTGCTGTCAAAGGGAACACTGCACTACCTACGTTGTTCCTTACAATATGGGACGTGGCTGATACAGGGCAATGACTTCATGTTTTTAAGGTCTTCTTACCAGCAGCCAGGCAGGATGTGGCTAGGTTTCAACACAGTCTAAACCGAGCTGGGTCATTGAAAGCTACCAAGAACTTAATGCTTAAATAGATGACGTAGAATATTTGCTTATTAGGCAACTGTGAATAGCATTCTAGAAGCTGAACACATAAGGAAGCTGAGATTGGAGGACGAATCCCCAGATATGATCAGCAAAGACTTCAGGGAGGGCAGTTTCAGTGGAGTTTGTGTTAAGAGAGGAAGGAACTGGAGGAGAAAGATAAGGTCAAAGCTGAACAAGAGCACAAAGGTGATTTTGGAAGAGACTTGCTGAAAGGTTAGAGAGCAGCATGGCTGTTGGCTCCGCTTAGCAGGAGTTACTGTGCCCGTGGGGTAAGTGAGGTGGAGGTGCTGTAGCAAGGAGAGGTTGTAGGGATGGAAGCAGTGTTGACGTCTTTTGCCCTTCCTCTTTGATGAAACTGGATGGTGAGAGCAGGTGAGCTGCTTGCAGTGTGTGGGTTGGAGTTGTACTGCTGGCCATTTGATGAGCAAAGCAATGCTGCTACTTGCAGTGCTGCCCACAACAGTAGGAAATGGGTGAGAGAAGGAAGCAAAGGCAGCTCTAGTGAGTTTGGTGGGCTCAGAGATACCCAGGGACCAGACGCTGTTCCTGGGTACTCAGAAGTGCAGGAGGATTTTGTGCAAGTCTATGCAACCCTTCTGTCCCTGAGTGCCGGGGTGGTTTCCTGTCCTCATGTTCTCCCTTTGCAGATACAAGCCAGCCTGGTTCTTTCTGCACAGTGATTTTCTCTCTCTACCCTGATAATCAGTTCACTGTTTCCACTGCTGCTTTCCCAGGCTTGTCAGCAAGCAGTGCAAATCAAGAGATCTGTACTTGGTCGATTTTGAATTAGCGAGTTTGACAAATGTTTTCATTTGAGAAGGCAAGCTGCCTCATTGTGCTTGGTTTAACACGAGCACATTAGAGTGACAATGCTGGATTTAACTTTAGTTATCAACACTTTCAGCCCACATTGGTCTAAGTAATTGTCCTGTTTATACTCTGACAGGTTAAAATAATGTATTCCAGAATGAGTGCGCTTCTACTGAAGATGAAAAACAGCCCAAGAGGGTTATCAGCTGTTACTGACTGTGACAAGCAGTGTGAGCTAGATGTATGGATAAATTGCTATTGCTCCAGAGGTTATTCCTATTAGCAGGAGGCATGTAAGAAACTCTAACAAAGCATTAATACAGTGAAGCTTCTAAAAAACCTTGTCTGTCCTATCCGGGCTAAGGACTAATGGGATGTTCCAGCATGTTCTTGATGCTGCACTGACAGGTGGTGATAGACTTTAAATAAAACAGAAGCTCCGCAGGGCTGCTGGGAAGTGTTGGGCAGCAGAGAGGATTTAAAAGCTAATTGTAAAGCTAATTTTAAAGAAAATACACAAATAAGCACATTTATCTGAGATCTAAACACAGATGTTGCTCCTGGATTTTTCTTTAGGCAGAATCAAATAGTGTTGTATAGAGGGGATCTTGGCTAAGTAGGTATAAAATTTTCTATCTATAAGGGAGATTTTTGTTACCCCCCCCCACCTTCCAGTACTGAGGCCATCTGGAAAACAATATCACAAGTACTGAGAAATGGAACTCAAGAGCTGAACAGTGTTAAATGGCAGCTGCTGCCATGAGCTCAGTGCAGGTGGCTCCATGGATTTCAGCAGTGTGGTCCTATTTGTGCCCTTGTGTGTTACCTAACTTGTGCCAATGCAGCCTGCAGAGAAATCTCACACATAGGCTTTGTCACTCTAAACAAGGAATAGCATAGAAATTTATTTAGCAGCAGAAACATGCTCCTCTGGAGTTATGCAATGGAATCATAATTGCTTGTTCAGTAAGGGTGGGAGATTTTGCCATTATTTTTTAGGAGACTCTGTAGGACTTTACGTTTCTTAGACTCATGTTTGTTACCTGTGTCCCAGGAATTGTTTCCAGAGGCACTAAGTAGGAGCGAGGAAATGAGGGATGAAGGCGTGCACTTTTCGTCATAACATCTGGTATGGAAATATTGATTGATATCTAACTTCAAGTGGGAGTTACATATCAGAATAAGAGGGGGCTAAAGCTGAAGGGCAGATTGCAGCAGCCTATTTGTTCTTCTATAGGATCTGATCTTGGAGGACTGAAAATTGCCACGAAGGACAAGAAAGCAGCGCTGTAGTAACTTCTGGCACAGATGCTGGGAACTTCAGAAGGGCGTGTTGAGGACCCACATTAATTGGAAGGTTGGTAAGGAAGGGAGGAAGATAACATGGTTTAAATATGACAGCTACAGATGCAGAAGAAAAAGGGAAAATCACCCTATAATGTGGAGAAACATTGAATAGCTGTTTGAGCAGTAGTTTTAGTCAGTTTTCTAGCCAATCTCTGAAGTAAAAAAATAAACAAAAAAGAAATGAAAAACATCTCCACAGCAGCTCTTATATTCACCTCCCAGAAGAGAAAATCTGTTTAGTTTGCTTATTGCTTGAGTCCTATTTCACAGTAATTAGAATACAAAGCTCTTCTGCTGCTGTAAATTGGCTGTCTTTCTGATGCTCTTTATAACAAAGGAACCTTATAAATATAATTTCATGAGTATTTTGACATCATCTTAGAAGGCTGGCTGTAGTGGGAGTCTTTGGGAAGCAGAGGCCTTGGACAGGACTGGAGCTGTTGCTTCTGTTTTCTGATGCATGAGATAGTCTTAAAGCACAGAAGAATAGAAGTGGTAAATGGCAAAAAAATAACACCAGTATCCATCATCATTTTATTTTCTTCTTTTTCTCCTTCTTTTAAACTTGAAATAAAAATGCAGCTGCATAAAAGCCCTGCTTTGGCAGGTGTGCTCCTTGATGGATATTGTGGACAGCTCCTGGCCCACAGGAGTTGTGTGTTCAGCGAACATCCAGCCTTTCCTTGGCCAGCAATGGGCTGTTGCTGTATCAGGGCTGGTAGTTAATAGGGAATAATTCTTCAAATTACAGAGCCTTTGTGCTGAAGGAGGTCGGTGTGTAACAAAAACATGGGAGGAAAGAGGAATGTCAGTGCTTGCATGCTCAGTGAAACAGGAACTGGCAGATATTGGTCATGTTTGCCAAACCTTACCTGCAGTGCATTCATTTTAATTCTTCTTTTTTAATAAGTGGCTTGGATTTTAACATTTTACAATGCAATGCTTGGACTTGTTTGCTACATCCTGCCAAGTTGGTTCTGTTTAAGTATGTCTTCTGGCAAATGCAAAAGGTTTGGGTCAGGTGTCAGGGTCAGTGTTGATTTTAAATGGCTGTCATGGGGAACCTGGTATTTAAAATGGGGAAGGGAGGTGAAGAGGTCAGCTGCTCCCTGTGTCCTTCCGGAGGCTGCTCGTGTTAGCCTGGTGTTTATTCATGAGGAGATGAGTGTTTCTAGGAGGCACACAATATAAATATTTAGCACTGTCTGTGGAAAAGGAAAATATTGTTGGAACAATGTCTTCATTTGTCAGAGGAAAAATAGGGACTAATTTTTTTGAGAGAGATCACAATTAACTGCTCCCCATGAACTGTTTCTCTAAAGATTTCAGGCAGATGGATGTTCTTGCAGCAAGAAGAGTGAATGCCAATTGAGAGGAACATGGTTCCATTTATAAAGCCAGAGAAATCATTCTGTCAGGCAGGATATAGGTACACAAATTAAGCAGGTATCAAAATTATATCGTCTCTTCAGCTGCAACTGCCTCTCAAGAACAGACTATGGACAGGAATAGGTAAGCAGGGTCTCAGCAGGCCATAATTTAATTCTGCCAGTGTGTGTCTACAGTACTAGGCGCCTGCTGATGGCAGCTGCAGACAGTGCTGCCCCTCTGCCCAGCAAACCCCTTTCTCTCCATCACTGAAAAGTTGCATCCTGTGGTTCCTCTGCACAGAGCTTTCCACAGAGTCCCCGAATCTCTGATGTGATGCTGAGGTGGCAGGGCTCTTCTGATTAGGAAAGGTTTCTTTATCCACAGAGAACTGCCTTCTGTTGCAGTGTAGCAGAATCACAAAATTGTAAGGATTGGAAGGGACATCTGGAGATCATTTAGTCCAACCCCATGTAGCTGCTAAGTTGAACAATTCCACGTTTCCAGAAGAAATCCTCTGCTGTGAGGAAAGCCCCCTTAGCACAGGCATAGCACAAACTGCCCCCTGTAACTCCATGTTTTGGTGGCCAAATCTGGGAACTTTGATCTTTTGTATGGAACCCAGTTTTGGTCCAAGGTGGCAGCTCTGCAAGCTAAGAGTAATCACTGTATGTACCTAAGGTGGACAAAGGGAGGCAGCAAACAGCACAGGGTTGTATTTGCTTTGGAGCAAATCCAGGGGGAAAGTGCTGATGTTTCATCTCCAGCCTGAAGCCTTGCTCTCCATGGCATGCAGGTTTCAGTGTAGCCCTAAGCTCCTGAGGCTCCTGCTTTGCTCTTTGTTCTGCCACCCTTTGTAACCAGAGGCTGCGTGTTTGGCAGAGGAAATTGAATTGGGCTTTAAAGCGTAATTAATAGAAAAATATCCCCCCAAATGTTTCTCAAGTCAAGAACATGACAGGCAACAAAAACTGTTTGCTTGCTTTCAGAATTCTCAGTCTTGTAGGAAGATGAAAAATAGTCAAAAAACCAGTCTGTACTTAATATTCTTAGCCATGGTTTTTCAGCTTTTGACTGAAGCTTTTTCAGCTTCAGTTTGGAAGTAAAGTTGAAGGTTGCTGAGGAAAATTTCAGTTATTGCCCTCTAACTTTTGACAGCATTTTCCATGGACTCTGCTATGCCCAAACTATTTTCTGCGGAGCTCATTCTTTAAAATTCAGTCACTTTTGCTTTTTCCTCATAAACATGTATGAGCCTATGTCTGGCCTTTGGTAAAATAAGAATGAGGCCTATTCCCAGCTTAAATCTTACTAACATCCAAATTTCTTGCTAAGCCTCTGCTGCTGCTGAATTTAATCTACTGTGAATTATCAGAGTTCAACTCCTACTATAAAGTAGATCTGACCTCTGGCTCTGCGGTTTTCTTTATTATCATTTCCATGTGTTTGTTCATGGACTTTTTATTGTCCAAAAGTTCTTGATGGCTGGATCAGGATCTCTCACCTTCTTAAGTGATGGTTGGAAAGTCTGAATAGCTTATTACTTTGACTTAGAAAAGAACACTGAAAAGAAAAGGTTTCATTTTATTCCTTATTATTTCCTTCACTGTTAATTTTTCATCCTCTTGGAAAATACTGGAATGGTGAACAGTTTCAGAAATGGGTTGAAAGTTTGTGTTCTTGCATTGTCCTTTCTCTAACCTCTGCTGAACTGCTGTTTTGTAACTTTTAACAAGTACAGTAAATGACAAATGATATCCCTCGAGGTTTATTCATTCCTATTCTCATCTACTGCCATTTAACTTGATTGATTTCAGCACACATTACAGCTTCTGGAAATGCTCCCCAGCCAATTCCTCAAGGGAGACAGCAACCCCACAGGATTTTTTTAGGGCCAAAATTCACAGAAGGGGACCTTCAGGTGTGGCTTTAAGTAGGCAGTTGCCTACTGTGTGAGCCTTTGTGCTCAGCCTGGCTTCTCTGTCTGGTGGTTCCCGAGCCTGTGATGTCTCCTGTGTTTCTGTAGATCTGCCCTTCTTGCTGCTCTCCCAGTGCAGACCTTGGCTGCCCTTTAATACGAGAATCTTTTACGAACACTGCTTACGTGCATTGTACGGCTGCAGGGTAGGAATGATGCTTTGTTAAGGGGCGAGCCTTGGGCTTCCATCTGCAGATAGACTGATGTGCTGGTTTGAAAAATGCAAATGCATCTTCATGGGATGTGGCAAGCAAATGTGAGGCTTTCTTTTAACTTAGGTCTGTATCGTTCTGTGTGCCCTTAATGATTTCTCCTTCTGCCCTCTTCTGCCCTGCTGTCTTCAGTGTTTTTCTGCAGTCGTCCTGGGTGCTCTGTAGGGAGGATGTGAGGGAGCTGCTGGAGGGGTAATGCTTGCGTTGGAAGCAATGTGTATTTTCAAAATAAGTTTCCCTCCCAGATTTCTAAGACATCTAAATAATTATTTTCTTTGAGATGGATTTTTTTTTTCTTCCCTGTAGCATTTCTGCTTGAATTTATTTTCTGTGAAAGAAAGAGAGACTTTTCAGGTCTAAGAATATTGCCTTGGAAATTGGTTCATTTGCAGTTAGGGCTAAAGAGATTATTTTGACTGTTCAATCCCTCATTCGGGGGCGGGGGGAGGGTAGATTTCCCTCCTCCGCAGAGATGGAGCACTGCGCCTTATGCAATACTTCGTTTATGTCTACTCAGGCAGAGACGGCTGAGCGTGCCACTTCCCACCTCTGTGGGAAAGCCTTTACCTTCTGTGGCCTGCCCAGTCTAACCCTTTGAAGCTTGGGCTTCGGATGAACATTCCAATGCGAGGTTTATTCTATCTCCATGCAGCTGTCAGCCTTTGCGGTACAGCAGTGATTCCCCATGCACTATGGTCTGAGATCAGGATATCTGCCACAACCTGTGTTCAGCTCCCTACTGTCCTGAATGTGAATTCTTCCTTTTTGGCACTAAGAGGGAAAGAACTCTTAGAGAGTTAGGAAACCTGGAAATATTCCTAGGATCTTTATTTTCAGATAACCATCTTCCTGTGAAGTCTTTCTAATGTAAGCTGGAAAATACTAAGCATCAACTGAAGTATTATCCCCAGATGTAGAGGCTGCTGGTGATAATTGGCTACAGTGCTCTTTACCATGCCCCACTTTGTATCTCTGACATGCAACAGTCTCCTGGATGATCTAAGGATCTGTGTGAAGCATAAGGCATGCATAGAATCAAGTAATCATTGAGGCTGGAAGAGGCCACTAAGACTGTCTACCCCAGCCATCAACCCACCCCTACCATGCCCATAACCAAATCCCTCAGTGCCACATCTCCGTGGTTCTTGAACACCTCCAGGGCAGGTGACACCACCTTCTCCCTGTGCAGCCTGTGCAAAGAAAGTTCCTTTCCTTCTCCAAAGAAAGTTTTCCTAACATCCAACCCGAATCTCCTCTGGCTGAACTCAAAGCTGTTACCTCTTGTCCTGTCGCTAGTTGTCTTGTAGAAAGGCATCCCAGTTGCTTTGGAAAGCTGTACAAACATGCAATGCCTGTCCTATTCCTTCCTAAAAGTAGGTAATGTAACATAATTATATCACAGTGTTGAACTGTACTGAATTAAACTGCTTACATTGCTCTGCTGCTCATTCTTTAAGAGAGAATCAGAGAGCAGCTCGAGAAAAATAATTTGTGGCTTAAAAATATTCACCTCCCCTGTTAGTAGACTGAATCTGATTTTACAGCAGAGAATAGAAACATTCAGCAGAGTTGCCAGTGGAAATAGGGTCCGTTTTTTAACTACGAGTGTAATTAATTACTGAAACGGCTAAAAGGAAGAAGTGGCAGATTTGCCACCAGTGGCGTGTTTAAATCAATGAGGGAGGTTTCCTAAAGACTCAGAAAATGAAATTCCAGTTATTGTACAGATAGAGCTCAAACTGAAAAATCCAACGCATTAAGTATCTCTTTTGGCCTTAAACCTCTATAAATTACATCTGCTTTCTCGATCTGCAGAAGTTTGCAGGAATCTGAAAACTTCAGTTAATATCCTCTCAATTGTAAAGTCTTGTAGTTTTGCTCTAAACCCAAAGATTTCAGAGTTTCAGATCATTTTCTCAAGCTCTCTGCATCTTCCCTATTTGTGTATATTTCCCCCTTACATGAAATTCTTTTTATAACTCTTTTATATTACTCTTTTGTACCCTTTCTACACTGTAATCATTTCTTCATCATAATTCTCTCGTTGCTATGTGATGTTCCACCACTCAAGTGCTTTTCTTTGATTTAGCTGTTAGTATTGTTTTAACTCTTTACCTTCTGCGCTTGACATTATTACTCAAAATAAGAACAGACTCCGTTTTCCTAAATAAGATTCAAAGGTAAATACTGAATGAGTTGTAGTTGTGCTTAGAGCTGTGAAGAACAGCTGAGCCCACCTGCAGTCTGCCTTGCTTTAACTTAGTCACTGTTTCCTAGAATAGGCCCTTTCCTTGGAGTTAGAGGGAATTGCTCGGGTTGCTTCAGATGAGGCTGGCAACAGCTGACTAGCAGCAGGGCTTTGACTTTGCATTTCCAAATCCGCTCTGTGAAATGTGTTCAATAAAATGGGACGATATCTGAAGCACATTGTGTAGAAAAGCCAATGAAATGGTATATTTTCAGCATTGTATGTTCTGTTGCAGCTGGGCCAAATCCCATATTCCTGAGAAAGCTTCTGAGCACCTCAATTTGACTGAACATTCTGATCTGAGTTTGCAGAAGGAAGCAGCCTCCTGCCCTGTTTGTAAGAGGACATCACTGCAGTGTCCTGCAGATGTAGCTCCTTGCTAAATGCCCTTGCTGCCAACTCCTAACAGTGTGTATGCCATTTGTGCAGCGCAGGTAGAGCTCTGGACACCAAACTGCAAAGTCTGCAAAGGAATATCCTACAAGGCATGAGTGCTACTCCAGGTGCAGTTGAATTCACAGGGGGAAAATCAAACATCAGTGTTAAGTGTTAGTCTACACCTCTGTAAAAGCCTGCTTGCTGTGTGTCTTTTCTGCTAGATTTGCCAACACAAAAAAGCTTTCCTGAAATTGTAGTTGCAGTGGTGCCAGATTCCCTGTCCTCAGCTGTAGTCCCCAAAGCACTGCTTGGAACAGCATCGTGCTAATAACTTCACTGATGCTCACTTGGCTGATGAAGTGGTTCCTGGTGCTCTCTGAAGGCTGGTTTGGAAGCTGTGCTTTGGGAAGTGAGTGCACCAGTCACTGCCTCGCTGCAGGGATGGAGCACCTGCTGCTCTCAGGTGGGAAAAGGAGGAATCTGTGAATTCCCTCATCACACCCGAGCATTAGGAGGCAGTAGAAGGATATTGTACTCCACTGGGAGCATAGCATGAAAAAGGCAGTACCAAGGACACAAAATGGAGCACTCAGAGTTTGCCAAAGGGTCCTGCAGTGCCCAACAGCTTGCTCAGTCGGGCAGTAGCCTCTGAGAACTGTTTGATCAGCTAATTAGCAGCTGCTCAATTACCGGTGATTTTTTGGGGGAAGCAGCCCTGTACTCATCTCTTGCAGCGCTAGGGTGAATCTTTTAGGGTACTTTGCCATTTCATTTAGCTGCTTTAAGCAGCAGAACTAAGCTGTCTAATAGTGTGGCTGATCCTTGTTCCAAGAGCACCTATTTGACTTTTTAGATTTTATTATATTTTAATTTTTTTAACTCTCTCACTGCTTTACTAAGGCTTGCTTTTTATGTGGGGAGGGCTGCCAGGCAGGTACTATTTTAAAACTGGCCACATCCTTCCATCTGTCTCTTCAGCTGATGAGTAGCACCGAGCTTTCTCCTCTCTGTTGCATAGGGTTAATGTAAGCTTTTAGCAGCTGTTTTTATCTGGGTATCAGAGAATACTGCATTACCTTTGCTAGCAGTAAGCACACTTTGTATTTCCTCTGTAATCCCATCATCTTGTAGCTTTCTTTCACATACTGAGGCTGCTTATTCCCTTCTGTATTGACTGACCTCAGACCTGTGTATCTGTTTCTGATAATGCAGCTTGCCTTGCTTACTTGCTATGAATTACCTTGGAATAATTGGGCTGCCAGTTGCTAGGTGTTGCAGATGGGAAGCTGAGGCTGTGTGTCCTAGAACATTGGGTTTTGTTCACATATAATGGCTCTGAGCACTTCAGGACATCACAATCTATGTATGCATGGGCCTGGATAGAAAACATTTCCCATGTAGTTAATGGGACCATACTGGCAGTCACATGTGGCGTGTTTAAAGCCTTATTGTTCATAGCAAAATGCACTTAGTGGTGTCTCAACAAACACTTTCTCCTTCTAGACTCTGCACCATAACAGAGATTTATATTGTGTCAGGGGAGGTTCATGTTGGATATCAGGAAAAATTTCTCTTCAGAAGCAGTGGTGATGCATTGGCACAGGCTGCCCAGAGAGTGGTGGAGTCACCATTCCTGGAGGAGTTCAGAGACCATGGAGATGTGGCACTGAGGGATGTGGTTAAGGATGGGGTGATGGAAATGTTTGTTTGCAGCAATTTGCTTCATATACAGACTGTCCCAGCTGTGCTGTTCTGTAGTTCATTTACAGACATTCACGAACATCCCTCAAGTGAGGACAGAGATACCAAGATGCAGCCATCAGCTGGTTACCCAGGAGCAGTCAGATTAGTCCTCCTTTTCTGCTGTGTTAAATACAACTTGCAATGCTTCCCCACCATTTTCAGGCATTATTAGAGCTTGCTGCATGAAGTATTAAAGAGGCGCTCTCCATTTATCCACATTAATGATTCAGTGCAAACTCCTGCCTTCCCATTAATATCCGCTAACCTCATTCAGTGATAAAACTTGATTTAGTCTCCAAATTACCTCGGCACAAAATTTCTTGGAGCTGCACTGCCTAATAGTTCAGGGCTACGTGAGCTGTTATGATAGCCAAATAACAACAGTGGCAGCATCTTTTTTAAGGGCTCAGTGGAAAGGGAAGAAGGGAAAAAAAAAGAAAAAAAAAGAAGAATCAATCCAGCGCATAAAGAGAGACACAAATAAATTGCTAAACAGTATAATCCAATGATACCATACATCTCAGAAATGAGTGCCTCAAAAATCAATAAAAATTGAAATTGAAAAGGGAAGAATTGTGGTTGTCCAGATGCAGGTGTGTCGATGAGAACTGCAGGAGCAGGCTCCAGCCAGGCTTGAGGAAGGCCTGGGTAAGGGGCACAGCTGGAAAGGGGCTGTCTTGTGCATTGATGGGGAGAATAGGAGAGTGAATGGTGTCCCTGGCATTTGAGGGGCTGCAACACATCTGTGCTTGCAGTGTGACTGCTTCCTTCCATCCTATGTGGCAGCATGACATGGTGCCAGGCCTTGGGATGGCAGGGAAAGGCACCACCTTGAGGCATCCATGGTTCCAAAAACTCTTGTAGCTTTGTCTGTGCCTGTAGTTTTATGGATCCCCAGAGATGCAGTGCTGGGCAGCCCTCCAGTGTCTGCTCTGGAGCTGTTTGGGCTTGATGTGTGCTCAATATGGAGTAGTTGTGCTGGGCTCACTGGTCTATGGTGGTGCCAGCATCACTAGTCCATAGGTTTGTTGTGAAAGAACCTGGCCCAGTGTACTGACTCACAGTGTACTTGTTCCCCAAGAACGAGTTTGAGATGTGTACCTTGTTTTTCTTAACAGTTTTGTTTGTTTTACCTTGTCTTTCCTATGGGAAGATGGGTGTGGCTATTGGTGGCTGAGAGGTTCGTTCATGGAGACCCATCAGAGTTCTTCAATTCCTTTCTGTTTTTCTGTCATTGAATAGAATCTCAGTCCTGCTATAGAGCATGAGCAGACTCAAGCTGTGCTGCATGCTGGTACAGATCTGTTTTCTACCCTGTCTGGTCGTCTTATTGCTCCCTTTGGAGTCTGCTGGCAGCAGATCAAGCGTGGTTTGTCCTTCTTGGTTTGCAGCAGCCTGCTGTCTACAAAGATTTGTGAGAATAATGGTAGGGACATTGCCTCACTCCAGTAGCAATTTAAAATGTGTGCATTTTAAAACAAACAAGCAAAATAAAAGAAAGAAAAAGAGAGGCAGAAATAAGCAGAGAATCGGGTAGGGTGGGCTCCTGCCAATCACCTGGCGAGTGAAGGAAGAACTAAACAATCCGGAGAGAAGTGAGTAGGACAGTCTGAGCCCAGTGATCCCATTGAATTGAGTCTGCTGTCTCCCAAATGGTATAATTTAAAATCATTTGCTGCAGTTTTAGGCAAGAATTATTAAATGAATATTAATCAGTCATTAAATTCAGTGAAACTGCTTCTTCATTCGGGGCTGAATGAGGCCATTTGGCTGTGGCACATTCAGCATGTTAATATGTCTGTAAGAGAGCAGTTTCTTCCCCGCTGGAGCTGTGCGGTGCACTCAGCCCCAGTAACAGTGGCAGTCCTTCAGACCATCGAGTGATGCTTTTGAGGCTGACCATTTGCAGTCTTAGGAAATATCAGCCTGTCTTTAATTCCAAGTACAACCCTATTCTTTTCTCTTTAAGGAAGATTTGGCATAATGCTTTCTTACTTCTCTTGCCATGTGCCCAAAGGCAGTGTTTGTCTTGCCTTGCTCCTCTGACATTCCTCTCCTAGTTCTGATTCCTGGGTCAGGGGAACATCACCCAGTTCCTGCATCGTACAGAAGCTGAAACATTGAGGGAAATCTGCAGATGTCTTAATGGTGGGTGTACTTTTACTGCCAAGACACTGAAGACATTGCTCATGAAGGAGCATATGCTAACAGTTGGTTGGGAAGTAATCACTTTGAGCATCTCTTTGTCTTGACCTGTAGTGTGTCAGGGAAGCAGCAGGTCCCTTGTGATGGGTACAGGATGAGGGACAGGCTGCTACCCAGAGCCCTCAGACATCTCCCCTTGCAGCTTCTGGGGCTTCATTGGCCCTGGGGAATCATGAGGGCTGTTCACATGAGGCCATTAACCAGTGCTAACTAAACACAATCTGTAATCTTTCCAGAGCTATTCCAGTCCTCCAGCTGTTTTTGTGAATACTTCTACCTTTTCCCACGTGTAGCAACAAAGATGGGGGAGAAAAGAAGCTCTGGAGGAGTTCTTGCAAGCCTCTTTCCCTATCCAGCCTCTGGCAGTTGTAGATGAGATCAACAAATACTAATTAAACTCCAGTGTATGTTATAGTGAGCTCCAAGAAGAGCTGCCTGGCCCTGTGTTTAGACTATATGTCAGTAATAATTATCATTGAGAATAGTAAGAAGGAAGACCTTTTGTTGTTGTTGTTGTTGTTGTTGTTTTTGACTTGGCACTTATTATTAAGTTGGGGAAAGAGCAAGGCTCAAAGCTTTCTAGCCTTTCTAGCCTAAGTCTCGTGTATGTGAGGGCAGCAGTGAGTTTTCATTAGCCTAATATTCCTGGAAAGGGTGTTTTGCATGGAGAACCGTTACCCTTGTAGTGATTCTGCAGGTTATAAAGGCTGGCATTATAATAATGTGGGTTTTTTTAACTAAAGAAGTCTCTTTTTTGTATGTTTCACTGAGAATTTTTTTTTCCCTTATCAGACCTTCTTTTTAATGATATATAGAGGGAATAAACCAGAAAGAAACTACGAAGCCCATGCAGGGAAAAAAAAATTTACACATTCTCTTGCTCTAAGGTCTGAAATATAATGAATCATTAAACCTTGAAGTCACATTGACATTACCGAATGGGTTTGAAATCAGCTTGGGTGTGTGAAGCTATAGAAAACCTGCCAAGTGACTAAAACAGATACTGATGGTGATGTAAGAAATTGGAAACATCTATTAAACAGACGCAGCTTTCCCTTTCCTAAAAGTTATTTGTTGGGGGGTAGTGCAGCACTTCCCTGGTGTGCGTGTGCTGCGGGGGCATGGCCACGGGCAGAACCTAGTTAACTGAAAACATCACAATCGATACAAAGCACTATGTTTTCCATTTACTCCTGGTTTTTAGGGGTTTATTTTGTTGCTGCAGGAGAAGGCATCAGTTCAATATCAATTCACCTTCTGGGTGGGGAGAGGGATACAGATATCAGCCTTTAATGTGTGATGAAGTTTGTGACAGCACTAAGCTTACTAACATTTAGACCAAGAGCTGTTTGGTACAACACAGGGCACTGGCTAATCCTGTGTCCAGTAAACAGGCAGAATAAGTAGAGATCTATGTTGATACGCTTTCTAGCTAGGAACAAGGGGTTATTTTCTATTTAATCCTTTCTCCTGTCAGATCACTGCATACCAGCATTTCTTACTTAGCAGCTGAATTGAAGCCTGGCCACTCAGCAGGGTGATGTAGGGATGTCTTGCTAATGGATGGGAGTGCTTTGAGCCAAGGGAGCAAATTTATCTCTCTGTTATGCTATCTCTCAGTAGCTTTGCATCTTTCTTGTGTTGAGGGCCCCAGACCTGGACACCGTACTCTGGATGAGACCTTACAGGGGCAGAGTACAAGGGGAATCCTCAATTCCTTGAGCTGCTACCTGTCTCTCTGTTGATGCAGCCTAGTATACAGTTGGCTTTCACAGATGTACACTTAGTCCCCAGGGGTCTGGGCATGGTTCTGCTGAGGTGCCAGCTCCTCCAGCAAGCACATTGAAGTGCTGCTCGGCTGGCTGCCGCTATTATGGCCTTCTCATGACAGCCAGCAACTCTTCAGATGCGGTAGAGTCTATTTTGACCTTCTCTTTTTGGAAGCTGATTGCCAGTTTAGTTGTCCTTTTCTGTCCATTTGAGATGGTAATGTGAGAAATGAGAACTGACAGCACATTTTAAGCGTGAGCCTTGACAGAAATTGGGCATCTGCACATCTTTGTGGAACAAGTCCAGCTGGGAGCAGGGAAGGGGAGGGAAGGGGGAGTGCTGCTGTGACACTGACCTGACTCTGGCACTGTTTTTCATAAGAAAATATACAACACCCAAAAGTGAAGTCACCAAAGCTTCTCATAACCCAGATCTGAAGGGAAATCCTGAGGCCAATCATTGCTGGGAAGAGAGGTTCATCATAGGCAAAGAAATGAAATATTATTATCCTCTTTCTCTGTGAGAAAACCTATGTAAAAGGTAGCAGGGGGAATGTTTTGCCAATTCTGGTCCCTGAGCAGTAGTGCAGTGTCTGCCTGGCTCCAGCTCCAATTGTTCTGGAAGGAAATCCCCTTGAGTAAAGCAGCAAATGATCCATTTGCAGTACAGAGTACTGGCTTGGCTGTGTCCAGATGGGTCCTGGGCTGTATGTGCAGAACTATGTTAAAAAGGTATTAAAATACGTTAATTACTCACCTTTGTGCTACGTTCTACACTCAACTCCAGTGGCTGTTGCAGCAACTTGTGTGGTCAGGAAGGCACAGGAAAGTAACTGGGAGAAGGTGAATGTGTGTATTTTATTCTTCTTTGAATTTAAGGCTAACACCACCTGCAACATGGATTGACTAGGAAAACCTAGTCATAACACTGCAGTAATATCATAACATGTGAGTACAAGTTGTCATCTGGTTTTAGCGTTCTGGTGTCTCCTAAGACATGCTCCTTTTTTGATGAAATGGTGCCATCCTCAGAAATTAAACACTGTTTATGGAAAACTGTCAAACATGTCACTCTGTTGTAATTATCCAGTTCTTGTTACTGACCACTATATTTTGTGAGGGCATCTTCTTGTATTCCTTTCTCAACTTTGGTCTTTCTTGCGCTATAAATGCAGGAGGGTGAAGGGCAGAAGCATTTAGCAGGTTTTTCCTAATAACTGTGCAAGATCCATAGACTTTGATCGTTATCTTTTGAAAGCAATTGAATTTGCTTTTCTTTTTTTTCTTCTTTTCTTTTTCATCTTAGGAATACAGTTTAAATGTACTCCTTGTTTCCCCTATCATGCTCTGCATGTCTTCTCGTACGTGCTTTCAAGTTTAGAAGTTTGATTTATTGTAATTTGTAACCTAGAAGGTGTTCTTAAATTACTGCTTCAATAACATAATCTACTAAAAACTCTGCAATTTTATCTCATCACACCTGTATTTGACAGCAAATTGATCTGACAGTGTTATTACATGTTTTTGACAGGCATATTTGAAATCCTTAAATCCCAGTTTCCTCTTTGTTTCATTACCATAACATCACTGACTTAGCCTTGTGATCAGTTATCCACTTAGGAGGACCCAAACGTCTGCCAGTTAGGTTTCCAGAGAGGCATTTGCTTCAGCTTCTATTAAATACATTCATTTTATCACAGATTTAAAGTAATAATTAAAAGAGAGATATTTCTTACTGCTGGACTATCATGTGGTTTTATGGAAACTGAAAAAGAGGGAGCTGCCTTGCACTGGTCCATGTCATGAAGGAAGGAGCTGAGCACGGTGCCAGCTGGATGCCTCAGTTCCAGCATTGCCTCCTGTACTCTGTTGCTCTTGTAGGACGTCTATTTTATCACTGCTATGCAGTCTGAGGCACTATGTAACTGTTTGATAGTTGGGTGTTTTCTGATGCTCCTGCCTATGTCAACAGCTTGCACCATCAGCCTGTACAGGAGATTGCGCTCTTGTTTGTGATGCTTGTATTACTGGATCATTATAATTGACTTCTAATTTAATAAGAAGACGTCTTTCAGTCAGAAATGAAAAATTCTTGCAAAATGAGTTTGCCTTTCAGAGAAAAGTATTGTGACGGCAACATGCTTAATATAACACCAAGAGACTGATAAGCACAGCCTGTCTGTGATAATAGCGTTCACATTGCTTATTGCATTTGGATAAAGAACAGGGGAAAGCAATACCCTTTTCTCAGAATAAAGTTCAAGCTTGAGTTTTAAATAGAGAAAAACAAAACTTGGATTCTCTTAGTATGTTAAAACATCCTTTGAGCTGGGGTCTTGGAGCTCTGTGCAACAGTTTTAACTCAAGAAGCAAGGTGTCCCACTATTTGTTGAGTTACACAGCACAGATAAACAGAGCAGGAAAGGCCCAGTGGATTCGCTAATGGAGGAATGAAACCTCAAGAAGAGTACAGCCAGTGTGTTGCTATATAACAGGGAGAACGTGTACTCTAACAAACCTTAATGCTTCTCTACTGGTATGGCAGTTTTAGCATCAAGGTCTGACTGTTTGCTGTGAAATCTGATACAGATCAACTGAATCCAGTGTAACTTTCCAGCTTTAAGTAAAAAGGGGGATTTACCCAAGAAGCACAACCACACTTTTCCACCAGCCCTACTAATGTGAAAGGTAAAGCAGATTTTATTTTCACTTGAAATGTTGAAAGCCAGCTTTGCATCTGAGGGGTGCTGCCGTCAGATTTCATTCTCCTGCAGCCTGACATGCAGGTTAGTGTGAAGATAGTTGTGAGCGCCATATGCCTGACAACTTGGCATAGAGGAGTGTGACTTCGGCTTGTGTTTCTCTTTAGATGATGACTAATGAGTCTTAGTCTCACAGAAGGCATTAAAATACAATTACATTATGTTAGATCAGCTCTCACAACTTCTAAATTACAGTGTGGTAGGCATGATATAGTTCTGTAAGATCTGTGGATGGATTTAGTTTCTTTTTTTCTTGTTTGTTGTTTTCCCCTGCTCCAGCTTCCAGTCAATTTCCTCCTGATGCAAATGTATGTGATAATTCACTGTGTGGACAGAAATGTATTTACTCCTGTATTTTACAAGGCAGATTTTGTCTTGCACTTTTACAGGTTTTTCCAGCTCTGGTAAAGTCTCTAATGAAATTCCAATTCTGTAGTTGACTCATTAAACTCTCTCTCAATCCATCACTGTAAAACTGATTATCAAGATGTTGTCTTTCGGTGTTATCCATCTTGAGTGACTTTTTTGGAGATTGATGCACATTCGTTCTTATGACTGCCTCAGATGATATCTGCTATTTATCTTGATCTCCTTTTATTTACTGTTTTAACTGAGAAGGTTCTACTGCCTGTTTTGATTGAATTTTAATGATGAGGTCTTGACTACAAGACAGACTTTCTGCAGATTTCAGACACATTTTATAAAATAGTATCCTCGGGCTTTCCCTACTGACATGTTTCCAGATTGTCTTTTTCCTGCAGTCCCAAAGGGATTTTGCTGTGCTGTGTGTGCAGCCACCCAGGTGGACGTGCTGCAGAATTACGGTGAGTTTTAAAGAAGGGGTAGGGAATTACTTGACAGTAGAAAACAATTATTTGCCAGTTTCCTTGCAGGGTCTAATAGATGTGGAAGGGTCAAATTCAAGTGTAAAGGAACGTAAAAGCAGCAGCAGTCTGTAGTTTGTCAGCAGTATCAGTGCAAATAGACCAACACGTCAGCAAAATGCCAGGTCAGTGGTGGCCAGCTCTGGTTAAGCACAGACAAAACCAAACAAACCAAGGAGGAAGAGAAATAAGGTAAGAATAAAAGGGTGGTGTCAGCATTAGGAGCTATGATAGTTTAGGGCACAGCTGGAGCCAGGCAAGCGGGGGATATTTTTGAGGATTGTCTCCAAGAACATTTGAAGGGCAGGACAGAAAAGCTTGGAGCTATTTTGACAAATTAATGGCATGATTGGAGCACAGCTGTACTTTTACAGCTCCCACACCCCACTAATGTGCTACACACTGCTGTCAGGATCAGGCAGTGAACCTGCAAGGGGGCTGGGCTGGGGGGTCCCCCAGTGTCTCCTGTCTGACCTGCAGCATTTCCCTTTCAAACCCATTTGTTTTGGGACCTACACTTCTCTTTCTTGACAATAAAAACTTATGCAGTCACTGTGTGACATCAAGGAAATTGATAATTAATAATTTTGTTTTACTCTTTATTTATTTATTTATTTATTTTTCCCCCTGCAGCATCCTGTGGTATCTTGCAATAAAACTGCCAGCAGGTGCCTAGGATATATTAACAGCCTCACACAAACAGCCTTTTCCAACAATGCTGCTATAAAACCCAGTGCTCGGGTAAAGCTGCCAGTCCATTTCAGGAGGAAAAATACTGATGCAGTTCTGGGATCATGGGTTTGTGCTGGTCGTCTTCTAGAATACACAGCTGTTCCTGCTCACCTGGAGCATGCAGCCATTTCCCTTTGAGGAAGGGAGCAGTGTTTGGGATGCAGAATCTCAGGAGATGGTGCCTGTATCTGCATTGCTGTGTCTCATGTTCATCCCCAGGGAACTGGACCTCTTTGCTGAGGGTTTGGAAATGCTCACTGAGTGCTGCAGGACCGTGAGCACTGCATCTTCATACATCAGGTTGGATGTTGTGAAAAACTTATTCTCTGGAAGAGTAGTGAGGCACTGGAACAGGCTGCCCAGGGAGGTAGTGGAGTCACTGTCCCTGGAGGCATTCAAGACACGTGGAGATGTGGTGGGGATATGATTTAGTGGTTAATATTGATAGTAGGTGGGTGTTGGGACTGGATGATCTTGGAGGTACTTTACAACTTTAATGATTCTATGAAATTCACCCTTCTGGATTTATTGGAACTTATGCCAGATCTTTTATAATGGACAGAAATGGAGATGTGCTCAGGTCAGTGTTTACAAGCAGTTTAGTGTGCACCCATTAAATACCTCCTCTGGCCTCCAGCCACTTGTAATATGCGCTGTGCTCTGAGCTCAGATCTTCTGCCTGCTTCAAGCTGTACTTGAGTATCCAACAATGACAGTAAATTAGCTGATGCATTTTAATGTAGAATAATAGATTTCTGGTGAAGAGCTTTCTTCTTTGTGAGTCCTCTGTGGGTTTATTTGCATCTTTCCACTGTGTCTGCACATGTGCCAGAAGTTCTGGAGATTAACCTTAATCTCTGACTGAAAGCAAAGTGACATTAGTTTGTAGAGTGGATTCTGTGTGAGATACATTTAATGTTATTTACTTTTTTTCTCTGTTAGTCAGAGGTAAATTGCTCCCACCAATATTACTGGACCTGGATTTCTATTTTTTCCCCTCCCTGTTGAGTTTTACCACTCAAGTAGCTGGAGTTTTAGAAAGCTTTTGGATCTAATTCATACGTGGTCTGTAATTCCTGAGTGTGTCCTTCCTGATAAGAAATCAGTTGTTTCTTTGAAAGTATTTTCTCAATAAACAGCTTAAGTTGATTCCCTGTGGCTGTTCTTTGAGCTGAACATCCTTGTGGGTATAAGGAAGAAGGTAACATGCAATAGGGAAGCTGGGTACTTTATGACATCTGCTTGGACAGGGAAAGGACATTACTTGGGAAGCCTTGTGCCTTACTAGGTCACACAGGGTTCAGCTGTTCTGCAGGCTTCTTAAAGTTCTTAAATGTGTCTTTAGATCTCAAAAAAGGAAAAGCAGTATTTCTCCTTTATTTGTGGGTGGGTTGTCTGCATCTGTGTCCTGAGCTATTCTTTGTCCTTGGGGTTGACTTCTTTAGGCCTGTTGGACAGCCTGCATTTAATTCTGGAACACCCAAACCTGCCTTTATATCTCTAAGCTGACTATGGTGCCCCTTTGGGGTTTCCTTGTTCTTCCTGATGCTCATCCCAACAGGGTGCTGGGGCTCATCGCATGGTTGGCAGGAGACAGAGCCCATAGATGACAGGTGGCACTTGCTAAGCACAGCCATGCTCCAAAGCAGAGCCCCAGCAGACAGACAGCTGCTCTGCAAGCTATGATGAAATGCAAATTTCAGGAGGAGTTATTTTTCATAACTCTGCTGAAGAACTAAAGCTGAAGGCAACGTTTAAGCTGTCAAATACTTACTGGAGAACTGCTTCTTCATGTGTATGTTACACTCAGGCAGTGCCTGACTACTGGGAAAAGCACTGAATGGAGCACAGTTCTGTACCTGCTGGTTGTGGAGATGGGCAGGAGGGAAACCATTAAAGCAAGAACCCATGTTTTGTCCATCATTGATCCCTCTGGGATGGTCCTGTTTTGCTGTCAGCTGTAGCTCAGACAGCGCTGCAATACTTGTGCAATAGCATTATCCTCTTACTCTCCCTTTTTGCACCATATCTTCCTTTTCCAGCTGTTTTTCAGAAGGCAGCTAAGCATTTCTTCGGTTTGTGAGAATATTCAGAATGTGAAGAAACTGTACCAGAAAGTTTTGAAGGCAGAACTTGCAGCCAGTCCTGCATCTGTATTTCCTTATTTTGTCCTTTTATTGTTGCCTACTTTGTTGTTAGAAGTCACAGTTTCAAAGTCATTGGAAGCAGCTTTTAGTACCTCTTCCTACAGCCCATCTCTATAAAGATCTCCCATTAATTTTTGTGCCAATTGGATGGGAGGAGGGAACACAGCCTTTCTTTAGCAGCGTGCTATAATGTTTGCCTTTTTATGTGCCTGCTGCAGCTCACTTCTTTGGCCAAACTGTTCTTTCTTTGGCTTTGCAGTTATTTAAACTACTATGATCTGTGGACTTCACGCTACCCCATGTCAATTAATGAAACACCTCTTTATCACTTTCTTTCTAATGATCTTCAGCTTTTTAGGTCATAGACCTACCTATTGCATTCCTTGGATGATGTAGAGGTTACTTTATTCTGCAGAGATGACCCAGCCTTTATGACCCCATCTCAGCTTCTCTCCTCTGGTCTCTGGGTGCAAACAGTTACCAAACACTGGTCCACACAGCCAACCTGCAGGGGCTTTAAATTTCCCTGTACCTGAAGTTTTTAGAGCAATCAGGAAACTTCCAATGTGGGTCTGTTTGATTTTGGATCAGAGACGGATGCTGTTTGCACAGGTTCACTTCCCATCACAGATGCTTCATTGATCTGTGCTGGAAACAGTCAGCCTTGTTGACTACAGGGAGCAGAGTACAGCTGGGGAACTGTTATTCCCTTTCTCTGTGAACCGAATGGCATTGATTGCTTCAGTACCAATGCATTTTCATTAGGCTCATTTTATTTTCCAGATTTTCATCTTTCACAGTGTTTATGAAAGGAAGAAATTAATGGCCCTTCCTAAATGTTGCTGAGAGGAGCTGGGAAGGTTTCCCAGAGCTTTGGTCTGAACTTTACTTTCCTGCATTATATCCTTGAGCTTTTGCAGGACTCATAGCAAAGACCAGAGACTACTGGGTTCCTGCAGTCCCTTGCTGCATTACCTTCTCTTTCCAGATAGTAAACGTCCTGGAAAGCAAAAAAAAGGACGCATGCACTGTCAACATGAGCTGTATTAGAGGGGTTTTCAATTTGTGGTGTTTCCCCAAAGGCAATGTGGCACAGTGAGCAGCTGGGTGGTGGTTGAGTGATTTGGGGCACTGGAGAGATGGATTCTCCTGCAAGCGCTGGATTTTATCATATACTTCTCTTATTCTGTGGGTTTGCTAGAGTAGATATATTTACTACACGGTTTCTTGGCTAATTATTTCTAGTGTGGCACTGATTGAGCTGTTAATAAAGTGTGAAGGTGCCTCGCAGGCACATTTTAAGTCTTAAAGAAATGATCTACATCTAAATTGCAAATAGTAAAATTTCCTTACCCACCAATATGAAGGTGATAGCATCTCCACTATTGTAAAATTAATCAAACTTCTCTTGGTGACAGAAACGTTAATTTAAATTTTTCGTCACAATTACAGAGAGAGTTATTGCAGCCTCTGACTTGTAATTAATTTCTCTTTCTTTTCATCACTGTGTTACAGCCCTTTGTAATGGTGATAAATGGAGTATCTACCTGACCTTTTTTTTTTTTTTTTTTTTCCTTAGGTAATATAAATTACTTTTAGGTTTGAAAAAAAATTATTTCTGGTTAATCAGTGCTTTTCCATAAACAGGCAAATGGAGGAGAAGAGCTTGTGGTGGTGGTGTTGCTTCAAGCATAGGGGACCACAGCTGAGAGTAAGCAGAGACCAAACCCAATACTAGGTGCTGTCTGTGTGCTATGCATTGTCCCAGTGGAACTCTTTGGAAGTGAATGTACCAGTGGTCCCTATAGGCTTCCAATTTTTGTAGCTATTAAAATACCAGGGCAAAGTGGGTGCTTGCAGCTCTTGGAGCTCTTTGAGAAGAGGTTGAAGCAATTTTCAGAACGAATTAGCAATTACCTTCAAGAATGTGAGGAGACCTGGGGTGGTTCTGAAGAAGGAGATGTGGGAAGAACCCAGCCCTAATTAGAGCAAAAAGAAGAGCCAGGCAAGTCTACACCAGACAGTCTGACTTTGCTGTGGAGGTGGATGATCCAACCATTTGTCTGTGCACACTCAGAGCATCGTGGGTGATAAAGAACAGTCATCACAGCTGTCAGGGACGCATCACATCACCCAACCTCGTTCCCCTCTGTGATGGCATGACAGAATGGAAGGAGGGGTGTCAGCTTGGCTGTGGTTAGGCTTTTCATGCTGTCTCACATGTCAGTCTCCAAAGCAATAGAAGGAAATTGAGTCTATAACAGGCAGTGAATGATTGGCAAATTGTATTCAAGGGGAAGCTATCAGTGATTTGCTGTCAGAGTGGGGAGTGCTTTAGGTGAGGTACCTCGTGGTGCTTGTCAGAGTTGTGGAGCTGCTCAGTATTTCATGTGGGAAATTGGGTGGTAAGATTATGGATCCCCACATGGTACTGCAGGTGACACCAACCTGAGAAAGGTGACGTCACTTTGTAGATCACCACTTTTTACCACCCCTGGAAAAGCTGAGAAATTATCCAAAAACAATCGAATTAAAAGAAATACAGTTTATATATTACTCATATAGAAATGTGTTTGTAAATATGGCATCTAGTTTGGATTTGCAGTCAGAAGGCTGGTGGACATGCACTTTGTGGAAAGTCTGAGAGAGATGGGCTTCTGTTAGTCATGGTAACAGGTAGCAGAGCAGGATGAAGTGTTGGCGTTTCAGTTCTGCAAATGACTGCAGCAAGTAAGTGAACTGTTCTCAAAGCTCACTGGGGCTTGAAAAAGAGTGGTGGGCCATTTGGATGGGTTAATCATTTGTTTGAGGCTTTTAAAATCACTTGGGCATCGTATGTTAGAAGTGACTGTGTGTCCAGCAGAGCTGATATCAGTAGCCCCTAATTACAGGCTATCTTATCTATTATCTATGCACTATTCAGTAATGTGTGCTACAGAGGAGAACAAGTTAAGAGAACACTGCCTTAGGCTGTACAGTCTCAGAAATTGGTAAATATAAAAAATTTGAATGCGTCTTTGATAAGCATCCACTTCTTTTGAGTGCCTGTTTGAATTGTGTTTTCTTTATTGGTTAAATCTCCCATCTGTAGAATTTGTGTCTATGTTGCTGTCTTTGACTTTAACCCAGAAGAGTCTCCTGTTGGAGGCATTTGGCCACCAACCAATTTGCCAGACAAACTACATTTTTTACTGAAATGCAGTTAATGACCCGAACAAAATGAAATGCTTGTTACGGCTTGATTTAAACAATGTGGTCTAATGACAATAGTCTCTCTGCCCACTCTCAGTGAGCATTCTACCTTACTTCAACTGGGCAGAAAGGAGACAAGCTCCTGATGCAAGGATTGAAGACGTGTTTGTAGGAAAGAGGGGCGTATTTAGCTGAGGATTTTTACTTTGGAATTTCCTGACAAAAATTAATTAGGAGAATCATGCAATTACAGTAAATGCATCTTATTGGTCCCCACTGACTTGTTTCTAAAACACAGAGTTGTTATTTAGCGTTCATGACAGCAACAGAAAAGTACCAAATAAACATAATGGGCTCTTTTTATATATACTAAAAATGACGTACAGTAGCTGCATGTTTTACTAATTTGGTTACAGAATCTTAAAGTGATGGGGGTGGTTGTAGTTTCCAGGCAGAGCTGGGTGGGAACGCAGTGATGCTTCCTGAAGGGGTGCTGCTGATCTCAGTGGGCATTGCAGGACATGATGGCTCGGATTTCATCATGACAGTGGTGTTCTCTGTGCTGTTGCTTCAAAATGAGTAAAACCTTTCTTGGTCATTTCTGCCCCAGTGGGACAGGAGTGGGCACACAGGGAGTTAGGGTAGGATTGTAGTTGATCCTCATCTGCTTCTTGTTGCTGCTTGCTGCAGGGCCTGTGTTTGAAGAAGTCTGAGAATTGTGATGCAGTTCAGCATCAAAAGTCCTACAAGTTTAGAGGTTTTACTTTATTAGTTTCACTTGGATTTCTAGGGTAAGGTAAGTTTGGTTGGGAAAATCTCATAAATCTATGATACAAATTGGACAGTCATAAACATATGCATAAGGTGGGCATTGAGCCATCCAAGTCTACTTTTATTGCTTTTTCATTTTGAGTTACACTGCTTACAGGATGGAGTTTCACTGCTCTGTAGTGTGGTCAGGTGAGTTCTGTGATACTGTAAGTATACAGCACAATTTTGGCTTGGATTCATTAAGTAGATGGTTAAGATAGACAAGATAGGTAGGAAGAGTTGCAATCTGGAGTTGTCTTTCTGTTTTTTTGTTATTGGAAACAGCCTATATAACAAATCCCTGACTTTGCAATGTCAGTTAGGTGATGTGAATCCTCCTCTGTTTTGGTCTTAAAGGTTGTGCATAGGATCAACTGGTGGAGACATGTGAACACTGTAAATCTTTTTACTGCATGTACCAAACATAAAGGGGAGTGATCTTCAAATGACATCATCAATACAAAGGGCAGTAGGAGAAGTTCCAACTTAGGACACAAATTATCAAGTAGCCGAGTAATGGACATTGAGCCTAGACAGTTTTACAAAGTGAGTTCTCTCATAAAATGGTATTCTGCCTCTAAACGGGGGCTCCAAACCTGCTTAGCTAGTAACACTTAAGCTGCTTTAGTGAGAACATTTTGGATTTCCACTGCCGACCAATCTTCCCAAATTGCTCCATGTCTAATGTAATCCTAGATGTATTTACCATATTTCATTGTATTTACAGTGGTGACTAGGCCATGGAGACATGGCTTACTTCCAGGGACAAGAAGTCCAGGTTCTTTAGTGCATTTTCTTCTTCTAAAAGCGATGCTACAGCACTCAGAAACTTGCAGTGAGCACATTTGTCTTTGCTCTGTGACGATGGTTGATCATTAGCAAAATGTATTTTGGTATTTATGGTTACAGGCATATTGACCTTAATGCTACATACAGCAGTGATCGGATCACAGCCAGCCACCAGTAGGAGAAGGTGCAGGAGTACTACAGGCTGCTTTTTTTCTGAGCAAAGAAAACACCTCCAAGGCACTGCAGCTGGGAAGGGTAGTTTATAGGTGAAATAAGTCCTTGGTTCAAGTATGATAAATTGTCAGATACAGACTTGCTCCTCTACCTCTCTACTAGTTCTTGCCCTCACTTAGCACACAGGGGCCATGAAGCCACGTGCTCTTTTGGTTTAGCTGCCCTGCAGTAGAGGGAATTGCAATGATCAATGTCAGTTTGAGGATGTAGCCCATGTTAACGTGTAATGGTAACGGTGCCAGAACTTGTGCTCCAGTGTTCTGCTCTGTGGTGTCCAGCTGTTGTTTTATTCACTTTCGTACACTTGCTATCAATGTATGTGTGTTTGCATTGCACATCGGTTTTCTCTCAGAAGTAACGTTCCATTTGTGAGACAAATGTGTGATATCCTGAAGCACAATTCATTATTTTGCCATTGGCTTAGCGTAATTCCCAGCAGCAAACATGTCTGATCTAAGCCAAGCAAAAAGCACACTTTTCTATCGAGCAATGTGACAGTCTCCATGACATAATGAATTACACACAGCTGGCTTTTCTCTGGCTTAGAAATTTTGTTTCATTATTACTATATCTGTGCAATTTCTTAATATTCTCGAGTCTGGATACCGCTTGCAGGCATATCAGATTATTCATACGTTAGAGTGAAATATGATGTGAAGAGGAATGCAGAATGTGCTTTATTTGTGGGTAACCGGGTATGTAATGGTGTATAAAGAGTCAGGATCTGGGATTTAGCAGTGACATCTCTTCTGCTTTCTCATTCAGCCCCAAGCTCAAATGCATGAGAGAGTTTTTAAGTCTTCTTTCCTGGCACTGCTTCTGTTCTCCAGCTTGCCTTACAATCACATAATGGTTTGGGCTGGAAGGGACCTTGAAGACCACCTACTTCCAACCCCCCCACCATAGACAGGGGCATTTTTCACTACCCAAAGCCCCATCCATCTTGGTGTTGAGCTTGGAACTTTGTTCTCCCAGGGTGTTTTGGGAATGAACTGAGAACCCTTTGACTTCAAACAGAATTGATAAAGGCATTTAGAATAAGATAGGGCTGGTTATGTGCTGCTCCTGCCCTTCTCAGTGATGAAATAGGGGGCCTTTGGAAGGGAAGCCTGAAAAGACAGGAGCACCACTTCTTACTCTTCCACCTAGCCAGAGGCACTGGAGTTATTGGTCTGATTAGGTATGTGAGGGGCTGATTTAAGTTCTTGCTCTTCTACCTCAAATTAAAGCCTCAAATCTCAGCTTTTCAAACCTGAGGCTGGGTTACTGTAGAGTGTTAGATTTATGGAAAAGAAAGGCTGAGGTGAACGTTGTCTTTATTTCATCTGAGGTGTAATTGATATGTATGATGTTGTGAAATACTTTGTCATAATATGCAAGTTTGTCTAGCATGTTTTTTTTTTTAGTGTAATCACTTCTGACTTCCATCTTCTTAATGAAGAACATGAGAAGCAATGACTTTGCTCCTTGGGTGCTTTTATTGGTCAATCACATTCTCTACTAGTGTGCCCAATTGTATTAAATGCCGATGCCCAATCCTCAATGCCCTTGAATTTTCTAAGTGATATTTTATTGATGCAACTGCATCTTGTTTGACCTTAAGGTTTTATTACATCTTCACCAAGAGTGATGAGAGGCCTCCTTTTGCATTTTGTTAGCACTTCTGTCCACCTCTGATGAAATATATCTCAATATAATCAAATACTCTGCAGTTTACTACTGAATCCACTGTGCCTGTGGGTTTTCATATAGGCAGTAGGGTTTGCCCAACTCTGTAACCTATATAGGTGGAGCACTTGGCTGCTCTTGCTGATACAGACTTGGAGTCAGGGTTACATTACTCTAGGGCAGTGTTCTGATTTAATAGTTGATCCATAGTTCCATAAATTACATTCACAGAATTGTTCAAGATGAATGATATCACAAATGGGTTACTTGGGCTAATTCAAGGTGCTTTCTTAAGCATAGTAGGTCAATTTTCTAATGGATCAAGGTGGGTGTGTTTCAGAAAGCTGCTGGCGCATACACATGTACATTCCCACACCGCATTGTGTAGATAAGGGCATTCTATTTCAGTCTGTTCATGTTTAATCTGGATGTTTTTGGTTTGTTTGTTTGTTTGTTTTTGTATTTGTTGTTGTTTTGTTTTTTGAGACTTTCAAAACTGAGCAAAGTACAGGAAACTGTTACAGGGAATGACCTGGAATTGAAAAGTGGGTGGTCTAAATGTTCCCTTCCCTTCTCTTCAGTTTTGTGAAAGTTCAGTTACGTGACGGGATACTGGTGAAGCACAGAGTAGTCTTCAGGCTGAGTTTTCAACCCACGGTGCCCCCCAGCCTGGTGGTAATACAAAGCAATGGAAATGCGTGTTGTCAGATGTCTGGATACTTCAAGCTGTTCTGTTTTTTCTTTTCCCCTTCTTTTTCCTTCACTTGATGAATTAAACTTGGGAAAAAAGCCATAGCATGGATCCATAGTTTGCTATTAAATTAAGCTAAAGCAAAGCTTTTCCTTTTTGCTGACTTTGGGACATTTTCATGCTATCTCCTAAAACTGCACAGGGCTTGTTTATATAAGCTCAAAAATGCAGCTGAGCTTCATACCCGCTTCCCACCCCCCCTCCCCCCCCACATGTAGAGATGTGGCACAGAACCTATTAATAAGAGACTGGGGTTTTGCAGGCACTCATTCATCCATTTAAGCGCACAAGCATCTGGTGGCTGTTTTGTGCCTAAACCTTCTCAGGTGAACAGGCAGGGAGGTATTACCTGCTAGGCATCAGCTAGAAATAGTATTTCCACATCATGGCAGTGCTTCTTAAGCCAATTTATCTGGCAGGTCCCATCATCTCCTCTTCAGTAACTTAAGCTGTTCTGCAGTGTTCTGCTGGTACTCGGTAGAGCAGCAAACCTAACATGCTGATTTGTTTTCATCTCGTTTTCTACAAACGTGCAAGTGGAACACAGTTTCCATGAAAGATTCCAAGAGAAATGTTATCAGAATGCAGACTGTTGTTGTAATGAAATTTTCTCATGGCAAGCACATAGCAATTGCCCATCCCGTACAGTCAATAGACATAACTGGATTTTGTTGCCTGAGAATGAAGTTGCTTTCATATTTTATATCCTGCAATAAGAAAGCTGGAAGCAACAGACTCTGCTTTGAACTTTATTTTTAGTTAATAACAACTTAAGGAGGCATGAGAAGAAATTTTATGGCGCCTGAGTAAAACGAATTCTTTTTTTTATTATTATTATTATTCTGACTTTTGGTACAGAATTCTACACTTCTGTTATTTGCGAATATGAATAATTGTTGCTGAATTAATGTGAGCAGCTTTGCTTTCAGTACTGAGCTCTGTTTTTTGATGGGGTCCCCATTCACCGCTCACACATCACAAAGGGAGTAAACCACAGAAAGGTTATCAGCATCTGGTAATGTTGGTGTAAAGGGAAAGCATCTGTCAACATCTACTCCTTGACAGCCAAGTACAAAGGTGAAGGTGCCCCATACTTGGAAACACTCAAGGTCAGCCTGGCCTGGGTGGAGCTCTGAGCACCTGATGGAGCTGTAGGTGTCCCTGTTCATTGAAGGGGAGTTGGACCAGATGGCCTCTAAAGGTCCCTCCCTTCCAACTCAAACAATTCTGTGATGAATAGTTGCCTGCCCTTTGATGTAATCATGGAGAGGGACACCATAGAGTTGGGGTATCAGGAGCAGTCATGTTTCAAGTGAATCTGGGGGCAGAAGGCTGTCCTGGGCTGGCTTTTGTGCAACTTCAGGCATTTTGAGTGAAGCATTTGATCTGGCACGTTACTTTTTTCTTTTGCATAACTAGTTTAGCTGACAGCGTGCTGGTTGTGCTCCTTTGATCTCTGCTCGGTTTGACTGTATTTTCAATAACTACTTAGTATAAAAATAAAATGTGCAGGCCCCATCAAATAAACTAATTAAGGATTAGAATGAAAAAGTGTCAAAATCCGAGACCTCGCCGAGGCAGATTAGTCACTGCATACCAGACACGATCTAATAACTAATGGGTTGCTGTAGTAACGGGGGAATCAATACCCCTTGGCTGGTTGGGGAGCTGACAGTAATTTCTGCTGGGTCATAGATTCTGGAAAATGAAGTGCCACCTACTACAACACAAGTAATCTCTGTGGACTTTTTGACAACAGCACATCCTACAAAGTTTATATCAAAGAAAATATTAATCTCTCAAGTCTGCTTGTTTATCTCTGCAGAGGTTATCTGATATTGTTACAGCCACAGACAATTAAGTTTAGGCTCCTATGTGAACTCTCAGTGGGTCAGCTTTGGAAAGAAGGGCTTTGGGTTTGCTTACTGGTGGATTAATAGGATGTATCTGTGCTGGGGCTCTTGGGCTGTGGAAAGGGAACCTGCAGGGGCACAGTCTGTTATCCCAAATCTGTCTCCTTACTCAAGGAAAAACTCCTCTTGGGGTCAAAAGAAGTTTAACTGAGGTGGAGGAGATGTGTGCTTAAAAGAAAATGATTATTTGTGATGGGGCTGAAGATCCAGCCTTGTGGCTGCATGTGTTTGTGTCTCAGTAGCCAAAATTTCCATCGAATAACAGTGCTTCCTTGTTTCTTCTGGCTTGATGGGAACACTGATATGTCTGTCAGCTGTGCACAGTCAGCTCTGATGGGTGACAGAAAGGGACTTTATGCTGGGACAGCAGTTGTTACCTGGACCAGAGATAGCAGCAGGACAACCCCTGAGATTATAGGGAAGTAGAAGTGGGTCTGCGTAATTTAATCTGAAGCCCAACTCAGAGAGGAACAGGCCCACAAAAAAAAAGTATCCAGCTCAACAACCCTGGGAAGGGAAATGGTGGCTGATATGGACTCACGTGGGGGAACCCTGCATGGTAAAAGGAGTTAATGTTAGTCAGGGAGTTATGGGGGATGATAAGGACTTTTTCCAAACATCTAGGGGGATGGTAGTGCTGAGGAGAAAGTAGGCCACTCGCTAATGAGGGGAATGGTGGTGTTAATTATGTCTTGAAATTGCCTGAGATACTGAGCTCCTGAAATTCATCTTCAGCAGAAAACCATCAGGAAAATAAGTTCGGGCAATTAGGAGGTGGGGGAGAAACAGTGTAAAAATAGCCTGGATAATTAAGAACAGATAAGGGAACATCTAAGAACCAGCAAGAAGTGCAAAGAAAGCCTCCTGGCTTTGCTGAGCTCCACCAAACTGATCTCACAGGCTCTCAGGGGGGAACACCAGGCTGCAAGGGCACATCTGTCCTAGTGCTTTGCTCATGGCAGTGCCTCCTCCACTGCTGTGCTCAAACCTCTGCTGTATTCCTGGGACACTGGCTGCAGCAGGGCTCAGCTGGGGCCAACACAGAACCACTGGTGGCACTGGGGCCAGCAGTGGGCAAAGGCAGCTCTGAGTTTCCATTAGCTGCTCCCCATGTTTTTAGGACCAGCGTATGGCAGGGCCCAACATTAACTCTGTTTTTCTGCAGCAGCTCTGCAGCTGCTGCTGCTGTTTGTGCTGGTTGGTACATGATGTTGGTGAATAATAATACCTGACCTGCTGGAACGAGAGCTCTTTTATCAAACACATTTAAAGAAAAATGACAGTCTGTGTAGCTTGTAATGGAATGGATGATAAATCACAAAATGGGGAAAAACAATTGTGTTACTCCTGCTGGTATGAGTTCCTGCTCAGAAGGTCCATATGTTATATTTTTTGATGACATAAATTTAATGAAATTCTCTGGAAATGCTGACCAGAAGTCAATATACAACTCAGTCTCAGGAAGTTTCCTAATATCTTTGTTTGTTTTAGGTAATAGATCTGTTGATGTGTATCTCTGCTATTGAGTGCTGTGATAGGATGCTGTAATGAGATTACAATATGGAATGGGAGCTTGACTAAAGCGGCAGTATCAGAAATGTCACCCCCTAACAAATTAGCAGTTGCAGTTTGCCCTCTGGTTACAAAACCTTGTTCCTTTTGTCTTTTACTGTAACTTATAATAACAAAGCCTGTGATGTAAATGTCTGCAGGGTGTGTTTCCAGTAGCTAAGCGTGAAACATGTTTCAGTGGGGATATAGGGGAAAAACAGCCATTTTTTAAAATTCAAGACAAAGGATTTTTGGCCTTGGGCACTCCAGCTGCAGCTGCTGTCAATACAGGGGAGATGGGACTGCGTTTCTATTTACTTTTTCTCTTTAAAGAAAGAAAAGATACCCAACTATCTGATTATAGAATCCACAATATTAAAATATCCACAGAAAAAGTAGTAATTAATTCCTCTGGAGGCTGACTCGTGATGGAGAGGTTGCACATGTCAAATGAGTGAGGTGTAGCTTGGGTTTACAGCCTCAGAGCCTGGAGATCAAACAAGGAACTAAAATGAGATTTATTTGATTTTATTCTAGATTTTATTTCTAGCAGCAAGTAGAAATTCATGGGACTCATTGCAGAGCTCAGTGCAGAGGCTCCCCATTGGCTCCTATCATTTCCCTTCATTTCAGCAAAAGAGACAGAACTCATTGGTTGGGTATAAGGAAGTGCTGGGTTTCATTTTTAAGATGCTGTGGAGGAAGCTTAGATTACAGCTGCTTGATACATAACAGTGACACTTCACTTATCCAGGCAACTGGGTAATGCTTGAATAGCGCCTGTGACTTAATTATTTACCTGTGGCTTAATTGGGTGTAATTTTACTGAAGAGTCTGTTTATTTTCCTATGGAGAGGCTCTAAGATGCTGCTAAATGAGAATGTTACCAGTCCCTACCGGTGCCCCCTCACATCAGCAGGGCAGAACTCGTTAATACCTGCAGAAATTTGGCCCACGTGATGTTTTCACTGGTGCCATCAGCCTGTGTGAGCAGCTGGGATCTCCATTGCAGGAGCAGAGATGCTCTGTGGTAGCAGGCGGAGCTCACTATGCTCTCCCTTTGTTGTTTATTGGGCTCTCGCTTGGTTTTAATCCTCTACAAATTCGGCACTGTTCAGTGTTTCTGTCTGAGAGCTCAGAATGATGACTTTTTTAGGATCAGATATTCCAAGTTATGCTCATATCAGTGTCTGTGGGTACTGGATAGAGGCAAATCAGGGGCTGCACCCTGGAGAAGCCATGCTTATTTAGATGACCCTTTCAACATCAATGTGTTGTTCTTGTGTGTCTAAGAATAGTTTTGCTGTGTGAGGATTCAATATCAGAGCATCGCATGTCCCGGCTGGATGCTAAGCCAGCGCTTGTATCCAAGATGTGCAAAAGCTCTTCCTAGTGCTCTGCCTGTGTAAAGTGCTGGGAAAAGATGTTCATCTCAAATATCCATTTAAATCAAACCTGATGTGCTTGGACACATTCTTGCTAGGTTTTGAATTCAGAAAGCTCTGATTATTCTTTCCCTCCCCCTCTTCAGTCCAGGACCTTCCTTTTGAATCCCTGTAGGCAATTTCCTTATAGTACTTAGATCTCCAAGCTTCATTGGACTTCCACAACAACAGAAGCTTTATATCATTGGTTTTTTCCCCAAAAATGCTTAGTTTCTATTAACAACCTTACAAAAGGGCAGTGTATTACTACTCGGTGATCCCAATGATAAATGAAGCACATTATATGTGAAGTAAAGGCTCTATTTATCCTTGCTCTTTTTTTTTCTTCTTTTAAAGTCCCAGCAGGTTTAATGCAAGTAGCTTGCAGTGACCTTCATAACAAATCAAGAATAAACCTCAGTGCATTCTCGCAGAGGTGAATGGTGTTGCAGCCTCTTTTTATTGAAATAACAACAGTAAGAGTGACGAGTTGTATTATTAGTATTTGATAATGCAAAAAAGTTAATGCTTGCTGAAAGCCAGGTGCCAGCACTACTTGATTGTTTACCAACATAGTCATAAAGAAACAGAGTTATTAAAGGATCTGAAATCACTCAGTAATTCAGCTGCTGACATTGATGGATGGAACTTGGCTGTTCCTCTTTGCTAAAGCTGCTGACTGGATAAATGTTTTATTCATGAAGCCCCGGGCAGGAAGAGATGCCAAAGGTTTAAGAATATTTTAAGAAACTCTTTGAGATGTCAAGCAAGTTATCAGGTGTTGTTAAGCAAAGGAGCTGAAGTACTACATTTAAACATAACCGAGCTCTCAACGTATACAACAACAATACATCAAAAGCCAGGATGCAATTCTTGTCTCAAGCAGCATATGGATGATGAGTTAAGAATACAAGTCCTTTTATTTCCTGCACCTTTGTACCTTCAGTCATCTCTCAGCCCTGTCTCTTTCAGCATTGTTATCCCAAAGGGAATTTTCACACATCATGTTTTGAATTTAGTCTTGGAAACAAATAAATATTTAGATACCAAACCCTACAAGGTCACATATTCAGATCAAAGGCAAAATAATGATATGATGACGATGTTCATGGAAATGAACAGTTGAGATCAGAACAAGCGGGTTCTGCCTGAGCTCTTGGTGGGAGATGTTGTTCAAAATGCTAATTAGTGCAAGAATTATCAAAATACAGAATAACGAGGAATTTCCTTCTGTTCCCTTCACCCCACTCATCCTTCCTCTTTGTCTCAGGGCAGTGTTTACCAAGGGCAAGTCTGCAGCTCCTGACCCATTTGATGAAGCATTGGTAGTTTACAGCAGTTGTAATTTAGGTGATTATTTCAATGCCTTGTTCCTGCCGTATGAGAATTCTTCAGATCCAGATTCTTTGTTGATTTTTTTTTTTTTAATTTACTTTTTAATGGAAATAAATGTTTTGTAGAAAGAATTTTAATGGAGAGTTCCATAGCCCCACAAGCTCCTCCATGGACCAAGTGTTTGTATTAATAACTTCTTTTAAGTTTCTACAGTCTCATAAGAGCAGAACAGATGAGCTCTTGGTGGAACTGAACTGTCAATCCGAACACAGTGACATTAGAAAATAGCTCTGTTTCCAAGTCTAGCTGCATGAAATGTCCCTTCTTGCCAAGGGAGCAGCAAAGTACAGTTTAAATGTCCCCTATTATGACATCTCAAGAGTATAAAAATTGGGAAAGGTATTAAAAATGAGTAATTAAAAATGAAGAGTGATGGGTAGTGGTGAATAAAAAGTAGGTAAGTACTGCTCCCCCACTGCCCTTTTGATTTGCAGGGACTCGGCTAAAGACCAAAAGCGTATTTATCACCCCAGTTAAAATTCAAATCCTATGGACTGACAGTGCAAAACACTGTCAAAAAAGCTGTCAAGTTGTATCAAATGAATTATTGTAATACCCCTCTTTATCTGTCAAAGGCATTGATTATTTTCAGTGGAGGGAGCCCTCTGACAGTTGCTGAAACTGAAGAATCCTGTGTTGAAACAATTTGGTTGACACATGTCACTATTTCCTAAACAGACAAGTCAAATATGTTATTTTTGTCTCTGTCTGTGGGAGAAAGCATGTTTATGTAGTATTTCTACACATGATAAATAATACAGAGAGAAAGGAACATCCATTAGCACTTCACTTTCTCTGCTATTTTTATCAATGTTTTTATGTAGCATCTTTATAAAAATGCTTCTCTTTGCATAAGAACTTGTGTTCCTTTGGCGGCTGTGATACATGTCAGGGATTTTCTTGGATGCCCCCAAGTAATTTAGATAGCGAACCATATTGGTACCATTCTTGACTGCAGCTGGTAGTTTACTGTTGAATACTCTAAACCTCTGTTTCCTACCACTCACACGCCTGTAGCAGTGATACAGGTGTCACATTGTAGAGAATGCATCTTTATGTTGCAGATGGACAAACCGACAAGGAGGAGGTGAGGAGTGCTGCCAGCTTTTGGAATGAAGCTTGTGCCAAGATCTGTGTCGTTGCTGATTTTCACATGATGGGTGTGGAAATGCCTGGTTTTATCAGAGCTGGCTTTGCTGAAGATGCCTTGCAGGACTGCAGAAGGGGAAGCCCAGCTCTCCTTCAGATCAACTCTGTCGCATCTGGTACAGCTGAAACCATACCAAAGGAAGGACATGTCCAACACCCTCTCTTGGGAGGAGGCTGATGAGTGACAGTGTCATGGTGAGTTACTGACACCATTAAAAGGTGAGAACTGGCTCAAGCAGCATCAGTCAGAGAAGGCTAATACCCTTGTACAAAGTCTTTATTATTCATTAGCACATATTGTGCTTCCTCATAAATATAATTCAGGCTACAATTGTATCGCATTAAGATAACACTAAATCTTTCTATAATTTGAAGGAAATACTGCTCCCAGATGTTGTTGCCTAAATGAGCTAAACAAAATCTGAATTAGTGCAATGGGAACAACTGTAAAACTCCAACTGCATTTGGCTCTGATCTCCTTTGGTGTCATTTGTCACAGAAATGGTTGCTGGCAAACCTCTTTGCTTGTGAGCACTGTGGTGCTGGACAGATGGATATCGCATCTTGACTGCTTCTGAGATGTCCCAAAGTTTTCAGGTACTACAGACTTGTGCTGATTTTGGGGGAGTTGGGTAACTCAAGGAGTGATGAATTGGGCTGATGGCAGAGTAGGTTGTTATGAGCAGCTTGATGGTCCTTCCCTGTGTACTGGAGCATGTGTTAATTTTATTGGGGTGCTGCAGCTCTATGCAGCCTACGTTGAATATTACTGAAAACAAAGTGCAGTGGATCTGGCAGCCAGTTCCTCAGACATCCAGCCGCCTCATTTGGTCTCATCATGACAGAAGCAGGACCCTAAACAGGCCATGACCTGACCTGTGGAGCACATCCCTGTTTACAAAGAATTAACCTGGATGAAGTCCAGCATTTAAGCACATTCTCTATTGCTGGCTCCTCCTGAGGCTGTATGCTTTTCAAAGAGATATCGCTGTGGTTTGTGTTTGTGCACTGTTTATAGATAGGGTCCTTGCCCATGTGGCTGCTCAAGAGCTGCCAAGATGACTTAATACTAAAAATAAACGCATGTAAATACGGATAACGACAGGCTCAGAGTTCTGACAGCTCCAAAAGGCTTTGATCTTGCATTGGTAGAGATCAGGATGCACCGCCTCTCCAGATGACAGGCTTGGATAGAGAGGGAAAAAAAGAGCGATAAACATGGCCTGTAAAGTGTGCCTCCTCACACTCCCCAGAAACCCTCCCCATATTATGTCTGATGATTTACTAAGGGAATGTGGTTAAGTACCACAAGAAGCAACTGAAAAATTAACCCCAGCAAGCTGACAATGACACACCTGGCCTCAGAAGTCTGTAGTGTTGGTCAGCCAAGTGATAATGGCTTGGTTTAAAGCAAAGGAGAAATGTGCCATTAAATGAGAAGCAGGGAATGGGTTGCTGAGTGGTGATGGCTGTTAAAAGATACAAACCAAAGTGTAGCCCTGACAGCGCATTATATTCCAAAGATAAAGAGAGGCAGAGGCAAAAGCAAAACAAATGGGGCTGCTACGTACAGATGGCCATAAGGGAATTGCAACATATAAACCCCACCAGCCAGAAATTATGGCTATGGACGGCCTGCCTGCTCAGGAGAGAAACCCAGCTCTCAGGGCTGGTGCTGGCCAAAAGCCTCCAGGCCAAGGGGAAGGTCCTTCACGTGATTTGGAGGGACGTCTGTCCAACTGTGCTAATGGCTGCCAGTGCTGTTGAACTGACGGCAATGAAGGAGTGTGATTTAGGGGGGAGTGGCAGTCTGATTTGTTTTTTTTTTTGTCTCGCTGCAGATTTGGTTTTTGAGTAAATCAGATTTATGCAGCTCTCAGACAATTTTGCTAATAAGGCGATGAGTCAGAGGACCCACAGCAGATGGGAATCTTCAGCTGAGGTGGAAACCATTGTTGTTTTTTTTTCCTAAAAGGAAAGTAGCTATTTTTCTTTTCCAGAAAGCTGACCTCTGGAAAATGTGATGCTTTTCCCTTTCTAGCAGAAACACAGCTTTTTCAAATAACACCTAGCTATGCTTTTGGAATCTTACATTGTATACAGAAGTTCTCAATGGAGTTAAATAACCTGTGATGGGTTGGTGTGTGGGGGAAATAAATAAGTAAATCTATATAAAATCAGCTCCCGTAATTAATAACATCTCAGAAGTCAATTCCAAAAGCTGCAGCACCAAGTGGTGATATGAGATGAGCTCTTCAGGAATCTGTAGAGTAAAATGTCTGTTTCTGTCTGTGACTGCAGGAGGCCACTGCTGAGAATCTGGGAATAATTCTCTGGTAGGAACATGTCTTACCTAAATCCTTGGAAAAGGGACTTCTATCTAGATGTGAAACTGCTGAAGATTCCCTTCATCTTTCTTCTTCCTCTTGTGGATGTTCAGAAACTTAGTTCAACACATTTTTTGAGGGAACGGCATCCACTCTATGGGAAGTCTGTGAAGGATGGCAGCGAGCATGAATATATCATTATAAAAAGACATTCTGCATTCAGAAAACCACATGTGGTCTGAATTTTTCTGAGAAGGGGTATTTCTTTTCTTAGACTATGTAGCATATGCTACATAGGTCGACAAAGCCTTTACTGATGACGATTTGTTTAGAATGCCTTTGAACATTGTCATGTTCGCCTTTTATGAAAATTATATTACAACAAGCAGGGAAAGTGGGTTTGTTTGGCTTGGTGCTGGGCACGTGAGCAAACTAGGATGAGACAGAGGCTCCTCCCCTCCATCCCTCTCTGTGTGCTTATAGTGTAGGTAAAGAGAGATGAGGTTTGAGATTTAAAAAAAAAAACATAAGTTTTACAAGTAAGTTAAACTCTTACTTATGCTTGAAAACATGCATTCTTTAAAAATCATCTCTCTAAAGATGCTGAGCCATCACATATACGATCATTTGTTTAGCAGGCACCCATTGTGCCTGTGCCCACAAGCGGGTGAAATTTGATGCTCCAAAATTTAATCAAATCCAAACATGGTTAAGGGTTTCCTTCACGTTTACTTAAGCTATATCAAAATCAAAATGCTGATAGAAAAAATTGATGCAAGTGAAGCTACTATTAATTGGGTGGTACAATTGGTCTTCTATTGGGGTATGTTTCAAATCAGAAAAAGATGTTTGAGAGCTCAATGGAAAACATCTGCTCAGGTCTGAGCAGTGATCAGGAAAGCATAAATATTAAATGGCACGACATTAATTTGCTGAATAGAGGACAACACTGAAAATATGACAGTATTGTTCTAGAGATGGTGATGCGGCCTCACCTTGAGAGACATGTTTGGTTTGGCTACCTTAATTAAAAAATGATAGAGCAGGAAATAGAAGAGGTTCAGTGAAGGGCGACAAACCTAATCAGAAGCATGGGAAATACTTCAGTGGGAAGATTTGCATGCAGGCAGAGTCTGCAAAGGTTAGGTCTGTTTATTTTAGGGAATACAATACATGAGTTGTGCCACTGAGAGACACGTTATGGTGGATATAAATAAAATGGCAGTGCCACGACTCTTTCCTCTCTTGGATAAGAAAGAGACATCAAATTAAAATCAAAGTAAACACATTGAACAGCTTTAATAGGAACCACTTTTAACCTTAGTTTTAATTAGCCTATGGGACTCATTGCCACAAGGTAGAATATTGAGACCGACAGATTGGTGTCGTTTATATGATTAGAAATATCATCTCCAGTTAGATGGGCTGGAGTTTCATCCTTTGTTCTTCTGTGCATACGCTCAGCGCAAGTCCTCCCTTACGCGTACTACTGCATAATGCTCTATTATGGGATTTTATGGGGCCTTTTGAAGCATCTGGCAGAGGCTGGTCTCTAGGCCATTGCTTAACTCTAGCATCCTGTGCTAGTGACAAGGACTGAGCTGTAGTTCCTGGATGAAAAACATACATGCAGAAGTTTGACTTGTTGGCTTTTTCCCCTCTGTACCTTTACTGGCTTTCCTGTTAGTGAGCTGAATACAGTGGAGGAGGAGAGGTTTTTGCTTCTATGGAAGGTGTCCATTTGTCCATTCTAGACTGGTTTGTTTTACTTCCTTTGCCCTTTTAATAGCTTGCATTCCTTATAGTCTTTAATTATTGCACATTTCTCACTCCAAACCAGCTGCCATCCATAAACTGGTCTAGCAATTATTTCTCTGGCTTCAGAAAATGGCTATCATGAATTCAGCGGCACTAGGAACAGGTGGACCGCAGAATGCCTGTTTGATTTTTGGTAAACAGCATTACAAAATTGGCACTTTGACTCAGTTCCTCTAAAGACTAGTTGTACAGCTTCTGTTAATAAGATACTGCATATTTTCCGTTGTCACAGCATACGTTATTTGTCATTGCAAGACATTCATTGCTTTTTTTTCCCTCTTCTTTCAGAAACGCGTGTAAAGTTAAAAATGTGTATGAAATACCCATGGGATGGAAATCCTTCCAAAATGCACAGTGGTGTTTGGTTGGAGAGAACCCTCTGGGAATAAGGGAGGGTGCAGATGAGCAGGCAGAGTCAGAACAGGCTGAGCCCAGCATATGGAGCCGGCACAGATGCTCTGCTCTGTGCAGTTCCTGTTCTGTGCCCAAAAATTGTGCTCTGAGACACTTTGTGCTTGTCGGACAGTTTAGCCTAATAGAGAGATGGTAACTTGGCACGTCAGAATCCTGTGGTCTGTTCTTGGCTCTGTGCAGTCCTCCTGGGTGAGCTTATAGAAACTGCAACAACAGCCTCAGTCCTCTGCAAAATGGGGTTTCTGATCTCCTGGTCCTACAACACAGGCTGTGTGAGCTACTGAGGAATATCGCAAAATCATTTGAGTTGGAAGGGGTCCTTAAAGACCATCTAGTCCAATCCTCCTGCAGTGAACAGGGGCACCTACAGCTCCATCAGGTGCTGAGACCATCCAGCCTGACCTTGTGTCTCCATGAATGGGGCATCCACCACTTCTCTGGGCAGCCTGGCCAGTGCCTCATTGCTCTTACTGTGAAATACTTCTTCCTTATATCCAGTCTGAATTTCCTGTTTCGTTTGAAACCATTTCCCCTTGTCCTGTCGCTATAGACCCTGCTGAAGAGTCTGTCCCTTCTTACAGCCAATCTACTGTTACCACCTTCCCAAGGATGCAGGAGCTGTAGGTGCCTCGGTTACCTTGCTGCCCCCTCTATGTCAGCTGGCAGAGCAAGGAGTAGGCAGAAGAGCAGCTTTCATTCCTGGAGGCAACTCCTTGAGAACACTGTGTAGAACTCATTCTTCTTTTCAGGTTTAAAGGAGCAATAAATAGGCTCCTTTTTTATTGCTCCTCAGGAACAACTGCTTAGTGGTGACAGGGGAGATAATGTTAAACATGACACTGCTCAGCACACATGCAGGGAGCCTGTTCCTTGAGCAGTAAAGAAGGGAAAGACGCAAACTGTTCTTCATTTCCAGGAAGATGGAGGCTTGCTTCTTTCGTGTTAGTGGCTCTTCATAGGACAGCAAGCTGGTGGTTCTTCATCTTAAGGGTGGGCTGATAGCAGCTTTTTGCAAGGCCTGATAGATATTACATGGAAGAAACCACTGTTCCTGTCCACTGGGACACCTGAGAAGCCTGTTCTCTGCTCCACGTGCTAGCAGTGCAGCTGTTAAAACTCTGGAACATTTTTGGACAAAGAGCGCTATGTTCCTATGAGACTTTAAAAATGAATTAATAGAACATTGATTTAACTTACTGGCTTTTTGCAGTGCCTTTGTTTCCAGGCAGTAAGAGTCTGCTTGCCAGTTGTCCAGCCAGAAGCCAATAGCTATGAAAACCTGCCCCAGGCTGTTTGTGGAGGGCCACAGTTAATTAAGATATGCATTCTCATCCCTGCTCAGGGCTGCGTGTGAGAGAATGTAAAAAGCACAACTAGACAACTGTCTGTTCCTCCTGTTTTGAGACTCATTCTTGATCCCACAGTGATTGCCAGCAGCAGACAAGGAACAGAGCCAGAAGAGTGAAAATTAATAGCAGTGGCATCAGAAATCCCTATTTGTGAACTTAAAAATGTGCCTGCATCACATTTGGACTTGATTTGCAGGGGGGACATCTCATTCCCCCCAGTCTGATTGCTGGAGAAGTCAAAAATAGCTTTTAAAACCCCTGCTGCCATTCTGCACAAAGCTTCAGACAGCACATGAGCTTCTTTGTGATTAAATGGGATAATGTCCTGTTGTTTGCATGGCTGTGTCTATTCAGCCACATGCCTTTTATAAACTGACTGTGTTCTTAATAGTCAAGGGTAAAATGGCATCTTGAAGGGTTTCTTCTCACATATTAAAGCCTTTTGGTCATTGATATGCAGCCTTTGTGAATTGGAAAGCATCAGCACTTTTTTTCTTCAGTGTCTCCATCTCTTCACTTTGTTACCGTCTTCTTCTTCCTAAATGGTTCCTGTTGGCTTGAGTTCCTACTAGGGAGGTGCTACAGATAGATGGCTGGTGATGAAGCAGGACAATGGAATGGGGCATCCTCTGGGTACTACTTGTCCAGAGAACTCATGGACCCGTGTCTGCGAAGATTGGCAGATTGAGGATGGTCAGTGCGGGGGTGTGGCTGTGGTAAGGTATCCACCACCTCTCAGTGACCATCAGAAGCTTCTTTGGAAGTAGATTCCTTGAGCTGTTATCGTTCAGTGTACCTGGAAGGCGGTTGAGGAGAACTCTGAAGGCGTTCAGCAGCTCTGGAGCCATCCATTCCCCAAGGTAAGCTCCTAAGCCCTGCATAAAATGCTCATCACTTAGACAAATGCGCAGAGATCCTCAAAGCCTCCCTGGAAATTGGGGATTGTATTATTAAACATAATTATGAACTGTCTGCAGAGCTGCAGCTACAGATGGAACTTTACGACCGGTTTGGAGTGATGCTGCACCAGCATCAATTATCTCCAGCAAATGCGCAGAGATATTTTTGGGGTGGTGGTTTCATTTTATGGTGTCACTCAGCCACTTGCAGCCACTGTCCAGGTGCCTCTCTGTTAGCACCCCAAGCATGCGGTGTTCTCTCAGCAATGCAAGGTCTGTCCTGTCCCATTGCCTCAATAATCAGCAGCTCAGATGAACAGCTCAGGTGCCCTACTTTGGCACCTACGCTGTCAAAGCTACTGTGAATGAGAGTGCTTGCCTCTTGCTACTGCAGCTGTGAATATTAGCTACAGAGTAGCACTAAATCTTGTTTAAGCTACAGTCATTCCACCCAGTGATGAATGTCACTACCTGAATAATTTGGGTAATTTCCTGCAGCTCTAGTGTACTAGCAGAGAAATGAAAGTTAATTTACTGCTAATTTAGTGTACTAACCCTTAATTAGCAATGAGCAAGCTCTGAAATATTGGATTCTGAAAGCTCATCAAACTTTTACCAAAAGAAAAAATAAAATAAAAAAAAAATCACCCCTCCCAGCTGAACTCTTCACTCTATTTGAGGTTATTAGCAAAATGCTCTGGGAGTGCTGTTCATTACCTCTCACTAGGATATATGGAGCTGGGAACACCCCCATTTACCACTCTCACTGCAGAAATCCATTAGGAAGATTCTTGCTCTCATGCGGTATATTCAGCCACTGTACTGCGATGTGCAGGTATGCGCTGCAGCTTTAGTGACAGGCAGGATTAATGGCACAGATTATCAATGACTGGTGGCTAAAAAGGTGAAAGAAAGGCTGAGTGGGTCTAATAGGCTGGGTCATTGCTACAGGAGGCAGTACATGTCTACATAAAAAAGCTGAATGTGACATGACTACATCATCCTCTGCTTTATTCTGTGGACTGAGTTGGGTCTACTATGTCCTGTTTGATAACCCCACTGATTTTTGCTTTGCTAACTTGCATAGTAAGGTAGAATGCTTCCTGGCTAGGGGTCCATGTGTCCGGAGTGGGGCACCTCGTGAAGCCCTTTGGTGAATGGGGTATGTGTGTGCAGTGGGTTGAGTGATGATGGAGGATAGTGGGGCAGTGGGAGAGGAGGGGTGCTGGAAAAATGGAGGGGCTGCTGAAAGAAAATCAAAGAAAGATGTGTGTGTCAGCTTAAGTGATGGAGCCAAACCAAACGTTAGGCTGTGTAGTGGGCCAGCATATGACTTATCCATGCCTCTGTGTCAGTGCTACAGTATTTTTGCACAGGAAAGTACAGATCATCAGGCAAGACTTGGTGTCGGTGGAGATGAGGTGGGGCAAAGCCCCATAACTCTGGAGAGCTCCGCTGATGTCTGGTGCTATTTCACCTGCTGCTCAGGATTGTTCAGATATCACCTGAGTAGTTTGGTAATGAATAGAAGAACTTCTGAGGGCGAAGAAAGGCTTCACCTTCCTTGTCCCACTCCCAAAATACGGACCTATCTCAGAGTAAAGACAGGGTGGGAGCCAACTGTGTTGCCACACACTGGGACAAGTTACCAAGTTTCCCACATTTATGAAATCATGAATTTTCCTGTTTCCATCTCTTCAGACTTGTCCTTTTTGTGCATTTGCTGAGTCTTTGTTCCACAGACTTTAGTTTTCTTGAGGAAAACTTTTCCATTCTGAAAAGAGCCATTTTGTAAAGCAGAGAAGGAAAGTGTAGCTGTGATCTTCTCCTCCCCCCCTTGCCAGAAAGGGGATGAAATGTTGATATTCATTTTCTACTCTCATTTTGTAGTGCTGACCACGCTGTAGAAGGGAATAACCATCTGTGTGCCTCTTTTTGGAAGGAGCTGATTCCATCAAGCTGTTCATTACAGAGAGCTGGGAGAGCCTCTTATTCCCTCTTGTCTTGTTGCACACATGTAAGAGCAGAATCTGACATCAAAATTAGCTCTTAAAATCCATTATTCAAAGAAGTATGCGCTTCCATATTTATGTGGTGGTGTTTTGCTGCTGGAGCACTTTAATAAGGTCATACATGTTATACTGTATTTATTTGCAGTGTATCATTTAGTGTCGTCTAACCTGATGTAGCTTTGTTTGGACACAAGCTGCTTCTAGTGCAGTCAGTGGATGGAAATGGGCACTTCATAGCGCTGTCCAAAAATAGGTATCTATGGCAGTGAATGTGAAAGGAAACTTGAGAGCCCCCTTGATCACAAAGGGAACTGAAGGTGCCAGACCTAGATGGACAAAGTAAAGTGAATACCATCATGCACCACAGTCTTCTGCAGAGCTCCAGGAAACAAAGGTCCTGATGAACTGCAGGGGAAAAAAAATGCTTGATTTTAAGGTGTGAGAATCATAGACTCATAGAATTGTTAAGGTTGGAAAGACCAGTAAGATCATCCAGTCTAACCATCAACCCATGCCTGCAATTGCTCTTGACTTTGTCACTCAGTGCAGTGTGTACGTGTGTGCATTTGTAGTTACTGTTTTGTGTAACAGATATCTTCTCTTTAAGATCTGTTTCACTGTGGCCAAGCAGAAATCAGTAGTCAAGCTCACAGAGTGGGAATTGCTGACCCTGGAAGCAGCTTTTAAACCGGGACATGGAGCTCAGGTTGGGTATTCTGTGAGATGGGAGAAGTCTGACATGAAGTGAAGGGAATAGTGCAGGTTATTGCATGTGTTGGCATAGCTGCAAGAAGGATGCTGCTGCTGCACTTTTGACACTGGGAGCAACAATGTCCCAAGCTTGAGAAGCATGCTTTGCTTTGCTTTCCTAGACGAGCTGCTGTAGTTCCAAGAGGGATTATTTCAGCAATGAAAGGGGAAGGGAGTGACAGAGCCCACTCATTACAAGTCATTTTGGTTCTTTCAGTTTGTGCTGTTCAGTCGGTCTGTTCAGCTGATCACAGCAGACTCCATGGAAAAAAGGGCTGCATGTCCTTAAATCACGGCTGTGATTTTGTCCAAATGGTTTGGATGCGGGTTCTTGTTTGCTAATCTGTAAAGTCTTTAAGCAGAAATTTAAATTTTCTTTCTGGAAGCTCTTGAAAATTGATTCCCACAGTAAACTCAGCTTCAGGAAATCCAGGACAATGCCAGTTAATTAATTAAGGCGATTAACAAGTAAACTGGTGCTTCCTTCCACTGTGGGCGAGCAGTTGGCATTTTAGCAAACTTTGCCTTGTAATAATAGCAATAATTCTTGGGGCTGTCGCACTGTCCTCCCCCACCTCCACCCTTTCCCAATTATAATTCTCTTCTTTTGATCTGGGAAATGGTTGGGTTTGTTATTATTATTATTATTTTTTAATCTAAAATATGCTGCTTAGAGATGGCATTTCATGAAATGTTCATTTTAATTATACAGGGATGGTTATCACTGCAGGGATGTTGGCATTGGCTTTCAATGTAAAATTCTTATTCTCTGTTGATTATATCTAGGAAAGCTCTCCGAGCCTTAGGCACCTGGAAACTGTAATGCATCATTGTTCACTGCTGTGAATGGCAGGGAGCAGAAATTAAAGAAGAAGTGGGAGAGTAGCGATGGTTGAGGAGGTTGGTGTGCAGGTGTGCTGCTCTCGGCCCAGAGTGGGACCCATGGCTGTGCCCTGTGCACATACTTGAGGGATGGGGGAGATGGTAATAACCATGCTACTCAGCTGGCTGCTAAGTAGGAGTGGAGAAAGGCAGCAAGGAAGGGCTTCCAGCTGGAAGAGCACAGATACCAGCCTTTCTGCACATCTAATTCTACACGAGGCTTTTATTTCTCTCAGTGGGACTGCTTGCACATTTAAGAGCTCCTAATATAGGTAAAAATGTAGCAACCTAAGGACAGAGTGCTTCAATGCTGTCATCAGGTGGTATGGATAAAGTTGCTGCATATAGAGCTGGAGCTGCTGCTCCATGCTGGCTTTCACCCTGTCCCACTGGATACTGTGCATGGTGGGGATGGGTTGATGGTTGGACAGATAATCTTACTGGTCCTTTCCAACCTTACTTGATTCTATTATATGATTCTGTGATATTACGCTAAGAAGTTGTAACCAGGCACTGAATATACAATGCTACTGCAGTTTGGAGAGTTTCCCAGTGCTGTCAAGTGAAGCTTCCCTTTGCTGTGCCCTGGATTTAAACTTGGCCCAGGGCATCTAGATCAACATTTCTGCTCTTATGGCTACCTGTATGGGTTGTCTGATGAAATCCACAGCAATGAAAGGGGAAGGGAGTGACAGAGCCCACTCATTACAAGTCATTTTGGTTCTTTCATTTTTGCTTTTCAAGAAATTTCTTGTTCAGAAAATAGATCTCTAGTGAAATAAATAAGATAAAATTAAGTCTGTCTGTCTAATGCTGCCCAGCTGTTTTGCTACCATGGAAATGAAATAATGAGTTTCATTCACAAATGCAAATAGAACGCAAGAGCTGGGCCTAAGTTGCTGTTGCAGTACAGGCAAACTTGGATACAGCCAAGCTGTGACTGCATCAAGATGATCATCATTAAAAGATTAGCTGGGACTTTTTATATTATTAAGAGAAAACTGTTTCCAAGTGTCAGAAGGCTCCCAGCATCTTTAAGAAACAAAGCATGTATCACTGGGAGAAGGAAGCTCTCTAGTAGAAAGTTCAGCTTTAAACCCTTTTTGTCTCAACACAAAAGCACACTCTTATGAAAAAGTTCCCTGTTTCTTCTGCAATAATGCTTTCTGCCTAATTTGATGTGTTCAAGGAGAAGAGTATGCATTGCAGGGGGTAAGTACACGAAGCAGCCATTGCTTGCTTCTGTCTGGAGCAGGAGTATCCTATATAGCTTTCAAGGCAACATAATGGGATGGCATGGGAGGAGGATGGATACTGGGGAGGACACATGGAAATGGTTTTAAGTTAAAAGAGGGAAGATTTAGGTTGGATGTTAGGGGGAAGTTCTTCACTGGGAGAGTGGTTAGGCCCTGGAACAGGCTGCCCAGGGAGGTTGTGGATGCCCCGTCCTTGGAGGTGTTCAAGACCAGGTTGGACGGGGCCCTGGGCAACCTGATGTAGTAAAGATGTATGTTTGGTGGCCCTGCCAGGCAGGGGGGTTGGAACTACATGATCCTTGAGGTCCCTTCCAACCCGGGTAATTCTGTGATTCTGTGTGATTCTGTGAGAAATTCTCTGAGAGCGTGTTTGGCACTGGCACAGGCTGCCCAGGGAGTGGTTGGAGTCACCATCCTGGAGGTGTTACAGTAATACATAGATGTGGTACATGGATTAGCAGGCAGCATTGGTGGTAGTTGGATGGTTGGACTATATTATCCCTGAGGACTTTTCCAACCTTAATGATTCTACAAGGAGGTATTGCGATTCAGGACTGCCCAAAAGCCCTTTCAGCAGGGTGCCCTCACCTGCAGCTCCACGGCTCATGCACTGCTTGCTTGTTATAAAATTGAAAAGAACTATTAGCTAACTACCTGGAAAACTAATTAACCTCTTGTAGCACTAATCCTGGATTTACTGTTAATCTTACTGAAGGAGTCCTTCTGTCAGGGTTTGTCCCAGAGCTTAGCACTGGGAGCAGGGGGAGCTTGGATGCATTCGGCACCTTTGAAATGGAGACCACATGCGGGCAGCCCGCATTAGCGGCGGCTGGAGAATAATCCCCTGGCACATTAGCTCATGGATGTGTGTGTTGGCAGAGATCACGTCTGTGAATCATGCTGAGCCGCTGAGGTCACCACAAAACCCTCTTTCTGTAAAATCACACCGGCTTTTTGTTAAATCCATGTTTATTTCCTGCTTTCAGGCACTTTCGTGTGTATTGATCTGATCAATGTGAGTAACTTTTTTTTTGACAAACAGGCTCCTTTAAATGCCTTAAAAGCTTCATTATTAAGATAATGGAACTGAAGTTAAAAACAAATCAAACAATGTGCGTGTAAAAGGTTTCCCCCAGACAGCTTGAAAATAAATTGAAAACAAATTCAATTAAAATAACAATCAACCTTTTTGTTCCTTCAGTGGTATGATTTCTCCCAGGCAGGTACACAATGATAAGAGGTTTCTTTGAAATGCTTGGGATAGCACACCCATAGGCAGAGCTAGGAGAGATCAAAGAAGTATTTTTCCTAAAGAACAGCCTGTTACTATTAAGTTACTACTTTAAGGTCTGAGGCATTTCTTTCTTTATTTTTTTTTTCCCCCTTTTTTCCTCTTGTGGATATATATTTTTGGTGTTTTTCTTGGGGGGGGTGGAGAGGAGGTTTGTTTCTTGGTTTATTTATTTTGGTCCCAGATCCTTTTGCATCTGTTCATGCTCGCACTTCTTGCCTTTTACCTTTCTAAGCTGGGCCCTAAAATCTTGACCCAAAGGAAATGTCTATTAAAATATATTTTGGGGAGTATTGCTCTCTCCCTGTCCTCAGTAATCAATAGTTTTGTATGGTGCTGGGGCACCATACTTTCAGATCCCTCTGTGGTCCCCTTGAGAACATTTTGCTGCCTGTGCAATTACAGGTGGGTGGAGGATTAGCTTCTCCATTATTTGGCATGGTGCTTGTGGCCCCACATCTGCAGCAAAAGTAAAAGTAACAAAGGCAACTCCTGATGTGCTGTTTGCAAATGGTTGTGCTGTATTGGCTCACAATGATAAAGACATCCAGTTACTTACTGATGGCTTTCTGTGTGCTACAAAGCACCTCAACCTTGCAGCGCTCTGAAAAAGGCAGATTTTCTGTTTCAGCTGAGATCTTGTACTGCGGGAACCATCCCTGTGCTATCCATTGATTAGGGGCCTCTCAGGGCTGCCTGTGCATGGGCTCTTGTGAAATAGGAGCCTCTCAGGCTAGCGATGCTCTGGATAGATTACAGTCCTATCTACAGACAGCACGTGGTGGTGTTTGCAAAAAGACTTGCTGCTTTGTTCACAGTTCTTGCTGCACATTTACTCGATGGCTGCTCTTCTCTGCTGAAGCACCTTTTATTCCCTGGGAAGCTGATGAGCTTTCTGTTGTGAAGATCCACTGAAATCAGATATGAACTACTTCCCTGCCATCTACTGTGTGGTAGAATGTGATGTTTCTAGACCTTTAATTGGAATTGTTTTGGATTGTTGCTCAATAGCAGTTGAGTGCTTGGCTACATCTTGCTTGGTTTGAAAGGATGGTGTAACACAAGTGTGTTACTGGTCAAAGGAGGAGTTTGTCTTGTTCTGCATGCAGAGTGTATCCTTGTTATTCTCGGAATTGTCATTTCCACACTCAAAGACTGCCTTTTGAGTCATCAGAATTGATTTTCATGCCCCACTAATTACTGCCATGCCTGTTCCTTGGAAACCATGGGTAGCAAAGGCGTTCATGGGCGTTGAACTAGTACAGTTTATTCTGAGATGAGTTAATATCTTACTTGAATCATATTTGATCTTAAATAGCTGGAGAGATCTGTGGAGGTTTCTTGCTGCTTTGGAAAGTAATTAGCTTACAGTTGCCTTTCTGCAGTTCTTCTGTTTGCTTTTCTCTTCATTACATGGTTCAGACAAACTGCAAATCAGCCGGCATCATCTGCTGTTATACAGGCTCTGTGTGTTACTGGTTTCATTAAGGACTCCCAGTAACGTGGTGTTTTTAAGATAAGTTTATGAAGATGTTTCCTTTCTGTCAACTCTTGTCAGTAGATCTGCCAGAATATAAACGAGAAATTGGACCAGTTATAGATTCAGAGCTATGCTTGAATACATCGAGGAAGAGCCAGAATATTATACTGGCAGGAAAAAAATAAACTAAAATGTTGCATTCTTCTGTAAAAGCAGCCACATCTGCCACAGAATCCAAGCTGTGAGTATGTGGTTACCAGAGCTATTGGGGAGATCAGGGGAATTAAACTGATGGTGCTGGACAAGAATACAGTAGGGTTATCATATATACTTCACTACAGCAAGTCAAACAGAAACAATTCTTGGATTTATGTATCTTTTAAACAAGAAGGATTTTAGTACAACTTTATTTACAGGGTTTTTGGGGACGCTGAGCTACTTTCATCGTTTACCAGGCCTTGCTCTTTAAGCATTTGGATTGTAAGTTTATATGGAATCGAAATGAAGCTACAAGTTTTCAGCACATATGATTAGGAGAGAAGCTGAAGCAAGTCAGCACTTAACAAGTTCTCCCCAGATAACCCAAATCTTTGGCCAAGTTTAAAAGCTGAGCTTGGAATCTAAATTTTACAAATAACCTTCACCTTTCCAAGTGGCTGAACCAATGTTTCAGGCCGTGCAAGCGCTGGCTCTGAATGTTACAACTCGACCCCATCTATGGCAATATAAAGGAATCCGTTTATCTCTCCACAGAGTGCAGTCATTCCTCAGTGAAATGGCTGGAAGCTCTTCTTAGCAGCATAAAGCACAATTTTAGGTAGGAAAGCAAATGATTTTGCAGCCTCCTCTGAAAGTAATTAACAGAAACAGGGTATAAACACTGGCTTCTGTGCTCTCTGAAGTAAACAAAATAAGAATTTATGCTACTGACCTTGTTAAGTAACTAACATTTTCCCTCCTCTGCAATAGCTTTTGCTTTCTCCCACAGTTCAGAAGCCCCCTGAGCCCAGGGCTGCATGCTACACTGAAATGTTCAATCCTGCATTTGAATAAGCTGAATCAAGCCAGCCATACTGCTAAACATATGGTAAGTAATAGCATCATTAACAATAGCATAGTGCACGTTTGACAGCCGAAGGGATTTGGCTACGGTTTGCTGCGGGAGCGGCAGCGGAGGAGCAGAGCTTGTGCCCCTGCCAGGATGCCAGCCTCCTTCCGCCCCTGCTCTGACCTTCTGCAAATCTGAAAGGCTGCCCATCTTCCCGCCTCCCCTTCAGGCTCTTATCTTCTTCTGGCAGCTCCAGGGCTGGGTTGTGTTTCACCTTTAAAAGCTGCTATTTGTTCTCCTTGGGGTGAGCACATGCTGGAGAGGGGAGAGACCCAAAGCCAGGAAACCAGCAGACCAAGGGGACTCATTTCAGTTTTGAATTTGTTTAGAGGAAAGCACGCTACTGTGTTTTCTATGCTCCCTGGCCTGTCCCAAAGGCACAAGAGCTGTGGTCGCTGCCCAGCACTGGAGACAGGCACCATATCCTACCCATCCTCTGCCTGAGTGCTCCCAGTGCTTAGGGTGCCTTTGCCCCAAGTGCCTCGTTCTTCAGGCCACCATTATGGGATCACAGCTATCTGACTGACTTCCTGCTGCTCCTGTTGTGGTCACAAGCACCTTGTAACTCATTTCCCTTCTGCCCCTGCTGCCCTTCTTTCCTTGCAGTCTTGATCTTTTTTTCCCCTCCAAGCTGTTCTTCCCTCATTCTCCTTATCAGATCTGAAATCCATCAGCCTGCTCTTGGATGAAACTTCTCCCACGCTGATAGCTGGTTTTGTAAATTCTTTTTGACTCTTGCCCATGGAAACAACAGAGATGACTCCTGATCAAGACGTCACTCCATCAATATAATTCTCAGTGCTATGGAGAAGTGTTAATATTGTTTCTTTACTGTGCATCCTGGATACATAGAGTTCACTTCATCACTTTTGGGTTTGAAAGCATCCATGAGCATTAAGGTTAAGGAGCCAAGTCCCACTGTTCAGATATTGTTCTCAGCCTCTGCTAGTCACTGAGTTAAGAAAAACATCTCCATAAATGATTTATTTTAATTTATTTTCAGCATGGAGATTTCTGACATAAATTAATGCTGTTCTGAAGCACTTGTAGTCCAGTTGTTGCTGCCTTGTGTTATTGGAGAACGACCCCAAGGAGAATGGAGTAAAAGGGAACGATATCCTAAAATGAATGAATACAAAGCCAAGAAGTAAGTTCCTGTATTTCTTACTGGCTGAGCTCATAGAAATGCAGGAAGAAAACAGCATAAGAAACAGGGAGTGAATTGCAAGTGCTTGATTTTGTATTTTTTTATTTTTTAATTAGAATCATTGAGTATGCTTTGAAAAAACACTTGAGGCACTGACTATTCTTCTTAAGTAGGAAATTTTAAAGACATTATTTTGATGCAAAGCCATGTAATGCTACTAGAGAAAGACAACCACTTCAGTGATCTCTCTGAATGGGGGGGGTGTGGGGGGGAGAAGTGCTCCTGGCTTGTTGTGCAAAGATCAAAAGCTGATAAGCTTGTATGGTTTTGGCTGTACCTCCGGTTTGTCTTTTTCTATGTAATCTGCCACGTCGGTATCTGAGAGGCTGGGAGAGAGAGCAATGGAAGAGAGTCATTAGTAAGAAAACAGTGTTCAGTGCTGTGAGCTGAAAAGAAGGAAAAGATTTATCTACAAACAGGGAATGATGTTTTAACCGAAGGGGATGGTTAGGAAATCTGTTTTTAGAGGGGTCTGTGATTTGAACTTGTATGGGGTTGTACATCTGGAGCAGCAGTGTATGTGTATGAATTTACATGGAGCCTCACATAGGAGTTGGGGATGACAGTGTGCTGTCATGACATTTGGGTACTTCTATTTACGAGGCCATGCTTTGTGTCCCAGTGCGTGCTAGAAGGACAGCATGTGTTCAGCCACTGTGCGTTTGCCTTACTTTACAGATTTAATGCTGTAACGTCAGCCATCAGTCTGCCTCTAATGTATGGCTCTTGGTGAATATTCCAGCCCTGTCTGTCGTGCAGGAGCCCAGCAGATGGAGCAGTGCTCCTGTGCATGAGGCGGTGCGGGGCCTCATCCAGAGCTGCACTGTGCAGTCGAGCCGATCTACCCCCGTGCATCTATAAAGCACAGAATAAAAGGTTTGCTATAAGCAATATATGTGAGATTGCCACTTTCTGTGTGTGTGGTGTTTTGTGATATATATGTAAGATTAGTGGAATGGTTTATGTAGAAATATATCAGCTTTTCTAAACTTTGTATGCTCTACTGTAGATCGTTTTTATCTGAGCCCTAATTTACAGCTAAAACTCAGACAAGGGCATATGAAAGTAATCCTTTTGATCACATTGCTATTTTATGATAACGATATGCTTTATTATTTTTAATAAAGCAGTGGTAGCTGCTGTTTGCCGCGTTCCCACAGCAGCAGCCATGAGCAATGGCACAAACAAGAACAGAAAACCCTTCTCCATCTCTTTTCCTTTTTTTCTCCTTAATAAATAATTGAAGGAGAAAACAAGAAAAATATGGTGTAGGATCTAAACAATAAACAAAAGCCAGGGTCAGAGCACAGGGCACATGCTTTCTTCTCCTTTAAACCCAACTACTCATATATATATATATTTTTCTTGCTGTGACAGAGAAATGTACTCAACTCTTTTTGTAGTGAATTGTATCTCGGAAAAAACATTTTTATATATGGAGGGCTGAGTGGTGTAACATTTTTAATGGCACATTTTCATCTGTGTTGCAGTGATGGAACTGAGCTCTGCTGCTGTACAAGCACAGCCTGGCTAGGTTATGTGCTGAGGGCTCTGCCTGCCCTTAACCACCTGCTGTGAATCTCAGCTGGTGCACTCAGGTAAGTCTGGAATAAAAGAGGTCAGTGCCTGGCACCTTTAAGCTAATGAGAATTTAGCCCTTGATAGGTTTTCTTCTCTCTTTCTTAATTTCAGTGGGGCAACAATACTGTCTCCGCTCTGCCTACAGATATTGTGCTCGTGTCCATGCATCTCTGCTTTCTTCTCAAATGTACTTATTGCAGCGTACGTCCCTTGGGCATTTAATCTCTCCCTGTGAGGCCACGCTGCTGTGACCTCCCTCCATAGCATCTTGCTGTCCATCAGCCTGCCTCTGTGGCCAGGGCACCCAGGGTTCAATGATAACACAGCATTTCAAACACTCTAAAGTATTCAATTGCAAAGCTGATCTAACAGGACTGTAAATAGCTTCCTCTGAGTATGGGTATTTTGCACCACCGAGGCATGTTTTTTTTGGCAAGATTCCCTCTGTTTCAGGAGGGCTAAATTTGGCTACTGTTCAGCCATCCTACCTAGTTACATGAGATAAGCAATAGAAACGAGCTGGGGGTTGATGTGTTAACCACCCTGCATGTGTTTTATTCACCATGTGTCTATATTTCTAGAGTAGTGCCTGTAGCAGGAACAGTAGCCTCTATCTCATTGTTTTAGAAACAAAACTAATGGGAATGGCTAAAAAGTGCTAGCTAACAAATAGATTTCAACTTCAGCTTGACCTCCTTAGCCAAGCAAAACAAAAACCGAGAAGGGATTAATTTACTTCCTATGAGCACATCAGTGAGGAAGAGCTGAGGATAATGATAGCAAGGCAACAAAGGGGGATAGATTTGTCATGAATTAATTTGGGATGCTGAAAGCTTCCTTATGTCTGGTCAGGGGAGTTCTGGGACGTCACCTTGGTGGGAGCAGTCGAGCAAAACAACACAGCTGTCTTTTCAGCAGAGCATCCTCAGGGCATGAGAGAGATTAGGGCGAGTCCTGAGGGGCCTGGACACACTGCCCAGGGAGCTCTTCACAGCCCTTGCTTACTCCTGCGTTAAGAGCATCCAGTGCTCTAGTTAGAATAACTCCAAGGTACAGAAGTGTGCTTGCTTAAAGCTGATTTCTGTGTCTTGCTGTGTACAGTTTGTATCACTCAAAATATTTTTTACCAAGGACTCTGGTTTATGTTTAAGAGAAGGAACTTAAATTATGGCGTGCTTAGGATGATGCAAGTATTTTCTGTGAGAGATGATCCAGTTTTAGTATCGGTTCTTTCTAAGAGAATCTCTCTTGGATGTTTAACCTTGGGCCACGTGTGGAAGCCACCGTGCATTGTTCAGAGACACCACTCTGATGTGCACTGGGGTTTGGTGCTGAGATGGAAGTGGCCTCACTGTTAGCGGGTACTGCTGTGATCCCCTGGCACAGATCATTGCTGCCCACAGGGCATTGGTGGCACTTCCTAGGCAGGAGGGCTGTTATAAGCCAGGCACTGCAGCGATTCAGCACGCACCGCAGCAGTGTATTCCAGCTTTGTACTGCCAGAACGGGGGTCCAATCTATCTGATCCATCTGTTGTCAAATTAATGTCCAAGCTGGCTTTTGGATTCAGGTCTTTCACAGGGAACAGTGTGAGTGACAGCTAGGGGAAAGAACAGAGATGTGAACGTCCTGTGCTGTAACTCTTGAAGACTGAAGTAGTTGGTATTCATGGTTCAGCTCAGCTTTGGCACTGCTCTCTGAAATCATAAGTTACACAGAGGAAGAACCATGTGTGCTCAGATACCCTAGATCTTTTTTTATTGTTATTGTACTAACTCTTCATTTCTAAGTAGCTACGTGCCAGATGCATGACATTTCCCATCTTGCTTACAACAGAATTTTAAATTATGAAAACACTTCTTGCCTGAACTTTGCTGAAAGGACGTTGGAAGCTCCACGATCATTTTGCGTCTCCCAGAGAGGTAGTCCATAAACTCCCAGCACTTTGCAAATACCACGAGATCATATTTTACTAGATTATGAAGTTTGTGCACTTCACATTAGTAGTACTAATACCTCAGAGGAACAAAAGAACATTTTTAGCATTTCATTTGCATAATGGCTGAAGTGAGGATTTGTTCCTTGTTGAATAGGTACCCTGGGGGTCCTTTGATTTGCTGTAGCGCTCTGTGCAGCATGGAAATAACACAGAAGTTAGTAGCACCAATGGAGCTTAGGTACTTTCCGGCTTGTTGATGTCTTACTACTCAAACTCCATTAACTTGCCACCTGCAGACTCGGTAGCTTCATGTATTTGTTTATAGCAATGCTGATTAGCCAACCGTTAAACACAGTGAAACCTGTGATTTCAAGTAAGTGCCATCCAGAAGGCAGATTTAAGTTACACCAGGGGAGGTTCAGGTTGGACATTAGGAACAGTTTCTCCTCAAAAAGAGTGGTGATGCACTGGCGCACACTGCCCAGGGGTGGAGTCATCATCCCTGCAGGTGTTCAAGAAAAGGGTAGATGTGGCACTGTGTGACATGGTTTAGTGGGCATAGTGGGGATGAATTGATAAATTTAGCGGTCTTTCTAACCTTAATGATTCTATGATCTTGACTTAAAAATATGTATTTGCTGTGTCTGAGGATGTACATACAAAGGTTTATACAAAGGTCAGTTCTTATTGACAACATAAGGGAAGGCTACTGACAGCAGTGTGTTTGGGAAAAGGATGCTGAGAGACCTGGGGCACCTGCGGTGGTTTACCTGTATTGGAATGGGCAGGCAGAGCTGGTGCCTGTGTTGTGCAGTGGCCCCACCTAAAGGTCATGAGCCAGTGGTGGACAGTGAACAGGAGAAAATAAGTCTTAGGGAGGAGGTGCAGAGGACCAGGGAACTGGAGGGAGTTTCTGCATCACACAAGGTGGCACAGCAAGTGAGTGAGCCCTGCAGCCAGAAGCTGTTTAGCACAATTGTCAGTGCAGGATCCCAGCAAGGCTGATGCTGACAGCCCAGCCGTGCCCTCACCTATCAAATACCCTCCAGGCTTATCCAGTGTGGCAGAGAGTTTTCCTTGCAAGTGAGAATCTGAAAGCCCTTGCTTGGTGCAATAGAGTGACCACAAACTATCCTTGTCCTAAAACATGTGTTGACAACTGCTTCTAGCATGGGAACAGGGGGCTCAAATTGCTAACCCTTGTGCAAAAAAAAAAAAACAAAAAACAAAAAAAAAACCCCATGAACTTATGCAAGAAGTTCTTGCTCCATCTGGGAGTGTAGCATCCAGCCCAGTATTGCATAGTATTTTCTTATTGCTTGACACTTGTAAACCCAAAGAAGGAGGGGAACATGTTGTGGTGACACAAGGGAAACTAATGAAAATTAAGTAGGTGCTTTTAAAGAGAATTAGTTAAACTGTGTTTAACCTAAGTGTGAACAATCATTCAGAATTAGTGAAGTCTTCATTTGCTATGATTTACTTTGCAAATGGATTAAGGTAAATTGAATTAAGGCCTCTTTAATTCTAAATAGAAACATCTACGTAGGAATGCAGTTTAACTAATCTGTTCTGAGAGTTAATTTGAATAACATATCTAGGCCTGCAAAAGGAATATGGGGCACGGCCTCAGTTTGAAGGATCAGATTTGCTTATAGGGAGGACACTGGTAAGTACTGAAGGATTATTAGAAAGAGTTCCCCTTCCCAAGCCATGCAGGGCGCTCAGACACCATGAAGTATTTACAAGCAGCTCTGCCTTGGGCACTGCAGCCTCTGGCACAGCTTTCAGAGCTGCTCAGCTCAGTGGTCCTTTCCATGGTAAGGACTAACATGGCAATGGCTGTTAGTCCATGGCACTATCACTTAAAATCTCTGATGGCACTTCAGAAAAGAGGTTTTCTAGAGTTATTAAAAAAAACCAAACAAACAAACCACATCACTTTTTAAACAAACATATTGCAAGGAGGTTATCATTAACCCTTTCTGGTTCCAGATCACAGTGTAAATGCTTGCTTTCTTGGCCAGAATTTTTTGTGCATTCCAACCCAATAAGGAACATGCAGGTGCAGATTGATGTATTTCTCTGTTTCCCACCCCCCCCCCCCCTCAAAGACTACACTTGTCTTAATTTCCCCTCAATTACACTCAGGCATTAACTAATACTGACTAACTACAGCCCAAAATAATTATTGCTATCTGTTCCCTTTGTAAATATAACTTCAGCACTGAGCTAGAAGAATAATGGCATATTTACAGAAGGCAGCTAATTAAATTGAGCTTCAATTGCTTTCAGTTTGCCAGAAGGAGCCATTTTCACAGCAAAAAATGTGTGCAAGCCTGCATGCTTACCAGGAACAACTCGGTATAACATAATTCAGAGTTCCCAAGACAAAAATTCAGTTCAAGACAAATTTACACTGGCAATAAAAATCTCATTAAGGAAGATATGAAGATCTCTCTACTACACCACGACAGTTAAAAGAGGTTATCATTTTTTTCCAGTTTATTTAAGGAACAGTATATATTTCATTGTTCCAGAGCAGCTGTAATTGCAAGTGTCTTTCAAATGCTGCTTGCAGTAATGCATTTGTCTTATGTCTGTAACTTCAGAACCAGTCTCTTGATGTGTCTTCATTAGGAAGAACTCCAGCAGAAGATGGTGGAGTTTATAAGCTCTTCAATGTTCAGTTTTTCCCACTTTTTCCAACCTTAGCTCCTGCACTTTGGAAGTTCTCTCTTGCCCCCACAATTCAGCCACCTGCAGAGATTTCCCGTGGTCACAATTTTGTCTCCAAATGTTTGCACCCTCTCTTGTTCTTTTGAGATAAAAACCATTCACAATAATTACAGAGCAGCAGTCCTTGACAAATCAAAGTCTGAAAGAACCATTCTTGTCGGAGCCCGTTCCCAGTCCCCAGGGCCCTTTCTGTTTTAGAGAAAGCAGAACAAAACCAAACCAAAAATAAGGGGATTGTTTCAGATAGATGTGTTTTTTTTCTCTTTGTAACAAAGAGTTGTGTGTTTCTTGTCCCACTGTTCAAACAGAGCCTGGCACAGAGATTATTTACTGTGTTCTCCATTGCAATAGTTCACCAAGCTGCTGGATTGAAAGCTGATTTCCTTCTCCCGTCTGCATATCATTCCTGAATTTGTTTTAATCTGTTGGAAGCAACAGTTTGGCAGATATCAGCACTTTTCCCATGTTTAATTAATTCCTTTAATTTTCTGGTAAATGAGAATAATAGGGCTTAATTTTGCTTTTTATGTAAAATTGATTGGTAATTATGGAGATCACAGGAGATTTGGCTTTACAAACCAAAATTAAGTGACCTCTCAGTGAGGATGACTTGGCACGTCTCCTTCACTTGTCCTGTGAAAGCAGAGATGGCATGGAAGCAGATGTCACCAAGCTGCCTCTAGGTTACAGCAAGATAAAATGTGGAGATTTGTTACTTAAAAATATATTACCTGAAGGGAAACTAGTACAGGTTTCAAGAATTAAACATAACCTGCTGTGCAAAGACCATTTCTGACAGCTCCTTGTTGGATGTGATGCTGTTTTCCTTTACTTATCAAGATGTGACACTGCCTTGTCTCGGAGAGCTGAGGAGAAATCAGATAAATCAATTATAAGAACACTTGAGCTTGAAAAGCAGAGTTGGGGTTGAGGCTACATGGCTTCAGCTTCTGTTTCTTCCACAGATGACTTCTTTGTATTCTAACAAGTTACTTGTTTCTTCCTCTTCCTGTAACGTCAGGTTTATAATACTCTTGGTCTGCTTTGGCTCATTTGAGTGCCAGTGCTCAGTGGAAAATGGTGTAATAGAGCCAGGCTGGAGACCTCAGCGTGCTGCTGAAACACAGATGGTGAATCGTATCATAAAACATGAACCAGCATCTGGTTGCTTGTGGTTGTCTCTAGTGGCCCCAGGAGTTGATGGGACTAAGATGCCTCAGGTGACCTCTTTCTTTTCCATGATTTTATGAAATTGGGTTGGATATTATGAAAAATTCCTTCTCTGAAAATGTGGGGAGAGGCATTGGAACAGTGGTGGAGTCACTGTTCCTGTAGGTGTTCAAGAAAAGGATGGATGTGGCACTGAGGGACATTGTTTAGTGGTATGGGTGCTGATGGGTTGATTATTGGACCAGATGATCCTAGTGGTCTTTCCGAACTTAATGATTCTAAATTTGGACTTAAGTTTGCAAAGTGAACAAACAGGAGCAGAGCTGTACTTTCCTTTCTGTGGAGAACCCAGGATTGGGCTGGCTTCCTCTGGCCCCCAGCTGCCACCTGAGTTGATGCCACCCCCATACTGTCCCCTAGTTGAGGCTGGTTGTACCAAGGCTCAGGGGACGAGATGGGGCAGGCTGAGCACAAAGAGAGGAAAGAGCTTTTGTTGACCTCTGTCAGAAATACCGTGTGTATTTGCAGGTATGGGACAAGCTACAGGGACTTCTTTGAATTTAGCTTCAAAATCTAATTTCAAAGGCAACCACTTGCAAATTTCCAACTTCTTTTAGTCTTAATGTTGAAAGCACCTCATATTCCCCCAGTGGCAGTGCTCAGCAGCCCTTGAAATTATTTCCAGAATGGATCTTAAGTTTCAAAAGAGGAGAAACATGAGGAAAAAAACAATCTAGATTCTCCTCAGCGATGCTACATCAATACTTGGCTGATCTGTATAATGCTAAGCACAGCGAAGCAGAGCTGAGCTACCAGTTGCTAGCTAACGAGAGGATTAGCTATACCTGCAGATGGGCTGGCATAACTTAAGCAAGAGGGCAAACATACAGAAAGTCAAACTCTGACTGAGGAAGGGAGTTGCTGCTTTTCCCCTGAAGAACATTGTCTGCACAAAGAGTGGGCAGGAAAGCAGAGTGAAAGCAGTTGTTTAGCTGAGGCTTGAGGAGTCTTTATAGTGAGTCAGTGCAGCTTTGCTTAATGTTTGTTACTAGTAATAATTGTATTTATATTCTTGGCCAGCCCAAGTAGTTAGAGGTGTATATGTGATAATCAAATTCAATCAGAATGTATTCACAAGCTCTCTAGTAGGATCCATTTAACAAATCACATCATCCAAGGTGGGCTGGAGAGCAGGGAAATCAAAGGCAGTGACAACAAATAGCTTTCAAAGCCAGGAAATGGTGCAGTGATGCCTTCTATTGATCTGAGAAAGGGCTGGGTGAAACCACTGCCTTGGGTGTGGGAGGGGACAGGAGCAGTGGTAGAGCAGTCACCTGCCGTGACCTCCATGCCATTATTTTGCCCAGAATCAGCATCGGCCAACAAACCAGGGTCATTTTGTGAACTATGCATAGACTTATAGAGTGCCTTATATTGGGGGGACCTTAAAGATCATCAATTTCCAAACCCCTTGCTATGGGCAGGGCTGCCCCCACCAGCTCAGGCTGCCCAGGGCCCCATCCATGGCCTTGAGCATCTTCAGGGATGGGCACCCATAGCTCTGGGCAGCCGTGCCACTGCCTCACCACCCTCTGAGTGCAGAATTTCTTCCTAACATCAATCCTAAATCTCCCTTCTTTTAGTTTAATGCCATTCCTCTTAACCCTTCTCTGTACCAGTACAATCCTGTATTTCCTGTGGCTTATTGGGGTTTCACACAACTCAAAAGGAAAGCAGCTATTTTGGAGGGATCTTAATCAGTTGTTACAGTAGCTGGGAGAGCAAATTATTTAATCCTGTGCTTAAATGTTTACATTTAATGTTTGTTTAACAGTTTTCTGTTTGTGTTGAAATACAAAGCATTGCCATGCTACCATGAAGATGAGCAATATTTCCATCTTTTTAAATACGAAGCATAAATGTTTGCTCTTTCTTTCTGCATTTTCTGCATGGTGTCTGACAATTTTTCCATCCTTATCTAATATGAAATCTGCAAACTTGCTAAGATTTAATGTCATGCCATTATATTAAATTTCCATATTTGTATTATTCTACAAGTCATAGAACTTCCATTGATTCCTTTCGGTTCCTTTTTCAAACAGTCTGCTCTCCCTTGTTGCTGATTTATGCTCCTTGAGATCAGAGCTGCTATTTTTTTCCCTTTGTGATTGAATTTTTAAATTGTTTTTACAGCTCTCATTAAACTGGATGTATTTTCCTTTTTAACTGAAGAAGCCTTCTTTCATGATCGTAGGCTTTTATTTATTTATTTATTTGTACCTCCCAGGCATCATTTGCTCACACTTTATTTGCCTCAGTAGCATTCTGGGTTGATGTTTTGGTTGGTCTCTTTTTGTCAGAGCACCAGCAGTCAACGTTAATGGTTGAGATTATATCTGCACAAAAAGAATGAAATGTGGTTGTGAAGCTGTGATGAATATTTAGGTTGGCGATTTGTTCTTTTTATCTGTTTTTTCACCCAGGGAGATTGACTGCTGAACCACCCTCATGCAACTGCTATATATTTTTTGTTAGAAAATCCCAGCTTCTCAAGCATTTCCCGAAGTTGGGCCCCTGTGGTAATGTAACTCCTTCAGCATATTATGGCAGGTGTATTTTAGTGGGTCTGGAGGGCTCTCAGAGTGATGACTCTTAATGCACTGTGGTAGCCTATGCTAACTGGGTCTTAAATTTATAGACAAGCCCATAATTCTGTTTTCTTTGTGTTCAGGAGGCTACAGCAGTTTGAGTCAGGACAGAACAGGAACTATGGCAATGAGTGCCTTGGTACAGGTGTGAAAGACAAATGTTCAGTAGAGGATCCAAGAAAGCTGGGAAAGGAGAATGGTCTGGAAGCACACTGAGATATTTAGCTGCTTTCTGATGTTGGCAGGTCTCCTGTAGTGAGACCATCAGCTCCTCCAGAGGAGTGAGCAGAGGCTGAAGCTTCAAATTCCAAAATGTGGTGAGCTGAGACCTGGGATATTGCTGCCTGGAGGGGATGGGTTGAGGCTGTGCAGAACACAGCTGGATTGGATCTGTTGTTTTTTCACAGCAGTAGGAGCCCTGAATCATTAAGGTTGGAAAAGACCACTAAGATTGTCAAGTCCAGCTATCAAGCCATCACCACCGTGCCCTATAAGCTATGTACCTCAGTGCTGCATTGATCCTTTTCTTGAGGGGTCTGTGATTTATAGATCTTCTCTGTGGAGTGGTGGGCACTGGTTTAAGCACGGAGGTATTGGTCAACTGTGGGAGCTGGTGGTGATTCCTAAAGGCAATCATACCCCTTTGCCTGAGGAGTCAGTGGAATGATGAGATTTTGTCTTCTGAGAGATCCTCACTGGCTTGAACGAGTGAGACATCCATGCTGTTTATTCTGTGCTTTCCATGTTCTTACTGGCCGTTAATTTAGCATTTGACAAGTGAAGCCGGGAAGAGATTATATTATTTTCCCTTTTCAGATTTTTTTCTGTAAATTTATTTCTCATGGCCCTGCAGAAACCAAGTTTTCTCCCCTATTGTTCTTGTTATTGGCATTATACATAGATAAAACAATCTAAGAGAGTATTTTTCCTAGTTAGGCAGAGCAGAGATACGATGTACCACGGGCGCATCTGTCAACATGATGCCCCTGCCTGTCTTTATTTTTGCAGTTTGCTTGTGGTCCATTTAAAATTAGATTACAACTGATTGGTTCCTGCATTCAAACTACTTCACACAACACTCCATCCACCGGCATATAAAACAAAGCTGAGGCGACTGGAAAGCCTAAGGGATCAATTCCAAATATCACTGTGTAATAAAAACCGTATTTCCTTAATTTTTTATTGATTCAGCACTCATTCTCCTGTAATGCTGCTGTGGTAATATTAAAACTCAGTGACTGACAGTGGCATCACATGGAAGTGATTTAAATAGCAGTGCAAGGGAAGAAAGCAGGCTTTGTTTTTGCAACCATTTGGTTAGAACTGGCCCATAGGATCTCCCTTGCAGGGAGAGAATACACTCTGCACCTTTTTCCCCTTGGAAACAAATCCTCTGTATTTCTGTCAGCCTCTACCTGCCTATGAAATCAACAGGATTCCTGCTGCTGGCACTGCTGGGTGCAGCCTGAAGCCCTTGAAGATGAGTGTGAGTGTTTGGTTTGTACATGGAAGCAGGGTTATTTGTGTAAGGGAGGGTCCTGATGGTTGCTCATGTGCAAACCCTGTGCAATACACAGTGCAAATCACATGAAAAAGGACAGTCCTGCAAGTTGCAAGGAGTTTGGTAATTAATAATTGTGCTGCTTGCTGAGGATCTCATGAGGTTTGGAAGCACAGAGCCTGTCAGTGAAATGGGAGCTGAGTGTTGAGCTCCCTGAAGGGCCTGGAAATCCCAGCCTGCCTGTGTGGAGTGGGTTGCAATTGTGTTATGTGTTGTGAAACCTCCGGAGCCTGCAGTGCTGTGCTGATGGGAGGCATTGCTCAGCCTCTGCTGCCCGTGAGGCTTCGGGCTGGGGGAAGCACAGATGAAGGAGGTGTCTAAAAATGAAATAAAACTGGTAAGAAGATGTATTGGAGCTCCAGAGGCTACTGGATGCTAACTGGTTTCTCTGTCAAGACAAGTTAATCTGCTCCCATACACATCCCCAAACCATAAAGAAGCCATGGCCTAGGGTCTGTGTCTGCCCTGGGAGCTCGTAATGGGAGCAGCCTGCTGCGAGGTCTGGCAGATGGTATTTCATGTTGGAGGAAGCATAAATCTGTGGTGTTTATGTCCAAAACTTTGAAAACAAAACCCAGGGCAAGTTTGATCAAAATTACCCAGGCTGTGATGTGCCCAAAACACCCACAGAAACTAAACTTGGATTAATGTGCACGTGGCCCCAAACAGCTCAGCGCCATTTTATGGCAGATATGGAGGCAGCCCACGTTGACACCAAGTGACCATTCATTGGCTGTGTGCACTCTGTGCTCACTGTAAATGGAGAGATGCTGACTCCAAATGACAAAAGGTGGCTCAGCCCTCAGCCCACAACTTCCCACAGCTGGGAGCTGCTTCCAAGCTGCAGCTCTGGACTTGTGTTGGTTCTATTGATACTGAATGAATATTGAGTGGGCCTCTAAGATAAAGTCATTATTTAGGAGCTCATTAAAGTCCTGGCCTTGAAAAAAAAAAAATTCCCACTGCTAATAACCTCTTCCATCACTGTGTCAAGGATTGCAGCTTCCTCCTTCCCCTAAAAGGCAGCTTGGGCAAAAACAAGTCGTTGGGTTCCCAGTGAAGGATCTTGGAGCTGTAGCTTTGCTGCAACCAGGGAGGTTTCCTACTCCTCTTGCTGGGAGCCCACCTTCCCTCCGGGTGCTGTATAAAGGCCCACCACAACTTAAATAAATACTAATTTGCACTAATGGCATTTAATCCTCTTCAAACCGTAATTTACAGTATCAGATTATTATCATAATATCTGATATACAGTTCTTAATGCTTTATTGTTATCCCATTACAGGGAGGTTCTGCTGGCACTGCATATTGTCTATTTCTCTTACAAATGTTCTACAGAAACCTTATTAATTATTAGTCTCATAAAACACCTGTTAATGTTACCATTTTAATAAATCTCTTTCTTAATTAAATTAGGTGGTTCTGATAGTAATCCTCTAATGTCCACTGCCTTTCTGTTCTCATCACAGTCTGATTGTACAGTGGGAAGCAGTGCTCAATTATAATTGATGTAGGCCATAATTCAGAACCAAATTATAACATATAAAGCCATATGATCTTTGAGGAATATAATAGATCTCCACAAGAAAGTGTCATTTGGATTGATTAGTGCTGTTTCTAGAGCCTTGTTAGAGGTGAGAAAAGCCTCTAATTCAATAGGATCTTTTTTTCCCTTTTTTTTTTTTTTCCTTAATTTCACACACTCCATTCCCTCCTTGATGCACAGCCCCTAACTCAGATGCTGTGCAGGCTTACACCACTTTTCCACTTGTGTGTCAATTCTACAGCTGACTTCTATTTATTTATTTATTTTTAATTTCATAAAGGCAGACTACATGGTGATTTTATTTAATGATTTAATAAAACTTTTCCTCCTGAGATAGGTGCAAGAAATCTTGCTGATCTATTACTGCTGCTACCCAAGCATGAAAATATGGTTATATATGATACAGCAATACTGAAGCCCTAAGCAAAAAAATTAAAAGCATATCAGAACGAAGAGTTTACCCTGGCTCTGGAAGGTGACTGGGCACCAGGAAGAGTTCCAATCCCAGAGCAAACATGCTGCTCACTTGGGTCCAGGTCAGTTCCTCTCTGTTGGGGTATGCTATGGGGAAAACCTGTGCTGGGGACCATGCTGGTGTTCACCCCTCTCATGTTCCTTTGTGTCTGGGCACCTTGTGGCCTTGACTGCTTCTTCTCAGCTTTGTGAATGGGGATGTGCTGTGGGATTAGTGAAGGTCACTTATCCTCGGGACACCTTAAAGCAAAGAGCAGAGCTTTCCCACTGGTGAGATCCTTTCTCCAGACTTATTTTGTAACTGGGGAAAGCCTCTTTACACTGTTTTGCTGCCAGGCTCCCCTCCCATCTCTCTCATTTGCTTTCCCCACAGCAGCTGTAGTCATTTATTGCCCATTAAAACAACACAGCAAAATGTTATGTGTGGTTTTAATTGATTTTAGTATAACTCAGAAGCTTGCGTTTGTGGCAGTTCCTCCTCAGGGCCTCCCCTTGCCCTGCTCCCTCTTTTCCCAATTCTCCCACTTGTTGTGGACTTTTGTTTATGGCCCCAGAAAACCCCCTCAGTACATTGCTGTCTGTTCTGTGGCCCTTTTCATAAGGTGGGTCCCATCTCTCCTACTAACAAAGGGAATCCCGTGGCAATTTCTGAATCACTCCAGAATGAACCAGAAAGGTCTCATGGCTTCTTTCCTAGGTGATGTGACCCTGTTAAAATGGAAACCTGTTACTTTCTTCTTTTTAAGACTGATCTGTGCACAAAAACTATTCTGATGAGAAAAAGCTGCGAGTTTCGTGTGGAAGATGTTAAAGTGAAATGGTTTTATTTTTAATAGTGAAATATGCTGGTGTGTTGGATTGTTTGCTTAATGTTTTCTCCTCAGTGGGATCCTTTATTGGTCCCCACACTCTTTGATGATAGCTTGTTGATACCATGTACTTTTGATGGCATGGTACAGTGGACATGGTGGTGATGGGCTGATGGTTGGACTGAATGATCTAAGTGGTCTTTTTCATCCTTAATTATTGTATGATTAGCTTTGATTGCTTGTTTGCAATCAACAGATTGCAACTACAGGTCTGTTAGATTTGGGGTTCCCCCTCCTGCCTCTAGTGAACTGTACACTGAGGCAGAGACTGAGGGGCAGATAAGTGAGGACTTCAGTCTTGTGTCACTTGAAACCAGAAAGAGTTGGAAATCTACTGAAAGCATCTGTGGAAAATGGGGTTCTAAGGGGGCGGGTGTGACAAGGTAACTTGCAAATGGTCGAACACCTCATGAACAAAATGAAGACCTACTTTGGCCAATATAACCAAATAGTGAGCTTTTCTCTAGCACTTTACTAGTGCTTGAGATGCAGCCATTGCTTGTGTTGGAGCTGCAGGAATTGGGAAGAGCAGATCATGCAGCCGTGGTGTGCTTTGAAGCCTTAGCTCTTGGTGCCCACACTTGATCTTCCTGTGGGAAAGAGAGGATGCCCATTTCTCCATCCCCTTCTGGCCCTGAGCGGAAGATCCCCCATTCACATGCATACAATGTGATAATTGACAGCAGTTTCCTGGAGCTGAATGCTGCCTGTCTGGGGTCAGCCTCAGCTCTTCCATCTTGCCTTTGCAATAGGAACTTCCAGTGTGGCACTGGGTGGGATGCGGTTCTTCAGATGATGAGCCTGTGTTGCTAAGAGACAGATTCTGAAGGAGCAACAGTCATTAACTTGTTGGGAATGGATAAGAAACCGTGAATTAAAGTAATTTGAAAACACTTCTACCTTCATACATTAATTGCAAGCAGAGGGGAAGTTATCCTGAGATCTGGGATGTTCTGGTTGCTCTTGCAGTGTGGCTGTCCTAATGGGTTTTGCAGATATTTCACAGTGACTGCAGTTGTGGGAGAGTACTGTTGTCTTCACTGCCTCCCTGAGTGCATTTATCCTGTGCAAAGTGTGACAGAGCCCAGTGTCAACTCGGTGCTGCCTCTGCTCCATTCACAGAGGCATGGGGCTATTAACCACTTATATGTGGTGATGCTTACAAGCAGTGTGTGGCCCAGCCTTACCGTACTTTGGGAGGTGATGAAGTGCGTCTGTTCTTGCTAGAGAGAGGTGATGCAGTAGGAAATTATTCATTAGTTATTTTGGTTTCAGAGCATTTTGTGGGAAGTTGCACATCTCTGCAGGGAGAGGACAGCAGGGAACCGAGTCAGCCCTATCCCAGGCACACTCTACTTTGTGTCTACAGTAATTCTTTGGACCATTTAACAGCACAGATTCACACCTGGCAGCCTTTGCAAGAAGTAGCTTCTGCCTCTGGAGGGAATGATCCTGATCCTGCCCTCCTGACCAGGAGAACTTTTCTCCCTCTGCTTCGTTCCAGGGTGCTGTGATGAGATGCAGCAGAAAATTTGTGTGATTTCTCTCTGTTCAGGTAGAGCAGAAACAGCTTTCTGTGAGAGAAGTGGGCCTCAGCAGAGCTGAATGACTCAAAGAATGGGTCCTATCAAAGCTGATAATCTTCCCCAGCGATAGCGCAGTGGATTATACAGCGATTGGATGTGGAGAGTGTGCTGACCTTAATCTCCCTTAACTTTGGTTTTCTCTCCCATCAGATAATAATGGAGAAATTACAACGTGTGCCATAGAAGATTACACACATCCTGCCACACTTTGCAGATGGCTGATACAAAAATCAGAGACAATGCTAAAACAATTTAAAAACCTACAAATAAACCAGTGCATTCAGCTTCTTTGTGAGGCTGTGGCTAAGGAAACTGAGCCAGCCAGCCTGAAATGCACAATATCACTGTAAGCAGATCTTATTAAGATTCTGTGTGGCTGTTAAAGCATCCTCAGCCATTGCTTCCAGCTTAGCATCGCTGCTAATAGGGGAGAGAGGGAGGGATTAGTTTAGACTACTTTGAGGCAGCACAGATACATGCAAGAAGCATCCTCTGTTGCTTGAACTTGTTTTTCGCTGACCTGCTATGCGATGAGAAGAGTGCCAAAAATACAGAAGAGTTGGCACGTAAAATCTGTGCCTATCTACAGTGTCAAGGCTGAAAAGAAGTCCTGAATGAGCCTTAGAGAGTCAACAAATCACTGAAATAGCAGCTAAAGAAGGAAGTTCAGCATGAGTTCAGCTCATTAAAATTCCCTCTAATGTATGCTCCTGAAAACCAGTGGGCTGAGTGTGATCCTATTGAGAGGAAGGACGTGTGTGAACTTGTACACAACTAGAAAGTGGACAAGGTTGACGTGACCGACCTTCAGCACTGAAGCCCAATCATTGCTGACAGCTGAAATGGCCGTGTGGAAAGAAAAGGTCAGTGGTGCTGCTCTTAGGTGGAGGTGGTAAGAAATCAGAGCTCTGCACAGCTTGCTTGGGTGAATCCACACCTCTGTGCAGGACTGTGTGGCATACCATAGGATCACAGAATCATTAAGGTTGCATAAGACCACTGACATCATCTAGTCCAACTGTCCGCTTACTGCTAATATTGCCCACTAATCCATATTTGTACCACACCTCCACATTTCTTGATGTGATACTGCTGCTTCCTTGGGCAGCCTGTTCCAATGCCTGACAACTCTTTTGGAGAGGAAAGTTTTCCTAATATCCAAACTGAACTTTCCATGGCAAAAATTAAGGCCATTCCCTCTCATCCATATTGATGATGTGGGCTTCTGCTGTGAGAATCATAAAATTACCCAGGTTGGAAAAGACCTTGAAGATCATCAAGTCCAACCGCAGCCTAACCAGTACCCTAACTCTAAAAACCCTACACTAAATCATATCCCTGAGTACCACATCCAAATGGCTCTTAAACACAACCAGGGATGGCGATTCAACCACCTCTCTGGGGACCCTATTCCAGTACCTAACTACCCTTTCTGTAAAGAAGTTCTTCCTAATATCCAACCTAAACTTGCCCTGGCCCCAGAGGAGAGGGAAACTGTGTGAAAGAGCAGCCATGACGAAGTGTGAACGTAATGGTTCATTTAGAAAGTGTTGTCAATATTGATGGCAATATTTGGTTAAAAAGTAGATGAACAGTGAAAACATTCCTTTTTCATTCTTTCATGCAGACAATGTGGGAAAAAGGAGAGTTGAGCCTTTTGTGTGTACCTTATGCACATTTCTCATCAACTCCAGTGGGAGCTTTGCTGAGGAAGTGCAAAACAGGGCTGGTGACTTGATTTCCATTTATTCAATAGCTCTGAGATTGCAAACGATAGAGACTGGGCAGAAGAAATAACAGGGGCATCTCATATCCATGCGTCGCTTCATTAAACATCTGAAAAAGGCAATGAAAAAGCAGAGATCGTAGAATAAGATTTTCAGACAGCAGAATGATAGCATAAAAGACTCTGTCCTCTGCTTGTACAATACACGTGGCCACAGAAATAAGGGCAGCAAACTATCTTACTGGATAATAGACAAGAATTTTTGTAGCTGCTATTTTGAATGCACAGGAAGTAGAAAACTGCTTTACACAAGAGAGTCACTTGTTAACGTTGGATGTGTGATATGTGAATGTGTAACTGAGATAAAAAATCACGTGGTCTTACCCTTCTCCTTGACGTGAGGTATTTGCATTCAGAAGCTCAAGAAGTTACACTGAGCAGCTAAGAAGTATATGTCAACATATTGTAATGCTAACTGACATTGTGTGCAAGAAAATTACTCTTTGCAAAACTTATTTGCATTTGTTGCAGTTTTAAATAGAAAATATTTGATCAAGCTTTGCCCCCTGAATATAGTAAAATAAAAGCGATGAGAGCACAGATTTCTGCAGAACTACTGGAAAGTGTGTTGGTTCCCAAAGGCAGGGATTGCTCTTCTGACCTTGCAGAGAGGTGGCCATAGAAAGCAGAGGAGTCCTCCCGTTTTCAGACCCATCCTTTGGAAGTGGTGTAATCCAGCCTGTCATCCCCTCCTTTCTGAATCTGAGTGGTGGGGATGGTGCAGTCTTGTGTTTCATAAAACCTAAAGGGCTCAAGTGTGATGGGTTTCTGTTTCTCCTTGATTATTGCTCTTGCTCATGAAGGGGTCGATGTGGAAGCCCCCTTTGTGTGGGGGTGAGTTGTTTTTTAGTTCAGCTCCAGCACTGCCTCCATGGTTGCTAGGCATGATGGAGATGCTCCAAATACTTTTTAATGGTGGGCAGTTTGTAACATTAACTTGTACTTCAATACCGCGGTGACTGGTTGGCTTGTTAGTTTTTGAGGTTTGTCTTTTTGTTTCAGGAAAAAAGGAGTATGTGTTGTGACTTGTGCTAGCTAAAAGCCATCAGGTCCTGCAGCAGGCAGTGAGTGCAGTGATTCCAGCTGTCTGCACATCAGGACAGCTACTTAACTCCTGCCCACCTGTCATCTGTCTTGCACGTATCTGCTAAGGCAGGTCAAGCACAGTGGGACTGGGGAGGGATTCCCTGGGTGCTTCCAGCCTTGTAGTGGATCACTGCTGGTGATGCCTCTGGGTAACTGGCTAAGGAGGTAATGAACACATCTCAGCCTCTGCACTGGTGTCGAACCTTGTGGCCCAGTGCTGCTGCTGGAAAGCAGCACATATCACAGCCACAGTGAAGCTGCAACCTCCGCAATCCTGATGTATAACAGCTGAAAGAGGGAACCGTGCTCCCTAATGGACACACGCCAGGTTTTTGAGCATCTGCCATCTTCTCCTGATTGTCCTTGTGTCAAGGAACACTGTTCACTGCTGAATACCAGCAGAGGCTCTTCTGAACTGTGGTGTGATTTCATCTGTGCCTGTTTCTTGGTGCTTGCAGGATGAAATGGGAGGCAGCAAGAAGGATGGAGATTAAACGAGCAGCCTGAGCTGAATTTTGGGATGGCAATTAGTGGTGCTGGTGGCTCTGAGAAGTGTAAGGGGTTGTGCTTTCTTCTTTTTTTATCTGTGTGATGCTCGGGGAACACCAGGCAACTCCCTCTTGATCCTTCTCTCCTTCCCCAGAGAAATATTTTAGTGAGTGCTTCTTTATCATGAAGAAGCAATAAACTGAATACTGCGAGGTGGGACAACCAACTCCTGTGCTTCCTGCTAATGCAGAAGAGGAAAGCAAGGGTATTGCAGGAAGATACTACAAGTACTGCAGCTCTCCTGGGGCAGCTATGGGAGAGTATCCCACAGGGGCATGGGGATACAACCCCTACATAACCCACCACTAACACAAGTCTCACACACACAGAAGGGAAATGATTCAGGTTGATCCTAAAGGATTATTATTATTATTTTGAAATATGGTCTGAAACTTCAGTATCTAATACCTTCTTATCTTCTTTTAATGAGCTTGGTTAAAACAAACTGGAAAAGGGTGGCTCTTTTCCTGTGATATGGGGTCTGTTTTTAAAAGTTACAGTTATAAGTTATTTTACTTTAAAATTAGATTTCAAATGGTGCCCCCCAAATGCTATAAGAATGTCACAATTTGTGTCTGTATATATATGTGTGTGTACGTCCAACTTGGACAACACGACTGTTCAGTAGCATTTTGGAATACTTGTCTGCATTCAGATCTGCATATTCTAGAAGAAAAGATCCCTTTCTACAAACAAAAATCACTGATCTCTCCATTGGCATCACTCTGGGTTTGCCCTTTGTGGCAGGAGGGAGGTTGGTTCCAATCCGCTCAATAGATTTGTTGTTTGTTTTGTTTTTTTAATTTTAATAAGTAAAACTCATGCATGGTGTAAACACACCAAAAAGCACACGCCCTATTGAATTTTCAGAGATAAGTGTTTAAAACCCAGCCTTTCCCAAACCTCCAGACATGCATTATTTACAATGGAGAATAATAATGTAACAAAACTGTATTATATTAAAATTGTTCCATAAAATATTACGATGATCATTTTTTTGTGGCTTGACTTAAGGTGCACAGTTTATATAAAACAATATGAATTATTTTATGTTACAAAAAAATATTCAGTGTAGGCTCTGTGTATTACAGTTATTAATCTTTCTATTTAAATGCAAATTTTTCCTTTCAACAGAGAGCTAAAGATACTTTTTATATAACTAATAAAACACAACTTTGATCTTCTGATCCCTCATCAGGGAGATGGCTTTCTCAGTTGTGCTTGGGACGTCTCTGCCAGAACATGGTGTTCTGTTACAGCAGGAATGCTTTCTTCATAAATACACTGAAATAATGTTTTCTGCTAAAAATGAAATATTTGTACAGCAAGGTAGTACTTGGAAAATCCTCAGTTGCTTTGTTTTTGTAATGAGAGAGAAGAGCCAAAAGAGTAATGTCCTCTGTGTGGGGAGATGTGAAGAAGGAGGGTGGTTTACCCTTAGAAAGTCTTTGAGTCCCAGTGGATTTGCTGCTTTGAGAAGCTTTAAATCAAGGCTCCATTGTGCAGATTGGGACCTGGTGGAATGGCTCAGTCCTGGGAATCAGACTGGGTGGTCAGAGCTCTTCTTCAACCAGTTATAGACAAAGAACCATCAGGCTTCTCCATTGCCAAAATATCTGTGCTAGTAAGCTTCATGTTGGCTGTGTAGTACTGTACTGTTTGAAGGACATGGGTGCAGTTTGTTCTCTGTGGGTTGTAGACTTCTGATTGGTCTCTTCTTTGCTTTCTATGGCTACAGAAGGTGAGAGAAATGGCCTAGTCAAACTAGGAGGCTTCCAGTGTTTAATCCTCAGGAGCTGCTACAAGCAGATGTTTGCACAGGTCTTACCATACGTGCAAGAATGCAGTGATGCTCAAGGAGAGAATTAACTCATAGCTATCAGACAACTTGTGTTTCAAAACAGAAATTATGTATCATTTATATGATTTTAGGCTAATTTCTTCTGGTTCTTGTTCTGATAAGTACTGCTATTACTTGGAGCAGCTTGAAGGAGGGCTTCCTTCATGAGGTTTGTAGTGCCCAACTTCCAGCTATGAGCATTACCTAAGGATGTTGAAACCAATAGGGCACCTCCATCTTCCAGCCTTGTCTAAGCACGGTCTGCCTGTTGCATGTCCTGAGAAATGCTGTGTCCTGCAGCTGGGATCTTTCTCATTTTCTCCTAGGTCCTGTATGGGCATGTCGTCTTCTGTCCGCTGCACACCCCCAGTCTCCTTGTTAGTTTTGGTCTGAGTAACCCAAAGTGAGAGCTTGGCTGCTTCAGCCAGTGGAAATACATGTAATTGAAGAGGCTAAAGCAGGGAGCAGTGTTATAATTAGCTGGCCATATTAGGCATTTTACAATTCTGACACCTCACAAGAGTGGAAGTTTAATGAGAATGGAGAGAGGCTCAAAAGCAATCCATTTTCCTGGTAAAGAGTGTAATGAAGGTGTGAAATGATGCACAGCTAACTAAACCTGCCTGTAATAGCCTCTCTGTTATAATGTAGTGATCTGACAGACATTAGAAAAAACAGGACAGTGTGCATGTATGTTTGCGTGCGTGTATATTATGTATATTCCTTCCCTTACAGTGAGAGATATAATAGAGCATCGCGTGCAGGTCAGGTGTGAAATATGTAAAGAGCTACTTAGGAACCAAAGAGCTCATTTACAGTAAGCGCAGCCCAAAGAATGTGCTGCAGAACCGTGTCCTACAGAGGATGTTTAGGGGATATATGGCTCAGAAACAGCCCAGGCTGGGCCAGCTCTCTTTGCCTTCACTTGCTAGTAAAACATCACATTAAGGTGTGTGCAGAGGGAACTGGAATGAGCAGGACACCTATGTAGCTTCTGATGGCACATGGGAGTGAGCAGCCCTCTGAGGAGCCCTTTGCACCCAGTGGTGCTTTGCTGTGCAGCAGGAGGTGTTGGAACTGGCTGCCTAGGAAGTGGTGAAGTTACTGTCCATGGAGGTGGTCAGGAATCATGGAGACGTTGGACTTGGTGGTCTTAGAGGTGCTTTCCAACCTCAGTGATTCTATGATTCCATAATAGGAGCCCACCTGTTGGTGGGAGCAGGGGGCTGAGAGCCAGAGGCCTTGTAAACATAAAGCATGGAGGTGTAGTATGAAAATTGGGATAAACATGTGGTTAATTGTAATCAGGATGTAAATTCCTGAGCCAGTAAATTCTGTCTCACACAATTAGTTCTACGCTGTTTCCTCTACTTGTCAGCACTTGCACGATATGGCTGAGCTTCCACGTAGCTGCCTCTGGCAGATGATGGAGGTTTGTCAAGTGCAATTGCAGAGCATCCGCACTGCAGCCCTCCTGCAGGGAGCACTGCATCCTGTTGGGCAGCTCCTCTCAGGAACACCCAAATCCTATTGGAAAGAGGCTTCTTATAATGATCTCCATCACATTAATAATCACAAATAATGTGATCTCCATCGCATTATTTATGATAAGCAACACTTGTGTTTCCCCACTGTGTGTATGCTCTAGAGGCTTGCCGTTGCTTGTGCTCAAATTTGTTTTTGTTTAGTACATCACAGGACTTGGAGCAATGCAGTTTTGGCAAAATATGTGGGAAGACTGTGTAAACACTGCATAAGCTTTCTTACGTACTCCACATCTTCTCCAATACATTTAAATGATCCAGCCATGCAGTTACAGCACATCTATTAATACATGTTAATACAAAGATGTAATTGTTTTATGGGCTCACTTAAGTTATATTTTTATGAAGAGAACAAGAGGATCCCCTGGGACACTGTCATACAAATAACGAAGACAGGAGCTCAATTAGTGGAAGAAGAGAAAGGAAAGGTGAGGCATGAATAATGTAAAATAGAGCATAACTCAGCAGGTATATTAGTTTGTATAATATACTGTTTCTTATACATTAAAAGGCTGAGCTGAGGAGTGAAGCTTTCCCTATGGCAGTTTTCTAAACTGAGGTTGTCAGAATGTTGTTTTTTTTTTTGCAGTTTTCTGACTCGAGACAAGAAAAGTCGATTCCTTAATTCTAAATTGATGGAGATGTCACTTTGATACTTCTTCTTACTTTTTTCATTTCAGAAAGAGCAGAAATTGTCCAGAATTATTTCTTCATTTCATGTGCCCTTGAGATTCCAACAAGGAGTGTTATTTTTTGTCCATATGATTTTAGATTAGTATTTTTCAGGTGAGGATATATAAAAGTATGAGCCTCGACAGTTGACCAAAAAGTAAAGAAAATCAAGAAGTGAGTCTACAGAAATAAACCTAATCCCTATCTTTTTTCCTTAGAAGCCAACAGCATGTTTCCAACAAGGTGAAACTGGATAACAAAATGCTGCACTCTGGCCCGTGCCTGCAGAGCTCTTTGGTATTGTGACTTCTGAAGCCCTTGATGCCTTTGCTAGAACAAAGCCCTGCTTTCCTTTCTGATCTCTTGAGAGAGCCTAAGGGCTAGCAGGGCCATTTGCAGTGCGTGCGATACAGGCTCTGTGCTGAGTTCAGAGACTTGAGAGGCTGATTTCATGCAGCTTCACAGGCTTTAATCCTGCTTTCGTGGTAGTTCTCTCTCAGGGGCTGCCAAGTGTCCATACTGGCCAGTGGTCCCATGAGGAAAGTGCATCTCTGTGGAGTGCATTGAATAATCCCATGAAAAGTGGTGCCTGAGAAGAAAGGAAATTATCGGCATGTGTGTCATTTCCATCAAAAGAGCTTCTCCATCAGCTGGTTCAAAGTGGTTGTTGCTGTAACCTTCTTCTGTCAGTAACTGTTCCCATGTATTATATAGGGCTTAGTGGTGAAACTACTTCAGAGCAAGTGTGAAAATACATATTTTGCAAATTGACTCTTCACCAGCTCTGTAGGAAAACTGAGGAGGATGCTGATGCAAGCAGAAGTGGGGTTTGTAAAAGACCTTTTCCAGGATGGAGTCAGAGTGGTCAGCACTGGCTCATGGCCTAAGGGAAGGTGTGGGGCAGTGGGATTCAGATGAATTCAGCAGAGTTTCATTGCAATCTCAGCATTCTGCTGCCACAGGAAGAGAAAAAGGTATTTTCAGAGCAAAGGTTATCTTTGCAAAGCGTATTGAGAGAATGCATGAACGTGTCCCGTTCTGAAACGGTGGTTTGTTTCTCAATTACCTTTATATTCTTGCGTGGAATTGGAAATTACGCTATTCCTTTGACCTCCTGAAGTGCTATTATATTGCTAAAATATCAAAGCTGGAGTTGCTTTTTTTCTCTTTTTCCTGTCACCAAAAATGACATTACCCCTGCTGCAAAGATGCTGTGAGCCAGGCTTTGGAATGGGCTTATTTTGATTAGAGTTGGTAAACAATTCTAGCATTTTTATCAGTATTTTGCCAACATTGCCGTTGGGTTTGCAGGCACAAGAACACAGCCCTGTTCTCTGTTTGAACAATAATTGTGCTGGCTCCCTGTGCGGGCAAACCCAGAAAGCGGTCTTGAAACTTTGTTTCCAAACATTATATGCTGCCTGTCTGAAGTCAGCATGCAGGAGGGAGCCAACAGAAGCAGCCTTGCTTCATTTAATAGTGTGAGAGCCTCACAATGTTTCAGTTTATATTATTCTAGTGATAAAAATCTTTAAATACTGAAGGCGCATACAGCATACAAGCGTTCTATTGACAGTTTTCTATGCTATCATAACCATGGATTCATCTGCTTGTCCTTATGTTAGCAATTTAATTTTAATCCATGGCAATAATGAAAAATTGCATTACTAGGGAAAAACAAACTCTCTGTAGCCTGCCTGCATTCCTGATAGTTTTAGGGAAGGGAGTTGCATTTTGTGTTGACAATAACAGACTATCTTTAATCCTTATGTGAACATCTATGAGCAAGAAAAATAGGTTTGCTAACGTATTGTCAACCACAAAAATAGACCATTTGTAGCTCTTGTGTCCCAGTGCGTATCGGGACCATCTGTACCCTTGCTGCTTTTTCCCTGCAGTTTGCCACAAGGAAGGCTGCTCAAGGTGGTTGTCCTGTGTGGGGCAGCTGATGTGGCTGAACGGCAGGGCATAATGTGAACAGGGAATAGCATCTGGCAAAGGTGGCTTGGGAAATTTATACCTCAAATGGACTCCTTGACCATGGGAAAATGTGCTTCTTTGGGGGGTCTGGTGTGGGTGCTTTCTGAGGAGTAAAGGCACATACTGGAGGCTCTACCACAGATTTTCACCATCACAATGCGACTGTAGGCACAGACTTGTTGAAAACTGGGGAGAATTCAAAATCTGAAGCTATTCAGATAAGAGAGCAGACTTGAGTAAGTGCTCAAGAGTGTTATAAAAGAATAATTTGGATTCCATCTTTTCATAATTTCATCTCTCTATATATACGCTACTCAAAAACTCTACAAAACGGAACACAGAATGAGATTTCTTTCCCTTAGTTTATTTTTTTTTTCTCATCTCTTGCAAAGAATCTTCTATTACAATTTTGAGGTTTATTAAAAATAATAATCCTAGGGGAAATGTGTACTCTTCTTTATTAAACTACATAGGACACATTCGTGAGAGATGCTCATGCTGCTCGCACTACTCCCACACACACCTTCCTACATAGGAGGTAAATTAAGAATGCCACTATCTTTAATGCCAGAAGTATTTTCATCTTCCACTGCAAATATGCGGTGATGTATCTGGAATAGCACTATCAGGGGAAGAAATCTTCACTTGAACAGGATTTAGCTGTTAGTGTTCCTTTTCTACATACACTTAGTATTTTATCCATAGGGGGGTATTTTTCATCAGTGAGATCATGCTGGCTGCAGATAAAAAGAGGAAGAAAACTTACCATAGAATTGTAAAGATTGGGGAATACCTCTAAGACCATCTAGTCCTACTATCTGCCTGCTATCAATATTACTTACTAAACCATATCCCTAATTACTATGTCTCCCCTTTCCTTTAAGACATCCAGGGATGGTGACTCCACTGCTTCCCTGGGCAGCCTGTTCCAATGCCTCTCTGCTCTTTCTGAGAAGAAATGGTTCTGAATCCGTGCTGGTGGCCTGGTTCAGAGCCTTGCAGAGTTCAGGAGATGCCAACCATAGATGCTGTGCTTGCTGATGTGATGGTGGGTGCTGAGAACTCATCCATCACATTAACATTGGCATCACCAATTGGGTCTGTGCCAAGCTGCTGGCTGTAGTGGGGCAGCAGAAGGGAGGAGAGAGTTGAGAACTAACCTTGTGTCTGTGCTCCTGCCACCGTGACTAATTGCTCTGAAATTTGCACGTGTAATAGCTCTCACTATTCCTGGTACCACTTACTAGGTTAGCATTTAAAAATGATGTCTTTTCTTGTCGTTGAAAGTGCTAGATGCAAATGGAGAAGCAGATAGCTATGCCTTGCTTAATAATTAAAATAGTGCTGCGGATTTCAGGGAGTGAAGTCAGGCTCCAGAGACTACCTGATCCCATGTCCAACTTGCAGCACAGGACAGAAATTCACCCAGTGAACTGCTCCTCTGTGGGATCATACAAATTAGAAATTTCAAGGGCTGTTGAACATTGTGAATTTCCACTGTGGATCAGCACAAAGTTATTTGGCATAGGAGATTCGGTAACTGTGATACATTGGGGCAGTTCATATTGTGCAATGGCCCTAAAACTCACCCTTCCTCCTCTGGTATGCAGAGACCCAGTGCTGAGATGTATTTAATACAAAGCAGGTAGGATACCAGCTGACGCGAGCAGTTTTCTCGTCTCTTGTTGCTTTTTCATTATTCATCTTAGGATCATCTCCTTTGCTATTTATATTCAACATAAATAATAATTAAACATGGGGGCAGAGGTGTGATGGTGTGAACGTGAAGGAAAAACTCCATGTCCCTGAAGGGGAACTGAGCCACAAACTAGCTGGGACTGGAGGAGGCTGGGAAACAGGGATCATTGCAAGAACTTGATGGAGAGC